>NW_028318958.1:410000-1908750 GCF_062004578.1 Staurois parvus
ACTAGGTAGAAGCAGGAAAGACTTCTTTAAAGAGAAAGGTTTTCAGGGATCGTCTAAAGTTGGATAGTTTAGGAGACAGCCGGACAGATTGGGGTAGAGAATTCCATAGGATGGGATTGATTACATAGATTACATACATAGGGGTTGATTTACTAAAACTGGAGATTGCAAAATCTGTTGCAATTCTGCATTCCATCCTTTATTGGCAACGCTTAATTGAACAAGCTGAAGTTAGAAGCTGATTGGCTACCATGCACAACTGCGCCAGTTTTAGTAAACCTCCCCCATAGGCTACCATGGAGGGGAGTTAAGAGGCAGGAAGAAAAAAACGACACTAACAGCAGCATCAAAAACATTGTGTGCATGAGGCCTTAAAGTGTCTGGCCCGTAACACCAGTTGACGCAGGAGACAGGCCATAACATTTACAGCCGCAAGTGCAGAAGGGACTGGAGGAGTGGAGAGAGTGCTATGCGTTAGTTCATCTTTTAATTATTTGTTATTTTAATGAAAGGTGAACTTCTCCTTTAACCTGTTACCACCTACGTAACACATATGGGAGTTAGCAAAAGGGTGGGCTTTAATGCCCCCACACACAGCGCATATGCGTCACTGGCCAGTTGATGTTTCTGCGCTGAGAATGCCTTCACTACACTCTATCAGTGCAGAGACTGCACAGTCAAAGACTGCTCGTCGTTTGGGCTAATGATACCCAGAGAGACTGGCTTCCAATTATGTGACCACAGTGACAGCCAATCAAAAAGTCACATGTTCGCCGCTCCTTTTTAGTGCGGGGTCCTGAATCACCGAATTAGAAAATGTTTTCTTTGCTGGTAACATTCTTGTTTTTGTATTTCCGGTGTTTATATACACTGTTCAAAAAAAATTAAAGAAAAAAACACATCAGATCTCAATGGGGAAAAATCTCATTCTGGATGTCTATACTGCTATGGACTGGGTAATGTATTACAAACGTAAGGATGCCCCATCGTTTGATGGAAATGAAAATTATCAACCTACAGAGGACTGAATTCAAAGTTAAAAAATTATGCAGCAGGCTAGTCCATTTGGCTGAAATTTCATTGCAGCAACTCAAAATGGTACTCAATGGTTTTAATGGCCCCCCACATGCTTGCATGCTTGTATGCATGCCTGACAACATCGGGGCATGCTCCTAATGAGATGGTGGATGGTGTCCTGGGATATTTCCTCCCAGATCTGGACCAGGGCATCACTGAGCTCCTGGACAGTCTGAGGTGCAACCTGGTGGTGTCAGATGGAACAAAACATGAAATAGGTGTTCTATTGTATTTAGGTCAGGAGAGAGTGGGGGCCACTCAATGGTATCAATTCCATTATCCTCCAGGAACTGCCTGCATACTCTTGCCACATGAAGCCAGGCATTGTCACCAGGTGGACCCCAGGACCCACTGCACCAGCGTAGGGTCTGACAATGGGTCCAAGGGTTTCATCCCAATACCTGATGGCAATTAGGGTGCCATTGTCTAGCCTGAAGAGGTCTGTGCACCCCCCCATGGATATGCCTCCCCAGACCATCACTAAACTACCACCAAAACGGTCATGCTGAACAATGTTACAGGCAGCATAACATTCTCCACGGTTTCTCCAGACCCTTTCACATCTGTCACATGTACTCAGAGTGAACCTGCTCTCATCTGTGAAAAGCACATGGCGCCAGTGGTGGACCTGCCAATTCTGGTATTCAATGGCAAATGCCAATCAAGCTCTATGGTGCCGGGCAGTGAGCACAGGGCCCACTAGAGGATGTTGGGCCCTCAGGCCACCCTCATGAAGTCTGTTTCTTCTTGTTTGATCAGAAACATTCACACCAGTGGCCTTCTGGAGGTCATTTTGTAGGGTTCTGGCATTTCTCATCCTGTTCCTCCTTGCACAAAGTAGCAGATACCAGTCCTGCTGTTGGGTTAAGGACCTTCTATGGCCCTGTCCAGCTCTCCTAGAGTAACTGTCTCCTGGAACCTTCTCCATGCTCTTGAGACTGTGCTAAGAGACACATCAAACTTTCTGGCAATGGCAAGTATTGATGGGTCATCCTGGAGGAGATGGACTGCCTGTGCAACCTCTGTAGGGTCCAGGTACCACCTCATGCTACCAGTAGTGACACTGACCCTAGCCAAATGCAAAACTAGTGAAAAACAGTCAGAAAACATGAGTAGGAAAAAAATGTCAGTGGCCTCCACCTGTTAAACCTGTTGGAGTGTGACTGTTTGAGGTTGTGGACAGGTGCCTTTTATACTGATAACAAGTTCAAACAGGTGCCATTGATACAGGTAATGAGTGCAGGACAGAGGAGCCTCTTAAAGAAGAAGGTACAGGTCTGTGAGAGCCAGAAATCTTGCTTGTTTGTAGGTGACCAAATACTTATTTTCCACCATAATTTGCAAATAAATTCTTTCCAAATCAGCCAATGTGATTGAATTTGTTTTTCTCATTTTGTCTCTCATAGTTGAGGACTACCTATGATGCCAATTACAGGCCTCTCTAATCTTTTTAAGTGGGAGAACTTGCACAGTTGGTGGCTGACTAAATACTTTTTTGCCCCACTGTATATAATAGTAGCCGCTGTTTATGGTGGTCAGCACTTGGCTCAGTGACATCTAAGTTATACAGGTGATTTATTTTTACTGAAAGACTAACCACTTTATGGCAGTTACTTCATTAGTCTAGAGCTACATGGGAGATTTTTATTAGCTCAGTCATAGAATCAATAGCTATGAATCCCATCTATCGATGGCGACACATTTGGAAAAAATGACTCCCTTTGGAGTAAGCTACACAAGTAGTGTGTAGGAAAGATTGTTCTCCTATGATTGCACAATTATTCAATGAAAAACGAATTTTGGGTGGACTAGTCTTGGACTAGTCTTACCCGGAGATGGGAAAGTGTGGCATGTGGTCATGGTGCTTTCTATATTAGACTTACATTCATGTGTACATTTATTTTAGTGAAGTAACAAAGTGACCGGTCCCATTCAGTTTGAACATTTGTCTATTGGACAGGGCAAATAATGGTTTCTATCAGTGATACAGTTAATTTTCTTGAAATACCCTCAGGACCGGTCCACACCACATGCAGTCCAGTACATTTATTTTTCTGCATCAAAAATTCATGTATAGTAGGTTATAGTTTCCTATGGCATAATGACAATGACACCAATACGGTCAGTTCCAGGGCGTTCCAGTTCCAGAAAAAAAAATAGAACATGCTGCATTTTTTTGTGCACTGAATTGTACTGGACCGCAGTAAAATGCATCACAAATGCAATGGAACGCACACACTCTTATTTAAGGTGAAAAAAATAGAGAGGGGAAAAATGCACCGAAAGACATCGAAAACACACTGAAATTCATAAAAAACATACATGAAGAAACGCATCCTGAATGCATTTCTATGGTGTGAACAGCCCTCAAAGTGTATCTCTAGCCAAACCTAGATGTGAACACATGAGAAGCATCTGTGAATTGTGGTGCGTTGCATAGGAAAAAAAATAGTTCATGTCTGATTTTTATGTGTTGCGGTGTTCAACCTATTGGTTGTTGATGCAAGCAGTTGGTTGATTTATTAAAGGCAAATAGATTCTGCACGTGCAGTTGCACTCATTTTCCCCAGAGATGTGTAAATGCGGTGAAGTTCTGATGATATCCATCTACCAATCATGTGCAAGCAAAAATAGCTTTTTTTATTTTCCTTGCATCTGGTATTCCTTACAAAAAGAGTGCAGCTGCACTTGCGAAATGTATAGTCCGTTTGCCTTTATTTACCAGTGTAGGATCTGACAATGGGTCCAAGGATATCATCGCGATACCTAATGGCAGTCAGGGTGCCATTGTCTAGCCTATAGAGGTCTGTCCACCCCTCCATGGATATGCCTCCCTAGACCATCACTGACCCACCACCAAAACGATCATGTGGAACGATGTTCCAGGCAGCATAATATTCTCCACAGCTTCTCCAGACCAGCAGCTGACTGACAACTCATGGGGTCCCCAGGCAATAGGGGATCATGGGGCCCCTGTGTCCTAGCCCACACTCGAACCACACCCAAAAAAGCCTATGAAAGGTAGCAGGGGCACTTCATGGGGCCCCCTACTGACCCCGGGCCCTCGGGCAGTGCCCAAGTTCCCAAATGGTCAGTCCACCCCTGTTCCAGACCCTTTCATGTCTGTCACATGTGCTCAGGGTGAACCTGCTCTCACCTGTGAAAAGCACATAGCGCCAGTGGTGGACCTGCCAATTCTGGTGTTCAATGGCAAATGCCAATTGAGCTCTATGGTGCCGGGCAGTGAGCACAGGGCCCAATAGAGGTCATCGGGCCCTCAGGCCACCCTCATGAAGTCTGTTTTTGATTGGTCAGAGATATTCACACCAGTGGCCTGCTGGAGGTCATTTTGTAGGGCTCTGGCAGTGCTCATCCTGTTCTTCCTTGCACAAAGGAGCAGATACCAGTCCTGCTGATGGGTTAAGGACCTTCTTTGGCCCTGTCCAGCTCTCCTAGAGTAACTTCCTGTCTCCTGGAATCTCCTCTTTGCTCTTGATACTATGCTGGGAGACACAGGAAACCTTCTGGCAATGGCACGTATTGATGTGCCATCCTGGAGGAGTTGGACTGCCTGTAGACTCCAGGTAACACCTCATACTACCAGTAGTGACACTGACCCTAGCCAAATGCAAAACTAGTGAAAAACAGTCAGAAAAGATGAGTAGAGGGAAACATTTCAGTGGCCTCCACTTGTAAAACCATTTCTGTTTTGGGGGTCATCTCATTATTACCCATCTAGTGCACCTGTTGTTAATTTCACTAACACCAAAGCAACTGAAACTGATTCACAACTCCCTCTGCTACTTATCTGACCAGATCAATATCCCAGGAGATTAATTTACTTGATGCTATACTCTGATTAAAAAGTGTTCCTTTATTTGAGCAGTGTAAAAGTATCCTGTTCTCTTTGTATTGTTTCCTTTATGTGAAATACCTGGTGTTCCTGACAGTCCCTCGGCTTTTCTATTAAAAACTGACTACACTAGGCATGAGAGCACAGTGTGGTCAGTTCTCTGGCTGTCTCTCTCAGCATCCATACAGTGGAATGTCCCTACTGTCATGTGAAAAATTCTCCTTCTTCTTATTCAGTGTTCAACCATGCGTGATTCTTATTACATCTTCTACTTGATATCCTCAAAAAAAAATTATATAAACACACATAGTGCATTATCCTCAGTATAAACACAGCTATACTGATAGAATCGCACTCACAAAATGTGTAGCAAATTTGTGCTTACTCACTCCACCATGTGATCACTTCTATACGCCTGTAATTCCTACCCTTACCTTCTATATATTTAAAGACGCCTTATAGCAGGTACCACCAATACAGCTCTTCCAATTCACAACTTCTTCTTTTCCGTCCTCCCTTCCATAGGAGATATACCCTCCGGGAACAATTAAATATAGTGTAACACCATCAATAACTCAACAGTGTTCTCTCGTGCTCCACTCTTAAATCAATGGTGACCACCAGTGACACGTGATATATCACTCCACACCTCATAGATCATGCACCTTACCGGACTACGTCAGCCAAAAAGCATAGAGTAGAAACCGCACATCATAATCCAAAGTATTCCCAGTCTTATTTTTTTCAGGACAAATTGGGATTTCATTTGGTGGTAAATCTTTTGCTTTGTTTTTGGACTTTCTGGGGGGAAATTGATATCTTTGCGTCTAGGGATACACACATACTGTGTTAGCTAAAAGGTTACCGGTTGTGAAGATATTTTAGTTCTCTGGCTGTGTTGAGAATTCAGCCTGCTCCACACCAAGACTTGTCCTGACCCCCCCCCCCCCACACACACACACACACATAAGCTTCTTGCACAGCCATTCACTGGGAAGATCTGTGTGATGCTATTTCTCCTCCCCCAGCTAACTGAGCTCCTTTTGCAACTCAGAACAAAAATCACTTGATCACTTATAAAAAAAAAAGGAAAAAAGTGTTTATAGGTTTTTTTATCTCTATACACAGATGTTTTACCTTTCATTTCTATTTAATGGTGAATGGGTTGTTTTACAAGGTGAGGGTTTACATATACTTTAATATAATATAGGTTCCAGTTAACCTCTTTATATTGTGTGGATTGTTGATCTGTTTATCTGCAAGTTTAGGCCGGTATTACCTCTCGCCATGGCTGGTGAGTAGAAGTGACTCCATAGACATGCAGAAGAAATAAAATATTTTGGTTGTCATTTAAAAGACTGTTGGCCTTTATACCATACTTAAAACTCCGCAATCTTCCTGCCAAACAGAAATTGTATTGCATCCTTCATTTTGAAGCAAATCCTGCTCATAAGATGCTCCTCTTTGTTCTGATAATTGTCTGCTGCCTTGTCTTTCTGGAACAATAAAGACACCCGGCACGTTTCCGATGTAATTGGGAATACCCGGGAGACCAGGAGAAATCCAGCCGTTTGCCCAAGGTCGTAATAAACCGTTGCTCTTATTTGTTTAGGGATTTCTCTTGGTGCGTCCCGGCCTTTTCACGCATTGTCCTCCCTATAGGGAGCTGTTTATTTGCGGGGAGATAATCTACATTAAATAATCATATGCGCTTTATCCTCAAGGTGAACCGGTCCTGACTTTAATGGAGCTTGCCTCGGTTATCATTCTGCTTTGTCAACCATAGTGCATGTATGTTTCATGAGGGAGCCCTTTCCAAAAAAAATCTGTTTCTATTGCAGTTTGATTACTTATTTGGCTGTGAGCCCTAGGATGACTGTAAAGAATGAGGAATTGTAGTAATTTTCATCACGAAGGTGTTTTTCTAGGTTTGACAGATTGAAAGTGATTTTTGTGATTCTTTCCAGCCTCTGAAGGAACTGTGTGAGTATGGGGACATGTATCTGCATGCACACAAACAGATATCAAATTGGGAGCAGCAGCCATGCAGCCACTGCATCCCAATTGATACGCATGGGACTGCCTGCATAGCACTGTATCACACATAGTGGCATAACGCAATCATAATTTTAGAAATGTAGGTACATTTAAAAAAAAAAGAAAACTCTTTATGATCTGAAGTTTTGTTCCTGTGAGTGGCCATTGGAAGCCATGCTTCCCAATGCAGGCCGTCCCATTCATGTCAGTTGGGACTCAGCGGCTACATGGCCGCTGTTGCCAATTTGATATCTGTGTGGTTGCATGCAGATGCGTGTCCCTGTAGTCACACAGTGAGCGTTTGGGGGGACACACTTACACAGTGTTTGGGGGCAGCAGCTGTTTACATGCATCAATGAGACTTCTTGCATAGGGATGCATGGAACACCTCTGCATCCCCATGCAGGTAAACATGGCCCTGAGAATAGGTAACAAACTCAAGCTAACACTTTATAAGCAACAGTTTTTCTTTTTCTTTTTTTTTTTGAGATAAAGAATTTACATAAATGAATAAAAGCATTGTAAGCACCCCTGTCATTATTAAATGGTTTGCCTCATCCCTCTAACTGCCACTTTTGCTTGGTCTGTTAGAGTAAGTTGAAAAATAATAGACCTACTGGCCGGATCACCAGGTGAAAATAATGTTTACTTCCGCAGAAGTAGCTAAAACCCAGCATTTGTGGGACAATATTTTTTTTTAAATTTGTGCTGACTGCTGTGTACATCATACTCTGCTTTCGGTGACTTTGGATACTTCTTTGTGAGCTTTTGGAAAGTGCTAAACCAAACTTTGCTGGTATATTTATATGTATCAGCAAACACAAATGGTCCTGCGCTTGAGGATGGACTCGATGCAGGCTACAACCACATTAAGAATGTCCTGGAACATGCACACCTTGCTGCCCTCAAATGGACCGGGGGAATCCAAATATACTGAATGGGGAAAGAACAAAGAGAGGGCGCACAGGCCGAGTGCATTACCATAAAAAATGTTTAATAAAAAATAAAGTATGTGTTGTACTCACAAACGATATTTATATGTATATCTTAGTTACATCTTTTTCTGTAAATATTTTTATTGCACCCGTTTGACCTTTTAGTAATAAATCTTTCCCTCTGAAAGTGTTGAACTGTTTCTAAAGTGCTTTATTGCAATTTACAAATTCCTGCCTCTAAAGAGAACGCTACTGTGTTTGTTTAACCCTCTGCATAATTGGCCTGCGGTAACCGTATTAGGCAGACGATTATCTCAACCATTATAGTGTTATAACTGATATCGCCGAGTTTCCTCTTTCTCTGTACAAAAAGGAGGTGGTGGCAGTGTGTTAATTGCGTAATTAACCTGACCCAGTAACAATCGCTCAGGTTGCTGGTACATCGATGGTGGTCCAATTAGCTGGAAAATCGTTGTGAGGGGGCAGCTGGGTGTGGCATTGTTACGCACGTAACATCGCGGTTTTAGATCGGCTAGTCCTTCGGTCACAAGTTTGGTGAGAAGGTCTGGGGTCTGATGCCGCAATCGTGACAGCTTCCAGCTGTTTCATTGAAAGCTGTACAGGAGATCGTTGCTTGTCACTGCTCCCATGCTGCCCCTCCCACACACCCCTAGTCCCGGCACTGCTCGCCCCCACCTTATTTCCACTTGCCCAATGCGAGCGGGTGAGTGGAAATTTCGAGGGCTGGTATATGCTGTATTAATTTTTTTCATTTGCTATTATTTTCCTGCGGAAGTGGAGTTACCTTTTTAAAGCTAACACTTCTTCAATGGTTTAACAGTTTTTTTTACCTTTTTGGGATAAAAGTTTTACATAAATGGGTTTTTCTGTTATTGTTTTTTTTACAGTACCAAGTGCTACAGCAGGGAATAAAATATCCTGTGCTACAGCATTCTACAGAATCAGACTGTGACTCTCTCACAGCATGTGGCAGCCCGGATCTTCTGTGGTCCAACAAACCATGCCCCCCACATGAGTGCACCAATTAACTCCCCTGCTAAGGAAACCAGTATAGTTTAATAGTGCAATATTCAGAGTCTTGTTAGACCACAGGAGAGCCAGGCCACTGCTTTGTGTATGAGAGGTGCGATGTGACTCTCCAGAGTACAGAGTATTTTAACTCTTTCAGGGTTCAATAGGGCTTTAAGCATTTGGGAAAGTTTTGGCAAATGCTGTTGTGCCAGGAAGTATGCATTTTCACTAGTATTAACAGAAAGGGCAGAAAAATTAGATAGCACCTTTTTTTTTATCCAACACATAGTCTTCTTGGCATTTTCCATCTATAACCCAGAATATCCTATTTTTGTGTTTTTATATGACCTCCTGATGATCCTACCAGCAGCTTTCACAGTATTTTTCTGCCTTCTGCATCATCATTATGACAGGTGGGATCTGTTCGTGAAACAATAGCTTGTGCTCAGGTAAGGCTCTGGTATAACCAGTCTGACGGGTTCTAATCCAGCTGCGGGCTCATGTAACATGCTCTTGGTTTTTCCTCTCTGTGTCTTACTGTGCACTAGCGTGCTTTGTCCAAATTCATATTTGTGGGAAATTGTGATAGCTTAACTTAATAGCCCTGGGGTAAAACTCTCACTTTCAACAAAAGTCTGGCTGATAACAGAAGACACTTCAAACTGTGACATAGTTTATTACAGCATGCAAGATGTGGATTGTTGAAGTCATGAAAGGCAAGAATCTCCTCTAAGAATACTTGGTAGCAACATGTTCTTGTTTGTCAGATTTTCTTTTCTCCTCTTTCATTTAAAGGTGAACTCCAGGCAGATATAAAAGAGACAAATTTCCCCCATTTGAGTAACCATGGAAGCACTCTATTGCCACCCGGTTTCCCTTTTCCTACTCCTATGGCTTCCCCCGAAATCCAGACCCACATCCATCAGCCCTCTAATGGCCCACTCACTGTGCATATGGTATTCTACAAAATGCACTGGTGGCATGCTCTCCCCACATTTACCGCTCTTACCCAGTGTGGGTAATCCTTTGTTTGCACCCGTCCTTGAATCCCCTACCACATTCCATTGGTGGACTTCTCACAATTTCAAATGTATTCATTCCTTTCTCACGAGAGGATCAGTCTACACGTGGGCAGAATTAAGCAAAAAACATCAAATCCCCTCTACAGAACTTTTTCGATATCTCCAGATTAAACACTGAATGAATTCGGCCCTCACTGACAAAGACCCAACCACACAATTGTTCCTGTTTGAACACATATGCCACTGGACGCCTCTCTCCCCTAAACTTATTTCTATCCTATATTCACAATTGACTAATCTACAAAATCCTAATAATCACATTTACGTTTCCAGATGGGAGAGGGACCTTAAAGGTACAAAGGATCGTGCAAATGGGACACAGATATGGTCAACGTTGGCAACATGCAGCATTAATCACACTATGGAATCCGCCTTTAAAACGGTGACATGATGGTATCTTTGTCCCTTCTCGTTTAACCTTTCTCCATCCAACCGCCCCTAATACTTGTTTCGGAGGCTGTAATGCACCGGGCGATGTTCTCCACATATGGTGGACATGCCCCATGCTCTCTAGATTTTGGTCTAAGGCTCTTAAACTACTCCAATCACTACTCAACTGCCCCTTTCCAAGAGAACCCTGGTATACTCTCTTACATTTAAAATCCCCGGGCATATCTAAACACCAATTTAAATTGGCCACCCGTGTACTACTGGCGGCCAAACAAGCCATAGTGAAAGCTTGCAAACAGCAGTTCATGCCCTTTATGGAAGTCCATCGTAGGCTAGATTTTTTCTTACCAAATGAGAAAGTGTCCAGTATCCTTTGACACCCATGAGAGATTCCTCAAAATCTGGACTCCTTGGATCCAACATGCCCATCCTGAGATTTCAATGAATAGCTTTACCTTTACCCATTAATTCGTTTAAACCTTCCGTGAGGATTCAGACATCCTAGATGTCCACTCTCTTTAATTTTTTTTTTTCCTTTTTCTCTCCTTTTTTCCTTTTTCTCTCCCTTGATTTCTGTTTCTTGCCCTGCAACCTGCGAGACGTCCTGTACGTCCCTTAGTTCGGAAGATATTAGTATTTCTAACATGCTATGCTCTTTTACTTGTGTCGGTGGTTGTGTTATTGGCAGACTTCTTTCTCTGTGTACTGGCCAACCATCCAGCACAAAAAGGTATGCATATTTTTTATGTGTTGATAAGTTGATTTGAACAATATCTACTCTAACCATGTGCCGTTTGCACATGATTGTTATCAACTGTTACTTGTGTTTATGATACTGTTTATGCATTTTTATGCAGTTGAAACTGTACTTTGTACTTAAACATATTTAAAAATACCAAAAAGCTAATAAAAATATTGAAAAAAAAAGAGACAAATTAATGCAACTCTTTATTTATTAATACATTCTTACAATTTTGTCCCCTGTTGGACAGAGTACATATAGTGCTTTATATATATATATATATATATATATATATATATATATATACAGTTGTGTTCAAAATAATAGCAGTCAGACATCACTAACCTGATCAATCACTGTTTTTGGTAGAAATGATATTTCTACATGGCAAAAAATTTACTAGCAGGTGCAGAAGAGTAATGGAAATCCAACAGACCCAACAGTCATGATATCCATGCTGCTGATTCTGTGTAATTGAATCACTAATTGAAAGGGGCATGTTCAAAATAATAGCAGTGTGGAGTTCTATTAGTGAGGTCATTCATTCTTTGAAAAACAGGTGGCAATTATTGCCCTTATTTAAGGAAGGAAGGCAGCAAATGTTGTACATGCTGGTTACAGTGCATTTCTCTCTGAAATTCTGAGGAAAATGGGTTGTTCCAAACATTGTTCAGAAGAACAACGTGCCTTGATTAAAAGGTTGATTGGAGAGGGAAAAACATATAAAGAAGTGCAGAAAATGATAGGCTGCTCAGCTAAAATGATCGCAAATGCTTTAAAATGGCAACCAAAACCTGAAAGATGTGGAAAAAAGCGAAAAACTACCATTTGAATGGATAGAAGAATAGCCAAAATGGCAAGGACTCAGCCAACAATCAGCTCCAGGAAGATCAAAGAAGGTCTAAAGTTACCTGTGAGTACTGTTACAATTAGAAGACGCCTATGTGAAGCCAAGCTATCTGCAAGAAGCCCCCGCAAAGTCCCACTGTTGGAAAAAAGACGTGCTGAAGAGGTTACAATTTGCCAAAGAGCACATTGACTGGCCTAAAGAGAAATGGCGCAACATTTTGTGGACTGATGAAAGTAAGATTGTTCTTTTTGGGTCTAGTTGGCGGAGACAGTTTGTCAGACGACCCCCAAACACTGAATTCAAGCCACAGTACACTGTGAAGACCGTGAAGCATGGTGGTGCAAGCATCATGATATGGGGATGTTTCTCATACTACGGTGTCGGGCCTATTTATCGCATACCAGGAATCATGGATCAGTTTGAATACATCAGAATACTTGAAGAGGTCATGCTGCCTTATGCTGAAGAGGGAATGCCCTTGAAATGGGTGTTCCAACAAGACAACAACCCCAAACACACCAGTAAACGTGCAACATCTTGGTGCAACATCTTGGTTCCAGACCAACAAGACTGACGTTATGGAGTGGCCAGCCCAATCCCCGGATCTTAATCCAATAAAAACTTGTGGGGTGACATCAAAAATGCAGTTTCTGAGGCAAAACCAAGAAATAGAGAAGTACTATGGAATGCAGTCCAATCATCCTGGGCTGGAATACCTGTTCACAGGTGCCAGACGTTGGGTGACTCCATGCAACACAGATGTACAGCAGTTCTCAGAAACAGTGCTTATACAACTAAATATTAAGTGATTGAAAGGAAAGCAAAATCTTCAAACATTTTTCAGTTTATATAGTGAATGTTTGAGTTTGTAAAGAAGAATACAAACACTGCTATTTTTTTGAACCGTCTAATATTCACTTTTCTTCAATTTTTTTAGAGGAACAATACAAATTTGATATATTTTTCTTCATGTTTTGATTTGGAATAGAATGTGTCGTGTTCCCAATGCATTTGTGTGTATGGAAATAAAAGCTATTAGAAGGATTTTGAGCTTTATTCACTTTTATCAACACACTGCTATTATTTTGAACACAACTGTATATGTAGCTTTTTCCCATGTTTATTACAGGTATTTACATAGCACTGACAATGTACGCAGTGCTTTACATATACATTGTACATTTACATCAGTCCATGCCCTCAAGGATCAGAAACTCACTTTCATACATACACATACTATGGCTATATTAGACAGGATCCAATTGACCTACCAGCATGTCTTTGCTGTGTGAAGTAAAGCAGAGTACCCAGAGGAAGCCCACACAGTTACAGGGAGAACATGCAAACTCCATGAAGGTAACTCCATGGTTGGAACTCAAGCCAACAATCCTAGTGCTGCCAGGCAGCTGTTGCTGCAGCTGATCCAACAACAGTGAGAAATTAAATGGCTGCATCACGACTGCAGCTTGTCTTGGCTCAGAGCACTTTCTTGCGCCAAGCAGTGGCAAGAGGAATGCAGAGGCGGGAGGGTCGGTGTCATCCTCTGCATGCATACTGATGCTGCTTGGCTCAGGAAAGTACTCTGGGTCGCCGTTTTAAGCATCCATCCCCTTCGTAGTTGTTGTCAGAATGACCACAGCAGAAGGTGCAGTTTGGACCTCGTAGCTACATCTAGCAATATGGAACAAAGTACTACATGTATTTTGTTCCATAGGGAACAGAACTGTAAAAAAAATGTATAATGTATAAATCTTCTTTAAACACAATGTAACACATTGCAGCATGTTGCGTTGTATTTAAATGCAGCATGTTCCATTTTCACAAAGTGCACACCAACGCAAAGGCCCAAGTTCTTCTGGTTTTGTCTGTCTGGAATTGCTCCTTTTAAACCTTTCAGCATATGCCCTGCGTGGGTGAGCCATATGTTTCTGCATACTTTTCTTTAGAGTGCTAACTGCCTATACATTTATTTTAGAAAAAGAATCTCTTACATAGCATGACTATATAAACCTGATTACATAATAAAACACATACTGCTTATTTGTATTCTCTGTAATCTGTTATGCATGCTATATATGTAGATTTGTATGTTTACATGAAAAGGCCATCTCCATTTTTTTTGTTTCTATTTGAAGTCCTGTCACCAGTCTCCCTTATGGAAGTGAAGGGCTTCAAAGCCCAACTCTGAGCAATATTAAAAAATAATTTGTTGTACTATTGTTAATGGCTTCCAACAAAGGATCTTCCACTGACCAACCTTTTTAACATGAAGGAAACCTTGAAATAACTTTCCTGTTCCAGGAAACCCTACTAATAATTGCTAAAATCCCCCCTTACATATAGCTAAAAAAGATAATTTGTGTCAGTGGGAACTTATTTGAGAGGCAGAAATTGCTCATTGCTCAAAAAGCCCCTAACGACCTCTGAAAACACTCTAGGACCCTCGGAACCTTGGTTGAGAATGGCTGATCAACACTGTGAATGTCCCAAGCTCACTTACTGCGCAAAAAGGTCCCAGGCACATTCATCTTAGTAAGTGATTATTTCCTCATGATGAAGGAAAGATGCTTACCATTTACTTTAAATTTGAACAGGTTTATTGTGTTACAGGATTATCATGAGCTGAGTGTGAGGTGTGACAAAGATGCAGCCTTTATCAAGCCTGTATCAAGCAGAGAACAGAAAACAGATGTTGCTGACTTTCCTCATTCTGAGTATAATATCACTAACAGAAATGGATCATATTATACAGATGGTTACTTTCTCTATAGTGGCAGTTGCCGGCCACATGGAAAAGCACATAAATTTGTGTTAGAGAGCTACCATTACTAAGATATAGGATACTAAACAGAGAAAGTTAATGTCAAAACAAACAGAAAACTAAACAAAAATAGCATAAACCAAGTGCGACTAACCTGTATCAAGAGGAGAACAGAAAACACATGTTGTTCACTTGCTCATTCCAAGTTTAATGTGAGCTAGTAGGTTGTTAGTCTCCTGAAATCACACTTTAAATCATTAGAGCTCCCTCTAGCTGCAGCCTAGTAATAGCATTACTGGGAGGTTTATTCAATTATTTGCTACAATTGCACTGGTGCATGGAGAATAGGAAGGTGTAGAGTGCATAAAAGTGCTAAGTGTAATAATAAGCCATACCTGTGGGAAGCCTGTGGAAGCAGATAATCAATATAATAGCCCCGCTACTACAAGGCTCACTGCTATAGTCTGGGATCTGTGCTGAGTGGCAACCCTACTGCATATTGAACACGGGGGATCATTTGCTCAGCAAGGGCACCGTTCACATAATGCCTTGCATTTTAATTGATGATCACAAAGCATTCTCTGATTGGACGAGTTGGAGATTGTGACATCACCGCCCTGCCTCTCCACCTCGTACAGGGATGTCACCACTGTTGCCCTTCATTCAAGTTATATTGAATCAGAAAGCAACACTGATGTCAACGTGTCAGCCCTGCTCTTTGCATTAGCAGAGGAATTGCATGAGCCAGAGGAAAGACAAATGTGAAGAAAACTCAGCATGTCATGTAAATGGACAGAAGACATCTAAAAAAGGCAAGTATTAAAGAAAACAAAGCTTCCTCCTCTCCTACTCCTCTTACTGTCGGGGTCCCCCAAGGTTCTGTCCTTGGACCTCTCCTGTTCTCGACTACACTTTTTCCTTGGGTCAGCTGATAGCTTCCCAAGGTTTCCAATACCATTTCTATGCTGATGACACACAAATTTATCTCTCTACTCCTCAGCTCACCCCATCAGTTTCCTCGCGTATCACCGATTTTACTAACAGACATATCAGACTGGATGTCACACCACTTCCTAAAACTCAATACATCCAAAACTGAGCTCATAATATTTCTCAGGTCAGGATCAATAGCACCACTATCAACCCATCCCTGCATTCCAGGGTGCTAGGGGTAACCCTGGATTGTGAACTATCCTTTCAGGCCCACTTCCAATCATTGTCCAAATCATGCCGCCTCAACCTCCGCAACATCTCCAGAATACGCTCTTTTTTAACCAATGATACCACAAAGTTCCTAATTCACTCCCTGGTTATCTCTCGCCTCGATTGCTGCAACTCCCTCCTCATTGACTTACCTTTACATAGGCTATCCCCCCTCCAGTCCATCATGAATACTGCTGCCAGGCTCATCCACCATACCAACCGTTCAATGTCTGCTACTCCTCTTTGCCAATCCCTCCACTGCCTTCCACTTGCCTAACGAATAAAATTCAAAATACTAACAACTTACAAAACCATCCACAACTCTTCCCCCACCTACATTACTAACCTGGTCTCAAAATTTCAACCAAACTGCTCTCTTTGATCCTCCTAAGACCTTCTGCTTTCTAGTTCCCATGTCACCTCCTCCTATGCTCGCCACCAGAACTTAACCCAAGCTTCTCCCATCCTATGGAACTCCCTACCCCAATTTGCCTGGCTGTTAATCTATCCACCTTTAGACAATCCCTGAAAACCTTTCTCTTCAACCCCTTGGCGCTGGCGCCTCCTGGCCCTTTAAGGGTTTCAGAAGTCGGGAGGCGGGGCGGGGTTTTAAGGTCATGTGGCCACCGTGGTTCGCCATCACAGCAGTCACATGATCGGGAAAGGTCCCGATCACAAGAGGATATTGGGACCTTTCTGTGAGTACTGGACATGTGTGCTGGGAGCGTGAAGGGCGTGCGCTCTCAGCACATATGTTTTTCTTAATTGCATGCAAATGTGCGGCCGCTCGGCGCCAAGGCCCAGACGCTGGGAGGCCACACATTTGCATGCGGCCGGCACGAAGAGGTTAAAGAAGCCTATCCTGCTTCTAACTAGTGAACTGCCCTTCATTTCCTGCATCAGCTCATCCCCAACAGCTATTACCTTTGAATGACTCAGCCCTTCCTCCTAGATTGTAAGCTCTAACGACCAGGGCCCTCTGTTTCCTCTTGTACCAAATTGTATTGTAACTGTACCATCTACCTTCATTCTGTAAAGCGCTGCACAAACCGTCGGCGCTATATAAATCATGTATAATAATAACACTAAAGCTACAGCAAGGGGGTCTTCGAGGGGGGGGATTTGAATGAATCTGTGGGCGGAGCTGAGCCAGGAGTTGACCTTCAAGCGATCTGATTCCTGCTAAGCAATGCTGCACAGTGATTGTGCTTTGGTGTTTTCTCTGATTGTGAAGTCCGTCTTCCATCACTTACTGAAAACAGACTCTCCATGTGACTTGTCCTGTTATCAGTCATTCAGCAAGGAGGCTAAATTTATGGCTGCAAAACAGTCTGAAAGTCACAAAATTCAAAACGTGCTCAGCAAAATGCCTATGCTCTCCCTTTTATCCTGAGCATTCTGTCTTTATAAATGTTTTCTTCTCAAATACAACTTGAATAAAAAGAGTACAGCTTGGCTTGATGATGTAATCATTGTGAAGTTTCATTTGAATGTAAACTGCCAAATCTGTTGAAGATCTGGTTTCCGGAGTTAGGCCGTGGTCTCAGATGACTAAGCAGGGCTTCACACGGTACTGCTGAATCACGTTATTCTCACCACCGTTGCCATGACCTTGAAAGGCACCCATGTGCAGACCATTGCATAGCTGCGTGCTGAGTATTTCTTGGCTGAAATAAGGGTCACAAGGTTGGCGACTTCCTAATTGAAACAGATGGCTTTATAGATCGCCCTTAAGGTCTCGCAGGTCACCTCTTCAGATAAATTAGTGCTATTGGCTGGAACAAGTGGAGTAATTTAGCCTCACTTTATTCTGCCTTGTTTTATTGATGATTAAAATGTGTCTTGTAGTGTGTGTGTGTTCTGGCAATGAAGTTAAACTACTGTGACGAGACACACATGCTTGTATTTCATCCTCCACACCACACAGCTATTCCCAGGGTAAGGCCGTGGCTTATAATTTGATTTTGAAGTGATTTACCAAACTAGTCGGTGTTACTCCATTACATTTTATTCTGCTCGAATGGGATTGTCTAGACTCTGTTCTCGCCTTTTTAAGCTGTCTAGAGTGCGTCTTTACCTATCCTTATTACACTGAGGTACTGTTACGATGTCCTCTGTACATGGACAAATACAATGGGACCGTATTATGATGTAAGAATGCGTTCCCTAAGGTAAATCTGTTACTTTAGCTTAACATTTTCCCCTCAAAAACATAAATATTGAGTAGGTGTCACAAACTTGTGGTAGTGAGCCCTTGTAGATCGTCAACTTGGGGTTCCCCAGGGCGCAGAGTCTAAGCCCCAGCCTGCTTCTTCACAAGAGCCCCTGATGATGGGGCAAGCTGGGACCAGGTCACGGCCCCTGGGTACGCCCAGCTGAGGATGAGGAGACCGCTCACGGGAGCAGAGTACAATGGGAGGAGACAAACAGAAATCCGATAGACTAGCCGAGGTCAGGACAGGCGGAAAACAAGCACAGTCAGAGAACGAAGTCGGGGTCAGTACACGAGTAGTTAATGCAGGATACTGTCACATACCTGGTGTGAGAGGCCAATGAAGAGAGGGCTTCCCTTGCGGCTAAGTTCCAGACTCCCCTGAGAGTGGGACAGCAGGAGTCAGGCCCAAAGTGGGACAGGTCACCTGTAGGAGTGCTCATTGGTGGTCCACCCAGGAGCACAGCTGATGCACTGCGATGGGATCTGCCTGTGGTGCCTGTGCTAGGTATGCAAGCCTTCCGGGAAACAGAGGATCACAGGATAGCCAGTTCAAAGCCGAGGTCAGGTACCAGGTGGAGATCAGAGCAGACGTAGTCAGATGGGATAGCCAAGGTCATACACAGAGGAGCAAGAGAGAATATCTGTTAGCCAAGCCGAGATCAGATCAGGGGTAAAGCAGAGAAGACAGGTCCAAGAGCAAGCCGAGTCGGTATCAGGAAATCACAGATCACAATAGTACAGGAAACAGGAACAAGGTACTGGGAAGCCAGAGATCAACCAGCACCTGAGAGTAGGGCAGGGCTTCCTTATAAAGGCCGTTTGGAACCAAATTTGACCCAATGTGAACTTCTGCGGCTATGCAAGGTACTGGCAGGGGTGCCAGGTCTCCTAACACCTCTGCAAAGGACAGAGCCCTGACAGATACAGGCAATAGCAACACACAGGAGCTCAGACAACTAGGAAGTTGCTCAGGCAAAGTGGCCTAGACTGAGCATGTCTTATGTGGGCAGGCAAACAAGGAGGAGGGCCAGGAAGTGATGGAAGGGAAGGAAATAAAACCCAGGGAACAGCAGACGACACCCATGAGCACAGACAAACACACATGTGAAAAGAATCAGGAACTGCACTGCACAAGGAGGTAAGAATACACAAACAAGGAACTGCAGGCTAACTTGTGACAGTAGGTATGGCATCTGTTCTTCTTTTGCTCAATATATGTATAAAGAGAACCAGTCAAGAATAGAACTTACATTTTAATGCAGGCGCTTTACCTCTTGGGGTCAGTTATGTGTGCTGTTATTCTCTTCCTATCAGTGCAGAAATGTGAGTGTAACAAGACCCCGGATGGAGCCGCTGGTTCAAATGGGTCCTCTGATTCTGACCTTGACTGTTTTAATACTTCCACCGTTCTGACATAAACAGCTGAAGTTATAAACTCTAGGTGTCACCAAGGAATTACCCACGGCACATTATGGCTTAGCACTAACAATGTCTCAAAGAAACAGACAATAGCACAGCTGAAAAGTAAACCTGAAGGTTAGAGACAACTTATATAATCATCATACAAAGAAACAGAGTCAGTATGATACACTGGGTTCACTAATAGGGTAAATTAGTGCACTAAATACCTCTTTGTATAAGTATGTACAAGCTTACTCATAATCTTTACCAGCCACCCAGGTCAGCTTAAATGGTAACCATCATCAAAAATGCAGCAAGGGACAGTTTGACAGTGGATCAGTCTAAACCTCCAGAGCTATATTGCCCACTATTGCACTGAGGTGGCTATGTTAGGTCTAAGGTGCCTGCAGGACTTTACCTGGCTAGAACAGCCAAAGATAAGTCACAAAGGGTGGAGTTGAGGCAAATTAAGTAGAACAGAGTAGACTCTGATTGGTTTCTTCTGCCGGCTATTGTCAGGGCCCTTTAACAGTGGTGCACAAATGGTGGTGAATAGGAAATAGAAAGGTGGCAAGGTGGGGAAGGGGGCGATAGGCAGCAGACAAACGTGTGAACCTGCAGTTCTAGCATTAAGAGTCCTAAAACTTAGGAGGGGACAAATCTGCCAGTACCTAGCTACACGAGTTTGGCTTGTCCCCTGACTGACAATCTTTTCAGGCTGCTAGATGCAGGTTATAATTTCCCATAAACAAGGCCTTTAGCTTTTTTTATAAACATATAGTCTGTGTTAGAATTGTTTATGAACACTGAGCCCAGACAGCCTTACAACTTGACACTCCTGCTTTGCCAAGTTTAAAATACAAGTAAATAATTAAAAAATTCTGAAGGGTAAGGCTGCGCTATTTTATCAATTGAAGAGTGGAGATTGACTATTGAAAATCCCCCTTTGTGATTGGTTCTCCATAACGTTGATTGAGAGCTAACTTATTTATTTTAGGTACTTATATAGCGCTGTAAATTTATACAATGCTTTATATATATATTGTGCATTCACATCAGTCCCTAACCCTCAAGGGGTGAACAATCTAAGGTCTCTAACTCACATTCATACATACACATACGAGGGCCAATTTAGACAGGAGCCAATTAACCTACTAACATGTCTTTGGAGTGTGGGAGGAAACCAGAGTACCCAGAGAAAACCCATGCAGGCACAGGTAGAACATGCAAACTCCAGGCAGGAGGTGTCATGGCTGGGATTTGAACCAACAACCCTAGTACTACCTAGGTGGAAGTGGAACCATTTAGCCACTGTGCTTCTACTAAATGCCCTACTTTCATACCTGAATCCATGGCTACATGACAAATCAGGTTCCGAGTCTTCTTTTATCTGTTGTGTATTATGGTAGGGTCCTCCTTCAATGCCCATGTTCATGTCCATGTTACTTACTAGACTGCTACTGGAGGAGCTACCATGGAGAGTCATGTGATGGTGGACTTGGGTAAACAAAAAAAAATAAAATAGAGTTTCAATGAGGGGTGTTGTGAGGGAGTTAGAGGAGTTTGATCTTGCCCTGAGATGAGGTTCTAGTTCTCCAAAAATTGCTTTTTATATCTTCTGTTGAATTCCAGTAATTCAATTGAATTTTATGACTTGTGCCAGCCTGACTGCTGTGTAGGTCAAAACAGAACAATATGTAGGAGGAATTTAGAGTTAGCCATAGAGCACAACTTCTATCCCAATGAAAACTCTATAGGTAACTTCTTATAGAATTTGCATTGAAAACTGCAGCAGTAACACTTCACTCGAAGCTAACACTCTCGCACCCAGAATACTCTCCAAATGCCATGTTCTGTATGTCTTTGCCTCGCCATATTCATCCAAGAAGTGGCTACAATTCTGTGTATGAAATAATATTATTCCCCCTCAATAGCAGATGTAGGAATAAGAAAAAAGTAGCAATGGGCTTGTTACTAGATTTCTAGGTTTAACTTATTTATAAGATTTAAATGGAGAATTAATTTAACTTGACTGTGATTTGGTTATATTTCCCCTTTAAGAGGCTCTTGAAGACAGTAATAAACAGACCTGGGAAATAAAGCAGCATTCGGTGGGAGTGCTAATTAGCATAACGATGAAACTTCAAAGAGCAGTAATTGCACTTAAGGCCCACATGCTTCATGCCATTGTGCTTTGAATTCATTTTGGTGAAAAAAAAAATGCCAGACAGTACGGAGCTAATGTACATATAGAGAAATTATCCACTTCATGGCTTGATCATGTAGTCTGCCATTCATGGTCCATGGAATAATTAGCGTGTCAGCTGTTCCTCTATTTTGTTAGCTGAGAGAGATGTGTGATAGAAATGCTGATAGGCATGCTGTGGTTTATGACTCTTCCATCTGTGTTTTTTCATCTTCTCCTATTAATTCTGTAGCATGGCAGCCAGTGAGTTGCAGAGTGCAGGTGAAGAAAATAGGGCTTATTAGAAATGGTCCTCAGCTTCATAGAGGGTTCTGTTCTGTAACCCTTTACTTATCCCAGGTTATCTATAAATTCCAGGTCCTAACTGTGCTTGTACTGGCAGCATTGTATTCAGAATAATGGTCCATGTTTAATAGTTAAAGCCCAAGTGACCCACCCAACAGGGCATATGCTTCTAGGCATGGAGCATCATAGGGCAGCTGGTGATATAGTTAATAAAAGACAACATTAATGCAGCTCTGTATTTAATAAATGATCATTTTTTTTAAATGTAAGTGTAAGTACTTGATTCTGACTTTGTATCAGCATCTTGCAGACTCAGTACTGAAACATGCAAAATAAGCAAAGGAAGGGAAGGACTGGGAGCCAGTCGGGGTACTGCATAAATTCATGTTGACTGGTAGGAGCAAGAGACCAGTTTGAGCAAAGGGATGACCTCATCAGTCGTCTACTGCTTTTTGACTGGCCAATCGGCAGTCTGAGGGTTGAGAGCAGGTGCGGAGTGACCATTCGAGCACTCAGGCACTGCCGAGTGCCCGGGGTCAGTAGGGGACTCCATGAAATGCCCTTGGTACATTTTATAGGCTTTTGTGGGTGTGCCCCTATTGCCCTGGGGCCCCATGAGTTTTCAGTCTGCCCCTGATTGAGAGAGGACACCACTGTATTCCTTAAAGAGGAGCTTCAGTCTCCCTCCAAAAAATTAAGTCAGCAGCTACAAATACTGTAGCTGCTGGTTTTTAATGTAGGGACTCTTGCCTGTCCAGGGATCCAGCGATGGCTGAAATCAAGCCGGTTTGGTCCCCATAACCGGCATTTTAACTAAGGGAAACGTTGTGAAGGCTTGCGGCTTCATAGGCGGCTTCCCATTGCACATGCGCAACCAACACTGCACTTAGTGAATGGTCCTGCAGTTCTCTAAGACCTGTGACGTGCCCAGAACAGTGTGGGCAAAGGAAGGGGTGGGGGGAGTGAACTAGGTGATCAGGGCAGAAGTGGGTGTGGGTACCTGTCACAACCAGGTACTCGCTCCCGCACCAAAAAAAAAAAAGTTCCAAAGGTGATAGAGAATGTGAGGAGGCAGAAAAGAGGCACTTCCCCTTTTGGGTGAAGTTCTGTTGAAAGTGGCGTCAACCATCTTGCAAAGTTGTGTAAAGAGGCTGCGTAACATAATGTGTAATGGACAAATACAAATCCTTTGGCAGGTAAAACAGCTGTGTTACAGACCATTGTAACTACGCATATTTCATAACTGGCTGATCCCTCGGGAAGCTAGAAATCACTGTAGTAGGCACCACAAATGGGACACAAAGCTAGTGGAGATCGATCTACAGTAGTAGCAGTCCCTACTACAGCAATTTCTAGGTTCCAGAGAGATTGACCATGCATGGCATATGTATAGTTACATTGGTCTGTAACAGAATTGGGTGCGCTCAGGCCTGTGCTCTCGCATCCACACAGATGGCACATTGGGAGCTGTGGCTGTGTCCGTACAGCGGCTGCATCCCTATTGACATCAATGGGGATGCACAGAACACTTGTGCATCCCCATGCCGGTAAACACGGCCCCCCACACACGTACACTTTAGTATGAATAACTAAAGTGCAGCGCTCAATGGATATTATAGTGGAAGGCTCCTTGTGAGATAAAATATATCAATAAAGTTCAACAGCTGTAGTTTCCTATGGGGCAGTTATCCCAATGGAATTTGTGACTGAAATAGCAGAAGTGCGCACTCACCAGAAGCGCATGAATAATGTGCATGTAGGAATAATATTCCTAGATGATCTGTAGTCAGCAGGTGGTGGGCATCCTTCTGTGGTCTGGTCAGTCAGCCTGGTTATGGTATGAGATACTGCTGGGTCCAGAGGTCCCCTTAAGGGTAGATGGGTGCTCAGCCTGCATACAGGGCTCCCTCCTCTGGATACTGGATGGCATAGGACTTGGTTCTGCAGGTCAGCTTCTGGCTCTTTTTATGGCTGGGCTCATCTAATTCTTGGCCCCAAGGCGTCTTGTAGAGTGGACATCAGCTTTTTTAAAAAACCTGCCCAGATGTTAAGGCAAGGTCCAGCGGCCCACGGGCTGGACTCTCCTTGTCCCCGGTGCTCTGCTCTTCCTTTCTCCAGCACAACACACACACACTTTCTAGGCGTGGCGACACAAACACAGAAAGTATAATTTTAGGATAGGGAATGGCACATCTTGTAATACCCAGAAGATTGAATATTTGTGGGGATCTGGCCACACACAACGCTAAAAAGCCCCCAATCACATCCTATTTTACAAAAGCACAGTGGCTAAGTGGTTAGCACCTCTGCCTGGAAGCACTAGGGTCGTTGGTTCAAATCTCAACCACGGCACCACCTGCCTGGAGTTTGCATGTTCTCCCTGTGCCTGTGTGGGTTTCCTCCAGGTTCTCCAGTTTCCTCCCACATGCCAAAGACATGCTGGTAGGTTAATTGACTCCTTTCTAAATTGGCCATAGTAAGTGTGTGTAGGAATATGAGTTAAAGACCTTAGATTGTACGCCTCTTGAGGGCAGGTACTGATGTGAATGTGTAATATATGTAAATTGATGGTGCTATATAAGTACTTGAAATAAATAAGCAGTTCATTTTCAATCAGTTTTTATTAAAGTATTTCAGAATACAGGTTATAACATAGGGAAGCAGGTGAATACAGCCAGTGCAGAGCTAGCCAGTAGCCACTGGGACCATAGCCACCAAGGACATAATTGCAGTCATAGACTTGACAAAATTTAGTGAATATTTGGAATAGTAAGCCAGTGGTATAAAGGTGATCCATATCTAACTGGAGAAGGCCTTTGCAGCTAATAAGACACCGACCAGGATGTGTTGTTAAATCTAGGTGTAACGGACCACCTGACAGCACCTCTATCAGTCCCCTGATAGAGCCTCCCCAGAGTGCGGAGTCTAAGTACCAGAGCACTTGTTCACCAGGGCCCCTGATGGTGGGGATGGACTTGGAGCGCTCCGGGACCAGGTCGCAGCTACCGGGTATCTCTACCAGAGGTAGAGGAGTCTGCCAGAGGCTCCTGTGGGTTAAGAGTCTGATGTGAGGGAGCCCGGGGATCCCTGAGGGATGGATGAGCAAGATCAGAGTCAAACAGGCCGTGTCGGTAACTAGCGGGTCGGTGCGGTACAAGACGGTAGGCAAGGGATAGTCGGGTCACACGCAGAATCAATACCAGAAGATCAGATCTATAAGGGAACATCCAGGAGCAGAGTCAGGCAAGCCAAGGGGTCAGGACAGGAGAAGGCAACAAGGTCAGACAATCCAGATCAGAGTACTCACAACACAGGCAACAGGATACGCAAAGACCATTCGGCAACAAGTGTCTGTTCAGGGCTGGTTTAAGTAGCCCGCCCTGCACCTGACAGGCGCAGCCTAGGTCCTAGTTCCTGCCCAGTACTGTCAGACGACGGGTGCGCCTGGGTCCTACCCTGCTGCCTGCATGTCTTGACAGACACCTACGCATGTGTAGACCCATGCGTCGCGATGGTCCCTGACACTAGGTGGATAATGTTTTTTTTTCCACAGATGGAAATAAAAGAGAAGGTAAAGGAATCTCTTTAGCAGGGAGACATAGGAAGATGGTAGAAGAGACTAGAAAAGGTAAGGTCAGGATGAAGGCAATCAGGAGATGGAAGACACTTAAGCCAGGACTTTGAAGTTCAGTATTTCAGAAGTAGTTCAACGGTCAACACTCAGATTGCCAAGTTATTCTATTTTACTCATTTATATCTGAATGATGTGCTGTCATTCAACTCCGATTTTCTTTTTTTCAACCTGCGGGGCAAACAGAACTATAACAGATTCCACCATCCACGCTAAAGAGAGCGGAGGACGAATCTCCCCCGCTGGCTGTCAGAATACAAAAGCCAGCAGAGGAAATTTGTCACAATAAAAGAGAAGTGGGTGTTCATTTATCCTTCCAAGCGTTAAGGCTTAGGTAGGTGGCACAATATCTAAAAGCAAAAATTGTTGCGCTATACCTTTAAATTAACAAAACATGCATAACACCATTAAGTGCAAAAAATGTGTATATAAGTCCAACCAAGGCTTTTTTTCAGCGGAAACGTGGGGGAACGCAGTTCTGGCACCTTCAGCACTGGATGTATGTAATGGCAAGGGGTGCTGGGGTGTGCTGGAGGGTCTATTGATGCTTGCTGCTAGGGGATGTATTGTTGCTGGAGGGGAACTATTTTTGAGTGGGGGGTCTGTTGTTACTGGTGGGGGATCTGTTGTTGTTAGGGGGGTCATTTGTTACTGGTAAATAACTACTGTTCAGGGAGGGGGTATATTATTGCTGGCTGCTGGAGGATTTAGAGATCTGTTGTTGCTGTTGGGGGTCTACTATCGCTGAAGGGAGCTATTGTTGCTGGGGGGTCTATTGTTTCCAGCTAATCTAATGTTTCCGGGAATCTATTGTTGCTGGGGGGGCTATTGTTTCCAGGGGTCTATTGTTGATGGGGGATATATATTTTTGTTGGGGGGATCTATTGTTGCTGACTGCAGGGGATCTATTTTATTCTCTTTCTTGTTATCATTAACAAACTCCAAATTACTTAGCACAACAATTGATACTTGGTTCTGTATTCTCTAAAAGGGGCAGTGCTGGTGGGCAGTAAAAGGTGGGTAGGAGGTGGAACCAAGGGATGGTGCTCGGAAGTGGGTAGGGGGTGGAGACAGAGGTGACACAGAAAGGGAGATTTCCTGCAACTATTCTCTGAGAAACAACACATCCAATATAATTGTGATTCAGTGATATGAAAGCTTTTTCAAAATCCCTTGTGACCCCACCAGCAATATACACTCACCGGCCTCTTTATTGGGTTCACCTGTTCAATTGCTTGGTAACACAAATTGTTAATCAGCCAATCACATGGCAGCAACACAATGCATTTAGGCCTCTAGACGTGGTGAAGATGATTTGCTGAAGTTCAAACCAAGCATTACAATGGGGAAGAAAGGGGATTTACGTGTCTTTGAACATGGCATGGTTGTTGGTTTAAGATGAGCTGGTCTAAATATTTCAAAAACTGCTGATCTACAGGGATTTCCAAGCACAGCCATTTCTAGGGTTTACAGAGAATTATCCGAAAAAGAGAAAAGCGGCAGTTGTGTGGATGAAAATACCTTGTTGATGTCAGAGGTCAGTGGAGAATGGGCAGACTTGTTTGAACTGACAAAAAGGTAACAGTAACTCATGTCAATATGGACCAAAATTTCTGAGAAATGTTTTTAACACCTTGTTGAATCTATGCCACAAAGAATTAAGGCAGATCTGAAGGCAAAAGGGGGCCCAACCCGGTACTAGCAAGGTGTACTTAATAAAGTGGCTGGCGAGTGTATAAAATGACAGCCTCTTACCAGATAAACAGACCTCAAAGCTGCAGAGGTCAGTTCACACACAATGTAAATGCCTTGGGATGATTGGGAACCACACAGCACACCAGCAGAGATCAAAGGAGATCAGCTGCAGCCAGTACCTCCACTTAGCATGCGTCAGGATTACACCAAAGAAAACAAATCACAAGCTCCATAGTGTAAAACTGTTTTTTACTTTTTATTAGCAACAGAGAGGCACTCACTATAAGCAGCAGAGTATATGAGCAAAACAAACAACCCCGCATTGCTCAGCCCAGCAGCATGGTGATGTCAGCACAGACTCCACCCTAACATGTTTCGTCCCAGAAAACGCTCTCAAGGGGTTGGCTCATAATATACACAAATGATAGTCTTCCATTTAGCACATCAGAGGGAGGAGGGCTGAGACATGTCCTGAGAGCTGAATAAAATTTAAATTAATATATTTATTTTTCTTGCCAGGTAAATATAAAATATTTTATACAAATATTTTGTATATTTATATGCAGCTAGCAAATGTTGCTTTAGGGGCTATATTGAGTGAAAGGATGAATCTTCCCTGCCGGTGCCTACAGCTGTGACAATACCCAAACATTGACTGCAGGCACTGGTTGGCTGACAGTTTTCTGACCGGAGTTTGAGCCAGGTGGTGCTGGCAGCTCAGCTAATTCAGTGGCAAACAGCCAATATTCGATCCATTGTGGCTAGTTCCTGTTCACACCTCTGCAATTTGTTGAAATGCATAGCCATGCCTACTGTTGATGTTGTGACGTCACAAGCTGATCATTGAAGCCGAGCTCAGACGAGTCCGTCCAAAGCTGCATTTGACAGTGCTTGCATTCCATTCTGGCTCTGTTTTAGCCACCCAACACCAGCAGCTCTGCATCTACCAGCTGTCTCCTTATCATGGCCGCTTCAAAGAGGATCCCATATATGACTTGATGATATGACCACCTGATTTCTTTTTAATTATAAGAACAGAAAAGTGTGTTTTATTAGACTCACTGTACATAAGTAACTAAGCTGTATAAGTTTTACTGGTTTCAAGACAACAAGGCTGGGTCGTGCACCCTGATCTGGGTATCAGAACAAGAGAGGGTGGTTGAGAGCAATGCATACTAAGTTTATCAAATAATCAGATAATAAAAGGCATATGAAGAAGCGGACGCCACTCAAAACCGATCACCGGTGTCAAACAATGATGGCATGTTGTAGATGGCCTATGCCGCCACTCCAGCCACGCCCTCTGATGTGTTTCACCCCGCCCATCAGGGGCTTGGTAACAGAGGCATGCTTCTTCATATACCGTATCAGTTTCTGGGATAACTCTCTGCCGGCGGGGTGACTATTACCTGTACTGAGCACCACAAGTCCCCCACATGGTTTATAGAGCAAAAAGGTACATATTATATTGAGGTGAAAAATGCCTACCTCCCTTTTAATGCAGTGAGTCCAAATTGTTTTATAGCTATATTTTTTAACCACTTCCTGTCCGGACACTTTTACCCCCTTCCTGTCCAGGGCAATTTTCCGCCTTCAGCACTATCACACTTTGAATGACAATTGCGCAGTCATGCACCACTGTACCCATATGAATTTTTTACCATTTTTTTGAGACAGATAAAGCTTTATTTTGGTGGTATTTATTCACTGCTGGGATTTTTTTTTTTGCTATGTAAATGAAAATGTCCAAACATTTTGAAAAAAATGTTTTTCTTATAAAATGTTGCAAATAAATAATCTTTCATCATAAATCTTGGCCGAAATGTATTCCGTTATCTTTTTAGTAAAAAAAAAATCCAAATTAGTTTATAACCAAAAATTATAATTTTTAAACATATTTTTTACATTTTTATTTTATTTTTTTATATTATTATTTATGTTTTTGTTTTGTTTTTTAAATACTGTCACCCTAGCAGTACAGTGTCACCATAGTGACACTGTACTACTTGTGGGGGGTGATGAAGATTTTTTTATTTTATTTTACAGTGATTGCTTTTACACCCATATAGGATGTAAAAGCAATCATTTCTCTTTCTCTTTGTTTGCATTCTTGCAGCCATTGAGAACTACTGAGTGAGCTGTGATTGGTCACAGCTTGTCACATGGTACAAGGCTATTGTGAATAGCTTTGTACCATGTAACCTCTGTGATCATTCACAGATTTCACACGTAGTAAGCAATGATGTCACCAGTGACATCTTGCTTACTACTTTGCATGTGATCACTGATTGGCCTATCAGTGATCACATGATCGGGACCTCGTACAGAGGTCCCGTCCGACGATCGGTGTTTCACTGTGTCCGGAGGACACAGCGGGCACCGGATCGCGAGACCTGGATCTGAGGACCTGCAGCCATTTATGGTGCTTTAATAGTGGCTTTTGTTGAACTTTTATCAGCCTACACTTCCCGTATGTACTTTAGGTCCCTCTCCCCTTATTGCTTATAATTATTTGTTCAATATTGCACCATACTATGGAGCCAGTTCACATCTATGTATCACACTTTGATTCAACTTGGAAACAGGTGCAGGCACTTCTTTTAGTGCATTTTTGGCCCCAAAGACCTCTATAGGAAAAATGCATGAGAAATACAATAAAAACACTCAAAACACATGAAAATGCAGACACAAGTTTGAACCTAGCCTTAGAAAAGTACAGGAGATTGTTTGTTTGGGGCATGAGTGCATGTTTTTGGCTCAAATAGACTTAAATTGAAGCATCTGTGTAATGCACATTGTCAAACCTAAATTGGCTAAAACAAAAACAATCACGCCTGAAAACATGCGAAAAATGACCAAGGGCGCCAATGCTCCAGTGTGATTGTAGCCTTAGGCTCCTTATAAACCCTTATATACTGCGCCTTCACCCCCATACAAGTTTATACTGTATGTCAGTATGCACAGATCCATACTAACCATTTTTATTTGAATTCAATTTCAGTCTTGTAATAGTCATTCCTTCGAGTGTACCCTGTCAAGGAGGTGTGGTAGGACAATCAAACTTGATATATGTCCCTTAAGAGAACAAATTTCTGGTGTGTGAAGAATAGAATCTGGCAGAGCTTTGACATTTGACACTGTTATGTATTTAGATGTAGACTTCATTCCTGAGCGTGTCCCAGATTCTTATACTGAGCGTAGAAAGGAAATGTAATATGTGGGGCAGTCTATTGTGATTTGTTGAGTCAAGGGATTTCTAATGCTTGGGGTGAGCCCTGGGTCAGTTTTCCTCTGCTGAGATGGCAGATGTCTGTCTGATGGTTTAAGAAGATTGGAAACCCTATAAAAAAAATAGATACTCCTCTTCTGTAAATAATTGAAAATGCAGCTAGACTGAGCTCTTGTACTAAGTGCGCACTGGTGGAATTTGATTATCAAGACTGGAAGACGACATAAGTCCTTCAACTCTGTTACCAGAACCCATTCTTTGAAGGATAACTCCACCTTAATGTCTCATGTGCACTGAGCATTTAGCCTCGGTGCTTGAGATCCTGGCATAAGTAGCTGCAGCTGGACTGTGCACCGAGCAATACCAACACTTAGGGCTGTGAGCGCCCAGGAACAAATGCCAGGAACATAATGCTTGGTGCCCCTTTCAGACATAGCAACTTTCAGCTTATCATTAGCACTCCAATCCAGCGGACGCAGGCCGACTGCCCAGACAACCCCAGCTGCCTGCCATTAGGCCTCACGTCAGCCTGCCTACACATAGGAGTGACTAAGGACTAGCGCAAGGCACAGCGCAGCACCTGAAAAGAAAAAGGACAACAAATACAACCAGAACAACACACCAGAGCGAAAGATAAAACTCCAACCCAGCCAAAGGAAAACACAGGACCCCCACCTAGTCCCCCAACAAATGCGGATGAACGTAAAGGCGAAATCTATGCGACTCTCACCGTCCAATATGTTTTACCACGTCATCAGCCAAACCCCACCAGCCGCTGCCAGACACTTCTGAAAAACCGACACAAACTGAAAACGAGACAAGGGAGACCCATCAGGATGCATGAAAGAGGACCCTGTCCCCGCCGGATGGCGGGATAAAAAACCCTAACTGCACGCACTATGCACACAGGAGAAGCCAGGAGAGCAAAGAACCGAACCTGCGCGCCACGGCCCAATTGGCCTGTCTTGGGCCGGCGGATGAGCACCTCAACCCACTCCCCAGTGCACATGACATCGTCCACAAACAACCCTCCAAGAACCGATTTAGACGGACTAACAAGTTCGCCTATCCGCAAAGCCCCAAAAAAGGCCACCGCAAAGGCCATCTGAAATAAACCCACCTCATAGCCCGACGAACACAACAACCTCAGTTGCTCAAACAGAGTCCCCAATAAGGCGAAAGACACCGGCCGACGCGAATCCCTGCACCGATGAGCCCTACGATAACCCCTAAGACCCTGTCGAACCCAGAAATCCTTTGTGAAATCCCAACACCCCTGCAATTTAAAAAAAAAAAGCCAAGCCGGCCAACCTGCGATCCACAGCCGCTGCAGACACACAACGCTCAAAGTTCCTAGCCATGAAGTACAGCACAGCAAGCCGCACCTCAGGCCCCCACGGATCAAGGCCGATCTGTTGCAACAGTTCCAGCCACTCCAGCCACACCTTGGAGTACACAGACCACGTCACCTCACTCACCGAACGCTGGATCCAGCCCGCGACGACCCTAAGGCAATCTCCCACAGCCAGTTGGGACAAGGAACCCTGCGTTGCTCCGCTGCTGGTGCCAACTCTCGGAATTTGTCCCACTGAAAATGAGACAAAGTGTCAGCCAGAGCGTTATCAACTCCAGGGAGATGCACAGCATAGAGAAAAACATTCAACTGAAGGCAACGCAACACCAGGTGGTGAAGCAAGCCAATCACCGGCTGCGAAGAAGCAGAGACCCGATTCATGACCTGAACCACCCCCAGATTATCACAGTGAAAGCGAACCTTCAAATTCCGAAAACACTCCCCCCAAACTTCTACCTCCAACACAACCAGAAAGAGTTCCAACAAAACAAGATTGCGAAGAAAACCCGCCGCCCGTCAAGAAGCCGGCCACAGAGCCGCACTCCACCAACCCTGGAAAAAAGCCCCATAGCCCGCGGAACCGCCGCGTCCGTGATCAACTCCAGATCAAAATTGCTCACCGGGCCAGACATTCACAGAGACCGCCCGTTAAAGGAATCCAAAAAACTGTGCCAGATCTGCAAGTCTGCCTGATGCTCCCAAGTCAAGCAAATGAAATGCAAAGGTGAGGTAACCCCCAACATTGCTGCCGACAACCAGCGGCAAAACACCTGACCCATCGGCAGGATGCGACAAGCAAAGTTAAGCTTGCCCAACAATGACTGCAAGGCCTGCAGCTGAATCTTACGCTTGCCCAAGACCCCACGAATGTCAACCTGGAGGGCCAACAGCTTGTCCTCAGGCAGACGGCACTCCATAGAGCCAGAATCCAAAACAATGCCCAGGAAAGTGATCAACGAAGCCAGACCCTCCGTCTTCTCCAAAGCTAGCGGAATCCCGAAACGCTCGGCAATGTGTTGCAAAGTGGCCAGCAGAACAGATGACAAGTTGGAAGCTGGCAGACCCACACATAGAAAATCATCCAAATAATGGATGACGGAATTAACATCTCGCACCACCCACTCCACAAAGGAACTGAACATCTCGAACAACGCGCAGGAGATGGAACACCCCATGGGAAGGCACCGATCAATATAAAACAAGCCCTGCCAATGACAGCCCAGTAAACTAAAGCTGTCAGGATGTACTGGCAGCAGCCGAAACACTGATTCGATGTCCGATTTGGCCATGAGAGCCCCCCGCCCATAACGGCAAACCCAGAAAACAGCTGCATCAAAAGACATATAAGACACAGCACACGACTACGGAGCTATAGCGTCGTTCACCAACTCCCCTTTGGGGAAGGAAAGATGATGAATCAGCTGAAACTCATTGGGCTCTTTTTTGGGCACAACCCCCAAGGGAGAACCAACCAGATCTAGAAACGGAGCGCAAGAAAACGGGCCGCCCATGTGTCCCAACCCCACTTCCTTACGCAACTTAGCCGAAACCACCTCCGAATGCTGCAAGGCAGACCGTAAATTCCGCACTAACGGCGGAATCGAAGCCAAATTACAAGGGATGCGAAAACCCTCAAAAAATCCCACCGCCAGCAGCTAGGCAGCCTCCCGATCAGGGTATCTATTTAGGAAAGGCTGCATCCATTCCACCCTCACCAGCATCGTCCCTCTTACCCGCATGCTTGCTGGCACAGCCTCTACCATGCTTGAATGGGAGCCACCGCGACCCGAACATTCTTGTTTAAACCGGCAGGACTCACCAAACCGACAGGATCCCTCATTGACCTGCCAGCAGAAACCCCTACGCTTTGCGGCTGATTGCCCCGAGGAGAATGAACCACTGGCCCTGTCCTGAAAAAACTGACCAGGGGCCTGCGCTGGAGTCATAAGTCGCATCCAAAGGCCAATGTCCTTGTGGTCCCAACGCAAGGTGGACGGCCCTACGCTGCTGAAATTGTTCTTTGTAACGGAGCCAAGCGGTGCCCCCATTAACCCTGTGAGCCTCGCTAATAGCTTCGAGATAACAGAAGAGCTCCGAGCAATGCTCCGGAGCCTTCTCCCCAATGACACTGGCCATAATCACAAACGCCTGCAACCAGCCTCTTCCCGCCTACCCTCCTCAACCGTGACTCATCCAAAGGAAAGTGTTTCTGAGGCAGAAGCGTGAAGATCTCGACATACTCACCTCTCCAAATCTTCTCCCGGACATCAGGCTGAAAGTGCGCACCTAACGGGCCCTCAAAGCAAACATACACCTCACACTTAGCAGAGTTCGCCAGGCAGACCGGCTCCAAAACCTATGCACCCTCACCTAATGGCGTGGATGGGCACGCAGGGCCGAGAGCACAGGCCTCCGCCGTAACCACCCCAGGCCCAAAACACAGAGTGAAACCGCCAACCCCCGCACCTCAGCAACGCCCCGGGACCCCGACCACATCCCCACCAGTACGAGGGAGCCACACAGAAGCAGACCCAGAGCCGACACTACCACCCCGCTCAAGGCACCACAGCAAGTCCCGCAAGCCGGAAACCAACTTGCCCAGACCCGCATCAAAACCCGACAGGAAAGCACAGATGTCCACCATCGCAGGGGTGGAGGTCGCGCCGTCATCTGGAGAAGGCACCGCTAAAGGGGTGGCCCCAACCCCCAACAGATCCCACAGAGCTGAACAGAGAGAGAAAGAAGAACCAAAAACATTCGACTAAACAGGCTGATGGGACCAAGAGAGGTCCCATCAGCCGCAGGTCCGGACTCCACCGCCACCGAGTGGCCGGCCACCGCACCCGCATCAGATCCAGATAGCTCACCCTCAGAACGGTCCTCTTCTCTGTGCCGGTCAGATGGCCTCAAAGTCCCAGGAGCCACGGATCCCGCAGGTGTGTGCCATTCAGGACTCCGGCTCCCGGCATCAGACCCGCCCACTGCAGTCCCGGATCGCTGTCCAGCCATGCGCCCAGTTGCTCTCTGTCCAGCACTGCTCCTTTTCCCAGTCTTTCCTGCTGAGGCTCCTGATCCCCCTGAGGAACTGCCAGCCACAGGAGGGGACAGCCCAGCGGCCGGAGCTGAACGTCTCCCACGCTGGGACCCCTCCTGGACAGGTACCTCGTCGGGGGAGGAGCCGTTGCCATGGCGAACACTCCGAGTGGGCGGGGGGGAGGGACTGCCTCCACATGGTCCCCCACCCACCGAGCTCCGCCGTGGATGGGGATTCCTCCTGACCACCCCGCTAGCAGAGGCAGGGGAGAGCCCTGCTGGCGGGGCTGGAGGGTCCCGATCGGGGCTCCCAGGTGGGCACCGAGCTCTAGGGGAGGAGCCCGGAATAAACCGCTCCGGAGGCCGAGAACTCCGAACACGTGGGCACTCCCGCCCCCCTGTTTCTGGCACCAAGCCCAGGTCCCCCAGCACTGCTGAGACCCAACTCTGCAGCCAGGCAGCACCCCGGGAAGCAGCAGCCTCCCGCAGCTGGGACATCAGCTCCTCCATGTCCATGAAGGCCCCGGACACAGAACTCCCTGAACAGAATGGGGAAAGCTGCAGCTCGCTCTCCCAAGCTTGCTCTCCGCTGTCTCCTCCTGCACTGAATTGACAACCCTCCCCATCCATACCCAAAGGTGTCAAAGACCCCACCCTACACCCCCCAGTTACCAATCAAGTAACTTGCCCATATCCTAACTCCCACCTTTTCCTTTTTTTAACCCTTTCCTTTCTTTTCTAAGCCCCTCTTAACCTAGTCATGTCTGCCCTGCGCTATTTTCTTTTTCTTCCTTTCACTATGGGCATCTTTTTTAATTGCCCTTGTTTCCTGCACTCAAAGCATTCACGTGTTTCTTGTTGCATGATCCTGTTTATATTCCTATTTTATTCGACTTTAAAGCAGACTCTGCAACAGAAGCACCATCACTATAAATGCTTTCTGTTTTCCACTTATATTCATGCATAAGCTTGCCCTGAACATATTCCAATGTCAATTCATCATCTGGCCGTGCATCAAGTGCTGTGACAAGCATTTCATAACTTTCTGGTAAACCACTAGTAATAGTGCTGCAACATGAAAATATTTTATTTATTCTGTAATACCTCTCAGGCATTCATTTTAAGGGCGTGCTTTATGTAATCCTGCATATCCTGGCCTTTTATCAGCTTGGTTTGGTATAGCTTTCTAATCAAATACAGTTTTCTTGCTGAAATTAGCTCTTTCATGTACTCTTTGTAATCCTTCCCACATTTCTTTAGTAGTTTCACTCTTAAATGTATGCATGATTTGATCATCTTCTATGCTAAGAGAGATTTTCCTCTGAGCTTTCTGATCATTCTCTCTCTTCTCATCTGAAGGGTGTTCTGTTCTGACTTAATTTATACATTTCCACATACCTTCTCTTATTAGCAGCGTTTTCATCTTGATTTTCCAAGACTGGTAGTTCTGTTTTGTCATATTTGCAAATGAAAGCTTTGTTGCAGCTGTGTTACTGGCCATTTTCTTTTCTTTTATTCTGTTGCAGTTTTCTTTTTCTTGCTGAATCTTGCACTTTTCTGTAGCTGGCTGTGACTGGGCCCATAACCTGTTATCAATTCTGTATATAGCCCTACAGAACAGACAGTGCACAGTCCACATGTACTTTTCTGCTTTACTGCAACAAAGAAACAGGAAACTTTATTCAGAGAAAAGACATATAGTATGCCATAAATGCATCTATAAACACTGCCATCTACTGGTTGAAGAATAAACCTCTAGTTAATACTGATGTAGTTTTTGCACAAATTACATGAACACTGTAATCCAACATAGAGAGAGCAGCAGTGATCGGTCTTTGTTGAGGAAGCTCCTGTACAGAGACAAAATGCAGGAGTTGTCTCATTCTGGATTTTTGTAGTGATCTGGAAGAAATACACAAATGGTACCAATAATGTACACGTAGTTTGGAGACAGGTAGTTTTGTATTTGGTCAATATTTATTCAGATTTAAATTTGTGCTACATTTTTGGCTGTTTTAAGGTTAGGGCAAGAAATACTTTTCAGGGTTAAAATTATGGTTGAAATTAATGATGATTTTTATTATTGGTTATAGTTATTGTTCCAGAATACATTCACTGTGTAAATAATTGCCCCAAATATGGTTGCTAATAATTTTGATTGTGTACAGTTTATTGGTGGTGAAACACATAGGCCAACCTAAAATATATTCACCAATGCTTCTAAGACAAATCCATCACAAATGTACGATCTTCCTCATTGAGTTTCGTATAATAAATAGACCGTAAAGGATATGCCTAGTGTTTCCTTTAATTAAATGTGGTCGAGGGTGAAACCTCAATTAAAAATATCAACAGCAGAGAAATCTTGTGAACGGTCTTTAAGATTTCAGAGCCAGAAGGGGACATTTTTAGGGCTTTCCCATTTGTTGGTTTGCCTACTGTAGTCATTTCCAGTCAGAAGCAAAAGCCTTTGGCATTCTCACATAAATAGATGTTCCGAGTCTGGCTTCTAGTCGAAAGTGAACCTGAAGATCTAGTGACCCCAGACATAATTGTATGTGGCCCCTCCGGGTCTGCACATGGTGATGATGACTGGAGCAGAAGTCACTGCGCAATCTGCATGCTAAATGTGTTCTGTTAACTCTCCCTAATCTCAAATTTGTTTATATGTCTGTTCCTTTGGAAAATGGGAAGTTGCTATAAATAGGATGTAGGTATCATTGAATGTAAAAATAATTACTGCTGCGCAAAAGAGGAAGAAGGACAAGTTATTCCAACCTGTCATTGTTTTCCCTTTGACTTATTATTCATTAATGTGTAGCTCCAAAAGGATGTTGAGGGTCCATTAAGTCCACTTCTAACTGCGTAGCTTTGTATAAGTGGTGAGACAGATGCTGATAGATTGCTTTCACTTTAAGGAAGACCTTTCACATGAATGAAGTTTACAAACTAACAATATCCTGAGGCTTGCAGGTGATTCTCATAACTTTCAAGTTGTTTTACATATTGCTGGGATGTTCCTTCACCTCAAGGCCTTCATATCTGCATAGACTCTGAGCTCTGACATGGCCCCTGGCCACAGCTTGAGTGCTCAGACCTGGGTGCTAGGCCCTAGAGGTGGTATATACTTGCTGGTCCACCATGTATCATTTAAACAGTCATTCTCAACCAGAGTTTTATGGCACTCTAGTGTTCCTACAGAGTTTGCTTGAGCTGTGGATGATTAACCTTCCATTTAATGGTTTCTGCATAATTTCAGAGCAAACACCACTTGACAGAGCCAGCTGCATGACACCAATGAACTTTTTGTTATGTATGTAATGGTGCATCCTGACTACCACTGTAAGTGTGCTTTCTTTCCTCTGATTATCAGTGATCATCAATGTAAGGTACATTCTTCCAGTTGGTCACCAATTTTAAAGGGAATTAAGCTGACTTCTGCTGTAAGGATGGCCACCAGTGTTACAAGCCTATTTCCACTGATCTCAACTGAATTGACTTTAGCAGGAGCATCCTAATTAATTATTTCCAAGGTTCTTCTGGGGAAAAAGCTTGAGAAAGGCTGATTTAAATTGTTTTAAAACTAAAGTCCAACCAAATCTGTTTTTTAATTAAGTTATGGATAGAGAGTAGGATTAGGACCCATGTCGGATTGTCTCTGCATTTCGGGGCTTCATTAGAGAGATTTATCCTCCCCACCAGACAGGATTATTAAAGTAGGGGAATAGTAGAACTCCTCTGTATATATATGTAATATATATATATTGGTGTCTGTATCCATATTGCAGATTTGCCTCACTTCCTCCCTGGTGAAACTGCTGTAATTTTTGGCTGCATATAAAGTGTATCTAAACTAAAGAACAACCTGATGAATCTCCCAGTAACTTACTTTCTGTCTTAGGGTGACAACACCTTCTCTCCTATCTCCATAACATAGGAGAGGTTCTGTAGATGTGAACTTGGTAGGGCTGATGGTGTTGCTTGAGATAACACTTCTGAGTCCAAAGGACACAGGACTGCACTGGATTTCTGGTAGGACCAACAGGTGTTTTTTTAAATGTATCAAACAAATTTAACAAAAAGCTTTCAATAGCATATTTAACAGACTAAGAAAGAGTAAATAAGAGAAATGAATTGTTAAGGTCACCATTGGTCAATCTTCAGTTGAAGCTATTAACTATCTTCACATTAGCTGAAGGTAATAACCATCGCAGCTCTGAAAGTTCAGCACCAGGAAGAGGATGGGGCATCCCTGCACGGATGATTTTTACAGGGTCCATCTGCCTGCATGGGTTGGGCATACTGCATTACAGTTAAGTTCAGAGCCAGAAAGTTGACAGACCTCATTACAACCTGCCAGAGATTGCAACTCTTCCCCAATTTATCTAAAACTAGAAAAAAGGGCTCGGGTGGGAGTAAGACTTTAAGAAGAATTTTTCAAAAAGACATTCTAAATATACTACAAAATGTTTTTTCCTTCAAGAATTAGCTGTTTGCAAACTGTGATTTGTTCTAGAAATTTGTCATCATAATGGGTTAATATTATTTTTATTTTTCGCTAAACTGAAAAAATAGCAGATGGACAGAGGCGGGGGTCAGTCTCCCCTGAGTTTTTCGCCTGTGCTATGTAATAAGGAGACTCTCCCTGAAGTGGAATTCTGAATTGTGTTCCGTCCAACACCATCTGCTTCCCTAAATGGAATATGTTGCCCCGATGCTGGCTGATGGTCGGTGTACACAGTGTTACAGGAAAACTACAAACAATTTAGTAATTACGCATAAAATACCTATCTAGCTGTTTTTTTATTTTTATTTTAGATGTGTTTAAGAAAATAATAACAATCTAACATCAGCCAACGTCTTTCTGTAATTGTAGACAATACTGCAGCTGAAGAATAAAAACATGAAACCGTAACAATCTTAGTCTGCCCAAAACTTGTATTTCAGATCCTGGTGGATACTGGAGCGTTGAAGGACTCCATGTAAATTTTTTATTTTTCCATGCAGTGGGGCTGTGCCTGCACTGCATGGGAAAACTTCTCATTGTGTCCAGGGGTTTAGGGAAGAGCTATACTTACCTTGTCCTCTGATCCTCTGGAAAAATTGCGCTCCCCCACGTCCAGCAGTGGACTGTTCCTGCTGTCCTCAGGCCCAGAGCTGGTCTATAGGCGTGATGATGTCTGTTGTGTTACACTGTTTGATTTATTATTATTTCTCTGTGACCATCACTTGTTTATTATTGCTCTGTGTCTTTAAAGTGGAGTTCCACTCACCCTGTCAAAAAATAAAAGTCAGCAGCTACAAAAACTGTAGCTGCTGACTTTAAAAAACAGCCACTTTCCCATCTCTCAGTCCCGCTGTGTGTCCCCCGCAGCCTGTTTCACCGGCTGTCCTGTATTCCAGGAGGCCGGCATCTTCAGTGTGGACACCCGGCTGTGATAGCTTGCGGCTTCACAGCCGGGTACCCACTGCGCATGTGCGAGTAGCGCTGCACTTCATGAATGGTCCTGTAGTCTTCTGGGACCTGTCACGTTTCCCATAAGACTACAGGAAGGGAGGGAGGACCTGTCAAATTCGGGTACCCGCTCCTCCCCCGCCCCCAAAGGTGCCAATCCTTAATGGGGAGTGGGGGAGCTGTCCATAAAGCGGAACTTCTCCTTTTGGGTGGAGCTCCGCTTTATGCTGTCTCCTTCTGTCTAAGCTGAGCTCTTTCTCTCACCGTACTTGTATATACCCCTCCCCCCTTGCCTTCCTCTCTGTAATCATTCCACTGTATCCTTCTTACCGAATGCATGTTTCCATGAGGCTACAACATTAACGTTTTTCTACCTATGAATATTCGCCATTAAACGGAACATTCAAATGGGTTTCCTCATCTAACTTCCTCAACATGTGAGTTTATACATTGAGTTAAACTATCTAACTCGATGCAGGGGATAAATTCAACACCACGTGGTATAGCTGTATATATCGTGGGAGATAAAGTTTATCGTCCTGTAGTTGAGTCAGAATAATGTCAGGTACAGTCAATTCATAAGACCGCTAGCATGCAGGGGGGCAGAAGCAGCAGGGACTTGTCTTGCGCTCTGAGATTCAGTAAGTATATCTTCACTGTTATCAACCCTAGACAAAAATGAGCAGTTAGCCTACGCAGTGTGGGCACAGCCCCACTGCATGGTTCGAAAAAAATTTTCCCCAGATTTCTGCTTTAAACTGCTTAAAGGATAAGTTCACCTTTTGTATAAAGTTACCTGTTACACCTGTATTTAGGTTGTGACATGTTACTGTTGCAGCAGACCCTGCACCTCGGATCCCCCGTTGTGACAGTGAGCCGGGGATCTTCTCCCTGCACCCGTTATATCAACTTAAAACTGTGCCACATCATTCATTCACAGAGCTCTGTGAATGGGAGACTACAAGTATCGACATCCTTTGCGGCTGTCGTCTTGTAGTTCTCAATGAACCACCAGGGCGCTGAACTAGGTAGTTCATTGATGCTACCTGTCATTGTGAAACTGCCTGACTGGTACAAGCAGACAGCTTACCCTGACAGCCTGCAGGAGCCTTGCATTGCACCCGTGATGTGCTGATTGTGGGTGCAATGCTCTGCAGGATCCTAGTAAAAATAATAAATGATAAATTTTACATTTTGTTTTACTTGCAAAAAGATGTGCATTTATTTATTTATTTTAAGGCTCATGCATACTGGACTTAAAAAAACAACAATGCCAAATTAACAGATGTTTGACTTTTTTTTCTACCTGTAAATGCACCTCTGTTGACCTATGTGGTATTTACAGGCATATTAGAAGAGCAGCGTTTACAGGCAGGAAAAACATCACCAGGGAATTCAGGAGCTTTTGGGCAGAAAAAAGGCTTGATGTGCCTAAAACCATCTAAATGCTAGGTGTACAGTATTTAGTGCTTGAGCATTCATTCATTCTATGGGCCTGAATACATTAATATTCTGGCAGATGGAATCCATATATGCATAACCGCTTCTCGACTGCCCTATAGCAGATATAATGTTACAGGGCAGCACAAGTGCGCAAAATCACGTATTTATATGTGATTGTGCATTTCCCGGTAGGGGGCGCATGTGAGACGCACGTGCACCCTACCCGCGCAGCCATTCGCGGCTATGGCTGTCAATCACCAGGTCCCAGCCGGTTATTATTCGTTGGCGCCCGGTGATTGCCAATAAACAAAACAGTTCTCCTCCCTGTCAGCTTGTACACACTTCTTTGAATGGCTGTGCACAGCACAGTCATGCAAAGCAGTGTGATTACAGTGAAGCACAAACACATGGCCCCATAGTAAAACATACCCAGCACACAACCCTTTGATCACCCCGCATGTTAATCCAGTGCCATTAGTACAGTGTCAGTGCTTTTTTTTAGCACTGATCACTGTATTAGTGTCACTGGGGATGTCAGTGACACCAAGTCAGTTCCCCCCAGTGTCAGCATGCCCCCTGCAGTCCCGCTATAAGTCGCTGATCGCCACCATTAATAGTAAAAATTCAAAATAAAAAAATAATTCCAGTATCTATACCGCCATTTGTAAACGCTATAACTTTCAATTAAACCAAATAATTTACACATATTGGGATTTTTTTTAGCAAAGACATGTTGCAGAATACATTTTGGCCTAAATTTATGACAAAATTTGATTTTTAAAAATTTTTCATTGGACATGTTTAATAGCAAAGACTCAAAAATATTGTTTTTTTTTCTCAAAATTGTTTTTTTTTACAGTGCAAAAAAATTAAAAATGCACAGGCGATCAAATCCCACTGAAAGAAAGCTCAATTTGTGGAGAAAAAAATGATATAAATTTCACTTGGGTGCAGTGTTGCATGACCGTGCAACTGTCAGTTAAAGTAATGCAGCACCGTAACCAGGGGCGGACTGACAACTCATGGGGCCCCCGGGCAATAGGGGATCATGGGGCCCATGTGTCCTTGCCCAAACTCAAAAAAGCCTATGAAAAAGGTACCAGGGGCATCTCATGGGGCCTCCTACTGACCCCGGGTCCTCGGGCAGTACCCAATTTTCCAAATGGTCAGTCCGCCCCTGACCGCACCGCAAAAAATGACCTCAGGAGGGCAACGGTTGACATACCTAAACACGGGTCCAAAATGCAGCTTTGGGTGCGTTTTTTTAAGCAGCTTTTCACCAGCCAGTATGTGACCAGTATGCATTGGGAGCTGCCCATGACATCTTAATTACTGTGCTAGGAGCTCAGCACAGAAAAGCCATTCTCCATGGATGCATATATGTGGCTGCTCAGCATTAAAGCCCGCCCACCCAGCGGCCGCATATATCCGTATGGCTGGTGGGAACAGGTTAAGTAGTGGATATCTATTGATTATTTTTGGAAAATAAGGATATCATTTAGTGTCACTTTAACCAATTGCTATAACCTAAACATGACTTATTGTACGTCTAATCCAGAATAAAAGCTGGGCAGAAAGTAATCTAGATCCAAAGTAGATATCACAGTTCTGGATCTTGTTCCATGTTCATTCATTTGTTAAATACAGGACTGTACATCTAATTTTTCTCTAATCGTAGTTCCATGTATTGGCTTTTTTCTCTATTGTGCCATTAAAATTAGCAGAGCTGTTTTTGGGGTAGGAAAACTGTTCCCGACTGTGGTTATGATTCAGCCGCTGTGATAATCATCATTTATGGAACAAGCTATTACTAATAATTACCGCTGAAATAAATTCCTAAAATAACTAACCACAAGTGCCATAGCAGTTCTGTAGATGGCAGTGTGTTAGTGCAACTTAAAGTGAACCTGTGTTTGGTCCATATAGGAGAAAACAAAGGTTTGCTTCAATGCCCCCTTCCCCAGTAGGACATACTGTACCTACCCTCCCCCACCCCTCCACCAGAAAGCAAGGAAAGATAGCTAAAGCTGGCCATACACTACTAGATTTTCCTACAAACATTCCTATGAACATATGTAAGAAAATTCGTACAAAAATTCTTAGTACGTTGGATTACTTGATGAATGTTGCTTGAAAGTACTTAAAATTTTAATTTGTTTTTAACATTCAATTTTGGAGCTAATTAATTTTTCCGTAACAAAAAAAAGCATTCACAAATTTAGAAACCTAATCACTTTAGAAAAATTTGCTATCCGGTTCGAATTGACCCTACTAGACTACTAGAAAGGAAATGCCACTAGTGTATGGCTAGCCTGAAGAGGAGTAAACTTGCGTGTTGGGGTGCCGTCCGTGATGTCCAAGGCATATGGCTGATCTCACATTGTAAATAAATGGGGCAATGTGATATACAGTCCTAACCGCTCCCTTTAAAGTGATAGGAAAGTGTGCCCCCGCTTCAGTCTATCCTGAATTCTGCGGCCAGACTCATCCACCTCACCAACCGCTTCGTATCTGCCACCCCCCTCTGCCAATCCCTCCACTGGCTTCCGATTGCCCAAGAAAAAGCGTTGTGACAGGTAGGATGAGAGCGAGGAGAGAGCAGAATCTCTGAGGCCGAGGGAGTGTAGTTTTTTGAGGAGGAGGGGGTGGTCGACTACGGTCGAAGGCTGCGGAGAGGTCAAGGAGTAGGAGCACTGAATAGTGGCCATTAGCTTTGGCGGTTAGAAGGTTGTTGGAGAGTTTGAGTAAGGCAGTTTCGGTGGAGTGTAGGGGATGGAAGCCAGACTGTAGGGGATCGAGGAGGTTGTTGTCGTTGAGGTGAGAGCTTAGGTGAGTGTAGACTAAGCGCTCGAGGAGTTTGGCATCATATCACCTTATCATACCTTATCATATCACGACTTGACTACTGCAACTCCCTCCTCGCCAGCCTACCCCAACACAGGCTATCCCCGCTTCAGTCTATCCTGAATTCTGCGGCCAGACTCATCCACCTCACCAACCGCTCCGTATCCGCCTCCCCCCTCTGCCAATCCCTCCACTGGCTCCCGATTGCCCAACGCATAAAATTCAAAATATTAACATTGACGTACAAAGCTGTTTATAACACTGCCCCAAACTACATCACCAACCTGATATCCATCTACCACCCAAAACTCACTCTCCGCTCCTTACAAGACCTCCTTCTCTCCAGTTCCCTGGTCTCCTCCTCCCATGCCTGTCTCCAGGACTTCTCCAGGGCTTCCCCCATCCTCTGGAACTCACTACCCCAATCCATCAGACTGTCACCTTCTGTAAGGGACCACCAGGCGGTACCACTAGCACTCCACTGGCCAGGCGTCCCCAGCGCACGGTATCTAAGCCCCAGGGTACGTGTTCACCAGAGCCCCTGATGGTGGGGATGGACTTGAAGTACCCCGAGACCAGGTCGTGGCTACTGAGCACGCCTGTCAGTGTTAGCAGTATTCGCCAGGGGCTCCCGCAGGGAAGAGCCTGATGTGAGGAGGTCGGGTGATCCCGTCGGGATGGATGGATGGCTGAGCAAGTGCGGGGTCAAACGGGCCGGGTCGGTAACAGTGGGGACGGAGCAGTACAAGGCAGCGGGCAGAGAGTAGTCGGGTCACACGCCAGGTCAGCAACGGAAGGTCAGATCCAAACGGGGGCATTCAGGAGAGAGGTCAGGCAAAGCAAGGGTCTGGGCAGGAGAAGGCAACAAGGTCAGGTACAATCCGGGTCAATAACTTACTTAGAACAGGTTCGCAGATACAGGATACAAGGAAAGACCAGAAGGCACTGAATGACAGCTCAGGGCCGTTTAAATATCCCGCCCTGCGCTGCCATTGGTGCCACGCGCGCGCCCGCGGTCCCTACTGCGCATGCGCGAACTCCCTCGCCGCGGACGGCCAGATCTCAGTGCCCGCATTCTGACACGGGGCGGTGCACTGCGCCTGCGCCGAGCCCGTCGCAGCGGGGATTCCTGACACCTTCCCTCCTCACCTTCAGGCGCACCCTGAAAACCCATCTCTTCAGAGAAGCCTACCCAGCTCTCACCTAATTTGCTGATCTCCTCCACTCCTCCTACCACTCCATCCCCCACAGCTATTTCCTCCTGTACCACTCTCCCCTCCCTCCTAGATTGTAAGCTCCAAGGAGCAGGGCCCTCAAACCCCTCGTGTATTGTATTTTTACTGTACTGTCTCGTGTACTGTCTCCCATTATAATGTACAGCGCTGAGCAAACCGTTGGCGCTATATAAATACTCTATAATAATAGCAAGCTGTGTACTATGGATGCACACGTGCAGGTGCTCTCCCAAGCTGGGCTGTGTGCATCCATAGACACACAGGATTTGACTAACACCAGCAGGAGCCAATGTCTCCCACTGATCTCAGTCTGTCCTGTGAGAGCAGGCAGAGACACCAGCACTGCCGAAGCCTGGCACAGGGCTAGATCGAAGTGTTTAGGGATTGGGGGGCAAGGAACAGCAAGTAGAAGGTTTTTTTATACCTTAACACAGGTAATGTGATTAGGTAAAAAGCCTTTTGGCTTTAGAACAACTTTAAGCTGCAAATGTATCCTTATGGAGTTATACACATCCCTCCAAAATTACCCCCGCTGTCACGCTAGGTGGGCATTACTGCCCACTGACTGCACCCATTCATGTGAATGGGGCCATGCTGCAATCGACCCACAACTGCATGCAGTGCACCCATTTGCGGTGCGGGAATTTACAGGTTGAAACAGGTGGTGAGGAGGGGACATAATGCCTCCTCGCTGCCTATAAATACACCCCCTAAAAAGCGATCCACAGCAGATTACTCTTCATAAGGCAAAATATGTAAAAACAACCCTTAAGGCTGGCCATACATGCTTTGAATTTCTTTAATTCAGCCCCACAGCTGAACAGTATTTGTATCTAATTGGATGCAAGCTTTGATCTTTCAAGAATTTATAGAGTGGCACCTTTGACAAATGTCTTTTGAAAAATTAACTTTTGATGAGCAGGAGGGGTATGCAGAGATCTACTCACAGCTGGATTCAGCAGGTTGATATTTCAGCAGTGCATGACCAGCTTTAAGCCAGCCATACACAAGTCACAATTCGGCCTGTTCATCAGGGACCAGACACATTTCGATTTGTGTACGGGCACCCTGGATGTACAGACGTCGATCTACCTGACTTCTGTACAACCAGCCTGCTGGAAAGTTTCTGCATGATCAGCACTGCCGGCTATAGCCAGCAGCACCGATCAGTGTATTCTGATGGTGGAGAAGTCTCTCTGCTGTCAAAATATAAAGGGACATCGAGTGCGTAATTGGGGGAATAGTCTTTTTTTTTTTTCATTCAACCCGCTGTTTGAATGAAAAGGAAAAGAATCTTCTATGTGTTGTGTTACTTTTTGTTTGCTAAGTTTTTCTCCTACAGGATGGGTGAGAGTGACATAGAACAACGGTGTCTGCACAACGCAGGTATTGAGATGGTGTTGGGGACTTCTAATATCCTTTACGATGTGGGTGGGGTGATGGTCTTCATACGGTCTCCCCCTATATATGGGGCATTGGCGTGTCCGGTTGCCTTAGCTCTGAGGAAGGGAGTGTGCCTCGAGAAATGCGTCAGTAAGGCTACGTTCACACTAGCCTTGTTTGCAAGCAGCAGACAGGCATTTGGGAAGCGTTTTTACTGTTTCCCAAACGCCTGTGAAAATTCTGCACATTGCAGCACATAGTGCTGTTCACACGGGAGCGTTAGCGTTGCGTTGCGTCGCGTCAAAACAGATGCCTCTGGTCGAGTCAGGAGGAGTTGAAGCCTCCTATTCAAGTCTATGGTGCTGCTCCGCATACGCCCGCTCGGCGTTTGCGACGTGGTTAGGGGGCGTTTGTGGAGTGTTAACACCATTCAAACTTCATTATAGGCGTTTGTGGGGCGTTTTTAACGCTTGGCAAACGCCTAGCAAACGCCGCTAAACCGCACATGCGGCGTTTGCGGAGCGTTAAAAAACACTCCGCAAACACCGGACCAACGCTTATCAAACGTTATAGGGGCGTTTGGCAGGAGTTTCAAAAACAGTCAAGTGTGAACGAGCCCTTATTCCAACTGGTAACCTGTTCTACAGGACCCACGTTGCCTGGGACTGATATATTTGGTTCCATATTATTATTATTATTAAATACATTATTTATATAGCGCTAAAAGGTTTGCTCAGCGCTGTACATTATAGTGGGGGACAGTACATGAGGCCATACAGTAACAAAACAAAACATGAGGGGTTCAAGGGCCCTGCTCTTTCGAGCTTAAAATCTAGGAGGGAGGGGATAGTGGTACAGGAGGAAGTGGCTGTGGGGGATGGAGTGGTAGGAGGAGTGGAGGAGATCGGCTGTTAGGTGAGGGCGGGGTAGGCTTCCCTGAAGAGATGGGTTTTCAGGGTGCGCCTAAAGGTGAGGAGGGTAGGTGACAGTCTGATGGATTGGGGTAGTGAGTTCCAGAGGATGGGGGAAGTCCTGGAGAAGTCCTGCAGTCGGGCGTGGGAGGTGGAGACCAGGGAGCTAGAAAGTAGGAGGTCTTGTGAGGAGCGAAGAGTACGGGTTGGGTGGTATTTGGGTATCAGGTCAGTGAGGTAATTTGGGGCAGCGTTATGAATGGCTTTGTATGTCAGTGTTAGTAGTTTGAATTTAATGCATTGGGCAATCGGGAGCCAGTGGAGGGAATGACAGAGGGGGGTGGCAGAAGCGGAGCAGTTGGTAAGGTGGATGAATCTGGTTGCTGAGTTCAGGATAGACTGAAATGGGGATAGTCTGCGATGAGGTAGGCCGGTGAGGAGGGAGTTGCAGTAGTCCAGCAGACGTGAGATAATAAGGGAGTGAACAAGTTGTTTAGTAGTGTCTGGGGTTAGGAACGAGCATATCTTGGAGATGTTGCGGAGGTGGAGCCAGCATGAGTTTGCCAACGATTGGACATGGGGTTGGAAGGACAGGTCTGAGTCTAGAGTGACACCTAGGACTTTGGCTTGCGGGGTGGGACTGATGGTGGCGTTGTTGGTCGTTATGGAGAGGGTGGGGGGGGCACGGACTGGGGAGAAAATCAGGAGCTCGGTTTTGGAAAGGTTCAATTTGAGGAAATGGAGTGACATCCAGTCTGATATGTCGTTCAGTAGGTGGGTGATACGGGCGGAGACTGAAGGGGTGATGCGAGGGGTGGAGAGGTAAATTTGCGTGTCATCGGCGTAGAGGTGATAGTTGAAGCCGTGGGAGTGTATCAGTTTGCCGAGGAAGGAGGTGTAGATGGAGAAGAGAAGGGGCCCGAGGACAGAGCCTTGGGGGACCCCAACAGAGAAGGGGAGAGAGGGGGAGGTGGTAGCGTTATAGGTAACGCTGAAGGAACGTTGGGATAGATAGGAGGAGAGCCAGGAGAGAGCGGAGTCTCTGATGCCAAGGAAGTGTAGTTTATTGAGGGGGTGGTTGACTGTGTCGAAGGCCGCGGAAAGGTCGAGGAGTAAGAGGACTTAGTAGTGGCCATTAGCTTTGGCGGTTAGCAGGTCATTAGTGATTTTGAGTAAGGCGGTTTCGGTGGAGTGTAGGGGACGGAAGCCAGACTGTAGTGGATCAAGGAGGTTGTTGTCAGTGAGGTGGGCGCTTAGGCGATTGTAGACTAAGCGCTCAAGGAGCTTGGAAGTAAATGGCAGCAGGGAGATGGGTCTAAGGTTGTTCAGGTTGGTGGGGTCCAGGGAGGGTTTTTTGAGTATGGGGGTGATGTGCGCGTGCTTTAGGGGGGGAGGGGAATGCGCCAGTAGAGAGGGAGAGATTGAAGATGTGGGTGAGGGAGCGTAGGATGGAGGAGGAGGGTGATCTGAGGAGTTGTGTGGGGACAGGGTCAAGGGGGCAAGTGGTGAGTCGGGCTTCTGAGATCTGAGTATCTGTTTTTATGGTCCTTTTTGTGAGTTTGCACTTGCTACTTATTTTATAATAAAGCATTTGATACCACGAGGAGAGTGCGCCCCGTTGTGTTTTCTCTTGGATGTGGGACCATTCCCTAGCAGGTGTTATTTATTTATTTTTTATTTATTACAGGTACTTATATAGCGCTGTCAGTTTACGCAGCACTTTACATATATATTGCACATTCACATCAGTCATCTTGGGGCAGTGAGGGGAGTATAAAAACAAAATACTGGACTTGGCAACAAATATGCATTAATGGCTGATCTTTGATTTTCAAATCATTTTTTTAATTGCAGACCGGGAGTAGTTCTCTTCTGTTCCAACACTACTGTAAGAGTAGAAAGTGATAGTACAACGCACATTACTAGAACTGTAACACACCCTCATCTGCTACCACAAGGACTCCGGCATGATGTCATTATTTGGTTATTCGGTAAAAATGCAGAATCTCCCAGGAGTGCGGTATGAGATAGTGTGTAACAGAATGCAGACACTGAGGAGGGTCATTCACACATGCATAGCATAGAGATAACCTAATCTATAGTCTGGGTAGACCCGGTCTCAGTGGATTCATTTTGAAATGTTTTTTTTTTTTAAACTTGACATGCACACTAGCTCAAAAAATGCTGGAAAAAACTGCTGGATAAAAATACGCGGCTAATAACATTTTATTAAAGTAGCGTTTTAGAAGCGATATTACGAGCGTTTGGGAGTATTTAGGAGTATTAGCGATTTTACAGTACGTGCAGGGAAAAAAAACTAAAAAAAAGCTGTTAGGATTTTTTTTAGTAGCGTTTAGGAGCATTCAGCGTTTTTTTCTGCTGGTAAATCGCTCCCAAAAACACAAAAAAGCATTTTTTTTCTGCTCCTATAAGCTGAAGCTTGCAAAATGCTTCTAGCCTACGATAGTGTGCATGGACACAGGACACTATGTGCTTCTAGGGGCAGAAAAAAATGCTCATAACTAGCTGCTAGGAGCTTAACCCCTTTGTGCCGGCACCTCCCAGCCTTTTAAGGGGTTTGTGATGCTGGGAGGCGGGGTGGGGTTTAGCGTCATATGATTGCCATGATTGGTTGTCACAGCCAGGGGTGTATTTTTGTGTTTATTAAAAGTCTGACTTTTAACAGACACTCACCTGTCTCAGGATCCAGCGATGTTCTCCTCATCCTAGCCTTCCCTTCCATCCATCCCTGCTGCCGGCATGACAACTGTGGGCACTGGACTGTAACAGCTGGGTGCCCACTGCGCATGCATGAGACTTTTGGAACCTGTCACATGTCCCAGAAGACGGCGGGGATGGGGGGGAAGAACTTCTGATCACCTAGGCAGCATAAGTGGAAGCAGGTACCTGTCAAAATCTGGCACCTGCTCCCCATCCTCTGCAAAAAAGTGTCATTCGGGGAAGGAAGCCTTAAAGTGGAACTTCACCTTTTGGGTGGAGCTCTACTTTAAGAGTCCTTGCATGTTCTACATAGTCTGTTTGCCAGTGTCACTGTTCCATACCTAATGCTTTGTCATTTCATTCTGTATCTCCAGCTAGTGGGAAAATGTAGCAATTTTTGCTGGTATTCCTGGTACACTGAACACATTTTGTAATCCTCCATTTATTTATTTCAGGTATTTATATAGCGCTGTCAATTTACACAGCGCTTTACATATATATTGTACATTCACATCAGTCCCTAACCCTCAAGGGGTGTACAATCTAAATTCCCTAACTTACATTCATACATACACATACTAGAACCGATTTAGACAGGAGCCAATTAACCTACCAGCATGTCTTTGCAGTGTGGGAGGAAACCAGAGTACCTTGAGGAAACCAATGCAGGCACAGGGAGAACATGCAAACTCCAGGCAGGTGGTGCCATGGCTGAGATTCAAACCAACGTCCCGAGTACTGCCAGGCAGAAGTGCTAACCATTTAGCCACTGTTCTGCCCATTTGATGTTGGTCATATCCATTTGTACCTTTCTGTCCTACATACAGTCAGGTCAGCTGTATACAGTCAGGTCAAGCTGTATCGTATCTTTGGTTGATGCAGGTTAGACCAGCGTTTTTCAACCACTGTGCCGCGGCACACTAGTGTGCCGTGAGATATTGTCTGGTGTGCCGTGGGAAAAATTCCAATTTCATCTGTAACATGTGGCTTCGGCTCACAAATAGACCAATCATTAGAATCTAATGATTCAGTGGTCGGCAAGCCGCGGCTCGCGAGCCACATGCGGCTCTTTACCCAGTCTAATGCGGCTCTTCTGTGTGCCGGGCGCCTGCTCCCCTCCCTCCTCTCGGTCGGCCGCTCCCCTGCCTCCTCTCGGTTGGCAGCCCCAAAAGTCCGCGCGGACCTTTTAATCCGGCTTGCGGATGTGGCTGTCAGGATGTGTGTAGGCGGGGCAGCGTGCCGAACGTGAGGGGAGGGGAGCTAGGCTCCTCTCACAGTCCGCCCTGAAGACCCGAACGGCGCGGGAAGACAGCGAGAGGAACGCAAAAGGTAAGTGAATTGACACGGGGGACTTGGCTTACTAGAAGGGGGGGGGGGGAATAGTACTGTGGGGGATGAAATACTATATGAGGGATGAATTACTTTATGAGGGATGAAATACTATATGGGGGGATGAAATACTATATGGGGGATGAATTACTATAGCAGGGATGAATTACTATATGAGGGATGAAATACTATATGGGGGGATGAAATACTATATGGGGGGATGAAATACTATATGGGGGGATGAATTACTATATGAGGGATGAAATACTATATGGGGGGATGAAATACTATATGAGGGATGAAATACTATATGGGGGATGAATTACTATATGAGGGATGAATTACTGTATGAGGGATGAAATACTATATGGGGGGATGAAATACTATATGAGGGATGAAATACTATATGAGGGATGAAATACTATATGGGGGGATGAAATACTATATGGGGGATGAAATACTATATGGGGGGATGAAATACTATATGAGGGATGAATTACTATGGGGGATGAATTACTATATGGAGGATGAATTACTATATGGGGGATTAATTACTATGCTTACTATGGGGGAATATTACTATACTTACTATGGATGACACATACACATCATTCATCTACTCTTGGTCCGGCCCCCGGGTCCAATTATAAAATACTTTATTATTTCATAATAAAGTAATTATAAAATAATTTCTTTGTGTTTGATTCCTATTCAAGAGAATTACTTTATATATAGTCAATATAGGCACAGAGGTAAATTTTTTTAACATTTTCTAATGGTGGTGTGCCTCGTGATTTTTTTCATGAAAAAAGTGTGCCTTTGCACAAAAAAGGTTGAAAAACACTGGGTTAGACAACACTAGTGCATGGAGCAATTGCTGCCAGTTAGGGACAGATGAGCGACTCTGGACACAAATAGTCTTTCATACAGGCAGCTCACCTGTCCCTAGCTGTATGTAATCTCTCCATACAAACAGCTGGGGATAACTTCAGCCTGGCTTTGATTTGTACAGGCTTCCTGTCTGAAGCTAATCAGAAACACTTGTTGGTATGTGTTGCAGAAATACTCTGATCTGGGTGGTGTAGGGTCAGGAATGGCCATATTATTTATTTATTTCAGGTACTTCTATAGCGCCGTCAATTTTACACAGCGCTTTACATATATATATATTGTATATTCACATCAGTCCCTAACCCTCAAGGGGTGTAAAATCTATGGTCCCTAACTCACATTCATACATACACATATTAGGGCCAATTTAGGCAGGATCCAATTCACCTACGAGCATGTCTTTGGGGTGTGGAAGGAAACCGGAGTACCTGGAGGAAACCCACGCAGTCACAGGGAGAACATGCAAACTCCAGGCAGGTGGTGCCGTAGTCGGGATTTGAACCAGCCACCCTAGTACTGCCAGTGCTAACCATTTAGCCACTGTGCTGCCCATATGACTGAGCCCTTAGAGGGACAATGCTCACTTACCATACTATATCAAGGCAACAAAAAACGGGAGGACTACAGAACCCTGGCCCTTTCCTGTTCATAGTAACAAATGGGCGTGGTTGTGTAGTAGCCAGAAGTAGCTAGGAGCGTAACTCGGAACAGTCAGTAGAGGCAGAGAACACAGGACGTTATCAGATAACCAGACTTTTTGGATGATTAAGGCTATGTTCACACTAGCCTTGTTTGCTAGCGACAGAAAGGCATTTGGGAAGCGTTTTTACTGCTTCCCAAACGCCTCTGACAATTCTGCCCATTCCAGCACATGGTGCTGTTCTAACGGGAGCGGTAGCGGCACGGTGCGGCAAGAGTCAAGAGGTGTTGAAGCCTCCTACTGTAGTCTATGGTGCCGCTCCGGTGCGGTTGCGACGCAGTTGCGGGGCGTTTGGGAAGCCGTAACAACATTCAAACTTCATTATAGGCATTTGTTGGACGTTTTTAACACTCGGCAAACGCCAGCAACCGCCGCTGAACCGCGCATGCGGCGTTTGCGGAGCAATTGCCGAGCGTTAAAAAACGCTCTGCAAACGCCGGACCAACGCTTGCCAAACGATATAGGGGCGTTTGGCAAGAATTGGTAAAACAGTCAAGTGTGAACGAGCCCTAACCGCCATAAACCTCCTATGCATACAGTTGCAAGAAAAAGTATGTGAACCCCTTGGGATTACGTGGAGTTTTGCATGAATTGGGCATAAAATGTGCTCTGAACGTCCTACAATCAAGAATTGTTGACTCGCATGAAGCTGGAAAGGGTTACAAAAGTATCTCCAAAAGCCTTGATGTTCATGTGTCCATGGTAAGACAGACTGTCTACAAATGGAGAAAGTTTAGCACTGTTGCTACTCTCCCTAGGCGTGGTCATCCTGTAAAAATGACTGCAAGAGCACAGCGCAGAATGCTGCATGAGGTAAAGAAGAATCCCAGAGTGTCAGCTAAAGACCTACAGAAATCTCTGGCACATGCTAACATTTTTGTTGACACATCTACAATAAGGAAAACATTAAACAAGAATGGAGTACATGGGAGGACACCACGGAGGAAGCCATTGCTGCCCAAAAAGAAAATTGCAGCACGTTTGAAGTTTGCAAAAGAGAACCTGGATGTTCCACAGCACTACTGGCAAAATATACTGTGGACAGATCAAACCAAGATTGAGTTGTTTGAGAAGAACACACAACACTATGTGTGGAGAAAAAAAGGCACAGCACACCAACATCAAAACCTCATCCCCACTGTAAAACATGGCAGAGGGAGCATCATGGTTTGGGGCTGCTTTGCTTCCTCAGGGCCTGGACGGATTGTTGTCATTGATGGGAAAATGAATTCCAGAGTTTATCAAGACATTTTGCAGGAAAACGTACGACCATCTGTCCGCCAACTGAAGCTCCACAGAGGATGGGTGATGCAACAGGACAATGACCCAAAGCATACAAGTAATTCAACAAAACAATGGCTGCAACAGCACAGAATACGCCTTCTGGAGTGGCCCAGTCAGAGTCCTGACCTCAACCCGATTGAAATGCTGTGGCATGACCTTAAGAGAGCGATTCACACCAGACATCCCAAGAATATTGCTACACTGAAACAGTTTTGTGAAGAGGAGTGCTCCAAAATGACTCCAGATCGTTGTGCAGGTCTGATCTGCAACTACAGGAAACGTTTGGTTGAGGTTATTGCTGCCAAAGGAGGGTCAACCAGTTATTAAGTCCAAAGGTTCACATACTTTTTCCTCCCTGCACTGTGAATGTTTACATGTTATGTGCAATTAAACCATGGCAACATCTAATGTTTGTGTAGTATTATGTTCAGCAGACTGTGTTCTTCTATTGTTGTGACTTAGATGACGTTCAGAGCACATTTTATGCCCAATTCATGCAAAACTCCACGTAAGCCCAAGGGGTTCACATACTTTTTCTTGCAACTGTATATGGGACAATCAGCATCCCTTTGTGCCAGCTTACTTGGTACTCCCAGTACAATGACCATCACTGACAGCAAATCACAATGATCACATGACCAGGAAGCCCATGTAGCACCTGACATTATGAACTTTAAAAGGACTGACTTCACCCCACAGCTGACAGCTCACAGATGACAAAAATCCTTCAACGTAAGTTATACCTGTTTATCTGCAGGAATCTCTTCTCTATAGCCATTCAAAGTGCAATATTAATAAAGCTTGTCTGAGAGTTCAGAAAACAGGAGGCGGAGAGCTGAAATTACACACTGTAGAGCTCAATGAAAAAAGCTCTGAGAGCTGATTGGAAGGAAAGGGACCCTTATAGGTAAAGGAGCGCACTGGACACCCAGCATGTAGCACAATGGCAACCAGTGTGTCCAGTGCACCCACTCACCAACAATACAAAAGTACAAAAAATGGCCACTGCCCCGGTCCATAACTGGCTTTTACAGCAAGGAACACATGGACGGGCAACGCATGTCAAAAAGAAAAGAAAGTTCCCAGCTCAACTTGCCAGCCAGCTTTCTAACAACCGAATTAACCTGTATAACAGTATATGTTAAAAACAGGAGTTTAGTTAGCACACAGTTGCAAATATATACGTAAGCCACAGAGCCACGTCACGGCACACAGTTAACCCTTTAGGCGCCTCAGATGTTAACCCCTTCCTGCCCAGTGTCATTAGTACAGTGTCAGTGCTTTTTATTAGCACTGATCAGTGTATTGGTGTCACTGGGGATGTCAGTGACCCCCCCCCCCACACACACACGCACACACAGCACACAGGTGCAGAGATGAGGCTGTCAATCTGCTGGAGGTCCCTCCCCCGTCACCATTTTTCTCTTGGTGTCAGGAAAACTCATCAGAAGTGACTAGTGATAGTAGAGGAACAAAGCAGCAGACAGAAATGACACTTAGTGCTCTGGTCTGAGACAAGTACACACTATAGAGGGATATGCTTTGTTCATATTTCATGTCTTAGGCTTACAACCACTTTAACAGAACAAAATGAACCAAGGAAGAGAAGTTCATTATAAGCGTTTTCATACTTTTTTAAATCTCAGTACAGCATATGCAATGCAATTTCAGACAAATGAGCCTTTCTGTTACTCTTTATGGTATCAATGTTACTTTTTATGGTATCCCCATGCCTCAGTTGCACATATGTGGAATAATTAATTCTTCACAACATGAGAAAGCTTTGGGAACCCCTCAGTTTCCCCATGCAGCTTTGCAGGTGCTGGACTTGATGCAGGTGTCTATTAGACTTTCGTACTCTCAAGGAGGAACCATACACTCCGCTTACACACTAATGAGCTATAAAGGTATTTTGGGACTTGTGATTTCAGAGCATCTGGAGATCCAGAGGTGGCCCAAACTGTGGAGCTTAAGGTTGGTTTTACAATAAAACAGAAAAGATGTTGGGGATACACTGTGTAGAAGTATGAAAGCAAAAGCGGCATCTGGAAAATCAATCAAAGAAAGAATGGCGTACTGTTTCGCAAATTAATTTAAGATGAAATTCAATTAGGAGCCAGCTGTGATATCGGCCGCATACAAGTCCCTTTTGTTTCATCAAAGTTCACGTCTGAACTTCGTGTCCTGCTCCTGCTTCCACAGGCCCGTTCGCCGTTTTCATGCAGCGTAAATTATTTATTGTCTTGGACTTTTCTTCATACGTATTGATGTAGGGAGCTGCGCTAAATTAAGACGCAGGTTGTAAGGGGTTATTTCACACTGTAAAATATTTAAAGCACACATACATTATAGTAACAAACTCCAGACAAATATGTAAGAACCCCAACATCTTCTGGATCACAGGGAGACTCAGGCAAACACGTACAGTGCCAAAATACATGTAAATGGATTTACTTTGCACAGGAATTCTGTTCAGATAATCTTGGCATCTAGACACCCCTGGCTGATAACACAGTCCTTAAAGTGGTTGTACTAGCTGAAGGTTTTTTTTACCTTCATGCATTCTATTTATGCAGGTAAAAAAAACCTTCTGTGTGCTGCTCTCCCCACACAGTTCCCCCCAATACTTACCTGAACCCCCTCTCGATCCAGCGATGTGCATGGGAGCTTTGGCTATCCCGGGTCTCTCTCTTTCCTCACTGGCTGAGACACAACAGTGAGAGCCATTGGCTCCAACTGCTTGTCAATCACAGCCAGTGAGCCAATGAGGAGAGAGCAGGGGTTGGGGCTGAGCCCCGGCTCTATGTGTCCTATGGATCCATAGAGCTGAACTCCAGGTATTTTTGAGTATTAATGTAAGCATACCAATTCCATACCTGCTTGTGGAAGTACTGTAGGGAGTCACTGTAGTAGTCACGGCTACACTGATCATCGTCCTTCAGGTCCTGTGCCTAGTCATTGCCATTCTGCGTACTGAACACTTTTCAGTGCATACAAGGCATTCTTTGATTGGATGAGGTGGACATTGTGACATGACCACCCATCCACATTGTCCCGCTAGGAACCCCCTGTATTCATTTAAAAAAAAAAACATGGAGGCTTTACCAAGTGAGCCACCTCTCAAGGCATATAAAAAAAACACATAGATTATACAGTTCTGTAATTATGAATACACCAATAAGTGTATTTTTTAAATGCAAATGGTGTAACCAAATATACAAATCTGACCTCTTGCAGTTCCTGTAGAGCAGAGCTCAGTGTTAAAGGAAAAGCAGCCAAACAACCAGTATGTGCTGAGAATTAAAATATGAGGGGAAATCCAAGCTCATCGCTGTGCTGCTTCCCCTTTTATGCTCCAGTCAAATACTAGGGCAGATCCTTGACAACCTGGGCTCTGGGGAAGTTGGTTGAATGTTGCTAGCCCTAAAACAGAGGTGGAAAGGAGGTACTGCGGGGTACGGTTGTGAAAGTAAATGTTCCAGCAAAAGCTTATTTTGTTTTCATTTTTAAATGGGCATTTTCCTTTTTTGAACCATTTTGGAATCCCCTTCCTTTTATTGTCCTGGAGATGCAACAAAGTCAAGAGAAATTCCCTCCTAGACCAAGTGACCCAAATGGAAGTTTTTCCCTTTACTCTTGTTCTGGTGACAACTGTATTATTGTGGATTTTCCACCATTTTTTCACAATGGTCACAAGGACAAACACAGAGAGAGAGTCTTTCAATTGGGGACAGTTGTTCTCTATTTGGAGAGTTTTGCAGCATGGAAGCAGCAAAGCAATATTATTATTATTATTATACAGTATTTATATAGCGCCAACAGTTTGCTCAGCGCTGTACATTATAATGGGAGACAGTACACGAGACAGTACAGTAACAATACAATACAATACACGAGGGGTTCGAGGGCCCTGCTCCCTGGAGCTTACAATCTAGGAGGGAGGGGGGAGTGGTACAGGAGGAAATAGCTGTGGGGGATGGAGTGGTGGGAAGAGCGGAGGAGATCAGCAATTAGGTGAGGGCTGGGTAGGCTTCTCTGAAGAGATGGGTTTTCAGGGTGCGCCTGAAGGTGAGGAGAGTAGGTGACAGTCTGATTGATTGGGGTAGTGAGTTCCAGAGGATGGGGGAAGCCCTGGAGAAGTCCTGGAGACGGGTATGGGAGGAGGAGACCAGGGAACTGGAGAGTAGGAGGTCTTGTGAGGAGCGGAGAGTGCGTTTTGGGTGGTAGATGGATATCAGGTCGGTGATGTAGTTTGGGGCAGTGTTATGAACAGCTTTGTACGTCAATGTTAATATTTAGAATTTTATGCGTTGGGCAATCGGAAGCTAGTGCAGGGATTGGCAGAGGGGGGAGGTGGTTACGGAGCAGCTGGTGAGGTGGATGAGTCTGGCCGCAGAATTCAGGATAGACTGAAGCAGGGATAGCCTGTGTTGGGGCAGGCTGGCGAGGAGGGAGTTGCAGTAGTCAAGTAGTGATACGATAAGGTATGATAAGGTGATATGATGCCAAACTCCTCAAGCACTTAGTCTACACTCACCTAAGCTCTCACCTCAACGACAACAACCTCCTCGATCCCCTACAGTCTGGCTTCCGTCCCCTACACTCCACCGAAACTGCCTTACTCAAACTCTCCAACAACCTTCTAACCGCCAAAGCTAATGGCCACCATTCAGTGCTCCTACTCCTTGACCTCAGCGGCCTTTGACACAGTCGACCACCCCCTCCTCCTCAAAAAACTACAATTCCTCGGCCCCAGAGATTCCGCTCTCTCCTGGCTCTCATCCTACTTGTCACAACGCTCTTTCAGCGTTACCTATAACGCTACCACCTCCCCCTCACTCCCCCTTTCTGTTGGGGTCCCTCAAGGATCCGTCCTCGAGCCCCTTCTCTTCTCCATCTACACCTCCTCCCTTGGCCAACTCATACACTCTCACAGCTTCAACTACCACCTCTATGCCGACGACTCACAAATCTATCTCTCAACCCCCCCACCTCACCCCCTCAGTCTCCGCCCAAATCACAAACCTACTGAACGACATATCAGACTGGATGTTGCTCCACTTCCTTAAACTGAACCTCTCCAAAACCGAGCTCCTAGTCTTCCCCCCAACCCGCACACCACCCCCCATTGACTTTTCCATCACGTCCAACAATGCCATTATCAGACCCGCCCCGCAGGCCAGAGTACTTGGTGTCACTCTTGACTCCAACCTATTATTCCAGCCCCAAGTCCAATCATTAACAAACTCATGCAGACTCCACCTCTGCAACATCGCTAAAATCCGCACGTTCCTAACCCCAGAAACCACTAAACAGCTCATCCACTCCCTCATCATATCACGACTCGATTACTGCAACTCCCTCCTCACTGGCCTGCCTCGCCTCAGGCGATCCTGAATACGGCAGCCAGACTCATCCACCTTACCAACCGCACCGTTTCCGCCACCCCCCTCTGCCAATCCCTCCACTGGCTTCCAATTGCGCAACGGATCAAATTCAAAATCCTAACACTGACGTACAAAGCTGTCCACCATACTGCCCCAAATTACATCACCGACCTAATTTCCAAGTACCACCCAACACGCACACTCCGCTCCTCACAAGACCTCCTTCTCTCTAGTTCCCTGGTCTCCTCCTCCCATGCCCGCCTCCAGGATTTCTGCAGGGTGTCACCCATCCTCTGGAACTCCCTGCCCCAACCCATCAGACTATCACCTACTCTCCTCTCCTTTAGGCGCACTCTAAAAACCCACCTCTTCAGGGAAGCCTACCCCACCCCCTGCTAATTTGCCGACCTCCTCCACTCTTCCTACCACTCCATCCCCTACAGCTATCTCCTCCTGTACCACCATCCCCTCCCTCCTAGATTGTAAGCTCGAAAGAGCAGGGCCCTCGATCCCCTCATGTTTTGCATTGTATTGTTACTGTACTGTTGCATGTTCTCTCCCCCTTTGTAATGTACAGCGCTGAGCGAACTGTTGGCGCTTTATAAATACTGTATAATAATAATAATAATAATATGATGAATGAGTTGCTTTGTGGTTTCTGGAGTTAGGAACGTGCGTATTTTGGAGATGTTGCGGAGGTGGAGTCTGCATGAATTTGTCAGCGATTGGATCTGGGGCTGGAAAGACAGATTGGAGTCTAGAATGACACCTAGTACTTTGGCTATAAAGTGAATGGGGAACAGAAAACTGAACACAGTGGTGTGGCTTCCCACATGGAAGGAAAGTATATTTGAAATATACTTTAAAAATATTCTTCCCAAATATATTGCCATATATTTGAAATGCTACACTTTTGGCCATATTCAATATATTTCAAAATATATTTCAATAAATATATATACTGCATGTTGAAATGCGTTTTTTATATATTACAAAATATATGAAAAATATTTTTTAAATATATTTATTTTTTAAGTATATTCTTCAGATTTTTTTTAACATATACAAAAGTAATTTTAACATATATTTTTACATATATTTGTAAATGCATTCCAAAAATGTAGATTTGTACTTTTAAAGACATACAGTATATTTGAAATGTATTTTTAAAAATATTTTTCATATATTTTGTAATAGAAACGCATTTCAACATGCAGTATATATATATATATATATATATATATATATATATATATATATATATATATATATTTTTTTTTTTTTTTTTTTTATTGAACTATATTTTGAAATATATTGAATATGGTCAAAATTGTAGCATTTCAAATATATGACAATATATTTGGGAAGAATATTTTTAAAATATATTTGAATTATATTTTTCTTCCATATGGGTTTACACTTGGAGCTATAATAGGGGTACAACTACATAACCATCACTTTTCAAACTCCAGCCAATGTCTTAGTTTGCTACTAGGTCTATTGGGTAGCAGTGTGTTTCTGAAGGTTTTCTCCTGTGTACAGTAAGTACCTAAATCTGTCTTTATATTCTCTCCCTGTTATACCTGTATAGCAACAATCACCCAGGAAGGATATGTTGCCTTGCACAATGCTGTTGTTCGGTTACCTTGAATGTGCTTTTAATATCCAGGGAACATGGGCTTCCAGCCACAATAAAATTAGATTTACATTGGGCACCAGCTTTTTTGTAGGTTGCTCTTGGCTCCTGGGATTTGTCCATTCAGTGCAGCTCATGTTGGTTTTTGCCCTTTCTGTGTACATATACCTCTAGAAATGTCTTGGCGGTTTTCAGCTTGTGTTAGGCTAGGAAAGCGTCTGGTTGCTTTTAATTATATTCCATTATGGAAACGTGGCCAATAAAATCTAGGTCACTTGCTCACAGCTCAGGAGAAATGAACTTGCCATGCATGAGCGCAGCTTATCCAAAACATTGTCTTCTTGTTGTTTGTTCTGATAGTTGTTTTTTCCTCTGGAATGTTACAAATTACACGCTCCCACTGGGTGTGATTTTGCCCCATGTTGCTTGTCAACATCTCACCGCTCAGAGGAGACAAGGGAGAGTCCCAGAACGGAAGAGAGAGTTTGGAGGAGCATTATAGTGACTTGTTTTCTATGATCACGTCAAGATAATGTCCACTGAGAAAATTAGTAAATTATGTGTTTTATCATACCTTTAGGTCATGCTGTGTCTTAAATGCATTGCAATCACAGTAACAGAATATCAATATTAAGTGGAACCAATTTGGACTTAAAGGGGCCTCTATCTGGACAAGCCCTGAAACTTTGTCAGTTCTTGGACGGAGCTGGCTGCATAATGGCTTGTAGGCCGGTGCAGTTTGTACACATTACTGCAGGTGGCACTTGACCGAAGCAGCAATGCAGAAGGGGAAGGACGTTGTGAGGAACCTGGTTCCTCTATGACTTTCTGCAGTCACAAGGAGACAGCTGTCGGATTGGACGTGGGTGCCCCATGTGACTCCAATAGCCATCTCGGGGCAGGCAAAGTCTATTTAAGACTCCGACTCCTGGGTTTGGAGCGCTTTATGCAAGTGACTAGTGTAGGAATAGGTTCCCTGTCTGGCAGCGACAGTACTTAAGGGTAGGGAAAGGTTCTGGAGGCATAGGAACAGTGAAGGGACTACATCTAACTCGCTTCAGGAAACCTTCCCTTTGGGTGTGCACTGGCCAGGCTGCATTCCTCTCCTCGTTGCAGATGCGTTCTGCATTTTTCAAGTTTACAGAGCGCTGTTACAGTTCATAAGTGTTTTGGACAGGTGTGCCTACCTGCCAGGCCTAGTTGTACTTTGTTGGACCTTCCTACAATATATCGCTATTGCTTAACTTAGACTCTGTGTGTTTACTACCCGCCACACTACACACTCATCGGTTGCTCCAGCAGGAGTGTTACTTCAAGGGCTAAACATTGGTGGCTTTCTGGAAGGACTGGGAGACCAACCTGACATGTTCACCTTAAAGGATAGAATTATGGAGGCTGCCATTGCTGACAGGTTTTTAAAGGTGCATGTTTTAGGGCTTTTTCGAGAATCCTTCAGTACTTGATGAGTCAATCCTGTACTCTATTAGAGCCCCAGTGTTTGGTTTCAATCAGTGACTTACTAAGTAGTGAAGGAAAAAGATGGCACCCCTAAATATGCAATCAAAAACTTGTCACCAGTGGCAGCTTCCACATTCTTTTGGTTTTTCCCTCTGCCATTCCCTTAAATAGAATTACATACTGCCTGATCCATACAAATCGTTAAATTACCTGTGTAATTTATATTCAGGATCTTCAAATGATAGGAAGAACTATGGGTGCTGTTTATGAGCCCTGTGTAAACCTTTGCATGTACATACATAAAGTGCTAATTAAAATTTAACACACTAACGCTACTTAACCAACTCTAGTATATGCAAATCAGCATGTGCTAATATACAGTACATATATTAAAAACTTGTATTTTCGAAACCTATGCACAACAATATTTCATAAAAAATTTTCTGTAGCATAGTATGCATATACAGTATGTCAACCTATCAACACATCATAAATCCCAGTATAAATGCAATATTAGGAGGAATCTGTGAATTTTGTCACCCAAGGAATCTGCACCCTCTCTGCAGAATGACACTCGCATTTTTTGTTGTACCTTTATGTCAGTTTTTTGCTTTTAAAGCAGGCCCGGACTGGGACAAAAAATAGGCCCGTGCATTTTAGAGCGAGCAGTCCCAAGGACCCTTTCCTTGGAGCCCGGTGGCGTAACGCCAGGGCCTGGTCGCAAGAGCGATCTTTGCAACCCTGGTAGTTCCGCCACTAGTGTCAGTAGGTTTTTATTTTTCTTTTGTATTTTATTCTGTTTTACAATTTCATATTTTATTATTTTTTTACTACTTATTTTTTTCTTCTTTAAGAGAGAAATGATCTCTGCTCTGCCCTTAAAAGCATCTGATCAAACAGAAAGAAAGATAAAGAGAGAAAGACAGAGAAAAGAGATAGAGACAGAGAAAAAGAGAGAAAGAGATAGAGACATAGAAAAAGAGAGTACGAGAGAGACAGAAAAAGAGATAGAGAAAGAGAAAAAGAGAGAACGAGAGAGAACGAGAGAGACAGAAAAAGAGATAGAGACAGAGAAAAAGAGAGAACGAGAGAGACAGAAAAAGAGATAGTGACAGAGAAAAAGAGAGAGAAAGAGGAAAAGAGAGAAAGAGAGATACAGGAAAAGAGAGAGAAAAAGAGAGAGAGAGAGAGAGGGAGAGGGAGAGAAAGAGACAGAGAGAGAGAGACAGAGAAAAAGAAAGAGAGGTGGGAAGAGAAGGAGAAAAAAAGAGAGAGAAAAAGACGGGCCACATTTTATGTTAAGGGGCACTCTGACGGGCATCTTTTATGTTAAGGGGGCACAAATGGGCACATAGTGTGGAAAGGGGCACTCTGATGGGGAATATGATGTAAAGAGGCACTGTGATGGGGAAATATGATGGAAAGGGGTACTTTGAGTGTAAGGGGGCACTCTGACGGGAATACCTGATGTAAGTTGGCACACTGATGGGCACACCCTATTCAGACCTCAGTCAGAAGAAAAGTTTGGTGACCAGACATCCTTGAATTTTAATTCAATATCCCTGACACAAAGGAACCGGTGCGTGCATTTCTCTCCTGCCACCACTGAATGTTTACAGGAGGGAGAGGAGGAGCAGAGGGCATTCAGTGCCTGCAGGAGTGAAATGCATGGATCGATGCCGCCCGGACGCATTTCCTATCCAGGCGGCCCAGGCCCACCGGGCAAATACCCGGTGTGCCCTATGACCAGTCCGTGCCTGTTTTAAAGTAAGGACAAGTGCACGTTTTCCTACCACAATAGACGGAGTTAGTAAAACTTACAATACCCTTCATATTCAGAAATCCTGCAGACAGCAATTCTGCAGTTTATGTCAATAGATAGGGAAAAGCGAATACATGCTGTGTATTCCAAGCTTTATACAATTTATTAGCAAAAAATTTTAAAACAAGATTACTCATAATAAAACATGTACTACAATGTGTGTGTATATAAACAACTGCTTTCTTGCAATACTGTTCCCCCTCAGGCTGCCTGAACTGCCTCACTTGCAAGCTTATGTCATTATGCTCTGCCCTACGCGTTACGGCCACTGGGCTTCATCAGGGACATCTGCATTTTTTGTATTAATGAGACATTCAGTTGGTGTAAGCTGCTTTTTTTTAGATAGAGGTAATTGTGGGAGATAGCATGGAAGTCTTTTGATGCTTAGTGATATTTCTGTGTTATCAAAGTGGATATAAAATCACTACTGGGCATGCAGTACTGTCCAGAGATGAACAAGCATCTGAGCTCGAACTCAGCAGACTTTACTGGCTACAGGCTTTTTCCAGGTCTCTGATTCATTAGGTATTAAAGTCAGAACCAGCATCATGGCCTTGGAGCATGAACCTTAAAAAAAAGTAAACAATGAGAACTGTCCTTTGTCTATCCTTTTCATATATTCACTTTAGTTTTCAATTTCGATTGGTATATACCTTTTTTTTTAATAATATGTATTTCAGAAGTGATTTTTCGCCAATGCCACAGATGATATGTTTGTTTTTTGTCTTTTTTTCAGGTGGTGCGCCAGTTAAATCATCTAATGGAGTCAAGGCAGTGGGTATGTAACTTGCTTATCACATACATAGATCGTTAAGCCTGTATCCAGCATTTCTGTCCCACTGCCAGTTTTTGTTAATTTGCCTGTAATGTTCTGGCTTTTTCCATTTTTCTTCCTAAACCTCATTAATATGTGCTAATATAATAAAAATCTGTCTGAGCCTGTTTGTGTTTTAGGCAGACTCAGAGCCCCGTCCTTTCCATTTTGTGATCAAAGCTTTAGTTAAATGCAATTAATGATATTACTAAAACTCTTTTTTTTTCAGCAGAGCTGAATTTCAGTTCAATAACGAGATGCTAGGAGGGATAAGCATGGAGCTTTTTAAATATTTAGCCAAGTTTGAGGGTATCTAATACCTTTCAATGCCGACTTTAAACTTTCTTGGCCACTCTCCAGCATGTTGTAATGTCGCTGTGCGGTCATGAGGATTCAGAATATTATATGATACTACTTTTTCCTCTCCTGCACTTTTATCTTTATTGAAGGGGTTTTCCACTATTAATGATTGAGGATCTCTAACCTCCTGAATTATGACTTCAGTCTATAGTTTTCAAGAGACAACTTAACTGGCATAATCGTTTTACCTATTTTTGTGAGTATGTAGGCAGGGTATGGTGATCATGATGGGGTGGTCATCACGTCCTCCATGTTCCGTTCCTTGTTGGGCGCCAAATGTGGGTCCCATGAAAGGTCTACCCTGGGGTGGGTTCGTCTGGGCTATGTTAGGCCCTAGAACAGGGTCACTGCCCTACACATGGGGTACCTTTGCTGAACTCGGTCATGGTCACTTGTTTATTTACTAGGGACACGCAGAGCCAATGCCCTCTACACCTGTCCAGTGTATCACCGCTACCTCACTCGCAGTTACGGTATGGAGCTCAACAGTGCACCTAGCACTGACTCCATGCATGCATTTCACTTAACTCTTCCTCTTTCATACCTGTTAGCAGGCTGGGGACCTGCGGAGTTGATCTGCTATCTCCTATGAGAGACGGACCGCTCATGGAGAAAGTGCCTACAACATCTCCTTCTGCTAGAAGCTGTCCCACCTGTCACATGTACACACTTATGACAAGCTGCTAGAGAGACCTTTGCTACCCCTGGTAACCGCTGTATCTTCACACCATGTGAACTCTTGTACCGATGTCCTCATACCCCTGTAAACTATATGTGCTGGTTATCCACATCACTCCCCTTTAATGACTTCAGACCAGGCACAGGAAAAGTTTCAAAAGCTTTACTGGAGAATAAGTTAACACATTTCAACATAAAGTGCAGCCTTTTCATAACATCCCTAGTTCCTAACTCAGGCTTGTGGCTTCCCCAGCATACCTGTACAGAGAAAAGTCCATAATGATAGTATTTCAAATTGGCATCTTTAGTGTGGACTGCAAGTTGTAGCAGTTCTTCCAAGCTGTAGCAGGATCCTGAGGGCAGATGTGCCATGATTGACATTCCGGCATTAACATCTTCAGCAGGCCAACAGGATGGAATCTGGTATTGGTAACAGCAACAAACTTAGACTTTCAATAGCTCTTAGGCACAGACCACTGTCCCATTTATAATGCACAGAACCAGAAGGCCAGACCCGTGAAAGTCCGCTTAGAAAAGACCCAGGAAATACAAATATCCCTAACCTTCCAAATGGTTGAAGAACTTGGTCTCTGAGAACAGACAAAGGCGAGTGTATGCTCATAGATTATGCACTATTGAGTTTTTGGGTTTTTTCTTACAAGTAGGACTATCGAATTGTTTATATGATAAAGCACTGGCAAAGGAATGGGTTACTTTAAGCTTTTTTTAAGCTTGTCTAAAGTCTGCTGAAAGCTTGTTTCAAGCTATACTGTATTCAGTAATCCCATCCAGGAGTCAAAGGGTGTTTTTAAAGGCTTCAAGTCCATTCAATTGCGACGAAGTGATACTGAATGAAAAGAATCTGGTATTTCCTGACAAAGCATATTTATCTATCGGGCACTGATGTACAAGGTGCATGGTTCCTGGACGCCAGGTTCTTACATAGAGAAATCGGCTGTTCTTTTACAGTGAGGCTGTTCTGGGCTCTATGGCATGGCCTCATCTGCAGGATGCTTGCTCTCGCTCAGAACATGTTCTTGGCAGTGATGCGGACTTAATGCGACAGCGTTCCCTGACAACACACTGATCTTACTAATAATGCTGCGCCACAGGCTTTAATACACAGCCGTAGAGGGACCCTTCTGATCTGTGCTGCTGACAATTCCCCGGCGCGTTGTAGCACAGTTTACTCTTTTATATATTGACTCTAAGCATCACAGCTGATTAGTGTCCTTCATGTTCCACTTCCCCTGAAAGAGATGCCTGCTGAAATGTAGAGAGATTGGCTGTAGCGGTGCATGTAGTCACGTGATATGTGTAAGGGATGGTAGAGACGGTCATCTGTGCATTCTGATGCAGATTAGAGTTGCTGTTATTACAGATGTATATATGCTGTGGGCAGGGGTGGACTGACCATTTGAGCACTCGGGCACTGCCCGAGGGCCCGGGGTCAGTAGGGGGCCCCATGAAATGCCCATAGTACCTTTTTTTATAGGCTTTTTTGAGTGTGGGCAAGGACACAGGGGCCCCATGATCCCCTATTGCCCAGAGGCCCCATGATCCCCTATTGCCCGGGGGCCCCATGAGTTGTCAGTCCGCCCCTGGCTGTGGGTATTGGTTCGTTGAAGTAAAATGTTACAAAATTCCACTCTATAGTTGAGTGTCTTGGGAAACCCTGCTGATCATCTTTCTTCCTAACCTGGTGTTCTGGGAACACTTCCTAAGCCTCATGACTTTGAAGGCCATGTATTCGAACCCTATTTTAACCCTGGTTCACATGGGTGTGATTTGGCATGCGACTTGCAACATGACAATTGAAAACCAAATTAATTTCAATGGCGGCCATTTCAATTAATACGACTCAAGTCACAGTAATTTTTAACCATTTCCATACCGGGCACTTTTACCCCCTTCCCTCCCAGGCCATTTTTCAGGTCTCAGCGCTCTCACACTTTGAATGACAATTGCGCGGTCATACAACATTGTACCCAAACTAATATTTTATCATTTTCTTTCTTTTTTGCTAAATTAACAAAAAAAGACTGAAAATTTTGAAAAAAAACACGTTTTTCTTTGTTTCTGTTATAAAAGTTTGCAAATAAATAATTGTTCTTCATAAATTTAGGCCGAGATGTATTCTGCTACATGTCTTTGGTGAAAATAACCCAAATTAGGATGTATTTTTTAGTTTGTAGGAAACTTATAGAGTTCACAAACTATGTAATAGATCTGAAAATTGATCAATCCTGAAGTACTGACGGCCAATCTAATTTCTTGAGGTCCAAGAATGTCAGAACAGTACAGATATCCCCCAAATGACCCCTTTTTGCAGAGTAGACAGTCCGATGTACTTCATAAGAGGCATGGCGAGTTTTTTGAAGTTGTATTTTTTTTGTCATAATTTTTTGGAAAATGAAAAAATTAAAAAAATTATTTTTACAATTTTTTTTTTACATATTGTCACCAGTGCAGTACAGCGTCATCATATAACTGGCATGGTGGTGATCAGGGACACTGACTGCTGGTAGTATGAAAAAATTATTAAATTATTTTTAATTTTTTATTACATTTTTTTTTTTTTTAAGATTTTTTTTTCATATTTCACTTTGACCAAAGTAGTACAATGTTACCATAGTAACTTTGTACTACTTTGGGGAAGTGATCAGTATTTTTTTTTTTTTTGCACAATTTGCTTATAGCAAAGAATTACTTTGCTATAAGCAAGTATTCACCTGAATGACATCGATTCATTCAGGGCTTTTTTTTTTTTTTGTGCTTAGCTGTGATTTGGCCATGGCTAATCACATGACACAGCTGGGCTGTGATTGGCCCAGCTTGTGCATGTGATCGCTGTGACCATTCACAGCTAGGCACACTAGTATACAATGGATGGCATGAATGAAGCCATCCATTGTATACAACTGTCATGTGACCTGCTGTGATTGGTACTGGCAAGGGGGCCGTTACTCAGATCTGTCATCGGCCGTGTCCAAGGTACGCGGCCGGTGACAGATCGCGCGCCGCTGCGAGGCTCTGCAGGCGCGCAAACTGCGCATGCCCGGGAGGACGCCATATGACGTCCACCCGGAATGCTGAAGGATTTTGCCGGCCACCAAACGGCCATTAGCCGGGCGGCTAATGGTTAAAAAGGTTCCTACACTACTTTGATGCGACTTAAGTTTCATAGACTCCCAAGTCGCATGAAGGTCGCAAACAGTTCGCACTGGAAATGGCACCCTAATGGGGTCACAGCAGTATGAACCGAGCCTTAATCTAATGCTGACTCTGTAGGTAACAATTTGATGAGCGATACGTGTCTTTCCAAAATCGGTTACTCTTAGTGTGTGGTCCCATCAATAATGGTTTCCAGTGAACAATAATGATTGTGGAAAATACAATTAAAACAATTAAGAATAATGCAGTCAAGCTTTTTTTATTTGTTGCATTGAATGATCTTTTTTGAGCTAAAGATGGTTTTAGCCTGGATTATTATTATTATTATACAGGATTTATATAGCGCCAACAGTTTGCTCAGCGCTTTACAATATAAAGGGAGACAATACAGCAACAATACAGTTCAATACAAGAGGGTTAGGAGGGCCCTGATCCTTGGAGCTTACAATCTAGGAGGGGTTCACACTGATACGGTGTGGAATTTGCAGCGGCTTCTGTGTGAATTCCGCACCACATCACACTTGCACCCTGTTTATTCAAACCACAGCGAGTGTGTATGGTAAGTTACAACACCCTGAAATCAGTTCTGCAAAACGCAGTGCAATGTGCAGAATCGGATCGCATAGGTGTGAATACCCATGCGATCCGATTCTATCGTGGACCAAAAAAAAGGTCCTGCACCTTTTTGGTGTGGATGTGGTGTGAATAGAGTATGGCTCCAATCGCACCGCACACAATTCGCATGTGGTGTGCACAGGAATGCGGTATGGTTCCTGTGTGAATCACATGCGATATACCGCACAACTGCGAACCCAGCCTGAAAGAATAGAATCTGTGATTGATTATTTGGGAATCGTTAGGTGTTGCCAATATAAGCAATAACATCTTGTAGAGCACAGAATAGTATTTCTGCCAGAAGTACTGGGAGCCGGTTACTGAATTTGGTTGAATTTTTAATCAGACAAAATGTCAATTAAAGATAAATTGAGCAGACTTCAACTCAGGGCTTGACACATTTGCTTTGAATCTCAAAGCTAGCTAAAAAACATAGGAGCCGTTTTTTTTTAGCGTAGTGTGGGTAGTCAGCGCTCAGGGCAAGGCAACTTTTGGGCAACATGCTTCACGCGATACCATTTGCCGCATGACAATCACAGCTAAATTGCACCACTTTTTAGGCACCATTGAAAATAATGGCACCTGAACTTTCGTTTTTCAATCACAGCGATTCTGCTGAAATCCCAAAATGCCCAGGTGTGAATGGATGCACCCAGGTTCACACATATGCGTTTTCACACTCACAGATTACATGACAGGCTAGACAATATTGTGTTTTGAGTGCCATTATGAAAAGGGTCCTGTATGAGTTTGTAGCTTTCCAGACTTACAAGTGATAGAGTAGAGTGGCATGCAGAGATAAGTGTTCACAAAGAACTGGTATTAACAGGAGTTTTTGCATTGAAGTCAATGAGAGACGTTTTTACACTGAAGTCTATAGGAGGCATTTTTGCATTGAAGTCTATGGGAGGCACTTTTGCATTGACGTCTATGGGAAGTGCTTTTGCATTGAATTCTATGGGAGGCGATTTTGCATTGACGTCTTAGGAAAGCGCTTTAGCATTGAAGTCTATGGGAGGCGATTTTGCACTGAAGTCTATGGAATACGACTTTGCATTGAAGTCGATAGGACAAGATTTTGCATTGAAGTCTAGGGGACGCACTTTTACATTGAAGTTGGTGGAAGGCAGTGTGTGCACCCAGTTCTCATAGTGACCTGGCGCCTGTGATTTGTCAAGCCCTGCGTCAATTGATGATTACATTTGCCTTGAGCTGATATTCAACTCTCCAGCATTTCCAAACAAAAGTTGAAATTTTAGACAAACAAAAGAGGGATTTTAAAAAATGATGTACTCGCCCTCCCAATGTTCGCCCTACCCACCCCCCCCCCCCCCTTCAGTAGAAGATACTGTCAGGAAACAAATTGCTCTTTTCATCCAAATTGCACGTCCATCTACCATCAGCACTCTTTAATGGTGTTACAAGCAAAAATATATATTAAACTGTATCTACAGTGTAGCCAGAACTTTTTGTTTTTGATAGAGTAGGGAAGGGTTAGATCCCCTGGTATATTTTAGGGGCACTTTATTTGTCCTGATGACCATTGTTTCTGGAATAGAAAATAATGATAAGTCCAAAATTTTATAGTTGGTCACTGCAACAGGAGGTGAAGAAAAATATTTCCTTCCTGTCATCTCTAGGCCATATTCCCAACATTCAACGATAGGTTTTTAACCAATTCCCACTCAATCCAAAATGAAAGAAAAAGTTCTGGCTGTAGATACACTTTTAGAGGGCTTTGAAGGTCATCCTTTGGTTGCTGGTCTAACAGTCATGAAACCATGCTGGAGATGTCTATCGCAATATATCAGTTCACCTTCACCTGAACATGTCCTGATAAAGGGGGATCAATAAAGCATCAAACCATTGTTTGTTACCTTTTTATTCTTGCAACGAATAAATATTGACCTAGGCTTTCAACCATACATCTGGCACTCTCTTCATTCTACTAGGCTTAACATTGTCTTTCAAGAATGAATTGTAGAGTTCAGCCTCTTAAAGTGGTTGTAAAGGCTAAATGTTTTTTACCTTCATGCATTCTAAGGTGAAAAAACCTTCTCTGTGATGCTCCCCTCACAGCCCCCCAGCTAATATTTACCTAAGCCCCCCCTTGATCCAGCAATGTGCATGGGAACCTTGGCTGTCCCGACTGTCTCTCTCTCCTTACTGGCTGAGAAACAGCAGCAGGGGCCTTTGCCTCCCACTGCTGTCATTCGCAGCCAGTAAGCCAATGAGGAAAGAGTGGAAGTGTGGCCGAGCAACAGCTCTATGTGTCCTATGGATGCACAGAGCGGGGCTCAGGAGCGAGCATGCACCAGTGCCCGCATAGCAAGCAGCTTGCTATTGGGTGGCACTGGTCAAGGGGGAGGAGCCAGGAGCATCAGTGAGGGACTCAAAAAGAAGAGGATCATGGGCAGCTCTGTGCAAAACCATAGCACAGAGCTGGTAAGTATGACGTTATTTTAAAAAAATTAAGCTTTAACCTCCCTAGCGGTATTCCCGAGTGTAGCTCAGGGTAAAATGTCAGTAACAAAAGCGGTAACCCCGAGCTACACTCGGGCTTACCATGCGGCGCTGCATAGGGATTCCCTACAGAGCTTACCTTGTCCTGCGCTCCTGCGATGTCCCCCCTGCAGCGTCCCCGGCCATCTCCTCTGGCCGATGCCGGCATCCGGCTTCTGTGTTCCGGACCCTGTGACGTCGGGACGTGCGGGCGGCGGCGGGAAATTTGAAAATTTTTAAAAATGTCATTTTTTTCCAAAAAAATTTTACATAGTAAAACATTACTGTTTCAACCCATTTCACATACATTTTGTTCTGTGCCCTGCCTGCATTTTGTCTGTTCTTTCCGCCTGAAAACTGAGAAAAGTCCATGGCGTCCAAAAAGTGTCCCTTTAGGTCAAAAGCGGTTTTAGATCAGCTAGAGAACAGCGATAGTAAATCAGAACCACTTGCAGAATTGAGTGATAATGATTTGTGGGGAAATTCGTCATCAGACACTGAAAACAATTTTGCGACTTTGCTCAGTGATGTGTGAACTTGGCGCTATATTTAAAATTTCAGTGTTTTTGGTTTGATTATATTATTGAATTAAATGTATTATTATTATATTATTATTTTTTATGATTATTAAATTATAATTTATGATTTTGTGTTTCAAATTTTATCATACCCGGGATGTTTAATAGACTCTTGTTCGGACAGATTTCAGTGAGTTATTCCTAAAAATTACAGCCTACAATAAAAAAACTACATATTTCCATGCAAAATAATGGTACCGCTTTCAGCACCAAAAATCTGAAATAATTATACCGCTAGGGAGGTTAATATCACTTTAACTTATATATCAACAAATACCCACCACAATCTGGATCCAGCGCACCAACAACATATCTTCTACTTTTTTAATAACTGTATTTTAGATTCTGATATGTCAGTTCTCCCTCTGCAGGCTGTCTGTACATTGAAGAGTGTGATCAGCATCCCTGCTGGCTAGATGAGATCAGTCAGCTATATAGATATACAGATGGAAGAGCATTTTTTCCTGCTAGCAGTAAGTGAAAGTGGCACTTCACTCTCCCGATCAACATGGACTATTTTTAATCCTTATTCTGCTAGCATTAACAAATAGATATGAAGGAATATTATATTTACTTGTTTAAAACTTTTAAAGGGAGGATTCCAGGAAGTAAATGCTACATGAATCATTTAGTAATGCTAGAGGATGTTTTTCAAAGTGTTTTCTTAGCAAAATAAAGCATGGATTGATGGATGGATGGATGTGCGAGTTTGCTTTGAATATTAAAAATGAATGAATTTGTGTTTTTGGTTTGTGGTGCTCAGACGCAGCGTAATTCTGCTTTAACCCTATCCACTATGTATATTACGGCTCAGTTGTGCACCAGCATGGACTCCATGGTAAAATAAGGATGAGGCTTTACAAGACGGGGCAGGGCTTCATTCTACAGACTCTTGGTGGGTGTAGGAAATGGCTTGGGATTCATTATCTTACTAATAAACACAAAAGCAGCTTTCATAGTGCTTTGAAACCTGATGTTTGTATTCTGAAGGGTTTTGGATAGAGTGGGGAAGGTTCTGTTGTAGCTTTCACTTTCATTTTTTTAATAAAGCAACAATTTTGATTTTGAGTGCTTGCTATGGGCTACTATTTAAAGTGTTACTAAACCCACAACAGTAAAAACAGCCTGTACAGTGATCCCTCGTTTTTCGCTGTTAATGGGGACCAGAACCTTCCGCGAAAGCTGAAAAACCGCGAAGTAGTATTTGCCCCTAGGAATTTTTGTGTATGCGGGTACTGTACAAGAATGTTTTAAATATGTAAACAGTATTCATACTTTACTCATTTAAGACAAAAATTACAACAGTACTGTACAGTATACGTATTTACTTAAACGTGTCAGTGCTAATTACAATAGGGTTAATTACAAAACCTTATACAGTAATAAACATTAATCAACATTGCTTTCTGAGAGAGGCGAAGAGTCTTGTGTTGGTGGCGGAGGAGAGGCTCTCACTTGACTCGGAGACTCAAGATACAACAAGGGAAGATGCTAAGTGAGGCTGCAATGATGCGCAGACAATCAACTCACAGGGATAAATCCACTCATACTCTTATTGGTCGATGTCACACCGGAAACCAATCACGCGCCTTTATGAAAGCCCGTGGTATGTACAGTACTCTGAGTCAACTCATCTCTTTGGTTGACATGCAGGGATCCTTCTCTCTCGCGCATCAACATGAAACAACGCTCCTTTCCACAATGTGGCTGCTGACCCGCGAAGCACTGAAGCCGCAAAACATGAAGCGTGAAGTGGTGAGGGAACACTGTATATGCAATAAATAATACTTGTTATACTCACTGTGAAACTAAGGGGTTAATCCTCCACATTGTGTAAAAAGGCTGTTTGATCCTGACTTCTCTGACCCTCCCCTTCTTCCACAGTCCCCAATCCATCTCCGGATAGAACAGAGCCTTGGGGGCAAGCTGCACATGCTCAGTTTGGTGTGTGGTGCTAGAGAGGGTTTTTTTGCTTGGGAGAGTGCATGTGATCAGCACACAGCCAATCAGCACTCTCCAGAGGGTCAGGGGTCGTGCAGCCTCATAGGACAATCAGGGGAGAATGAAAACTCGCAAACACAAATGCTCCTGCGCTTGGGGATGGACTCGATGCAGGCTGCAACCACATTAAGAATGTCCTGGAACATGCACACCTTGCTGCCCTCAACAGACTGGGGGAATCCAAATATACTGAATGAGGAAAGAACAAAGAGAGGGTGCACAGGCCTAGTGCATTACCATAAAAAATGTTTCATAAGAAATAAAATAGGTGTTGTACTCACAAACGACAATAAAGTCAAGGCACATCATAAAAGAACAGCTGGGTCAACACCGCGCTGAGTAGCAGTCCGTAATGGGGAATGTAGACATCCAATAGGCTGACGTGTTTCGAGGACTTGCCTCTTCCTCAGAGCCACGGCAAGTCCTCGAAATGCGTCAGCCTATTGGATGTCTACATTCCCCATTACAGACTGTTACTCAGCGCGGTGTTGACCCAGCTGTTCTTTTATGATGTGCCTTGACTTTATTGTCGTTTGTGAGTACAACACCTATTTTATTTCTTATTAAACATTTTTTATGGTAATGCACTAGGCCTGTGCACCCTCTCTTTGTTCTTTCCTCATTGAGAATGAAAACTCCTCCTACAAGCGCTCTGCTGGACACTGATAGAAGTCACAAGACTGCTCTAACTGCTGATGAGAAAAGATATTTAGCAGTTTATATTTACTAAATTAATTGCATTTCCACGTTGTGTGTACTGTGAGAGACCAAATATAGTGAACGCAGGGTACTGGGTCTAGTAACACTTTAAATTATGTACAATTTTTTTTCCCGGTGTTCAGAAGCCCCTATGTGTCAAAAACATTTCAAGTTTCATTGTGCTGTGTTTTGAGATAACTTGAAAGGTGTTGGGACCTGTTGACAAAGCCTGATCATGGCACAACACCTGCCACTGTCAGAATACAGTGATCAGTTCATTGGCTTTCCCATTCAAAAGAGGTCAAGTAAACAAACAACTTCTGTTGAGTGGAGGAGGCTGATCAATTTTCAATCAACGCATGGCCAACTATCTTTTAGTATAAAGTGTGTAAACAAGGGCACACCTATAAAACGCCTCTCTAATTATGCCAACCATGAAGTACACAGGAATGCAAAATGCACATAAATGTATTTATTTATTACAGGTATGTATACACATAATTTACTGAAATCTTTACATATTTGTACTTTTACATCCGTCTTCGATCTCAAGGAGCTTATATCTAAGGTCCCTATCTCATATGCACATACTAGAGCCAATATAGACAGGAGACAATTAACATACCAGCATGTCTTTGGGATGTAGATGAAATTTGGCATACCTGAAGGAAACCCACGCAAGAACAGTGAGAACATGCAAACTCCATGCATGTAGTGCCTTGGTTGGGATTCATACCATACCAACAACCCTAGTGCTGCAAGGCAGGTGTCCCAACCACAAGCCCATTGTAATGACCCCTACCTTTTCTTTATAATGGATTTTGTGCATAACAAATTCAATAATTTTGAGGTTGCAACAAGGTTCAGTGTGGTGTAATTCTTTTAGTAATTAAATTTTATATATACGTGTGCTTTATATATATATATATATATATATATATATATATATATATTGTATTTATTTAAATAGAGGTCTATACATCAGACCAGAAAGAGGTACAGGGACATTTGTTTCCAATAGTGGGACATTCCTTCCAAATCAGACGGTTTGGAGCTAAAGTGGGATATTCCTAGTAGTCGTTAATTACTCCCCGCTACTTTGTGCTATGATACATATGTGATAACACACAGCGCTCAGAGTGGCAGTCTGGGGGTGCCAGAAAAACCTAGTTAGGGGCTACTTACAGTGTTTTTAGTATGACACCTAGATCACTACACTTTTCTACACCAGCCTCTTGGGCTGGACCTTTTGGCTGAAGGAATCTTTATACCAGCCAGAAGACCAGCCAATGTGTTACATTTTGGCACCCTAAACACTTTTTGCACATGCACGTATTGATATTATTATACAGGATTCATATAACACCAACAGTTTCCGCAGCACTTTACAACGTAAGGGCAAACAGTACAGTTACAATACAATTCAATACAGGAGGAGTCAGAGGGCCCTCAGAAAGCACTTTACTTTCCCTCGATTAGTAGGGTGTAGGTCCTTTACTTGCTCTGAGAGGGAGGCAATGTGGCCTTATGGTTAGGTTCTCCCCCTCCTAAAGGGTTTCCCTTCAGGAGAGCCTCATCTAGTACTTGGGTGGACCTTGCCTTGGCAGGTTTCCCAAATAATTGGTCCACTTGGTTTCGTATTGGTGGACCGTGAGTGCCATGTTCCTGTCAAGATTCTTGCATCCTGGGAGTTCAGAACTATAGTCCTTTCTCTTCTAAAGAGGACCCTGTGTGCTTTTTGTGTTCTCAATTTTTTACTGCACTGCAGAACTTAAAAAACAAAAAATAACCTGGATAAATGAGAACTTTCACAGACTGTAGGGGCTTCATTATATTCCTTTTGGAATTATTTTATATTCCTATTACCTGCTGGAAACATTTTTATCCATCACTTTTTATAGACCAGTCATTACAGTTAAAAAGCCTATACAATTAGAGCTTAGCCCAAGCTTGCTGGAGTTATCACTGTTGCTCTTTTGTATTGGGGGGCTCCAGAATGTCTCAAATGCACCATTTTTTTTCCTTGTATCCTGTCCCCTGAGCCCCAGGAGACCCAAGGCTAATTTTATAGCAGAGTAGGAGGAACAGAAATATAATGGAATGTTATAACACCTTATAGGAAAACACAGTCACTTTTCATTCCCCCATCCATCCAGATTTTAAAAATTGCACAGAGCTCCTTGTATAACTTTCACACAAAGAGGTGCTTTCTGTGCCCCTGCAACCGTTCTAGTGGGATATCTGAACCATGGAACGTTAACGGTCTGCCCAGGACACAAAGCAGCCATAGTTCCACAGACAGGTCCTCACCTGAAATATCCCTGGGTCTTCTGAGTAATGAACTGTGTTTGAATGGATTTATGGAGCATAGCAGAAATTGTACGGCTTTTCATAGCAGAGGTTGTGCAGAAGTCTGTTTTAAAGAGTGTGATGGTTTGCACTTTATGTTGTAGCTGTGTGGGGGTTAAACTAACTTTATATTATCCCCCTGCTAGAACATCTGCAAACTCTGCCTAAGCCAACGTCTTCCACTTAGAGGGAATCTGATACTTTCTATCATATACTCGATGTGACTTTGAGAATAAGAAATGAGACGGGAATTTACAGGTGTTCAGGTTATGGGTGCACTTTGAAACATAAACCTGAAACACCACAGTCCTCTCCAGTCCCCATTTCTTTTCTTTGTCACTTTTTTGTTGCCCTCTTAACTTTTCTTTTCTTGGAGATTTTAAAACCATAACATGATGGACCTAAGAGCTGTTAGTAAGGAACATGGAAGAATTCATATCCATTGCCTGTGTGCTCTTTACTGCAATTCTACCCGGCATAAATTTACTGCCTCTTGTAGTGTCATGCGGGAAGTGTGCCATCAGGTGACGGGTCGTGGCTGGTCATCATACAGCAAGCATTTGGCCCTGGTTTCCAGAAGCCCCTCTGGATGAACCACCCCTACACAGAAGTTAAGGGGGGCCCCCATCATTAGCTAAATAATAAAAGCCTTATAATGGCATGTTCCGTTCTCTCACTATTTATCTATTGCTGTCTTTTTTTTTTCTTCCTCTCTCTTTCTGTCTCTCTCATGTTGTCTCTCTTTTTCTCCCTCATGCTGATTCTTTCTCTCTCGCTCTGTCTCCTTCTGCTGTCTCACTCTCTCTCTTGCTTTCTGTTTCTTTTTCCCTTGCACGCCATCTCTTTCTCCAAATACAAAAAAAATCCATCACACTCAACACTGTCTCTTTATCTCTCTATATGCTTTGTGGTTTTTCTCTTGTGGTCTCTCTCTTTCGTGGTCTCTTTCTTTCTCTCTCTCTCATGGGCTCTCTCATTCTCTCTCTCGTGGGCTCTCTTTTCTCTTGTGGTCTTCCTCTCTTTCGCTCTCTCGTGGTCTTTCTGTCTCTCATGGTCTTTCTTTCTCTCTCATGGTCTTCTCTCTTCCTCTTCATGGTCTCTCTCGTGGTCCCATTCTCTTTCACTCTCTCATGGGCTCTCTTGCTCTCTTTTTTCTCTCTTTCTCTCTTGTGGGCTCTCTCTCTTTCTCGTGGTCTCTTTCTCTCTCTCATGGTCTCTCCCTTTCTCTACCATGGTCTCTTTTTCTTTCTCTTTCTTTCTTTCTTTCTTTCTTTCTCGCAGTCTCTTTCTTGTGGTCTCTCTCTCTCTCTCTCTCTCTCTCTCTCTCTCTCGTGCTTTATTAGCAGGACCAAATAACATTTTAGCATTGCCAAAGCAGTTTGTATGGGAAGGGGGGGAGGGGGTTAGTTAATATAAAGGGGGATAGGGGAAGAGCATTGCCTCCTCTTGTCCCAGCAGAATTTGGAGTTTCCTCCTCTCTTCTATAGAAGTGGAGTCCGGGATGAGAGTAGAGAGTCTGCTGGCAGTGAGTGTCCTTCATTTGGGCCACTGTAGCAGGAAGTGGTCCTCGTCCTCCAGGACTCCTTGGTCACATTGCTGGAACAGTCGACTCTCCCTGGTCTTGTAGGTCTGTCTGTTGTCCTGATTTGATTTCCAGGCCGTGGGCACTTAGTCTGTACTGGCTCAGGGTCTGTCTGTCTTTGGGGTCTTTCAGCACCTCCAGATATGGGGCCAGTTTTTAGTCTCTCTTCAGTAATTGGTAAACAGTTTCTTTGAGTTTGCTATTTCATTTCCCCATTCCTCAACATATTTTTCTTGGGAATCATTCATTATGTTTTTTATTTGAAATTTTGTCAGGCCAGATTGTTTGGGATACACAAGGCGCTGATGAGTTGTTGCAGGGAACATGGCTTTGACTGGTCCTTATTGGTCAGTATGGCCTTATGGTTGTATGAGTTAGGACTGCTGTTTGTAGATGGCCCCAGTATGATAGCGCCCTCTTCTTTACTGCGAGAAGCAAATTAAATCTGCCCAGCTCAAACCGGCAAGCACTGTTGGAGGTGCTCCAATGGACTTGGAGGAGGTGCTTGCAGAATTCCGGATTAAATATTTCTGGCGGCTGGAGTCTTATTTAGATTGGTCTGGGTAGGTGAAAGGACCCCAAACTTCACTGCCATAAAGAAGGATTGGGGTGATAATGCTATCAAAGATTCTAAGCCAGACTCTTACCAGTGGTTTACGGTGTTATAGCTGTCTCCTGAATCGTGTAGAAGGCTCTGCATGCCTCATTTTTCAGGGCCTCTATGGCTGGCTTGAAACTTCATGATTGCTTAATTTCTAGGCCGAGGTATGTGTAGCTGTGGGATTCATCAAGAGTGCATTTGTTTAACCACTTGCCCTCCTGAGGATTTACCCCCTTCCTGACTAGGCCATTTTTTGCATTAAAGCGCTGCGTTACTTTAACTGACAATTGCATGGTCATGCAACACTGCACCGAAATTAAATTTATGTCCTTTTTGTCCCACAAATGGAGCTTTCTTTTGGTGATAGTTGATCACCTGTGCATGTTTTATATTTTGCGCTATAAACAAAAAAAGACTGACAATTTTGAAAAAAAAAAATTATTTTTGACTTTTTGCTATTAAACATGTCCAGTAAAAAATGTTAAAAAATCTAATTTCATCATAAATTTAGGCCAAAATGTAAAAATCAATTAATTAGTTTACGTTAAAGTTATAGCGTTTACAAATGGCGGAATATATACTGGGATTTTTTTTCATTTTTATTAGTAATGGCGGCGATCATATAGTGGGACTGCGGCGGACATTCTGACACTGGGGGGAACTGACTGGATGTCACTGACATCCCCAGTGACACCAATACAGTGATCAGTGCTAAAAAAAGCACTGACACTGTACTAATGGCACTGGGCAGGAAGGGGTTAACATGTGGGGTGATCAAAGGGTTAAGTGTGTGCTGTGTGCTGTTTTACTCTTTACTATCTGGAAATGCAAAATCACTTATATATACGTGATTGTGTGCACCCGTGCCGCAGTATAGGGTGGTCGGGAAGCGGTTAATGGAAAGGAAGGGCTCTTAGTTTGCTTTGTGTTCTTCCTTTGGAACACCATGATTTTAATTTTCTTTTACTTGATAGGTAGTGCCCATGTGGCACTGTATTTCTCCAGCACTTCCAGGCTGTCTTGTAGGCCTTTCTCTGTTGGGGACAGTAGTAGGAGGTCATCCGCATACAGCAGGAACTTTCACCTCGGTGTCACGTAGGGTCAGTCCAGGTGCTGGGGAGGATTCTAGAGCTGCAGCCAGTTCAATGATGTCGATGTTGACGAGGGTTGGACTTAGGCTGCAGCCTTGTTTGACTCCCCGGGCCTGACAAAAGTGCTATCTTCTTTTCCTGTTCACCTTTATGCTGCAGCTCTTCTCGGTATATGAACTCTTGATGACATCATATGTTTTCTTTCCTATTCCACTCTCTACTAGTTTCAGGAACAGTCCTGGGTGCCACAATGAGTCAAAGGCCTTCTTAAAGTCCACAAAACAGGCAAATATCTTTCCATGTTTTGTATTGTTGACATGGTTCTTGATGAGATTGTAAAGGGTGTAGATGTGGTCTGTAGTGCAGTGGTTTGGCATGAACCCCGCCTGACTTCTACTGAGGACATCGTGTTGCATCAGGAAGCTGAGGATCCTTTTGTTGAGGATACTGTTGAATGGTTTCCCCCGTGTGCTGCTGACACATATCATTCTGTAGTTGGCTGGGTCATACTGGTCTCCAGTCTTATGGATGGGTGTTATAAGGCCTTGGTTCCATACTTGAAGGACCAAGTTGAACACTTATTGAAGCATGTACAGTGCCTTGAAAAACTATTAATACCCCTTGAAATTTTCCACATTTTGTCATGTTACAACCCAAAACGAAAATGTATTTTATTGGGATTTTATGTGATAGACCAACACAAAGTGGCACATACAGTTGCAAGAAAAAGTATGTGAACCCCTTGGGATTACGTAGAGTTTTGCATGAATTGGGCATAAAATGTGCTCTGAACATCATCTAAGTCACAACAATAGAAGAACACAGTCTGCTGAACATAATACTACACAAGTATTAGATGTTGCCATGGTGTGGAGAAAAAAAGGCACAGCACACCAACATCAAAACCTCATCCCCACTGTAAAACATGGAGGGAGCATCATGGTTTGGGGCTGCTTTGCTGCCTCAGGGCCTGGGCGGATTGTTGTCATTGATGGGAAAATGAATTCCAGAGTTTTTTAAGACATTTTGCAGGAAAACGTACGACCATCTGTCCGCCAACTGAAGCTCCGCAGAGGATGGGTGATGCAACAGGACAATGACCCAAAGCATACAAGTAATTCAACAAAACAATGGCTGCAACAGCACAGAATACACCTTCTGGAGTGGCCCAGTCAGAGTCCTGACCTCAACCCGATTGAAATGCTGTGGCATGACCTTAAGAGAGCGATTCACACCAGACATCCCAAGAATATTGCTACACTGAAACAGTTTTGTGAAGAGGAGTGGTCTAAAATTACTCCAGATCGTTGTGCAGGTCTGATCTGCAACTACAGGAAACGTTTGGTTGAGGTTATTGCTGCCAAAGGAGGGTCAACCAGTTATTAAGTCCAAAGGTTCACATACTTTTTCCTCCCTGCACTGTTAATGTTTACATGTTATGTGCAATTAAACCATGGCAACATCTAATGTTTGTGTAGTATTATGTTCAGCAGACTGTGTTCTTCTATTGTTGTGACTTAGATGACGTTCAGAGCACATTTTATGCCCAATTCATGCAAAACTCCACGTAATCCCAAGGGGTTCACATACTTTTTCTTGCAACTGTAATTGTGAAGTGGAAGGAAAATGATAAATGTATTGCAGCTTCCAGATAGTTGTTCCGCACTCCATATAGTTGATCTGCAAACCGCTGTTACTTCTAACACCTTGAGTTTATTCAGAAAACCCCAGAGTACAGTATGCAAAAATGCAATTGGTTGACGCGTTTCAGCCTACACAGCTTTAATCATAGTTATGATTAAAGCCATGTAGGCTGAAACGCGTCAACTAATTGCATTTTTGCATACTATAGTCTGGGGTTTTCTGAATAAACTAAGATCTTACAAGCAACAACGGTTGTGCAGACTATATGGATGTATAACTTTCATATGAGTGATTGAAGTGAAGATTGTGCACCGTGAGCTTTACAGATGGATGAATGGGTAGTAGCACCGTTTCTATTTTTTATATAATGTATTGCAGCTTACCAATCATTAGATGGCGGCTCCATTAGTTTTCTTTTCTGAGGCTTTTTTCCTCTCTGTTTTTCCCTGGTGATCTGGCCAGTAACACACCTCCTGTTTCCTTCCGAACCAGATGACGTTCGTTACGTGTGTTCTGGGCTTTAGTTACAATAACAAACTGAAACCAAACTCCAGCTCACAGGCAGTTACACAAGCAGTTACAGCAACAGTTTTTTTTTTTCTTTTGGAATAAAGGTTTTACATGAAAAAATAAAAGCTGATCTTTGTAGGCACCCCTGTCAGTGGTAAATGGTTTGTCTCAACACTCTGTCACAACACATCTGCAGGACAGCTTGTTCTGTTGAAAAACATCAAATGTACTGGCCAGATAAACAGGTGAAAATAAAGTAAAGAAAGCCTAAAAATGAAAGCTAATGGAGTCATCTAACCTAAGAATTGGTAAGTTGCATAACAATCAATCTTCGCTTTTGGGTTTAATACCTCCTTAACAAAAAAAATTTAAATTTAGTTTTTTTAACTTCTATTTTCCCCAGTACATCGTAGGTTCTATAATTTTTAAAAATTCTATATATGTGGAGCTACGCGCAAATCTTTATGCATGGGAGAAGCAATACGTACAATGGGGAGTTTATAAATACATTGATTATTAGGCAGAGAAGGCAGCGTGCCCGCTGCGATTCAATTTGTTCCATGGAACAGTCCCCTCTATCCTCCATCTGGCGGTTGCACACTTGCCTTTTGCTGCATAAAGCACGACTTTTTTTTGTTTTAAATTCTTTTCTCTTCCCCATATATTCATACTCACTGACTTAAATTTTATTCCGGAAGAAGGGGAATAACTAGGTCATCTCCTGCCGCTTAATTGTCAAAGAGAAAAGGTGTGAGAGTGGTAAGTGGGCAGATCTACAGGTATTAACCTTCAAATGGTGCCCAATGCAGCGAACGCTTCAGGCGGTGCATTTGTTCTCCTGATTTCAACACAATATTCCTGTGCTGTAGTCACTTAATAAAATGGAAAGTACATATCTGGAATACAAGTGAAATAAATGATTTTCACTGTGGCCAAAAATTCCTTTGTGCCTGTAACATTCCCTTGCTGGTGTAATAAGTAATATGTGGTTGGTTTGGTCAAAAAAGTAGGAACACTGCTTTGCAGATCTAGTTCCCCCCAATGACGTTTAGATGGGAATTATTGAATGCAACATTTTGATTTTTGTTTTTCTGAAGCTGAACTTCATTCAGCTCTGCATTCATAAATACATTTTTAAGTGCAAGCAGAGTAAGTACCAAAACTTCACCTGGTATCAGCCTTTTGCAGTCCCTGATTAGCAAAGCTTAGACTGAGAGAAGGAGAAACAGCACAGGGAGCCAATCATTTGCAATTATCATGTATTAATGAGGAGCATGCTGATAGAAGGATAGAGTAGAGTGCTGAGAGATGAGCTCATTGGTCTGCTCCTTCTCCTTTTAGTGTTTAGCAACAGACTGGGGGAAATTAAAGTGGTTATAAAGGCTGAAGGGTTTTTTTTACCTTCGCCGTGGAGATTGTTGATAAATGTTTCTGTCCAAAGTGGAGGAGCTTCTCCAACCCAGTCTGCAGGAGGGCCCCATATTTCCTCTGAGCATTAACCTGTACAAGATTAATATTACCCCTTTCCATCCACTCCAGAATGTAGCTTTATTGTCTTTACTCAGAGAATTAATCCAAGCCTCGCTCTCAGCGTTCATCTTGTTGTTGTCCATCGTTAGAGAAGGATCTGCTCTCTCCATGGGATCAGAGGCTGAACTGAGTTCTTTTCCATGTTCTGATTGGGAGAAGCAGACAAAATCCCTGGTTTCCTCCATGGGCCATAATCAGTGGGTAGCCCCTAGTCCCCTCCAAAAGCCCCTGTCCCAGTTGTTGGGTCTGTCACACATTCTATGCATGAAGGTAAAAAACCTTCTGTGTGCAGCAGCCCCTCCAATACTTACCTGAGCCTCATCTCATTGCAACGATGTTTATGACAGCCTCAGCTCTCATGGGACTCTCCCTCCCCAGTCAATGAGTAGTGAGAGGGGGCAGAGGCTGCGACATGGCTCTGTGTGTGAAAGGACACGCAGAACAGCGGCTCAGGAGCAAGCCTGCTTGGGTGCCCCCATGGCAAGCAGCTTGATCTGAGGGTACTCGGCAGGAGGGATGGGCCAGGAGCTCCTTCGGGGGACCTGAGAAGAGGAGGATCAGGGATGCTGTATGCAAAACCACTACATATGTTTGTTTAATTACTGTTTTAATATCACTTTAAAGAGGTGAAAATTTTAGAGGAAATTCAGTTTGTTTTTTCTTTTTTAAAAGTCAGCAGCTACAAATACAGTATTGGCTGACTTTTAAAAATCAGATACATAACAGTGCCTTGGGTCCAGTATTGTCTTCTGTAGTGATTCTGGGGTTTAATAGCTCAATGGTAGCACCAAAACAATGTTCCACTCCAAAACATCAATCCACTCCAGAGGTACTTTTCAGGGCTTTTTCTGCCCACTTTTATTTAACCACCTGGCAGTGCAGGGTCGGTGGCCGTTTATAAACGGCCTCTCCGCACCCTGCTTGTGTGCGCTCCCTGGGAGCGCGCAGCACCGCGATCTGGTGCCCGCTGTGTCCTCCGGACACAGTGGAACACCTATCGTTGGATGGGACCGCTGTACGAGGTCCCAATCATGTGATCACTGATTGGCCAATCAGTGATCACATGCAGAGTAGTAAGCAAGATGTCACTTGTGACATCATTGCTTACTACATGTGAAATCTGTGAATGATCACAGAGGTCACATGTACAAGGCTATTCACAACAGCCTTGTACCATGTGACAAGCTGTGACCAATCACAGCTCACTCAGTAGTTCTCAATGGCTGCAAGAATGCAGCTAGAGAGAAGGAGAAATGATTGCTTTTACATCCTTTATGGGTGTAAAAGCAATCAGTGTAAAAAAAAAAAAAATCTTCATCACACCCCATGGTGATACTGTACTGCTAGGGTGACCGTATGTAAAAAAATAAATAAATAAATAAAAAATATTAAAAAAATGTAAAAAATGTTTTAAAAAATTATAATTTTTGGTTATAAACTAATTTGGGTTATTTTTGTTTTACTAAAAATATAACGGAATAAATTTTGGCCAAGATTTATGATGAAATACTATTTATTTGCAAAATGTTATAAGAAAAACACTTTTTTTCAAAATTTTGGACATTTTAATTTACATAGCAAAAAAAATAAAAATCCAAGTGGTGAATAAATACCACCAAAATAAAGCTTTATCTGTCTCAAAAAATGCTAAAAAATTCATATGGGTACAGTGTTGCATGACCGTGCAATTGTCATTCAAAGTGTGACAACGCTGAAAGGTGAAAATTGGCCTGGGCAGGAAGGGGGTAAAAGTGTCTGGACAGGAAGTGGTTAAAACAAAGCAGAAGTTCACAAAAAAAAGGCTTCCCATTCAGAGGTTCTCACCATCAAAAGGTAAACATATACAGTATTCTGCTTTCACTGCTCCCTTGTAGGCACTGACCCTCTCTGGAGGGTGGGCCCCGAGCTCTAATCCCAGCTCCAATATTAAGGAAACGCACACATTAATATACTAGTTTCCTCCAAAATCTGTCCTGAACCACCTAATCACACAATGGCATGGCCTTGCCCCGCCATGTATTCCCCCCCATAGTTTCACACCGGAGGGAGAAACACATAACTTCACCCAGGTACCTCTGTGCCAACTATCACCACCAGGGTCCTAACCTGTCTAATTTTGTCTTTTGCTTCCAAAAGGGAACTCTATGCACCTCTTTTTATGAGCACTTCTTAAACCTTAATGAGGTCCCATAGGGCTCTCTACCACCCCTTCAACCTTTTGGCCTTTCATTTTTTTTTACCTCCCCCAGAACTAATTTGCCAGGACTGTAGGGGGCCTACCTCTATGGCGTCTGTCAGGAAACCACCGCTCTCACTACCTGTATCAACCTCAATCACTCAGTTTTCCAGGTTCGCCAATACCTGTGTGGTTACCCTGGGCAACCCAATCATGTGAAATACCACATTTGTCTGGTTAAAATCAGTAGCAACATTCCATAATATATTACTCAGTTCATTATTGTCAATGTCACCAGGAATGTTTGTCCCATTGTTTGTTAGGACAGCATCTGTGGAGGGACCGCCTACAGGCAAGCGGTTACTGCCTATGGGACCTTCCCTAGGTTTCACAACGCCCCCTGCTGTCTAACACCCCATAAGCGACTGTCCTACCCACAAATGTTTTTTCAGCACCCCCTTTGTTCAGATCGGTTACACCAATCTCTTTAACCACTTGCCCTCCTGAGGATTTACCCTTCTTCATGACCAGGACATTTTTTGCGTTATGGCACTGTGTTACTTTAGCTGTCAATTGTGCGGTCTTGCAACGCTGCACCCGAATGATAGTTACGTCCTTTTTTTCCCATGAATGGTGGTATATGATCGCCTGTGCGTTTTTAATTTTTTGCACTAAAAGCAAAAAAAGACTGACAGTTTTGAGAAAAACACTATATTTTGGACTTTTTGCTATTAAGCATGTCCAGTGGAAAAATTATAAAAAAACAAATTTTGTCATACATTTAGGCCAAAATATATTCTGCTACATGTTTTGTTAAAAAAAATCCCAATACGTGTAAATTAATTGGGTTACGTGAAAGCTATAGCGTTTACAAATGATATAGATAATGGGATTTTTTCTTACTACTAGTAATGGCGGCGATCAGCAACTTTTAGCGGGACTGCGACGGACATTCTGACACTGGGGGGGGGGGGATCTAACTGACACCAATACAGTGATTAGTACTAAAAAAAAGCACTGACACTGTACTAATGGCACTGGGCAGGAAGGGGTTAATGTGAGGGGTGATCAAAGGGTTAACTGTGTGCTGGGAGTGTTTTACTAGGGGGCGGGGGGTGTGTTCATCACTGTAAGCACACTGATCGGGATGGCTGTACTGTGCACAGTCATACTGAGAAATGTGCTCGAACTGACAGGGAGGAAAATTGATTGTAAACAAAACAATCTTTCTCCCCATCGGAGATGCTTGGTAATCACTGGGTGCCGATGGGTAATTACCAGCCGTGACCTGGTGATTGACATCCGCGGCCTCGAATGTTGGTGCGGGTATACACGCCCCCCCCTACTAGGAAATGCAAAATCACGAATATATACGTGATTCTGCACACAGGTGCCTCACTGTAGCAGTATGTCTGCTATAGGGCGGTCCTTAAGCGGTTAACCATTTCTGTGTTCTCTAGTATTTGAACCATTACCTCTGACACAACACTAGTATGAAGCAATCCATCACACTGTGAGACAACTTTCAACATTAACACCAAACACTGCATTAAATGATTCCATTCTTGGCAACCTTTGTCCAGTACAGCCTGCAGTACAGTCCACTGCCAGTTATCAGTACCCCATGGTACAAGTTCTCCTGACCCAGGAGACGGCAAGATATACACCTGCTGTACACTCCATGACTCTAACATTTCTCTCAGTATGTTTGTCATCACAAGACACACTGCACCATTAACTCCTTTATACATGGTGGGCAAATTAAAAAAAAGAAGAAGTTATAATCCTATACCCACAGTTGATCCAGAGGACGGAAAAGAAAAAACAGAAAAGTATGATCCAATTTGCTCCTGCAGGGGAAAAAATTTCTTCCTGATCACCCGAGAGGCAGTCGGATATTCCCTGGATCAACTTTACCTATAAATACTGTGGGGCAAAAAAGTATTTAGTCAGCCACCAATTGTGCAAGTTCTCCCACTTAAAAAGATGAGAGAGGCCTGTAATTGGCATCATAGGTAGACCTCAACAATGAGAGACAAAATGAGAAAAAAAAATCCAGACAATCACATTGGCTGATTTGGAAAGAATTTATCTGCAAATTATGGTGGAAAATAAGTATTTGGTCAATATCAAAAGTTCATCTCAATACTTTGTTATATATCCTTTGTTGGCAATGACAGAGGTCAAACGTTTCCTGGAAGTCTTCACAAGGTTGGCACACACTGTTGCTGGTATGTTGGCCCATTCCTCCATGCAGATCTCCGCTCCCGCCCGCCATATAAGGTAATGATGAGCGCAAGGCGGTTCTCCCACTCTAACCACGCGTGTTAGCCCCCCGTGGGCGCGTAGCATGACGTAGCATGACAATCGGTGGTGCGCTGTGTCCCTGGGACACAGTGGATCACTGATCAACTGAAAGAGCTGAAGATGTCAGCTCTGTCATGTGATCAGCTGTGTCCAATCACAGCTGATCGCATGTAAATAAGGAAATGCTGGTTATCGGCTGTCACGCTAACAGATCGAGAGGAGAGGAGAGCCGGTATTCCTCAGAGGAGACATGTACACTGATGATCAGTGTAGCCCCATCAGTGCCACCTGTCATTGTCTATCAATGCCATCTGTCAGTGCCCATCAGTGCCACATATCAGTGCCCATCTATGCTGCCTTTCGGTGCCACCTATTATTGCCAGCCAGTGCTGCCAGTGCCACCTATCAGTGCCAGTCAGTGCCGCCTATCAGTGCTGCCAGTGCCGCCTATCAGTGCCTGTCAGTGCCGCCTATCAGTGCCAGTCAGTGCTGCCTATCAGTGCCACCTATCAGTGACGCCTATCAGTGCCATATAGGAGTGCTGTCTTTCAGTTCCCATCAGTGATGCCTGTCAATGTCAATCAGTGCCACCTACCTGTTCCTCCTCATCAGTGCCGCCTATCAGTGCAGTCTATCAGTGCCCATCACTGCAGTCTCATTAGCGCACATCAGTGAAGGAAAAAAAATCACTTTATTTACAAAATTTTATAAACAGAAACTAAGAAAAAGCTTTATATTTTAAAAATTTTCATTTCTTTTTGGTTTGTTTAGCAAAAAATAAAAAACCCAGAGGTAATTAAATAGCACCAAAAGAAAGCTCTGTCTCAAAAAAATTATAAAAATGTCATATGGGTACAGCGTTGCATGACCGCACAATTGTCACTGAAAGCTGAAATTGAGCCTGGGCAGGAAGGGGGTATAAGTGCCCGGTAGGCAAGTGGTTAATCTCCTTTTCTCAAGAGAGAATAAATTCAGTTCCTCTAATCTTTCCTCATAGCTGAGCTCCTCCATGCCTCTTATCAGTTTGGTTGCCCTTCTCTGTACTTTCTCCAGTTCCCCAATGGTCTTTTTGTGAATTGGTGCCCAAAACTGAACTGCATATTCCAGATGAGGTCTTACTAATGATTTGTACCGGGGTAATATGATATCTCTCTCTCTGGAGTCTATACCTCTTTTAATACAAGAGAGGATTTTGCTCGCTTTAGATACCGCAGCTTGGCATTGCATGCCATTATTAAGCTTGTGATCTACCAGAACTCCCAGATCCTTCTTCACCATTGATTCCCCCATTTTCTGGGTGAAGTGGTGCATTGTCTGACCAAAATGCAGGAGTGCCAATATTTTTGGCCATGACTGTAGATGATTTTTCCCTGGGCTCTGGACAGTTGTAATGTAAAGTAATTTTATCCTGTAAAATTCTGTTCTGATAGTTGAACCTATATTTGTCAGTCATTTTTTTTTTTTTTTTTTTTTTTAGCTGGTAAGCTTCCTCTGTGTTGACAGTTCTTATGGTAAACTACTGAAAATAACAAGCAATTACAAGCTGAATACCACAGGGATGGGAGATTTATTCCTCCCTTCAATCTATTATGTCTGGGCATTGTGCTGACCTTCCCTATGATGGATAATTATATTTAGCAAGGGACACGAAAATGGTGTAAATTATTCTTTTACACCATATCATAATTGGATGGGATGGGGACTCTTCTGCTATGTCTTTATCAGTTTACATGAAGTACAAACCCTTCAGGGCTTAGTACAGTGCTGTGAAAAAGTTTTTGCCCCCTTTCTGATTTTTTTTGCATATTTGTCACACTTTAATGATTCAGATCATCAAACAAATTTTCATAGTACACAAAGATAACTCAAGTAAATACGAAATGCAGTTTTTAAATGATGAGTTATGTTCTGTCTCTCCAATCTAAGCATTGAAAGTGTGATCTCTGTAACTTACAGTTGTGATGAGATAGCGATAACTCCAATCTTAGTTGAATAACACAGGCAGTGACTTGATCCAGACAACACCTTGTAGATCTTGTGAAGTTTATTCCATAAACTGAGAGAATCTTACAACAATGAACATCAGATAGGTTAAAAGATCATAATGTGATCTTCTTCCATAAGACATGAGGCTAGAAGCTGAAATGCATTACTGGGAAAAGAATAAAAGGGGTGGACTATCTATACAGCATGAACTAAACCAAAGGAAAGGGAGGAGCAGAGACAAAATACAAAGAACACCTAAAGGCATATGACAGTCATGTGAAACATGACAATTTCATTTAATAAGGAAACAAAGCTGTCCAAACCTGCCTGACCCTATGTGAAAAAGTAATTGCCCCCTAAACCCCCTGCTGCATAACCCAAGTGCACTTGAGCTTGAGGTCAGGAACTGATGGCCGGACATTCTCCAGGTTATGGCAAGTTGTCCAGGTCCTGAAGCTGCAAAGCAGCCCCAGACCATCACAGTATAATCACCATGTTTGACTGTTGGTATGATGTTCTTTTTATGAAATGCTGTGTTAGTTTTACGCCAGAAGTAACGGGATGCACACCTTCCAAAAAGATCAACTTTTTTCTCATCAGTTCACCGAATATTTACCCAAAAGTCTTTGGGATACTTAAGATGTTTTTTGGCCAATGTGAGATGAGCCGGTGTGTTCTTTTTGGTCAGCAGTGGCTTTCGCCTTGGAACTCTCCCATGGATGCCATTTTTGCCCAGTCTTTTTCTTATTGTTGAATCATGAACACAGACCTCAACTGAGACAAGTGAGGCCTGCAGTTCTTTAGATGTTGTACTGGGTTCTTTCAAGACCTCCTGGAACAGTTATTGTTGTGCTCTTGGAGTAATTTTGGTAGGTCGGCCACTCCTGGGAAGGTTCACCACTGTTCCAAGTTTTCTCCATTTGTGGATTATGGCTCTCACCGTAGTTTGCTGGAGTCCCAACGCCTTAGAAATGGCTTTGTAACCTTTTCCAGACTGATACATGTCAATTACTTTGTTTCTCATCTTTTCTGGAATTTCTTTAGATCGCAGCGTGATCTGTTGCTTTTTGAGATCTTTTAGCGTGCTTCACTTTGCCAGATGGCTTCTATTTAAGTGATTTCTTGAATCAACAGGTCTGGCAGTAATCAGGCCAGGGTGTGGCAAGTGAAATTTAAATCAGCTTTCCAAAAAATGTAGTTGAAGTGTTACTAAACCCATGACCCTGCATTCAGTATATCTGGTCTCCCACAGTACACACAACATGGAAATACAATTATTCTAGTAAATATAAATTGCTCAATAACTTTTCTCATCTGCAGTATATAGCAGCCTTGCGACTTCTATCAGTGTCCGGCTGAGCACTGGTTAAAGCTTGTAGGAGGAATTTTTATTTTCCTCTGTCTGTCCTATGAGGCTGTATGACCCCTGACTTTCCACCTTTCACGGCCTCAGCTGTCAATCACCATCCGGTGATTGCTGATTAATACCGACGGGGGGGGGGGGGTAGAGAGAACTGTATGTAAACAATACAGTTCCCTCCCCTGTCAGCTCCAACACACTGCTTTGTATGTCTCTGCATAGCAGAGCCATACAAAGGGGTGTGCTTCCAGTGGAAAGCACAGACACAGCCCCATAGTAAAACACACACAGAACACAGTTAACCCTTTGATTGCCCCAGATGTTAACCCTTTCCTGCCCAGTGTCATTAGTACAGTGTCAGTGGGTTTTTTTTTAGCACTGATCACTGTATTGGTGTCACTGGGGATGTCAGTGACACCAAGTCAGTTCCCCCCTAGTGTCTGAATGCTCGCCGCAGTCCCACAGTCCCGCTATAAGTTGCTGCCATTACTAGTGAAAAAAAAAGAACTTTCAGTATATATACCGCCATTTATAAACGCTATAACATTCAGGTAAACTTATTAATTTACACATTTTTTTTTTTAACAAAGGCATGTAGCAGAATACATTTTAGTCTAAATGTATGCCGAAATTTGATCTTTTTAATTTTTTTATTGGACATGTTTAATAGCAAAAAGTCAAGAATATTGCTTTTTTTCTCAAAATTGTCGGTCTTTTTTTGTTTATAGTGCAAAAAATAACGACGCACAGGGAATCAAATACCACCAAAAGAAAGCTCTATTTGTGGGAAAAAAAGGTTGTAAATTTCATTTGGGTGCAGTGTGGCATGACCGCGCAATTGTCAGTTAAAGTAACATAGCACCGTAACGCAAAAAAATGGCCTGGTCAGGAAGGGGGGTAAATCCTCTGGTGGGCAAGTGGTTAATCACAGTTCATTCATGATTTGGGGGGTAGAGGGGGTTGGGGCAATTACCACTTCACATGCAGACAGCTCTTTTCTCTTGATAAATGAAATGATCATTCGCTCAGGTTATCTTTCTGTGATATTAAAATTTGTTTGATGATCTGAATCATTTAAGTGTGATAAATATGCAGAAATATCAGGAAGGGGCAAATACTTTTTCACAACACTGTAGGTGGGTACAGCCTGGAGTTGCAGTATAAACATTTGCATAACTTGTTTTTACGTGTAGCACCCCCTCACTGTTGTTAGTGTAGGTAAGGACAGTGAAGTGCAATACCTCACATCTGCAACCCAGGGGACAGCTTAAAGCCATTCTAAAGGTTCTTTTTACCTGCTGTGTGTAGTTGTTTTGCAAAGAGCAGCCTGCATCCTCCTCTTCTCAGATCCCCCGCAGGCTTTCCTGGCTCCTCCCCCCTGCCAGGTGCCCCCACAGCAAGCAGCTTGCTATGGGGGCACCTGCTGCTCCATGTGTCAATTCACACATGGAGCCACGACTTGGCCCTGCCCCCTCTCTCCCCTCATTGGCTGACTGACTGTGATTGACAGCTTGCTGTCTTAGCCAATGAGGAGGCAGAGACCCGGGACAGTCGAGGCTGTCATTCACATTGCTGGATCGCGATGAGGCTGAGATAAGTATTAGGGGGGCTGACGGGAAGCTGCTGCACACAGAAGGGTTTTTACCTTCAGGCACTATATCTTGCCTTTGGGCCTAGAACAGCCAGGTACTGTCTATTCAATGTACCTTTGTTTTTGGTTGCTTTGCTACTGCTGCTCTACCACTCCCATTGTTGCAGTTCAGTTCTACAGATCAGATTAGAGTAGCCAGAGATATCAGCAGGTCTTCATTTGCTGTTTGGAATGTACAGTACTTCAAGTCCTGGGTATCTCATGTACCCCAATCCATCTCCAAGTTCATTGTTCTCAAAGTAAACAAGGTGGCTAAATGGTTAGCACTTCCACCTGGCAGTGCTAGGGTCACTGGTTCGAATCCCAACCACAGCACCACCTGCCTGGAGTTTGCATGTTCTTCCTGTGCCTGTGTGGGTTTCCTCCAGGTACTCCAGTTTCCTCTCACACTCCAAAAACATTCTGGTAGGTTAAGTGGCTCCTGTCTAAATTAGCCCTAGTATGTGTATGAATGTCAGTTAAAGACCTTAGATTGTACACCCCTTGAGGGTTAGGGACTGATGTGAATGTACAATATACATGTAAAGTGCTGTGTAAATTGATGGCGCTATATAAGTACCTGAAATAAATAGAATAAAAATAAACAACCAAACCCCCTAGACTGTTTTCTGGAACCATTTGGAGTGTATGATACATTTCTGTTGCCTGGCTGTGGGGAAAGGCCTGAAATCCATCGGGGGTAGCGATACATATGCAAATAAAATATTTTCTAAACCCTTGAAATAAAAAGAGGAAGATTAACTAAAAAAAAACACACTAGCACCTGGGTGTGTCCAATACATTTATTTTTGCTTCCATTGATAAATGTCACTGGTTCACATGAATGTTTGTGTTGGGAATAGGCTTTGTAGGCCAATATCTCACTAGTAATGGTACACAATTTATTTGTTTGTTTAACCGCTTAAAGGCCACCAGCCCACAATCTGCTGTGGATGGGTGGCCCGTGCAGGCAAATCAACCTACTGGTATGTCACTACCTGATTTCCCCTCCCATCCACAACACCTGCTGTGATTGTACACAGCAGGAGTCTGTCAGCAGGTCCTGTCAATGATTCATGGACCTAGTGATCGGCTGTGTCCAATCACAGCCCAGAGCCCTGTGTTGACAATTCAACACAGGGCTGCATACAGAGGGAACAATTCCTTTGTTTCTCAGGGAGGAGAAACAAAGAGATCAGTTAGCAAAAACAACACATATTACACATTAATAGACACATATTTAACCCCTTGATCGCCCCTGGATGTTAATCCCTTCCCAGCCAGTGTATTAGTATAGTGACAGTGTATAGTATTATCACTGATCATTGTAATAATGCCACTGGTGATGTCAGTGGCAGTTAGTTCCCCTCAGCGTCAGTGTCAGATTGCCCACCGCAGTCCCTTATAAGTCGCTGATCACCACCATTACTTTAAATAAATAAAAATGTCAATACATATATATCCCATAGTTTGTAGATACTATACCTTTAAGTCGCTGATCACTGCCATTAGTTATATAAAAAAAAATTCCAGTATATATACCATAGTTTGTAGTAGGGGCAGACTGACCATTTGGAAACTCGGGCACTGCCCGAGGGCCTGGGGTCAGTAGGGGGCCCCATGAGATGCCCCTGGTACCTTTTTCATAGGCTTTTTTGAGTTTGGGCAAGGACACAGGGTCCCCATGATCCCCTATTGCTCGAGGAGTTGTCAGTCCGCCCCTGGTTTGTAGGCACTATAACTTTCACGCCAACAAATCATTATACACTTTTTGGGATTTTTGCTTATCAAAGACATGTACCAGAATACATTTTGGCCAAAATTTATGAAGAAATTATTATTATACAGGATTTATATAGCGCCAACAGTTTGTGCAGGGCTTTACAATATAAAGGGAGACAGTACAATTACAATACATTTCAGTACAGAAGGAATAGGGCCCTGCTCATGGAGCTTAAAATCTAAAGGATCTAAAGAAATAGATTTTTTTTCTTAATTTGATATGTTTTATAGCAGAAAGTAAAAAATTAAGTTTTTTTTCAAAATGTTCTTTTTTTTTTCTTCGTTTATATCACAAAAAATAGAAAATCCAGTGGTGATCAAATAACACCAATAGAAAGCTCTATTTATGTGGAAAAAAATGATATAACTTTCCTTTGCGTACAGTGTTGCATGACCACGCAATTACCAGCTAAAGTAGCGTAGTGTTAAAAAGGAAAAAATGGCCTGGTCCCAAAAGAGGTAAAATCTTCCGGAGCTGAAGTGGTTAGGAAGTAAATTTAGATACCTGTAAGCAGGAGCGGACTGACAACTCATGGGGCCCCCGGGCAATAGGGGATCATGGGGCCCCTGTGTCCTTGCCCAAACTCAAAAAAGCCTATGAAATAGGTACCAGGGGCATCTCATGGGGCTCCCTACCGACCCCCGGCCCCCGGGCAGTGCCCGAGTTTCCAAATGGTCAGCCCGCCCCTGCCTGTAAGTAGCTATAATTGTAGAATATTTTCCCTTTTTTCTTTTTTCTGGAGCTCCACTTTCTTTTTTGAAGACTTTTACTTTAATATCCACAGATGTGTTACATTTCCTGTTTATCTCCATCGGGGTCTTGACAGCTTCAGACTTTTGCTTTGTTTCATGTGAATGTAATTAAGGATTTTTCCCCCATCAAAGCCAGGCTTTGAAGGACTATTGAACACTGAAGCATCATATGATGATAAGAGGGTCAGAGGCCAAGTGTCTCTGGCTGGGTTTTAACATGTGATAATCCTCTTATGATGGAGACTTCAAGAGTTGTTTCGGTTATCTCACAAAATTAGGACTTCATGGTGGACTGCATTAGTTAGATGGGAGCTCAGTAAAAGCTGACCATTGTTTAGAAGCAAAACAGTGTTAAATCACGAGTTGTCTGCTTATGACCCTATTTTTCTCTTCATCTATATAACACCAACATTTTTGGTACTGAAAGAAAGATGATAATATATTTTCTGTAAGCGCTTACATGTAGTTCTAATTGTAATGTTTAAATACCTCCTTCATGACCAGGTAATTTTTTGCTATACAGCACTGTGCTACTTTAATTGACATTGAACGGTCATGACACACTGTACCCAAATTACATTTTTCTCTTTTTTTTCACACAAATTGAGCTTTTTTTTGGTGGTATTTGATCACCACTGGATTTTTTATTATATAAGCAAAAAAAAACCCCCGTAAATTTATGAAAAAACATTTTTTTTAACTTCGTGTAAAGAAAAAAAAAACAACAATCAAATTTCTTCATAAATTTAGATGTATTCTGCTACAAATTTTTAGTGAAAACAAAATCCCAATAAATGTATATTAATTGGTTTGCATGAAAATTATAGCATTTACAAACAATGGTTTATATACTGGAATTTATATTTATGATGATCAGTGACTTATAGCAGGACTGCGATAGTGCAGTGGGCAGTCTGACACTGACATTTTGTTGGAACCGACTAAATGACACTGACATCATCAGTGATCAACAACTTATAATGGGACTGCGATAGTGCGGCGGCCAATCTGACACCGACACTGGAGGTAACTGACTTACTGCCACTGACATCTCCAGTGACATTAATAATCAGTGCTACTAATATACACTGTCACTGTACTAATGACACTGGCTGGGAAGGGGTAACCTCTAAGGCCAATCAAGGAGTTAATTGTGTGCCTAACAAGTGGTAATGTGTGTACTTGTGTCTAAACATGGATTTGGTTCTTTTCCCTGCTTGGTAGGGAAAAGAAACGAAGCAATTTTTCCCTCTGCATAGAGCCCTGTGTTGTTTATTAACACAGGGCTCTAGGCTGTGATTTGACACAGCAGATCAGCAGGTCCATTTAGTTCACTTTTCCAAAAAGAACCCTATGAAGTCACTATACAAAATAGTATCACCCTAAGCAAATCAGATTTTAAAATTATGCTAGTCTTCTGCTAACATCCCTGAAGGCCATTTTCACAATGACAGAAGCCTGCTGGAAAAACTGCAAAAGCTTGCTTGGCTCTTACTAGGATGGAGCAGCCATTAAAATGAACGCCCCCTAAGGGCGCTCTCTCTGACTCTTGTTGCAGCTGCTTACCTCATCGAAGCCAAGAGAAGAGAAAGTGCTCTGCACATGTGCGGCCTTTAGGGAAAAGGACAGTGCTGCCTCTTGTAGTGCCAGGAAACACTTGTCCTAACAGCTCCTCCATCCAATTAAGACATGGTGGAGCCTAGAAAGCATTTCCAGTCTTCATGGGATAATATTTCTTCAGATTTTTTTTAGATTCTATTTGCCTAGGACACTACTGAGGTCAACAGGACCCCTCTTCCTCCAGAAAAAGCCTAAGGTATAGACTGCTTGGTCTTCCGCCTAACTGACTGTTAAGAAATATTCTGGTTTTTTCTCCACCTCCTCATCAAGACCTTTCAAGCCAGGGTCCCAGTCCACTCACCTAGGTCTGGCATTCAACATATGCCAAATTTGAATTCTCTGGTATGCAGGTGAGTCAACACTTTACAGAGTGGGGGGATGCCTGGACAACTTGAATCTTTGATGCTCAGGTGCCAGGATGACACACTAGAGTTTTTCTCCCTGCTCCCTCCTCCTTTTCTCACACCTAACCTTCCCATATCACCCCACAGCCTGACAGAATTTCAGCAAGCCATCTTGGGTCTTCGGGACCAAGGTATTATTGCACCAGTTCCTTACTGAATCAATTTCAGGGGTTTTGTTCTCCAATTTGTTCATAGTTTCCATACACAGAGAGCTTTTCCCCATCTTGGATCCCATGTTCTGATTGCCTTCATTTAAATATAGAAATTCTGCATTGAATCCACCATTTCTGTAATTGCTTTCCTTCACCATGGAGACTTCTGTGGACATCAAGGTTTTGTACTTGCATGCCCCCATTTTTCCAGCACACCTATGTTTCCCTATGTTTTGCTCTGGGGTGCGCTTACTACCAGTTCCTGGTCCTGAGTTTCAGCCTGTCATCTGCATCTACAAAAGAGTTAGCCCTACTGCACGCTCATGGAATCCCTATTGTATTCTGGATTATTCTCCTGATGGATGCCAGCCTGTTGATCTCTGGAGGAGTCCTGAACTCTCTTGATGCAGGGGACCCAGTCATTAATTCCGTCTCATCTCCAGATCAACATCCTATATCTCTGAGTGATTTGGCTGTTTCTGCAGGGTTGGACCATCCTGCTGGAAGGTCATCCGATCTGGATTCGGTTAAACCGAATGACGGTGGCATACATCAACCATCACGGAGGAATCAAAAGTCTCACTGTAGCAACACTGGTGTTTTAATCCTGGCTTGGGATAAATGTTATGGTCCTGCCCAGGCATATGGCAATTTGCCAAAGAGCACATTGACTGGCCTAAAGAGAAATGGCGCAATATTTTGTGGACTGATGAAAGTAAGATTGTTCTTTTTGGGTCTAGTGGCCGGAGACAGTTTGTCAGACGACCCCCAAACACTGAATTCAAGCCACAGTACACTGTGAAGACAGTGAAGCATGGTGGTGCAAGCATCATGATATGGGGATGTTTCTCATACTACGGTGTTGGGCCTATTTATCGCATACCAGGGATCATGGATCAGTTTGAATACATCAGAATACTTGAAGAGGTCATGCTGCCTTATGCTGAAGAGGAAATGCCCTTGAAATGGGTGTTCCAACAAGACAACGACCCCAAACACAACCAGTAAACGTGCAACATCTTGGTTCCAGACCAACAAGATTGACGTTATGGAGTGGCCAGCCCAATCCCCGGATCTTAATCCAATAGAAAACCTGTGGGGTGACATCAAAAATGCAGTTTCTGAGGCAAAACCAAGAAATAGAAAACAACTGTGGAATGCAGTCCAATCATCCTGGGCTGGAATACCTGATCACAGGTGCCAGAAGTTGGGTGACTCCATGCAACACAGATGTACAGCAGTTCTCAGAAACAGTGCTTATACAACCAAATATTAAGTGATTCAAAGGAAAGCAAAATCTTCAAACATTTTTCAGTTTATATAGTGAATGTTTGAGTTTGTAAAGAAGAATACAAACACTGCTATTTTTTTGAACAGTCTAATATTCACTTTTCTTCTTTTTTTTTAGAGGAACAACACAAATTTGATCCATTTTTCTTCATATTTTGATTTGGAATAGAATGTGTCGTGTTCCCAATGCATTTGTGTGTATGGAAATAAAAGCTATTAGAAGGATTTTGAGCTTTATTCACTTTTTTCAACACACTGCTATTATTTTGAACGCAACTGTATATAGAAACCATTTTTTAAATATGAACTGTGCATAGAACAAAGTTTTTAGGGCTGGTTCACACTAGGAATTCACGTCACACCATTCACATGCGGTTCAGTGCGGTACAACTTGAGCCTATTAATTTTGAATTTGCATGTGCTACTTTTGGAAACAAACTGCAACCAGATCACATGATACTTGTACCATGCGATTCAGTGCTGGCAAACAAACTACATTTGCAATCTGCTTTTGGGGTGTCATTGACATTGACACCCACTGCAGATCCCAACTGCCGTGCGTTTTGAACGCGGTTTCCTGCACTGCGTTCTGGTGTAAATGGGGCCTTAAACCATCACCGCCCTCCGACAGCAGTGTTTGACCGATCATGGTCTTTTCAGTACCGGTTTCTAGTCCCATGTGGGTTCTGATTTGGAAAACGTTTTCAGACAAGGGTCTGCCCTGGGCTGGATTGGATGCTATAGGTTGCAAAGCCTACTCTTATCTCTGTCACCATTAAATAAGATTTAAGAGCAGTGTTTAATATGCTCACAGAAGGTTTCTAATATGTCTGCATATTTTGTATGTCTGTGTTTTTTTTTTCACCCTCCTCCCAGTGTTCCCTTGATGTCTGGAGAAGAGGAACAAAGTAACTGTGGGGATGAATAATGTATGGTGTCTAGTGTGGTGCCCATATAGCATGAAATTCAGCGTATACTGGCAGAACAGAATGAATATATTAATACCAAATACCACTGATGGCATTAGAAAGCAATTTATACGCATGTCAATTACTTAACCCATTCAGCACCAGCAATTTTATTTAACAAACCACAACCAGTGCCACCATGCCAATTTATGACTCTACCCTCCAAACTCAATCGTGAATGTGATTGGACGGTCCATTACAACTGCAGCATTCAGAATGGTTCCGCAAGTACCTGTGCGTTGGGGTAAAACATGCGTATTACTGAGCATTGTGCAGTAGTTTCCATTAAAGCCTAACTGAACCCTAGTGATTTATTACTGTAATGTAATCAGTAATCAGGCTGCATATAGTTACTTCAGCTCTGGCAGGTTTTACCGCCTTCATAACCAGGCCATTTTTTGCTACACTGCACTACGCTACTTTAACTGGTAATTGTGTGATCATACAACGCTGTACCCAAATGAAATTTATATAATTTTTTTCATGCAAATAGAGCTTTCTTTTGGTGGTATTTGATCACCACTGGGTTTTTTTATTTTTTGCAATATAAACGAAAAGACCGAAAATTTTGAAAAAACGACAATATTTTTTACTTTCTGCTATAAAACATATCCAATTAAATTTTTTTTAAAAAATCAACTTTCTTGAAACATTTTGCCCAAAATGTATTCTGCTACATGTCTTTGATTATAAAAAGATCCCAGCACAGTGGCTAAATGGTTTGCACTTCTGCCTGGCAGTATTAGGGTCATTGGTTCAAAATCCCAACCACGGCACCACCTGCCTGGACTTTGCATGTTCTCCCTGTGCCTGCGTGGGTTTCCTCTGGCTACACCGGTTTCCTCCCACAATCCAAAGACATGCTGGTAGGTTAATTGGCTCCTGTCTAAATTGTCCCTAGTATGTGTATGTATGTATGTAAGTTAGGGACCTTAGATTGTACATCCCTTGACGGTCAGGGACTGATGTGAATGTACAATATTATTATTATTATACAGGATTTATATAGCGCCAACAGTTTGCGCAGCTCTTTACAATTTGAAGGCAGACATTACAGTTACAATACAATTTGGTACAAGAGGAAACAGAGGGCCCTGCTCCTTAGAGCTTACAATCTAGGAGGAAGTGTAGAGTGATACAAGCGGTAATAGCTGTGGGGGGATGAGCTGATGGAGGAAATAAATGTTGGTTTACTAGGTAGAAGCAGGATAGACTTCTTTAAAGAGAAACATTTTCATATATATGTAAAGTGCTGAGTTAAATGACGGCACTATATAAGTACCTGTAATAAATAAATAAGTGTATCCTCCTAGATTGTAAGCTCGAAAGAGCAGGGCCCTCGAACCCCTCGTGTATTGTATTGTTACTGTCTTGTCGCATGTTCTGTCCCCCTTGTTACTGTACAGCGCTGAGCAAACCCTTTGGCGCTATATAAATACTGTATAATAATAATAATAATAATATATTGATTGGTTTGCATGAAAGTTATAGCTCAACAATCAAAAATACCTAGCCCCAAAAAGAAAGTGAAAAAACTAACGGGGGAATCAGCTGTCTCCTCTCTGGAAACCCAAAGCAATATACTAAATGAAAAAATGTAAACAGGGCTCCCCAACACCCTATTATTCTACTTGTATTATAGATATACAGACCATCACTATCCGCATTATACGGGGGAGTTCACCCTTTTTATATATGCTGATCATACCAGTGTCGGTGATGACACTAAGTAATGTGTGATGTGGATCTTTTAAAATAGAATAAAGTATTTTAAATATTTTTACGCTATGGAGTTCCCTCTTTCGTTCCTTTTATACGGTTCCATGTATATGAATGAGGAGTATCCAGTTAAGAGTCACTGACATCGCTGCAGATCGTTGCTCCCAGAGCCAATGCACAGTAACTGGTTTATAATTTGACCAGCCTGGAGCTCTGGTGAGTTTATTCAATTCATTTGGTGGTGTATAAACACGGTGTGGTGATTCAAGAAACACAAGAATCAAAAATACACACATATATAAATTGAAGGACTTCTTTTCCTTGCATCACATTATGTTATGAACTATTAAGATATATACATATTGTTTTTTGCACATATACTTGTTATATACATTTTTTTGCACCAATTGGCACATAAATGTTTTATAATGTATGACGGGGGGTTCTATGATCTGTCACATTTATTAGAATATGTTGATATTGGTTTGACATACACAATATTTTGACAGGGTTTTTGCATATAGCACTTTAGTAATTATTGTCCTTGAGTATAGTGACGGTCTGTATAGCTATAAGTATAGTAATAGGGTGTTGGGGAGCGCTGTTTAAATGTTTTCATTTAGTGAAAGTGATAGAGCCTACTGGCACAGTGGCTTAGTGGTTAGCACATCTGCCATGCAGTAAATGGGTCATGGGTTCAATTCCCAACCATGGTGAATCCTGCATGGAGTTTGCATGTTCTCCCTGTGCTTGCATGGGTTTCCTCCAGGTACTCTGGTTATCTCCAACACTCCCAAGACATGCTGGTATGTTAATTGTCTCCTGTCTAAATGGTCCTAGTTTCATCCCTGGCCATGCGGGATCTCCTGCATTGTAGGGGTTGGAGAAAGACCTGGCAACCTACCCTGTAAAATAATTGCTAAGAGAATTCATGGAAAAAGTTGCTTACGAGTGACAGTCCATGCAATTATATAAAATAAGACCACTTCCTTAAAATAAATTTAACCCCCACAGCACCATCAACACCTTCACCCTTGAAGATGTACAATTGTGATTAAAATAAAAAAGTGCCAAAAAATTAACAGCCTTGTACCATGTGACAAGCTGTGACCAATCACAGCTCTCACAGTATTTCCAATGGCTGCAGGAATGCAGCCAGAGAGAAGGAGAAATTATTGCTTTTACAGCCTTTATGGGTATAAAAGCAATCAGTGTAAAAAAGGAAAACCCCCAACAAGTCGTACAGTGTCACTACAGTGACACTGTACTGCTAGGGTGACAGTATGTTAAAAAAACATAAATAATAATATATAAAAATGTACAAAAATTTTGAAAAATTATAATATTTGATTATAAACTAGTTTAGGGTATTTATTTTTTTTTACTAAAAAGATAGATGAATACATTTTGGCCAAGATTTATGAAGAAAGATTATTTATTTGCAAAATTTTATAAGAAAAACACTTTAAAAATTTTTTTGGACTTTTTCATTTATATAGCACAAAAATAGAAATCCCAGTAGTGAATAAATATGACCAAAATAAAGTTTTATCTCTCTCAAAAAATGCTAAAAAATTCATATGGGTACAGTGTTGCATGACCGCGCAATTGTCATTCAAAGTGTGATAGCACTGAAAACTGAAAATTGGCCTGAACAGGAAGGGGGTGAAAGTGTCCGGACTGGAAGTGGTATAATTAAAGGCAAAACATTGTGTCCCCTTTAGGGAGATTCACCCTCTCTGTTTGTCCTGATTACCATTATCATTGAAAGTGAAAGTAAAATAAAATCTCAAATTTGGGTTGTCTCAAGAAAAGTAACGGGAAATCTTCCAGTGGTTCTGATGACCTGGGGGTCCCCAAGAGATTCCCTTAATTTGCAGGAATTTCCTCTCATTTCCTGTTTGGTTATTGGACAGGAAGTAAAAGTAAATCTCCCCAGTGGAGCAAAGATGACAAAGGTAAACCACACAGGTCATTACCCTCCCTGACTCCATCCAAAATGAAACAAAATGTTTTGCCTTTAGTACTACTTGTTGTATAATCTGGTTAAAATTTGCCTTCTGTCAGTCCTACTCCCCCCCCCCCCCAATCCACAATATAATTTTTTTTTTTTTTTAATAAAACTTTCATGGCATACATTATTTTAGACCCACTGATGTAATCACTGGGTCTCCATGCTGCTCTGTGCAATGCAGGCAGATCATGGCTGGTGGGAGGCGCAAGCAGGGTACTGTACATAACTCTTGAAAACATCACCGCACCCTGCCTCTGTGCTCCTCTTAAGGCTAGGTTCACATATGTGCGGGTGGTGTCGCTGCGGATCCGCACAAAACTCTGTGCAGCTGCACCACCCACATAGAAGAATGTGGACCCATGGGTGGGTGACATTAATTCTAATGGCACGCTGCCTGCACTGGAAATCGCAACCGCACTGGGAACCGAGGAACCTGTGCGGGCTGCGGTTTACAAAGAAGTGCAGGGACTTCTTCCCTGAGTGACACGGGAGTCCATTCAAATGAATGGAGTCTCCTGCCCGCGCAAAACACGGCCCGCACATATGTGAACCGGGGGTTAGTGCACTCAGCCCTGATGCAAACAGTAGGCAGGGTTGGGAGGAATTATGCAAACATCAAAATGCCTTGATGGGTGGATGTCTATCTGGAGGAGTGGGTATTCCTAGGCAGGCTGTATTTTGCAGACTGCCCTTATTAATGCCCACGTGTAATTCTGCACCTCTATGATTGAAAGAACTGAAATCCAATGGGATAGGCCAGGGACAGTCAGGCTGTGGAGCAAAGGCTAGATCATGCTGGGCGTCCTCCATCCAGGAAATGAGGTGGCCTCTACATGATGCACTGCAGCTTCCAATGCACACTGTGAGAATCTGACAGTGTGCAGTGAAATCAGAGTACGCAATCACAGTACAGGAGAGGAGCCTGTACAACTGTGCTGGAGTTCAGCTTTAATTTTCAGTACTGACATTTCCCTGATCACAACAATAGTCACATTGATGGGAGCACTTTGTGATATACACAATCAATGATATTATCTTTTTGGATCCATGCTTTTCAAAAAAATAAACATTGTGGCTAAGAGGGTATTTAATTTTAATTTGTGTGTTTCATGGTTTCTTTACGTGAACTGTGAAAAATAAAATGACTCCTATGGCCACCTGGGGACTATAGACATTACGGCCATCAATGATGATGCTGCAATGGTCAGCTAAACTATGGTGACACCAGCATAGGATGGGTATACTGGATCTATATTACAGCTCCCCCTAGTGGATGACAGGGACTGTAACTGCAAGCTAGGTTGGATTTTTCTTCAATTTCAGAAGACCAAACTATTGCTAATAGAAGTTTGAGATCAGCAAGATTCTAATTGCACTCATAGACATGACTGTTCTATCATGCATTGGTCAACTGTTAGACTGGACAATACTTTGTGTATCTCATCTCCCTCACAAATAATAAAGACAAAATGTTCAACTCTTAGATTGTAAGCTCCCAGGATCAGGCCCTCCTAACCCTCTTGTATTGAACTGTATTGTTCCTGTACTGTCTCCTGTTATATTGTAAAGCGCTGAGCAAACTGTTGGTGCTATATAAATCCTGTATAATAATAATAATAATAATAGTAATTCACAAAGCTACCGCTACCGCAATTTTTGTGTATTTTTTATATCTGCCTATAGTTCAGCTTTATTATGGAGGTTGTGTCTGATTGCATGGCTCTGCCTGATTAGCTGTAAGAATAGGGAGGCACATAGGAGGGTTAGATGGGGGGGGGGGGGGAAGCAATGGCAGATCCTGCTGAATGTCAGCCATGACTGGGAATGGTGGGATGGTTATTGGCATGAGCCTCTCATGTGTAAAATAAAGTTATATGAGAATTATCCATCTAGTTAAAGGTTTAACCCCGGCTTTCCTGGCATTATTCATATTTTGTACCTGCAGCCTTCAGCAGGGCTCAGACTATCACAGAGGGACAGGAACAGGGCAGAGCATTTGCAAAGTGTGGCTTGCTGCTGAACTCAGCATGGAATGGAGTGTGACAACATTCTTCATACTCTGACATAGAAACCACATTTGTTTCTTAGGCTGGGTCCTCGGATTGCACACTGAATACTGGACAGGCGTCATAACACTTCTACAGATTAGACGGGATGACAATAAAAGAATTCTTTCAGTTCCTTTTAGAGCTATTGTTTAAAGGATTCCTTCCCAAAAAAGAATATTTTTTTATATATTCTGTATATTTAGAGAGACCAGTAATAACAATGTATTGAAAATATTGTGATACGTATGTATTTAATGCTGAACTCAGAGATAAGCAAGTATTGTCTACATCCATTCGTCATGTGTGTTCTTGGCGTGCTGTGTGTTTTTCTTGCAGATCTGCGCAGTAATCCGGTGTGAGACTTTACCTCTGTGCAGCAGCTTTCTGTGATAAAGACCACTCACTGCTGCTCTAGCTCCTTGTGCAGGGTGCCTGGTCTTGTCTCCGCCCCCTCTTGTAGTTTTCTGTAGGCAGCTTGTAGTGGGTGGATCTGCTGGGTCCCTCTTACAGCTCTGCTCTCTGCACAGCCTATGTACAGCACCGTATGATGCCACTACTACCTGTACAAGGTGATATCTGAGTTTACAAAAGCATTTGGTTGAGACAAAGTGGATTTTATATCCTTTGTGCCTATTGAGGAATACGTTTGAATGAAAGTTTTTTAATCCTGGAGTTCAGCTTTAAATATTGTCATACAAAAAATTAGATACCTGAGGATCTGACCTGTGGAAGAGCGTAAAAGTGAAAGACCATTATGGTTCCACATCCCTAATGTCTACCAAAGTTCAACCAAAGAAAAAGTGCCGGACTTTAATGGCACAAATGCGGGATACACATACATGTTTTTATTGGGCAGCACAGTGGCTAAATGGTTAGCACTTCTGCCTGGTAGTAGTAGGGTTGTTGGTTCGAATCCCAGCCATGGCACCATCTGCCTGGAGTTTGCATGTTGTCCCTGTGCCTGCGTGGGTTTCCTCCAGGAACTCCGGTTTCCTCCTACACTCCAAAGACATGCTGGTAGGTTAATTGGATCCTGTCTAAATTGTCCTAATATATGTATGAATGTGAGTTAGGGACCTTAGATTGTACACCCCTTGAGGGTTAGGGACTGATGTGAATGTACAATATGTATATGTAAAGCGCTGTGTAAATTGACGGCGCTATATAAGTACCTGAAATAAATAAATAATATATATGAGGGGCATTCAAGTCAAACCAGGACTTTTATTTTCCAGGTATATAAAGGGATGCTAGTGTGGTGATACTACACGCAGTAGTAAGTGGAAAGTGTGTCCTACTACTGATAGGCGGCGCACATGTTGCAGACCAGTCCAGAGACCATTAATCAAGATGGCGGACAACAGTGTTAGTGTGTGCATGGAACAGCATGTGGTGAGGACGTTTCTTGTGAACGAAGGCGTAAAACCCGCGGATATCCACAGAAGACTTCAAGCACAGTGCAGTGATGAGGCGCTCAGTCACAATAAGACATTTGGATGGTGTAAACGTTTCAAAGATGGCCGTATGCCCGTCAGTGATGATCCCAGCCGTAGTGGTTCCCAGCTCACAGCAGTCATTTCTGTGAACATTCACATGGAACGCCTGATCCTGGACATGAACTGTCATGAAATTGCATTGAAGAGACTAATCTTTCTGTGGGAACGGTGAACACAATGATGACGAGGTGAAGGCGGCTGTCATAGGATGGTTCAGGTGTACTGGCAGATCTTTCTTTGCTGAAGCTTTCCAGGCATTAGTTAAACGTTGGGATAAGTGTCTAAATGTAGCAGGGGAGTATTTAAAAAATAAATGCAGTTTACACTCCTTGAAATTTGTTCTTTTATTGTATAAACTCAAAAGTCCCGATTTGACTTGAACGCCCCTCGTAAAAACATATTTAAGTTTCTTTACAAATAATTGACAAAAATCACATATAGGCCTGATACAGATCATAAAAAGCATGCTTCTGTACATGGATACCAAATACAAGGAGGCGTCAACTGCAGCTTGTCCCATACAATATCATACAAATGCAAAGGACCAGTTACCAATATGGTGGCCTCACTGATCTATAGCTCATTACTGACTTTCTATGCCATCTTGGCAGAGGCAAGGCTTTGCTTCTTCATATGACCTTCTCCTGAATGCTCAGAAAGCACAGATCCACACAGTGAATGAAGCAGAAGCAGGGAGATCCTTGCACCCCAGGTTCTCAGGTACATCTTCCTCTCCAGCAAGGAGAACCGACCGCAGTGCAGTAGTGACATCACCAGATCTAAGCTAAAATCTCCTGATACTAGCAGTCAGAGGCAGCAGTGCTTTAGATCTCACGCTGCAGATGTACATCTATGGGACTGAAAGCACAGGAAGTGAATCTCTCTTTTTTATTAGTAGGATTTGTTAGGAGACGTTTAAGGCAGAAGTACATTTTTCAGGGTAATACTTGGGCACAGTGAACATTTCTATATGTTTTATACAGCAGATCTTCACTTTTTGAAGTCTGCTCCATGTTCAGTTGCAGGCAAAAGACTGATCCAAAGACTTCAGAACATTCAGGCAGTGACACAGAACAAATATGCATATAAGGAGCTCTTCACACCTCTGAAAAGCTATCAAAAATTTAAAATAAGGCACTGTAATAGTTCAAGTAAATAAGTGCATACATATATCCTATGAAGACCCTCACACCTCTGAAGGGCGATCACAATTTGAAAAAAAAAATGGAAAGAAACCATGATATGTGGTCAAATTAACCTAAAATTTCATGCATTATCTATGAATCCTATGAAGACTCTCACACCCTCTAGAGGACGTCTTTTGATGACGAAACATGTCGGGCAGAGCTTCCCTCTGATGTTACCACGCTGTTGGCCATCTTGGATACGGTTCATGTGAATGCTTTTAATTGTTCTACAGCTTGTAAGTAGGATCCTATTTGCGCAAATAAATACGTTTTTGATACGTATTGCACTATGAGAGGCATGTTTTTTCTTTCATGACCTTGTCTGGCACTACACTTTGAATTCACATTCGAGTTGGAGTCCGGGAATTTCCATGCTTTGGAGTGTGATACGGGAAGCCTGCCAGTGCTCTACATTAAAAAGCTGGTTGGGACCCCTGCAGTTAAGGGGTCTCCATTTCTGGTAAGCCTCCATTCGTTACTTTGGTGGTGGTATGCACTCTGGTGACCAGGTGAAGCAAGTTTACTTGCATTTACAGCATTGTCTATAATAATACCATCGATTGTGGAATTTTCCTCTCATACTTATGGACTATGGTTTATGTCTATATGGACGTTTTTGGTTTTTTTCTACTAACTTTTATGTATATTTGAGGTGAATTTTTGCACATTGAGATTTGACCTATCCTCAACCTTCATCACTCTTCAGAAGTGTGAGGGTCTTCATAGGGCTCATAGATAATGCATAAAATGTAAGTCAATTTGACCACATATCATGGTTTCTTATATATATTTATGATTATTGTACTCACTCAATTTATTCAATTATTTTTTTTCAAATGTTGATCGCCCTTCATTTAGTCCACTATTCCAGAGAAAATTTTCAATTTTTGATCGCTTTTCAGAGGTGTGAAGGTCTCTATAGTGCTCACAAAGTTTTAAGGGTTCACCTAGCGCAGTATCCATTTTGCTTTAGCCTTTTAAGACATGATATCCTCTTCTATACTTGCAGCTCTGTGACTTCAGCCGATTGGGGATTTGCGCGGTTTGATCTTACATACAATATAAGGAGTTCTAACTTTAATTTTTTCATACAGCCAAAGGACAACCAGCACCCCCCAAATTCCCTGACCCCTCCGCCCCTGTTGTGCACTAGTTTGAATCAGACTGCCATGCCATACAGAACACCTCCCTCTCTCCATAACATAGGGAAGGGTGTTTTGTAGCTTAACCACAAGCCTACAGGGCACTTATACCCCCTTCCTGCCAAGGCCAATTTCCAGCTTTTAGCGCTGGACAATGGAGTGACAATTGCGTAGTCATGCAACACTGTACCCATATGAAGTTTTTATCATTTGTTTGTGACAGAGATTTATTTTGGTGGTATTTAATCACCTCTGGGATTTTTATTTTTTCTTAAACAAACCAAAAACCACTGAAAATTTTGAAAAAAAAAAGTTTTTTCTTCGTTTTTGTTATACAATTTTGTAAATAAGTGATTTTTCTCCTTCACTGATGTGTGCTAATGAGGCTGCAGAAATGGGCACTGATAGGCTGCACTGATGAGGAGGCACTGGTAGATGGCACTGATGGGCATTGACAGGCATCACTGATGGGCACTGAAAGGCAGCACTGATACATGGCGCTGATAGGCGGCACTGACTGGCACTGTTAGGTGGCACTGATGCACACTGATAGGTGGCACTGATTGGCACTGATTGGCACTGATAGGCAGCACTGACTTGCACTGATAGGTGGCACTGATTGGCATTGATAGGTGGCACTGACGGGTGACACTGAAAGGCAGCTCAGATGGGCACTGATATGTGGCACTGATGGGCACTGGCACGAGGCACTGATGAGCACTGACACAAGGCACTGATGGACACTGACAGGTGGCACTGCTGGGGCTACACTGATCATCAGGGCACACTGATCATCAGTGCCCTGATGATCAGTTTACATGTCCCCTCCGAGGAATGCCGATTACCGGCTCTCCTCTCGAGCTGTCAGCGTTACAGCTCGAGAGGAGAGAAATGCGGATAACTGGCATTTCCCTGTTTACATGTGATCAGCTGTGATTGGACACAGCTGATCACATGACCGAGCCGACATCTTCAGCTCTTTTTGTGACCGGTAATCCGCTGTGTCTGAGGGACACAGCGCACCGCCGATCGCCGCGGCGTGCTCCCTGAGCCGCGCATTTGCGGTGAGAATGGGAGGACGCATATGACGTCATATGACGTCCTCCCAGAACAAGAGAACCACCCTGCGTCCGTCATATTACTATATGGGAGGTGGTTAAAGATAGCTGGGAACAATGCTAACTGACAGGTGTGCAGAACAGAAAGTCACCAGCTCATAAGATTTTTGCAGGATATAAAAGAACAGATTTAAAGGCTTGTTCACATGAGCAGTGCCTTCTGAAAAGTGATCCATAGTGGAACACTTTTCAGAGAGCATTTGACAGGAGGTGATAAGTCGCCTTCCCACCGCCTGATTTAACCCTATAAATGCCACACTCCCACATTACAATTGTGTGCATAGCACGTGGTTGCAGGGCAGTTGTTGTTCAACCCCCATAGACCTGCATTGGTTGCATCCAGTGGCAGCAAAGCCCGCTGAAAGCAACATGCTGTCAATTGTTTGCAGCATGTGTGAACCGTGAGCAACAGTATGTCACTGCTCAGGTGGGTGGTTGGGGGATGCGGTAAAACGATGGTCAGGTTTTCTTGTCCCGTGGCCACACGTGTGAATGAGAATTTAAGATTTAACAGGATAAAAGAGACCCGATAAGAGAAGTTAAATTGAAACTGCACTGCATCTGAGCACCACAAACAGAAACGCTATTTAATTCATTGTTAATATTCAAAGCAAACACCCCCATCCATCCATGTCTCCATGCTTTATTTTGCTGAGAAATAAATTTGAAAAACACCCCCTAGCATTTCTAGCAGTGGCCATTGTGACGGGCGAGGCGTCAGACCCCCAGCCCTTCTCACCAACTTGTGACCGAAGGACTGGCCAATCTAAAACCACGCTGCCACTTGCGTAACAATGCCACGCTCAGCTGCACCCTGTACAAAGATTTTCCAGCTAATGGACCACAATCTATGTGCCAGCAGCCTTAGAGCGATTGTTACTGGGTCAGGTTAATCACGCAATGAACCCTTCACACTGCCACCACCTCCTTTTTACAGAGAAGGAGGAAACTCACCAATCTTAGCAGTAACGCTGTAATATTTGAATAAGCGTCTGTATACACACTGTCACCGCAGACAGATGTATCCAGAGGTTTTTAAAACACACAGTAGCACTCTTCAGAGACAGGGATTCTTAGTTTGCATTAAAGAGCTTTAGAAACAGTTCAACACTTTTCAGAAAATAAGGATTTATTACTAAAAAGGGTCAAAATGGTGCAATAAAAATATTTACAGAAAAAATTTAACCAACGTATATATATATATATATATATATATATATATATATATATATATATAAATAGAGAGAGCAATAACATAACAGAGAGATAACAGAAAGAAGTTTTAAGAAGGCAGAATACTTGCAGAAGTCCTGGGCTTAAGCAGAGCTCAAGTGTCCTGAACAAAAGGGTTTCTTTTCTCCCAAAGTTGGTTCCTTATGTTAAAAGGGAGAATCTCTTAATTTCTCTCTCAGGGCATGACAGCCTGTTTTCTAGTGTCCCAGCAGGGGGTGTCTACTGAAGCCAAGGGCCAATCGCCTCATTTGGGGAGGGGTGTTAGGCGGAGACCCAGGCTTTGACCCAAATCCCTCACTAGTTTACACCATGGTCAATAACCTTCCCTAGGTGCATGCAGCAGCCTAGCCACTGGCAGGTTAATATGCAGAACCATATTCTGAACGTCCAGACATCAAATATGACATATCTGGCTGTGACGGATAAAGAGATATCACTTTCTACTCTCTGGTAGACGTTATCTAGGGGTGTAAGGTATCAGGTGACTTGTATTAAAATGACCTATCTGAATATATGCTTTGTTTTATTGTACCTTATTCCTGTCGGGATTTATGCATTTGTATGAAAAAGTGATTCCAGTGGAATGTACGTTTTACTGCCACTCCAGAATGCTTTTCATGACCAGTGACTGACGGATTTATATCTTTACAACCAGGCCAAGGCAAGGGTCTGACAGACATCATGGGACCAGCTAATTTGGTTTACAACCATGAAGCATATCCAGCTGTGTCCTGTGCACTCCTGAACTCAGTACACACACACAGACCACATTCCTGCAATGGGAGGGAGGCTGGAGGGAGAGAGAATGATATTTGCAGAGTATGATACAAGATGGTGGATCTTAGCAAAATGGTTGTCCGCGTCCATATCTGTGTGCACAATTATCACAGCCATCTTGATTAAGGGAAGATGATCCATGGAGCATTCACTTCCTGGAATCCATCTGACCTTAGCTCAGGCATTGGCTGAGCTGAGAACCCTTCTTCCTCTCCTGAAAATTCCTGGGATGTATGACATCATTTTCCTAGGCAGGAAACCAGGAAGTAACTGAAGAAATGTACAAACAAATGTTTAAAATGCGTAAATATGATATACTTTCCTATCTTTTTACTAGTGCTAGCAGCATAAGGATTAAAAAATAGGCAATGTTGATTGTGAGAGTGAAGTTCCACTTTAAATTTTAGCGTTTACATACACTTTAAGGCTAGGATCACACTTATGCAGGTTGCGTTTGAGCCGTTTCTGCATTGTGTTTTGCATTTGTGCACCTGCGTTTTTGATGCGTTTTGTGTTTTTATTTATTTATTTATTTATTTTCTTGTTGCTAGGCAGATACATAACGCAAAACACATCCAAAACACATCAAAAACGCGTCAAAAACGCAATACATGCTTTTCTGCAGCGCTTCCATGGAAGTCTATAGAACCAAAAATGCAACTTTTTGCATTAAAAAAAGTCCCTGACCCTTTCCAAAAAAACGCACAGATATGAACATTTCCCATAGGAAATCATGTTAAATGGACTGTACTGCGTTTCTGCAAAACGCTGCAGAAAACGCTTAGGCATGTAGCTAGTGTAAAGGCCAGTTCACACCAGGAGCATTGGGACTTCACTAGGCAACTATTGCAGCCCAGTCCCACCACAAGGCAAGGCAAAATGCATTGTCTGCTACTAGGTCAGTTCACAACAACACATTGCGGCTGAAAAGTACAGCATGCAGCCCCGCCTTATACCTTGCTGCGACCAGTAAAACTCCAAGAAGGTCGCTATGGGGTTGATTTACTAAAGGCAAATAGTATATGCACTTTGCAAGTGCATTTGCACTCAAGAACATTTGCTCCAGAGCTTAACAAATGGAGTGAAGCTTCACTTTGCAAAGAATACCCAATCACATGCAAGGAAAATGGAAAAGAAAATTTTTTGTTTAGGTCCTTTACTGCTCTCGTCCTCCTTTGTGTAGCACAACTTTAATATCAAAATACTTTTAGGGGGATTTGGAGTGAAAAAAGAGCCATATGGTCTTCTAAGAAGACTTGTATAGGTCTAAAAGAAAACCCATAGGGGCTGATTTACTAAAGGCAAATAGATTGTGCACTTTGCAAGTGCAGTTGCCCCAGAGCTTAGTAAATGAGGTAAAGCCTCACTTTACAAAGAATACCCAATCACCTGCAAGGAAAATGCAAAAACAGTGTATTTGCTTGCACATGATTGGATGATGGAAGTCAAGTGAACTTCGGAACAGCTGCACTCAGAGAGTGCAAAGTCTGTTTGCCTTTAGTAAATCCACCCCAATATTGGGAATTCTCATGTTTAGCATAGAAACCTAGAAAAAGTATTTAAATTGACACTGACCACTGGTGAGGCTTGGAAGATGGAGGAGTAGGACCCGGCATCTAGTCCGTCAATACAGAAAATACAGGCAGTGTAATTCAGAGCACCCAAGCTTTCCTGGCACCCAGGATGCTGACACTGACCAAGTCCCAGACAGAGGGATCCGGAATTGCCTGCTGTGCCCTGACATTGCTGGATTAGGGGAGTATGTGAAACTTCGGCTTACTTTAAAATGTTACTAAACCCACAACAGTAAAATCAGTCTGTATATGCAGTAAAGCATGCTTGTTATACTCACTGTGCAATCTAAGGGGTTAATCCTCTGCATTGTGTAAAAAGGATGTTTGATCCTGTCTTCTCTGATCCTTCCCATCTTCCAGTGTCTCCCTCTTAGCTCCTGATACATAACATGTGGAGTCAGTCTGCACATGCTCAGTTTGGTGTGTATTGCTAGAGAGGGTTTTTTTTTGCTTGGGAGAGTGCATGTGATCAGCACAGGGCCAATCTGTGCTGTCCAGACAGAGGTCAGGGGTTCTGCATCCTCGTAGAGCAGAAAGAAATCTCCTCCTACAAACTTTAACCAGTGCTCTGCTGGACACTGATAGAAGTCACAAGACTGCTCTAACTGCTGATGAGAAAAGGAATTTAGCAGTTTATATTTACTAACTTAATTTCATTTCCATGTTGTGTGTACTGTGGGAGAGCAGATATAGTGAATGCAGGGTCCTGGGTTTAGTAACACTTTAAAGCTCAATTCCAAACAAACAGCCAAATATGCATATAACAAAGCCAAAGGATATAAATTCAGTCCATAGAGTCCTGAGATTTCCACTGCCCTCTCACACAGCACCACTTGGTGAATGCCCCCACTTTTGCTTCTACAGGTATAGACTGTAGAAGGAATATAGTACTGTCCTCCCTTTACCCCCAGCTCTCTGAATGGGCAGTGAAAGAGCAGTAGGAAACTGATGTGGTCATCTTCCTGCTCACTCTCATTCTTCCCTTATCTGTACATTTACAAGCAATGCCGTACACTTGATTGGCTCCCAGTCTTCTCCCTCTTATTGCAGGAGGCTGATACCAAGGCAAGTTTAGGGACTGGTTCTAAAGGCTGAAGTTTTTTTACCTTCAGTGTGCAGCTTCCCCCTCCCCGCTTGATCCTGATCCAGCGATGTGCACGAGAGCAGTGGCTCTGCCTCCTCATAGGCTCCCACTGCTGTCAATCACAGCCAGTATGGAGGAAGCGGGGTGGGGCTGAGTCTTATGGACAGAGAGAGCAGGGTTGGGGGATGTAGCAAGCAGCTTGCTATGGGGGCACGCAGCAAGAGGGAGGGGCCCAGAGCACCGGTGGTGGACCCAAGAAGAGGAGGATCGGGGCTGCTCTGTGCAAACCATTACACAGAGCAGGTATGTTTATTTTTTTTTTTAATTCCTTTACAAACATTTTAGGTTCCATGCACACTAGCAATTGTTTTTCAGCTAAAAAAACACTGGTAATAGCATTTTAGTGGCGTTTTAGTAGTGTTCAGAAGTGTTTAGGAGTGTTAGTGTTTTATTAGCATTTTTACAGTACATGTAGTGGGAGAAAAAAAAGCTATTAGAAGCATTTTAGTATTTTAGCTTTTTTTTTTTTTTTGCTGGAACAATGCTCCAAAAAACTCAAAAACTATTTTTTTCTGCTACTAGACGGTGAAGGGGAAAAAAAATGTCAATAGCCTAAAATAGTGTGCATGGACACATAGGAAAGCACTATGTAGCTTCTAGGAGCAGAAAAATATACTGAGAATAGCTTCTAGGAGCTTACAAAAATGCTAGTGTGCATGGAGCCTTAAACTGGCCATAGATGGGTAAAGAAATCTTATGAAATATCATTTGAAGCGCTCGATCATTTGACTTTCTTCATGTTTATGGGCTCATTTCGATTTTCGAACTGGCATGTTGGAATTTTGTAGCGCCAGCAAAGGATTTTCGAAGTGTGAGTAGTGGAATCGATCGGGAATAACATGAAAATCATACTGTGCAATCGACTGACAAAAAAATATGACGACAATGTGTCATGAAGTGGGGGAAAAAATTTGTTTCAATGATGGCATAACTGCATGCTCATTCAACAGATATTTATCAAATGCAAACAAATTTTGAGTGGTTTTCTACCCATCTATGGCCAGCTTTAGACTAGTCGCATGAAAAAAAAATATTTATTAATTGAGAATTGCACTCTTTTGTGCCTTTTTAAAAAAAATTATCCTGAAGCTCAACTTTAATGACCTGTACTGAGAGAAGTATGGAGACTCATTGCTGATCTCCTTCTGAAAATGCTGGTTGCCTGGCTCATGTTCAGACAAGCAGTCAGCTAGTGTAGTCACATGAATTCCTGATCTGCATATGTTCCGGGACAGTGACTCAAAATACCGAAGCCTTTGGATCTGCACAACCATCAAGCATGCTTCTTGGGATAGACCTGGGATAGACAAATTCGGCTGTCTTTCACATCTCAATCCTGATTTTTATCAGGTCATCAACACTTTCTCACACAAATTCCTTATGGTCATCGCTTCGCACTCATAGTAGCACTGCCCTATCAGTACCAACCAGCAGGTAATCTTGTTGATGGTGCATTTGGACGGGGCCCCTTCAGGAGGCTTTGGGCAGCATTTTTCATCCACTGGTCTGTTTTTTTTAAATTTTTGTTTCATCATTTTTGCCTGAGATATATGAGAAATCCGTGGCTGTGTTCACATAACAATTTTTTTTCTAATATTTCCTGGTGGTTTTCACCTCACATGGAATCATACATCATGCCTTCTTGAGCACTTCTGAAGAGATTTTTGTTGATCTCGAAACGCGTCAAGTGGGAACCATGCATGATCCATGATTAGATTTGTAATACCATCTCTGATGACACCGCCGCAATATGTATTGTAGCTTTATATTTATTTTTAAAGATTGTAAAAATAAAATTTCATACTGTTTTTATAAAAAATCTCTTTTGAATTGTTGAAATTTATCATACAAGTAAATTGTGGCGTTAAAGTCCCACCAAAAAAGAGGACTTTTCTCCCCATTGTATTCGTTAGAGATGTTGGCACTTTGTGTATTATATCCCTTCCTCTCTCTATTGGATCTGCACAACGACCAGGAAATTATAATTTTTTTTGTTTTTGCAAGTAGAGTTCAGTAATGCCAACCTACATAATTTCTAGTTTTTCTTTAACCAGCTGCCGACCGCAGATAGCCGAATGACGGCTTCACTGCGGCCGGCCAGTTCTGGGTGAACGTCATATGACGTCCTCCCAGAACGCGCTCTCCTGCGCGCCCCAGGGAGCGCGCACCCGGCGATCTCCGTGATTGCTGTGTCCTACGGACACAGCTGATCACGTGATGTGGTAAAAGGCCAATCACAGCGGCCTTTTACCACGTGATCGGCGGTGTCCAATGACACGCTGATCAGAGGAATATGCAAGTGCCAGTTCTCGGCTGCACTTTACTCACGCTGTCAGATCGTGAGGAAAGTACTAACGAGAACCTGCAGTTGTCAGAGCGGGGATCGGCACCGATCATCAGGGCCACTGATGATCAGTGCCCTGATGATCGGTGCCCAGCAGTGCCACCCGCAAGTTCCGCCCAGCAGTGTGCCCACTAGCTCCGCCCACCCGTGCCCAGCAGTGCACCCACCTGTGCCCAGCAGTGCACCCACCTGTGCCACTCTGCAGTGCCACCTACCTGTGCCCAGAAGTGCCACCTACATGTGCCCAGCAGTGCCACCCACCTGTGCCCACCCACCTGTGCCCACCAGTGCCACCCACCTGTGCCCACCCACCAGTGCTGCCCACCAGTGCCACCCACCAGTGCAGCCCAGCAGTGCTGCCAGTCAGTGCCACCAGTCAGTGCCCAGGGGTTGTGCCAGTCAGTGCCGCCAGTCAGTGCCCAGCAGTGATGCCAGTCAGTGCCGTCTATCAGTACCCATAATCAGTGTCACCTATCAGTGCCGCCTATCAGTGCTGCATATTAGTGCCGCCTATCCGTGACCCCTAATTAGTGCTGTCTATCAGTGCCGCCTATCCGTGCCACCTCATTAGTACTGCCTATCAGTGCCTTTTAGTGCTGCCTATCAGTGCCGCCTATCAGTGCCCATCAGTGCTGCCTCATCAACGCACATCAGTGAAGGAGAAAAAATACCTGTGTGAAAAATTTTATAAAAGAAACAAATAAACTTTTTTTTTTTTTTTCAAATTTTTTGCAATTTTTTTATTTATAGCGCAAAAAGTAAAGCGCCCAGTGGCGATTAAATACCACCAAAATAAAGCTCTATTTGTGAGAAAAAAATTATCAAAATTTCATATGGGTACAATGTTGCATGACCGCGCAATTGTCAATCAAAGTGCGGCAGCGCTGAAAGCTGAAAATTGGCCTGGTAAAGAAGGGGGTATAAGTGCCTGGTAGGCAAGTGGTTAAGTAAGTACACTGGTATATTGAACCTTGATACCTGTGGGATAAGCAAGAAAGTTTGTTAAAATTCCTACAGTGCCTTCAGTAGAGGTACAGAAGTCCCTGCGGTGACAGGTGACAGGTTATTGTATGGAGGTAGCAGGTTGTTTCATTCTGTGTTTCTGTACCGCCCAGTATGTGCTTCTATCCCTCCCTCCATCCATACTGAAAGCGATACCTGTATGTTCCTTCTTCCTCTCCGGAGCAGAGGGGAGGAGAGACAGGCATATAGGATCTATTCTGTATACTTGGACTACCGGCCTCCCACAGCACTGACTACACCTGGGATAACACTGAGCTTGGGCTGCTATGGTGGACCCTGCATGAGTGCCCTGCGAAGGTTCAAGCAATGACATAATGACTGTACAGAGGAAGGTAATGCACAACTCATGTCACCCCTTCATCTGGCTGCAGACTTGCTGCTACTGATATTCTATCTGCTGATTTGTGTGTTCTTAGCAGACCCAGGAAAAGCATAGAACATTCCCTAGGTGGGCACTTTGTAAAGCACAGAGGCTGCAGAGACCAGTTGACCTGTTGAGAGGTCGCCGAGTCTGGAGGGTCTATGGCTGGTTGGTAGAGTTGTTTGCTATGTACAAGTCTTTCTTGGTAGAGGTGCTTCTCTGTTTATGTGCTGAAAGTGATTCTGTTGTTATCTGTGACGTCCATAGACTGTAACCTACATAGCTCTGCATTACAGGCCATGTAAGTGTTGGCTAAACACCAGTTAGACTGTCCTGAGGCCATCAATATACACTCATCAGCCACTTTATTAGGTACACCTGTTCAATTGCTTAGTAACACAAATTGCTAATCAGCCAAACACATGGCAGCAAATCAATGCATTTAGGCATCTAGACGTGGTAAAGACGACTTGCTGAAGTTCAAACCAACCATCAAAATGGGAAGAAAGGGGATTTAAATGACGTTGAACATGGCGTGGTTGTTGGTGCAGGGTGGGCTGGTCTGAGTATTTCAAAAACTGCTGATCTACTGGGATTTCCCCACACAACCATCTTTAGGGTTTATAGAGAATGGTCCGCAAAAGAGAAAATATCCAGCGAGAAGAATTTATGTGGATGAAAATGCCTTGTTGGTGTCAGAGGAGAATGGGCAGGCTAGTTGCTGCGACATTCAGATGGTAGGGTCAGAATTTGGCATAAACAACATGAAAGCATGGATCCATCCTTCCCTTGTATCAATGGTTCAGGCTGGTGGTGGTGGTATAATGGTGTGAGGGAGATTTTCTTGCCTCTAGCAAGGTGTATCTAATAAAGTATCCAGTGATTGTATGTAATGATCCAGTCAAACCATTGTCTTTGTTGACTTTAATCGTTCTTAAGCCAGTTCCCACCTTTGTGTTCTAGGTGTGCTGTGCTTTAGAAGTTGTTTATATGCATTACCATTCATCCCTATGAAAGGTATGTTTTAGAAACCACATCAAAGATGGAGCAACCAGGTTTTAATTTTAATCCACTATAGACTCAGGTGTGAAGGTCCTCCAGAGCCACAGACCATAGAGTTTGGTTGCTGGTTGCACTACAGAGGTTGCCCCAGGTTTTGGCATTACCAGGGTGTTATATCATAGATGCCTAGAGTCACCTGAAGATGCCTGCTGCTTGCAGTGAGAATCAGTTAACCTTTTTTTTTTTTCTTTTTTTTTTGTGGCAGGGCCTTTAGGTGTCGGGGAACATATGTCAACTTCTATCTATTAAGTTGACTTCTGGTTCTTGATATGTCCAGCTCAGGTTTGTATCATGGACATGCCTTCAAAGTCAAACTCCAGGCTGGAGACAAAGTTACCCTGGCAGTAGGTCGCTCTCTGTACTACAGGGTTTAACTGCTTGTTTCATCCAGGGGTGATGAATAAGAGAAATACGAGGAGTATTCAAGTCAAACCAGGACTTTAATTTTACAGGTATAAAGGGGATGCTAGCTTTGCGGTACTACATGCAGTAGTAAGTGGCAAGTGTGTCCTATTACTGATAGGCAAAGCACATGTTGTGGGCCAGTCCAGAGACCATTAATCAAGATGGCAGACAATAGTGTTAGTGCGTGCATGGAACAGCATGTGGTGATGAAGTTTCTTGTGAACAAAGGCGTTAAACCCGCAGATATTTACAGAAGACTTCAAGCATAGTACAGTGATGAGCCGCTCAGCTGCAGTAAGACATTTGGATGGTGTAAACGTTTCAAAGATGGCTGTACATCCGTCAATGATGATCCCGGCCCTGGTGGTTCCCAGCCCACAGCAGTCGTTCCTGTGAACATTCAGCGCATTGAACACCTGATGCTGGATAATCAATGTGCAAGAAACAAATCTTTCTGTGGGAGTGGTGAACACAATGATGACAGCAGGCTGTCCTAGGATGGTTCAAGTGTACTGACAAATCTTTCTACGTTGAAGCTTTCCAGGCATTGGATAAACTTTGGGATAAGTGTAAAAATGTAGCAGGGGAGTATGTCAAAAAATAAATACAGTTTCCAGTCCTTGAAACTTGTTCTTTTATTATATAAACTCAGAAGTCCCAGTTTCACTTTAATGCCACAGGTACATGCCTCATTCCTTGCTCCCTGGCGGCCAGCGCTCTGCTCCACTTTCCAAGGTATGAGTAGGTTCCCTTGGTCTTGTGTACAATGCAGGACTACTGGTATAAATGGCAACTGGCCAGGCCGTCAAAAAGGAGTGCCTTCAGGGGAATGGTCTTAAAGTGAAACTTTACTCACTAAACTAAAATTAGTGGACAGGATTTTTAATGCAATAGAGACAAGCAATATATTTTGCATTAAAGTATTCCTATCTGCTTGCTGAGGGGAATGAAATCCCACACAGACACACAGGAGCAGGGGCGGACTGACCATTTGGAAACTCGGGCGCTGCCCGAGGGCCCGCGGTCAGTAGGGGGCCCCATGAGATGCCCCTGGTACCTTTTTCATAGGCTTTTTTGAGTTTGGGCAAGGACCCCTATTGCCCGGGGCCCCATGAGTTGTCAGTCCGCCCCTGCACAGGAGTAATGCCATCCTAGCCCGGGCAATCCAAATGGGCAAAGATTGGAAACCAGAAGAAGACTGGCCGAATGTGTCAGTGGCTGACAAGAGTCCACATTGCTGGAGTAGAGGTGAATATAGTTCTACTTTAAGAAGAAGAGGAAGCCTGTGGGAGCGAGGAACATGGTAAGTATTTCACCTTATTTTAATCCCCCTAGGAAAAACAAGCATTTAATCCTTGCAGTGTGGGATAACCTTTTCTTCAGCCTGGTCTTCAGCTTTACTTACCAGCCAGACATGTGCAAATTTGAATTTAATGGACTGTGACCACCTGATCTAGAAAGAACAACAGCTTAGCTCCTGGGATGCAGGGATGCAGGGATGCAGTGATACTTCATAGCGCAGCACAGTACAGTGGAGAACGGGCTCAGACATTTTTCATGATGTCCAGTATGGAGTTTTTCTACTAGCTGTTTTCCTGCTGCAAGAAAATCTGCTTCTATGAGTCTATGGTGCATTACAATAAAAACCTGGTTACTGTATCTTTGATGTGGTTTCCAAAACATACCTTCCATAGGGATGAATGGTAATGCATGTAAAAAGCTTCTAAAGCACAGCACACCTAGAACACAGAGGTTTGAATGAGATTAAGAATTGTTAAATTCAACCAGAACAATGACTGGATCATTATGGAAATTGATGGCAGAAGACAGTCTGAAGCTGGCCATGGATGGTTTGAACCTTGGCCAGCCCCTGCTGAGCCAGCTGAGATTCAAACCATCTATGGGCAGGCTGAATGAACTTGAATACAATCAGAATCAAATTTTCAGCATGTGATTAATGCCACTGTGGTCTCCTGGGCAGGAACGGAAAGAAAATTGCTCAATTCCTCCATCAACACAGCCAGGTGGGGGGTAATAGGCAGTTGTTCCTGTCAGAAGAACACAGTGATTATCGCTAGCAGCTACATCCGCTGGCAATAATCTCATGCTGAAAATCTGACATGCTGACTGTACCCAAGTTGATCAATAGATCGCCTTGGGTACATTCAGCCTGCTCATAGATGGTTTGAATCTTGATTTGAACCATTTATGGTCGGCTTTACCTTCTCCTTTAGGGCCCAGAACAGTACATCTGTGCACATACCTGTATGCCAATTTATACATAGGTACATAGTTAGTCTGGCTGAAAAAAGACAAAAGTCCATCCAGTTCAACCATAGAAAAAAAAAAAGTTATAATCCTACACCCACAGTTGATCCAGAGGAAGGCAAAAAAAAACCCCTAAGCATGATCCAATTTGCTCCTGCAGGGAAAAAAATTCCTTCCTGATCCCCTGAGAGGCAATCGGATATTCCCTGGATCAACTTTACCTATAAATGTTAGTATCCAGATATATTCTGTGTATCCAAGAAAGAATCCAGGCCTTTTTTAAAGCAATCCACTGAGCTGTCCAGAACCAACTCTTGAGGGAGTCTATTCCACATTTTCACAGCTCTCACTGTGAAGAAACCTTTCCGTGTTTGGAGATTACATTTCTTGTCCTCCAGACGTAAAGAGTGCCCCCTTGTCTTCTGTGATGACCTCAGGGTGAATATCTCTACACCGAGTTCACTATATGAACCACTGATCTATTATACATGTTGATCATATCCCCCCTTAATCTCCTCTTCTCAAGAGAGAATAAATTCAGTTCTTCTAATCTTTCCTCATAGCTGAGCTCCTCCGTGCCTCTTATCAGTTTGGTTGCCCTTCTCTGTACTTTCTCCAGTTCCCCAATGTTCTTTTTGTGAATTGGTGCCCAAAACTGAACTGCATATTCCAGATGAGGTCTTACTGATTATTTGTACCGGAGTAATATGGTATCTCTCTCTCTGGAGTCTATACCTCTTTTAATACAAGAGAGGATTTTGCTCGCTTTAGAAACTGCAGCTTGGCATTGCATGCCATTATTAAGCTTGTGATCTACCAGAACTCCCAGATCCTTCTCCACCATTGATTCCTCCAGTTGTACAGATACAAGTAGCAGCACATAGCTGTATAGAGCCGCCTTCACTCTTTCATTTCTATAAGTGGCTGTACATAGCGCCAGGGGATCCTGGGCAGTAAAATATGCCTGGTTTTTTTATACTACATAGGCAAATGCGCCTATAGAGAACATGCTCTTAGAGATGCAGGAAGATGAAGTTCTAGTTGCATCTTGATCTTTAGTGCAAAGGTCAAACTTGGACCTGCTCCCTTCTGTCTCTGAAGTTTTTCTATTTGCCATTGAGGCTACCTATTACATTAAAGCATAATTCAGGTATCACACCTTTTTATCTATTCATAGTCATGTACCCCCTGCACGTGATTGATTTTTTTGTATGAAATAATCCTTAAAAACCTTGATCTAGTTAAAATGCTGCTTGCTGCTCTCACACTCCATTGCTCTCTCTTGGCACAGCTGATACGTAACCACTATTCTTCATACAAGGGTCCTCACGCAGGCTTGCATTGCAGAGGAAGCGAATGGGGTGTCTGACCAGGTCTATTACTGAGTGCTGAATATTGAGTGCACAAGGCCTTACACTTCTGCTTATTGGACTTCACAGTCCTATTTAGACATTCTGCACAACTGCTATAAAAGGATGTAAGAGAATGAAAATGGAGGTTATTGGTACAATGCCAATCTGATGGATGCCAATTCCTGTGTGTCTTCATTTGGGCTTTAGTGGCTCCATTGAGAACCTGGAAGACCAGACTTGACTTTTACATGAACAGGTCAGCTGTCTATTTCTAGATCTACTGATATTTTTTTGACATGCGGTTTTCACTGAAGGAAAGTTTGCTTTATGTGTTTCTCATAATATACTCAATGTGAGTAGCCCATCTTTGTGACCGGTTCGCTTGAATGTCTCTGGATGAGCAACTATTGCATTTATAGTCGTTAGACAGGAACCTAATCTGTATATTTCCAATTAGAGAAAAAGATTAGTGAGTTCTCTAGTAAATTGTGTTATTCTGATCACACTTTTCCAAATGGTTTACACCCACAGAAGCGCCTGGGTCTATTTTTAACGTGTCAGAGAGATGTGTTGATGTGAACTGTGCATTAAACACACCCAACTGCTGTGCTTGAATGCCATTTGATTACAATTTCTGTTCTGCCTTTTTGATTTTACCTTTACCTTATTTTATTGCTTTCTGACAATTTCAAGTTCACCAAAAATGTCTGGTTTATGAAAGTGGTGGGTTTCTCAAAACTGGATCACTGCGTTTCAGAAGTGACACTTCAATGTGTTAGCAGGTTATGGGCTGCCTCATGCGTGGCCATGGTGAGCAGCAGTGTCACCCTAACGTAGACGATTAGTCTACGTTAGGGTGACACTAACTAACCGAGCACTCAGCTTTGCCCTAAAACTCTACTCGATGTGTGGGTGGTGGCCAGAGATCCCTCTCCACCCTCCTAACTCTGAGGCTCTACCCGTTCAATCCCAGGAGTATCCACATGCTGGCCCTTTTTTTCCTCTGGCTTGACATCGGCAATAACACTTGTACTCCCTTCAGGAATAACTGTGATGATTAAACAAATTCACACAGAGGCTGAAGTGCAGGTCACCTTCTTTACTGGAGTAGTTAAAGTGATAATACAAAAGTACCAGGTCTAGGACCCCAACACAATTCTTCGAACAACACATGAGAAGTAGTTAATCTAAGCCCTGTAGGAGGCTGCTCGCTCCTCAGTTTTAGCGGTGAGTTCATCCTGCACTCCCTGCAGCTTTTCTCCTCCACATCTTCCTTTCCATTATGGGGTGGGGAGGAACTAAGGGGTAAACCAACTCCCAAACTCTCAGCTCTGTGGTAAATAGCTGTCTTTGTGGTACATAGCGCTCTCTCTCTCTCTCTTCCCAAGGATCCTATAGGGCAGGGGTCTCCAAACTTTTTAAACAAAAGGGCCAGTCTTTATGGGAGCCGGACTGTAGCCAATGTGAGTAGAAAATGTCAGGGCATCAGTGGGAGTAAACACTGCTCCATCATTAGTTTTAGCAGGAGGAACAGTGCCCCGTATTTGGTCTTCGCAAGAGGAATAGGGCCCCACCGATGGTGTAAGTTGGATGAATAGTGTCTCATTATTGGTGTCAGTTGGAGGGCCAGATAGAGGCAAGCAAAGGGCCTCAGTTTGGAGACCACTGCTATAGGTGGACTCCTATGGCACCCTGCTCTCCCCCAGTGGGGAGGAGGGGGAGAGCAGGAGCATAGCATCTTGCTCTTTCTTCTTCTTGCTCTCTTATATGCTCCACACCTCCTTCCTCCTCCCAAGACCTTTATAAGAGCTCCCAACCTTCTCCCAGTGGGAGGAGGCACATTAAAGGGGACCTGCTCTGCCCAGTGCTCTTTTTATCACTGGATGGAATGCATTTTCCACTTTGAGAAGAAGTAGGATCAGATCTGAAGTTTCTGGCGTTTTTTTGTTGAAATTTTTTTTTAGTTGTTGGACTGCACTTTCTTTCTTTCTTTTTTTCTTTCTTTCTCTCTCTCTCTCTCTCTCTCTCACTTTCTTTCTTCTTTTTAATTTATTATTTTTTAAAAAAAATTTTCACAGAGTAGGACTATATACACATATGTGTTTTAAAAAAATTATATTGCACTATTTTATGATTCTGGTTATACAACTGTGTGTGCGATTAGATCACATATGTTTTGGGTAGCGCTGCACTATTTTGCTTATTTAGATTCTTTGGAAGTGTTGTGGAATCACTTTTTGTAGTGTAAGCTTGCAGCCCACATTTAGTAGTTGGTGGACTGCGTGGATTGAATTTTGTTTCATTTAATTTAGCTGCCTAGAAAAAATAGAAATCTGTGCATCCAAGAGCAGATTAGAAATGCGTTCAGTGACTTAGAATGAAATGAAGTCTATGGAGCAGCAGGGCAGCCAGGGATCTGGCATTTTCAGAGGGGCAGGTCAGCACATGCAGCCTCTCTGCGGGTGATTGTTCGGCCAGTTTAGATGTAAACAGACATCGGATGCCTGTGGCTTTGTCCTGCCACAAATGACGAGGTTATGTCTTATGTATACCTGTTTATCCAGTTACTGCTTTGCTAATGAAGCTTCTTATTTTCATAGAACCTTATATTGTTTCCAATGGACACTGCAGCCTGTGAGGATAAACAAATGATCCATTCTCCTCCAGTCCTCTTAATTAGGATACACATGTTGACATTGCTTGTAATACCTCTGAGATGTCACAGCAGGTACCTTTTGTTGTCTCAAGAGGCCCCAGTACACTGGTTATGCAACTGTCACATGCATAATGAGCATCATTTACATATTACCAGGCATTGATATGAGAAAGCTAATTTACAGCTCTACTACCCCACTAGAATGTTGGTTTTCTAGCAGATGTTTCTTAGATGCACTTTTCAAACAACGTTTGAAGCCTCTAGTTTCTGACATTACCATAGAACTATGTTAACAGTCTTGCTGTAACGAGTATATAAAGTGTAACAGAAGGCTGATATGCATACCCTTCCTGGAGAAAATGCTGCTTTAGATTCCTAGCCAGGGGCGGACTGACAACTCATGGGGCCCTCGGGCAATAGGGGATCATGGGGCCCCTTTGTCCTTGCCCAAACTCAAAAAAGCCTATGAAAAAGGTACCAGGGGCATCTCATGGGGCCCCCTACTGACCCCGGGCCCTCGGGCAGTGCCTGAGTTTCCAAATGGTCAGTCCACCCCTGTCCTAGCAGTGCTGAACACATACCCATATTACTAAAACCCCTGGCATTTGATCATGTGACCTCTGACAAACCAGGAGTGTCAAAGTTCACAATGGCTGGGTCACCTGTTTGTCAGAGATCATGAGACCAAAAATCTAGACTTTTTGCTCATATGGAGATCCACTGAAATGAGCTTAGGAAAGGTATTATGGCTCTTCGTTTGAATATTTTATTTATCCTAGCGAAGTAACAAGGTTAAAATTAAATAGTTAGGTACTGCCCCAGACAGGAGGTTAGTGACTTTCCCCAGTTCTTTAGTTTTTTGGCGGGATCTTTGAGTCTGACCCACTGCTCCTGTGGATATTAAAAAGGGACAGGGGGCCAAGTCCGAGATCTTTTGTTTTCCACCTGGTTCCCCACGTAGGAGTCAGAGAGACTTGGGACTGGTCCATCAGCCATATTCCATGAGGGATGCAGCCATTTAGGAGCCCGAATGATGTGAGAGCCATCCAACCTGGGATTCGCCCTGAAGATACCAGCTACTGGGGAAGGGACTAGGGAATAATGACTGTTTTGCTGGAATGTCTTATCTGCTTTGGACTCTTTTGTACTGTGTATGCTTTTCTACAGTAAAGTGTTGAAATATTGCTATTTGTCTGGTCTGAAGTCCTTTGAAAGGGGTGCACTGCAAGTAACTGGCACCCTTGCACACTCACTACAGTTTTGGTCATTTTCACATGGGGTATGAAGAGTTAACATGTTAAGAGTCACCTTTATGCAAATTATACATGTGGTTGCCACAAACAACAGAAGGCACAGTCAGCATGCAGCCTGTCGGAAACAGATACCTGTTATAGGTGGAATTGTCTCTAGCCACAAGGAAGATATTGTTCGTATGTCCTAGTAACCCAAGCAGAACTGCACTGCAGAGGTCCCCATCCTATACACAGGTATGGAAATGCAAGAGGTAGTCAAGTGCACATTTGGAGCCTGCACTATGTGCATGGTGGGGTTCCATGCTACTCTCCAGTCCGGTAGTGGGAAACGCTGGACAGGTGACTGTGGTCAGTGTTCAGCATGCCCCGCCTAATTGCAAGTTACAGTGGAAAGATGTACATTTACACGGGGACCCAAGAGTAACTGGAGAATAGTTGTTGCGCAAGTGTACACGATGTATGTTCATCACTAAGAGTATAGACCCGCCTACCCTAATGGCAACCTCAGCCTTGTCCAAGGGAATTGGTGAAAACGACACTAAAGGAAAGGTATCCCTTGTATAGGAGAGTGATCCTATGTCAGGTGCTTAACGTAGCCCAGGAGAACCCACCCTGGGGTGGGCTTCTCATGTGAGCCAGACCTGGCACCCAATGAGTTAATTGGGAAACATGGAGGATGTGACAACCACCCATGCGCCCTACCCTCAAACATGATATTACAGGCTGGTTCAAGCCAGAATGAGAAGAGTTAGAAATTCACATTAAACCACATAAAACAAGTAGGAGGAAATCTCTTTAGTATGGACACTGAAAAACAAAAACCATGGACAGCGGTTTTCTAACCCTTCTCTGAGCTATCCAAAATGTGAAATGGGGTGCATCTGGCTGCAGTTGGGTGTTCTGTGTTGAAGCATGATACCCTGAACATTACCATAAGTGTGTGAAGACAATGCACCTTTAACATAGTGGCAGTCGGACATGCATTTATAGCCCTCTTTTCAGGGGGCTTATGAGAAATGGCCCTCCCCAAACAGAATGTTGTGCTAAACCTGTAGGTAAATAATAGAAACAGAACTTTTACTAAGTGTAAGAGTGGGTTTGATAATAAAGTTGGCAGTGCCTCCACCAAGGACAGGGCCTCTGTGAACAATGGGTTTTCCCTTTCTGGCATATTAACCTGTAATCTAATCCAAGTAGTTGGGAATAGAGGAACTACTTCTACTAGCATATAACAACAAGTATATAGATATATTACAATCTTTATATTAGAAGACTAACAATACATACATTCAATGTCCAAACAGGTATTATCAGCAAAGAGCCTGATAAAAGTCCTGGCGGATTTATGCACATATACCCGGGTATTTATAATGATTATTAGAGATATCTTCAGATGAATGTTGCAGCAAAGTCCAGTTGCAGGGGCCCCTGAGGATGATGCAAATTCTGCCTTTGTGTTGGCGAAATGAATATCAGCAGTAGCGGGGTATATCTTCCAACTGTTGTCCAGCCAGCCTGGAACGAAGCTTCTCACCAGCAGGAATTGTGGTGTGACAATAATAGTCTCTGCTTCTGATCTGGTAGAAAATACAGCAGCAGTAGTAGCCCCTGTGTGTATAAGGCCATTTGGCTCATTCTCTCTTCACTTCCTCCTTCTGGGGTTTTCAAAGCCCCTCCCTGAGACAGGAAGTGTTAATACATAATTATACATAACGCTGTGATGTTAGGAGCTAACAGTAGAGGGCAGCAGATCCCTACACATTATTTTTACCAAAACAGCATATCACAATGCAGTAATACAAAACAGGTGCGTTGGATTAGATTGTCTGGGTGTCATTCAACATTAATAGTACTGCGACAACACATGAGAGCCTTTTCCATCAAATTTTCTTTGCCAATTTTTTTTTTACAAGGTAGGTCACCAGGTTTTTTCATTGGCCTGGACCCAGCATGCAGAATGTGATAAAATAACCTATCCCCGGTGCTATAATGCATTAAACACTATGCCACATTGCCGCTTGATTAGATTTGAAGCAGGCTGAAAATTCTTGATAAATCTATTATTGGGAAACCAACACTGAATACAAAAAACCCTGAAGAACACATTACTTGACATCACTCTTGTTCAAAATCAGTTATTACAAAACTATCCATTTTTCTTGAAAGATATCTGCGACAAGAAAATCCTTGCTCACCAGTTTTGGTATGTGTTTAATTTCCTGGCATTGGGATGAAGCACATTTTCAATTTTTCTATATTTTTTATTGTTTTTAAAAAGAACTCACCACTATCCAATCCAAAACAAAAACGTAATATATTTCAGCTTATCAATCATTACCAATTTGAATCCAAACTCTAGCTTTTAACACTTGTAAACAGTTAGATTTTGAAGCGGTTTTGTATTAAAAAAAAGCACCTGAAAAGCTCAAGAAAAATGCTTCCCTATGCTTGTCTATGTATGTTTTCACACTGGGGCATTGTGATTTCATTGGAATGTAAAAATCTTTGGAGCATGTTTGTTCAGTTAAAAAAAAAAAAAGCCCCCAAAATGCCTCTTCCCATTGAAATCAATGGAAAGCCCCTGAAAACCGCCTCAAAAATGCCTTTGAGAAGCGTTTTTGGTTCAGTTTTTAAGTCATTTAAAAACATGCTCAGAAAGCTTAGTAAAAATGCGGCGAAAACGCATATGCGTTTTTGCCGCATTTTTGCAGCGGATCAGTGTGAAAGTACATCAACAGCTTTGTACCTTTTGGGATAAAAGTTTTACATGAATCGTGATCATTGGAAGCAACCCTGTCAGTGTTTGTCAACCCTCTAACTGCTATGTCTGTTGGACAGCTTGTTCTGGCCAGATCACCATGTGAAGAAAAGAAGACTAATGCAACTGTCATATCTAAGAATTGGAAAGCTGCAATAAATGTTTGCTTTCAGGCTTAATACTGCTTTAAATCATAGAAATCTGATGCAGTGGACTTTAAGCAGGCAATTAAATGAATCCTGTGCTTCTTGAGATCTTCTGAACCTAGGTGCATGTTCTAAGGAAAAACAAATTTTATACACAGCCCATTGGACACAGATTCTAGATGTTTTTCATAGTGTTTTAGTTGTAGGACTAAGGCCTCTTGTTACATGACTCTGTATTGCCCACTTCTTCCTGTGAAATGCAGAGAACAGGACTGGGATAGGAGTCAACCGTAGTCTGCTTCCTCATAAGCTTTTATCCAGGACCAGGGGCGGACTGACCATTTGGAAACTCGGGCACTGCTCGAGGGCCTGGGTTCAGTAGGGGGCCCCATGAGATGCCCCTGGTACCTTTTTCATAGGCTTTTTTGAGTTTGGGCAAGGACACAGGGGCCCCATGATCCCCTATTGCCCGGGGGCCCCATGAGTTGTCAGTCCACCCCTGGTTATAATACCCAGTTGCAAGAAGCAATGGTCTTTAGGAAAGAAATTATTATTATTATTATACAGGATTTATATAGCGCCAACAGTTTGCTCATCACTTTACAATATAAAGGGAGACAATACAGCAACAATACAGTTCAGTACAAAAGGGATAGGAGGGCCCTGCTCCTTGGAGCTTACAATCTAGGAATGGGTTATAATCAGGGCGGACTGGCCATTTGGAAACTCGGGCACTGCCCGAGGGCCCGGGCCAGCAGGGGGCCCCATGAGATGCCCCTGGTACCTTTATCATAGGCTTTTTTGAGTTTGGGCAAGGACACAGGGGCCCCATGATCCCCTATTGCCCGGGGGCCCCATGAGTTGTCAGTCCGCCCCTGTCCAGGACCATAATACCCCTGTTCCTTCAGTGATTAGTTAGGTGTACGGATAAGTATTAGGAGTGCCATGGCAATGATTCAAGCAGACCAGTTGCCCCATGTCCCTCGTTCTGCAGGACAGTCCCTTAATTGTTCGAATTCTTGCACCCAAAATAAAAAGTAAAAGCAATCAGCAGGTCGCCTTTATCAGTTTCAATGGATAGTATTCATGATAGTATTCAGAGGCCCTGTCCTTGGTGGAGGCACTGCCAACTTTATTATCAAACCCACTCTTACACTTAGTAAAGGTTCTGTTTCTATTATTTACCTACAGGTTTAGCACAACATTCTGTTTGGGGAGGGCCATTTCTCATAAGCCCCCTGGAAAGGGGGCTATAAATGCATGTCTGACTGCCACTATGTTAAAGGACCAATGTAATAATATAGAAATATGTCATATCTTGAATTAATCTTTAGATTTTCCTTAGCAGATTTTCTCTTTTAAAAGAGAAGTATGACTAAAGCTTGTTTGACAATACTTCTCATGTGGGTCACAGCAATGCTCTTACAATAATATCGGGATCCACCCAGATTCCTGATCGCCAAATGGGTCAGCCTCTAAGCGTGCTGCTGACAGCCTGAGCCAGTTGCTACCCCTTTTGCTCCAATGAGCAGTGGAGGGGCATAGCGGAGAGCCAGTGACTGACAATCATTGCTCTGTTCTCAGAGCGGATCCAAGAACTAAGCGATCAGCAGTTAAGTGATTGCTCAGTTCTCGGGCCTATAGGAGGTGCCGGATAGCTGCAGCATTGGACCGATACTGTAGCCATATAGGTGAGTATATGCTTGGCATTTTTCCTCTCACACATTTCTCCTTTAAACAAACCAGAAATGGCCAGCTGCTCATTCAGTGTATATCTAACAGGGGAATGGGGTACCTACAGGGGCGTATTTACCACAAGGCAAACAAGACATTTGCCTAGGGTGGCATATTTTTAGGGGGGCAGCAGCATTTTTCAGGGGGGCGGCAGCATTTTTCAGGGGGGCAGCGCCAACCCCCAAAAGATGAAATGGAAGAAAGGACACACGCAGCATGGGGACCAGGTGGCATCTGACAGAGTCTGTTGGCTGCTTGATGGTGTATGCAGAGCCTGACTCTTGTTTACGGGGATATCCAGAGCTGTGAAGGTGAGTGCCTTCTCTCTCCCAGGGTGGAGGGTTGCCAGTGTGTATAGGGTGGTGGTAGTGGTTGTCGGTCAATATCAGGCTCTTATCGTGGGGGTCATGGAGGAGGGGGGTGTTTGTCAGAGTCTCTCCATGTCGGGGGGGGGGGCAATTTTTGTGTTGACTAGGGCAGCACAAAACCTAAATACACCACTGGGTACCTAAGTGGGCAGTTGACAGTTTATGAACAGGACTATCTTGTCATTGGAGTGTAGTGGGAAACCCTTATGGGCCATCAGTTTAAAAGGTCCCTTGGGTCTTTTCCCATATTCAGCCCCGCAGCCAGGCACAGTAAGCGGTCTAGGACTGTTTTTTTGTTGGGTTTTTATTTTTGGAGAGCTTGGATAGGGTTTAGGGAATTAAGTGGAATACTCCAAAAACAGAAACTATATACACGTTGAGGACAGTGAACTCCTTTCTGAAAAGCTGAAGCAGAAGTCCTTGGAATAGAAATTTGTTGACTTGGCTTGATAATAGAAGCAGTTAAAAGCAGACTTCTTTCTTTAGAGCAACAAGAGCAGAGTCCCTTCACATAAAACTAGATAGACTAAGCTCTTCAGGACACCAGTCACTGTCCCCTTTGGTCAAAACACACACAGCTGACTGTCTAGAACAAGAGGGGTGGCAGCAGCACAGAAGTCTCTAAGATCTCACAGCAGTCTGTACTCACAAATGTCCAGGAAAAGTTGGTTGCCTCCTTCCGACATCCCTGTAACACCTTTCTCTTGTGATACCAGACTAGATCTTCAGATGATAATCCCTCAGTCAACTCTCTGCAGCTTCAGCATCCAGGTCCTCAAGTCACCCACCTGAGGCCTCATGAACAGGAAGCACTGGCCAGAGGGCAGAAAACCCTCCAGGGGTTCCTGATGTGTGGGCTGCCATTTGCATTTCTCTATGCCCATGTTCCAGAGGATTCTACTGCTCTCTAGAAAGCAGAGGAAGCAGGCAAACCAGCAGCAGCTGAAACACTGAGTAGGCCTAACTAATCACATGCAATTGCACTGATTACAGCGAACACAACTAAATTTACCTAGCACAACAAAACCTCAGCTCCACTGAACACAGTGAGCCAGCACTAAATATCTAACTAATCCTAGCACCTATCTAGGAGGGTGCTACAGGAGTATCTAGCCAAAGACAAAAATCCTTTAGCAGGGGATGCTGGTAATTTGACCTCAAGCTTTGAAAAGACATATCAGAAAATTAGTGAACTAACCATATGTGCAGGGTCACGGGCTTTCTGGAAACTTCTGGTTACCTTGTTACCAGGGGCGGACTGACCATTTGGAAATGGGGTCAGTAGGGGGCCCCATGAGATGCCCGTGGTACCTGTTTCATAGGCTTTTTTGTGTTTGGGCAAGGACACAAGGGCCCTATGATCCCCTATTGCCCGGGGGCCCCATGAGTGGCCAGTCCACCCCTGCTTGTTACCATACCATTGCAGGGAAATTTTCACAATTTTCATGAAATTGTTTTATGGACATTAGAATGTGAAAAGACTCGAGAAGTATTGATATATTTTATAACAATATTTCAAGGAAACCACAGTTTTCCTTTAAGTGTACTTAAAGCTAGCAGAGCTATATTTTGTTATAGCATTGCCCTGCTCACCACATCATTGTCCAGTCTTGTTTTGATACAATGATTAAAAATTGAGGAATGGCTTTTGGCTGCATTAGTTCTGAGAAGCCATAGTGAATTTGCTGTTTCAGCTTGCATAGTACAGAGGAGGTGAAGGAAATTCATATCTATAGCAGACCTTGCAAAAAAAATTCAAAGTCTGCTTATCTTGCACTTAAACATCCCCCCCATTTAAAAAAATACTAGGTGAGTGCCAGTTCCAGCAGGCTCATGTAGATGAGGGGGATGCCACTAGACCTTTTCTTGGGATCCTGAAAGCCCTGAGGAGTCTAAGGGGTTAATGTATAAATATGCTTCACTATTTATACTAATATTTAGGTAATTTATAACTATGCTCACTGTGGCCTATCCAATTCATAAAATTTGGTGGTCTGTGGTGTGTAGCTGATGAAGCTCTATGAAGTAAAATGCTCCCTGATTGGAGGAGAGGTAATCATATGACAGGTCATAAGACCAGGCCCTCCTCCCTCTCTTTTTCTTTTTTTTTTTGTTTAACCCCTCCACACTGGTGCCTCCCGGCCTTTTAAGAGTTTCAGAAGCCAGGAGCCGGGGCAGGGTTTGGGGTCATGTGACCGCCGTGATACGCCATCACGGTGGTCACATGATCGGGAAAGGTCCCGATCGAAAGAGGAGATCGGGACCTTTTCGTGAGTACTGGGCATGCGTGCTGGGAGCGCGCAGGGCGCGCGCTCTCAGCACATATGTTCTTTGTTAATAAAACGCAAATGTGCAGCAGCTCGGCATCTAGGCCCATATGCCGGGAGGCCGCACATTTGCGTTCGGCCGGTGTGAAGAGGCTAAAGTGGTTGTAAACCTCAGATATGAAATATGAACAAAGCATATCCATCTATAGTGTATATTTGTCTCATTTAAGAATACTAAGTATTATTTCTGTTTGCTGCTTTGTGCCTATGCTATCAAGAAGGAATCCCTTCTTACAAGTTTTCCTGACACCAAGAGAAAAATGGTGACAGTGGAGGGACCTTAAGCAGATTGACAGGCTCCTGTGTGGAGGGGAGGGGGGGTGTCTTTTTCCTTCAATCAGTTCTCAAAGCACTCCTCACTGAGCTCTGTAGAGTGTTACGTCAGCTTCCCACCCCCTTTTTTCTGAACTCTCAGGCAAGCTTTATAAAATCAGCACTTTAAATACCAGTAGAAGACCGAAGACCATGGACAAGTACACAGATAAACAGGAGGATTTGTTTAATCTCCGCGTATCACCCGAGGCTAGTCACTTCACTGGGTTAATGTAAGGGTTTACAACCACTTTTAATACCATTTAGTTTTACTGTGTTCCCCGGCTTCAGGACTTTAACGTTTGCAGTAAACACATTTGTAAATAACATCACTATGCTTTGTAAATCTTCAGTGTTTTTTTTTTTTTGAGCCTATCAGTCTGTATTTACAGCTAAAGGTTTTTTTCTCTGATGAGTTTTCCATTGAAATTAAAGGAATTGCATCAAAATGCACACCAACATGAAGAACAACACATGTTGTATTGATTGGCAACGAGTCATTATCGCATATCTTGATGTATGGGCTGAAATGCATTTTGATGCGTTTCCACTGTTGTTGATGGAAAAAGGCAAAAACAAGGTGTGAATCCTCAATATTGGGATAATGCACTCGTGAGATTTGGCATCCTGTGGTATGGCCCAGTGATATCAGCTGCATTGTTTGAAGCCAAGGAACAAACATTCATGGAAGCATTGAAAGAAGATAAAATGCATACAGTATGAACCAATGCATGTAGCATCTACTTCCTGGAATCCATCTACCTTTAACTTAGGCATGCATACAGGAGGGTGTGCTTAGCTTAGAAAGCCCCTCCTCCATTCTGAGTGACTAAAGGCCTCCTGGAATATGTGACGTGCATATCCCAGGAGGCCTAGCAAGCACTATGCGCGTCATTCGTCTAGGCGAATGATGTGCATTCAGGTGCAGATCAGTGCTGGTTTTTTTAAAAAGAAAAAGGTAAGTAAAAAGACCAAATACTGCAGACACTGCAAAATGTTTGTAAAGGAGTGGTTGAAGCGGGGGGGTTGATTGCGGGATTTTAGTTTTAAGTGAATACTCTGCATGCTTGCCAACATTGTTGCTTTGTATAGTATCGTTCTAACTTTCTAAACATCGCTCTGCCTGTTCAATGTTTCTAAATGTAAAATAATATACCTAGGAATAAAGAATCCCTTGAGAGAGTACAACTTTGGGGGTACATTGTTGGCCAGCACTTCAGAGGAAAAGGACTTGGGGGTACTTATCTCAGATGATAGCAAAATGAGCAAACAGTGTGGCCAGGCAGTGGGGAAAGTGAATAGAATTCTAGGATGCATCACTAGAGGGGTCACCAGCAGGAGGAAGGAGGTCCTGATTCCTCTATACAGTTCTTTAGTTAGCCCTCATTTAGAATACTGTGTCCAGTTCTGGAGACCTCTTACAAAAAGATATTGATAAGATAGAAGAAGTCCAGAGACGGGTAACAAATGGTGAAAGGTCTGGGGGATAAAACATATCAAGAGCGACTTCAAGAACAGTCTGGAGGAAAGAAGGGAAAGCGGAGATATGATTGAAACCTTTAAATACATCATGGGGGTCAATAAGGTTCAGGAGGGCAGTATTTTCAACACAAAACCAAAATCAAGAACACGGGGACATGGCCTTAAACTAATTGCAGGGAAGTTCAAAACTAATCTCAGGAAGCATTATTTTATGGAAAGAGTAGTTGATGCTTGGAATAAACTTCCAGCAGAGGTGGTGAGCCAGGCTACAGTAAATAGCTTCAAACATGTGTGGAACAAGCATAGATCTATACTCAGACAAAAAAAGTTAATGAAAAAAAAAAACACAAAAAACAAACAAAACAAAAAAATAAATAACAACCAAAAACAACACACTGCCCCTCCAAAAAAACCCCCAAAAACAACAAAAAAAAAACGGGCAGACTTGATGGACCACTCTTATTCTGCCGTCACTTTTCAATGTTTCACTTTTCTATGTCAGATGTATTTTTTATATCCACTTGTGGACTGCAATGTACTGTGGGCAGGTGGCCCGTACAGGCAGGGCGACATACCCGTACATCGCTGGCCTCTTCCAGATACAGGGTGCATGAGCCACCTCCCACCTACTCTTGCTGGGATTGTACACAGTTTGTCATCAGGTCCCGGCCATTGATTCTTGACCAGGACCTGCTGATTGGCTATGTCCAATCACAGCAAGAGCCCTGTGTTTACAGTCAACATAGGGATCTGTACAGAAGGAACAATCTCTCAAAACAGAAAGATTTAGTAAAACCAGCATGCATTACCCAAATTAACACTTATTAGGCACACATTTAAAGCCATAATTACCCGAGATGTTAACCCCTTCCTAGCCAGTGTCATTAGTACAGTGACAGTGTATAGCAGGGGTGTCAAACTGGCGGCCCTCCAGCTGTTGCTACACTACAAGTCCCATCATGCCTCTGCCTTTAGGAGTCATGCTTATAAAACTGTCAATCTTGCAATGCCCCATGGGACTTGTAGTTTGGCAACAGCTGGAAGGCCACCAGTTTGACACCTGTGGTGTATAGTATTATCACTGATCACTGTGTTAATGTCACTGGTGATACCAATTGCAGTTAGTCAGTTCCCACCCAGTGACAGTTAGTGTAAGATTGCCCACTGCACTATCACAGTCCCGCTATAAGTTGCTGATCACTGCCATTAAAAAAAAAAATCCAGTATACCATAGGTTGTAGACGTTATACTTTTCACACAAACCAATCAATACACTTATTGGGATTTTTTGTTACTAATGACGTAGCAGAATACATTTTTCTCTAAATTTATAAAGAATTTTGATTTAAAAAAAAAAAAAATTAAAGGATGTTTTTTGGCAGTAAAGAATTTAGTTTTTTTTCCCAAAAAATGTTTGGTCTTTTTTCATTTACATAAAAAAAATAAAAAAGCCCAGTGGCCAAATGCCACCAAATAAATCTCTATTTATGTGAAAAAAATTATATACATTTTGTTTGGGTACATTGTTGCATGTCCATGCGATTATCAGTTAAAAGTAGCGCAGTGCTAAATCGAAAAAAAATGGCTTGGTCAAGAAGGGGGGTAAAACCTTTCTGGAGCTGAAGTGGATAAAGAAAACAGTAGCAAGAGTGACACTGTAGTTTCATTTTAGTATCTCCCAGCACAAAGGAGACAGTTCACCCATGGGAGACTGAGATATAAAAAGTTGTTGAGTGATATAATAGCCCTGCATTGTTCACATATACCTTGAATATCTTAACCAAAGTTTTGGAGTGAGTTGTAGGGAATGACAGATAGTAGCTAGTTGAGATTTGTTTGCGTCTAGGCCAGGTATGTCAAAATGGTGATTATGGGTCGCATGAGGCCCACTCTATCTTATCTGCAGCCCTCAGTGGTTTGAGAATAAACAGGAAAATAATGTGCCCTAACTGTTTTCCAATTGATACAGTACCATTCTAATTTACTTACATACTGTCATTTTGCAGCTAGATACTTTAGGAAAATGTTTAACCACTTGCCCTCCAGAGGATTTACCCCCTTCCTGACCAGGCCATTTGTTGCATTATGGTGCTGTCTTACTTTAACTGACAGTTGTGCGGTCATACAACGCTGCACACAAATTAAATTTACCTCCTTTTTTTTCCCACGAATAGAGTTTTCTTTTGGTGGTATTTAAACGCCTGTGCGTTTTTTATTTTTTGATCTATAAAAAAAAAGTCCAATATTTTGAGAAAAAAAACAATATTTTTGACTTTTTGCTATTAAACCTGTCCAGTAAAAAAATAAAAATCAAATTTCATCATAACTTTAGGCCAAAATGTATTCTGTTACATGTCTTTGCTAAAAAAAATCCCAATACGTGTAAATGAATTGGTTTACATAAAATTTATAATGTTTACAAATGGGGGTATATATACTGGGATTTTTAAAATATTTTTTCATTTTTACTAGTAATGGCGACGATCAGCGACTTATAGCGGGACTGCGGTGGGTGGGTGGGCGTTCTGACACTGGGAGGGAACTGACTTGGTGTTGCTGACATCCCCATTTACACCAATACAGTGATGAGTGCTAATAAAAAGCACTGACACTGTACTAATGACACTGGGCAAGAAGGGGTTAACATCTGGCGCGATCAAAGGGTTAACTGTGTGCTGTTTTACTGTAAGCTCTGTGTGTGTGCTTTCAACTGTAAGCACACTGCTTTGTATGGCTCTGCTATTAACAGCCATACAAAGCAGTGTGCTGGAGTTGACAGGGGAGAGAACTGTATTGTTTACATACAGTTTTCTCCCCTGTTGGTAATGCTCGGCGATCACCGGGTACCGGCGAGTAATCACCAGAGGGGACCCGGTGATTGACAGCCAAGGCTGCGAGTAGCGATAAGGGTAGGGTGCGCACGTGCACGGCTCACATTCTTCCCCTACCCGGAAATGCAAAATTACGTATATATACATGATTTTGCACACCCCTGCCACCCTGTAGCAGTATATCTGCTATAGGGCGGCGGGAAAACGGTTAATGATCTTTTATAAATAGTGCAAGGTGAACATTTAGAGCTGATTCACACATGTGCGGTGCAAAGTGAAGCTCAGGTTTCACAACTAATTGATACACTAGTTGTTCAGCGGTCCATGTCAGGTTTACATCAGGTTCAGGACAGGATTAGCTCAGGATCTCATCCTGTTCACACATATGCAGCTTAGAAATAAGTTCTATAAAAATCAATAGCTTGTAATTCGTACCTGAACCTGAAGGCACTGCTCAGAAATCGTACATGACTCTTTTTCAATCTGCACCGGACATACAGTATGTGAACAGGCACTATAGGAAGCAATGTTGTTTCACATGTCATGTGGATTGGATGCGGTTCAAACTGCATCCAATCCGCCTATATGTGAACCGGCACTTACTGAAATATTATAGTATACAGTAGGTATTCCTGTAACATTTTTTGAGTTTGAATAGAGTTGGTGAGGATTAAAACCTCTGTTAGCTTATTTTATTTTGCGCTCTCTATTCCATTATGGAATTTCCCTTCACTTCCTGTCCCAGAAACGCAACAGGAAGATAGTGGAAATCTCCAAAAGTGAGGGGAATCGCCATTTTTTAAAAGGTGTCCCTGGAACAGGTGTTGCCATTGAAAGATTCCCCTTCACCTCTTGTTCGGGGGGCAAATCTAAAATGGATTTCCCCCAACTTTTTTTCTTGGTGTCAGTGTTCACCAGTAGAAATAAAAGGAGCGAATCTCCCCAGTGGGGACACGGACAGCAACAGAAACTTCACAAAGTGTCTAACCCTCCCCACTCTATCCAAAACTAAAACACACAGGGGTTTTCCTAGATATAGGCCCCTTTCACACGAGCAGTTAGATTTCAGCTTTTAGCTGCGGTTAGAAGAACTTGCTTACTGCAGCTAAATGCAGACAATGCATCCCTATGGCTCCATTCATACACTGCGTTTCGCAACGTTTTCATAACATACGGTTTTATGCATTTAGGAAAAATAAAGTTGACAGTGTCCAGGAGCGATGTACCGCAGCTATCTGTACATAAACACAGTTAAGGTGGGAATACACGATTAGAAAATCAACCGATCGGTCATCCGACGACCGAGAGGCGTTCGTTCGTTGGTTGAAATCGTGGCCCACATTAACCAATCTAAAAAAATCATTTGGCGGGGAATACATAGTGTTGACGTCTTCCGTACAAGTGGAAGTGATGCGGTGTGCATGTGACCTTGTAGCCATGCCCTTCTGGCCAGAACGCGCGATATACACAATTACCAGCAATGAGTTTAATATAGTTTATTACATTATCTATATACATAAATAGTGATAAATGAAATATAATCTGCAGAATTCTGGTCTCATTATCTCATTAGGACAATCTACTTTTAACATTTGGATTTTTCGTTCGTGTTTACGAAGATTCCTTGTACATAGATATCCGAGTCATCTTCTGTTTCCGCTCATGCGTGATAGCGCTTGATAGATTTTTTTCATACGACCGTCATACCACCGCATAGAAAACGACAACATTTTTCACTGTTGTTCAACCGAATTTTCTCGTTCACAATATCGTTATCGGTTAAAACATCCTTCTCATCAACGAAGAGAAAACCGTTCGATCAGTGGTTCTGTGAAATTTGTCGTACGATTTTCTTCTTGTGTGTTTGGGGCATAAATCACAGTACAAAGAAAAAATAAGTAGACAGTTGCATTAAGAAAAGGCAAGAATTTACTACGCAGCTAAACTCAGCCATATATAAACGCATGTAAATGCAGATAAACGCAATGTACAAACACAAGTGATCTGTGTGCCAGGAGTGTTGGAAATTCAAAATAAAAAAAACCTGCATTTACAAGCGGCAGAACAACCGCCCGTGTGAAAGTGGCCGTATACTTTTAAGGATCAATGTGCCATAATCTTTTCTGGAGTTTGGTAGGTGTTGCTCCCCTTGAAGATTTAGTTCTGTCAATTTGGTCCCCCTTTTTATCTAAGTTTGAAGAGCCTTTTTTTTGGCGGTACTTACTCAGGGGCGGATTGACCATTTGGAAACTCGGGCACTGCCCGAGGGCCCGGGGTCAGTATGGGGCCCCATGAGATGCCCCTGGTACCTTTTTCATAGGCTTTTTTGAGTTTGGGCAAGGAAACGGGGGCCCCATGATCCCCTATTGCCTGGGGGCCCCATGAGTTGTCAGTCCGCCCCTGGGTACTGTATATAATTCCCAATATGTCTTTATCCAGTCTTTTGCAGTATGCACCCAGCCTGACTAAATGTAATCCTGCTATCCATGTGGTCTGTCTGAGCCCTGAACAAATATCCCTCCATATGTCTTGGCAGGTATGCCTAGATTAAGCCATCTGGGTGGAGTATTTACTTAAGCGATGACCTCTGTACAGAATAGTTTTCTAGAAGCTGTACAATTGTTTTGTATCCACAGCTAGGTACTTGAAATTGCCATTATCTACATTACAATTGTGACTTATCATGTGCCATTGTGCCTCTGCAATTGTATATGCATTGCTTGTACAGGACTAATATACAAGTGTGAAAGGATCATCATAGTGCAATGCTAAAGTCCAAACATTTCATTTTTTTTTTTTTTTTAAATAAACCTGTCGCACAACAGGGGCAATGTAAACTTGGTATATGATGAAAAATGCACAAGCATGGGTCTGTAGATGGAGGAGTATTGGCAGCCATCATATGTAAATCTCAACTTTTTCTGTAAGTCTGGATTCACACTTGAGCGCAGGGGCGGACTCACCATTTGGAAACTGCCCAAGGGCCTGGGGTCAGTAGGGTGCCCCATGAGATGCCCCTGGTACCTTTTTCATAGGCTTTTTTGAGTTTGGGCAAGGACACAGGGGCCCCATGATCCCCTATTGCCTGGGGGCCCCATGAGTTGTCAGTCTGCCCCTGCTTGAGTGATTTGTAACTTGAAGCTTTTGTTGACTTATAAGAATGTCTAATCTGTAATTTGATTGCTTTTGGAGATTTTTCCATCTTTCCTTGGCTTCTTTATGCACATTAATTCAAATTTTTAGCTGGGGTGCCCAAACTTTCGATCCCCACTGTATATATATACACAAAAGTTAAAAAATACATAGTAGTAACCACATCAAACATGTGCTGTACCCAGGTAAAGTTCACATTTATAATAGGGAGACTATTCAATTTTTTTACAGTACTGATCCACATATGAATCTCAACACGTTTCGAAAACACTTTCTTCTTCAGGAGAGCATGTGAAAACAAATGATGTTCAGAACAGGGTCAATATATAAAAGTTTTAAAAGACCATGTAAAATATAGCAGCCTCTATGATGGACATTAGACACACACAAAAATAAGTAAAAACCACTGCTGTAATTCTTACTCATGACCAGTGTGCTACGGATGATCATGTATCTGTAGATACGCATATTCTATTGATGTGGGGTGATAGTTGTTGGTATCTTCCAGTGCCTCTTGTTTATGCCTATGATCCATTACATGCTCCCTGCTGTTCTATCATAGTGCTGACTAACTGGAACTCTATTGCTTTGTTGGTTTTGCTCACTACATGTATGAACTTTTGCAGTTCGTTTTCCACAACACATATTCTGTTATATCTGTTGAAACATATCTATGCAATCTAGTACTTTCCTACTTCCTAGGTGCAATCCAGGTCCTTTCCTACTTCCTGGGTGCAATCCAGTCCTTTCCTACTTCCTGTGTGCAATTCAGGTCCTCTCCTACTTTCTGGGTGCAATCCAGGTCCTTTCGTACTTCCTGGGTGCAATCCAGGTCCTTTCCTACTTCCTGGGTGCAATCCAGGTCCTTTCCTACTTCCTGGGTGCAATCCAGGTCCTTCCCTACTTCCTGCGTGCAATTCAGGTCCTTTCCTACTTCCTGGGTGCAATCCAGTCCTTTCCCCTTTCCTGGGTGCAATCCAGTCCTTTCTTACTTCCTGGGTGCAGTCCAGTCCTTTTCTACTTCCTGGGTGCAATCCAGTCCTTTCCCACTTCCTGGGCGCAATCCAGTCCTTTCTTACTTCCTGGGTGCAGTCCAGTCCTTTCTTACTTCCTGGGTGCAGTCCAGTCCTTTCCTACTGTCAAGGTCCTACCTTTTCCCTGTTGTTATGTTACTCCATGTGCTGGCGTCCATCTTGGATTCTGCTGTGCATGATGGGAATCCTTTTATGCCTTCAGGTCTCTGTGGTCCATCCCCCAGAGGGGTGTGGCTGATGACATATAAGCCTGTGGCCCGCACATGCTCTTTGCACTTGTGTCTTGTGTCTTTGTGTTGCTATTACTCTGTTCTGACTCTCGTGACTCTCCTGGTATCTGATTCGGCTTGTGACTTGACTATTCTTTGTATTCTCCCTTGATCTGACCCTCTGTTGCTGAACCCGGCTCGTGACCTGTGATTCTCGTCTGCTGTCCTGTACTGTTTTGTCCTGTTGTTGTTGACCCGGCTTGTCTGACTACTCTTTTGTCTCTTCCACCAGCTACACGCCATTGGCGCCGGCCATTACCGCAGCTGAGGTGTCTCGGGGGCCACGACCTGGTTCCTGGCTGTGTCAAGTCCATCCCCACCATCAGGGGCCCTGGTGAAGGGCAGCCTGGGACTTAGACTCCGCGCCCTGAGGGACTTCGGTCTGTGGGTAGTGGTTGTCGTCAGCCAGTGCGTTACATTGTTAGGCCTGCCTGTCCGTTCCTCGGCCCCTGCCCTGACACCTACTTCCTGGGTGCAATCCAGTCCTTTCCTACTTCCTTGGCGCAATCCAGTCCTTTCCCACTTCCTGGGCGCAGTCCAGTCCTTTCTTACTTTCTGGGCACAGTCCAGTCCTTTCCTACTTCCTGGGTGCAGTCCAGTTCTTTCTTGCTTTCTGGGTGCAATCCAGTCCTTTCCTGCTTCCTGGGTGCAATCCAGTCCTTTCCTTCTTCCTGGGTGCATTCCAGTCCTTTCTTATTTCCTGGATGCAATCCAGTCCTTTCCTACTTCCTGGGTGCAATCCAGTCCTTTCCTACTTCCTTGGTGCAATCCAGTCCTTTCCCACTTCCTGGGTGCAATCCAGTCCTTTCCTACTTCCTTGGTGCAATCCAGTCCTTTCCCACTTCCTGGGTGCAATCCAGTCCTTTCTTACTTCCTGGGCGCAATCCAGTCCTTTCCTACTTCCTTGGCGCAATCCAATCCTTTCCCACTTCCTGGGCGCAGTCCAGTCCTTTCCTACTTCCTGGGTGCAGTCCAGTTCTTTCTTGCTTTCTGGGTGCAGTCCAGTCCTTTCCTACTTCCTGGGTGCAATCCAGTCCTTTCTTATTTCCTGGATGCAATCCAGTCCTTTCCTACTTCCTGGGTGAAAAGTAGGTGTGTATGTCTGCTCTAGGCACATGATCAGTAGTAGTGCTGTGATAACAGAAAAGCAACTGGGTAAAGCATTTATCCAATTAAATGAACAGAATATTATAAATCCGGGGGAGTCTGTACCCAAACTGTTTACAGAACACTCTTTGGATTGTCATATTATCAACTGTCACAAGAAAGGAACATCTGAATTTTCTAATTGCAATTAGTTTTTAATGATATTTGCACGGAACAAACCGTTACATCTATCCACCATTTCCATGTGAACATCAGAAGAGTAAATATTAGAGATTCTGTATAAAGGCTCTACAGAACAGACAGTGCACAGTCCACGTATGTTTATCTGCTGCTTATCTGCAAACAGGAAACAGGAACTTTATTATAGAGAAAATAATAAGAGTTTAACCATAGATGCAGCTATAAACACTGCCATCTACTGGTTGTATTCAGTAGAGATATTATATATTTGTCATACTGCATACTGATGTAGTTATTGCACAAAAATACATGAACATTGTATTCCAAAAGTAACAGTAAAATTCACAAATATCCCAACACTATCATATCTGCAATGAGATCACATTTAGAGAAATGACATACCTCATCACATCATGTTCAGGTTTCGTACACCTTGCACATTGTATCTAGCCTGGTTTCCTGGAGATGCAGGAGAACTAATTATGGTCTCTTAGTGAGGCAACAAAAAGATGCACGTACAAAGATAATCCTAAACCTAACAAATTTAGATAGGGTTCCGCTGAAGAGAGAGAAACAAAGAGAAATGCAGAGAAAGAGAAAAAGAAGACAACAAAGTAGATAAAGGTAGTAACTAGGATTACACTGATACCATTATTTTATATCAGCGAGTATGAGGAGGGATATGAGCACTGCAAAGAATTGCATGTGATTTGAACAGAAATGCGTTGTGATTCCTGTCCGATTCACATGCAGTATACCCGCGGGTGCAGTGTGATTTGAGCCATTCTTTTTGTATGGCATTCCTGTTCAAGTCACATGCAATTCTTTGCAGTGTGATTTGAGCCTTTTCATTTTGTATGGGCTAAAATCGCTCTGCAAAGGTATTGGTTTTAGGTATCAGAGCACTTTCAGGAGTATAAGTGTTTGTGCAAATGCTCAGTATAGGCACAGATACCGGTATCGTTATCAGTGCAACCCTAGTGGCAACCAAGAGGAAAGGAAGAAAAAACTGAGTCACTCCTAGAAGGCCCCACACATCCTACCGTAGCCTTCTTTTTGGGAGGGGATTAAGACAATTGGCCCTCCCAAAACATAATTTTGTACTAAACCTGTAGGTATTTAAGAGAACCAGAACCTTTGCTAAGTGGAAGAGTGGGTTTGACAATAAAGTTGGCAGTGCCTCCACCCAGGACAGGGCCTCTGTGGCCTTCTTTGAAAATGAATCAGTAATGTAAGCAAAGTAATTGGAAGCAGAAGAACTACTGCAACCAGCATATAACATTAACCATAAGCATATAGAAATAATCTAAGATTTATATAAGAAGTAATTTATAATAGTACATACATCCAATGATAGCTCCAGGTGAATGGTGCAGCAAAGCAGCAAAGTCCAGTTGCAGGAGCCCTTGAGGATGACATGGCATCTGTCATAGTGTCAGAGACCTCAAGACTAGATCAGCGGTCACGGGATTATCCTCCAACTGTTGACTGAAAAGCCTGGAATGGAACTTCCCACCAGCAGGGACTGTGGTGAGGCACTGGAACTCAGAGACAGCCTATCTGCACTTTAGTCCTTCCCTAGTAGTTTACAATAGTCTCTTCTGGTCCAGGATTTAGCAGCATGGACAGGACATTTGGCTGAGACTTTCTCTCTCTCTCTCCACTTTCTCCTTCTGAGGTTTCAAAGCCGCCAAACAGGCACAGGAAATTCATACATTATATAGAATCACCCGCCATTAGGTACACCTGTTCAATTGTTTGGTAACACAAATTGCTAATAAGCCAATCACATGGCAGCAACTCAATGCATTTAGGCATCTAGCTGTGGTGAAGATGACTTGCTGAAGTTCAAACCGAGCATCAGAAAGGGGAAGACAGGGGATTTAAGTGACTTTGAACATGGCATAGTTGTTGGTGCCAGACAGGCTGGTCTGAATATTGCAAAAACTGCTGATCTACTGGGATTTTCACGCACAGCCATCTCTAGGGTTTACAGAGAATGGTCCGAAAAAGAGAAAATATCCAGTGAGCGACCGTTGTGTGGACGAAAATGTCCTGTTGATGTCAGAGGTCAGAGGAGAATGGGCAGACTGGTTCGAGATGATAGAAAGGTAACAGTAACTCAGGTCAATATGGAGCAAAAGCTCTGAGGAATGTTTCCAACACCTTGTTAAATCTATGCCACAAAGAATGAAGGCAGTTCTGAAGGCAAAGGTGAGTCCAACCCGGCACCAGCAAGGTGTACCTAATAAAGTGGCCGGTGAGTGTATTTATGGGCATTTACAAATTCAGACAGAGAGCAGCAGATCGCTACACTACCATGCAAATTGTATCCATGGACTATGTGTTTTGTCCGATTTAGTTTGTGAGTTGTGGAGCAGATTTATCAATCCTATTCCAGTTCAGTTTATGTTTGACAAAATCAATACTTTTCCAGTTTTTCTCTATTCTGGTTGCCAGAATGATATGGTACTTTTGCGTTTTCTGGCAGTTTTAGTAATTATTATTTTACAGGATTTTTAGCGCCAACAGTTTGCACATCAAATCATGACTTACTGCTGTTTGAATCGGAAATATATTTTTTTTTCACTCCCATTAATTTACTAAATAGCTTGTGAAGTTATATCATTTTTTTTAAATGTAGTTTTCTTTGCTACTTAATGGCCATACTATGGTTCTGCTTGAAATGTAGTGATAAACTATGTGCAAGAATGGACTCTTCATTAACTGCAGAGTCTAGTACAGCTGTGCCCTTGAGTGTTTGTGGTTCCCTTTGGCTCGGAGCCCGGCTCAGTGATGTTACAAAGATGTGCACCCCTCACATCCTGTAGTGTGTGGAAGCTGCATATGGCCGCCCTTGTCAGCTGAGTGTGTGAACATTCTGCTATACTGCAGCAGCTGTGACCTGCTTCTGGTTTGTCTGGTGGTCCTCACAATGTCGCTCAAAGTCCCATGCTTGTGAAAAAAATGTCTTATATTACTGGTAAAATGGAACTCCATGCAGCCTCCAGAGCCATTCCATGAAAGATCCCCCTGGTTGAAAAGACTGTTGGGTGAATTTACTAAAAGTAGTGGAGAATTTTCATAAAAAATTTGTGTAAATATTCACTCCAATCATGTGAAAAGCCTTTGCACATGATTGGGTATTCAAAGATGAATACTCGCACAATTTTGTGCTTGATTAGCTGCATTGGAGAGTAGGAAAGACATTGGGGGGTCTAATAGACCTCTGATGTCTCCAAAAAGAGGACCTGTCACCTGCACAATGCTATCATATAGGGGGCTTGTTAGCCCTCTCGTGATAGCAACACAATTTAGAAAAGTGCAAAAAAAAAAAGTCCATAAAAAAAATAAAAATATTAAATTTTTATTTAAACCTCCCCTATGTATACTCCATATCAGCGCACATCGTAGGGTGAGCACGCATATGAAACCATCAATAGTGCCACACATGTGAGGTGTCATTGTCAGGGGCGGACTGACCATTTGGAAACTCGGGCATTGCCCGAGGGCCCGGGGTCAGTAGGGGGCCCCATGAGATGCCCCTGGTACCTTTTTCATAGGCTTTTTTGAGTTTGGGCAAGGACAAGGAGTTTGGAGTGAGAGCAAAAATACTAGGGCCATACTTCATGGGTAACTCTAAGCTGTAAAGGCGTTATAGCATTACCTATGGAGAATTTTGGGTATCATAATTTTTATTGCGATTTCACAGGCATGCCCAATTTTGAAGGGTAAGTTCACCTTTTGTAACGTGTTACATCCATATTCCACCCCCCCTTCCCTGCTGGAAATTTGCATAATCCATAGCCTGCCTTAGTGTCACAGTATGATCAATGGAGGAGAGGAGACTGTGGAAATGCTTCTTCCTGCCTGCAGTACACTGATTACATCATCTGCACCTAATCGGTGCTACTTGCCTGGAGCTTAAGGATGGCTTTCAAATTATGTTAAGGAAGAACTGCAGGAACAACTTTTATCCCATGTAGTGGAGTTGTGCCCGCACTGCATGGGTTACAGTGATATTAAAGGCAATTAAAAAAAAAAAGGAAACAGATCATACTTACCTGCTCTCTGTAATGGTTTTGCACAGAGCAGCCCTGATCCTCCTCTTGTTGAGTCCCCCGTTGCCGCTCCAGGCCTCTTCCTCCTGCCTAGTGCCCCCAAAGCAAACAGCTTGCTATGAGGGCACCCAAGGATCCCAAAAGCCGAGGCTTTCATTCACATCACTGGATTGCAATGGGGCTCAGGTAAGTATTAGGACTGCTGCACATAGAATGCTTGAAGGTAAAAAAACTTCACCCTGTACAACCACTTTAACTGCTCATTTTTGTTTGGGGTGGGGAGAGTGGAGATATACTTACCAGATCCTTCAAGCGCAAGAACGGTCCCTGACGCTCCTGCCTCCCGCACACTAGCAGTCGTGTGAATGGACTGTTCCTGACATCATCATTCCCATAGACCGGCTCTGGACGTGAGGATGGCAGGAACAGCCCACCTCTGGATGTGGGGAGTGCTGTTTTTGAAGATTGAAGGATCGGGTAATTGTAGCCTGTTGGTGCGCCCCAACAAGCAGGCAACTTATTCAATGTGAGCACAATCCCACTGCATGAGAGAAAAAAACAATTTCATGGAGTTGCGCTTTAAGTAGAGCTTTTTAGAAAAGTAATGCTGCTGTACATTGATATTCCAGGAATTTATTCATGCAGACTAGTAAAATTATTAAAAATTCTATTTTAAGCTGAACTGGGCGATTATTTACAGCTAAGTCTTTAGGGCATGATGTAAATTGTGCTCCGTTCTCCTTTATGGCCCAAAGATTGTCCATGTTTCAAAATACAAAAATATATATAAAAAGAAAAAAAAAAGCTGTTTCCTGAAACTGTGCTCAGGGTCCAGTAATTTAGTGTGTAGACAGAAGCCAGGTGCTTGTGCCTGACATGTCTTGGAATTGCTTTTCTCTATTTTTTGGAACTCCAGAAAATGCTCTTCCTGCCTGGCCGGCTCTGCTGTAATTTTCAGTGTCTGTGGAACATTTTGATGTTCTTATACCTTATAATTACCCCCTTTTCAGTAGTGTACACAAGGGATAACTGATGTAAGTTAAAGGAACGCTGCTTGACAGATTTACTGTCCCTCTATGGATTTAATAGATTCCTTTGCTTTATGTGAGAGGACGTCCTTTGGGAAGCTGAGCAGACGAGCAAAGTGGTTTAACTGCTCTTAGAGTTTATGAGGTTAATTACTGGCGTTGACTCAATGTTTATAACCAAAGGACTACAACACTGAAGTGTTAACTTCTGCCTTTCTCTTGGGAATATTTGAGTAAGGGGGGGGGGTCAATAGTTCTTCAAAAAAATGTATTCCTCACCCACTAAATAATACAATTAGAGATTGCAGTGTTGATTCCAAGACATAGCACATGGGTTCACAGGTGATACATCTGCTTATTACTACTCATAAGCCATGACTGTTAGGGAAGCCTGTGTGTTCGAGATGTAAAGAATAAAAAAATAAATGCTTTCCATAAAAGGTTTTATTGAGTTTACTTTCAGAGTCTACATTATATGAAACTTGATTTTCTGAGATTATGCACTTGTTCCTAGAAGGCAGTGCTATCCATGCGATTTGCGAGCAAACGGATGCCCAACCTCTTTCTGTCATCACTCTAGAGACAATGCATGCAGACACCTTTACTCCTCAGTTATCAGGAGACCTTTGCTTTGAGCAGTGCCATGGCTTTTCCATTTAACTTTTTTGAATTACAAGTATTCACTAATGTTTATGGGCCCCACCATTGCTAGCAATAGACAAGGGATACCACCATAACAGGAACTTTAAATATCGCAGGACTCAAGTTGCAATCTCCAGGTAAAGGGACCTTTTCTCTTCAAGACCATTGTTATTCAATTTAGGGTATTTATATCTTTTTATGTCAGAGTATACATGTACATAATTCTCTGTATGCTCTGTTGCCGCACTGGTGGCACAGAGGGACAAGCCTTTTCTTCCCCGTCCTACTAATGATGTTGCAATTAAATAGTTGAAGCTTACTGTTCATGACTATATATCCTGTTAAATGTTGCTAATTAACTATTCCTATTTTATCAGTGTTCTGCTTTTATGCATTAATTGGGGTTGTATATGCTAAGCCCATTATTACTGTAGCCTACTATTTTGAACAAGTCTAATATAGAGTTGTTACTAAAGAATTGTCTCTTGCATCATTATTCTATACTGTTGAAATATATCTGAATCCAGAGTATCAGAGGTGTCAAAAAGTTTGAAAGGTCAGGGCAACTACTGGGGACAAACATTATCAAGCGTCCCCTGAGGGGGTAGTGATATACCATTCTCGTGCATGTGCAGTGGGCACCCGGCGGAGTTGTTGTCCCACACTAAAGGGACAACAACTCCGCGGAAGTGGGAGCGGGTACCTGTCAAATTCAGGTACCCGCTCCCCCTCCCTCCCCAAAGGTCCGCATTCTCTTAGTCATTCCCTGTACTGTCTGCAGTCTCTGGTCATCCTCTGTACTGCCCACAGTCTCTTGGTCATCCCCTGTACTGTCCGCAGCCTCTGGTCATCCCCTGTACTGTCCGCAGTCTCTGGTCATCTCCTGCACTGTCCGCAGTCCTTTGGTCATCCCCTGTACTATCCGCATTCTCTTGGTCATCTCCTGCACTGTCCGCAGTCTCCGGTCATCTCCTGCACTGTCCGCAGTCTCTGGTCATCCCCTGCACTGTCCGCAGTCTCTGGTCATCCCCTGCACTGTCCGTAGTCTCTGGTCATCCCCTGTACTGTCCGCAGTCTCTGGTCATCCCCTGTACTGTCCGCAGTCTCTGGTCATCCCCTGTACTGTCCGCAGTCTCTGGTCATCCCCTGTACTGTCCGAAGTCTCTGGTCATCCCCTGTACTGTCCGCAGTCTCTGGTCATCCCCTGTACTGTCCGCAGTCTCTGGTCATCCCCTGTACTGTCCGCAGTCTCTGGTCATCCCCTGTACTGTCCGCAGTCTCTGGTCATCCCCTGTACTGTCCGCAGTCTCTGGTCATCCCCTGTACTGTCCGCAGTCTCTGGTCATCCCCTGTACTATCTGCAGTCTCTGGTCATCCCCAGTACTGTCCGCAGTCTCTTGGTCATCTACTGCACTGTCCGCAGTCTCTGGTCATCTCCTGTACTGTGTCTGCAGTCTCTTGGTCATCCCCTGTACTATGTCTGCAGTCTCTGGTCATCTCCTGTACTATGTCTGCAGTCTCTTGGTCATCCCCTGTACTATGTCTGCGGTCTCTTGGTCATCCCCTGTACTATGTCTGCAGTCTCTGGTCATCCCCTGTACTGTCTGCAGCCTCTGGTCATCTCCTGCACTGTCCGCAGTCCTTTGGTCATCCCCTGTACTGTCTGCATTCTCTTGGTCATCTCCTGCACTGTCCACAGTCTCTGGTCATCTCCTGCACTGTCCGCAGTCTCTGGTCATCCCCTGCAATGTCCGCAGTCTCTGGTCATCCCCTGCACTGTCCGCAGTCTCTGGTCATCCCCTGCACTGTCCGCAGTCTCTGGTCATCCCCTGTACTGTCCGCAGTCTCTGGTCATCCCCTGTACTGTCCGCAGTCTCTGGTCATCCCCTGTACTGTCCGCAGTCTCTGGTCATCCCCTGTACTGTCCGCAGTCTCTGGTCATCCCCTGTACTGTCCGCAGTCTCTTGGTCATCTTCTGCACTGTCCGCAGTCTCTGGTCATCTCCTGTACTATGTCTGCAGTCTCTGGTCATCTCCGGTACTATGTCTGCAGTCTCTTGGTCATCCCCCGTACTATGTCTGCGGTCTCTTGGTCATCCCCTGTACTATGTCTGCAGTCTCTGGTCATCTCCTGTACTATGTCCACAGTCTCTGGTCATCTCCGGTACTGTGTCCGCAGTCTCTGGTCATCTCCTGTACTATGTCTGCAGTCTCTGGTCATCTCCTGTACTATGTCTGCAGTCCATTGGTTCAGAATATTTTTTTTCTTGTTTTCCGCCTCTAAAACCTAGGTGCGTCTTATGGTCATGCGCGTCTTATGGAGCGCAAAATACGGTACTTCCCAGGGGAGCCATGGACTTCTGTGCTGTTTAGGGTGTTTGATACTTTTTGCTAATTTTGACATCTGGGTTATATGCAAAGGTAGATCACCCATATGGGGCTTTTTACTTTCATTTTATGCTGGTGGAGCAAGTAGCGTGTGATGCTGAACATTATAATCCTTCCCGTGTTTGAGGGAAGTATTCCAAGGCTGTATGCGATGTGTAATGCTCCAAGATTAATCCTCATCTGGAATTGCTTTTAGAGTAAAAGTGTTGTCTACATGTACAAAAAGCATTGATCCGGAGGAAGCAAATATCGAATGAAACACATCAATCTATAATGCCAGTATATACTAAATGGATGTTTTATGTACATGTTATACACTGGACATAGTTGAAGTTTAACTGTGTTTAACAATGTGCAAATAAATATTATGGATGTGTTATTTATACACTGCTCAAAAAAATTAAAGGAACACTTTGAAAACACATCAGATCTCAATGGGGAAAATATGCTGGATATCTATACCGATATGGACTGGGTAATGTATTAGGAATGTAAGGATGCCCCATCGTTTGATGGAAATGAAAGTGATCAACCTACAGAGGAAGGACTGAATTCAAAGACACCCCGAAAATCAAAGTAAAAAATGATGCAGCAGGCTAGTCCATTTTGCTGAAATTTCATTGCAGCAACTCCTAATGGTACTCAGTAGTTTGTATGGCCCCCGTGTGCTTGTATGCATGCCTGACAAAATCGGGGCATGCTCCCAATAAGACGACGGATGATGTTCTGGGGTATGTTCTCCCAGATCTGGACCAGGGCATCACTGAGCTCCTGGACAGTCTGAGGTGCAACCTGGTGGCGTCGGATGGATCGAAACATGATATCCCAGAGGTGTTCTATTGGATTTAGGTCAGGTGAGAGTGGGGGCCATTCAATGGTTTCATCCTGATACCTAATGGCAGTCAGGGTGCCATTGTCTGGCCTGTAGAGGTCTGTGTGTCCCTCCATGAATATGCCTCCCCATACCATTACTGACCCACCACCAAAACGGTCATGCTGAACAATGTTACAGGCAGCATAACATTCTCCACAGCTTCTCCAGACCCTTTCATGTCTGTCACGTGTGCTTAGGGTGAACCTGCTCTTGTCTGTGAAAAGCACAGGGCACCAGTGATGGACCTGCCAATTCTGGTGTTCAATGGCAAATGCCAATCAAGCTCTATGGTGCTGGGCAGTGAGCCCAGGGCTCACTAGAGGATGTTGGGCCCTCAGGCCACCCTCATGAAGTCTGTTTCTGATTGTTTGGTCAGACACATTCACACCAGTGGCCTGCTGAAGGTCATTTTGTAGGGCTCTGTCAGTGCTCATCCTGTTCCTCCTTGCACAAAGGAGCAGATACCAGTCCTGCTGGTGGGTTAAGGACTTTCTATGGCCCTGTCCAGCTCTCCTAGAGTAACTGCTTGTCTCCTGGAATCTCCTCCATGCTCTTGAGACTGTGCTGGGAGACACACAGCAAACCTTCTGGCAATGGCACATATTGATGTGCCATCCTGGAGGAGCTGGACTGCCTGTGCAACCTCTGTAGGGTCCAGGTATCGCCTCATCCTACCAGTAGTAATACTCCTACCAGTAGTAACACTGACCCTAGCCAAATGCAAAATTTGTGAAAATCAGTCAAAAAAGATGAATAAGGAAAAAAATGTTAGAAGCTTCCACCTGTAAAACCATTCCTGTTTTGGGGGTCGTCTCATTGTTGCCCATCTAATGCACCTGTTGTTAATTTCATTAACACCAAAGCAGCTGAAATTGGTTAACAACTCCCGCTACTTAACTGACCAGATCAATATCCCAGGAGTTTAATTGACTTGATGCTATACTCTGATTAAAAAGTGTTCCTTAAATTTTGTTCGAGCAGTGCATACATGTATGACCTCTTTATTGCACATTTAAAATCCCACGTCTCCCTTTTATTGCCAATTTTGGGCTGGGGGGGCTATTTGCTTTTTTCCTCAAACACCTTCGTATTCCAACAGGCACACACAGCATGACTCAACTGTCTTCAACAATCTGAAAGTAGCCATCAACTCAAAAATTTAAGATGTTCTACCTTATAGAGAAAAATTTGGAAAATAATTGTGCCTAAGCAGCACCCTGAAAAATGTACCCTGTGACTGGAATACCTTTTTGTACACATCCTTTGCTTAGGCATTGTCTTCAGAATCATAGCTGTATACCTGCAATGAGATATCAACTAAGGCACTACTACCTCTGTAGTTAGTACAGGAATTCGAGAGATTTGGTTATGTCACTACTGTGCTACTCAGCTGTTTTCCTTGCTGGAGAGGCAGCTGTACCTGAGGACCTGCAAGGATCCCCCAGCTTTTTCATCATTAATTCTGTAGATCTGTGCTTCTTCCAGTTCTCCTACTGCTTCTTAAATACTATCACATCATTATGAGAACACCAGTCAACAGGGCGATGGGGGGCAGCTGAGACATGAGTAAGCAAGCCCTACCTTTACCAATATAGATGCCTCTGCACAGTGCAGAACAAAGCATGGTATATCAGATGCCGGTAGAACACAGAAAGATCAGAGGCAGGTAGAACAAAGACAATACTGGTGACTATTTTTTTTTTTGCCCTCTGCCCGCCTTTTTTAATTTTTTTGCGCATGGCTTTTACAGTTCAGGTGCTCTTTAAAGATGTGTGGGCACAAATAACACGTTAGACCTACTGTAAAGATAATTAGGCCATGTGTAGGCTGGGATTGACATGTTAGTGCAATTGTAAGAACAATGTTGTTGTCCCTCCCAAAAAATTACCATTATGGGATTTACTTTTCACTGTCTTTCATTAAAAAGTAACTGTTGACTCCACAGCCTCCCTTTCCTTCAAATGTACTGTGTGTAGTATTTACTCTTTGCAGCGCTGCTAATACAATAATAATTCCAGACCTTGCATCTCATAGACTGTACCTGCTAGTGTTCATTTGGCAGACACGACCCTTTCGTATTACTGGATTAGCGGTGCTAGAGACTATCAACATTGTACAAAGTCAGATTAACAATACCATTGCAGCTACCTAAAATTCAAGTCCATCAACAGCATTGGCCCCCACCCCCCACTGATCACTGGTTTAAAAAACTGAACTACATTTCACCTACCTTAAGCCGCAGTCATGATATTCTCCTGTGCCGAGTCCTTCTCCTCTTTGTTTACTTCCTGCATGCGCCCTTCTTCCGAATGTTGCTGTCTGTGCGACATTGACAGTTCCCATTGGGAGTCCAGTAGTTGGGTCCTCTCAGAATGCAAAAGGGGACTGATGTTGGCCTGAGGGGAGTAAAGGGGAGTTTGGGTTTTGTATATAGTTTCTCAATGGCCAAATCCCTCTCCACCTCTACTAAACCCCTTAACGCTGGTGCCTCCTGGCCCTTTAAGAGGTTTCTGATGCCAGGAGGCAGGGTGAGCTTTCTGATCATGTGACCATCGTGATTGATGGTCACAGCAGTCACATGATCGGAAAGCTCCCAATCGCAGGTAGGGATCGAGAGCTTTCCGTTAGCTGCTGGTAACCGTGCAAGAAGCACAGTTGTCACGTATCTCATTAGGGAGCCTGACGTGTAGAGGAAGGCCTCTCGTACAGCTCCAGCTCAGGGGCCACCGAAGGTGGAACAGCAATCATGAGAGCATGGCGGGGCATGAGTGCCTGATCAGGCCAGTAGTCTTCAGATAACTTGCTGAGTGGATGCCAGGAGTGAAGTAGCCGGCTGTAGGCAGACGTCACTGCAGAGCAGGCTGACAGCAGGCAGGTGACACAGTGGAGCAGGCTGGTAGCAGGCAGGCTGACAGCAGGCAGATGACACAGCGGAGCAGGCTGGTAGGAGGCAGGCTGACAGCAGGCAGATGACACAGCGGAGCAGGCTGGTAGCAGGCAGGCTGACAGCAGGCAGATGACACAGCGGAGCAGGCTGGTAGGAGGCAGGCTGACAGCAGGCAGATGACACAGCGGAGCAGGCTGGTAGCAGGCAGGCTGGTTGCAGGCAGATGACACAGCGGAGCAAGCTGGTAGCAGACAGGCTGACAGCAGGCAGATGACACAGCGGAGCAGGCTGGTAGCAGGCAGGCTGACAGCAGGCAGATGACACAGCGGAGCAGGCTGGTAGCAGGCAGGCTGACAGCAGGCAGATGACACAGCGGAGCAGGCTGGTAGCAGGCGAAGCTGGATGCAGGGTCAGATGGGCCAGGTCAGTAACAGGCGGTAAGGTAAGCATGAACGGCAGGCAGAAGAAGGGTCAGGTCACAGGTCAATGTCAGCAGCAGAGGCAGATCAGGCAGATACCATAGGCAGAGACAGAATCCAAGAAGCAAGCCAAGGTCAGTGCAGGTAGCCTTCAAGCGAGGTCATGATAAGCCGAGCCAATCAGGGGTATCAATACAGGAATGGACACAGGAACACAGGGAGAGCTGAAGATCAGACAGCAATTCACTGGTGCAGTTGCTGCACCTATAAAGGCCAATAGGTGCCAAAATTAGCCAATGTGCATTTCCGTGCGTGCACGCCCGCGCATACGTATATGTGTGCGCATATGCACATGCCTGCACACAAGTGTACGAGCACCTGCAGGCCTGTGCCTGTGCATTCGTGTGAGGCTATGAGCCTCAGATATGCCATGGCCAACATGTCCCTGACAACAGCTTTGTTTACATTCTGGTAGGTAAATATGTGGCCTCTCGGCATTAAGGCCCACCCGCTGAAAGGCCGCATATATGCTTACCACTGCCGACCACTCACTAAATATACGGCAAGTGGGCAGTAGGTGCAGGCATGGTCAGTACATGTACATGATCTGCCTTCTTCTGGGCTTGGGGGCGTGCATGTTCACACCGTCTGCCGACCCACACTGTGATTGTAACTATATTCCCTTTGCACACATTCCTAGAAGTACGGCCCATCAATGGAGGGTGCTGTAGCAACTACCAGCTGGGAATGGAAACATCATAGGCAAACGTACATATTTGCCAGCACACCACGAATCTCAATATGGTCCAAAATGTTTTTTTATTCTAAAAAGATCACATCGCAAAGAAAAGTGCAATCTGGATCTGAAACATTGCATTTTTCTTTGTGATGGGATCTTTTTGTAATAAAAACCTTTTGGACCATATTGCGATCTGTGATGTGCTGGCGAATATGTACGTTAGCCGTACTGTGAATGGACAAAAATTTGGCAGCCAATTTCATCCAATCATTTTGGCTGAAATCAACTGATCGGATTTATTCAATCACACACAAAGTATTAATATTAATATACACTTATTGCAATTTTTTTCCAAAGACGTAGCAGAATACACTTTGGCCTAAATTTATGAAGAAATTTGATCTTTTGATTTGTTAATTGGATATGTTTTATAACAGAAAGTAGAAAATATGTTTTTTTTTCCAAACTTTTTTTTTCTTTTTATATATCACAAAAAAATTAAAAAAAAACCAATAGTGATCAAATACCACCAAAAGAAAAGTTCTATTTGTGTAAAAATATATTTAATTTGGTACAGTGTTGCATTACTGCACAATTGCCAGTTAAAATAGCGCAGTGTCATATAGCAAAAAATGCCCTGGTCCTGAAGGGGGTAAAACCTATCAGAGGTCAAGGGGGTAATTATAAAATCATGCGTGTTTACGTATATATATTTTACCTAGGAATCTCAACACTGAATGTCATTGCACCAACATGCACTCCCCTGCTGACTGCCACTGTAAGGCCCCACTGGGTGTTTAGTTCCAGTGCATGAGGCTCCAGCATATAGGTAGGCCCAGGAACAGTAACTGCCAGCCTGTCATAGAATTTGACAGGTTGCCCGCAGCAAGGTCGGACGGTGCACCTGTGCCCTCCACCTGCATCTAAATGCTCATGCACTGGGGCTAAACGCCTAGTGTGCATGAGGTCTTAGGCTGCACGCAGAATACTTCTCCAGTGGCTGTCATTTCATCCATGCATTTTCTTGTTGATCATCACCAATGTAGCAGCACACCATATACACAAACTGCTGCATTATGTACACCGTGATGTACATTCCATTCCCTATACTATGGGTGTCAAACTGAATTTCATCGCAGGCCGCATCAGCATTTTGGTTGCCGTCAAAAGACCAGTTGTATATGTAAGACTAGATGTCCAAAGCAAACCCCCTCTTACATCAGATGTCAAGAGCCCTCTGACCATCAGAAGTCAGGAGTCCCTCACCCTCCCTTACATCACAGTGCAACCTCCTTATCTTGTGCTGCTGTCGAGAAGAAGCTGGGAGCGGAGCTGGGAAGCAGAGAGTGCAGGATCTGGAGGAGGACCATAGGAGGGCTGGAGTTAGCTGTTGGAGTCTGTTGAATGATAAGACCAAGGGAGGTGGAGATGAGCGGGTGCTGCAGCTGCACAGAGAGGCACAGGATCTGTAGGAGTTCTGTCCTTTTCTCTGCTGCCAACGGCTGAGATGGGGGGCAGAGACGAGCTTCTCTGTGACAGCACAGAGAAGCGCAGGACCTTGCGGAGGAGTTCTTTTCCCCTCTCTGCTGCCAACTGCAAGGTAGGGTTGAAGACGAGGGCTGTGCCGTAGCTGCAGGAGAGGTGCAAAGGCCACATGAAATGGCCTTGTGGGCTGGACTTGGCCCACAGAACTTAGACATCTGAACTCGTACACTATATTGTACATTCATACCACTAGAACATTTTAAAAAATTCAATATTTAACCTGTTCAATGAAGGGGCACACTTTTCCTAGTATATAATAACTCTAAAAACTTTTAAAATTAGAAAAAAGGAAAATTGACCCAAAAAATGTGTTTCCATATAAATAAAAGACTAAAAATATACCCATTTGTATTGAAGCAGGGAAGGATCTCATATTCAAAAGCATCTTGTATTCCTCTGGAATTTCATATTTCATTAATAATGTGAGTTTTCTTTTCCAGGAATCTGAATTATTGATTAACAGCCCCAAAATGCATTTTCATTAGCGAGGCAACCTTGAGTGGCTGCCGCAATTAAAGGATATTTTGTATAAAGTGTTTCTGGTGTATTGAACTCTCCATGTCTGATCAGTTGGGGGATTATGGCGAGGATAACGTACATGAGGCTGTATGGTGAGGTTCCATGCTCTGAGGCTCCACATTGACTGTAGGGATAGCTCAAGGCAAAGACAGACTTTTTAGTTCAGCAAATGGTTTGTGAACTATGGAGATCATCTTTCTTTCATTCTATCTAATCTGTATTTAATTTTTTACTTATCTGCATTTCGGAAAACTTTTTTTTTCCTTGCTGTAAAGGTTTTTTAGAAGTCTCATTAATGGTAATTGTGTATTCAGCCATGACCTCTAGAAGAATCTGCAGCCTTGAGATGTGTGTTAAGAGCCCATAGGAGTTCTACCTTTATGGAAAGGTGGTCTAGGGTTCTATCTTCAGGGATAATTAGAAGGTTGTTATGTTCTGTATAGATCAATCCTATATGCAGCAGGGTTGCAGCAAAAAGATTCAAATGTATACGTACACAAAGAAAAGGTTAATATGGCACAAGCAGCATAAACTTAAATAGAAAACATCACTGAATTACACTACAACAGTGCTAAAGACCATATTTTAACCACTTCGCATCGGCGCTTCTCGGCCCTTTAAGAGTTTCAGATGCCGGGAGGCGGGCGGGGTTTTAGAGTCATATGACCGCCGTGATTCACCGTCACGGCGGTCACATGATCGGAAAAGGTCCCGATCAAAAGGGGCGATTGGGACCTTTCCGTGAGTCACGGACATATGTGCTGGGAGCGCGCAGGGCGCGCGCTCTTAGCACATATGTATTTTCTAATTGCACGCAAATATGTGGCCGCTCAGCATCAAGGCCCAGATGCCGAGAGGCCGCATATTTGCATTCGCTCAGTATCAAGGAGTTAAAGCACAGTGGCAAATAAATAGTGTTTTCAGATAGTGAAGGCTCAAGTCCACCCAAACATGATATTTAGGTAAATGGCTTTTTTTCAGCTGGAACTTGATGGATCTTGGTTCCACCATCTCTGGCTCAGGCCCTTTGCTCCCTGCTCACCACTATTACTTGTAAACACAGAAGTCCTGCTTCTGTGTTTACCAGTGACAGCTTGTCTCCCAATGGTTCCCACAAATCTGACCTCCTGAGCGGCTTCCACTGAGTGCAGGATGGAGACCACGGAGATGCAGATGCCCGGGGTGCAGTGCGGATGCTGATGCCCCCACTGGATAATCTCCCAGCAAGCTAGAGAGGCGGAGACAACTACAGTGTGTGGGGAAGGTTTGGGGGGATCATGGTTGAGTTCCTGTACCATTATCCTGTTTAGGTAATGGTGAAACTTAGTGGTCAAAGTTTGCATCGGTTTTACCACATGGTAAAATATCTGTCTCTACAGGGACACACAGGAAACAATTGTTCCCTATGTGTCCCATTCACACTGCAATGCAGCCTAGCCCTGCACTGCAGTGTGCTGCGGTAAAATACAGACATGCTGCATTGTATTGCAGCGCACTGGGACAAATCGCACTGCATCCCCATGCGTTGGTAACCAAGGTGTGAATTTAGAAAAGGGTGGGGGACTTCTTTCCTTTTGTTTCTTGAAGGCAGGGCAGCCCATTGAATTGAATTGAATGGGTTGCTCAATGCCCAGCACACAGATCTGAACCAAGCCTTAAGCTGCCCATAGATGGATCAAATTGCGACTGGTTTAGCAGGGACCAGCTGTGATTTGATCCATCTGTGGTCAGGCTGGTTGCATTGAAGTCAATCCATCGATCGACTTCAGTATAAACAGCCTATCAGATTTTTTTTAATGAGATCACTGCCGGCGGCTATAGTGTTCATTGTGTTCTGCTGGCAGGGAAGACTACCCACCAACAGAACACAATAGCGCTGCGGCAGGGATTCCCCTATCAACTCTGACTGTGTTGATGGAGGAATTCAGCAATTTTTTTTCCTTCCACCAAAGAAAATTGTATCATCTACAGCCTGCTTTAGGGTGTACATCTACTTTAATTCACCAACATCTGCCAAAAACTGAATATCCGTTTTGTGTGGACTGACCTTTTAAAGCAGAGTTATACCTACCACATGCCTAAGATATTTTTACATATCTCCCAAAGTCCATAGTCAAAACTGTTAATAATAAAATCCTCATACTTATCTGTCAGCAGCTCTGAGCACAGAAATGATAAATAATATGTTATTTACAAAAAAATGCAATGGTATGAGTAGTGAGCTCATCTCTTGGTCACAGGACCGGTCTCTCTCTCTCTACCCCTGGGAACTTCTTTTTAAGTTATGAATGGAGCATGCCATGACTTGTTAATAGTTTCTTTCCTGTTTCCCGGCACCATTCATTTTTAATGTCGAAATCTTGTAACCTGGATCACAGCAGCTGTGAAAGCATTTTTCCATTTTGTCTTGATCAGGGGAAAAAAACATCCTGCGAGGATTGTAGCCAGCAAATTTTATGTTGTTATACAAAGAGCGATAGAAGGAAATGAAATCCAAAAACATTTCTACTTGTAAAGAGGACACTGAAACATCCAATACAGCCCTGCCTTGACAGCAGCCCAGACTATTATGTTATTCATTTACATTGAATTATTAATTTATATAAAGCACCGGGGCCATTCATAGACACTTCATCCCTGGTGCCCCAAGGAGTGCTACTGATTAGAACTGTGAAAACTGGAGTCGGTGTAAAGCAGTAGTCAGCAGAGCTACAGATGGGATGTACTTTGCACCCATCAAGACCCAACAAATAGGAGCAGATGGCTGTGTGTTCACATGTGTACTTCTGTATGCGGGTTGCAAATTAGCTAGTTAGATGCTGCCCCAAACAGGAGAGTGAGAGGTAATGTTTTTTCTGGGTCTTTGGCTTGGCAGGTTTCCCAGTGGTCCTGTGATATATAAGAGGGACAGTGGTCCGGAGTGGGGGAAGTAAGGGATGTTGAGCAGGACCTAATCTTTGAGCCCAGAACCCAGACAGTTTGGGTAGGAAGCCTAAAAGCCAACTGCTGGAAGCCTGCCATGTTATATAAGGTCATCAAAACCACTTTGAAGCCACCTGCTACTGGGGAATGCCACTGATGGGCCTTTAGCACATGGACTCGACCTTTGCAGGTATGCTAGGGCAGCACATATCTGGAGTTAGGATTAGGCATATACTGTAAAAAAAAAGACTGTTTTTTGACTATTGGACTGTAATGTTTATGGCACGTTTGTCATAAGTAAAACATTAACACTTTGCCTTCTGCCTAGTATGAAGTAATTTAAAACCACTTGACGACCGCAATACGTATATAAACTTTGCAGTTTTCAAGTGGGTAGACATAACCCCCAAATCTTTCTCTCGTGCCGGCTACCGGCTTTCTAATGAAAGCGGTCCGAGTGGCTCATTAGCCACTGGATCACTTTCAGTAGCAGCGGGAGGGGTCAAACCCCCCCCCCCCCCCCACCGCTCGCCGGCATTTCTCGAAGTTACCATTAAAACCGGCGCACCCAAGAAAAGATCCAACAGTGCGGCCAGCTGCTCACAGGGGCGATGAGAGACTCTGTAGTCTCTGATTGCCTCTATGGTTTTGGAGGACCAGAGCGACATCATGATGACACTTGTGGTCCAGGGCAGATGTAAACTTTTTAAAGCAAAAGATAAAAAAAAATGTTTTTTGATCTTTTGCTTTTAACGGGTTTTTTTGGAGTCATTTTGACCGCAGATCTCTTCTTAAAGAGGAGTTGTCATGCTTATTTCTATTATTAAGGGATGTTTACATTACTTGTAATAGGAATAAAATTGATCCCCAAAATAAAGGCTCAGCATGTCCCTCCTAATTGCAAATTTCAGTGGGAAGATGTACATTTTTTATGGGGACCCAAGAGTTAACTGGTACCCCATGAAACATGTACATAGTGTATGTCCACCTCTAAAAGTAGAGGCCCGCCTCAAGGTCGAGTATTTCCCCACGTTGGCCTCAGCCTTGTCCCAGGGCATTGGTGAAATTGGCACAAGAGCAAAGGTACCCCAGATGTGTGAAGTAGCATGTTCCTGTTACAGGTGCCTAGTGTAGCTCAGAAGATCCCACATCAGAGGTAGTCTTCTCATGTAACCCAGACTTGGTGCCCCACGAGTTAATGGGGGAACATGGAGGAAGGATCATCATCAGCTACCTCCTGCCCTGCCAACATACTGTATATGTATTAAAGTGGAATCTGAACCATGGACGCTAACAAAAAAAAGGCAGAGGTCAAAGGGCTAGCCACTGGTGTTGCCTGTCATGTCTTGTTTTGCACTGTGTCTCTGTGTGGAGGCAGCCATCTTGGTTAAGGCAGGGGTTTACATCCTCATGTCAGAACCAGGGGCGGACTGACAACTCATGGGGCCCCCGGGCAATAGGGGATCATGGGGCCCCGTGTCCTTGCCCAAACTTAAAAAAGCCTATGAAAAAGGTACCAGGGCCATCTCATGGGGCCCCCTACTGACCCTGGGCCCTCAGGCAGTGCCCAAGTTTCCAAATGGTCAGTCCGCCCCCTGGTCAGAACCTCCAGCAAGGAGAACATTGAGTAACACAGTAGTGGTATCACCAAATCTCACTCCAAATCTAGCAGCCAGCTGCTTTCCAAATAACACCTACAGAGGCTTCAGAGGAACATGAGTTCTCCTTGCCCTCTGCTCTCTCTCTCAGTTCACTGCTGTTTTTCAGGAAGAATTCTAGACAAAAAGGTATGTTTTTCAGGGTACAGCTTAGGCATAATTATTGTTTCTAGATGTTCCCTATACCATAGCAAATCTTCACTAGTGAGGTCCACTTTAACACCCATTTTTTTTTGTAAATTGACCATGTGTTGTTCTAAGGCATCTCATTTACTTTGAATAGGCAATCAATAGGCCTCTACACTCATTTCATCGGCTATATTTTTGTCAACAATGTGCACACAATACACACTGACAATTGTTATATGGCTATAGCCATTTTTTTATTATTATTATTATTTTGGTTGCATTGTGGTATCATTCAAACTAAATGGAAATGTACATATACCATGCGCTGTGTAAGGCTGGGCCCTTAGCTTGAGCTAGGAAGAGAGACTTCCTTTAGCATACCAAGCATACCATTCTGTGTAGCTGACCAGGATTTTAAATCTTTTTTTTAGGAAAAACGTGAGTTTCAAAAGTGATTTAGTGCTTTGGCTGGAGTTGCAATTTAAATCGTTTTCTTTCCATCCAACCAAATCTATCAATTCCAATTTGGACTGAAGTCACTTGACCTACTAGTATAATTAGAATTATGTGTTTCTTAATGGCAGGGAATTTTGGAAGTCCTAATTCTTGCTGTGGAGGATTTCTGTTAATTTACGGTTTTGTTGTTTTGCAGGTCCTGCGCGCTGCTTTGTGCCTGGCATCAATGGAGCTGTAAGTTCAATATAAAACTTGATAAATGTATTTGTTATACTTGTTTTGCAACCACTCTTATCAAACAAAGCCATAGCTTTTTGTATTTTATTATTTATTTTATAAAGTTTGCAAACTAATAATTTCTAGCATTTTTTTCATTACTTTTTGGAAAAAAAAAATCCATAGTTTATGCAGGGCATTTTCTTGTTTTGGCCTTTTGTAGTGCTTGGATGTCCGATATGAAAGCCCAGCACTAGCTCTGCACTTTACAACTGAAAACTAGAGATGGAGGGGAGGTCTCATTCACTTATCAATGAAGCTGACTTATTCAGCGGCGTGTGCAGGGGTAGACTGACAACTCATGGGGCCCCCGGGCAATAGGAAATCATGGGGCCCCTGTGTCCCACACTCAAACCACACCCAAAAAGCCTATGAAAGGTACCAGGGGCACCTCATGGGGCCCCCTACTGACCCTGGGCCCTCGGGCAGTGCCTGAGTGACTAAATGGTCAGTCCGCCCCTGGGCGTGTGCATGTGTAATTTAAGCTCCTGCTAGTCAAGCCTTCATGTCATACCAGTAAACAGTCTGAGAACCCTGTACCAGACTTGCTCTTTCCATCTGATGACCAGGAGGAGTGAAAATGAACTGGCACAGGAGGCTGGGATTGATATGACCTTTCCAAAATCACTAAAACCTTTTTTTAAATAGCAGGGAAGCAAGGTTTACCTTTCCTGCCCAGCTTGTTTGATTGAAGCCTTGTGTACTGGGTGAACATCACACTAGTCCTACCAATAGAGATCTGAGGGTTCAGAAATGAGCTGTCCTACCCCTGAAAACATTTTTTTTTAACTTGTCATATACATTCATTACTGGCTTGTCACTAATCTCCAGTTGACGAACCTGCAGCTCTTTGATACTTTTTATGTGGCCCTCAGGGCCCTTGCAAACACTAATCTGTGTTTTCCTCTTTTCCATCTCTTATATCATGTTTGCAGTCTCTGACCATCTCTTGTGTCATGTCTGCAATCTCTAGCCATCTCTTGTATCATGTCTGCAATCTCTTACCATCTCGTGTATCATGCCTGCAGTCTCTGACCATCTCTTGTATCATGCCTGCAGTCTCGGACCATCTTTTGTATCATGCCTGCAATCTCTGACCATCTCTTGTATCATGCCTGCAGTCTCTGACCATGTCTTGTATCATGCCTGCAATCTCTGACCATGTCTTGTATCATGTCTGCAGTCTCTGACCATCTCTTGCGTCATGATCACAGTCTCTGACCATCTCTTCTGTTATCTCTGACTATCTCCTCTATTATGTCTACAGTCTCTGACCATCTCCTGTATTATGTCTGCAATCTCTGACCATCTTGTGTATCATGTCTGCAGTCTCTGACCATCTCTTGCGTCATGATCACAGTCTCTGACCATCTCTTCTGTTATCTCTGACTATCTCCTCTATTATGTCTATAGTCTCTGACCATCTCCTGTATTATGTCTGCAATCTCTGACCATCTTGTGTATCATGCCTGCAGTCTCTGACCATCTCGTGTATCATGCCTGCAATCTCTGACCATCTCTTGTATCATGTCTGCAATCTCTGACCATCTCGTGTATCATGCCTGCAGTCTCTGACCATCTCGTGTATCATGCCTGCAATCTCTGACCATCTCTTGTATCATGCCTGCAGTTTCTGACCATCTCTTGTATCATGTTTGCAATCTCTGACCATCTCTTGTATCATGCCTGCATTTTCTGACCATCTCTTGTATCATACCTGCAGTCTCTGACCATCTCCTCTATTATGTCTACAGTTTCTGAACATCTCATGTATTATGTCTGCAGTCTCTGACCATCTCTTTCATAGTGTTCACAATCTTTGACCATCTCTTGTGCCATGTCTGTAGCCTTTGACTCTTTTCTGTTTGTTTGCTGTGTCTGATAATGAATATTTACTGAATTTTATATGCGGCTCTTTGGTGATGTGGAGGGCCATGCTTGAGGCCCCCCATATTTAGAAAGTTGACCACCATTGCTCTAGTGTCTAGCAAGAGATGTCCTAGTATTGACCAAGCATGCAATTTTAAAGCCCATCGTGTATGGCAAAATTACACCCCCCATCTCCATCTTCCCATCCACATTTCAGACCATTGAGTGAATAAAAAAAAAATCTCCTAACGCTGTCTTTTCCTTACCAGAAACCACCATCACTTCACTTGCTGGTGCTTCTTTCCACTGCTTATTACTATATTATTATACAGGATTTATATAGCACCAACAGTTTGTGAAGTACTTTACAAAATAAAAATGAAGAAAGTACAGTTACAATACAAATCAATATTAGAGGTTACTTGCTCGCCAGAGTTGACAATCTGAAAGGCATGGCAAATTTGTACAAGAGGTAATAACTGTGAAGGATGAGCTAATCGAGAAAGTAGTTCAGTTTTCAGATGGATGCATGATGGGCGTCCATGAATGGATGTGTTTTCAGGAGTCACAGAAAAGGTGGGCAGAGTAGGAGCTAGCCAGACAGATTGGGGTAGGGAGTTCCAGATGTAGCACAGACCCCAGACTGGGCTGTCTGTTTGATCCCAGGTTCTATTGCCAGATAGGCACATGGCAGCCAGGAACACAGTAGTTCACAGTCATTCAAAGTCAGTCATTCACAGTCATTCAAAGTCAGAATACAGTTGCAATCAATTTGCTGGTTTAACTTGGATTACTTATTTTACTTGGGATATTCCAAAAACTAGCAGAAATGCAACAGAGGACACTTAAAACTAATCTGCTCCTTTAGGGTATGACCACCCTCTTGAATTTGGAGTTAAAGAGAACTGCAACTTAGGACCCCTTGATAGAGGTAAAAACTAAGCCAAGAAAACTGTAATGAACTCTCCCAAAGGTGGTAAGGACAGTCTCTAGGATCCTTGAGGCTAGTACTCACTGTGCCTTGGGTACCGTAATGCTTTTTGTAGTAGCAGCCAGTCTCTGTACTTGGATCCTCTACAAAACTTCCTGCACTGCTTCAGAGTTCTCTGGATGAGGGTTCCCAAGCTCTAACTGGAGATGGGACCCCAAAAAGGATTTCTTTTTCCCTGTAGCTGGCAGTCCAGGGGGGCCTCAGCCCTCAGGTGGGGTCTTCTTCCCCCAAGAACAAGAGATTGCTGTTCTAGGCGCCATGCTGTTTATACCCCTCTCAGCCCCCTGCTGGTCAATCTCCCAACCAGTGATTGTCAGAAACTTTATGTATATTCAGGCCAGGGTTTGAACTCTTCCACTCATTATATTCCAGAACTCTGTGGAATGCAGGGGGAAGTAACTGTACCTGCACCAGCAGAACCTAGAACGGCCAAAAGTAACACTGCTACAGGGAAGCCAGAAACTAAATTTACCTGAACTCTAGCAGCCTAACTAGGAGGGTGCTACACAGAAGATGGGATAGGTCCTAGAGGTGAGCATGGGAGTAGGTGACAAAGAGGGACTTCTTCCTGTGACCCAGCACTGCAGTCCTTATTGACACCCATCCTCGTAAAGTCATCACCTCGCTCCAGTCTTCAGAAATCTGAGAGGAGCCTGCTCTGAAGGTGTTCTTTCCTTTGGTGACCACAGTTACTAGGGCAGTAAGTGAGGAGACACACATTCAGAGAGCTCCTAACCTTTCCCATAGCTGTTTGTGTCCTCATTGGGGAGGGCTCTTTTCACATTTATCACCGTCACTGGGACGGAAGTGGAGGAAGCCTACCCAATTAGAATAAAAAGCAATATAAAGCTGACGGGAGTTCCAGCTCTCCCCCGCTCTATCCAAAACAATAACATTTTTGGATGCCGTTCTACTTTACAAGAACAATTATTGAAATAGAATCCATTGCTACATTTGTAAAGAACAAGTTGTTTGTGTTTTACATTTTCTCTCCCACAAGCTTCAATTTATACAATTTATAATCCAAAAAAAAACAGAAGTAGTAATGTGTCACCAAGTTATATATGTGCAAAGTGCTAATTAACAAACTTAGGCAATTTCAGAGAAAAAAAGGTTTCTTCTCAGCACTTGCAGATTTAATTTAGCCAGCAGTATGTTTGATTAAAAAGTGGAGCGTTAATAAACTTTCATAAAGTCATCAAAGAAAGTAATTAGCATTGTGCTGTAATTGACACACTAATTAAAAGGAAGCAACCATATACAATGAGAATAATGACTCTCACACATGATATAACTATAACTTGTTAGATTTTCTATTAGTATACATGGATCTTAAAGGCAAGCTAGCTTTTTATGTTTGTGATCTGAATTCTAAAAAAAACAACAACCTTAAGGGGTCGTTTAAACTAGTATTGCCCTCTGAAGAGTGATTTGCAGTAGATAGCTCTTCAGTGAGCATTTAACAGATGGTTAGGAAGCATTAGGTTGCCTGCTCGCTGCCTGTTTTAACACCCCCCCAAAAAAATGCAGCTCAACCTTGTGGTTTTACTGCACCTTTTTTTCTATTTGAGAGCAGCTGAGCTTTTTCAGCCTCTTAGAAACTTCCTGTCTACTTGAACACTCTTCATCGTTGTCTGAACATGACTGTTCTGGACTGGCTTCCTGATGGGAACAGCAATGGGCTATGCCTGTGCAATGTGTGTTGGCATAGATGCTTGTAGTCTCTACCAGGGGAACATGGGACAGGCAGTGGTGTATTTTGGTTTTGTGCTGCTCTAGGCAAGACTAAATTAGGATGGATGGATGAATGGCTGTATGGGGGGGGGGGGGCAGATGGATGGAGGGGTGGGTGGATGGATGGATGAATGGGTGTATGGGGGAACAGATGGATGGAGGGAGGGGCAGATGGATGGATAAATGGAAGGAAGGATGTATGAGAGGACAAATGTATGGATGGATAGAAGGAGGGAAGAGTGGATGAGGGAACAGGTGTATGGTGGGAGGGATGTGTGGGTGAATGGAAAGAGGGAAGGGTGGATGGGGGGACAGATGTATAATGAGATGGATGGGTGAATGAAAGGAGGGAAGGGTGGATGTGGGGAAAGATGTATGGAAGGATGGGTGGATGAATGGAAGGGTGGATGGGGGGGACAGATGTATGGTGGGAGGGATGGGTGGGTGAATGGAAGGAGGGAAGGGTGGATGGGGGGGCAGATGTATGGAGAGATGGGTGGATGAATGGAAGGATGGATAGAGGGGCAGATGCATGAATGGATGAATGAGAGAAAGGAAGGGTAGATGGGGGGACAGATGTATGGAGGGATGGATGGATGGATGGATGGAGGGATAGATGTATAGATGGATGAATGAGAGGAGGGAAGGGTGGATGGGGGGACAGATGTATGGAGGAATAGGTTGTTGGATGGAGGGATAGATGTATAGATGGATGAATGAGAGGAGGGAAGGGTAGATGGGGGGACAGATGTGTGGAGGGATAGGTTGTTGGATGGATGGAGGGATAGATGTATAGATGGATGAATGAGAGGAGGGAAGGGTACATGGGGGGTACAGATGTATGGAGGAATAGGTTATTGGATGGATGAAGGGACAGATGTATAGATGGATGAATGAGAGGAGGGAAGGGTAGATGGGGGGACAGATGTACGGCGGGATGTATGGAGTGAGTAGCTGTCATGCATTGAACTGGTTTGCTCCAGCCTCTTTCTCCCACTGCAGAAGCGGGCTCTCCTGAACACCCCCAGGACATGCCTCTCACACAGGGTCTGGCTGTCCTTGCTTGGGCTGCTGCGTCTCTTGGAAGTACACACCCGGTCACTTTTGGACTCCCTGTCCTGCAATCCCCCACTGTCAGACGCCGCTTCACTGGTCCAGGGATTTGAAATCCCAGCAGCATCTGTACCACTCAGAATGTAGCAGGCTTTCTAATTAGTCAGCACCATCACATGGATGGCGCTGGCCAATCAGAATCCATATAGTGGCTAGCCCATCCTGTCAGCGCTGCAGGCAGCCCTCACAGCGCTGGTGACACACATGCCAGTGGTTAGGACATGCATCCCCATATGGCCAGTCTGGGTCCTGGTGTTATCCCTCTGGTGGGCCACTGCACCCCCATAGCGAAACTGCTGCTCATAGTATCCTGACCGCTCTGCCTGGGGCTGGTGGGTGGTGCAACCCTCCTAAAAAATGTCACCCAAGGCAAACGCCTTGTTTGCCTCGTGGTAGATACGCCCCTGGGGACAGGGTGACAACAGGAGCAAGAACCTTCATGGCAAGATTACCAGGTATTAATTTAACCCCGCCCCTGCCAGAGACAGTTTTGTGGTTTTTGCACACATTTAAAAAATAATTTTAGGCCTCAAAATAATTTAAATTCCAAATATGATATATTTTCTGAAAGCAGAGATACTGGAAAATAAAATGGTGGTAGTTACAAATTTTTATGTTACTCAATATTAGTGCAACAGTTTATCAAGCACAAATTTTCTGTAAAAAATACACAAAAGTTCATTTTAGGGCACACAAATGCAATATATTACTTTTTTGTAAAATTAAAAAGATGAGGTTGTATCCAAAAATACTAAACATATCAAGGCTTTAAACCACGTGCAGTTGTGACAATGAGGTTCGGTACCCAATTTTCCATGGGCGACGCTTTAAAATCCCTTATAGGTCACCAGTTTACCGTAACTATTAATAATGGCTCTGTAATTATTGTTCTCACTCTGGCATGTGTGGTGATATGTAACATGTGTAGTGTAATCAATGTTTTTGTATATAGGCGCTCCCAATGTGTTTGCTTGCATTTGTGTGTATGTGGGGAAGCACTGCGTTAAGTGCTTGGGTGCAGCTTAGTTTTTATCACACTTTTTTTTACTTTTTTTTATCACATTCAGGGGCGGACTGACCATTTGGAAACTCGGGCACTGCCCGAGGGCCTGAGGTTAGTAGGGGGCCCCATGAGATGCCCTTGGTACCTTTTTCATAGGCTTTTTTGAGTTTGGGGAAGGACACAGGGGCCCCATGATCCCCTATTGCCCGGGGGGCCCCATGAGTTGTCAGTCCGCCCTGATCACATTGGGGTCCAAACGTCCATTATCTGATAGCACATAGATTCTTTTAGACCCCTGATGTCTCTCCTGCACTCCAGTGCAATGAATGGAGCATAGATTGCGATCCAATAACTTCTTCCCCAACCAAATCAGCCAAGGAAAGTGATAGCCAAACCCAGGAAGTGACTTGATACATGTAATTTCCATGTTCACTCTAGCTAGGGGAGATTAGTGAATGGATGTTCACTGGTTTCCCTCCCCATCATGGGGGTCCTGGGCCTAGGACATTTTGCACAGCTGATGCCTGTCATTCCTAGTTGTCATTTACTGCTGAAAAAAGAAAAGAAGGTGCTACTACCTATCCCATGCTCATCCCAGGAACTGGGCAGGTGCATGATCCACAGTTGCTTATCCATTCCAGAATTAAATGAAATCAATCCGCACTACCACCATTACTCTAAAATCTTCATTTTATGTAATTTACTGCTCTAGTCCCTGCTGACGATCGGAAACCAATCATGCTGTCACTATATCAGCTGTGACATATTAATCACCTGCAAGCTGGAGGCCTCTGACAAAATAAGAATTCAGTATGTATCTGTTCAATATTGTAATTGTCAGATACTATCACAGCATTAAAAAAAAAAATAGAATTTGTTTTTCATTTTTGTACATTTGTCAGTCTATAATAAAAAAGCAGAGCAGGGTTTTTATTAAAATGTTATACCAGAGAAGACTTGTGTGTCCTTTAGAAAAATATGTATACACAACGTATTTAGGTATGTTAAATTGCTAAAGTTATATTAGGACACTGCAGGTCAGTTTTTCCACCAAAGACCCAGTGACACTGTTTAATAAAAAAAAAAACCCAGTGGATTCAATCAACATCAAATTCTATTTGTATTATCCAAACGCACCATAGAAAGAGTTAAAGATCTCTTATGGGAAGTGTAACGATCAGAATTGTCAGTTTCATAAGAAAATATTTCCAGTTTCCACACTTGCCTACCAACATAAATCTTTTATTCATGTTCCTCACATTGTGGATCAGCCCACACCTTTTTATGTTATTGTAAATAATATGATTTTCCTGGAGCTTTTCTATAGCAGTAGTTGTTTTCTGGTGTTTTTCCAGTCCTCTTTTTATTCTTCTCTTTTGCATTGTATAAAAGAGCAGCTTGCTTCTTTGCAGTGTGTTATTGTTGAAGCTTGCACCTTATATAATCTTGGAACCAGTAAAGTTCTGATATAGATACTGAACAGAATGTTAATAAACACTGCTATTATGTATCCTAGCTGCCCTTTAAAAACATGCAGCCAGTGAAATCAGGAGTTGAAAATCCTGAACTTGTTTTGGACCAGTACTTCAATATATTGAAGCCATTGCATGATAGCCAGGAAATCAGTATTTTCAGAAGGAGAATAGTATATTTCCAAAAGTGCATGTTTCTTTAACGATGCATAAAATACATGAAATGTGAACAAAGCATATCTCTCTGTAGTGTATCTCAATTAGGAACACTAAGTGTCATTTCTGTCTGCTGCCTTGTTCCTCCGCTATCAGCATGAATCACTTCTGACAAGTTTTCCGGACACCAAGAGATAAATGGTGACAGGGGAGGGAGCAGATTGACAGCCTCAGCTCTCTTCCTGTGGGCTGTGTGAAGGGGGAGGGGGGGTGTCCCTTCTCTCTAATCTGCTCCCAGACCTCTGCTCACTGAGCTGTGCAATGTGTAATTTCAGTTCCCTGTCCCTTTTTTTATTAGACAAGCTTTATAAATTCAGCACTTTGAACAGATGTAGAGAAGAGAAAACTACAGATAAACAGCTACAACTTATTTTAGACAAACTTTATAAATTCAGTACATTGAACGGATGTAGAGAAGAGAAGACTACAGCTAAACAGCTACAACTTATATTAGACAAGCTTTATAAATTCAGCACTTTGAACGGATGTAGAGAAGAGAATACTGCAGATAAACAGTTACAACTTATAAGATAATTTGTATTATCTCTGTGTATCACCTGAGGCCAGTCACTTCACTGGGTATTGTAGCAATCGTGCGCACAGATATGGATGCGGACAACCATGTTGCTAAAGATCCTCCATCTTGTGTCAGTCTCACTGCAAATCTGTCCCCCCCTCCCTTTTTGTTATGTGGCATGTGATCTGGTGTGGCTGAGTTCAGGAGTGTATTGGGCACAGCTGGATACACTTCATGGTTGTAAACCCAATTAGCTGATGCCTTGGTGTCTGGCAGACTCTTGCTCTGAGCTGATGGTAAAGCTATATACCCATCAGTCACTGGACTTGAAAGCATTCCGGAATAGCAGTAAAACCTACATCCCATTTGAAACCACTTTTTCATACAATTTCATAACTTTTAGCAGGAAATACGTACAATGAAACAAAGCATATATTCAGAAGGTCAGTTTAATGCGAGTCACCTGATACCTTACATCCCTAGATTACGTCTACCCGAGAGCAGGAAGCGATATCTCTTTAACCGTCACAGGCAGATATGTCATATCTGGTGTCTGGACGTTCAGAATATCATTCTGCATATTATCCTACCAGTGGATAGGATGCTACATGTACCTATGGAAGGTTTTTGACCATGGTATAACTTGGGAGGGATTTTGGTCCTAGCCTGGGTCTCCGCCTAAACCCCCCTCCCCAAATGAGGCGATTGGCCCTTGGCTTCAGTAGACGCCCCCTGCTGGAGGACTAGAAAATAGGCTGTCAGGCCTGAGAGAGGTAAGATGAAGAGATTCTCCCTTGCAACATCAGGAACCAACTTTGGGAGAAAAGGCACCCTTCTGTTCGGACACTTGAATCTGCTTAAACCAAGGACTCTGGCAAGTATTCTACTTCTCTAAACTTCTTTCTGTTATCTCTCAGTTGTGTTATTGCTCTCTGTATATATATATATATATATATATATATATATATATATTGGGTACATCTTTTTCTGTAAATATTTTTATTGCACCATTTTGACCTTTTTAGTAATCAATCCTATTTTCTGAAAAGTGTTGAACTGTTTCTAAAGCTCATTAATGCAAACTAAGAATCCCTGTCTCTGAAGAGAGCTACTGTGTGTTTTAAACTTCCGCATACACCTGTCTGTGGTGACAGTGTGTATACAGACACTTATTCAAACATCATAGTGTTACTGCTAAGATTTGTGAGTTTCCCCCTTCTCTGAACAAAAAGGTGGTGGCGGCAGTGTGAAGGGTTAATTGCGTAATTAACCTAACCCAGTAACAATCGCTCTCAGGCGGCTGGCACATAGATTGTGGTCCAGTGAGCTGGAAAATCTCTGTGCAGGGGGCAGCTGAGAGTGGCATTGTTACGCACGTGACAGCACGGTTTAAGATTGGCTAGTCCTTCGTTTACAAGTTGGTGAGAAGGCCTGGGGTCTGACGCCGCGCCCGTCATAGGTATATGTAATGGTTTACAACCACTTTGACATGTGTGATCTGTCTTGAGAGACTACTTTTATCACCTTCTAGGATTGCACGAAGATGTACAGCACTCCTAAACAAAAGGACACACCATTGGGTGGGTTGACATACAGGGAGACAGGCGAGGAATGTAGGGTCTGGTAAAGGGGGGATAGTGATGTGTCAGAAGGAGAGGAGCACAGAGAGGTGAAGGACTAATGGACAATGAGCACAGAGGAAGATGGTCCCACCCTCATTCCCCCTTTTGTCATAGATTGGAGCTTGGTATGTTTCAGGTTTGCCATATAGGTGGTTAGGTTTTGGGACTAAGGTTTTAGCCATAGCTGTGGTGGACCCTTGATGGTACCATAAAGGATTGAAACTTCTTTGTGAGGTTATGTTTTGGTGACCGGTTGTTGTATGTAGTCTTCAAATAAACCATGCATGAGTTTCATAGGAGTTGAAGAAGGGAGGTCTCCCATAATATAGCAAGGTTTTTACATTTTTGTGGTGTACAATGGCTGGTGGCTGGTACGGGTGACCAACAGATCATAGTTTTGTTATTTGTACCCGAGTCAAGTGCTATTGCAGCTTGGTGAATCTTGGCCTTTCTTCAGCTGAATCACTTTACTACCTCCTGTTATATGAATTGACTCTTTACTTTCCTTAACATCTCTGAGTAGAGCTGCTGGGTATATTCCATGCTTACATGGAGGTCACCTGTTATCTCTTGCTTTTTGTATCTAAAACTAGCCATACGCTGCATGAATTTTGGCTGGTTCCTGATGAACTGGGCAAAATTCACTTTACTGGGTGGCCCTGTTGGCCCCCTCCCACCAGACATCCTTAGACTGAAAAATCAAAGGAGTCAGGTGGTTTGTCCATCGAACAGTGGCAGCAGCAGGAGACTTGTCCATTTGCGCACTGTAGTGTCTTAACCACTTCAAGTCTGGACACTTTTACTCCCTTCCTGTCCAGGCCAATTTTCAGTGCCATCACACTTTGAATGACAATTGCACGGTCATGCAACACTGTACCCATATGAATTTTTTAGCGTTTGTTTGAGACAGATAAAACTTTATTTTGGTGGTATTTATTCACCGCTGGCCTTTTTTTTGCTATATAAGTGAAAAAGTCCAAAAAATTTGAAAAATAGTGTTTTTATTATAAAATTTGGCAAATAAATAATCTTTTTTCATAACTCTTAGCCAAAATTTATACGGTTATTTTTTTAGTAAAACAAAAATAACCCAAATTAGTTTTATAACCAAAAATTATTATTTTTAAAACACATTTTTTTTGTTTGTTTTTTTAAACATACTGACACCCTAGCAGTACAGTGTCACCATAGTGACACTGTATTACTTCTGGGGGGTGATGAAGATTTTTTTTTTTTTTTTTACACCGATTGTTTTTATACCTATAAAGGCTGTAAAAGCAATAATTTCTCCTTCTCTCTGGCTGCATTCTTGCAGCCATTGAGAAATACTCTGTGAGAGCTGTGATTGGTCACAGCTTGTCACATGGTACAAGGCTGTTGTGAATAACCTTGTACCATGTGATCTCTGTGATCATTCACAGATTTCACAAGTAGTAAGCAATGATGTCAGCAAGTGACATCTTGCTTACTACTATTCATGTGATCACTGATTGGCCAATCAGTGATCACATGATCGGGACCTCACACAGAGGTCTCGTACAGCGATCGGTGTTCCGCTGTGTCCTCCAGACACAGCAGGCACCGGATCGCAGTGCCGCGCGCTCCCAGGGAGCGCCCACGGACTGAAAATGCGGGCACCGTTTATGAACGGCAACCCGCTCCTGCACTGCCCCCATCTAGCCATTTATGTACATGGGCCAGACGGGAAGTGGTTAATCTATATGTGCAGGGCAGCTTAAAGTGGGTGTATACCCTTACATATACCCTGTGAAGTGACTGGCTTCAGGCCATACACAGCGATTAAACAAATCCTCCTACATAAGTTGTACCTGTTTTTCTGTGGCTTTCTGTTCTCTACAGCCATTCAAAATGCTGAATTTATAAAGCGTGTCAGAGTTCAGAAATCAGGGGGCGGAGAGCTAAAGTTATTCTGTAGAGCTCAGTGGGGGGAAGCTGATTGGAGGAAAGAGACATCCCCCCCTCACACACACAGCTTACAGGAACAGAGCTGAGGCTGTCAATCTGCGGGAAGTCCCTCCCCGTCACCAGTTTTCTCTTGGTGTCAGGAAAACTTATTAGAAGTGATTCTTGCTGATAGCAGAGGAAGGAAGCAGTGGACAGAAATGACACTTAGTGTTCTTAACTAAGACAAGTACACACTATAGAGGGATATTCTTTGTTTGTATTTTTATGTCTGTGGTTTACAACCACTTTAAGTCTGGCACCCATGAACCAAAGCAATAAGTATTCTATATTCCCTCCCTCCCCCCCTTCAACCTAGGGCTGCTGTTAGAAACCACGGGGTCCCATTCAGTCAACCTGACAGGCCCCCCCAAATAAACACAGTTTACTATGCTTCAGTTATGAATGAACACAGTGAGCTATCGGCGCTGATCACTAATTGGGGTTTAGTTACTAAACCTGCTTCACTCAGAATCTCATGCAGATGTACATAGTAGCCAATCAGCTTCTAATCTCAGCTTTTTCAGTTAAGCTTTAGCAATAAAACCTGGACACTGATTGGTTTCTATGCAGAAGTACAGGAGATTCAGGAGGGAACCAGCTTTAGTAAATAAACCCCATTGTGTTCATTCAGGGAAAGAAGGGTCTAGTAAATGTGACATATTTACAGAACCCTTCCCCCACTTTCCTTCCTGAAGAATCCTATTGTGTACTTGCAGCTGCTGGTGGGAAGGAGAAGAGGTAATCTGGCAGCATTGCAGGGGTGGGGAATGGGACACAGGGGGGGGGCCTGGTCAGCAGGGGGAAACGTATGGTGCGCAGGGAGGGAGATCGGTGCGGCGGGTGGGGGCAATTACTGGGACCGATCCTCTGTATTGCTCTCCCTGCTGCAACTGTAAGCTGACAGGAGGGAGAGAAGAAGAAGCCAGTTTTCAGCTGCTGCACAGAGAGCCATAAATGATCAGTTCAAGTAATTGTCCCCCCCCCCCCACTATGCCGATCACCCTTCCTGCCCACATCCGATTCATCCAGCTGCCTGGCTTGGGCCCCGTACTGGAGGACCATAGGTACCCCCTTATCCTCAGCCCTACTCCAACCTGTTCTCCTGCAGGGAGTGAAGAATCTACCTTGCACATCTGGATATGAAGGAGTATGTGATTCACTTCCCTTCCTCATATGTGACAGCAGTTTGCTTGATGATTGGTCCAGCCCAGGGGCGGACTGACCATTTGGGAACTCGGGCACTGCCCGAGGGCCCGGGGTCAGTAGGGGGCCCCATGAGATGCCCCTGGTACCTTTTTCATAGGCTTTTGGGTGTTTGGGCAAGGACACAGGGGCCCCATGATCCCTTAATGCCCGGGGGCCCCATGAGTTGTCAGTCCGCCCCTGGTCCAGCCCTGTCCAATGGAGGAAAGAAGACCACCCTTAGCCCTGTGTAATCTCCGACTAGATCATGGTAATCAAATACAGTATGACTTTTCTAACCCTTCCGCTTTCCATCCAAAACAAGCAACCATTTTTTGGCTTCATATACACTTTTAAGTTTTCCCAATAAAGGATAAGTTCACTTTGGGAACATATTACATGTTTCATTAATTTTTAGGGTGGAACATGTAACATGTGCCCGCCACCCCCCCCGACAGATAATACGGGAAGGTTTCCCCTAACTATCTGTCAGAGCTGCCGTGCGGGGCTCCACCCACACGGCTGCATCACTCATTCACAGAGTTCTGTGAATGAGTGCCTACAAGTCCAGACAGCCTTAGCGGCTGTGGGCTTGTAGTTTTCAATGAACTATCATGGTGCTGTGGAACACCGTGGTAGTTCATTTTGAGTCTTCCTGTCAGTATATCTGCTTTCTCATACATCCGGTACAGCAAGCAGATATTCTGACAGGTCTGCAGGAGACTTGCATGGCATCAGCAATCTACTGATCGCTGGTGCAATGCTTTCCAGGCTCCTTTTGGACAAAAATAATAAATACACATTTTTTTACCTGCAAAAACAATGTGCATTTATTATTTTTGTTGAAAAGGTGAACTTATCCTTTAAATTAAAATTCTTACAAAACTTTAGATTTTCATAAAAATAAAAAGAGAAGGCATTCCTATATTCCTGGTTAAAGAAGCATTATCAGATTTATTAGATACGTTTTTGCAGTTCCTGTTTTTTAACCTGTGATGCACTTTTTATACTTTTATACCATTCGTTGAAAATAAAGTTTTAACTGCTCTAATGATTTTCAAAAAGTGAAGTTTTTCTTTTTGTACAGAATGGTAATTTTTCATCTGTTATATTTCAAAAGTTACAGTAAGTGTGACTGTTTTAGCTTTTTTTTTTTGAGGATGAATCAGAATTTAAATTATGTAACTTCATAATAAGACATTCCGGATAAATTGTGGCAAGCCTTGTTGCTTATGTAAATGCTGCAGATCATTTTGTATGCATGAGATAAAAGAACAGAACCAAGTTCTACACATTAACTTTTCTTTACGGATTAATGATAGTTGAAGTATAACCTATTAATAAAGTGTGTCGCTGGGGTTGGGGGGGGGGCTGGTAATATGCAGATTAGGTGATTTACTAAAGTGGATAACAAGAATAATGTGATGTATATGGATGTCCTTTTTAAATCCCTTAGGAGCCATGGTGTGTCTGTTCCCATCACTACAACATTGGCATAATGACTTCAGCCGAACATAGATGGATAAAACCTCAGCCATTTCAGTAAGGACCAACCTAGATTTGATCCATCTATGGGCAGGCTGGTTGTACTGAAGTTGATCCATCAATCAACTTCAGTACAACCAGTCTGTCAGATTTTTAATGCAATCACTGCATTTGAAGCCAGCAGCGGTAATCATTGTGTTCTGCTGGCAGGGAAGGCTCTCCACTGGCAGAACACAATGGAAGGAAAGGGAATTGCAGAATATATGGGCTGCTTTAAACTGAAATTGGTTGTAACGGGTCAAGGTTTTTACCTTTACAAATTCTATACAGGAAGGTAAAAAAAAAACCTTCAGGTGTAGCAGTGCCCCCAGCCCCCTCCCCCCCTCAATACTTACCTGAGCCCCATTGAGATCCAGTGATGTGCATGACAGCCTCGGTTGTCCTGGATTTCAAATATGTACTATATGTTGTGCTCTTTGTTTCTAAAATCTTCATTTATATGATCACCACAGGTAGATACCCTTCCACTGACAGTAATTTGCTATTATCATTTTGATAGACCTCACAACATGGTCTCATGAGCCTGCCCCTTGTAGTGGGGTCACCTATATCACAAGAGTAATGATTTTCTGCAGGGCATTGGAGCTTCTCAATCCATCTCCATCCTCGGCAATGTTCTCCATTTCTCACCATTTATTGAAAACAAAATACACTCAGCTTTTTTGGTGCACAGATCCAGTGCACATGGAATACAGGCTTGTGCAGTTAAACCATCCAACAAAATGGCCAACCGTGTACTTCCTGTTTGTGCTGCGTGATGTCACCAGCTCCTCCCTACGTGTTACGTCATTACGTTTACTCTGTTTTAGGGTGATTGCGCTGAGGTTTTTCACTATAGTACAAATGGGTGTCATCATTCATGAGCACCAAAGGAGCTATAAATGGTACTTTACAGTATAGCTGGGCAGATGTAGGCTTTATAACATCTGCTCTTTGTCAGAGAGTTACTTTTGTACTGAAATACATTTTGTTCAGTCAGGGCAGGTGGGTGGAGCTGGGAACTTGGTAAGGTGTGGTGATCTTCTGTCTTAAATGATGACTGATGTAGAAACACAATGGGTACCTCAACTCACTGGCAAACACCCAAAACTTAAAGTGAATCTGAAATGAATAATAAAATTAATGTTTGTTGACTTACATCCCTTTACCAAGTTAAAAAAAAAATATTTTCAGTTAGGTAAATATGAAATATTACATATGAATATTTGATGCATTATTTTGTGCTTGCAGCCAGCAGGTAGTAAAATCCAAACAACTACCTTTGTAATACTCCTAACACCTCTTCTATAAAGCACCAGAGCCAAGGCCAGGACAAGGGATGGGCAGGGGATTTGTGCTGGAAGGGGGTATTTGATGTAAGGGGGTGGGTTGTGCTCAGAGAGGAAGTTTGGGGGTTAGAGGATTTGTGCAAAGAAGGGAACATTTTTTTTTGGGGGGGAGATTTGTGCTGGGGACATATGGGGAGAGAGAGGGAGAGAGTATTTGAGCTGAGGGGGGCAAAGAATTGTGCTGGGAGGGGGGATTTCAGCAGGGAGTGGATCTGTGCTGGGAGGAGGGGGAATTTATATTTAGAGGGTAAGCATCCAAATTAGTGCTTGTTTTTTTGTGTGTGTGGAGGGGGGGTGATTTTTCCTGACACAAAATGCTCAAACATCTTGGGGGGGAGCACAATTTGGCATGTCCGCCCTGGCCTGTAGATAACCTTGTCCTGGCACCGACCAGGAGAGATCAGAGTACATGGAAGTGAATGACACCACCCATTCTCTCTTCTAGCAAGGATGCGACCTGTCTTATTATGCCAAGAGGCGTTCAAGCAGTGCTGGATTTTCTTATATGGTGTCATGGTACAAGATAACCATCCTGGCCCTCACTGTTGCCTGTTGAAGCAAGGCAACAATTTGTACTTTACATGTTGTGCCATTTTTGGGGGAACTTCAATGTGAAAAGGAGTCATGGGTTCATTTTAAAATAAATGAATTTGTATGTGGTAGATTATATAATTTTTTATATTAATAGAATATATTCAGTATTGCATATTACTATTTTGTATTCTGCTTTTGAGTCTGCAGGTGGAGCTTTAGATTCTTTTTCATGTTTTCCAGTTTCCTTACTTGCTGCTTATGAAAGTTTGTTTGTAGATCTTAATGCGTAGTTCCACCTAAAAAAAAAAATAATAATAAAAGTCAGCAGCTACAAAAACTGTAGCTGCCAGCTTTTAAAATACACACACTTACCTGTCCCTCGGTGTCTTCACCACCGCTGGTTTCACTGGCCATATTCTCTCCCCGGTGCCGGCATCTTCAGTGTGGGCACACGGCTGTGACAGCTTGCGGCGTCACAGCCGGGTGCCCACTGCGCATGCGCAAGAAGCGCTGCACTTTGTGAATGGCCCCGTAGTCTTCTGGGTGGGACCTGTCATGTGTCCCAGAAGACTACGGAGAAGGAGGGGGGTGGAGGACAACTTCCGCTTCCGATCGCGTAGGCGATCTCAGTGGAGGTGGGAGCTGGTCCCTGTCAAATTCGGGTACCCGCTCCCCAATCCTTAATGGGGAGCGGGGGGCAAAGGCTTAAAGCTTCCTCTTTTGGGTGGAGTTCCTATTTAAAGTGTTACTAAACCCACAACAGTAAAATGAATCTGTATATGCAGTAAAGCATGCTTGTTATACTTACTGTGGAACCTAAGGGGTTAATCCTCTGCATTGTGTAAAAAGACAGTTTGGTCCTGTTTTCTCTGCCCCATTCCTCTTGTTCAAATGTCCACTTGATAAGACAGACTGAACCCGTAGTCACATGCACATGCTCAGTTTAGTGTGTATTGCTAGAGATGTTTTTGTATTCTTGGGAGAGTGCATGTGATCAGCACAGGGCCAATCAGCACTGTCCAAACAGAGGTCAGGGGTTTTGCATCCTCCTAGAGGAGAAAGGAAACTCCTCCTACAAGCTTTAACCATTGCTCTGTTGAAGTCACAAGACTGCTCTAACTGCTGATGAGAAAAGGTATTTAGCAGTTTATATTTACTAAAATAATTGCATTTCCATGCTCTGCGTACTGTGGGAGACTAAGATATGAAGAATGAAGGGTCCTGGGTTTAGTAACACTTTAATTCTGTTTGTGAAGCAAGGATGTCTACAAAAAAAAAATACAAAACCTCCATGTATATAACTCATTAAGACCCATTTACACGCACTGCAGTGCAGTAAAGTACTGTGTATGTGCTTCAACAGTCATTTTAAATAGCATCCTATGACGTACACCCTGCTACAGCACACCACAATGGACAATGTACTTTAGGAAAGAAGCAAACCCGTTTTCGTATGCACTGGGGCCTATTCAAATAAATAATGAAGGTCGCTATAGTGCACAATAAAACGTGTTAGCGCAGTACAATCTATTGTGAATGGGTCATTATATTTTACGATGTTTCTTTGTATATCCTGTGAGTTCATATGTATATTTGGGCAGTCATACTGCTTACATATACAGTTAGTAGTGGCACACAGTGATTGTGTTTTAGCCTGGGTTCACATATGTGCTGTGCGGTATATCGCATATTATTCGAACAGGAACCGCACCGCATTCCTGTGCAAAGCACATGTGATTTGTGTACGGTGCGACTGGAGCCATACATTTTGTATGGCTCTATTAGCACCGCACCAAAAACAAGCAGGACCCTTTTTTGGGTTTGCAATAGAATTGGATCGCATGGGTATTCACACCTATGTGATCCGATTCTGCACATCGCACTGTGGTTTGCGGACCGCTTTTGGGGTGTTAACTTAAAATACACACCCGCAGCGGTTCACATGAATGGGGTGCAATTCTGATGCGGTGTGGAATTCGCACTGAAAATGCTGCAAATTCCGTACCGCATCAGTGTGAACCAGGGCTAAGTGTTTCTTTCTCTCGGTAGGAATTTAGTGTTCTCGGATGATATAAGACTGTATAAGACTCTGTGTGATTAGTTGACCCCGGCTTTATTACCGGTTACACAGCGCTGTTTTCTTCATATGTGATAGATTGGCGTTTCTAGCAGAAGATTTGTATCTCGACTGGTATACACCACAGTAATATATAATATTGCTTACTGTGCCCCTTAACCTTTATTTCATGTATATAAATGGGAACTGGAAAAATCTTTGACATATATTTTAAAATAAGCAGAAACCAGTGTGGGAAGGGACTTCTTCATAATGAGTCTGCTGATTACTGACATGAGTAATGCCTGATTCTTCTATCACTCTATCAGAAAAGGCTTCACTGTAGCTTGCTATGTTCAGTAAGTATTTCTGCAGCGTAAAAGAATGTTTTGAGTAAAAAGTCAATTGGAGAACTGCTTATTCAAGTCAGGAAACAATACAACTGTGCTAAATTCAGAATGTCCTCACAATTTACCATCATATGAATATTTATAAACATTTTTCATCTGCTGTACTCCGAAGTGGGACTGCAACCCCTCTCACATGGCCCAGTATGTGGTGGTAAGCCTTCCCAGGGGATCAGAGGGAGGATAGTGCATGAACAAGTAAGCAATCAGGACCCTAAATTATATAAAGCCTCAGTTTATAAACTTGTAAACATTTAAAAAATGACAATGCCACATAATGTCCCTGTAGTTAGCGAAGTGGGAAAGGTGTTCACAGTCCAAATAAGGACAGCAGCCGTGGGTCACAACACTGCTCTTCCATATGTAGCACTACTTCCTTAGGAGTTGTTGAAGATTTGGGTCCCCCCTATAGTCTTGCACAGTCAGGCAACATGCATTTAACACACACTTGCATTCTAGAGACAGTAAACAGTCCTTGAGCTTGGTTTTTAAGTTTTATCAGGGGTATTGATGGGGTAAAGGATGTATGGGATGCCCAAGGAACAGTAAACTGAGGACAACTTCCTGGCAACTATATATAAGTTCAAGATAGGAAATTCTCTTCTGGGAGAGCTCTCTAGCTTCTCCTGGTGTACCACTCCAGACCCCAACACCTCTTCTTTACCTAGCTGTCTGGAGGAATCCCTGGGCAAGGGGATGAAAAGCCACTTGAAATGTAAGTCCTGGCTGTAGAGCTAACCAGGTTTCCCACCAGAATGCTCCTTCCCCTTAACTTGCCCAGGGGGTGTAGGATTACTCACTCAGTCCTTGCCTGTGTACTGGCTGGGTTGGTAGCTGCATTTGGGCCTTCCGCTGAGCTGGCTTCTTCCTTGTCTCCACAGGTGGTCCTCCCTCTGGACACTGATGAGGATGAGTGATCCTCCTTTCCAGGTTCCGGCCTGTAGGTTAAGCCTTTTCCCACTGTGCCCCCTCCCAGAATCCTGCATCTCTACCTTCCTAACAACTTCCACCCGATCTCTCCTGCTGCTGAGCAGGCTCAAACCCTTGTAGGCTGTCCTGGCCCCATGACAAGCCTCCTGCTTTGCTATTGGCCAAAGTCCTTTGAGTGTGCAGGCCAGCTCCTCCTCACCCCCACCCCACTGCTTCTAGAATCTTGTCCAAGATTCTAGAGCAGGGGAAGGTATCATGGAATTGACCTGAAGAGCCTCTCAGCCCTGTCCCAAATTTGACTCTGCAGACTATTCACCCAGGTTGCTACTCAGCCTAACTAAAAAGAAATGTAACTAGCTCCCCCTGGCCATTTAGAGGGGAGCTACACATAGATACGAGGGGCAGGGAGGGGTTTATTTACTAAAGCTGGAGAGTTCAAAATCGTGCTCACTTCTGCATAGAAACCAATCAGCTTTCAGGATTTATTGCCGAAGCTTAACTGAACAAGCTGAGGTTAGAAGCTGATTGGTTTCTATGCAGAAGAGAGCCTGATTTTGCACTCGCCAGCTTTAGTAAATAAACCCCGAAGTGTCACTTCCTGGATCACCAGGTGCAAAAAGAATAAAACAAATGCACCTGATATGTCTAAGGACCGGTAACCTGCAATTTGTTTTTGCTTTTGGATTTAGAGATGCTTTAAACCATTGAAGCTATCAAAGGTGAGGCATCTCATTGGGTTAGTCTTCACCGTTCCATGCTCTACATGCCTGAATTTGTCATTCTTCCCCAGAACATCCTCTCATGTGAGGGATGAAGAGCCACTTGTTTGAATTACTGTATTTTATTCAATTTTCTAAGCCGCGGCCCATGTCAAGAAATTGAAACTCTCGGCATTAGCCAGCTTTGAGCACCTAACCAGTTAAATCTAATAAGTGGAAAACCTAACTGGCAGTATCCTGAAATAGCCACAGCAGTGGCAAACACAGAAAAAGAGCACATTTTGTTCTTTATTTATGTGTCGAGAAAAGCAGAACAATCTTTTAGTTGCTAGGTGACCAGCGGATCGGATGTTCTTCTTCTATAGAGGTGGGGAAGCTAGTTGGATAATGCCTCTCTGACTCTCGGAGTATATCAACAGTTGTTAAAAGCCCGTGCTCGGCTATTGACCAGATGATTGGATGTACTCTAGCACACAATTAGGGCCGCGGAACCTGTATTTCACACTGGGCAAAAGGTCGTGGTTCACTTTGATGCGGAATAACAAGGGCAGCTGACCTGTGACTGGCAGAAAATGACTTGCTTTGTGAAGGAGCCATTTATATTTTATTAATCTTTTTCTGCTGCGTAAAGTTACATTGGATTCATATGACGAAATTTGCCTGATGTTACGATGTATGAAATAACTGTTCTTGTGTGTACAATAATAATATTGATTTGTGTGTAGTGCAACCCCCAAAGAGCTGCCAGTGAACGTAGTCTTATTCCCCCAGTTAGAGCTTACACAGCCAGATACATTTCATTTGAGCCAGTGGAAGAGCGAAGAAAATGCTCAATCTAGAGGAGTCTTGTTAGTGTTTTATTGGAACTTTGAACTTGGATGAGGTGAGGGGAGCATGGGATACCCCAGAACTGAACGCTCTGAGGACTCCTTAAGTATCTTGCTGAACTGCACAAAAATGTTCCACAGAATCACTAATGCCAATGGTGATTATGCCCTCTCCCAAGGACCAAAAACAGTCACTGACTCTCCAGCACTTGGACCATCTTCTCACACAGCCAGAGGATCATCTTCTCACGCAGCCACAGGATCATCAGTTGCCTCCTTCCGATATCCACTAGGCTCTTCCCAGTGAGGGAGATAATAGCCCACACCACCATAGGATAGTGGGACTCTTTCCCCCAACTTCCTCCTGGCTCTCTCCAGCGAACTCAGTCTCAGTCTGGACTCAAATTGATCCATGACTAAGCTTGTAAACAGGCTCCCCAGCTGAGCCTAGCTGGGACCTTGATGTCTTCATAAAGGCTTCTCCTGCACTCCTGTCTTGGGGCAGAGCCCATGCACAGGGGTCTACCCCAGCAGGACTGGACTCAGCAACTCTGACCCCCTGCATGAGGCCTCATATTATTTATGGGCTCTCCCACAACTTACTGGGCACACCTCTCCAGGTATTGGCTGGAGTCCCATATAGAGTTAGGTCCATATATATTTGGACACAATCTTCATACTTTTGGCTCTGTATGCCACCAGAATAAATTAAAATGAAACAATCCAAATGAATTTGAAGTGCAGACTTTCAGCTTTAATTCAAGGGGTTGAACGTAAATAAATATGTAAAAATTTTAGGAACTGCAACCATTTTTATACACAGTCCCTCCAATGTAATTGGACAAATAAATATAATCATAAGTAAAATGTTCATTTTTAATATTTTGTTGAAAATCCTTTACTGGCAATGACTGCCTGAAATCTGGAACCCATGGACATTACCAAAGACTGGGTTTCCTCCTTTCTGATGCTTTTCCAGGCTCTAACTGCAGCTGTCTTCAGTTATTCTTTGTTTGTGGGTCTTTTTGTCTTTAGTTTTGCCTTCAGCAGGTAAAATTTATGCTCAGTTGGGTTGAGATCCGAAGATTGACTCGGCCATTGCAGAATATTTGACGTCTTTTCCTTCAAAAGCTCCTGGGTTGCTTTTGCAGTGTGTTTTGGATCATTGTCCATCTGTACTGTGACGTGCCGTCCAATCAACTTTGCTGCATTTGGCTGAATCTGGGCTGACAGTATATCTCTAAACACTGCAGAATTCATCCGGCTGCTTCTGTCTTCTGTCACATCATCAATAAACACCAATGACCCAGTGCCACTGGAAGCCTTGCATGCCCATGCCATTACACAGCCTCCACCATGTTTTACAGATGACGTTGTGTGCTTTGGATCATGAGCTGTTCAAAACTTTCTCCACACTTTTTTCTTCCCCTCATTCTGGTACAGATTAATCTTAATCAAAAGAATGCTTTTCCTGACTGGTTTGGCTTTTTTAGATTGTTTTTGGCAAAGTCTAATCTGGCTTTTCTATTCTTCAGGCTTATGAATGGTTTGCACCTTGTGGTGAACCCTCTGTATTTGCTCTCGTGAAGTCTTCTCTTGATTGTAGACTTTGACAATGATACGCCCACCTCCTGGAGAGTGTCTTTAACTTGTCTGGATGTAGTGAATGGGTTTTTCTTTATCATAGAGAGGATCCTGCGATCATCCACCACTGTTGTCTTCCATGGACGTCTATGCTTTTTTATGTTGCTGAGCTCACCAGTGCGTTCTTCTTTCCTCAGAATGTACCAAACTGTTGATTTGGCCACTCCTAATGTGGCTGCTATCTCTCTGATGGATTTGTTTTGTTTTTGAAGCCTTACAATGGCCTGTTTCACTTGCATGGACTGCTCCTTTGAACGCATGATGTAGGTTCACAGCAATAGATTCCAAATGCAAAAACCACACTTAGAATCAACTCCAGACCTTTTACCTGCTTAATTGATGAAAAAATAACGAAGGAGTAGCCCACACCTGGCCATTAAACAGCTTTTGGTTCAATTGTCCAATTACTTTTGTTTCCTAGAAAAAGGGGGGATGGCTACTCTTAAGAGCTGTAATTCCTAAACCCTTCCTCCAATTTGGATGTACATACCCTCAAATTAAACCTGAGAGTGTGCACTTTTTGCCCATATCCATTATATAATGATAGCTTGAATGTTTTGGTAAATACCTGAAAAAAGCTAAAATTGTGCCTATGTCCAAATATATATGGACCTAACTGTATATATTTAGGCTGCTCAATCTGTTGTTCCTCCCACTAAAATTCTAGAACAGGGGTCTCCAAACTTTATAAACAAAGGCCAGTTTACTGTCCTTAAGATGTTAGGAGGCCGGGCTGAGTATTGACTAAAACGGGCTGAATACAAATGCACGCCACACTTTTCAGATATTTATTTGTAAAAAATGTTGAAAACCATTTATCATTTTCCTTCCACTTCACAGTTATGTGCCACTTTGTGTTGGTCTATCACAGTGGTGGTCTATCACAGTGGTGGGCAACCTTTTTTTTCAACTGAGCCAAATCTCGCCAAAACCACGATTGAAATTTATTTTGAGAGCCACATTTTTAAAACTGAACATACATAGGATGGTACACTGTTTTTAGTTTCAATAAGTTTTTATAGTAATTAATCCCCCATAGTAATTCATCCCCCATATAGTAATTCATCCCCCATAGTAATTCATCCCCCATATAGTAATTCATCCCCCATAGTAATTCATCCCCCATAGTAATTCATCCCCCATATAGTAATTCATCCCCCCTATAGTAATTCATCCCCCATATAGTAATTCATCCCCCATATAAATTCATCCCTCATATAGTAGTAGTAAGTAAGTAGCAAGTAGTAATCCAAGTCCCCCCTGTGTCACTTCACTTAGCTTTGCTCCGCGCGTTCCTCTCACCGTGTTCCCGCACCGTTCCGGTCTTCAGGGCGGACTGTAAGAGGAGCCTAGCTCCTCTCACGTTTGTCACGTTGCCCCGCCTACACACATCCTGACAGCCAATCACTGGCTATCAGGATGTGAGTGGGAGCGAGACTGGCCAATCATTGCATTTGAGCGCGCTGCCCTGGCTGTTTTTTTTTTGGATCACGCTGCAGAGTCCCTGCCGCAGGAGAGGAGGGAGGGGAGCGGGCGCCCGGCACACAAGAGCCGCATTAAAGCGTGTAAAGAGCCGCATGTGGCTCGCGAGCCGCGGCTTGCCGACTACTGGTCTATCACATAAAATCACAATAAAATACATTAACATTTTTGGTTGTAACATGACAAAATGTGGAAAATTTCAAGGGGTATGAATACTCTTTCAAAGCACTGTATGTGCTAAGGCCTTTTTTCTCAATTTTATGGAAATGTCAAAAAGTGGTGGTGTGAACTTGACACAAAACAGTTTGCTTTGTCAATGCATTAGGAATATGTTGGGTAAAGCTACTCAGTGCCGCCTATAGCATATGATGTGAACAGATTCTGAGCTGCTCAGGGCAGTATCCATGTCGTAGCAAAATTTGAATGGCATGTCACATTTAGCAGGTGGTACAATCCGCAGAACGTGACCCATTCAAGTAAATGGGGCCGAGCTGCAACTGCATGCAGTGCACATGATTGTGGTGAGGTGGGTTGGGATTTTGAAGGTTTAACCACGTGACGACCAGCAACGTACCCATACGTCGTTGGATTGTAAGTAGTTATAACAGGATGATGCCTGCAGTATTGTTTTTTTTTTTTTTTTTTAGAGTCGACGGTCAGCTTTCTTGTAAAAGCAATCCAAGCAGGTATTTAGCCACTGGATTACTTTTTACAAGCAGTGGGAGAGTACGTCCCCCCCTCCTGCCAACTTCTTTGGTTCTCTTGGACATCAGAAGCGATAAGCATTTATCACTTCCGGTTTCCCTGGTTGTAAACTGCGCCATTTTTAAATTGGGAAAGTATCTGACACACTGATCTTGGTGTGATCAGATGCTCTTAAGGGCAGAGGAGACATCTGGGGTCTAATAGGGGGATGGGGGGGACAGACTAACTGCCACTGACCTGTATGTAAACAATACAGATCTCTCCCCTGTCAGCTCCTGCACACTGCATTGTATTGCTCTGCATTGCTCATACAAAGCAATGTGCTGACACAGTGAAACACACAGCACACAGTAAAAAGCACACAGTTAACCCTTTGATCGCCCCAGATGTTAACCCCTTCCTGCCCAGTGTCATTAGTACAGTGTCAGTGCTTTTTATTAGCACTCATCACTGTATTGATGTCGCTGGGGATGTCAGTGGCAGTTAGTCAGTCCCCCCCATCCCCCAAAGTGTCAGAATGCCCGCTACAGTCCTGCAAAAGTCGCTGATCACCGCTATTACTAGTATTAAGTGAAAAAAAAATTCCAATATATATACCGCCATTTGTAGACGCTATAACTTTCACTTAAACCAATTCATTTACACGTATTGGGATTTTTTTTTTTAGCAAAGACATGTAGTAGAATACATTTTTGCCTAAATTTATGACATTTGATTTTTAACATTTTTTTTACTGGACATGTTTAATAGCAAAAAGTCAAAAATATATATATTTTTTTAAAATTGTCAGTCTTTTTTTGTTTATAGTGCAAAAAATTAAAAACCGCACAGGCGATAATATACCACTGACACAAAGCTGCATTTGTGGGAAGAAAAGGATGTAAATTTCATTTGGGTGCAGCGTTTGCATAACCGCGCAATTTTCAGTTGGTCGGGAAAGGGGGGGGGGGGTAAATCCTCTGGAGGGCAAGTGGTTAATATCTAAAATAAAAATGCCATCTTCCATCTGAGTTTTCTCACCTGGGTATTTTATTGTACCAGAGATTTTATTCAGGTTGCACAGTAACAATAGACAGATGACGGAGCAGGTTTGCTGTGCGAGGAAAGTGCGTGTTGGTTCGGCGGAGTACATGGAGTGAATGGATGTGTTTGTGCATGAACCTGGATACTTGATATCATGGGATAGAAGAAGAGAATGTCTCCCGCTGGGACGTCTCATGCTGGATCTATTGTGTTGTTATGCAGATTGGCTGAGGTGAAATACTGTGCACAGGCCTGTACTTGTCCCTCGGCGGATTGCTGGATGACACTGTATGGGCTGTGCACGGTTCTCCGGATAAAGAACATCTATTACTTCCCACCCAGTTCAGCCAGACAGAGCGGTTTGAGATCCAGTGTCTCCGGCAGCCTGTCCTCCTGCTTTCCTCGCAGGGCGCTTTATCTTTATGGTGTACTTGGACTACATACGTTCTAGAATTGATTCTGCGCCTCCTCTGTAGAACCATTACTGTGACCATTAAAGCTGAACTGCCGGAAAAAAAAGACTTAGGCCCAAAGGTGGACTGACAACTCATGGGGCCCCCGGGCAATAGGGGATCATGGGGCCCCTGTGTCCTTGCCCAAACTCAAAAAAGCCTATGAAAAAGGTACCAGGGGCATCTCAAGGGGCCTCCTACTGACCCTGGGCCCTCGGGCAGTGCCTGAGTTTCCAAATGGTCAGCCCGCCCCTGCTTAGGCCTCATTCACATGTGTACTTAAAGTTTTACTAAACCCACAACAGTACAATCAGTCTGTATATGCAGTAAAGCATGCTTGTTATACTCACTGTGGAACCTAAGAGGTTAATCCTCTGCATTGTGTAAAAAGGCTGCTTGATCCTGCCTGCTCTGATCCTCCCCTTCTTCCAGGGTCCCCTTCTTATCTCCTGATAAGACATATCATGTGGAGTCACTCTGCACATGCTCAGTTTGGTGTGTATTTTTTTTTCCTGGGAGAGTGCATGTGATCAGCACAGGGCCAATCAGCTCTGTCCAGACAGAGGTCAGGGGTCCTGCATCCTCCTAGAACAGAAAGAAAACTCCTCCTACAAGCCTTAACCAGTGCTCTGTTGAAGTCACAAGACTGCTCTAACTGCTGATGAGAAAAGGTATTTAGCAGTTTATATTTAGTACAATAATTGCATTTCCATGTTGTGAGTACTGTGGGAGACCAGATATAGTGAATGCAGGGTCCTGGGCTTAGTAACACTTTAAGCTCATGCCCGTGCAAGGCTGTGTTTGCCCGCATGGAGATGCACCGGTGTTCCATGCATCCGCCACACAGGCAGTCCCATTCATGTCAGTTGGGATGCAGCAGCTGCACGGACACAGCTGCTGCTGCCAATTTGACAGCCGTATGGGTGTGGATGCACATCCCCGAACACAGTGTGCATTCAGAGACCCGCAGCCACATGGCTGTCAAATTGGGAGGGAATGGCTGTGTCCATGCAGCCACTGCATTCCAGTTGACATGAATAGGAGTTCCTGGATGGGGGATGCATGGAACAGCTGTGCAAGCAGACATGGCCCTCACACAGGACTATGCCTAAATACCAATAGTAAACCGCACACTTGCACACAAAAACAAATATAGTGAAAAAATCTAAGCAGCGAACACAAACAAGCAGCTATCCCTTCTGCTGTATACAAATAAAGTAAAAATGTGTTGCACTAAATAATAAAACCCAAAAATAATGTGTTCCCGATGCAAAAATACACAAAATATGGATAACACAACCCCCCCCCTCCAAAAAACATACATAGAGTGAAAATTAAAGATAAAAGGAGTCCACAAAATAGTCTCATCCAAGGATGCGCAAGAAAGTGAAGACATGTCTCTTTCAGAAATCTTTTATATGTAGTGCCACTGACAACGAATTTGCACCCAGGGTGGTAGTAGGGTGCTCGATTACCATGACCCCCTTAGACTTAGAGTATTACTAAACCCACAACAGTAAAATCAGTCTGTATATGCAGTAAAGCATGCTTGTTTTTCTGAACTGTAAAACCTAAAAGGGATAATTCTCTGCATTGTATGAAAAGGCTGTTTGATCCTGTCTTCTCTGATCCTCCCCATACTTTGCTGTCCCCACTCCATCTGCTGATAGAACAGAGCTTTGGGGGCAAGCTGTACATGCCCAGTTTGGAGTGTATTGCTAGAGAGGTTTTTTTTTTTCTTTGGGAGGGTGCATGTGATCATTACAGAGCCAATCAGCACTGTCCAGACAGAGGTCAGGGGTTATGCAGCCTCATAGGACAACCATGGGAGCTTTAACCAGAGGTCTTCTGGACACTGATAGATGTCACATAGCTGCTCTAACTTAGCAGTTTTTTTTATTTACTAAAATGATTGCATTTTTTCATTTACATTTTTAAATGAGACTTGTGGCAAAAGAAAACAAAATAATAATAATAATAATAATAATTTCCATGTTCTCTGTATTGTGGGAGACCAGATACAGTGAATGCAGGGTCATGGGTTTAGTAACACTCTAAGGCCACTTTCACACGGGCGGTTGTTTTGCTGCTTGTAAATGCATGTTTTTTATTTTGAAATTCCAAACACTCCCGGCACAGAGATCACTCATTGAGTTTATCTGTGATTACGTGCATTTACGTGTGTGCACATGCGGCTGCGCTTAGCTACGGTAGTAAATTCTTGCCTTTTCTATAGCAACTGTTTACTTTTTTTTTTGTACTGCGATTACCTGCGTTTGTGTACAGATAGCTGTGGTACATTATTATTTTTCCTAACCGCATAAAAGAGTATGTTATGAAAACGCTTCTAAATGCAGTGTGTGAACGGAGCCATAGGGATGCATTGTCTGCATTTAGCTGCGGTAAATAAGCTCCTCTAACCGCAACTAAAAGCTGAAATCTAACCGCTTGTGTGAAAAGGGCCTAAGAGTGGTCATGAAGCACTTATGTAATGACTCAGCACATCTGGGTCATCTTCTAAGCCACCTCGGTGTCACCCAAGACCACCATCAATCAGGTAGGTATATGTAGATCTCCCACATTAATATTCATGTAAGGCAAGAGAGAGAAAGCCTCTCCATAATGTAAAGACCTCTTAAAATAATTTGTTTAAACAAAGAAGTGCACTCACATTAAAACATGTGTGCATGTACATACGATCAACAGTTTGGCATTGGCATCCACCTCTTCGAACGTGATGACGTCAACTAAGGCTCCGCCCAATGCATTTAGTCATCAAAAGATGTCCTCTGGGGCTTTGCTTAAATACGCCCATATGAAGGAGGACATACGCTTGTTGTGGGTCCCCCTTCCCACGGTAAAGGTTAACTGCTTGTTTTGCCTAAAGGATGATGAAAGATGTGATCTACTTACATAATTCTTCCCTCCCTTGGCAAGTGGCCAGAATGTGGGCAGGCCCTCTGGATCCTCCTGTACAATCAAGACAGTTGGTCCTGCATTATACAGGATGACGTCAGAGAGGTGTGACCAGGGGACCGGTGGTATGAAGTAGAGGAAGTGTGCCTGTAGAAAGATTTCTCTTCCCCTCCTATTCTGTTGACAGCTCAAGAATTTTGGATTTGCCATCCCTTTGGGAACCATTAAGGGTCCATTCACACCTCTCTAGTGCAGTGTTTTGCAATCAAAGCATGTTATATGTGCTAGTTCCGTAATGCAGCCTCGACGCACAAAAATGGTGCATGTCCTTTTTTGGGTGTTTGGTGCATTGCCAGCCCATTCACATGTTTAGGATGTCAAGATCTGGACATTGGATGGGCTGTGATGCGCAACACAATGATGACCTGTTTGCAATAGGACCAGTTCACACCAACATACTGCATACGTGTGCTGGGAGAAAGTGGAACATGTTTTCAATGCAACACAGTTCACCATAATGCATTATGGAAGACAAAATAAAGTATTTGGGTTTCTGCTATGGAAATAAAATGCAAATTCATGCAACACATTCAAAAAAGCATGACAACCCATGTCAGTTCAAGTTTATTACACTCAACACACATGCAGGGTGAGAATCCAGGCTGTCCAGTGTCAGTGACAGGGAGGGGGAATCTTCCCAGTGGAGACAAAGCAGTCAGGCCCCTTTCACACGGGCATTCCATTTTTTTCATCAGTTCAGTCACATTTTTTCAATAAAAAAAAATGGATCAGTTCACATAAGTGCTTCATCAGTTTACATCCGTTTTGCATCCATTTTTCATTCGTTTATATCAGTTCACATCCGTTTTTCATCAGTTTAAATCCGTTTTTCATCAATTAACATCAGTTTATCAGTTTACATCAGTTCACATCCGTTTTTCTTCAGTTCACATCAGTTTATATCCGTTAACATCTGTTTTTCATCAGTTTACATCCGTTTTTCATCAGTTCACATCAGTTTACATCTGTTTTTCATCTGGTCAAATCCATTTACATTTGCTTTTCATCAGTTCACATCCATTTTTTATCATTTCACATCAGTTTTATCAGTTTACATCCGTTTACATTTGTTTTTCATCAGTTCATATCCGTTTTTCATCAGTTTACACCCGTTTTTCATCAGTTCACATCAGTACACATCAGTTTTTCATCAGTTCACATCAGTTTTTCAGCAGTTCACATCAGTTTTTCATCAGTTCACATCAGTTTTTCATCCGTTTACATTTGTTTATTATCAGTTCACATCAGTTTTTCAGCAGTTCACATCAGTTTTTCAGCAGTTCACATCCGTTTACATTTGTTTTTCAGCAGTTCACTTCCGTTCACATCCGTTTTTCATCAGTTCACATCAGTTTTTCGTCCAGTTTTCGTCCGGTTTCTTCCGGTTAAAACCATTATTCATCTGTTTACATCAGTTTTTCGTCCATTCCGTTTTTTTTAATGGAAGAAAAATAGAGTTTTCTTTTGTCCAAAAAACCTGATGTTAATGGATGAGGACATTAACAGATGATCATCCGTTTACATCTGCTAGTCCATAGAAATACATGGGTGTCCGTTTTTCATCCGTAAACAGACAGATGAAAAACGGATATACGGAACGCCCGTGTGAAAGAGGCCTAAGAAGCTTACTCCATCTATCCAGCAAGAAAGACATATGTTCCTAATTATCATACTGATTTGTTGGCTTTAATATTTTAAGCCACCCTTAACAAGTATACAGAACAAGAGTTCAGTTTTCCCTCTGAAGTTCCGGTTGGATGAAGATGGCCTGTCTCAGTCTGTCTTCTCTGTACCGTGTGGTCGGAGGCAACTTGGCCCCCTATTGCGTCAAATGATATTAATAATGACTGCAGTAGGCGTTGTCTGCACTGGTATGGCCTGTCCCATCAGACACCAACAAGGGAGAGAAGCCCGAGCTTTAAGGTGGTTTCAGAAGACATGACCGCTTACACTTTCAGCATTGTTTTACCTGCTGTCCGATCCCGACGCATAGAAGGTGCTGTCCCTGTATGCTGAGAGGGTCCGGTTTGTGAGGTCTGGAGTGCCTTTCCTGTGTGTGTGTACCAGTGGAGCCCCCTGTCCCTGACCAGAACCCTGGTGACCACCAGTGTTTCCCGGATATAATTACATGCACATTAATATTGCAGTGCAAGCACACTTCAATTTTATATCACAAGAAGTCACGAGCACGGAAGTTTGATGTATCACCTTTATTGGACTACCTATTTATAAAGATATCTTGGATTATCATCTACTTTTATTGCAATATCTTTTTACATTGATCACCACTTTATACAGTTCACTAATGTATTTATTTGCCTCATTGATTCATCCATTCACGATTTTTCTTGTCACTCAGTTGACAACATTTTTTGTTACTCTTACCTAGCGCATTCATTTGCGCCTTGTATGCACTTGTCACTTTCTCAATTACTTTTAATATTTAGCGTTGCATTTTATATTTCCAAGCATTTGTAGGCAGTTGGTGTCTGATGAGGCATACTATGCTAGAACCAACTGGGCGAATGGGGTAGCATCTCTGTACCCCATGACAAATCCTTACCAATGCCAGTCGAAGCGATATGTTGGTACAAACCTGCTATATTGTCCAAAGCCTGATTCTGCTGAACCTCCTTGGCGGTATGATTCTTTCCGATTTTTTGTGCTGAAAGTGGTACCATTTTTTTGCATGGAAATATGTAGTTTTTTATTGTAGGCTGTAATTTTTAGGAATAACTCACTGAAATCTGTCCGAACAAGAGTCTATTAAACATTCCGGATATGATAAAACTTGAAACACGAAATCATAAATTATAATTTAATAAATAATCATAAAAAAATAATATAATAATAATATATTTAATTCAATAATATAATCAAACCAAAAACACTGAAATTTGAAATACAGAGGCAAATTCGCACATCACTGAGCAAAGTCGCAAAGTCGTTTTCAGTGTCTGATGACGAATTTCCCCACGAATCATTATCACTCAATTCTGCAAGTGGTTCTGATTTACTATCGCTGTTCTAAAACCGCTTTTGACGTAAAGGGACGCTTTTTGGACGCCATGGACTTTTCTAAGTTTCCAGGCAGAAAGAACATTCAAAATGCAGGCAGGGCACAGGACAAAGCACTAGGGACAAAATGTATGTGAAATGCATTGAAACAGCAATGACAGCAAAAATGAAATTTTTTAAAAATTTCAAATTTCCCGCTGCCCGTACGTCCCGACGTCACAGGGACCGGAACACAGAAGCCGGATGCCGGCATCAGTCGGAGGAGATGGCCGGGGATGCTGCAGGGGACACATCGCGGGAGCGAAGGACAAGGTAAGTGCTGCAGGGACCCCCTGAGCAACGCCGCATGGTAAGCCCGAGTGTAGTTCGGGGTTACCGCTCTTGGTACTGAAATTTTACCCCGAGCTACACTCGGGAAAACCGCTAAGGAGGTTAAAGAGTAACTCCACTTTTGTTGAGAAAAAATAATTCCCCTCTGGGTGTTAATGGGCATTGCAAGAATTTTAATAAACTTTGTTGCAGATTCCTACCTTTTTGTTATTCTGAAGAAATAGCGATTTGTTTGCCTGTGTCCATGTGCAGGGTGAATCTGTATAAAAGTGGTTTTATAATTATCAATCACCGGCAGGGCTCTGAGGAATGTGTCAGGGTCTGCATCCTTGTAGATGTGATTTCTATTTGGGAGTATCTCAACAAAAATGACATTTTTGTTGCAGGGGATGCCCAAAATCTGACTTGTATCTTAGTGCAGACTTCTGCGAAAATCAGTAAGCCAATCACACAAGCAGGAAACGACATGTCTGGTGGGCGTTCTGTACCCCATCTGTGCACAAAACACATCCAAGTAGCCACATTGCATTTTACAGAACATTACAGCGCTACAGATTGAAAAGGAAAGGTCATTTTTAATAACATGCAATTGATTTGTGTTGCAATCATATATGCTATATATATATATTTTTTTTCCCCATGAAAGTGGAGTTACCCTTTAAGACTTCTCTGCTATTCTCCCTTTACTTTCCAGTTTAAATACTGAGCATCCATCCACAGTTGTTTTCATTACAGCATCATGGGTAAAATGTAATAGTAATAGTGTTTGAGTGTCCTTTTTTTTCTGTGGTAGTGACTATGCCCCTGTTGTGAATAAAAATATCAGCATGCACATTTTGTAAGACATGCTAACTCATGTTTTGCCAGCAGGGGCAGTGTTGCATTGATAAGCATCAGGTGAGCTGAGGGTTACTGTGGCTTGCATTGCCCAAATCTGTCTGCACTGCCCAGCTTGTAGGGCCCATTCAAACCAGAAACTGCATGTTTACTGCGTATTTTTGCATGCCCAATGACGTGCATTCCACGCATGTTTTCTATGCGTATTTGCATGCATTTTGAGGCACATTATTCTAAACGTGCCTTTTCTTCAGGCTCCATTCACACGAAGCTGAGAGTTTTTCAAGCACTTTTTTCAGGCGTCTTTGAGCGTTTTTTTTTTTTTACTAGATTTGCAATTATAGGTGTTTTTTCAAGAGTTTTTGCTGTGGCCAGTAGCAATAGAAATACCTGCTGTTTGAGCTGAACATGCCTGAAAAACACTTGAAAAAACACTCATTCCCACTGTTAAGGCATTTTCCATGTAAGTCTATGGGGACAAAATGCTCAGATCTGTCTGAAATGTAGCACAAGTACTTTTTTTGAGCATCAAATGTTTTTCTACAGGCAACAATGCTCAAGTGTGAACTGGGGCCATTGAAAATAATGGGATTTTACTTACTGAGCATTGTTGAGTGTTGAGCTTCGAGGTAAAAAACGCTCGTGTGAACGGGGTCTTAGGGCTCGTTCACACTTGGCTTTTTTACCAACGCTTGCCAAACGCCCCTATAGCGTTTGGCAAGCGTTGGTCCGGCGTTTGCGGAGCGTTTTTTAACGCTCGGCAAATGCTCCGCAAACGCCGCATGCGCGGTTTAGCGGAGGTTGCCGAGCGTTAATAACGCCCCACAAACGCCTATACTTCAGTTTGAGTGGTGTTACCGCTCCGCAAACGCCCCGCAACCGTGTCGCAACCGCACCGCAAACGTCGGCCGGGCGTTTGCGGAGCGGCACCATAGACGAGAATAGAAGGCTTCAACTCCTCCTGACTTGACCAGAGGCGTCCGTTTTTCCGCGACGCAACGTGACGCAAACGCTCCCGTTAGAACAGCACCATGTGCTGCAATGTGCAGAATTGGCAGAGGCGTTTGGAAAGCGGTAAAAACGCTTCCCAAACGCCTCTCTGCCGCCTGCACACAATGCTAGTGTGAACGTACCCTTAAGGTCACTTCTGCCTTCTTTTATCCTTGGGCTTTTATGTGCATTTGCAGTGCAGAAAAATGCAGCTTGCTGTATTTTTTTTCATACAGGAAATTTCCTTAACGGTACACAGACAGCAAGACCCTTCTCTATGCAAAAATGTAATTACTGCTCACTGCAAAATGGGGAATTTACATAACTAAGGTATTACTTAGTGTTGCAGGTGTAAGCCTTTTAATACCCCACCCAACAGGTTTACAACCTACTAATCAATCCACTGGACACTTTCTTTTTGGAGATGAGAGGCCATAGCAGCCATTTTTATTAAGCGCTTCCCAACTGCCCTATAGCAGAAATACTGCTACAGAACGGCACAGGTGTGCAAAACTACGTATATATATATAGGCCCTACCCGCGCCGCCATTCGTGACCGTGGCTGTCAATCCCTGGGTCCCGGCCAGTGATTACCGAGAATCTCTGATGGGGAGGAGAACTGTTTTGTTACTAACAGTTCTTCCTGTCAGCTCGGGCACACTGCTTTGGATGGCTGTGCACAGCACAGCCACCCAAAGCAGTGTGCTTACAGTGAAGCACAATTACACCTCCCCTAGTAAAACACACCCTGCACACAGTTAACCTTTTGATCGCCCCACATGTTAACCCCTTCCTGCCCAGTGTCATTAGTACAGTATCAGTGTGTTTTTTTTAGCACTGATCACTGTATTGGTGTCACTGGGGATGTCAGTGACACCAAGTCAGTTCCCCCCAGTGTCAGAATGTCCGCCTCAATCCCGCTATAAGTCACTGATCGCCACCATTACTAGTAAAAAAAAAAAAAATTAAAAAAATCCAGTATATATACACCGCTATTTGTAAACGCTATAACTTTCACATAAACCGATTAATTTACATGTATTGGGATTTTTTTTTTAGCAAAGACATGGAGCAGAATACATTTTGGCCTAAATGTATGACGAAATTAGATTTTTTTAAAAAAATTTTTAGGGGGGGGATGGGAGAAATAAGGAAAATATGGGAAATGATTGTATATTTTTTATGTAAAGAATTTGTACTGTAGATTTTATCTTTCCTATTATTTTGAAAATTAATAAATATTTAAATTAAAAAGAAGGGAAAACAAACAAAAAAACAAACATTCACTGCAGATCCCTAGTCAGAGAGGGAGGGTGGGAGAAGCTCTCCTGTCACTGTCCCTATGCCAAGTGACCACGAGGCAAAGTCACCGTCCCCCTTAACACTCCCCTATGGTCGCTCCCTTCTGCCCCTCGCTCTCTCCAATCACATAAGACTCTAGAAAAGGGTTAACCTTGGATTTGTTCGGAAAGCTAAATTCCAGCCTAACTGCAAACCTAGTCATGTCCCGCCCAGGGGTGGACTGACAACTCATGGGGCCCCCGGGCAATAGGGGATCATGGGGCCCATGTCCTTGCCCAAACTCATAAAAGCCTATGAAAAAGGTTCCAGGGGCATCTCATGGGGCCCCCTACTGACCCCGGGCCCTCGGGCAGTGCTCGAGTTTCCAAATGGTCAGTCCGCCCTTGCCTTCCTCTTAGGCTGCGCATGTCGCTCCAGGCCTCCCTCTAGACTGGTGGTCAGGGAAAGAGTGTATAGCGGCCACCAGTCATGTGAAGTGAAATGGCGCATTCTTGTGGAATACTAGAATGCTGGTTTTCTCAATGAATCGATACCTATGTATGAACACAAGAACAGATTATTAAGAACAGGTTTACACATCTGAAATTTCTGGCCAGAGAAACCGCTTCTCTGCCTTTGTATGTTGGATGGTTATTTGCCCAGTGCCGTTTATAAATGGCGATGGATAAATAGCCGTTGGGTTGGCGCTGGCTTTGGTACACAGAGACCATGTACTGAGCTGATCGAATCGGCTCAGTTCCTTGTGGCATGCTAATGTTACATGGCTGATCCCTCCTCATCTTCTGACAACAAAGAATCCTAGTAATTTGTGGATGGCAAATTAAAGTGTAACTAAAGCTAAAACGTTATTTTTGTTTTCGATAGAGTGGAGAGGGATTAGACCCTCTGTCTGTTTTCATTGCTGCCTGTGTCCCTGTTCGGGAGATTCACCCTGTCTGTTTGTCCCATTTACGATTATCATGGAAAGTGAAAATAAAATCCTACATTTTGGGTTGTCCCCAGAAAAGTAATAGAGGGGAAATCTTCCAATGGGGACACTAGTTCTGGTGACCTGGGAGGGCCCCCAGGAATTCCCTTAATTTGCAGGGATTTCCTCTCATTTCCTGTTTGGCTATGGGACAGGAAGTGAAGGGAAATTTCCCCAAGGTGACACAGTTGGCAAAAAAAAAAAATCTGACGGGGTTATAATCTTCCCTTACTCTATCCAAAATGAATACGTTTTGTCTTTACTTCTACTTTAATGAATGGATCAGTAGCAGAAGCTGCAGATCCAATCATTCATTTCCACTGACTGTGAGATTGTTTGTTTGTTTTTTAAAGCGGTAGTAAACCGCCAAAAAAATTCTGAAAAAATTTCCCCTGCAAAATAATAGCATAATGTACTAATATGCATTGCATACTCATACATTATGAAAGACTTACCTTAGAATGAAGCCCTCCAGCAGTGCGGTGTCACAGGGCTTCCATCTTTACCCGGTCTTCCTTCTGTGTTTGCGGGATTGGCCAAGCCGCGATGACGTCACTCCCATGCATGTAGCCCTGATGACATCACTCCCATGCATGCTTCCAGGAGTCATAGCCGTGGCACGGCTCACTCAATGGATGGTACGCCATTTATTGAGAGCACAGCTTGCAAGCGCCAGTGACGTTACCGGCTGTTACTACAGTAAATATCTCCTAAACAGTGCACAGTTAGAGCTCATGTACACTGCAGCTGATAAACTCAGGTTTAGGATCTGTTCAGCAGTTTTTTCAGCAGCCCCTGAACTCTCCCTAATGTTTTCCTATGTGTCCATGTACACATCGTCGTTTACAGGCAGTTGAGTTTACAGTTGTTTTTTTGAGAGAAGAAAACTTGCGTTCAGGAGATTTTATCAGTCTTTCAAACGCAAAATGCTTGTAAATACGTGTAAACGTAGCTAAACGCGTTTATAGGCGTTTGCAAATTTTTTTTAACTCTTCCATTTCCAGATGCTGTCCAGAGCCTTTTTTCATCATGGAAAATGCATGCAAAGCACTTTCTTGGTACTCAAATGGACCTGGTACACCATACTTTGAGGTTTTGCATGAAAAAAACATGTTAGACACTGCTGCAATAATTTCTGCACAGAAATGAGCTGGAACACATCCAAACACCAAAAAAAAAAAAAAAGATAGCTAATCTCAACAAGTACTGCTCCCTCTGCTTCTGCTCTCTCTATTTCTCTCAAAATGTCTGAAATAGTTTATTTTTTAATAATTTTCAGTGCATTCTGGGCATTTTAGAAGGTCTGCTGAGGTTATCTTAAAAAAAATGCTTCTAAACGCAAACGCGCATAAACGCAGTTAAACAGACGGTTTTTGACCTATGTTTTCTAGCAGTCAGTTTCCATCGTTGAGAACTGTCCCGTGTACATGGGGCCTTAGGAGATATCTACTGTACCCACGGGTGAGCCTTGCTTTAGGCTTCCCTATAGGTACAAATAAAGAAGGTAGGCTTTACTAGCACTTTAACCTTTTCACCGAGGCCCCCCCCCACCTCCATATCTTTTACACATCTCATCTCCAGCCTGTCTGTGTATTAGGACTGTACATTAACCCTTCACCTCCCTTATCCTGCACGTTACCCCCCTCATCCTGCACGTTACCCCCCTCGTCCTGCACGTTACCCCCCTCAAAGCCAGCATGCTTTTCATTTTAACAAAATGTGGCAAACAATGAGATCACTTTGGGGTGTCCAATTTACAAAAGGGGTCATTTTGAGGGTTTTTGTACTGCCCTGATATTTTTATAACAGAGTAAGAGACTTTTTGTTAACATTTTTGGTGTTTTTTGTCCTTTTATATAGTAAAGAACTAAAAATAAACAATGGTTATTCAATACCAAAAATAAAGCTCTGTCTGGGTAATTGTCCATAAAACTATCACAGTACTGAGAACTGGCCTGGTAAAGTAGGGGTGTTACAGTCTAGCAATCAAGCGATTAACCCTTTCCCGTCACTTTAACAGGGCCTGTATGCTCAGGGGCCAGGAAGGATCTGTTATCATGTGACTACTGTGATTGGCTGTCATAGTGGTCACATGATCAGGAACCAAGTGTACAATCCAAACGCACACGTTCCTGCGTTAAAATGGCTGTGTGTATAAGTGGGGGCTGCAGCGACTGTCGGCTGGAACCAAACAGAATCAGCCAGGGAGAATGTCACCAGCACACCGAGGATCACCAATATGGGTCCAAAAGTTTTAATGAACGATCAAATAGTTACAGCAAGGCAACGTTTCAGAGTCTCACAGGACCCCTTCCCCTGGTCACATGCCTGATGAAGGGGTCCTGCGAGACTCCGAAACGTTGCCTTGCTGTAACTATGTGATCGTTAATTAAAACTTATGATCAGGAGCCAGTCCAACCTGCTATCAATCCTTAGCGAGGACTGAGAGCTGTCTTTGACAGCTCAGTCTCAGCTTTGAGTGCGCTCTCAGCACAGAAACATCGGCTGTGTAGTGAGGCATATATGTGTCATGTGATCTTTAAAGCCCACCCTTTTGCTGCTACACATTCATGTTATGCTGGCGGCAACAGGTTACAGTGGAACTAAAGTCTCTCAATCAATTTGAACTATTTTTATTCCTTTACACTACTATCATTAGTAAATAGGTAGGAAGGTGTATTATAGTTACTTGTTGGAAACTTTTTTTCTTCAGTTGCTTCCCGGAATCTGGAATAGGCCAAAATGTTGTCATATATTCCAGGAGTCTTCAGGAGTATTTTTTCAGCCAAGTACACCCTCCTGTTTGCATGCCTTAGCTAAGGGCAGATGGATTCCAAGAAGATGCTACATGAAAAAAAAAAAGTCAGCATCTACAAAAACTGTAGCTGCTGACTTTTAAAAAACAGCTACTTGCCTGTCTCTCGGTCCCGTGATGTGTTCCCTGCAGCTTGTTTCACCGGCCGTCCTGTATTCCAGGAGGCGGCATCTTCAGTGTAGGCACCCGGCTGTGACAGCTTGCGGCTTCTAAACCGGGTACCCACTGCGCATGCACGAGTAGCGCTGCGCTTCCTGAATGGTCCTGTAGTCTTCTGGGACCTGTCACGTGTTCCAAAAGACTACAGGGAGGGGGGAAGACACCTTCCGTTTCCGATCGCCTATTCCTCCCACTGACACCAAGGATGGGGCGCTATTCCTCCCACTGACACCAAGGATGGGGCGCTATTCCTCCCACTGACACCAAGGATGGGGCGCTATTCCTCCCACTGACACCAAGGATGGGGCGCTATTCCTCCCACTGACACCAAGGATGGGGCGCTATTCCTCCCACTGACACCAAGAATGGGGCGCTATTCCTCCCACTGACACCAAGAATGGGGCGCTATTCCTCCCACTGACACCAAGAATGGGGCGCTATTCCTCCCACTGACACCAAGAATGGGGCGCTATTCCTCCCACTGACACCAAGGATGGGGTGCTATTCCTCCCACTGACACCAAGGATGGGGCGCTATTCCTCCCACTGACACCAAGGATGGGGTGCTATTCCTCCTACTGACACCAAGGATGGGGTGCTATTCCTCCCACTGACACCAAGGATGGGACAGTATTCCTCCCACTGACACCAAGGATGAAGCTCTATTCCTCCCACTGACACCAAGGATGGGGCGCTATTCCTCCCACTGACACCAAGGATGGGGCGCCATTCCTCCCACTGACACCAAGGATGGGGCGCCATTCCTCCCACTGACACTAAGGATGGGGCGCCATTCCTCCCACTGACACCAAGGATGGGGCGCCATTCCTCCCACTGACACCAAGGATGGGGCGCCATTCCTCCCACTGACACCAAGGATGGGGCGCCATTCCTCCCACTGACACCTATGATGGGGCGCCATTCCTCCCACTGACACCAAGGATGGGGCGCCATTCCTCCCACTGACACCAAGGATGGGGCGCCATTCCTCCCACTGACACCAAGGATGGAGCGCCATTCCTCCCACTGACACCAAGGATGGAACACTATTGCTCCCACTGACATTGATGTAATTTTTTTTTTTTTACTCCTACTAACCGCCAAGTCTATGGCTTCATTTGCTCCCACTGATGCCAGGGCATTTTTACTTTGCCTGGCCACAGTCTGGCCTCCTCTAAAGTCTGAAGGGCATTAAACTGACCCTTTGTTTTGAAAGTTTGGAGACCCCCTGCTTGATACTAAAAGGTGTCCCCCTTTGTCCTCCCAGAAAGGTGGGAGGTATGTTGGTGCCTCTTTTGTTTTCACTGCCAGATTCACTTTCAATATTTAATCTGAGACAATCCTATTTAAACAAAGAGATTCCAAACAATAGAATCTTTACTATTCAGAGGGGAACTGAAAATGACAGACAATCTCATCTCATACTATCCTGGTAGAAAAAAAATACACAAAAAAATTGTTCAGGCATAATCCCGACCTTAATATACTCAAAGTAAATTGAAAATTTCAAAACCCACCTTCGAAGATTAGAGACGGCGGAAATTTTAGATCATTTCATGGGGTTTTACCATCCGCTGAACTGCTACCTGGGCTTTTTTAGGTTGCAAATTGGAGGCCCCCAGTTGTGATTTCCCCTCCAGGCAATCAGACAGAGCAGCAGGAGAGCCGCACACATGGGACAATCTCCCACAAGCTAGAGCTGCCTGGTGTGACTAAATACCAAAAGGCCAGTTAAACAGATAAAAAAAAAGGAAGGAGGCACAGAGGAATGAAAGAGGAAAAAAAAAAAAAAAAAAGCTCCCATAACACGCCCACATTGGCCTGTCTCATCTTCACATGAAACTTAGTGCTCCCCTCCCAGTGCTGCCAGCCAGCACAAGCACTGAGTTGTGAAAGCTGTTTCATTTGTGTGCAGCATGTGGACGGGGACAGCCAGGGAATCACGCACACAGCCAAACAATGGGTGAGTTTGCCTTTTTTTTGTTTTTGTTTTACTTTTTTGCTCTGATGTTTATTTTGCTGCTGGTTCTTGATCATCTCTTGTTGCTCTTTTATCATTCATAATACAGAGTTGTTTTTTTTTTGTTTTGTGTTTGTTTTAGGGTTCTGAATTGCAAAAGTTCTTTGTGGTTTGACATTTTGTAGATGGTATCGGTGTGTTGATCGCTCTGTTAACTTTTTGACAATACCTTTTTTGTACAATTTTAAATTCTCCTAAGAAGTTTATTTCGTAGCTTGTTCTGATTTCAACGAACGGGCTGACTTTTTGTCCCTGGAAATGTCCCTGGCTTTGAAAGTTGATTGGCTTCACAATAAAATGGCTTTTTATTTTTTGTTTTTATTATCTAAAATTCTGATTCTACCTTTTTTGTAGGAAGAGGGGGATACACTTTTTTTTTTTTTCTTTTAAAATAATTCTCTGTAAAGTTTATTTGATAGGTATCAGTTTTGCTCTGATTTTCAAAGGACAGGCTGACTTTCAGTCATTTGTCTCTGGAAATGTCCCTGGCTTTGAACAATGATCCATGTCACCATAAAATTCCTTTTTATGTTTTTACTATCTAAAATCCTGATACCTTTTTTGTGTATACATTATTTTTATTGTTATTTATATTTTTTACAAAGGTGTGTGTTTTTGCTTTTTTGTTTTGTTTTTTTTTTTCACAGTGGTTTGCTTTGGTTTCATCAACAAGCTGACTTTGTCATTTGTCCCTGGCTTTGATTGTTGATCAGCGCAGCAAGAAAATTCCTTTTTTGTTTTTATAAACTGAAGTTATGAGGATATCTTCTATACAATTTGTTTAACTTGAAATGATCAGATTTCAAGGAATGGTTACTTTCCCTGGAAGTGTCTTTGGCTTTTAATGTTGCTCACCATCACAATATGATTGCTTTTAAATTGCTTCACCATCCCAATAAAATTGCTCCTTTTTAAATTTCTTAACAAGGAATATTGAACATTTTAAGATGTCCTAGATTGCTGCTGTCCTGGGGGGGGGGGGGGATTATATATGATTTGTTATTATCTGTACGCAAAAACCTTTTATCCTTTAATGGAGATGGAGATCAAATGCTAGGATGTATTTAAGGACCCCATGTAATCCGGTTTAGTTATTTCATGAGCTGGTGGTTTGCCACAGTTTGTGTGTGTGAGCGCAGTTTTTGTTTTTTTTTCCCCAAAAAACTAAGGCTGATGTCAGACGGGCAACCCTGCCACTAGAGATCCTGCCACTGGCGGTTTGTTGTAATTGGCATCGGCAGGATCGCTAAGCAGCTGCCTGACTGTCCTCGTGGAATCGCTGCCTCTGTAGCTGAAGCAGCAAGATGTCGCGAATGCTTCAGATGTAGTGATCAAGATTCAGCAAAGACAGAGTGACGTGTTGCTGCATCTGGCTATAGATGGAGTGATGACTTAGGGACAGACAGGCAGCCTTTTTGGGGCCTCTTCACACTAGCGGTTGGGGGGCGATAAAACCCCACAGTTCAACAGCTGTTTTACTGCCCCTTACCTGCTCCCACTTTAGCTGCAGTGGCTGAGGGTGTACACACGCCGTGGTTTTGATGCCTTTCTTCATGGCCGCAGCAGGGATTATACCCCTTGTCTCATCCAAATGAATGGGGCTGCTCTGCAAGCACTGCGCTACTGCAGGGACCAAGGGGTTAAAGCAGGTGGTGAGAAGGTGATACAACGTGCTCAGCATCAAAAACCTCTGAAAAGTAATCGGAGTGAATCGCTTTTCAGAGGAGTGGCAGAAGGCCTTTAGAGAGCCTGCCACTGGCTTTTTGTCTCTAGTGGCAGAATCGCTCAGCTGGCATCAGCCTAAAGCAGTGGTCCGAATGCGGCCCTTTGCTTGCTGCTATCCGGCCCTTGGGGTACTATTCCTTCCACTGATACCAACAAGGAGGCACCATTTCTTCCACTGGCACCAACTATGAGGCATTTTTACTTCCACTGACACCAATGATGGGGCACAATTCCTCCCACTGTTATAAACAATTAGGTACTATTCCTCCAACTCATCCCAGTGATGGGGCACGGTCCCTCCCACTGCCGCCTGGGATGGGGCACGGTCCCTCCCACTGCCGCCTGGGATGGGGCACGGTCCCTCCCACTGCCGCCTGGGATGGGGCACGGTCCCTCCCACTGCCGCCTGGGATGGGGCACGGTTCCTCCCACTGCCGCCTGGGATGGGGCGCTGTTCCTGCCACTGCCGCCTGGGATGGGGCGCTGTTCCTGCCACTGCCACCTGGGATGGGGCGCTGTTCCTGCCACTGCCACCTGGGATGGGGCGCTGTTCCTGCCACTGCCGCCTGGGATGGGGCGCTGTTCCTGCCACTGCCACCTGGGATGGGGCACTGTTCCTCCTTCCACTGACTACAAGCACTGTCATTATTTTTTTATTACTCCTACTGACCCTGGGACATTTTCTACTCCCACTGACCACTCCAGCTCTCCTAAAGTCTGAAGGACAGTAAACCGGTCCTTTGTTTAGAAGTTAGGAGACCCCTGACCTAAAGCTTAGTGTCCAAACTGATTCTGGAATAATTTATGCTTTAGGTGTTACACTCTCGTGTTGTCTGTATAAATTATTGGGTTGCATTGTTGGAAAATTATTTGATGCTATTGGTTATTTCTTGTTTTCACATTGTCAATAAATGCCAATGATCGATATATATGGGAACATGCAGGCAATGTGAACACGGCAGACTTTGCATGTTCTCATTTGGAATTCAGTGGGTACTTTTGAAGAGGAACCATTCCAATCCTTTCACAGTATTCCATCTGAAGTTGCACGTTGGATAGAGAAGTTGTTGTGGCATTGTTTGACCTGCGATTGTCGCATGACATGCAGGTATTTGGAATAGCAGCAAGCTGTTTATAGCTAGCGTTTGTACTTTTTTAGTTTAGAAATGCAATACTTTTTGAATGCACAGATGTGAACTGCATGCGTCATTATGATGTAGTTCAATATAGGTGGGTTGTTCTGTGCTGCTAGGTGGGTTGGGGAACCATTCAAAATGATTTTGTAACGTTTCAGTGTGAATGGGGCGATTCTGACTATCAAAGTTTGTTGCAAGGATTTGGATTGCCCCTTTAACAGCAATGTCAGAAAACTGAGGGTATGCACATGTTGCGATGCTTTGCATTTGCAGCCACAGCAGAAATGATACTCCCTGGTGCTTTCAGCGGGCTGACCACGAATGCTCTGCAACACCCTACATTCACATGCAATGCATGTGTTTGCTGCACACTAGTGTGGTGATCAAGGGGTTAAAGCAAATGGTGAGGAGATAATACAGAGCTCCTCACCGCCTCTGAACTCTGAAATGCTTGCTGAAGAGCAATCCAAATGCAGAGCGCTGTTCAGAGAGCACCACACATGGGAAGGAGTCCGAAGACTGGCCATAGATTATGCAATTTTCTTTCCTTTAACCATGGGGTGAAGGAAAGGTGTTCAAATTCCTCCATCAACACAGGCAGTGTTGATGGGGGAATCCCTCCTGCTGCACTATTGTATTCTGGCAGTGGGAGGTTTCCCCACTGCCAGAACACAATGATCACTGCTGGCGGCGAAAGCCACCTTCACAGTGGGTTCACACTAGGCGGCGCATGTAATTCGCACAGGAATCGCACCTTATTCCTGTGCGAATTACATCCAATGTCTGCGCGGTTCGATTTGAGCCATACACTTTGTATGAGTCAAATCGCATCCACACTAAAAAGGTGCAGGGGTGTTTTTTTTTTTTTACCTGCACTAGAATTGCATTGTATGGGTCTGCATACCCATGCAATGCGGTGCAGGAAACACACAGGATTCACAGTATTTCCCTCGCTGCATCAGTGTGACCCCGCTCTCAAGCAGCCTATTTGGTGCTGCAGGCTGACAGCATCCTTGCACAGTTGTACCGGCTCCAATGTTGGATTGAAATGGCTTACTTTGATTTTACTGCACACTGAGCTTCACACAATGTGCATTAGAAGCTGCAACAAGTCAGAGCCTATATATATATATATATATATATATATATATATATATATATATATATATATATATATATATATATATATATATATATATATATATATAATTGTCATCGCATGGGTGTTCGACTTCTAGCAGTCGCATCGCATTTTGCAAGCTGATTCAAGGTGTCATTAATTTTATTATTGACACCCACACCAGATCACGTGAATGCGATGCGGGAAACGCACTGGATTTGCAGCGTCTTCTGCACCGCAATGGTATGAACCTGGGCTCAGTGATTGTACAAAAACAGGCTGGCTATACTGTTGATGGATCAACCTCCGTACAACCAGCCTGCCCATAGATGGATCGAAATTCAGGCGGTTCCTGCTGAACCAGCTGAATTTTGATTAGTCTATGGCCAGCTTAAGAGACCGAATCTGGTGCTTGTGACGTTATTACTACGTTCAGCCTGCAAATGAAGACTTCTGTTCTGTGCGGGTTTGATAGAAGAAAGAATGACTATTGTAAATATGTGAACATGTAGCAGTCTAAGATCCCATTTATGACTCTGCGTTGTGGTAACGCATATTAAATGTGTTGCGGTGTCATTGGTTTTGAAAAGCACCCCAACACACTAGGGCAACGCACATGCTTATCAGCATGCTGTAGCACATGTCGGCATACTAAAGTACTCTAGACCTCAGATGCATTTCTTGCACACAGATACCAGATCATAAAGTGTTACTAAACCCCGGACCCTGCATGCACTGTATCTGGTCTCCCCGGACCCTGCATGCACTGTATCTGGTCTCCCCGGACCCTGCATGCACTGTATCTGGTCTCCCCGGACCCTGCATGCACTGTATCTGGTCTCCCCGGACCCTGCATGCACTGTATCTGGTCTCCCCGGACCCTGCATGCACTGTATCTGGTCTCCCCGGACCCTGCATTCACTATATCTGGTCTCCCACAGTGCACACAACACGGAAGTGCAATTACTTTAGTAAATGTAAACTGCTAAATACCTTTTCCCATCAGCAGTTAGAGCAGTCTTGTGACTTCTATCAGTTTCCAGCCGAGCACTGGTTAAAGCGTGTAGGAGAAGTTTTCATTCTGCTCTAGAAGGATGCAGACCTCCTGACCTCTGTCTGAACAGTGCTGATTGGCCCTGTGCTGCTCACATTCCCTCTCTCAAGAAAGGAAAAAAAAAAAAAACTCTCTAGCAATACACACCAAACTGAACATGTGCAGAGGGACTCTACACAATGTTTTATCAGGAGATAAGAGGGGGACACTGAAAGAAGGGGAGGATCCGAGTAGTCAGGATCAAAGGATCAAACAGCGGTTTAACGCAATGCAGAGGATTAACCCCTTAGGTTCCACAGTGAGTGTAACAAGCATGCTTTACTGCATATACAGACTGATTTTACTGTTGTGGGTTCAGTAACACTTTAATCTGTGTTTCTTCTATGAATGAATAGTAGAGTTTGAGGTTTGGAAATTGCTGGTGCGTGGTCATCTGATTTTGTTGTATAGAAGTGCTTGTTGGCAAACCAGCTAGATGAGCACCTGGCTAAAGCTCGCCATAGATGATTAATTTTTTTTTTTTTGTATTCAGCCAGTGGGCTGAATGGGGGGATAAAATGGACAGATTCTGCCATCTACACCTGTGGTTGTCAACTTATGAGCTAAAGGAGGGCCTCAAATGTGGCCCCTGACATTACCAAAGGGCCACACCTATTCAATATATGTAATCTTTGAGAGCAGGGCCATGAATAAGGGGGTATCACCAGTCCTCCTGTATGGGACCCAGGCCAGCATGGGGCCCAGGCAGCTGGGTGAATTGGATGTTGGCAGGGAGGGTGATCAGCATGGCGGGCGGGGGCAATTACTGGAATCATTCCCCTGTATGACTCTTTTTTTTTTTCCCACCCAACAACCCCACCGGCTTTAAGCTGCTGCAGGGAGAGCCATACAGGGGATTTGTTAGCTCCCGCCACACCGATCACCCTCCCTGTGTACCATACATTTCCTCCTGCTGCCAACTGCCCCTTTGTGTGCCCCCACTCCTACAGTGCTGCCAGATTCCCTCTTGTCTTTTCCACCGGCAGGCACACAATAGGATCCTTCACGGTGAGAATGGTCCAGGAAATAAGTCACATCTACCATCCCCTTCGTTTCCTGAATGAACACAATGAGTGCCCGGTATCGACCACTCACTGTGTTCATTCATAAGCTGAACTGTTTGAGGGTCCCTGTCAGGTTGGCTGTGTAGAGCCCCGTGGCTTCTAACCGCAGCTCTGCTTGAGAGGACTGTCAGAACCTGCAGATCTAATAGAGGAAATGAGAGTCAGAGGAAATGGGAGTCAGAGAGTGTGGACAGGATACATTGTGGGCTGGGGATATGTTGCAGAAGACAATACGAAGCTGGGAACATGGTGCAGGAGGCTAATAGAGATCAATGTTCCCACTACAGACTGGTGAGGTCCAGTGGCTGCACATCATATACCAAACACACATGTCTGGCACTAGGGATACACAAAACAAGCTGTATGGAGGAATAGCCAACCGGCTCCCCTGCCCCGGGCCCTAGCTGGGACATTGTATTCTGATGGCAGGATTCGGAGCAGCCAGGATACACTGAGGAGCGGCTGCAGCTGCTGATCGCCAAAAGTTTTTCAACTTTCTCAGTCAATAGAAGTCGATCTAAAGCTGGCCATACAGTATACAATTTTCTTCGATTTCCTTTAGATTTACCTTTTTAACTATGTAGTGCAACACTGATTGCATACAAATTGAAAGTGTTTTGACCTCATCTTATATAGTTTTGGTAAATCTAAAGGAAAATTGTGTAATGTTTGGCAGCCTGAGGCCTGGTTTACACCAGTGCAGTTTGTGTTTGATCTATTTCTGCAGAGCTATTTGCAGTGCCTTTTGCTTATTTGCACATGTGCTTTTGACGTGTTATTTTCATGCATTTTGCGTTTATGGTTTTTTTTTTGGGGGGGGGGCAACATGTTGCTGGGAAGATTAACCTTTTCATGCCGAGTGTATGCAAATATGCTGCCTCTTAGCGGCTGGGCCTTGACGCCAAGCAGCCGCCTATTTCCGCACCATTTGCAAACAAACGTGCTGAAAGCGTGAGGCCTGTACGCTCCCAGCACGTGTTAGCGTCCCACGGAGAGGTCCCAATCTCTCTTTGTGATCGGGACCTTTTTGACTGCCTTGACAGCCAATCACAGTGGTCACATGACCCTAAACACCGCCCCGCCTCCCGGCGTCAGAAACCCCTTAAAGGACTGGGAGGCGTCGGCACGAAGGGGTTAAACGTAAAATGCATCACACTGTATATACTGTATTGAAGTCTATTGAACCAAAAATGCGTTTGAAAAAAGTCCCTGACCCTTTCTAAAAAGGCAGCGGCTTAAAAATGCATAGATGTGAATGTGCCCCATAGGACACCATGTTAAATGGATTGCTACATGCGATCACATGCCTGATGAAGGAGTCCTGCTCTTTGAAACGTTGCACTTTCCTTTTGTTATGTGTTTTTTGCAATACAAGCCTTTTGGACCACTTTTGGAGATCCTTGGTGTGAAGGTGAATCTGCATTTATCCTGGGGGGACAATCTGCTGTCTTCAACGCATTACATGCACCACGATATTAATCAGTGGTACGTCCGAGTTTTGGGATTTTGATTATTTTCAATGGGCTGGCTTAACACATTGCACATTAACGCGGCAGGAATGTAAATGGCCCTTCATTTTTCTAAACTTTGGGAAACCAGTTTGTCAGCTTCTGTTGAGTTCTATGACACAGCGCAGTCCTTCTCTGCTGATCTGTCTGTGGAAAGATCACCGAGCCACCGGGCAGAGTTTGGGTTGATCACAACTGCTAAACGTTTTCTCATTTGTAGCAGCTTTCACAATATACTTCTGTTACTGATGGCTTGTCCTATTCTGGTGCCTGTGAGTGGTTGGAGGTGACCCCTCCAGGGTCTCTACATACTCTTCCTCTTGTCTTTGTTTGGAATGTTCTTCCCATCCCCCTCTTTGCTCTGTGGTGGTTTCTGCTTGCCTTTCACACTATAGTGCCATCACCGGTATTGTCAGCCATTGAATGCTGGGATCCATGCTTGGGAGGACAACTTTTTATTAGGCAACTGAAATCCCTTACCATTCAGTGACACATCGGCCTAAGGGTTTGGATATTTGTTTAACTTCCTCTTTTACATGACACTTGCTGGTGGAGCAACATCAAAAAATTCACAAGACCTTTCCAAAGGAGCTTACAGTCTAATGTCCGCGCCATACGCAGTTCCTGAACACTGCAGTTTGGTGGAAACCAGTTTATTTATTTATTGGTGGAAACCAGTTAACTTGCTGCTTTGTTTTTGCATTATGGGAAGAACATACAACCATGGGGAAGCCATTTAGGGCTTGTTCACATTTGATTTGGTCTCTGAAGAGCGATCAGCATTTGGATCACTCTTTAGAGAGTGTTTGACAGGCATTCAGGAGCCATTGTATCACCATCTGCAGTACTCCTTGAACCATGCACTAGCATACTGTAACTGTGTGCATTGCATGTGGTTGAAGGGTGCTTGATGAGAGGCCCCTCTCAGTTGAATGGGTTGTGCTTTACCCATCCAAGGTGACAAGGGGTGTCATTTCTAGCATGGCATGTGTATACTCCTGGCTTGGGGGGGGCAGGTTAAAAATGTGGTTCAACTGTAGGGTTTTACTGCCCCTCAACTGCAAGTGTAAATCCCTATTAGATTCCCCCTTACATCGGGGTTCCCGTCAGTGTGTCCCCATCCCCTTTACATCTGGATCCCTCCTTACATTGAGTTATCCTTCAAAGACCCCTCTTACATCTGGGTCCCCATCAGAATTCCCCCCCCCTCTCTTCATGAGAAGTATGAATCCCTATTAGAGTCTCCCTTACATCTAGGTCCCTATCTGTGTACCTAATTCCCACCCCCCCCCCCCCTTCCCTAACATCAAGTACTCCATCAGGGTCCCCAGAAGAGTCCTCACTTACATCGTTTCCCTTTAGAGTCCCCCTTATATCAGACGTGAATAACATAGCCTCTTATGACTCTACTCAGTGCACATTGGGGGATACCTGTTTGGGAATAAGGGGAGCATTAGTGCCCCCTCGTTGGTGTCAGTGGGAGCAATAGTGCCCCCTCGTTGGTGTCAGTGGGAGCAATAGTGCCCCCTCGTTGGTGTCAGTGGGAGCAATAGTGCCCCGTCGTTGGTGTCAGTGGGAGCAATAGTGCCCCGTCGTTGGTGTCAGTGGGAGCAATAGTGCCCCGTCGTTGGTGTCAGGGGGAGCAATAGTGCCCCGTCGTTGGTGTCAGGGGGAGCAATGGTGCCCCGTCGTCGGTGTCAGGGGGAGCAATGGTGCCCCGTCGTCGGTGTCAGGGGGAGCAATGGTGCCCCGTCGTCGGTGTCAGGGGGAGCAATGGTGCCCCGTCGTCGGTGTCAGGGGGAGCAATGGTGCCCCGTCGTCGGTGTCAGGGGGAGCAATGGTGCCCCGTCGTCGGTGTCAGGGGGAGCAATGGTGCCCCGTCGTCGGTGTCAGGGGGAGCAATGGTGCCCCGTCGTCGGTGCCAGTGGTAGGAATGGTGCCCCGTCGTCGGTGTCAGGGGGGAGCAATGGTGCCCCAAGGGCTGGATAAAAACAAGCAGAGGGCCACATCCGGCTGCAGTTTGGAGACCACTGGCCTACACCTATAGCAAGGGCATTATCCAACTTTAGTTCAAAGCAGCACAGTTTGTTTTTATCCACAGGCACACCTTACCTGCATTGGCTGTGTTTTTGGTAAAGGTGAACTAACCATTTAAAACTTAAAGGATAAGTTCACCTTTTTAGACAAAAATTATAAAGGCACTTTTTTTTTTTTTTTTTTTTTTTGCAGATAAAAAATGTGCCTTTTATTATTTTTGTCTACAGGAGCCTGGGAAGCAATGTACCAGTGACCAGGAGATCACTGATGCCATGCAGGTCTCCTGTAGACCTGTCAGAATATCTGCTTGCTGTACGGGATGTATGATCAAGGAGATATACTGAAGTACGGGATGTACAAGCCGATATACTGATAGGAAGCTTCAATGAACTTCCACAGCGCCATGACAGTTCATTGAAAACTACAAGCCCACAGCCGCTAAGGCTGCCAGGACTTGCAGTTCATTAATTCACAGAAATCCCTGAATGAATGATGCGGCCGTGTGGGAGCAGAGCCCAAATTTGACAGTACAGAGAGAAGTCTCCTCATACTGTCAGAGGGAGGTGGGGGGCGGCTGGGGGCTATGGGAACATGTTACATGTTCCACCCTAAAAATGGATGGCATGTATAACATGTTCCCAAAGGTGAATTTTATCCTTTAAATTGGATACCTTACACAGACCAAAATACAAACGCCCAGCGAGGTGGGTGACATTAATCCATAAGGATTAACCACGCTGAGCAAAGAAATGGGAGGGAGGGCGGGCAAGAGGAAAAGTCCAGATAAGTCGGGGGTAGCTGTTGAAGCTAGCCATACTTGACTAGTTAAATTCTCTGTTCAGGTTAAACCGCAGGGATGGAGGAATCTCTACTGCTGGATTTTTTTAATGGCTACATCTGATAGGAGTCACTCTTTGGGGATCTTCCAGAGATTAATTGAGAAAGCATTGGTAGGTTGATCTCTTGCCTAGTTCTTTCCATTGTCTCTGACATTTTAGGGTTTCTAGATTATTATTATTGTTATTATTATACAGGATTTATATGGCGCCAACAGTTTGCGCAGCGCTTTACAAACTGAAAGTAGACATTACAGTTACAATACAATTTGGTACAAGAGGAAACCGAGGGAACTGCTCATTAGCGTTTACAATATAGGAGGAAGGGTAGAGTGATACAAGAGGTAATAGCTGTAGGGGATGAGCTGATGGAGGAAATAAAAGGCAGTTTACCAGTTAGAAGCAGGATAGACTTCTTTAAAGAGAGGTTTTCAGGGATCATCGAAAGGTTTATAGATTAGGGGATAGCCCGACAGATTGGGGTAGGTAGTTCCATAGGATGGGAGAAGCTCAGGAGAAGTCCTGGACGTGAGCATGGGAGGAGGTGACATGGGAACTAGAGAGCAGAAGGTCTTGAGAGGACCGAAGAGAGCGGTTTGGTTGATGTTTTGAGACCAGGTTGGTGATGTAGCTGGAGGCAGAGTTGTGGATGGCTTTGTAAGTTGTTGTTGTTGTTGTTTAGTATTTTGAATTTTATTCGTGAAGAGATGATGAACCCACTCGGTCTTGGTTTTTCCTGATATTGATAAACAAACTGTCATTGTTTACTCGCTGTTCTTGGAATGCTGTGGCGTGTTAAAACATCGTCACACTCGCACAATTGTAGCAATTTGAATGAGCTATTGAGGAAAACATTCTGTGAAATAGTCACGACTTGGAAAATATACTCATTGATGTAGATCATTATTGAGATTATAGTGCTGACATTCTGACAGTTCAGGAGAGCTCACAGCAGTCCATCTATGGCTGGGGAAGATCACTGATTCTAAAGGTAGTCACCTGGCCTTGTGTTCTCCTTCAGTTGGCAGTTGAGCTGACACTCAGATCTGTTTGATGGTTTGTAAATAAAGGATTGGCTGTTCCATTGATCCCTTTTTCATCGGATTCCTGACACTTGACATTCAACCTTAAGTACATGTTAGGTGGCCTTCTAAATACAAAATAGCACAAAACAGGGGGACAGTTGATATCCAGGTCTGTTGTGCAGAATCTTCCTAAAACGTCAGTGTTAGACGTTCTAGCTGCCCACCCTCCTTCACCGGTGTGTTCTACCATGTACCTCCATCATGGAAGGAGGCTGGGTTCTGGCTGTGTACCAGTCCAGGCCAGCATCGTCTGACCACGCACTGTCCATTATGATTTGTTAAAAGGTTTCCCTTGTCTGGCCAGTATTTACACCAGCCTTTTTCTACCTTTTTCTACAAAGAGGAACCCTTGAAATATTGTTCCGGTATCAGGAAACCCCTATTAAAAATTACTGTATCCACAACTCAGAGTACATTAGTGTGATGGTCAGTGGAAAGAATGCCCCTTATATTTGTGGCCATTGGGAAGGAATACCCCCTTACAGATGGCTAAAAGGATCACTAGTGTCAGTAGGAACTTAGAAGCAGTAATTGCTCAAGGAACCCCTAGTGACCTCTGGAGGAAACCTAAGGCTTCATGGAACCCTGGTTGAGAAACCTTAATTTACACTACAGTTGTAGAGCTAATTCTCTGTGTGTCTACTGAGGGGTAGGCACTTCATGCTAGCTGTTCTTGGATAAGGTTTTGGTGTATTTTGGAAGTTTAAGGTTGCCATACATGACTTGATTTTAGAGGGCCACCCATGCTTACGGGGACGGTGTGGTTGGAAGAATCTCCACTGCTAACTATACTAACAGCTGTGATTGTTGAACAAACTGGAGTGGCACTGCCAAACATTTGACTGCATCTGATAGGTCGTAGTCATTGTTCAGCTGATAATTTTCTATCTGGCTCAGTTGCTTTATAGCTACTTTTGTCAAACTGGGTGTTGCTCGCAGGACAACCCACAGCTCAAATTTCAGCTGATTTAGCAGATGTTGGTCAAAGTTCCAGCTTTTTATTGGGGCTAAATGAGGCCTTAAGGCAGGCGTCTCAAGGAGGCCTTAAGGCAGGCGTCTCAAGGAGGCCTTAAGGCAGGCGTCTCAAGGAGGCCTTAAGGCAGGCGTCTCAAGGAGGCCTTAAGGCAGGCGTCTCAAGGAGGCCTTAAGGCAGGCGTCTCAAGGAGGCCTTAAGGCAGGCGTCTCAAGGAGGCCTTAAGGCAGGCGTCTCAAGGAGGCCTTAAGGCAGGCGTCTCAAGGAGGCCTTAAGGCAGGCGTCTCAAGGAGGCCTTAAGGCAGGCGTCTCAAGGAGGCCTTAAGGCAGGCGTCTCAAGGAGGCCTTAAGCTTTTTTTTTTTTTTAAAGTCAAAAACGTCACAAAACGCTGGTTTGAGGCATTTTAGTGTGTTTTGCCATGTTTTTTGCCGCGTTTTTCAACGTTAGTGTTTTTACAGCTAAAAAAACTCCTCTAGAAACCGACTAGTCCTGTGTTGTGGTTTTTTTTATTTTGTTTTTTTTTCCCCAGCCAAAGTCCCTACCAAAAAATGTATGTAGATTGCTGTCTATGGGTGCATGGACACCTAGGATAACATGCTGGGGAGATTACTGGCTGTAGAAAAAAAACCGTCAAAAGCCAAAAACAGCCACTGTAAAAATGTCCAGTGTGCATGAGGACTGATTCATAATTACAGTTTTTCCTCTTCCTGTTTGAGTGAGGCACTGGTGATGTAACCAGGGCCTCACAGAACATGTGACAAAAAGTTCCCAGAAAACATCTAAGATGCAGACCCAGAGTTCTAGGCAGAGTTTTAGGAAGTAAAGGGGGATGGATACATCTGCTCTTGGCAAAAATGTCCACTGCAAGAAGAATGGGGAGAGGGAAAAATGCAAAGAATTAAACACCTGCCATTTGTTTAAAGAACTCTGGACAAAAACTTCTTTATGTCCTTTGTTGCTGATTAACTACCTTCACTGAATATGTCATCCATCTTCTAGTTCACTCAGTAGTTGCTCTGAAATAGCCTATTCATTTTCAAATCAAACTGTTATTTCTCTGGTTTCCTGTTTTGTAAGACCTGTCGCTGCTATGACTCCTATTCCTCTAGCCACTGGTCTTGGCACATCCCTTCTGTAGTTCTTTCTTCAGGAAGCAGTGATGTAATTCAGCCCCACTTGCAGTGGTGGGCTGACCGGGACTCTGACACATTCAACGTGTACAGGTCTAGTGTACCCGCCCACATTCACTACAATTCCATGTGGTGGATGGGAACTGTAGTTTCCTTTTTACTGCAGAGAGAGGAGAGGATATGATGTAATCCCTGCTGTTGCACCTCCTTGGCAGAACAGATGCTGTTATCTTCTGAATTACAGAGATGAGGTCATGAAAATTCAGTTAGACTTGTCTCCTACATGGTAAGGATTTTCAACATTTTTATTAACTGTTTAGTGTTTGTGTATGTGGTGTACTCAGGGGCATATTTACCACAAGTCACTTACCTAGGGCGGCATTTTTCAGGGGCAGCACATCCCCTCCAGAAGAAGGGATGGAAGAAGGGACACGCACGCCATGGGAACCAGGTGGGATCCAAGAGGGGCTGCTTGATGGTGTATGTAGAGCCTGACTCTTGTTCCTGGGGATGTCTGGAGATGTGAAGATGAGTGTCTTTCTCTCTAGTGGAAGGTTCTCCCAGGTGGGGGGGGCAGGGGTATTGTTGGTCAATGTCAGGCTCTCCCCACGGGAGGGGGAAGGGGGGGTGTTGGTTGGTATCCGTGGGGGCAGATGATTATTGTGTTGCTTAGGGAAGCACAAAACCTAAATACACCACTGGGTGTACTAATGGGTGTTTTTGTTTTTTTTTTTTTACCTATCCCAGAGTTCTTTTAATGGTGACTAGATTGCCATTACTGAACACTAATAAAGGTGGCTTTGTTGTAATTTTTATGAGGGTAATGTTCTATTTAAACCCAGGAGAAATTGATCTGGCATGTGTAAAGTTTGCTCATGATTTCCAGATCAATTTCTCTGTTAAAGCAGGAGGCCGTATAAATAAAGGGTTAGACTTCTTGACTCCAATGTGTTGTGTTGGTGTCTGGGACAACTTCTACCTCCATTTCTTTTCCTGGTGTAATGGGGACAGGATTTGAGGGCAATTCGCCTCAAAAGGGTTGTTAATAAAAACCTCACAGAATTATAAACGCTTTTCAAGTCTATCCAAAACAGAAAAAAATGGGCTATAAATTTTAGAGAACATGAGATAGCGATGGGAAGGGCTCCATCTTTATTTTCCACACATCCCCCTAAAGCTGTAACTGGTTAAAGTGATAATAAACCCAAAACCAAAATAGTACTATTGCTGCTTACTAATCATTTAGATGTAGTGGCTGCATTTGTTTCCTTTTTTAGGCTTTTCCCCTCTGTTTTTCATTTTGTGATCTGACCAGTAACACCCGTCCTATATTGGTGAGGAACCACTGTAGATGAAGGTGCACAGTTTTACATGAATAAATAAAAGCTGGTAGTTTTAAGCACCCTTTCTAGTGTTCAGTTGTTTGTCTCATCCCTGTGAACTAATACATCCTGCTGGAGAGCTTGTGGTTTTGAAAAAAAAAAACTTGCTGGCTGGATCACTGGATGAAAATAGAAGAAAGCGGGCACAAAAAAGAAACTAATCTATGAACTGTTTATGCTGAGCACTTTCACATCGATGAATTGGTAAGCTGCAATACAATAGTTTGCTTTTGGTTTTAATACCTCTTTAAGACAAGCCAGCACTATAATCCTTGTCTATCGAAAAGCTGATCTAGAATTCCCTGGTATTGCTTCCTTTCTCCTCCTCTTGGAATGTTGTAGCCAAATACTGCCTGGATAGCCATATATTTTTTTCATTATGGAGATTGCTTGTTAGTGGCTTTGATTCCTTTACTCTTCAGTCTTCTACATTGTGATCGGCAGGGTGTCCTGTACTCCTGAGATAACACAGCAATTTATCAGCCAATGACTTTAATCAGGAGGAGAGCACTGACAGCATCAAACACAAGCACTGGTGTCTGCAGACACAATGGGATAAGATTTTCTCAGCCAGACTCCTATTGCGCATAATGAGACATTGATACGTGTCTCCAAAAGCCCCGAGCCACGTGAGCCCACCATGTTCATTATTCCCAACGATTAGAACATTTTTTTTCTGCAAGTGATGTCCTGACCTTGATGGGGTCTTCTGATAGAGGATAAGGAAGGTTATTATAGAATGGAAGGGTGTAATAATTGCCAGCCATACCATTTAGATTGAGATAATACAGTATCTTTGGCCCATGAAATTGTTTAATCAGAGAGTGATTGATGGTTCAAACTTTTCCTTTTGGAGAGAAAAAAAATTGAGGGGAAGGTCTATCTATTTATCTATCCATTTTATTATATATATATATATATATATATATATATATATATATGATCTCGAAAGGGAGCGCTCAGCATAAATGAGTACACCCCTTTTGAAAAGTAAGACTTGAATCAATATCTTAATGAACACAAGAATAATTTCCAAAATTTTGACAAAACGTGGACATTTGTTTAGCTCATTTTACATGAAAGTAAGGTTAATATAATTTTAGATTACAAAATCTTCAGTTTTACTCAAATTAGTTGATGCAAAAATGAATACACCCCACAACAAAAACTACTCCATCTAGAATTTTGTGAGCCATAATTTGTAAGGCTAGCACCAAGTCTTCTAGGTATGGAATGAACAAGTTGGCGACATATTGCAACATCGATCTTTTTCCATTCTTCAAGAACGACTTCTTTTAGAACCTGGATGCTGGATGGCGAGTGATGCCAACTTGTCTCTTCTGAATTCCTCATAGGTGTTTAGATCAGGAGACATACTTTGCCACTGAATCACTTTAACTCTGTTCTTTAGAAATGCAACAGTGGACTTAGATTTGTGTTTTGGATCAATGTCATGTTGGAAAAGTGCACGACGACCAAGGGCATGGAGTAGCAGTAGCATCTTCTCTTTCAATACAGAGCAGTACATCTGTGAATTCATGATACCATCTATGAAATGTAGCTCCCCGACACCAGCAGCCCCACAGAAGGACACTACCACCACCATGTTTCTCTGTAGGCACCATGCATTTTTCTTTGTACTCCTCACCTTTGCGACACCATACAGTTTTGAAGTCATCAGTTCCAAAAACATTTATCTTGGTCTCCTCACTCCAGAGTACAGAGTCCCAGTAGTCTTCTTCTTTTTCAGCATGGGCCTTGGTAAATTCTAGGTGAGCTTTTTTGTGCATGGGCTTTAGGAGAGGCTTCCTTCGTGGATGACATTCATACATGTCATTCCTCTGCAGTGTATGCTGTATTATGTCAGTAACGTGTTGAGTTTTTTTTTGTTTTGTTTTTTTTAATACATAGATTTTTATCCACTCTAGGTGTATTCATTTTTGCAACATGGTCTTGAATGAATTTGTTAGGAAGAATACTTTTTTGTGTGTACAAATTAACAAATCTTGTTTGCGATCAGTGGCCCGCATTTGTAGGACTATTTTGTTGTATAGTGTCCCATAGAAAATGTTGATTCTGAAAGGATAGTAGATGTTTTCTGACAATTCTGTTGGGGTGTACTCATTTATGCTGAGCACTGTATATAGGGGATTTATCCATCTTTGCCGTTTTTTTAGTGTGGCTGGAGGACACTGCTAGGTATTTTTTTTTGTGTTAATCTTGTAGGCTGAACAAATATAATATAAAAGTATGGTCAGCTTAAAGTGGTTGTACACCCTTACATTTATCCAGTGAAGTGACTGGCCTCAGATGATAGAGAGATAAAAAAAAAATACTCCTACATAAGTTGTACCTATTTATATGTATCCCTCTGTCCTTTACATCCATTCAAAGTCCAGAATTTATATGGCTTGCTTGAGCTTCCAGAAAGCAGGGGGCGGAGAGCTGATGCTACACTCTGCAGAGAACAGTGAGGGCTGATTGGGGACCCCCCCTCCCCCCCAGACACACAGACTCGTGCGTACTCAGACAGAGCTGATGCTGTCAAACACAGGCAGTCTGCTGAAGCTCCCTCGCCTGTCTCCTTTTTTTTTTGTTTTTTTGTTTTTTTTTTTTTCCTCTTGGTGTCCGAGATGTATCCAGTGAAGTGACTGGCTTCAGATGATAAAGAGAGCTAAAAAAAATACTCCTACATAGAGAAGCAGATAAATAGGTACATCTTTTCTTCTTTTACATCCATTCAAAGTCAAGAATTTATACGGCTTGCTTGAGCCTCCAGAAAGCAGGGGGCGGAATGCTGATGCTACACTTTGCAGAGCTCAGTGAAAGCCGATTGGAGACCCCAGACACTCACACACACAGACACAGAGCTGATGCTGTCAAACACAGGCTGTGTGCTGGAGCTCCCTCGCCTGTCACCTTTTTTTTTCTCTTGGTGTCAGGAAAACTTGTCAGAAGTAACTCATACAGATTGCAGAGAAACAAGACAGCAGACAGACATGACACTTAATACTCTGGATTGAGACACGTACACACTATAGAGGGATATGCTTTGTTCATATTTCATGTCAAAGGTTTTCTAACCACTTTTTAAGTTTCATGGAATGGTTGTTTGAAGTGGATTTGACATGGGTGTATCCTGGCGTCTATATTCCTTGTTTTTACTTGGCTGCATATTATTTCCAGTATCTGGGAGGACATTAAAGGATCTGTGAATCTTTTCAATAGTCTCCTGTGGTTGCACTCTCTGTAGCAAATTTCACAGTGAACTACATACCGCAGATGATGAAAAAAGTAGTTTTCACCATTTGGTCTGCCAGGACTGACGCAGTGTTTGTGCCCTTCAGCACTGCCATTGACTGTTAGATCATATGTATGGGAGAGGCCACAGAGAATAACAACCAAGCTAAAGATAGAGATGTCTTCTTGCCTACAGCCTTTCCTGACGCAGATATGCAGAATCTGGATGAATACATTGTGCTTTTCATGTGATTTTATTTATCGTCTTATATTTTATTGTATTGTAACTGTACTGTCTCTTTACTTCACAATAATAATCATAATCCTCATCATTTTTTTTGGCATGTACTTTTCATAATTTGCTGTGGTAGAAGCCTACCCTTTCATATTCTTCAGGGCAAACCACAAAGTGTTAATGAGGCCACTGCCTGTTCCCTTTATATAGCGGCCCTCTGCTCTTCGATTTTCTTTTTAAGACCTAACAGCATTGTTTTGTTTTTATTATGTACAACATAATCCACTAAAAGGCCTGCAAAGTTTATGAAAAATTAACATCTCCAGGTCCAAAAGAGACCATGACAGATTTTACATTTGAAGTATGATTGGTCTGGTATGTTCTGCTCAAGATCCGTTAGTTTGACTTCTCTAATTATTCCTGAATATTTAAGTAGATCTTACCAAAAGACATTTGGTTTGTTGCTTTAAAATGGTTGTAAACCTCAGAAATGAACAAAGCATATCCCTCTATAGTGTGTACTAGTCTCAGTTCAAAGCACATGTGGTTCCTATCGGCTCTCTTCCTTCCACTATCTGTATGAGTTGCTTCTGACAGCCTATGCAGACACCACAGAATCACAAGGGACAGCCCTGCCCCCCTCTCCAGCACACAGCGGGCGATTGATGGCCTCAGCTGTGCATGTTTACCTGTGAGACTGTATACAATGGGGGTGTCCTTTCCTTCTACTTGGGTCCCAGGTTACACTCAGCTGCCAGCTCTGCATTGTGACATCAGATCCCCACCCCCTGCCATCTAGAGCTCAGAAACACTGTGTAAAGTGTATGTTAGGGTGCTACAGATAAACAGGTGCAACTTTTTTATATAGGACAATTTGTTTAATCTCTGTGTATCTCCTGAGGCCAGTCACTTCACTGGGTATATGTGAGGGTTTACAGCTACTTTAAAGTGCTAGTTAAGTCCACTATATAACTTTTTGGAGGGGGGCGGGGCGGTGGGTTATGCCATAATGTGCTAGTATTAGACTTACCTGCCAAAGAAACCTTCCGGTGCTGCAATGTAATCAATCTGGCGGGCCCCTGATGCATTCAACTTTGTTCGGTCTTATTTCCAAGTCCTGTGCTTTCGGCCACTTGAATGGCCAGGCTATTGAGTCACATCGTGGTGGCACAGAACGGGGGGTGCGGCTGTAAATCTACACTGAGCTGTGCATGCAAAAACAAAAAATATAGAAGGCTGAACCTCTTATGCAGTATAATTACAGCCATAGAAAATGATGCCTGCCTGGAGTTTGCATGTTCTCCCTGTGTCTGCGTGGGTTTCCTCCAAGTACTCTGGTTTCCTCCCACACTCCAAAGACATGCTGGTAGGTTAATTGGCTCCTGTCTAAATTGGCCCTTGTATATGAATGTAAGTTAGGGACCTTAGACTGTACACCCCTTGAGGGTTAGGGACTGATGTGAATGTACAATATACAGTCATGGCCGAAATTGTTGGCACCCTTGATATTTCTCCAGGAAATCATGTATTTCTCACGAAACGTATTGCATTAACACATGTTTTGCTATACACATGTTTATTCCCTTTGTGTGTATTGGGACAAAACAAAAAAAGGGAGGAAAGAAAGCAAATTCGACATAATGTCACACAAACCTCCAAAAATGGGCTGGACAAAAGTATTGGCACCCTTTCACAACTGCGGATAAATAAGAATGTTACAAGCATGTGATGCTCCTGTAAACTCACCTGGGGCAAGTAACAGGTGTGGGCAATATAGAAATCACACCTGAAAGCAGATAAAAAGGAGAGACGTTCACTTAACCTTTGCATTGTGTGTCTGTCTGTGCCACACTAAGCATGGACAACAGAAAGAGGAGACGAGAACTGTCTGAGGACCTGAGAACCAAAATTGTGGCAAAATATCAACAATCTCAAGGTTACAAGTCCATCTCCAGAGAACTAGATTTGCCTTTGTCCACAGTGCGCAACATTATCAAGAAGTTTGCAACCCATGGCACTGTAGCTAATCTCCCTGGTCGTGGACGGATGAGGAAAATTGATGAAAGATTGCAACGCAGAATAGTCCGGATGGTGGATAAGCAGCCCCAAACATGTTCCAAAGACATTCAAGCTGTCCTGCAGGCTCAGGGAGCATCAGTGTCAGCGCAAACTATCCGTCGACATTTAAATGAAATGAAACGCTATGGCAGGAGACCCAGGAGGACCCCACTGCTGACACAGAGACATAAAAAAGCAAGACTACAGTTTGCCAAAATGTACTTGAGTAAGCCAAAAGCCTTCTGGGAAAACGTCTTGTGGACAGATGAGACCAAGATAGAGCTTTTCGTTAAAGCACATCATTCTACTGTTTACCGAAAACGGAATGAGGCCTACAAAGAACAAAACACAGTACCTACGGTAAAATATGGTGGAGGTTCAATGATGTTTTGGGGTTGTTTTGCTGCCTCTGGCACTGGGTGCCTTGACTGTGTGCAAGGCATCATGAAATCTGAGGATTACCAAAGGATTTTGGGTCGCACTGTAGGGCCCAGTGTCAGAAAGCTGGGTTTGCGTCCAAGATCCTGGGTCTTCCAGCAGGACAATGACCCCAAACATACGTCAAAAAGCACTCAGAAATGGATGGCAAAGAAGCGCTGGAGAGTTCTGAAATGGCCAGCAATGAGCCCAGATCTAAATCCCATTGAACACCTGTGGAGAGATCTTAAAATTGCTGTTGGGAAAAGGTGTCCTTCCAATAAGAGAGACCTGGAGCTGTTTGCAAAGGAAGAGTGGTCCAAAATTCCGGGTGAGAGGTGTCAGAAGCTTATTGATGGTTATAGGAAGCGACTGATTTCAGTTATGTTTTCCAAAGGGTGTGCAACCAAATATTAAGTTAAGGGTGCCAATACTTTTGTCCAGCCCATTTTTGGGGTTTTGTGTGACATTATGTCATATTTGCTTTTCTGCCTCTGTTTTATATTTGTTCCAATACATACAAAGGGAATAAACATGTGTATAGCAAAACATGTGTTAATGCAATACCTTTTTTGTGTGAAATACTTGATTTTCAGGAAAAATATCAAGGGTGCCAACAATTTCGGCCATGACTGTATATGTAAAGTGCTGCGTAAATTGACGGCACTATGTAAGTACCTGAAATAAATAAATGAGCTCAAATCGCACATCACAGAATTATATGTGATTTACACAGGAATGCGAATCACATGCGACGTGACGGTGTGAACAAAGTGATTACAAATATGACTTTTTAAAGTTTCTTTTAGCATATTAAATCTTCTATGAGATGTTGGTGACTGGCTTTACATCTCTAATGAGTTTGCTGCACCTTTTTCGCTCGATGTGCTTCTACAAAACCCTTTAATAGCCTTTTAACCTCCATGCAGAAAGCTCTGAAGTTTTAGCAGCCGCTGTTATTTAGCAGTGGACTAGCAGTTGTCGTAGAGACATTTCTTCTCAGGGAACTATGTGGAAAATCAGGGGATACTAAAGAACTTTAATTGCTGTTTGATTTGTAAAGTCGTCTTTCACTTGCATGTCAAAAATCCAAGGATAGTGATTGGGAAGGGGGGGGGGGAGGGGGTGGCTGGGCCCTCTTAGGAATCAATGTGCATTTACTGGTCGTGGTTTAGAAATATCTTTTGCTTAGTGATGGTAGCAATCCGTAAACACTCAGCGCAATCTGCCCTGTGAAAAATAAAAATGAATTTTATACCATTTTATTTTTATATGTATGTCATACCAGCATGTCTCTCAATGTACGGAGATGGATGAAAAAAGCACTTTTCAGTATAAAATTTGTAGATAAGGACACACACGTCATGCTTTAAAATTCTATGGACCTTTAACGTGGTTGTAAACCTCTCTCACATGAAATATGAACAAGGCATATCCCTCTATAGTGCGTACTTGTCTCAATCCAGAGCACTGTCATTTCTGTCTGCTGTTATCTGTAGGAGTCACTTCTGACAAGTTTTCCTGACACCAAATAAGTAATAAAGTGCAGCGCTAAATAAATTGTGAAAAGTGGAGTCCCGATACAAAACAATATACAAGCGGTATTGTGAATAGTGCCAGTAAGAGTGTCCTTTTCCAATGGTGCTCCAAGCAAATGATATAATTATGCGCTTACCGGAAGCGCATAGATAATGCACATTGATAAATCAGAATAGTAGGTATGCGTCTGGGACATCCGTCTCTGGTTGGGCAGTTCTGCAGTCAGTGGGTGACAACATGCTGTGTTTTTGAACTGCTGGAGCCATTGGTCCAGCGGGCACTTATCCTACTGGTCAGTGTACCTTTTTGATTACCTTTTATCACTTTTTATTGTGAAACTTGCTGCTTTTAATTCATTTTCCTGGCAATATTACACTATGAGCACTTCTTTATATATATATATATATATATATATATATATATCTCCCCACACGGAGCCTTTTAAGTATGCAGAATCTGGGAAGGTCTTCAACATCCAGAGAGGGGGAATTCCTGTAACCAGGTGGCTGACCCCACTGATTCATAAGTAGACCTCTGGAGCAGACAACACCCACTGACTGCGGATCTGCCCAGCCAGAGACGGATGTCCCAGACGCATACCTACTATTCTGATTTATCAATGCGCATTATCTATGCACTTCCAACGCGCATAATTATATCATTTGCTTGGAGCACCATTGGAAAAGGACACGCTTACTGGCACTATTCACAATACCGCTTGTATATTGTTTTGTATCGGGACTCCACTTTTCACTATTTATTTAGCGCTGCACTTTACTATTACTTATTTTATACTGAAGGTTTTATGTGGCTACCTGACTGTATCAGCTGCTATTGGAGAGCGCTCACTATTGCTATACTATACTTTCCGGACATCAAGAGAAAAAAGGTGACGGGAGGGAGCTCCAGCACACAGCCTGTGATTGACATCATAAGCTATTTTCTTGTGTGATTTGGGGGGGGGGGTCCTTTTCCTCCCTTCCAATCGGCTCTCACTGAGCTCTCCACCCCCTGCTTTCTGGAAGCTCAGACAAGCTGTAAAAATTCTGTACTTTGGATGTAGAGAAGAGAAGACTGCAGATAAACAGGTACAACTTATGTAGGATTTTTCATCTGTGTATCACCCAAGGCCAGTCATATGTAAGGGTTTACAATCACTTAAAGTATAAACACACACACACGTGCTTTTTTTCCCCCCTTCCATTTCCTTTTGGGCTCATTCACACAGGTGTTAAAGGCATTTGGTGCCCAGTGTATATTGTATGCACTGTAAGGCTCTGTGCCCATTCACAGAGCTGTGTCTGGGCCATAATGTTGCGCTGCAGCCAGCAATGTAGAAAAAAAATCTAGCACAGCTGAATCTGGGGGTTGTACATTTTAGGTTTTTTTTTTTAAATGTATGTGTGAAAATATTTGTGTAATGTTTCTATGCATATAGCATTAAGAACGGGTTCACACAAATGTGGTGCAGGACATCGTATGTAATAGGCACAGGAATTGCACCGCATTCCTGTATGAATTCCATGCAATGTCTGCGTGCTGTGATCTGAACCATACATTTTTTGTATGGCTCAAATCGCATCACTTCCGCACTAAAAAAAGGTGCAGGACTTTTTTGTACCCACACCAGAATTGCATTGCATGGGTGTTATCACTCATGCATTGTGATTTTTGGTTATCGTATCGCATTTTGCGATGTTTCGGAGTGTCCTTAATTTACATTGACACCCACACCAGATCGCATGAACGCCATGTGATTGCAATGCAGAGCAGGAAATGCGCAGGATTCACAGCATTTCCTGCACCACATCAGTGTGAACCCGGTCTCTAGCAGCCTATTTGTTGCTGCAGGCTGACAGCATCCTTGCACACTGTGAGCTTTTCACAATGTGCGTTAGAAGCTGCAGCAAGTCAGAGCCCACCTAATTTCCTGGCTGGCGTATGTCATCTAGTCCCCCCTGACCAGGGGCGGACTGACAACTCATGTGGCCCCCGGGCAATAGGGGATCATGGGGCCCCTGTGTCCTTGCCTAAACTCAAAAAAGCCTATGAAAAAGGTGCATCTCCATGGGGCCCCCTACTGACCCCGGGCCCTCGGGCAGTGCCCGAGTTTCCAAATGGTCAGTCCGCTCCTGCCCCTGACCTACTGTCCCCGGCCCAACCCTTATTTCATTATTTCATAACAAATTTTAAATACACATTTTACCCTGGTGGTTACGATGGGCAACCTTTTGTTTTACATATCCAAAAAAAAAATGCGCTATCCCTTTTTCAAAAGTGGGGGAAAAAACATCTGAAAAAACGAAGTGCAACATGCATAAGATCCATAAATAAACATAAGGTGAACAAATAAAGCCCTTATATATGAGGTGCCAAATTTTAGCTCCAAAATTAAAGTGCCTTAGAAATCTTGAGAATGCAGCCCAAATGTTGTTCCCCCACACCGACAGTTGCACACACTGCTCATCTGACTCTCAGACCCCCGTATCGTTAGAGGTCAACAGCACTGTATAATATATCAGCATCCAAGTTGATGGTATTGGCAATAGGAATGTGTCCGACAACTGGCTCAATCACTCCTCAGCACCACATGAACAAAGAAGATACAAAGGCCACAATAGTATAATACCACTAAGTAACATTTATTTAAAATGGCATTGGGTACTCACTATGAAAACTGGAGAGACCGACGTTACAAGCGTCACTGCACTTGGCCGGCAGGCATGATGACGTCACCAATGGCTTTGTCCTATGCGTTTCTTCGTAATAGACAGGAAGTAAATGTTACATGAATCATCTGCCCTTACTCAAGATGGCCATGATGACGTCACCAATGGCTTTGTCCTATGCGTTTCTTCGTAATAGACATCACTTAAAGTTTTTATATAAACCCAAACGGTTTTTTTTTTTTTTTTTTTTGGAAGGGAACGGTTAAGCCTCCCCCCCCCTTATCAGTGTGTTTTTGTTTTTTTGGTTTTTTTTCGAATTGGGTAGATTTCCCATCCATTCCTGTCCAACAGGGAGTGAGAAGAAATCTCTCCAAAGTAAACAAAGCATCCTCTTAGTTATTTGTCATTGGAAAAGTGTTGCTATTGGTGGATTTGATCTTTATTTCAGATCTAATGATGTGTTCTATTAGTATCTAAATATATTGGGGAATGTTGTCTTTTCTTAACCTCTTGTAGCTTGTGTGCATTACTGAAAATTAAAATTGTACGTTTTTGCCTTTTATGGGGTACTGTATGTTGAATAAACATTAAAATGGAACTTCATTCTCTAAATCAACATGTACTATTTTTAATCCTTCTAACATATATAAGCATGCTACCTGCTAGCATTAGTAAATGGATAGGAAAGTATATTATATTTGCTTGTATTTAAACTTTTTTTTTTTTTTTTTATTAAATACATTTCTTCAGTTACTTCCTGGTTTCCATGCCTTGGCAAATGATGTCATATATCCCAGGTGTCTTCCAGAGAGGGGGAGGAAGGGATCTCAGCTTAGCCTGAGATAAGGGAAGATGGATTCCAGGAAGTAAATGTTACATGAATCATCTGCCCTTACTCAAGATGGCCACTGCTTCAAATGACGGAGTGTTTTTTAAAGTGATTTCACGGCAAAATAAAGCATAGGGACATTGATGCATTGAGGAGTTTGCTTTGAATAATAAAAGCAAATTAAATGGCATTTTTGGTTTGTGGTGCTCAGAAGAGTAGAGTTCCACTTTAAGCTGTATGAACACTCATTTTGCTCCCTCCTTCCAGTGCCTTGGTAATTGCAGCAAGATTTTTGGTGTAGAAAGACAGCAGTGTTAATCCCTATGCCCCTTTATAGATGGAGGGATAGTGCCACTTTTTTTCATGTTCTAATAGTGAGCGTATGAAGAAGAAAAATGGGTAACTGAGACTACAGTACTCAGGTTACTTAGAGAAATAAACAAAGTCCATATCAGTTTCCATGGGAGGTCGCTATTAATGTAGTCAATGAGTATGACCTTTGTTACCGCAGAGCCTTGGATGATCAGTATGTTGCTTCAGGCACCGGTGCTCTTTATTGGCTAAGCAGACACCTGGGAACAGCTTGGCATTCTTGTGTCACTTGGTATCCATGCCTCGGGAGGTGTCTCGGTGATAGATGATGAGCTGAACATAAGGGTGAGGTCACCTGTCTCCTCTGTTCTTATTAGAAATGTCTCTCACAGGTTATAGGCTCTACATTTTTTTTTTTTTTTTTTTAGTTTGATTCACATCTCCTTGGCTTTTATTATTACTTTGTGTTTTTTTTTGTTTCTAATTAATTATTATTCCTTTGATTTGAAAGCCCTCTATTGCACACTAAGCCTGAGAAAGTCTTAATCACGTGAGCGAGAGGTGAGACTAGATTGAAGAAGCCTCCTGAATACTGGGCCCTCTGAAAGAGCTCTAAAGGAAGGGTTGTAAACACTTCCTTCCTTTTTTTTTTTTTTTTTTTTTAGTAGTTTTGGATAGACTGAGGAAGGAATTGAACCTTCAAGTTCGAAGAGTCACCATAGCGGTGGCTAAACTTGTGTTCAGGAATTTAGGTTGTATGTGTATGCATTGGTAAATGCTGATTCATAGAAGAACCACCTTTTGCATGAATGAGGACCGAGCCATACAGGCATTCACTTCTGTGGCCGATTTGTACGCCCCACCTGCTGCTCCTTATTGTATTTATTTCAGGTGCTTATATAGTGCCGTCAATTTACGCTGTGCTTTTGCATATATATATATATATATATAATATGCTCCTTGGGTGCGAGTAAACGCTGTGTTTTTACACTAGGCATATTTTATGCCTGAAGATGTCCATGTGTAGGTAACCTTGGCAGCAAATTCTTCCAAATTCAATTTTCATAGTTTGTAGCATGCATAAGTCATGTCGTTGGTGGGTCTCCAATCTTTTGTGCAGGCTGGTATTTGTACATGGCCTTTTGGGTCCACTTTATCTGTGTTGCGGACTACACCATATGGCCAAAAAATGTTCTAGGCACCCGACCATCAAACCTATAGGCAGACCTGTGTGGTTCGGTTTATTACAAATTGAAATTTTCATTATTTGGACAATTTCAACTAATCAGAAATAAATTATAACAAAAACGACAAATTAATTCATGATGTCATAGTTTGAACCTTTTTGTTAATGTTTTGAAGCATCCGAACTAACGAAAGATCCGAAGTGAGTTGGCTCTATTTGTTTTTATTCTAGTGAGCATAGCCTGAATATTCTAATGGGATTCTTTTTGTTTTGGAGTTGAACTTGAGAGACCATTCACTTTAAACAGTCAGTTGGGAATGGGGAAATTAATTCAACTAATTAACATAACTAATATAGCTAATTTTCCAAACTAACATAAGAACAGAACTTCCAAAAATGCAAATAGATTTGGAAAAATGAATATATACACTCCCGAAATAACTAATTATTCCTAAAACGAATCATTCTAACAAGAATCAAAAAATTTATTTAACAAATGAAACCAAACAAAACATTTTTCCATCATGCTCATCTCTACCTATGTGAGCTGGTTGGATATGCCCATCCTAAATTATGGACGTTAATATGGAGTTGGCCCACTCTTGGAGCTATAGCATCCTCCACTCTTCTGTGAAGGATTTCCACAGTGGTGTGGAGGCATTTTTGCCCATTCAGCTGTATGAAACTTTTTGAGGTCAGGTACTGATGTTGGATGAGAAGACTTGGCTTGCAAATGGAGTTCAATTCATCCCAAAAGTGATGGTATGGTGTAGGTCAGGACTCTGCACAGGCCACTCTAATTCCTTCACACCAAACTTATGAAAAATAAGTCATTTAATGACCTGGCTTTGTAATTGAGGGGTACAGTCATGCTGGAACAGAAAAGGGTCTACATACCTTTTTTGTCTACAATGGCTTTGCATACTGTAGCATTAACAGTAGCCTTCACCTAAGTCACCTGAACTCAATAATTTGGAGGGGTGTCCAAACATTTTTGGCTATAAAGTGTAGGTTTGCACAATTTGATCCATTTTGACATTGTGTATCTTTCTTTTGCCCTTTCTAGACCTGATTTTATAAACAAAACTCTGCCCGAAACACATTAAAAATGCATGTACATGCGTCTTCTATATGGTGCATTTCTATTGAAGTCAATGTAGCACCTGTACTCCTTTTGAAAAAGGCATTGATGTAAATGGGCAGCACAGAGAATGTGATTTCCATTGTTGTGCGTTGCTGCGCGACAGCAGCAGAATCAGAAATCCTACTGATGTGAAGGGGGGCTTAGAGTTCAAGGATGCTGTCATTCTGTTGGATGTAGAACACTCAAGCCAAACAATTACCAAAAATGTACTAGAAACTTGACGTAATTTGCTGATTTTGCTCTGCAGTTGTTAGAAATCCCCATTGCTGGTGTGTTGTTCATGTGATGTCGCCAATCTCTTTTCGGTCCATCTGTTGGCTGTGCTGCAGTGTATCTGAATTCGTACGACATCAGAAATAAGTGTAAGAAGAATCTGGATTTGGACTTTCTCTCTCTGTACCAACTACACAAACATGGTGGTTCCGGAATTCACTACTACATGGGGAAAATGCAAGTGGTTATTCCAATGCACCCTTTTGACATTTTAGGAAGAACAAGTAGCAACACACATGAACAAAAATTAGCATTTTAAAGCATGGGCCCAGCTTGACAACGACTGAGTACAGCATTGGAGATATTACTTTCAATAATTTTACATTCGTTGCCTATTTTGGATACAAATTGTAATTAGAATTGTTGTGGGTGTGATTTGAAGCTACCCTTAGTGCCAACATCCCAAAGTAGTACATAAGAAACAGTAGTCATGGGTGTATGGCGCTTTAACGGCACCAAATGCAATTCAAAATCATGTATGATAAAACCAATTTGACATCTTTATTGTTTAAAACCGCAGATAAAATATCAGGTATAGGCTAAGCATGGAAAGAAATTATACTCTCCTGAACCAACATACAACAATATAGAGAATATAGTACATTGAGTGTGTCAATTCTTCTAACGCATTTCAAGTATCACTCTCCATCTGGGGTGTACGTTGAACAGACATGGTAGAAGATATGCAATGGGAGATGTGTAGCCTGTCACCTACAGGAGATAGTGCAGTCCCATGATGAGAGGGAAGAAGCTCTTCTTCCTTTTTCAGATGGCTGCTACTGGCAATGCCCCTGGGCAGACCCCATTGTGGCTTTAAGATCGTTGCATCCCCCCCCCCCCCACTGGATCTCTGCATGCACCTTTGTTCTTTTCTCTTTTGGTACCCTATCCTCATGGGACCACACTATCTGGGCTGTTGTTTTTAATCCCCTGTGGGAGATGATGATGATGATCTTTGAAATGCATTGGGAAGAATGAATACAATCTACATATTATAAGATCAATATTATTGTATGCTGGTTCAGGAGAGTGATTTTTTTTTTTTTCATGCTTAACAGATAAAATATCAGGTGTAGGCTGTTTTAACAGTAAAAATGTAATACAATTGTTTTATCATACATTTTCTTTATTTCAGGTACTTATATAGCACCGTCAATTTACGCAGTGCTTTACATATATATATTGTACATTCACATCAGTCCCTAATCCTCAAGGGGCGTACAATCTAAGTTCCCTAAGTCACATTCATATACTATGGACAATTTAGACAGGATCCAGTTAACCTACCTGCATGTCTTTGGAGTGTGGTAGGAAACCGGAGTACCTGGAGGAAACCCACGCAGGCACAGGGAGAACATGCAAACTCCAGGCAGGGGATGCCGTGGCTGGGATTTGAACCAACAACCTTAGTACTGCCAGGCGGAAGTGCTAACCACTAAGCCACTGTACATGATTTTGTATTGTATCTGGTGTCTTTAAAGTCCCAAGTCCTATGTACAAAATTGTAAAGTGTGTATGTGGTGTTGGGTCATTTATTTTCCCCATTCAAAAGAAGAAAAAAAAAAAAGCCACAATTCCCACATCCACATCAAATCACTCCCACTAAGCCATTGTTTTCCAACCAGTGGGGAGACTTCCCCGTCATCCCAATACACTGATCAGTGAAGCTAGCTATTTCCGGCAGCACTGATCATTTGGAAAAAACTCAACAGGACTTTTGTACAGAAATCATTCGGTAGAAATACTACTAGCCTGAACATACATGGATTGAAATTTGGACCGTTCCCTGCTGAAGCGGCCACATTTCTATCCATATATGACTGCCTTTAAAGTGAACCAGGCAGGAAAAATTGTGTAAGCTGCCATTGTTAACGTGTTGTATAGTGTGATGATCCTCATCTTTGCAGCACTACTATGTTCAATTATGCAGGGTAGGAGTTGTTGTATGTTTATGCTCCGTACACACCATAAGAAAATCGTATGAAAAATTTAGCGGAACCACTGATCGAACGATTTTCTCTTTGTTGATGAGCAGGATGATTTAACCAATAGCGATATTGTGAACGAAAAAATCCGGTTGAACAACAGTATCGTTTTGCATACGAACAACCGATTTTTCTATATGGTAGTATGACGGTCGTACAAAAAAAAATCTATCAAGCGCTATCACGCATGAGCGGAAACAGAAGATGACCCGGATGTTTATGTCCAAGGAATCTTCGTAAACCAAATGAAAAATCCTAATGTTAAAAGTAGATTGTCCTAATGAGATAATGAAACCAGAATTCTGCATATTATATTTTATGTATCACTATTTATGTATATAGGTCATGTAACAAACTATATTATACTCATTGCTGGTAATTGTGTATATCGCTCGTTCTGGCCGGAAGGGCGTGGCTACAAGGTCACATGCACACCGCATCACTTTCACTTGTACGGAAGACATCAACACTATGTATTGCCCGTCAAACTATTTTTTTTTAATTGGTTAATGTGGGCCACGATTTCGACCAACGAATGCCTCTCAGATGTCGGATGACCGATCGGCCGATTTTTCTAATTGTGTATTCCCACCATAAGTGACTCAGTGTTTTAAGGACAGGATGAAGATGACAAGTCTGCAGGACCATCTATACCTTGCAAGCCTAATTCCTGTTTTTTCCCCTCAGAAAAAAAATATTAGCAAGTTAGACAAACGTCTTGTGTACAAGTTTAATGGGATCCGTAGAAACATGACCACAAACCCGAGGTGGAAGTTTTTGTTTTGGGTCTGACACTGGAAGAACGGGCTTTGACTCCGAGGGATTCGGCTTGTGTAATATGTCTCCTAGTAGTTGAGGGATAAATGAAAGTGGAACATCTGAACAAAACAATACATCCAGCCTGAGACACCATTCATCCCTGCTATGGTAATATCCTGCTGCAGGGCACCCAACCTAAACCACATTTTTTCCTTGACTGAACAAGAGGCAGGCAGGCTTGCTATTGTTTTTTGCTCTTTGCATGTCGTTGGCGCTCTTCATTTTCTCTACTGAGCTGCATCCTTGCGTTACACTAAAGAGAACCTGCTGTACGTTAATTACTCAAACAGGTGCCCTCTCTGCAATGATGCAGGGTTCAAAATTCCTTGGTGGGTGCAGGTCCCCCCCCATTTCTTCATGGGCTGCAGCCGCTGATCATCAAAAGTTTTCCGGCATTCTCATTCAGAGAAGTTGATAAACTTCTGTTGAACAGGGATGGCCATACATGGATCAAAGCGGCTGGTTCCTGCTGATCCAGCCACATCTTGATCCACCTATGGCCAGCTTAAATCCTCATTCACTTGAGTTTTTAGGTCCTTTTTCACATGAGCAGACCGATGGGGTCCGTATGTCCATTTTTCATATGTACCTTCATTCTCCCCTATGGAGCGGCATGTGTCTGTTTACATCTGCTTACATCCGATCCTCTAAAAATAGATGGATGGGGGATCTGTTCCTTTCTGTCTGGGCGGATCAGATGGCAGTCAGGTGTAAACGGACACGCTGCCCGTTTACATCTGACCACCCATAAAAGAAAGCATGCCGTGTCCGTGTCCGTGTCTGCTCTGCATAAGCAGAGTGGACACGCTCCAGTCCTTCGCCTGCTCAGTGGGGGATTAGCGGACACGCTAAATATTTCATTAGAAAAATAAATGTAAACAATTTACAGAACAAAACTCCATATTACTTGTTGACGGGGTTCTTCTGCTGAGCAAGTGGACCCCTGATGGAGTCTGCTCCGTGTGGTGCTTATCTAAGCATATCTGTGTGAGGGCTGTGTTTTGCCTGCACGGGGGTGCACAGGTTCCATGCATTGACATACAGGCAGTCCCTCTGGGATGAAGCAGCTGCACACACACACACACAGCCCCTGCTCCCAGCTTAATATCTGCCTGGGTGAGGAGGGTGCGTGTTTGTGCAGCCGCTGCATCCCAAGTGACACAAATGGGACTTTCACACCTATACACGGAACACCTGCACATCCCATGCAGGCAAAATATGGCCCTCAGATGGGTGTATTCCCATAAGAATACGTGTGAGGCCTGCCATTCCATTCAAAACTAAAAAATAAAAGGTTTTGCTAGAGGCACACTTTAAGGCCTTTTTCACACGGGCGTTCCGTATGTCCATTTTTCATCTGTCCATTTACATATGAAAAATGGACACCCATGTATTTCTGCGGACAAGCGGATGTAAACGTTTACATCCATTAATGTCCGTATCCATTAACAGCCAGTGTTTTTGTTTTTTTTCTGAAAAAAAACCTTATTTTCTTCCGTTAAAGAAAAGAAAAACCGACGTAAACTGATAACAACAGATGCAAACTGATGAAAAATGGATGTAAACTGATCCTTTTTTTTTTCTTGGAAAAAATGTGACTGAACTGATGAAAAAAAAACGGACCGCCCATGTGAAAGGGGCCTAAGGCTGGCCATCCTTTCTTTCCCATCTTTCCCATCTTTCCCGTCTTTTTCCTATCTTTTTCCTTATCTTTTTCCTTATCTTTTTCCTTATCTTTTTCCTTATCTTTTTCCTTATCTTTTTCTTTAGCTTTTACTTTAGCTTTTACTTTAGCTTTCTTTTACTTTAGCTTTCTTTTACTTTAGCTTTCTTTTACTTTAGCTTTCTTTTACTTTAGCTTTCTTTTACTTTAGCTTTCTTTTACTTTTTACCTTTCTTTTACTTTTTACCTTTCTTTTACTTTTTACCTTTCTTTTACTTTTTACCTTTCTTTTACTTTTTACCTTTCTTTTACTTTTTACCTTTCTTTTACTTTTTACCTTTCTTTCTCTTCCTTTCTTTCCTTCTCGGTTCGAATGAAAAAAATTGACCCTCTTCTCCCATCCACAAACTCAATGTGGATGGTGGAATCCAACTGGCTGGTTGTACAGAAGTTGCTTGGTAGATCAACTTCTGTACAGCCAGCCTACACATGGATTGAAACTCAGGAGGAAACTGCCGAACTAGCCAAATTTCGATCCATTTATGGCTACCCTAACATAAATTTAGTGACCTTTTTGCCTTCATCTGGATTTCTCTGTTTGCAGAATGACATTAGTAACTGAATTGGTTTCCGTGGATGCTTGGAATTGCTTTGTAGTTGGTGGTTGTGAGAGTACTCCTTTACCAGCACATGTCTGTAGGCAGAGGTTGTATTGAGAAAGCACTACATGTAGATACATGCTGTTGGCCTGACCTGTATTTGTGTCTGATAGACATTGATAGACTCCCTTTTATTCATGGGCCAAACAGGAATCCTTCCACCCCACTTGCAGAAAAGAAAAAACAAAACTCGTCTTTTCAAATCGACTTTCTAATAGACACGAGATCCTTGATTTACAATGTTCTTTTAATTCCTTCTGCTTCTGTTTATTTATGGATTAGTGCCAGGAAGGAAAGACAAAACTCCCAGGTAGATTACATATATTTATACAGAGAACACAGGTGGAACTGAAGTGTGTGGGATGTGGCTTCAACAATTTATTCTTCTTATATTTTGTGCTATCCTTCGCCACAAAACTTTTACTCAAAATCAAGAGCGGGCTCCCAGAAATATGTACATCTGTCAACACCGGGTTACTTGTATACAATACCAAGCCTTTAAAAGAAAAGGGAATATTCTTACCATCTCAGCAGCCATCGTATTAAAACGCCACTTCTTCACTTTTCCCCAGCTGCTGCACATATTCCACAATTCTAGCCTTTTTGTTTACAAGGAAAAATTGCCATTTTATTTGCTAGAAAATTACTTAGAACCCTCAAACATTATAGATTTTTTTTAGCAAAGGCCCTAGTGGATAAAATGGTGGTTGTTGAAATTTTTAATGCCACACGGTATTTGCGCAGCTGAATTTTTTTTTTTTAATGCAATTTTTAAGAAAAAACTTTAATGAATTTTAATAGAAAACACAATTTATAACCCAGACTTTTGAAAAATATGAAAGATTTTATGCTGAGTAAATCGATACCTAACCTGTCATGTTTTAAAATTGCGCACCCTCGTGGAATGGAACTTGCAGTACTTAAAAATCTCCATAGGCAATGCTTTAAAAATTTTTACAAGTTACCAGTTTAGAGTTACAGAGGAGGTCTTGGGCTAGAATTGTTGCTCTCGCTATAATGTTTGCGGTGATGCCTCACGTGTCGTGCGAACACAATTACATATGTGGACGCAACCTAAGTAGGCGTTCACCTCTGCGCACAAGCATGGGGGCGCTTCATTTTTTACATTTATTTTATTACATTTTTTTGCAGATTATTTTAGTATTATTATACAGGATTTATATAGCGCCAACAGTTGCTCAGCGTTTTACAATAGAACGGGAGGCAATACACCAACAATACAGTTCAATTCAAGAGGTTTAGGAGGGCCCTGCTCCTTTTGGAGCTTACAATCTAAGGCCCCATGTACACGGGACACTTCTGAACGATGGAAACTGACTGCTGGAAAATGTAGGTTAAAAAACATCTGTTTAGCTGCGTTTTGCATAACGCGTTTGCGCTTAGAAACGTTTTTTTAAAGATAAGCACAGGAGAACTTCCCAAATGCCCAGACCACACTGAAAAGTGGTAAATTATTAACTATTTCTGAGAAATACAGAGAGTAGAAGCAGCGACAGCAGTATGTGTTGAGATTAGTTTAGGTGTGAGTTGCTCATTAACATTTCTTATGTTTCCAAGGGTGGGAAAGGTGTCTGGAGTGAGTCATTAAGGCCACCTGGTAGGGGGTCCTCATGAGGAATTTGAGGTGTGAATGGTCATTAACATATACAGTAATACCTCGGATTACAAATTTAATTCGTTCTGCAGGACATTTCGTATAGCAAAGAATTTGTAAACCGAAGCACTGTTTCCCATAGGAATGCATTGAAAACCAATTAATCCGTTCCAAAGGTCAGAAAAACAGTAAATGCTACTAAAATACCGCATGAGTTATTTTATTAACTCATGCGGTATTTTAGTAGTGATAACCATGTGTTAATGTTTCAGCTGTCAGCGGGTTTCCCCACTGACAGCTGAATGTAAAAGAATTTCTGTCAATTAAAAAAAATTATTTTACACTCAGCTGTCAGGTGCCAGTTTTTAAATGTAATTTATTTTTTTTTTACTTCACTATACAGTAGTTCAGAAATTCATCTGTCACTTTTCCCCTCCATCTAAAAGAGTTTATTTCTACAAAAGAAACAATGTTTCCTTTTCAGTTTCTTAAAAGATACAAAGTATCCTTTAGCTTCCGGGAAACTGGCAGCTAATGTTGTGAGCTATAGTGAAGAAAAAAAAAAAGCAGGCAGTTGCATTTAAAAATCAGCACTGACATACACTTTGTATTGCGAAAAAACTTAGTAAAAAATTTTTAAACCGAGGAATTATTTTCAATGGATTTTCATTTGTAAACCGAAAATTACATTAACAGAGGCATTCGTAAACCGAGGTATTACTGTATTTTTTGTTTCCAAAGGTGGGAGAGGTCTGAGGTGTGAACTGGTCATTGCAATGTGTGACAAGCTTGGTAGGAACATCCTGTGTTCAGTGTTTTGTCCATCTGAGTACCTTGAAAACGCTTTGCATGCATTTTTCATGATGAAAAAAGTCTATGAACAGCATTAGGAACGATTTGCCGTGTTTACAAATGACTGTAAACGCAAATGCCTGTAAACAAAGATGTACATGGGCACATAGGAAAACATTAGGGTGAGTTCAGGGGCTGCGTAAAAAAATGCTGAACAGCTCCTAAACGTGAGTTTATCAGCTGCAGTGTACATGAGCCCTAAGAGTACTGGGGTTATGGCAGCCATAACCCTGGTAAACCTCTTTAAAACTGCAATGTTTATGTCACTACGTAATGTGTAATATCTGCTTCCCCCTGACCACCAAGGATTTTGGTCATTTGTTTTTTTAAAGGTAAATAAAAGGTCTTCCTTAAAAATAAGTTAGGGTTCAGGTTTCAAGGGAACTCCTGTTCATTTCATTGGGGGTCAATGGGAAAAATGTTCCTTACATTGCTGGTCAGTTATTAATCTTTTTTTAGTGGTGGTTACAATGCCACCCTTTACATATGGCTAAAAGGATTATTGGTTCCATCTCATTGGCTCTGCCAAGTGGCTTAGATCTGGAACTACACAGACACCATCAGATGAGAGGTCAGTTAGTCACAGCTCAAGGAACCCTTAGCAACCTGTGGAGGACGCTGATTGAGAGTGGCTGGTCCAAAGTAACGAATCCAGTGGTTATTAAATTTTACCATAAGAAAGCTGTGTGTAAAAATAAAATGTAATTAATTTGAGTACAGTGCAGTATGACTAAGTAATTGTCAGTCAAAGGACTGAAAAGGAAAGGGATTCATAATGGTCTCCTCCTCCCATGCCCGTCTCCAGGACTTCTCCAGGGCTTCCCCAATCCTCTGGAACTCACTATCCCAATCCATTAGACTGTCACCTACCCTCCTCACCTTTAGGCGCACCATGAAAACACATCTCTTCAGGGAAGCCTACCCTGCCCTCACCTAATTGCCGACCTCCTCCACTCTTCCTACCACTCCATCCCCCACAGCTATTTCCTCCTGTACCACTCCTAGATTGTAAGCTCCAAGGAGCAAGGCCCTCGAACCCCTTGTGTATTGTATTGTTACTGTACTGTCTCCCATTATAATGTACAGCGCTGAGCAAACTGTTGGCACTATATAAATACTGTATAATAATAATGATTTTTTTTTTCTTTGTTTCTTTTGGTGGGCATTGCTGGGGATCAATCAACACCCTCCTTGAATGGACAGATGACAGGGTCTCTTTAAGTAATTGAAAAGTGTGTTGTAATGTCATAATTTCTATACCGCATGTGCCTCTGATGGGAGCTTTGATGAAAGTCAGGATTTGGTTTTGTTTACGAATTCTTTCTCATCCCTGTCAGCCAGCTGTGAGCCAGGCACATGCACATTGAAAAGGATATCCCTGCACCATTTTCGATATAGCTAATTATGCAGGGTACCCTACGTCTGAACACTTTATCAGGAAATAGGAGGAAATTTGAACTAGTGGGATCCTTGATCATATCAGTACAACTCCTCACGAGACTCTAATAGAAAAGGGTTATATTTTCCAATAATATTTTGCAGCCCAATCACATCAGACATCAGTGTTTATCTACTGCAATGGGGCCGAAGGGTGATCCATATTTTAAGATGTTCTTTTTGTTTCATTATGACAGGTAAGATTGTCGATAGCTGCATCTAAAAGGAAGCTTTTCCTGCAGCATGCATTTTGTTTATCTGAGTGGCGGGCAGCTGCTGAGCAGTAGAAGTGGATAATTACATCGGCTTATTACAGTGAGACTTAATAGGCTCCTAAAATATGCTCTTAAACTGAGCAAAAATATGAGGAAAGGTTGGTAGGAAAGGGGAATATAAAACTTATTTTGTAGGTCCTGCCTTTTGACAATTTTTTTTAACTCTGCAAGTCTCTTTAAAGCAGAACTCCTACCAGATAGCTTAATACACAGTTAAAACCCATAAATCCACTGTATAGCCTGCCCAGTATTAGGTCTGATGTGTATATGGTAGCGTTGGACCAATAAAAGTGGGAATAAGTTTTGAAGTATATAGGATTTACAGTTGAGTGTGTTTTTTTCCTTCATGGAAATGGATCTGTCAAAGTATTGTAGGTGGAACTTGTTCTGGTGCTAGACTGTTACATCTCAGATCATTCATGACCATTTAAAATGCTCAAGTGATGGTCAATTCTTGGAAGTGCAATGAGCAGTGTCTAGTTCAAATGTTCCTTATTGGTTAAGAGCATCAAATACAGCCAACATTTTTGTGGGGAAGACCTCCCTTTTCTCAGGACTTGAGTAGGGGATGTTAATTCAGCTCCTTTAGTCTATTCCATCCTAATTATATTAAGTCTTAGTAGAGACTAGTGTCTTCTAATGACACTATGAACAGCCAGCTAGGTTCTTTCTTGCATTCCATCACAATTCAATTAACATCTCAACCCCTGTGGAAGGGGTATGAAGGGGAATCTGTGATTTTTATAAGGTATTTTCAATAATTCAAGCTTGGTGCCATAGTTGACTTCCATTTTAAAATGGTAGCCTTCCGTGCGTAAAACAAGAGGAGACACAGTAGACTTCTGGTTGCCCTAGAGAAGGCCAACCAATCCACCAGTCCCAGTATGTTTCATTGTGCAGCGGGATGGGAATAGTAATCAATTGGATCTACATTGAACAAACCTAAAAAAAAGGTTTCTTCACAGTAAGAGCTGTGAAAATGTGAAATTAGACTCCCTCAAGAGTTGGTTCTGGCCAGCTCAGTGGATTGCTTTAAAGTCCTGGAGTCTTTGTTGGATACACAGAATATAACTGGATACTAACATTTATAGGTAAAGTTGATCCAGGGAATATCTAATTGCCTCTCAGGGATCTGGAAGAATTTTTTTTTTTCCCCTGAAGGTGCAAATAGGATCATGCTTTGCTGGGTATTTTTCCTTCCTCTGGATCAACTGTGGGTGTAGGATCATAAATTTTTTTTTCTTTCTATGGTTGAACTGAATGGACTTTTTGTTTTTTTTCAGCCAGACTAACTGTGTAACCTCATGCCCCTGTAACCTCACGCAGATGTGGGCACCTCCACAGCATATGCACATTATCAGCAGAATCACTCGTGCATCTCCAACCGGTGGGAGGGACACCAGGATAGATTTTAAGTAGTCTCTGAGGTGTTAGATAAATTTTATATAAAATTATTAACTGGATCAGCTTGCCCTAGCTGAGACTAACTGAAGGAAAAGATATTCCCATACTTCTTCTTCTCAATCCTCCCCATCCAGATCCAGAATTTCCACTAGCCATTTGCACTGTAGATGTTCTAGGACCAAGTTCAGAAGACTTTTTAGGGGGATTTGAACATTTGTACTAGGCTCTCCTTGTTACACAACCTAGATCTGGTCATCTGCCACAATACTGTAGTTCTGTTTTGCCCATTTCTTGCGTCACACAGCATACCCTGCTGACACCACTGTTGCAGCTTTTTGTATGCGCCTGCTCAGGTACACCAAGAGCACATGCAACAGTTAAGGTCTTCCATTTGTTCTCCTTTTTCCTTGTCAGCCCCTAATGCCTTTCTCTTGCCTTACCAGTACCCAATAACTGAAAACACATGAAATTGTTAGCATTGTGCAGAAGCATTTGATTTCTTTCAAGTGTATAACCTCCTCTTTCTGATTTCTGCTGTGCAGGTGATTGTGGGAAGATGTTTCAGATAGATATTAGGAAGCTATTTTAAGTGTGTTTTTAAAATATGTTTAGCTAGATTGGCTTTTTGCCTGGAATTCTGCTTTACAGGGTTCAGCATCCGGCTGATGTTCGTAGATTTAAATGACTTTGCTATTATTTGGTGCAGTAGGTAATGAACACAGTCTTGGGATTTCCTGGAGTGTAATTCTGGTGGTGGTAATGTTGCTTATGGATGAATACTCTTTCTCTAGTAACGCCAGACAGGTGTTCACGGCTCCACAGAAGGTGCAGCGCACATGGTGTAGAGATTACCCCGACTGTGAATGTCTTTAAATGAAATAACCAGCAACACCCAGCTATTCTTTAGGGTCTCATAAAAGTGACTAATTGTTTGTTCTGCACAGAGGAGAAATCCCCGAGACGGACGCCGGGAAGTTATTGAGCGTTTGAGAACTGTGGAAAAAAAGAGCCATGCAAAACTGCAACTTGTAAACCTGTCGCCTTCACAACTGTTATGGGCAAAGGTGGATTCTGTCTGTGTCCTCCATCATTTACCTGTACGCCTATTCAGACTCAACACTGCTCTCCCCGCTGAAGGGCTGTGCTCCTTCTTTTTTTTTCTGTATGTTATCTAAAGTTGAACTTCAGACAAATAACAAAAGGCCACCCTTTTAAGAATGTATTTTTGACTTTAATGTCAAGCATACCCTCCCAACACCTTAATTTTAATGAAAGTACGCATAACCTAAATCCAGGTGTCTTCTACATGGTCCCATGATGAGCACTTTTCTCCAGCGTTGATGGTGGTTTTTACTGCTGCATAGAATGGTGCTGTTCTATGGAGCATCCCAGTATGTGACGATGGTAGTCCAGAGATGTGTCCATGATAGCCGGGGCTCACAGGAAATGTTGGTGGACCTCATTTAACCCAGAATTGGGGTACAAACAAGCATGGAAGAGGAATTTGAAAGCAACGCTGATGTTTGTAGAGGGTGACTGGTGCTGCTTCCTTTTTTTTTTTTTTTTTTTTTTTTTTTTTTTTTTTCAGTATAATGCCAAAAGTTTTTTGTCTTTAATTTTGAATGGAGTAAGAAGAGCCAGATTTATTGTTTCCCCTTTGGGGAAAGTTCATTTTGATTCTTGTGCCAAAGACGAAATAAGAGAAAAGAAAAAGTCTCCAAAGTAAGGTAAATTTCATCTTGGACCATTGCCACTGGAACGGATGACCCCATTGAAAGGTCTCCCCTTACCACCTGTTCCGATGACAACTGTTAAAAAAAAAAAAAAAAAAAAAAAAAAAAAAAAAAAAATTGGGGTTTCCCAATATGTTCTATTACAGTAGTAGTCGTCACAAGGAACAATAAAGGGGTGTATCTCCCTAGTGGGAATAGACAGCAACTTGTGTGCTGTCCCCTGGGTGGTGGGACTTGGATGGCACATGTGGGGGGTGGTTGTGCAAAAACAAGGACATTTATTTTGGCAACTATATATAAGGTGCTGTACATTGGTAGTTTTACTTTACTTTTTTCTAGTGTGGTTTTTTTTTTTTGTTTGTTTTTGTTTTTTTAGAATTTCATGCCTTGCCATATACTGTAGATAATAGAACTCAGCTGTGTAGAAATGCCATGAGTTTCGCATGTGTTGGTTGTGTTTTTTTTTTTTTTCTAATTGGTTGTTTGTTACTTTTATGTGCTGAATATCCATATAGCACTCTAAAGTATTTCTCAAAGTTCCTGTGCATTTGCATTTATTACACAGCTGTTACAAAACCCAACCAGGATCAATCAGACTCTGTAGATTAATACACTGTTACTTAACCAGAAATTTTTATTTATCTGTTTCATGTATCAACACGCTCCTGACAGCGAGTGTGTGTGTGTGTGTGTATATATTTATTATTATTATAATATATTATTATTTATTTTATTTTTTTTAAATCACACCAGTCCACACACGAAACGCTGGCACACTGGTGTTGATTGTGAAGGGGAGGTGCAATGTGGTGCTACAATTCATCACATGGTTTTCATTTTATTTAAACTTTGATTTCACCCAATTGACACTACATTCAGTTCTATGTACCCCAGCCTGTTACGGCACACTGAGGTGTGGTGAGTTGAAATACTGCATTTTTACGCATCGTACACCACTTTACATGTAGGGAGGAGACTATACTACTTCTCCTACAGGGGGGCCTTTAACTCCCGCTGACAATTGGAAGATATAACCCAGTTAATTGCATTAGAAAAGCAATGAAAATATCTAACATTTTAGAGTTGTCACTATGTTGTGGGGATAATGGTCACCAGGACAAACAGAGCGAATTTCCCCAGTGGGGACAAGTGCAGCAATAAAAACCTGACAGAGGTTCTAATCCTTCCAAAACCTTCCACAGAAAGTGGTGTGTCAGCCTTGGCTGGCAGAGTTGTATGAATCACAAAAGCAGCTAAACAGCACTATTAATCATTTTTCAGATAATCATGTATGTGTATTCCAACAGCCTGAAGTTCAAATTTAATGAAATTGCATTACAACTATTTCTGGGTAATTGTATCTTCTAGATATGTGGGTCAGACATGACAGCTGTAATTTTAATGTCTTCTAATGGATGTTAATTAATAGTATATTTTGAGACACTGAATTGTCAGTTTGCTATCCGTCTCACTGCAGTTCTTTGGAGATTTTTTTCTGACAAGGGTTCGATTTTTGGTCTAATTTTGTGTACGGAGAGAATTCTTGAGGAGGTTATGGACTGAAGTTGAAAAGCTGTGAATAGCAGACAAACAGCAAAGACATGATTGAAAATAACCCTACATAGGATGCATGTTAACTTGTTGATAATCTTGTGGTTGAGCAACAACCACAGAAATCTCAGTGTATCCTGCCATGTCATAGAGAGGGTTACCCTCTGGCTGTGGATTGTCTTAGAACGTAGGTCAGGAAGTTCTAGGAGGGAATCGTATGACTGATCACGCTAGAGCTTGGTGCAATCTTTTCTTAGAACTGCTTTATCTAAAAAAAAAAATCCAGTCCAAGAGACCTTTTAGGCTGCATTCACATTTGAGTGATTTTTAGCTTTTTTTTATTAATATTTATTAATTTTCTTCCAAATACAAATTACAAACACCTGTTTCTATAAAAAAAAAAACATCAAATCGAAATATTCTTATTGACATAATTTATCTATTTATCTTATTGAGTGATTTGTAGCTTTAAGCTCAAAGCTCCAAAAGCACTCAAACTTAAAAAATCAATTTGTACTCTATGGCGCCTGATTGCGCAATAAAGCACCATAGAGAACAACCGATTTTTTTTAAGTTTGAGCGTTTTTAGAGCCTCGAGGTACAAATTGCTGAAGTCTGAATACAGCTTTATTGTGAATGCTTTAGAGCACGTTAAACACAAAGCCCGCCAGCCCATTTCATGTGGCCCTCGCACCTTTCCTGCAGGTGCGGCACCGCCTGCACCTTGTCTCGGCATTTTGCAGCAGAGAGGACGACAGAACTCCCCTCACCAGATCATGTGCTGCTCCATGCAATTGGAGGAGAGGCTCATATTTGTGCCCCCCTCCATTTCAGCAGTTGGCAGAAGAGATCAGCTCCTCCTCTATGCAGCCGCCCCCTTTGTCTCCACTTCCTCAGGTCTGAGCATTCAGCAGACTCTGGCAGCTGACTCCAGTCCTCCTCTCGTCCTCCTCCAGATCCTGCACCCCAACTCTGCCCCCAGCTTCTACCCTGCAGCAGCACAAGGTCAGCGGGGGTGCACTATAGGAGAGGGTGGGGAACACTTCATTTCTGATGGTGGGGGGGGGGCTCTTGACATGATGAAAGGGGGATGGGGTGCTTGGCTAATAAATATTATTAAAATAATACAATTCTATGCCAGTTGAAAAGGAGGGTCGCACACCGCTGGCATCCTTTACAAGAAACTTTACTGGAGACTGTTCAGACAGAACACCATGGCAGAACCATGTTCTGTCTGTGAAGTCACCAATGAAGTTTCTTGTGAATGATACCAGCAGTGTGCGATCCTCCTCCTTTTTTTTTTTTTTCTTAGACTTGCATCATCTGCTACAGGAGTATGAGTGGACTCCATCCCATAATTGCACCGGTAATAATCTAATGCAGAGGCAATTATTTAACATGATAAAGACTAGATACATTTATATAGTCTTACAGATGCAACCGGTCCTTTTGAGGCCACTGACCTCTGTAGAGGCATGCACTATGGTGCAATTCATCTTCTGAATTACCAACAGAAGCACTGAAGTTCCTTTGTTGGGAGGAAGGTGCCTAGCTATTGAGTTCCTGCTGGGATAAGGAGAAATGAAATGCTGAGGCATTTTTTTTAAAAGGAGGGACTGAGCAGCTGTGACATTGCTGTGAGGGGAAATGGAGACAGCCTAAGTTTACACTAGCTTTGTTAGCAGGTATTAGGCATTTGGGAAGTGTTTTTTAACGCTCCTCAAATGTCTACACATGGCAGCACACAGTGTTGCGTTAGCACCACGTAGCGGCAAAATTGACACACCATGTTGAGTCAGGAGGAGTTGAAGCCTCCCTTTCAAGTCTATGGTGACGCTCCTCAAATGCCTGCTAAGCGTTTGTGAGGTGTTTGCCAGGCGTTTGCGGAGTGCTAATACCATTAAACTTCATTATAGGCGTTTGTGGTGCGGTTTTAACGCTTGGCAAACGCCTATCAAACATCTCAAAAAAAGTGCAAACTCTTTCCAAACGCCTGTCAAATGCTATAGGAGCGTTTTGGCAAGAGATAGAAATTAGTCAAGTGTGAATGAGCCCTTTCTGCTGAGAGGTTGGAACATGGTGAACTTCTGAGAGAACTGCTTGAACGACTTTGGTGTTTCTTCAGTGAACTTTAAGCTCAGGGACTTGGCTATGCAGTGAATCTATTTAAAGCTAAGTGCATGGTTTGTTTTCAAGGCGAAGATCAACCAAATATTGTATTTTAGTATTGAACGGTCATGAGTGGCTTGAATAGCTTCTAATTTCCTATACCTCATTGGGACTGTGCAGGTAAGCTAGTCTTCTAGCATTTTCAATTCCAGCCTGCTAAAGCTATTGGTTTTGGATTTTTTTTCTCTAAAGAAAACCCACTAGGAGGATCCTGGCAGCTCTTTCTGGTCTTAGTGGTAGAAATGCTTACAACAATTTCTCATTAGTCTGCATGGCATGACCCCAGATGAAGGAACCCCAATGATGTCCCACCACAGGTTTTGAGGGGAGCTGTTTCCAGTGGAGGCGCATAGCCTGCATGCCAGTAACTCTGTCACATATTGTAATCCAGCACTGCACCCCCTTGGACTGCCAAGCCATCAACATGCTGGTACATCCGTGCTCCTTGATGTGAATTGAATTTCCACAAACTTACCTTGATGACTGGCAGAGCAGGTTCATGGCTGGCCTGTCTCTACAGGCCTTTCCATGAGGTTTCAACAAATAATGGCTTAATAGTCACTGATTAGATCAGGTGACAGGTGTGAATTGCTCAACATAAAAGCAAAGTTTGCACAATAAATGTAGTTATGATAGGTAAATAATTAGTTAAGGATACCAGTTACATTGCCCATTGTGGTTGTGTGAGATCAGACACAGGTTTATGCTCCCGACAAATGACTCAAATTTTGACAATTCCTGCACAATCAGATAAAATTCAAGCCGTGGGTTGCTCTGCAAGTATCACTTGGCTTGATAATTCGCTTTAAAATTAAATGAGCCGGGTGGAAAATTATCAGACAAATAGCAACATCATCAATTCAGATGTAGTCATTCTCCCACAGTGCCATTGTATTTAGTAGCCAGCATTGGAGATTCCTCCTTCCACACTGATATACACTTGTATAGTGGCCTGAAGAAAGATTATTATTATTATTATTATTATTATTATTATTATTATTATTATTTTTTTTTTTTTTTTTTTTTTTTTAAATAGAAATCAATGAACTGATTCAGACGAGTTTTTTTTATTTTACATTTTAACACTGTTGCCTGATTATTTGTCTGTGTAGCTCCTGACCCAGTATTACTGATCATGAGTGCCTTCCCTTTGGTATGTTTATAATTGTGATTTCATATTTTTTCATTTGGCCTAAAAGCAAAACGCAATGTGTGGCGGAAAAAAACTAACACTGCACATCACCCTGAACACACCACATGAAACATGGAGGTGGCAGCATTATGTTGTGGGAATGCTTTTTCTTCAGCAGGGACAGTGAAGCTGGTTAGAGTTGATGGGAAGATGGATGGAGCCAAATACAGGGCAATCTTAGAAGAAACCTGTTAGAGTCTGCAAAAGACTTGAGACTGGGGCAGAGGTTCACCTTCCATCAGGACAACGACCCTAAACATACAGCCAGAGCTACAATGGAATGGTTCAGATCAAAGCATCTTCATGTGTTTAGAACGACCCAGTCAAATTCCAGACCTAAATCCAACTGAGAATCTGTGGCAAGACTTAAAAATTGCTGTTCATAGATACTCTCCATCAGGGGCGGACTGACCATTTGGAAACTCGGGCACTGCCCGAGGGCCCAGGGTCAGTAGGGGGCCCCATGAGATGCCCCTGGTACCTTTTTCATAGGCTTTTTTGAGTTTGGGCAAGGACACAGGGGCCCCATGATCCCCTATTGCCCAGGGGCCCCATGAGTTGTCAGTCCGCCCCTGATCTCCATCCAATCTGACAGAGCTTAATTATTTTGCAAAGAAGAATGGGCAAAAATTATACTCTCTACATGTGCAAAGCTGGTATCCCCAAAAAGACTTGCAGCTATAATTGCAGAAAAAGGTGGTTCTACAAAGTATTGACTGAATACAAATGCACGCCACACTTTTTCACATTTTAGTTTGTAAAAAGTGTTGAAAGCCATTTATCATTTTCCTTCCACTTCACAATTATGTGCTACTTTGTGTTGGTCTATCACATAAAATCCCAATAAAAAACGTTTACGATTTTGGTTGTAACATGACAAAATGTGGAAAATTTCAAGGGGTATGAATACTTTTTCAAGGCACTGTAGATCCAGTGTTATATGCACAGACAGCAGGGACTTTATATGGTTGTAAATATTTGTCCAAGTCTGCCTCTTTCCTTTTATAATAAACTGATACCGAAAGACCACAATTTCTATGTAAGTTAAAAAATAAGGAATATCGATGATTCATTTACTGCAGAAGTGCTTCATCTAATTGCAGAGAAAGATGTTAACATAACTAGTGTACATGTAATGGTTTACTATTGGGAAAGATAAATGTCTGTAATCCTGCTTGCTCATTTTAAACATGAATCATTGCCTCGTTTTAATCCTTAGTATTTTTCTTGCACTGGCAGGCTATTAACCAGCTTTGATGCTACGTTAGTCACTAATTAGAGGCTGCAAACTTACAGCATAAATCGGTACATTTCATATACATGACCAGTTGGACAGCTTGGACTCAGCATGCTAAAACCCTCGACTGCGGTAACCATAAATTAAATGGTTGAAATTCATCTGTCCCCAAGCCTGCCCCCCCCCCCCCCCCCCATTCTCCCAAGGCCATGATTTCAGAATTTGCCTACATTGACAGTTGCCTTTTGTGGCTTATCTTGACTAGATACATTGACCTACTGCAAGTAACGCAGACAACAGACCTTAATGATTTAGCCACCAAATCGCCCATGTTGCAGCAATAGAATGAACATTCTAATGAGAGTTGAAGAAACCTGTATCAGGCATATATGCCTGGCTTGGAGAGGGGATGGGTAGCTGTCTGTTGATACCTATTCCTTGAGGCCAAAAATATTGGGTGGCTAGCGAAAACTCACCCCAGCCAATCAACTTCTTGCCCTGGAGGGTTTGGCCAGGGGTTGGCAGGTAAGGTGGTTTCCTGCTTCAACTATAAATAGATGGGTTAAGGAATAATTTTTAAAATTATTTTTAGGTACCAAAAAAAAAAGAAAATGTTCTGAGAGAACTATAGGGATTACCATTGCCAACCCCATGTCTAAGAATACTAGATTCATCACTGCTCCTACCTTCAGTTACAGACTTGGAAATGGCGTGAAGGTTAGAAAGTCTGGGTGAGGTATGAAGTCCTGATCTGGTTGGTGCCTCCGTTCAGAATCCATTTGATCAGCATGACAGCCAAAGTAACTAGCGCTCTCAGAGGTTTGTGATGACCCTACTGTACTTTTCAATACATGGAAATGGTTCATCAAAGTAATGTGAATAGCTTTAGTTTGCAAGCTAACTGGCTAGTAGCAAGGTTGATCAAAGGCAATACTGGTGTTCAGCCGGTTTGGAAATAGTGGGTGAAAGAAGCCTGCAACGTGCAAAGTGAGATTGTGTTTCAGCGCACAGTTCTACCCTTTTATGTGTATCTACTGGAAACAAATAGAGTCCTACACATTTAATTGCTAGTTTCAGCTTTTGGGAAATTGCATATAAAATTATTTGCTGCCAAAGGAGTTTACCAGTTCAAGTAGAAGTAGACCATTCTATAGATACCGCTTCATGGGGATGGTCAATGGACCAAAAGAGGGGTAACTTTCCATGGACGAAAGTCTGACTCTTAAGTCGTGCTACATAAGCTGTCTAAAGTGTCCCTGCCTGTTTAAATACCTTTTTATATTCTGCCTAAATATTTTAGAGTAGACTAGACAAGTGCCAAAAATTGACAACCTTGAGGTCCCATTCACACAACTCTACAAAAGCAAAACAGAGCGCATGTTATAGTGCCATAAGTGTGAATCTAGCCTCTAAATTTAACTTTTTCGAAAAAAAAAAAAAAGAAAATTAATTTCCTTTACATTGGTAGGGAGGGAATAATCTTCAGTGGGGCAGCAACGGCTGGAAAAACAAAAGTTGCTGTTGATAGATATTAATTGCTTTCTGGGCCCCATAGACTGATCTCCCAGCTTTGTGGTCATTGCAAAACGTAATTGAGAGGAACATCCTCCAGAGGGGACACTTCATTAAAAACTAACATTTCCCCCAAAATTAAGAATTCAAAGTTGAAATTCTATTTTAAATACAGTACTTGCTTGGTGCAATTGTGTTGTGGTTGATATTGAACATTTCTTTGGCGATCTCTTTAACTAGATAATTGTAACCTTTTATGGCTTTCCAGGAGTAAACGTGAAATTTGGACTGTATTGAGACTTGTCATTTCCGAGCAAATACATCTGCAGACCCTGACTTGGCTTCCTGCATTGCAGCATCCCAGAACTAACTGCAGTGCAGACTCCAAAGCATCTGTACTGCAATGCAAAGTCTGCAGGGAAATACACTGAACTGCTTGACTAAAGGATTTGTCAATCCAGGTCCTTTTTAATTACCTCTTAAAATAATGACATAAATTCCGTGACTTGGATTTTAAACAGCCACAGCAGGTTTTTTATGTAAAAAAACCCCCAGAAAATAACACTAACACTATTTTTGACAATATAGTCAGGGGGTCCTTGGGTATCCGTAAAATAGCCCACATCCTCAGATACACTCCACCAGCTTAAAGATGTTATTAAACTATTCTTATTACTATAGATAATTTACATAGCAATTCAAATATTGTAAATTCATGCTTGTCCCTGCTCTCAAAGATCTTACAATCGAAGGTCCCTACCTCACATGCACATACTAGGTCCAGTTTTGTATAGAAGTTATTTATTTCACCAGTATGTCTTTGGAGTGTGGGAGGAAACCGTAGTACTTGGAGGAAACCCATTTTCATTTCAGGTACTTGTATAGCGCTGTCAATTTACGCAGTGCTTTACATATATAATGTACATTCACATCAGTCCCTAACCCTCAAGGGCTCTAAACCCATGCAAGCATATGGTGAGCATGCAAACTCCACGCTCACATGTTCTTATTTTTTTTTTCTTGAGACCTAGCTCTTGGAAGAACCACCAAGCAAGTTGAAGCATCATACCCTAGATTGGCACCCAGTTTGTAACAAACTGTTCCCTGATGCCCAAAGGCCTCTGCCCCATGAAGCTTCCCTGACAACCCCCCAAACCTGTGATTCAAATTGTGCTAGGTGGGTAGGGAAACCATTTTTGCGGTTCCACCCTGCTCATCTCCCCTTCCACCTCCAGTCCAGGAAGAACTACACCCCTTCATAATAAACTCACATCTTAAAATTAATGTAAAGATTCCTTTTAAAAAAAACATGTCAATGGTTTTGCACAGAGCAGCCCTTCTGGGGTCCTCCACTGGCGCTCCAGGCTTCTACTGCCTTCTGAGTGTCCCTATAGTAAGCCGCTTCCCATGGGGGCAGTCACATGGGCTCAATCCCAAGCTGCATCTATTATATGATAGAATTTATATCTAGTGTCCATCTATTGAAACACACTGTGTAGCTTGGCCTCACCCCCTCTTTACTAGATTTGATTGACAGCAGCAGAAGTCAATGGTTCACACTGCTCTCACTGAGTCCAGTGGGGAGGGAGAGCAAAAGCAGCACTGCTGCCCTCAGGCACAGCTCTGGATCGAGTTCAGGCTCCGCAGTATTTGGAAGGGGGGTAGAGCTGCACCTAAAAGGTGGTTGTGTTTTTTTTGTTTTTTGTTTTTTTTTATAGCGCAAAAAAATAAAAACCGCACAGGCAATTAAATACCACCAGAAATCCCAATTCTTGGGGAAAAAAGGATGTAAATTTAATTTTGGTGCAGCGTTGCATGACCGCGCAATTGTCAGTTAAAGTAATGCAGCGCCATAACACAAACCGCTTCTGTAACCGCTTTCTGACCGCCCTATAGCAGAAATACTGCTACAGGGCAACACAGGTGCACAAAATCACACATATATACATGATTCGCACTCCCGTGGTTTTCATGCCCCTCCCAGATGGCGTCAGATTGCCTGTCAGTACACCAGTAATCACATTTAACTCCTCGTCTGCCAGGAAGACACTCATACACAATAAACCTCCATTGCTAGTATAGTGTCTGAACGGATCAATATGTTTGATCAGATCAGCACTATACCAGCGTTCACATTAGTATAGCGTCCACAAAAATGCAGCGTTAGCGGGATCTGCCCTGGCACCTGCTAACACCTGTGTTTAGGCCCTACTCTTTCTCCCCCAGCAAGTGCAGTGCCAGTAGGTCACTGTCACTTGATCTATTGCACACAAAACCGCAGTGTTCGCAGAATCAAGCCTGATCTCTGTTAGCACTTGTCGGTAAATTTTGATGACTCATATGCAGTAGAATGCCAGTACTAGTGCCACGCTGTCTTTTGGTGAACTGGCAAGCACCAGCGGTCTAGTACTGCCTGGTCTTTCACATACCTCCTTAGATTGTAAGCTCCCAGGATCAGGCCCTCCTAACCCTCTTGTATTGAACTGTATTGTTGCTGTATTGTCTCCCGTTATATTGTAAAGTGCTGAGCAAACTGTTGGCTCTGTATAAATCCTGTATAATAATAATACCAGCACTGCAGTATGACTTGGCGACGTGGGGAGTCCCATAAGTACAGTACAAGCTGGTGCAGTGACGAGCACAAGTATTGTCCTGCAACCACCAAGAATTCGCACACAGGACCATAAAGCCTCTAGTATCCTTCCGGATGTGCTTGCAAATCCCAATTGGCAGCCCACAAATTCTGCAGCACTTGTACTTCCCCCATTCACTGCCCAACCCGGAATTCAGGTGGAAATAGCAAATTTAACTACTCCCCTTGATTTTTTGGAGCTGTTTTTCACGGAATATCTGTATGTATTGATTGTGGATCAAAGCATTTTAAATGCACAACAATGTATTGCCGCCAACCAAAATTCAATCCTTGCCAGACCATTCGCATGGAAACCCATTACGGTTTTCATATATAATTTTTTTGGGGCCTAACCCTCAACATGGGCATTACTAAAAAAATGAATTGCGGTTGTATTGGTCCACAGACCCGATTCATCATATGCCGTGTTCTCTGCTGCCATGGCCAGGCATAGATATGAGAGTATAATGTGTTTTATGCATTTCAACAACAATACACTCTGTCGTCCTCGAGGTGACCCTGAATTTGACCGGCTCCACAATATTCAGCCTCTTGCAAATCACCTAATCAAAAATTTGCAGATGTGTATACTCCCCAGCAAAAAATCTGCTTTGATGAGTCCCTCATTAATTTTTCTGGCCGCCGTGCAATCAAACAATTTCTAACCAGCAAGCGTGCCAGATATGGGGTCAAGATGTAGAAGACCTGTGAGAGGACAACAGGCTATACTTATAAGTTTCGGATTTACGAGAGAAAAGATAGTCACGTGGAGCCCCCTGGATGAACAGACTACATGGGGAGTAGTGGCAAGATAGTTTGGGACTTGGTGTCATCATTTTTCCATATGGGGTACCACTTATACGTGGACAATTTTTATTCAAGCGTGCCACTATTTAGACATTTGTACAATCTTGGAACTGGTGCATGTGGCAAAGTGTGACCTAATGTGTGCCCACCATTAGAAGTGGGTGGATGCAGGGCGGTATATTTTAATGGTGGGCATACCACACATATTTTTTTTTATTTTTTTTTGGCAGAGATTTCTTCTCTTTTATTCATTCAGTCCACAGGCTGCATACAAAAAAATAATAGAACATAGCATATACTGTATACCCAACAAGGACTGGCGACATACTGGTACATGACTGGACTTTAAATGGCTATACCAGGATGATACCTACAGCTGCAGGCAACATCCTGGTGTCCTATGTGACACAAACATATGCAGTACCCACCATTTTATTCACTAGGGTGTTTGCTTTAAAACAATATAAAATGTCTGGGCTTTAAATTTCCTCGCAAAAAATACAGATTTTTTTTTTCATGTGAACAAAGTGTCAGAAAAGGCTTGGTCTTCAGGTGGTTAGAGTGAATGATGTGTGGCATAAACTTCTAATGCTGGGCATAAAATGCCCCCACCCCCTTTTTGGAAAGTAGACGACCCCAAAAAAAAAAACGACCCCTTTTTGGAAAGTAGACACCCCAAACTATTTGCTGAGAGGAATGTTGAATCCAATAGAATTTATTTTTTTCACCACAAGCTTTTGGAAAATGGCAATTTTTTTTTTTTTTTATACAAAATTGTCACTTAAATGATTTATTGCTCACACATGCCATGGGTATATGTGGAATGACTCCCCAAAATACATTTTGCTACTTCTCCTGAGTATGGGGGTACCACAGAGACGTTTTGGCAGTCTAGCCAAGTACAGGACCCGAAAATCCAATAAGCACCTTCAAGCTTTTTATAGGGCTTATTTCCTATCACAGTTTCGGAGGCCCTGAAATGCCAGGATAGCACCCCCCCCCCCCCCCCCCAAATGACCACTTTTTGGAAAGTAGACATCCCAATATATTTTTTCTTTTCTTTTTTTATATTTCAAAACCTTGTGAGAAAAAAATGTGATATGCAAAATATTCAACATGCCTCTTTTTAAATTCCTTGGGGTGTCTATTTTCCAAAAAGGGGTCATTTTGGCGGGGGGGGGGGGGGGTTAGGTGCTATCCTGGCATTTCAGGGCCTTCAAAACTGTGATAGGCAGTGAGGAAGTGAAATGGGGAAGTTGCGCACCTTCAGGCTTTCAAAGTGGTTATTGGATTTCACGCTCCTGTATGTGGCTAGGCTCCCAAAAAGTCTCTTACATGTGGTATCCCCATACTCGGTAGAAGTAGCAGAATGTATTTTAGGGTGTAATTCCACATATGCCCATGGCTTGTGCGAGAAATATATCATTTTAAATGACAACTTTGTGTTAAAAAAAAAAAAAAAAGTTTGTCATTTTCCAGAAACTTGTAAAAAAAAAAAAATCTTCCATGGACTCAATATTCCTCTCAGCAGATAGCTTAGGGTGTCTACTTTCTGAAAATGGGTCATTTGGTGGTGTTTGTACTGTTCTGGTATTTTAGCACCTCAAGAAATGTGATGAGCAATCGGAAAGTAAAAGCTGTGTTTGTAGACGCTATAACTTTCACATAAAGCAATCAATATACACTTCTTGGGAATTTTTTTTTACCAAAAACATGTAGCAGAATACATTTTGGCCTAAATTTATAATGAAATTTTAGGTTTTTTTTGGATATTTTTTTATGACCGAAATGAGAAAATATTAAAAAAAAAAATTTTTTTTTTTTTTTTTTGTTTATAGCGCCAAAAATTTTTTTTTTTTTTTTAAATTCAGGCTGTAGGCTAATACAATATTGAGTGTTTAATATTTGGAGGTCAAAGTAGAGTATTTAAGAAGTACAGAGTGCGAAGGACCATTAACTTCCTCAAAGAGCAGCAGTTTATTTGCGGGAATAAAGTTATTTTGCTAAAAAACACAGATGATTTTTGTAGAGGTTTTATTTTTAGCAGCTTGACTAACTTGGTTTTCGTTATGTTCAGCCTAAAAATGCGGGCTTAATCAGAACATCAGAGAAGAGTGTCCAGTTACAGGCTAATATAAATAAATATATGCTAAATTTGTTATTCTGTGCAGTTCATAGGACTCTTGTCTTGTGACAGTGAAATCATAGCAATGTCGGTTATTACAAAACTGCTCTTCACAATTTAAAGTCAAAGCTTTGAATTTGTTTGCGGTCAAGCTGCATAACAAGATACTGTGTGTGTGTGTGTGTGTATATGTATGTGTATGTATGTATATGTGTGTGTATATGTATATATATATGTATGTGTGTGTGTGTATATGTATATGTATATATATATATATATATATATATATATATATATATATATATATATATATATATATATATATATATATATAATTTTTTTTTTTTTTTTTTTTTTTATTCAAGGCAATTCCACCTTTTAACATGAAAAATGTAAAGATGAGTTTTCAACACCCTACTCTCTCCTCCGGTCCCTGTTACACTTATCTGCTGTGTCAATATTCTTCTCCTGCTCCGGTCTAGTTTGGTGTAAAGGTGGAATTACTGCTTAAACATGTGCTTACAAGTTTAAAAACCTGCCTTGCTTTGACAGCGCACTGGAGAGCCGGACCACTGCTCTAACACAGAGCACAGGATTTCGGGTCTTCAATAGTCTGACGCTCCTCCTGCACAAGGATCCAGCAGACATTACTCCTGCTCCCTAATCATTGTTCATTAGAGTACTGTGCAAAATGTGTTTTGGACCGATGTGCCCTGTTTCAGAGCAATAATCTGGCTCTCCAGTGTGCTGAGACACAGAGCAGCTGACTGTATAGAAATTCGGGGAAAAAAAGGCTTTGAGTGGGCATTTAAGCTGAATGCTACGCAAACCACAAAAAATAAAATACATTAACCACTTGCCCTCCAGAGGATTTTTGTGCTATGGCACTGCGTTAGTTTAACTGACAAATGAAATTTGTCTTCAACCCCCCCCATGAATAGAGATTTAGTTCGGTGGTATTTTGATCACCTGTGCATTTTTTTTTCATTATATGCGTTCTAAACAAAGCCCCGACAATTTTGAGAAAAACAATATTTTTGACTTTTCACTATTAACCATTAGCCGCCCGGCCAATAGCCGTTTGGTGGCTTGAAAAGCGCTGCAGCTTTCCGGGTCCACGCCATTTGGCGTGCTCCCGCACATGCGCCGTTTGCGCTATTGCAGAGCGGCGCAGCAGCGGGATCTGTCACCGCCCGTGCACCTCGGACACGGCCGATGACAGATCCGAGTACCGGCTCCCGTTGCCGGTACCATGTGACCTGCCGCGACCAATCACAGCAGGTCACATGACAGTTGTATACAATGGATGGCTTCATTCATGATGCCATCCATTGTATACTAGTGCCTAGCTGTGAATGGTCACAGCTAATCACATGCACATGTCATGTGATTAGCTGTGACCAAATCACAGCTAAGCACAAAAAAAAAAAAAAAAAAAAAAAGGTGAATGAATCGATTTCATTCAGCTAAATGCTTGCTTATAGCAAAGTAATTCTTTGCTATAAGCAAATTGTGTAAAAAAAAAAAAAAAAAAAAAAATACTGATCACTTCCCCAAAGTAGTACAATGTTACTATGGTAACATTGTACTATTTTGGTCATAGTAAAATATGAAAAAAAATCTTAAAAAAAATAAAAAAAAAAGTAATAAAAAATTAAATATAATAAAAAAATAAAAAAAAATTAAAAAAAAATATAATTTTTTTTTTTTTTTCATACTGTCACCAGTCAGTGTCCCTGTTCACCGCCATGCCAGTTATATGATGACGCTGTACTGCACTGGTGACAGTATGTAAAAAAAAAAATAGTGAAAATAATATTTTTCATTTTTTCATTTTCGGAAAAATTATGACAAAAAAATACAACTTCAAAAAACTCGCCATGCCTCTTATGAAGTACGTCCGACTGTCTACTCAGCAAAAAGGGGTCATTTGGGGATATCTGTACTATTCTGACATTCTTGGACCTCAAGAAATTAGATTGGCTGTCAGTACTTCAGGATTGATCAATATTCAGATCTATACCATAGTTTGTGAACTCTATAACTTTCCTACAAACTAAATAATACATCCTAATTTGGGTTATTTTCACCAAAGACATGTAGCAGAATACATCTCGGCCTAAATTTATGAAGAACAATTATTTATTTGTAAACTTTTATAACAGAAACAAAGAAAAATGTGGTTTTTTTTCAAAATTTTTGGTCTTTTTTTGTTAATTTAGCAAAAAATAAAAACCCCAGCGGTGATTAAATACCACCAAAAGAAAGCTCTAGTTGTGTGAAGAAAATGATAAAATTTTAGTTTGGGTACAATGTTGTATGACCGCGCAATTGTCATTCAAAGTGTGAGAGCGCTGAAACCTGAAAAATGGCCTGGGCAGGAAGGTGTAAAATTGCACGGTATTGAAACGGTTAAACATGTCTAGTATAAAAAATTTTAAAAATCAAATTCCATCCTAAATTTAGGCCAAAATGTGTTCTGCTACATGTCCTTTGCTAAAAAAAAAAAATCCTAATACGTGTAAATTAATTTGGTTTATGTGAAAGGTTTACAAATTTTTTTTTTTTTTTTAATTAAATTTTTTTTTTTTACTAGTGATTGTGGCGATCAGCGACTTATAGCAGGACTGCAAGGATTGTGGTGGGGAACTGACTTTGTGTCACTGACATCCCCAGTGACACCAATACAGTGATCAGTGGTAATAAAAAGCACTGACGCTGTACTTGTGGCACTGTGCAGAAAACGGGTAACATGGGGCGATCAAAGGGTTAACTGTGTGCTGTGTGCCATTTGTACATACTGGGCTGTGTTGGTGCTTCACTGTAAGCACACTGCTTTGTGTGGCTGTACTGTGCAAGCCATGTAAAGCAGTGTGCAGATGCTAACAGGGCAGAGAACGGTTTTGTTTACTCACAGTTCTCCCCCTGTTGGAGATCCTCGGCAATCACTGGACGCCGGCGAGTAATCACCGGCTGGGATTCGGTGATTGACAGCTGTGGCCGCGAATGCCCCCTACCCGGAAATGAAAAATTACGTATGTATTTCTGCTAGTGCTAAAGCAGTTAAGAACTGTTTTACCTGCTACAGGTTCTGTATGTCTGTTCATCCCGTTGTACAGAGTGAGATTTACACAGCTCTGCGACACAGCACAGTCCTGTCTGGATCATTCTTTGCTGGTTGGCTTTTAGTGCCACCTCTGCCAATCCACCCACAAATTGTATTTACAGGGAATAACAATTTATACAAAGTCAGTTTGAGAAAGCTACGCTAGTTTCTTTTTTTGATATTCTTGTAAACATGAATATTAAAAAAAAAAATCATGAAACTACATGCCTGGGTCAAATATTTTAATTCATCTGTCGGGATTTAGGCTTTCATTTTTCTTTCCTCTGCTGAGAGTGGGGTGTAAACAATCTTTGAGTTTAGAATAAAAATACAACATTATCTAAAGCCATTCTTCTGGGGTAGAGTAAGGAAGACATAAACCCCTTGTCATGTTTGTATTGGTGTCATATTCTTGTCCTTGCTGAGAAGGTTCACCTTCTCGGTTTATTATCCTGGTGAGCATTGCCATCAGATCTGAAACTGATGGGAAATCGAACATTTTGAGTTGTTAACAGAACGGAAGAACCTTATAATAAAGGTGACCACTGTCATAGAGTGTTTCCTTTTACTTGAGAGATGTTTTTCTGACTTGATGTTGCTGCGAGAAAGGAAGTGAAGAAAAAACTGCTCTAATGAGACAAAGGTGGAAAAAAAATGGTGAACATTGCCATCAGAACACCGCTTGAGGGAAAAGCTAACATCTTGGGTTGTCAACAGAACTAGAATAAAGGGGAAACTCTTCTAATAAGAGTGACCACAGTCAGAGGGTTTCCTTTTGAGAGAAATTCTGTTGCTCTGAGACAAAAGGCTAAGAATAAATTCCCCTAATGATAGGTTTCTTCACAGTAAGAGCTGTGCAAATGTGGAATAGACTTCCTCAAGAGTTCAAGAGTTGGTTCTGGCCAGCTCAGGGGATTGCTTCAAAAAAGGCTTGGATTCTTTCTTAGATATCCAGTATATAACTGGATACTAACGTTTTATAGGTAAAGTTGATCCAGGGAATATCTGATTTGCCTCTTGGGGGATCAGGAAGAAATTTTTTCTTTTTCTTCCCAGCAGTTGCAAATTGGATCGTGCTTTGCTGGGTTTTTTTTTTTTCTATGGTGGAACTGGATGGACTTTTGTCTTTTTTCAGCCGGACTAACTAACCATGTAATGGGACAAAGGTGGAGAAAAATAGCGAACAATACAATCAGAACTGAACTTTAGTGAAAATGGAACATTTTGGGTTGTCCACAGAACTGGAATAAAGGGGGAAACCATCTAATAAGGGTGACCACTGACAAAGAGGGTAATTTACTTGAGACATTTCTCACTTTCTGGAGGAAGTGAAGGTAAAAATTCCTAATGGGACAAAGGTGTAGAAAAAAAGACGTGTTTCAAATAATATTTATATGAATATAAGAAAAAATTAAGTAACAAATATTGGCTAGAAAAGTCTTTCTTCTGTCAATACTGGGAAACCTGTAGAAAAATTGGGTGCTGTCAGTCTGATTTGTAACTTTTTGACTCTAGGATGGCATTTCCTTTGTTGAGCCTTCTCTTTGTCTATCATTCCTACCAAAGTAGGATTTTGCTCTTCCTCTACCTGTCACTGAGCCCACCTTTTGACTGACACATGTATTATTTTTGTTACACTTACAGTAGATATTTCTCCCAGGCATCAGGTTTGTCATTTGTATACAAAACATACCAGTATTTCCTCAACACAGTATATTTTGCATTTCCCAACACATAAGGGGGTGGACGGGAAGATCAGGAGCTAAAAAAAAAAAATCTGCCTGATATGCTGTTTCGGCGCACTCCTTTCACCCCCCCCTCCTCTAATGGCGTAAGTGGATCTTGTTGTCATCCTTTTCTCCCACACAGACCTGTCACATGGATGAAACGACAATGTTCTGTCTGCCCAAACAATACCACCTAATCACTGCTATTGGACCTGGTGCTGAGCGCAAATCTTCCCTTCAGAGAGATGCAAAGATTGGGTAATCCTCCCACTCCATGCCTCTCTATCTGCAGCTGTGCCTTATGAGGCTTTTCACAGCCCGCGTCCTCTTCCAGCAGAAGTGGGCTGCATCGCCATTAGTGTGAGTCCTTTTTGACAGATAAATTGGCTAGCCCCAGGCCAGTGGGCAAAATGAGGTGGTGAACTTTGACAGGATAAACAACAGGTGCCTCACTCTCTTCCCTTGGCTCATTACCATAGGTAATTACTGTAAATTATAGCATTTATGGATGCTATTTTCTATCCACTGTCTCATACTGCCTTTTTCACAGGATTTTTGGAGGTAAAATAACAAAGCGGTTTCTGTCGCATGACATTTAAATCCATTACGTGATGGCACATGAGTGAGACTGTGGACCAAAATGAATTGATTAGAATATCATCGCTGCATTGTTGGATGGCCGTCTACCTGGCTCAAGGTGGGCCCGTTATTTGATGAATAAGTGTTACAAATAGGCTGGCAACCCTCTTTTTGCTGTTTTTTATTTCTGTATTGTCACAGTATTCTACTGTAGAGATTGCACAAACAATTCCCAGCAGTCTCGGCCGCGAGAGCCTATACTGTAATATCACTGAAACAGAACTCATACCGGGTACTAAGGAAACTGTCAGGATAGCAATACAGGATCTGCAACTTCAGGCTCCATGCACATGTTAGCTGTGTAAAGTCACGTTAAAAATGTGAGTTTTTTAGCGTTTTTGTATTATCGTTTAGTGCCGTTTAGCCGTGTTCTTTACACAAAAAAAAATAAATTTTCTTTTAGTCTAAAGAAACAGGCACAAACACTGTTTTATCGTGTTTTTCAGCGTTGGAGCGTTTTTACAGCTAAAATACTCCACTAGTCCTGGGTTTTTTTTCCAGCCAAAAAACGTCCCTGCCAAAAAACATTGATTACAGTCTGTTTGCATGGACACATAGGATAACATGCTGGGGGGTTTTCTGGCTGTAGAAAAAAACGTCAAAAGCTAAAAACAGCCGCTGTAAAAACGTCCCGTGTGCATGAGGACTCTTGTTTTGAAGGTGTAGGCTTAATCTCATCTGGAACAAGGATATCCATGTATGCGAGTTAAACATCTCATGTGCATAATGTGGGCTGCTAACTTGCTATGTAGCAGCTACATCTTTGGTCCAGAGGCTTGTTCCACCCAGGGGTGGACTGACAACTCATGGGGCCCCCGGGCAATAGGGGATCATGGGGCCCCTGTGTCCTTGCCCAAACTCGAAAAAGGTACCAGGGGCATCTCATGGGGCCCCCTACTGACCCCGGGCCCTCGGGCAGTGCCCGAGTTTCCAAATGGTTAGTCCGCATCTGGTCCCACCACTTCTTAAGCTATTAATGAGCATCCTGACTGGCAAATTTAGGTGGCTTAGGGGCAGGAGCGGACTGACAAGTCATGGGGCCTCTGGGTAATATGGGATCATGGGGCCCCTGTGTCCTTGCCCACACTCAAACCACACCCAAAAAAGCCTATGAAAGGTACAAGGGGCATCTCATGGGGCCCCCTTACTGGCCCTTGGGCAGTGCCCGAGTGCCTGAATGGTCAGTCCGCCCCTGCTTAGGGGTCAGTGTAGTGTGGCCCCCATATATGTAAGCTAGGTTGATTTTGTATTCTCATCAACTCATTGGTAACCTGGCCCTGATCCTCCATCCAGTTCCATCTTTTTGGTTTTCCCAACCATGTGAATGGAACGTCTGACTGGCAGGATGTAGTAGGGAAGCAAGATTGTTTGCATATTATTGCACCCTAGGTTTGGGATAACAATCTATGATGCATCTGCTATATAGTGCCTGTGGCAACTGTGGAATTATTTTCACAGTAACTAGGAGCACATCTTTTTAAGTGGAGTTAAGTTAGCAGCTACAAATACTGCCCTGACATTAAGGGCTAGTTCGCACTAGATGAAGTTCAGTACACTTTTTTATATTCTGCATCAAAAATGCGTGTTTTCTATGTATACCAATGGGCCTAGTTCACGCCAGTGCAGTCCGTTCTAGTCCATTTCCAGTGCAGAAAAAAAAAAGTAGAAAATGCTGCATTTGTTTTCTGCACAGAACCATACTAGAACATAGCAAACTGCATGTGGTGTGAACTGTAATTAAAAATGTATCCGGAGTGTGTTTTTGTAGTGTGAACTGGCCGTTAAAGTGTTCCTAAACTCCCAATAGTTAAATCAGTCTGTATATGCAGTGAAGCATGCTTGTTATACTCACTGTGGAATCTAAGGGGTTAATCCTCCGCATTGTGTAAAAAGACTGTTTGATCCTGTTTTCTCTGATCCTTCCCTTCTTCCAGTGTCCCCCTTTTATCTTCTGATAAGACACATCATGTGAAGTTACATGCTCAGTTTGTGCATTGCTAGAGAGGTTTTTTTCTTTTGTGAGTGCATGTGATCAGCACAGGGCCAATCGGAACTGTCCAGACAGAGGCCAGGGGTAATGCATCCTCCTAGAGCAAAATGAAAACTCCTCCAAGCTTTAACCAGTGCTCTGCTGGACACTGATAGAAGTCACAAGACTGCTCTAACTGCTGGTGAGAAAAGGTATTTGGCAGTTTATATTTAGTAAAATAATTGTACTTCCACGTCCTGTGTACTCTGGGAGACCAGATATAGTGAATGCAGGATTCTGGGGTTAGTAACACTTTCACATAAAGACACTTGCCTATCCAGGGATGTAGTCAATTCTGCAGTTGGCTTCAGGTGTAGGTGCCGGCATCTTCAGTAAACGCAACTGGCAATGAAGCCTTGCGGGTTCAGACTGGTTTCTTACTGCGCATGTGCGGAGCGCACTGCGCTTTGTGAATGGTTCCGCAGTCTTCTGGGACCTGTGGAGGAGGGGCGCCCCAGTGCATCTCACCAGAAGTGGAAACGGGTACCTATCAAAACCAAGTACCCCCTACCCCCAAAAAAATGCCAAATGTGGCAATGGAGGGGGGGGGGGGAGGATACAAATAAGTGGAACTTCCCCTTTTTGGGTGAAGTTCCGCTATTAAGATAAGGCCATATATAGGCTTCTATAAGGCTCTATTCACGTCAGCTCAGAAATCACTAGGAAAAAAAACACTGATTGTAGCGTTTTTGTGCTGGCTTGTAGTAGAGGTTTTGTAGCATTTAGAACAGCGGTTCTCAACCTGGGGGTCGTGACCCCTTTGGGGGTCGAACGACACTTTCCCAGGGGTCGCCTAAGACCATCGGAAAACACATATTTCCGATGGCCTTAGGAACCGAGACACCGCTCCTTGATCCGTCTGCAGGTGTGGGCGGGATGACATGCCGTCCCTGTCATCTGGACACACCCCCGGGATCAATCCTTCCTCGTCGGTGATTGGCCGCCGGAACTGTAGCTCAAGAGAGGCACACAGGTGGCCAATCACCGGCGAGGAGGTGGAGCTTGGAAAGGAGGAGCCGAGCGGCACCGCGAAGCACGAGCGAGTGAAGAGGAGGAAAGCGGCCGGAGAAGGAAGCCATCTGACCGGTAAGTGTTTGTACCATGGGAGAGGGAGGGAGCGAGCGAGCCCAGGCTGGAGCAGGGGTCCGCAAGGTAAGTATCATTGGTGTCAGTGGGAGGAATAGTGCCCAATCATTGGTGTCACTATTACCAATGATGGGGCACTATTCCTCCCCCCACTGACACCAACGATGGGGCACTATTCCTCCCACTGACACCAACGATGGGGCACTATTCCTCCCACTGACACCAACGATGGGGCACTATTCCTCCCACTGACACCAACGATGGGGCACTATTCCTCCCCCCACTGGCACCAACGATGGGGCACTATTCCTCCCCCCACTGGCACCAACGATGGGGCACTATTCCTCCCCCCACTGGCACCAACGATGGGGCACTATTCCTCCCCCCACTGGCACCAACGATGGGGCACTATTCCTCCCCCCACTGGCACCAACGATGGGGCACTATTCCTCCCCCCACTGGCACCAACGATGGGGCACTATTCCTCCCCCCACTGGCACCAACGATGGGGCACTATTCCTCCCCCCACTGGCACCAACGATGGGGCACTATTCCTCCCCCCACTGGCACCAACGATGGGGCACTATTCCTCCCCCCACTGGCACCAACGATGGGGCACTATTCCTCCCCCCACTGGCACCAACGATGGGGCACTATTCCTCCCCCCACTGGCACCAACGATGGGGCACTATTCCTCCCCTCACTGGCACCAACGATGGGGCACTATTCCTCCCCCCACTGGCACCAACGATGGGGCACTATTCCTCCCCCCACTGGCACCAACGATGGGGCACTATTCCTCCCCCCACTGGCACCAACGATGGGGCACTATTCCTCCCCCCACTGGCACCAACGATGGGGCACTATTCCTCCCCCCACTGGCACCAACGATGGGGCACTATTCCTCCCCCCACTGGCACCAACGATGGGGCACTATTCCTCCCCCCACTGGCACCAACGATGGGGCACTATTCCTCCCCCCACTGGCACCAACGATGGGGCACTATTCCTCCCCCCACTGGCACCAACGATGGGGCACTATTCCTCCCCCCACTGGCACCAACGATGGGGCACTATTCCTCCCCCCACTGGCACCAACGATGGGGCACTATTCCTCCCCCCACTGGCACCAACGATGGGGCACTATTCCTCCCCCCACTGGCACCAACGATGGGGCACTATTCCTCCCCCCACTGGCACCAACGATGGGGCACTATTCCTCCCCCCACTGGCACCAACGATGGGGCACTATTCCTCCCACTGCAAAATTACAGTTATGAAGTAGCAACGAAAATAATTTTATGGTTGGGGGTCACCACAACATGAGGAACTGTATTAAGGGGTCGCGGCATTAGAAAGGTTGAGAACCACTGATTTAGAAGCATTAGTGTTTTGTTAGTGTTTTTTTTTTTTTTTTGTTTTTTTACAGTTCATCAAGAAAAAAATGCTCAAACTTTTAGGAGCGTTACAATTTTATTAGCATTTTTACAGTACTTGAGGAAAAAAAAAAAACCTCAAAGCTGTTTTTAGCAGTGTTTTTAGAAGCGTTTAGGAACCTGTAGCATTTTTTTTTCTGCTGGAAAAATACTCCCAAAAATGCTACAAAAACAGTTTTTTGCTCCTCCTCCATTTGCAGAGCAATACAAAGTAGCACGCTGTTGCTGACAGGGGAGAGATCTGTATTTACATCCAGACCTCTCTTCTGTCAGTGTTCTTTGGCGATCGCCAGGTGCCAGCAGGGAATCTCTGGCTGGGACCTGTTGACCAACAGATAGATAGAGATATATATATATATATAGAACGAGAGAGAGAGATACATTCACAGAAGTGAGTACATCCCGCATATTTTTTATCTTTTCATATGACAATTTGCTACAATGTAAAGTAGTGAGTGTACAGCTTGTAGAACAGTGTAAATTTGCTGTTCCCTCAAAATCTTCTTATAGCCTAGGCCATCTTTATGTAGAGCAACAATTCTTTTTTTTTTTTTCAGATTCTCAGAAAGTTCTTTGCCATGAGGTGCCATGTTGAACTTCCAGTGACCAGTATGAGAGAGTGAGAGCGATAACACCAAATTTAACACACCTGCTCCCCATTCACACCTGAGACCTTGTAACACTAATGAGTCACATGATACCCGGGAGGGAAAATGGCTAATTGGGCCCAATGTGGACATTTTCACTTAGGAGTGTAATCACTTTTGTTGCCAGAAGTTAATGGCTGTGTGTTGAGTTATTTTGAGGGGACAGCAAATTTACATGTTATACAAGCTGAACACTCACTACTTGTATACTGTGTGTGTGTATCTCTCTCTCTCTCTCTCTCTCTCTCTCTCTCTCTCTCTCTCTCTCTCTCTCTCTCTCTCTCTCTCTCTCTCTCTCTCTCTATATATATATATATATATATATATATATATATATATATATATATATATATATCTATATCTCCTCTTTAAACCAGTAAATGAAAGTTCATTTAGTTTTGGCCAGGTATGGGAGAAGATGCAGTAGATAAGCCCAAATGTTTCAAGAAGACAACCCTGCACTAGGCTGAGCATCTTCTCGTGAGATTTGGGCTACTCTTGTTGGCAGGAGGTTGGAGTTTCTTCCCCTTGGATCCTCTGCATCTTGCCTTTCTTGCCCTGCATTTGGTTTTATTTCTGTCTATTTCCATGTACAGTATATCATTATAATACCTCAGGGAGATTGTGTAGCTTTTCTGTGACAATGTGTTTTTCTTTTAAGCTGTTAAAAAGAATCCAAAACTCTCTGAGCTGGGAGTTGGCTGCCTGCTACTTGGCAAAGTTGCAAAACCCAAAAGACTGCTGCTCTGCTGTTTTCTAAACTGGTGTGGCATGGAGCCAAAAAAAAAAAAGTTGGAGAGGAAACCTCTGGGTGATCTAACTGCTGATCATTGTACAGGTGACACTTGTATCCAGCAGGACTATTTCCTGTTATTTCTTTGGTGGCTAGAAAAATAGAAAAACCATTTGACATGTTTAGTGTACCTGACCCTTACATCTTCAGAAAGGTCTGCTGCTGTAAGGTAAATGCAGGTACCCATTGCTGCAATCTCCCTCTCCTCTCTCTACCTTTTTGAGGAGGGGCTGGAGGGTGGGACGAAGTCATGCTGTGTGTCAATGGACGCACACAGCCCGCCTTGGGAGTAAGTCTGCACATCTGCCCCCCCAGGAAGCAGCTTTCTATGGTGGCATACAGAGAAGAGGAGTAGCTAACATCACTGGTGGGGAACCCCAGAAGAGAAGGTTTAGGGCTGCTCAGAGCAGGTAAGTATAACATGTTTATTTGTAAAAAAAAAAAAGGAACCTTTACGAATACTTGAGCCTGGGTTCACACTGATGCGGTGCGTAATTCGCAGCGTTTTCTGTGCGAATTCACAACTGCGCCCCGTTCATGCGAACCGCTGCGGGTGTGTATGTTAACACCCTGAAATTGGTCTGCAAAACGCAGTGCGATGTACAGAATCATATCGCATGGGTGTGAATACCCATGCAATCCAATTCTAGTGCGGACCAAAAAAAAGGGTCCTGCACCTTTTTTTGGTGAAGATGCGGTGCTATTTGAGCTATACAAAATGTACAATTCGCAATGCGATTTGCGCAGGAATGCAGTGCGGTTCCTGTGCGAATCACATGCGATGTACCACACCACATATGTGTGAACCCTGCCTTAGAGTCCAATGTCAATGATGAAGCCTTTGTTGGCTCCAAAGGCTGAGGTTTTTTTTTTTTCTTTTTTCTTTTTTTACCTTATGGGTGCAGCTCCTCCCCCTGCACCCCCTTATGCTTACCTGAGTCCAAACTTGATCCAACGCTGTGCACGAGAGCAGGGGCTTTCTCCACCTTCTACCTCCGCATAGGATCAGAGATGGCAGCAGGTGCCATTGACCCCTGCTGCTGTCAATTACTGCCAGTAAGCAGAGACTGGGGGGTGGGGCCAAGCTGTGCCAATGGACACACAGAGCATGGCTTGAGAGCAAGCCTGCATGTGTGCCCCATAGCAAGCAGCATGCTATGGGGCATTCAATGGGAGAGGGAGGAGCCAGGAACTCTGGTGGCGGACCGAGAACAGGAGGATCAAGGCTGCTTTGTGCAAATCATTTTGCAATTAAAGAAAAAAAAATTGGAACCTTTTACAATCACTTTCATGCTTAATTGAAAAATAAAGACTTTATTCAGTCATGTTTTTAAAATATTAAACATCAGTTTGAGAATGCTAAAATGTTAAATTGACTGAACACGATACTTCTCTTAATTGTGTGATCATTTTTATATGTATGTCCTGTAGTGCGAGATACAGTTTGGGAATAAATCAGCCATCTTTTTTTTTTTAACATCTCTGTAATGTATTGTTCCTATTTGTTATGCTGATGTTTATCTTTCCATCCTCTCCAATCATCAGAATCCTCTTGAAGAAGATAGATTTCTTTGTTTAACAGAATATTTCCTCCTTCCCGATCAGACCTGACTTTTAAAGCTTTGACCTCTGATCTTTATCCCCTGGACTCTTTCCTGCTTGATTTTTGTTGGTCTCTTTGCATCTCTCTCTATTAATCGTCTCCTTGGCCTCTATGCAGCAGCGTTGTGATACATTGTTCCAGTTACATCCTTCCAGCCAGGCCTTTTGAAGCCGCCATTGGAGGTTTAAATCCTTGAGCTGTCTTAAGTTAACACAAACTGTAACTAATTTACACTGTGTATGGAGCTTGCCAATATACGGACCATTGTAGGATCAAAGATTTGCTGCTGAATAGCACCCCGCTGACTCTGAATTACAAGCGAGCTGCTTATTATTTGATTGCTCACCTAATTACAGTATTTTCGGGTTAACTCTTTCAGTTGTCCAGGCGCTTTGCCTGCAGCTCAAGAATGGAGACATGCCCTGCAGGTCTAAGTGGCCCTAGCCAATTAAAACCTTTTTAGAATCTTTCTTTGTCATGTTACCATTTCAGCTATGGAAGGAAGAAAAGGGGGAAAAAAAGATCTGTTTTATATGTCAGTAACATGTTCTGTATTTTACTTACTCATCAGAATTGTGGGGAAATGATGAGAACAAATTGTTATAAAGATAGTAGTCTGTAGTCAAATTCAGTTGTATTCACACTTCAGTCACTGGGGTTATTTACTAAAACTGGAGAGTGCAAAATCTGGTCCAGCTCTGCATAGAAACCAATCTGCTTCCAGGATTTATCAAAGCTTAATTGAACAAGCTGAAGTTAGAAACTGGCTACCATGCACAACTGCACCAGATGCGAAGTGCTCCAGTTTTAGTAAATCCCTCTTTGTATACATATACTCTAAATTTTTTTTTTTTTTACTGTAAATTTATTAATTTCAGGTACTTGTATAGTGCCATCAATTTACGCAGTACTTTACATATATATATTGTACATTCACATCATTCCCTAACCCTCAAGGGGCGTACAATCTAAAGTCCCTAACTCACACTCATACATACACATACTAGGGCCAATTTAGACAGGAGCCAATTCACCTACCAGAATGTCTTTGGAGTGTGGGAGTAAACTGGAGTACCCGGAGGAAACCCACGCAGGCACAGGGAGAACATGCAAACTCCAGACAGGTGGCGCCATAGTTGGGATTCGAACCAACGACACTAGTATTCCCAAGCGGAAAGTGCTAACCACTTAGCCACTGTGCTGCCCATAAATTACCTGATTATCTACATTTTTTATTTTTTTTTCAAAATAAAGAATGCATAAAAAATATTATAGTACTGAATTCTAAAGAATATTTACCTTATATTTATAGACAACATGTTGAAGCCACTCACCTGTGTCCTACAGACACAGCTGATCACGTGATGAGGTAAAAGGCCACGTGATCAGCTGTGTCCAATCACACAGCAGATCACTGAGTAAATACAGTTGTCGGTTGTTGGCAGCACTTTCCTCATGCTGTCACTGAGCAAATCGGCCCTGATGACCAGTGCCACACACCAGTGCCACCAGTCAGTGCCGCCTATCAGTGCCCATCATTGCTGCATATCAGAACTTTCTGATCAATGCCCACCAGTGCCGCCTCATCAGTGCAGTCTATCAGTGCTGCCTATCCATGCCACCTCATCAGTGCAGCCTCACCAACGCACATCAGTGAAGGAAAAAAATTACCAATCTGCAAAATGTTATAACAGAAATAAAACTTTTTTTTTTTTTTCATTTTTTTGCTCAGTGACGATTAAATACCACCAAAAGAAAGCTTTATTTGTGTGAAAAAAATTATAAACATTTCATATGGGTACAGTGTTGCATGACCACGCAATTGTCATTCAAATTGCAACAGCACTGAAAGCTGAAAATTGGCCTGGGCAGGAAGGGGGTGAAAGGGGCCGGTAGGCAAGTGGTAAACCTGTTTGTTTATAAAATTTTTTTTTTTTTACATTTATTTTTGGACACCCACATAGACATGGGAAGAACATACATTTCATGCACTTGTGTACCATAAGGGATCAGAAACCCAGTGCTCTGTTACAGAACTGGTATAACATGCCCCCTCCCTTCCTCTGCAATACAAGTCTGAGTTAGGACACTTGTGCTAAAAGGTGTGGCTGCTACTCAGCTCTGCCAACACAGAGTACTGGAGTGGAAGAGCAGGAAGATTCTTATTTATTGAGCAAAAAAGGTATTTTAAATTTCACAAATTACAACATGCAAGGGCACAATACTATAAAATGAAACACAAGGGTGTGTGACTTGGGCTTCAAGGCTTTTAAAAACTGGGCCCTGAGCTGCTGAGTCTGTTATGTCCAGCAGCCCTAATCCCCTCATGCATAGCTAAAGTGAGTATTTGCCTTTTGGTGCTTTACTGTCCCAGAAACTCGTGTTCTCCCTCACTGGGTTTCCTCATGTTGCTCCACATTCTTCTCTGTCCTAAATTTGTGCCCGAGGCCCCATCAGAAAAGCTTCTTCCCGTTAATAATGCATGCCGTGATGTTCACTGCAGATACTGCGCACAATGAGGATGGACTGAATGTAATTGCTTTCCATCCATCTCTATGATGGCTTTTGTCAGCAACTTCATATTATGACATCTTTAACGCAAAGCTGCAATCGACATAACTATCCCTATTAATTATTATCGTAGACTATGCACATAGGTCTACAGGGCTGCTGAGGGTATGATTTTGGCTAAGTACCCTCCAGCACTGAAAGCAGACTCATTTTACTGACTTGGTGTGAAGAAGATCATGAATAGCTCCCTTGGACAGAGGTAGGCAGCCAATTCAATGGGGGAGGATGGTTGTGTCGTGGGACAAAAATGTTTTTTTAAATAAATTTATCTAACTATTTTTGCATTAGAAGCACTTAGCCACTAAGGTGTTTTCCATAGATAAAAATATGGTATGTATTCAGTCAACTATGAAAGATTGTTTGTCACCTTCCTTTAAAATATGGCAGTTAAGTTAGGTGGTTCTATGAGCACCAGTCTGGAGTGAGCTCTACGACTCCACTGCTTCCAGGTGCAACTGTCTGTACTAATTTATATGACTCCATTGCTGTCCCCTAGTTTGTCTGAGCTATACAGTCCTTACAGCAAAGGATCTTCCTTGCTTCCTTAAGATTCTGTCTCTCCTGAACAATACTGCTGCATACAATCGAATCAACCGCTTCCCTGAGAATCCATCTGTACTGAACTATGTAACCCCATTACCATCCTTGAGCATCCATCTGTACTGACCTATGTGGTTTCATTGCCAACCCTGAGCAGCCATCTGTACTGACCTATCTGGTTGCATTGCCAACACTGAGCAGCCAGCAGTTCTGACCAATGTGGTTCTGTTGCCATCCCTGAGCAGCCATCTTACTGGCTTTGTTGCCATCCCTGAGGAACCATCTGTACTGACCTATGTAACTCCACTGCTATACCTGAGCAGCCATCTTTACTGACCTATGTGGCTCCATTGCCAGCCCTGAGCATCCATCCATTCTGATGCAACTTCATTACTATCCCTGAGCAGCCATCTGTACTGACCTAGATGTTTCCTTTGCCATACCTGAGAAGCCATCTTACTGACCTATGTGGTTCCATTGCTCTCTGAGCAGCCATCTAACTGACCTATGTGGCTCCATTGCCATCCCTAAACTGACAATTGTTCTGACCTATCTAACTCAACTGCTATCCCTGAGCATCCATCTGTTCTGACCAATGCGGTTCTGTTGCCATCCCTGAGCAGCCATCTTACTGGCTTTGTTGCCATCCCTGAAGAACCGTCTGTACTGACCTATGTAACTCCACTGCTATACCTGAGCGGCCATCTTTACTGACCTATGTGGCTCCCAGCCCTGCGCATCTATCTGTTCTGACCTATGTAACTTCATTACTATCCCTGAGCAGCCAGCTGTACTGACCTATGTGGCTCCATTGCCCATCCTTAAGCTGACATTTGTTCTGACCTAATGTATCTCAACTGCTATCCCTCAGCATCCATCTGTACTGACCTATGTGCCTCCATTGCCATCCCTGAGCAGCCATCTGTACTGACCTTTGTGCCTCCATTGCCATCCCTGAGCAGCCATCTGTACTGACCTATGTGCCTCCATTGCCATCCCTGAGCATCTGCCTGTACTGTCCTATGTAACTCCACTGCTATCCCTGAGCATTCATCTGTTCTGACTTATGTGCCTCCATTGCCATCCATGAGCAGCCATCTCCACTGACCTAGGTTCCTCCGTTGCCATCCTTGAACATCTGCCTGTACTGAGCTTTAGGCTGCAATTACACTATAGTAGTGCATGAATGCATGCATGTTCATGAAATGTGAAAGAAAGCGTGTCACACTTGTGGGGCCATTCATTGTTAATGGCAAGAGTAGGCGTATTTTTGCATGCAAAGAAATGCACAAGGGTCAAACAGTGCTTGAGCTACTCTGCCATGCATAGGTCAGCCCATTGGAATGAATGGGCCACACTATGCATGTAGCATGAAAAATGTGCACAAAAAAAAGCACATAAGCGCAATTCCAGTGTGAATGGAGCCTTACAGTTGAATCACCCATTTCCCTGATCATTTATTTGTACTGAGCTGTAGGACTTGATTGCTTGTTTCCCAATTGTCCATTTGTTCACCGCTATATAACTCCATGCAGTTGAATCAGCTGCTCTCCCAAGTATACATATTGGGTTTTGACGAGCTCTTTTTTTGCATTTGAGTGTTTGGGGACACTCTGGGACAGATTTTTCTAAATGCAGAAAATGAATTGTTGCAGTACCCATGTGGACCATTGTACGTTTAAAGGAAATCTGTGATCAGCGCATACACTTTCAATTTAATATGTCAGTATGGTAATAATATAAACAATAGTTATATTTGACAATCCAATATAAGCTTACTTAAAAAAAAATCTTTGATTTTGCAAGTTCTTCATGTCTGCTGGTCATTTCTTTCCACAACGTCCTGTATTCCCTGCATGCTTTGCAGTTTCTCCTCAGTTTCTAAGGACTGTGTCCCATGGCACCTTGCTGCCTGCAAGTTGTGATTCCTGTACGGACTCTGCCTCCTGAAACTCCACCTCCTGTAGTTTGGAAGGCAGGCTCTATGAACTGTGTGACACAGCAGTGCCACCCACAGGGCATAGTGAATATGTGTCACAGAATTCCTGGAAGTAAATATGTGGGGATCTTTACAAAGTAAATTTACAAACTTCAAGATCCTCCAGATTTAATAGGAGTAGGCTAGAAATAATTGAAATACAATGTGAAAATGAATGTATGGGGTTTCATTTTGACTATAGATACTTAAAAGATTTCCTGCTAAATAGCACCCCATTGCCTCTGACATGTCTGCCCTTTTATTGTCAAAGAACAATTGTTGGGTGTTCAAAAATAAACAGATCTCCCACAAAGATTGACAGCCGTACGAGACCTGCCCATCATTGCCAAGATTATGCACCATCATGGATGGGTTGTGGCTTTTTCCATGACATGTCTGACGTTCAGATGCAGCACAGGTGTGGTGACGCAATGGTCCCCTTCCCAGGAGTAAGCCCCGATTCACAATGTTGTGACTCGTCATTCGACTTGTGACACATTAAAAGTAAGAAAAAAAATTAATTTCAATAGGTGCTGTCCTAATAAATGATTAAGACGGCACCCAAAAAAACAGGTTCCTGCACTACTTGGTGCGATTTAAGTCTACTTGTAGACTGCGATGTTAAATCACAAAAGTTGCGAGGAAGTTGCATAACTTTGGGGTTGCAGCAGTGTAAACCGAGCCTGTAAGCATACGATTCCTGAATAGTTGCCAGGAATGTTCCATCTTCGTATATCCTCTTGTGATACACCTGTGCACTTTAACAACACCTGAGCTCTGTTGAGGCTGTGCTGGAGCCACAATATATTTTGCATATTTCCATTGGGTCAGCTTCACACAATGAAATAATGTACTGTATATGTGATACCTGATCAGCCTCTGTAGAAGCTGTAAATCTCTGTAGTTGCCTGAGGCACTGCAGTGAATACAACAGTCTTCTGGGGGCCGAGCCGAATGACTGCCCTTCTGCCTAGTAACTACAGGGGGTTGCCTGTTAGGCATTGCCACCATTCAGAAAATGCCTTCATTTTTCTCAGTGAATGCAAAGCGTTCTCTGATTGGACAAGGTGGAGAGAAGGGGCAACCCCAACCTTCTCCATTCAAAGAAAGCTCTGCATTGTGTTACAACAGGGATTGATGGCTTCCACAGAGGCAATCTGGTATCACAGGTGCATACTTGAGTTGCCAAGCCCAATGTACATATGCAATCTACTATGTCTTTCCTGGAATTCAACTTTAATACATCTAAGCAATTCCAAAAAATCTTGTAAATACTTTCTCCTGCTGTCGTCTTGCTGACCTCTAAGAGATGTACTAGGGGACATCAAGGACTATAGCACTTCAGCTCTTGCATTAGAGTTGGTCTTTCAGTTATCTCCAGCCATTAATATTAACATCTACAGCAGTTTTCTCAACCTTTTTACCTGAGAAGAACCCTTGAAATAACATTCAGATTTCAGGGAACCCCTGGTAAGATTGGAGTTCTTTGGGAAAATGCCCCTTACATTGGTGGCGGTAAGTGTAAAGAATGCCCCCTCTTACAGGGGTGGCCAGAATGACACACTTGCAGTCATGCAGATGGATTTTTCAAATGGCATCGGACCTCAAACTCTGCAGGCACTTAAGGAACCCCTAGCCAACCCTGGAGGAACCTTAGTTTACAATAGCTGATCTGCAGTATCAGTAATATCAGCAGAGATTGTTGATCTGAAGAATATCTGATTGCCTTAAGGCAGGGGTGTCAAACTGGTGGCCCTCCAGCTGTTGCAAAACTACATGTCCCATCATGCCTCTGCCTTTGGGACTCATGCTTGTAACTGTCAATCTTGCAATGCCTCATGGGACTTGTAGTATGACACCCATGCCTTAGGGCATCAGAAAGGAAGGTTTTTTTTTCCCCCTGTGAAATAGGGCCCTGTTTATGGGGTTTTCTAATATTGGGTGAACTTGATGGATTTTGTGTTTTTTTTTTTTTTTTCCCCCCCAACCTGACTTATTATGTTTCTTTGAATATGGTGTTCTTTTGAACCAGGAAATACTGGGGGTCACCTGCAAAACCGTGCAGTGTAGTAAGGAATGTGAATCACAAAATTGGCTGAACAGAATTACAAATCCTAAGGCAGTTACATCAGCTTACATATACATATTTAGCTGTTTGCCTTGAGTCCTGTTTTAGGTATTGGCAGAAATAAAATGCAGCTGTGTTACAACTCATAAAGATTTGAATGTACGTTAGCACTTCATTTTGTCTCGTTACACTAATAAGATCAGGCTCACACTTAAACAGAGAACTTCTTTGCCAGTTTTTAATTTGCATCATATGTATTACTAGCAGTGTTTAGATCTTTGTTATGCATACAGTCCTTAAAGGGGACGCATGAGATTATAAGAAATGAAACGCACCTACTCGTCACCATGCTGCAGCACCGTTCTGATGCTGCAGCTGTCACCCCCCCAGCTATAAGCCCAGGAACTGAGGGATCACATGATCTGTCAGCTTGGAGCGGTGAGCTGTGACTGTCAGTTACTGCTCCCCACTGTGCACTTTCAGCGCTAACTGGAACGCCAGGCTGATGAGTGGGCGGGTTCAGCTGGCTTTGGCTGTCAGGCAGCTGTGTGAATCCCAACGATATGGTTGAGATCCTTCTAGAGCCTAGGGTTGCTTTTCTGTTGTCAACTGAGAGGGCAAAAGGAAGTACACTCCTGTGACCCAAAAGAGAAGTATGACCAAAAAAGCTTTGGCCATACTTCTTTTAAAGTGATATTAGGCCCTCCTTTTTAAATTTTTTTTTTTTTTTTTTGGGCAGCGGATATAACTATTTACAGAATACACAGCTTCTTTTGTTTTTTTTTTATCCTTGCCTATGTTCCTATTTAGGCTGGTGCAAATGATGGCACCTTTCTCTTGCAGCGTCCTATGGAGCCACCATTCCATGCGGGGACTAAAGTTGTCTGCCTACACTGTGTGCATCAATAGAAACACACAGCCTTGTAGCCTAGGGCATTCGGACACTCCCCTGCTCCTCACTCCTTGAATCGAAAACAGGAAAAAAACGATGGCAATTTCAGAGAAAGTGATCAGATTTTCCAGCGAAGCTTGATCGGGACAATTTTGATCCCATCCTCTTGCGTTTCACGTCTTTAGCTGCTTTTCTACACAATATTAAAAGAATGTTTCGACCACTGTTCTGGGAAGGCTATCTACAATATCAAAAAGTTTACATGCATACAGTATTTAATATATGCTATTGATCCTGAATATCAAGGACGCTTGGCCATTTGCATCCTAGCAACCAACCACTCAAGGTGATGAGGTGCTTGCTTCCTAGCAACCAAGGATGCTAGGCAGCAGGAGTCATTTACATCCTAGCAAATGGGGAACACTTGTACTGTGCTTATGTAACATTGCTGTACAAATGGTACATTGTACGAACAAGTTTTTGTAGGATCTTTCTGTCAACCCTTTTGTGTGTTTCAGAGCTCTGTGCATGCCACTAGATTTTCTAAACGAAACTCATTAAAGCTGAATTCCAGGAATTTAGACACTTTGTAAAAAGTGCAAGCACATTGTGAAATAAGTCAAAGGAGGTGCATGGCATCTCCTGAAGTTTTCTCTATTTATTTATATCTGACAGATTTATGGCTCTGCAAGAGCATACTTGGACACTGGGGTCTGGGAAAGAGGAGAGAAAAGCACACAGAGCAAATATGCCCACCCCTCCTTTTTCTCTCTGCTGCCTATTCATAGAAGCCTTTGTATTTTGTGAATGAGTTCAAATAATAAAAAGGCTTCTGTGATTGGACAGGAGGAAGGAAGGAGCAGGCATAGCAGATGCACTGACTCTAATGTTGAAGATGCTTAGACCTGATGCATGAGGGTTGGGCTCCCAGAAATACATAGATGGCAATCTTCTGGGAGTGCGATAAAATGGTCATATGTAAATAATAGGGGTAAGCCCAGGAGATGTCATGCAGCTCCTTGCACTTCACTCATAGTTTGCCTTCACTTTTTACAAAGAAGCAGAATTCCTGGAATTCCATTTTAAACCTTGTCTTAAGGAAGTTTGGCATTGTATGGTTGACTTCTATGGGTTTGTCATTTTGTGAAAGAATTGCCATTCCCTCCCATAAAGCTGTCAGATACAGTATGTGTGTGAGTTTAAACTTTGGGGAACATGGGGGTGCATTAATTCATGCAGTCATTTCCTTCTGTTTGTTGCTCCCAGCTTGATGAGTTTCCTGGTCGTTGGCTCTGCTTGCCTTAACTACATATCTACAAATATATCAACAGAGTCTGGAGTAGTCACCTCGTATAAGCGGCAGCTGCCTGTCCTTCCATTCTGGCCCAGATCCTGGGGGATTCTTTCTCTGCAGTGTGTGACCTCACCAGTGACATAACACACTTTCATTTCCAAACTTTTTTTTTCTCCCTGATTTTATAATAGGCACTGTGGCAGGAGCTGAGCACATCTATCCACTTACTGAGCTCTTGGTAGATTTTGTGTCATTTTTCTATTCCTGCCGCAGCGCTCGGCTTGCTGTGGGTAGATGAGACTTGTCAGAACAGCCTCCCACCACCGATCTATTTTTACATGTGCAATCTGCTGTTCTGTACATTCGCACAGTTGCGCTTCCTGATAACACCACTTGACACACGTATTCTTTTCTTTTTAACTGCGACGCAGAATAAAAGGCAAGGTTTCCAGAGGAGTATTCAAAGTAACCCCATTTTCTAACAAGGGAAATTCAACACAGCAGTTACTAGATTTCGGGTATTTTTCAAGTTTTTAAAGGGCAAAGTAAACCCAGTCCGTTATTTTGTTAATATTTATTCAGCAAACATAGTGACATAGTGTGTGCTGTAGTCAGAAAGTCCCATTTGTTTAGGATAATCTGAATTTATATGTAATGCACTGCAGCCAAAATCCAGAGAGCTCCCTACATATGGAGTAGATGGATTGGCTTCCTGAAGCCCAGGCTTTCTCTGTTTCTTTGATATATCACAAATCAGATTTTTCACTTCAGTGCAGGCATGAATCTGCTTGGTGGCTCTGAAAACTTCTCAGTATGAACCCTTTGATTTCCGTAACGACTGTCTAAGAGATATACCTCACATCGCACTGATATCTCATTTCCTGTGAATTTTACAGGGTAGAAATTGAAGGAGTCTCACCAATTAGACACAAAAAATGAAAAGGACAGTGGTTGTACCCTCCTCTATTCCATCATAATTGGAGTAAAAAAGGGTTTGGCTTAAAGCGGACCTTCACCCGAACAGGAAAGGTTCCACCATTATCTTTATCTTTTTCCAGTCTATTAGGAATTCCAATTGTCTTAATAGTGTGCAGTAGGGGGCCAGCTGTTAGTTATCAGGAAAGGACAGTATGGAAAAACCAAAGCCCAAGGAAGAGTCAGCTGCTTGGAAAATGGCGCTGGACATAATGGGCTGGTCAGTATCTATTTCTTAAGTTGGCAGTTGAAGTATTTGTAGCTGCCGAAGGCAATGTGCATCCTTTTGAGTGTGTTTGGGAATACCTCTCTTGCATTGCAAATAGGCAGCAAGCGTGGTCCTATTATTGGCAAAAAAGAATTGGGAGGGGGGGAGAGTTATACCCTACAGAAATTCCTGCATTAAAAAAAACCTAATGACTAGAGCATGAGATTGTTGCCCAATTTGGTGTAGTCAGGAAATGGTAACTTTTTATATATCATCTTAAAGCCCAGCTTCAACTGAAACTTATTTATTTATTACAGGTACTTGTATAGCACCATCAATTTATGCAGCGCTTTACATATATATTGCACATTCACATCAGTCCCTAACCCGCAAGGGACGTACAATCTAAAGTCCCTAACTTACAATCATACATACACATACTAGGGCCAATTTAGACAGGAGCCAATTAACCTACCAGCATGTCTTTGGAGTGTGGGAGGAAACTGGAGTACCCGGAGGAAACTCATGCAGGCACAGGGAGAACATGCAAACTCCAGGCAGGTGGTGCCGTGGCTGAGATTCGAACCAACAACCCTAGTACTGCCAGGTGGAAGTGCTAACCATTTAACCACTGTGCTGCCCATCTTCTTTGTTTAATTTGGATAGGTTGTGGAAGGGTTGAATGTTTTTAAATATTTTATGACTGTGTACCTGGGCAGATTTTATTTGACCCAGTATTCATCCAAACATCACTACAGGATGTTGAATTGGGGGGTGACTTTAGGCCTCTTATAGCTCCATAAGATGTCTAGAACAGAAGTCAACACATTGAATCTTCCATCATTGAACACTTGAGCATCGAAAGTAGTATTGGCATACACTGATCTAGTTAAATCTTCTACTCATTGTATTATCATTCTGTTATCCTATCTTGACCATCAGGCACATGAATTGGTTGAAATGATCTGTATAGAATAATCATTGTTGCTCTTGTAGCTGCCCATCTGATATGCTTGATCTTCTAGGTCGGTTTAAAAAGAATGGAATGCTAATAAAGGAGTCTGCGCTCTCCAACACCTTGTACTGTTGCTTTTTATAGAAGCTGCTCCTTAGTAACTGCAGTGTCTCCCCTTCTGTTTCCCAGCAACTCTAAAAGCTAAATCTATATATTTTTTTTTTTAGGAAAGGTCTCATTTCAGAACCAGTTTGTTATTCTTGTACTAAACCTGCTTTATCATGCAGTGATCTCTGTGCTTACTACATATTTCTACTCACACTTGTAAATGTTTCTTGTCTCTCTAGGCTGGCTGAACCTGTATTTTCAGTATAAAAAAAATCAAACTTTATCATCAGTGTTGCATAATATTGAACTTTCTTAAAGGCGATGTCTTAAATCTCTGTACTGGCTGCTCTGGATTAGAAGTAATATTTAGGGCTTCCTTTGTCCCATATAGCCACGGTGTCTTCCGTGCCGCAGTTCCAGTTACTGAAGTGCCATCTGCTGTGAAATCTGGAAATGGGCTTCTCCAGACTCTGTTACGTTGGAAAGCGTGAATGCAAAATGAATTTACTGTTGCTTGCGAGGAAAGTTGCTGAGGGGAATATCCCTTGTAAAAAAAAACGTTTTTCTTTTATAGTGAACCGCAACCTTGCCAAAAATCTAACTGTGCTGTGGTTCAACTTCCCTTGTTAGTCTACAATCCTTGTTCCTGTAAAGCCCCCATGTTGTAGATAGGATTTTGACTTCTTTCCTGATTTCTTTACAAACAGAAATGAAACCCTCTTGTCTGGCATTAAACCCTACCTATGTTCGCCTCTTATGAGACAGGGCTCCTATTGACCCCTGAAGTTCTGTCATTTTATCCTTTGTTGGTCTTTTAGAGAAAATTGAATATGTATGTTTGATGAAGACCAGTGACCATATGGACCCCTAGACTGATGTTCCTTTTGCAGTTATCTCTTATATTTGACCATTGGCTTGAGGAGCGTGAGTGTAATGGGCTTCACATTGAAACATACTGCAAGGCTCACCAGTGTGTTTGAACCCTTTGGCCTTATACAAGTAAAGATGGAGGTGGGCTTGCAGCGCATGCCTTTTGGCACCTAGTGCACAAGGAATGCATTGAGCTAGCTCAGTGGGCTTATTGTTGGTGCATTTCCTTCACTGTGAGCACCAACAGACACTTTTCACACTGCAGAGTTGCTCATTTCTATTGTTCCCCCTTTTGTTACTGCAAAAGTGTGTCACCAGCACACCATGGATATCCAGAATGGGTCCAAAGCTTTATTCTGTGATCACAGCATAACTGAAGCATGTTACCTGATGCCTGATGAAGGGGTCCTGCGAGACTCCGAAACGTTGCTTCAGTTATTATGATTTGATCGCTTAATAAAGCTTTGCACCCATTCTGGATATTCGTGGTGTGCTGGTGACATACGTTTGCTTTGAATGTCTTCGGTTTCCAGACGGTGGTCACTGCAGCATCTACATTCACAGCCATTTTGTAGGAACATGTGCGGTGGGAATAGTGTGGTTGGATCCCTTTTGTTACTGCCACTCCCCTATCTAGCACTTATGTACAGTATGTACCTAAAAAAAATGTTTCCCTGGATGTTCTAAAAATCTGAATGTTAAGTACTTATTTTATTTTAACCAATATTTTCTAATATATTTTATTATTTTTTTTTCCTTACAGGACTTTTTCAGTCAAAACCAGAAATGAATGACCAGGAACCTGAGGGGCCCCGTGCCGTGTGACCCAGAATACATTCATATTCTGCCAGAGGTGACTATGCTTCCTGTCTGTAATGATAACTTGTGTTATATCACTTTCAGCCTTTCCACTTTCTGACATTTCATGTCATTGGAGCCTTTCCGGTGCTGTGTTTGTAGTTTGCCAGGAAACCTGGTCTCCTGGGGGAACACAGCCGGGAAGCCTTGTTTGTGTCGTTTTACAGGTTAATGTTGAAAGAGCACCTATCATTAATCTAGGATAAACCAAAAGGTGTTGGCCATTTTGTTTTCTGCTCCTCTCAATCCGTACCGTAAGATGATTTTTAGCTTGGACACATCTGCTGAGGGTTGGTGAGTGTCCAGGTCAGTGAGCAGAGCTCTATGTATCAGGCTGTGCCTAGGGCCGCAGAGGTTTAGAGCGAGGGGAGGCACTAAGCTTTTTTATTTTATTAGAAGAACTTCCTTTTACTTTTCCATAATCTGGCCACCTACTGTATGCAAACAATGATTATCATAATCTACAAAAAATGGAAATCAATATACCCCCATGTAGCATAAAAAAAAGTACCATAAACCATTGACAAGTAAAAGACGACATTAAAGTCCCCTGTGGACTACATTATTTTTATTTTTTTTGCCACCACCACCACTTCGAGTGTACCAACAAACACAACTGCTTAGAAACTTAGACATCGATGTACAAGAGGTCTCTCAGTGATCAGATCCTACATGGATGGATGATTTTCACACTCGCTCTCAGTGGCCATAGCTAGAACCTCAATGCACACAAGGTTTCACAGCACCTTTTAAGAAACCATGCTTGAATCCCAAATGGATGGAAGGCTGTCACTCTCACTCCCAATAACAATAACCTTATACACAAAGAGAGCGCAAAGAGAATTGCATAGTGTAGTATATCCCAATTGACTTTTATTGTAATTCAAGGCATATACTCAAACAAAGGAGAAAATTCGAGCAGAACAAAAACATCCTCTGGGCCATTGTGATGATGTCACTAATAGGATCTTCCCTACTTGTTTCGTCCTACAGAATGCCTTCCAAAAGGCTTCCAAGAAAAATAAATGTATTTGAACTTTGGTTAATTTTAAAGGGACAGCATAACACATTTTTTTTACACTTCTGTCTAGATATTTTCTTTTTGTTTAAATATCAGTGAGTGCTGCTGTTGCATTATTATTTCATATTGAGGCACTTTTAGCGTGGGTTTAACAAATACCACCTACTGCATGGACATTTAAGGCTAAATTAAGCAAGGTAACAGCAGGGTTAATGGGGAACAGGAGGTGTTAAGAGGAGTCAGTCTCTCTGTATAGTTCAAGAAACGTGAAACCATTTTTCTTTTCTATTGTTTGGTGGTCTGTACAAGTGAAAGTAGTTATGGGTCTAAAGCAGACTTCACACTGCCTACAATAGTGCGTTGTAGCATTAGGTCCTTATGAAATAAATCACACAACAAAATAGGTGTTGTCATGCAGGTGTTCCAGCACAGCACGGCATGTCCTCCAAACATGGCCCTGTCTGGGAGTGGTAACATTACAGCCTCACCTTTGTTTTTATCAGTGTGAATTTTGTAATATAACGGGAACACACGGTAGTCGTGGGAAAAGATTGCTGAGAATTGAGGGAGTGAATTAGACCGTTTGCTTCGTTGAAGTCGCTATAGCATAAATTGCATGTTAAACTATTTTTCAGGGGCTTTTTTAAATTTGATTTCATGACTGACCTGCCATACTAAGCTTCCAGACAGGCAACACAGCACCTTTTAAACTGAGATGCAGACCTAAAGGTTCACTCAAACCAAAAGTTTTGAAGTGATACTAAACACACACTGTTTAATTTTAATTTACATTGTCCCTCTATTTCTGTATGTGGATGATGGCACTGTCATTATTTTGATGAAAAACAATCTAATTACATTTTTTCCTAGTCTATTACGTGGTGTGGGCAGATTTCATGTCCCTCCAGCCTGTGGCTTAGAATAACAGGGAGGTGTAGCCTCCATCAATAAAGATGTTATCTCCCCCCCCCCCCCATTGTGTTTAGCTGGTTAGTGGGCATGTAGGAGGAGGGAGAGAGTGGACTGTCATATAGGCTGCTCAGATGTGATGGGGAGGAAATACTCCGCATGGAAACTCACTGAAAACTGAGCATGTGCATAGATGCCACTACAGCTGCAAAATCCCAAGCTGAATTGGGGACATGAAGAGAAGGTGGAGACAGAGAACAGCAGAATCAACCTATTTTTTTTTTTTTCCCGAATACAGAAAACTAATTTCATAGTGAATGAGTATGAATAGCATGTAATACAGCTTTTATTGATAGCTATTTATGACACTTTAAAACATGAGGCTAATGAGCGGAGTCACCTGCAATGTTCTGCTTTGGGGGCTCTCATGATACATGCCCTATATTCTATCCAGGCAGCAACTTTGGGACTACATACAGTTGTGTTCAAAATAATAGCAGTGTGTTGAAAAAAGTGAATAAATCTCAAAATTCTTCTAATAGCTTTTATTTCCATACACACAAATGCATTGGGAACACTACACATTCCATTCCAAATCCAAAACATGAAGAGAAATATATCAAATTTTGTGTTGTTCCTCTAAAAAAATGGAAGAAAAATGAAAAAAATGACCAAAACAAATAGCAGTGTTTGTATTATTCTTTACAAACTCAAACATTCACTATATAAACTGAAAAATGTTTGAAGATTTTGCTTTCCTTTGAATCACTTAATGAATATTTTGTCGTATAAGCACTGTTTCTGAGAACTGCTGTACATCTGTGTTGCATGGAGTCACCCAACTTCTGGCACCTGTGAACAGGTATTCCAGCCCAGGATGATTGGACTGCATTCCACAGTTCTTCTCTATTTCTTGGTTTTGCCTCAGAAACTGCATTTTTGATGTCACCCCACAAGTTTTCTATTGGATTAAGATCCGGGGATTAGGCTGACCACTCCATAACGTCAATCTTGTTGGTCTGGAACCAAGATGTTGCAGGTTTACTGGTGTGTTTGGGGTCGTTGTCTTGTTGGAACACCCATTTCAAGGGCATTTCCTCTTCAGCATAAGGCAGCATGACCTCTTCAAGTATTCTGATGTATTCAAACTGATCCATGATCCCTGGTATGCGATAAATAGGCCCAACACCATAGTATGAGAAACATCTCCATATCATGATGCTTGCGCAACCATGCTTCACTGTCTTCACAGTGTACTGTGGCTTGAATTCAGTGTTTGGGGGTCGTCTGACAAACTGTCTCCGGCCACTAGACCCAAAAAGAACAATCTTACTTTCATCAGTCCACAAAATGTTGCGCCATTTCTCTTTAGGCCAGTCAATGTGCTGTTTGGCAAATTGTAACCTCTTCAGCACATGTATTTTTTTCAACAGTGGGACTTTGCGGGGGATTCTTGCAGATAGCTTGGCTTCACATAGGGGTCTTCTAATTGTAACAGTACTCACAGGTAACTTTAGACCTTCTTTGATCTTCCTAGAGCTGATTGTTGGCTGAGTCCTTGCCATATTGGCTATTCTTCTTTCCATTCGAATGGTAGTTTTTCGCTTTCTTCCACATCTTTTAAGGTTTTGGTTGCCATTTTAAAGCATTTGCGATCATTTTAGCTGAGCAGCCTATCATTTTCTGCACTTCTTTATATGTTTTCCCCTCTCCAATCAACTTTTTAATCAAGGTACTCCTGTTCTTCTGAACCATGTCTGGAACGACCCATTTTCCTCAATTTCAGAGAGAAATGCACTGTAACCAGCATGTCCAACATTTGCTGCCTTCCTTTCTTAAATAAGGGCAATTATTGCCACCTGTTTTTCAAAAAATGAATGACCTCACTAATAGAACTCCACACTGCTATTATTTTGAACATGCCCCTTTCAATTAGTGATTCAATTACATAGAATCAGCAGCATGCATGTCATGACTGTTGGGTCTGTTGGATTTCTATTACTCTACTACACCTGCTAATAAATTATTTGCCGTGTAGAAATATCATTTCTACCAAAAACAGTGATTGATCAGGTTAGTGATGTCTGACTGCTATTATTTTGAACACAACTGTAGATGAGATTCAGGGACCACTGGGGTAATCAGATTTGCTTGGTCTTTGGTGCATCAAAGCTCTCTTGGCATTGAGCTTCCCTTTAGATGGATTGAAACTTGACCGGTCCAGCAAGGATTGACTTTTGACAAACTGGAATGTTGCAAAAAGCTTCATTCAGAAACCCCTCCCACCCCCCTGCTCCAGGACATTGTATTCTGACAGCAGCTCTTGCTGCCAGAATAGGCTGATCATCAGCTGCCGCTTCTGATTGACAAAAGTTTTTCAACTTGTTTGTCCAGTAAATGAACAAATTCTGTCACACGGACAGCCACACACTGATTGAAGGTCAGGCGATCCCTGCTGAACTTTCCGAATTCCGAGCTATATATAGCCAGCTTAACCGCTAACTGCTCAGATTTAGTTTGAATTGGTTGATAAATTGAATATTACATTGCTTATTTTTTTGCTGTCAGTGGCAGTCTGTACACAAAAAGCCATGTCCATTGGGTTAGAACCGGAGTCAGGTCAGCCACCACGGTCTTTAGCAGTACAGCTACTTCACGTAGAACAATATTTAAAACAGGCCTTCCATGAAAACTTTGTACTCTTTGTATCTGCTCTGACAGTTCATTGCTTCCAGAAATCGGTTAAGAACGTAACCAGCTTAGAGTGCAGTACAAAGATGGTCTCTTCCTTCAGGGAAAGTAGAATTGCCTTTTGTGTTGGAGCATCCGCTCCTTCGCTTGCTGGTTATTCTTCCTTGACGGTACTTTTGCTTTTAATTGAGGTCACCAATCCATTCGAAGTATGAGAACTTGTGCTGCATTTCCAATTGCCTATTGTACCCAGCTGACCAATTTGTGTGATGCACTGAAAGTGGCCACACTGTGGGCAAGATCATTATAGTGAAACAGACTGGCTGCTGCTCTTGACCCCGTACATTGAAACGTTCCTTGTGTTTGCTTTGTGCCGTGTAAATGAAAGAAAGGATCAAGAGTGGTAAGATGTATGTCGCTGCTTGTGGAGATGGAACTGAAACGGCCAACGTTCAGACTTTAGTTCAAAGGATATGAAGAGCTTACCGCCTTGTTTATTAAAGTCAATGTGTCGAGTCATTAAGGTATTCAAATCAACTAAACACCAAAGTTTAGACACCTTGTGATTTCTACAAATATTTTTATAGTAGTATTTATTCATGACATGCCAAAGGCACTTTTTAACCCATAATAATGTAATTTGTGGCAGTGCTTACATGTGTTCTTTAGATGCATGTGAAGTGTGACTTTTAATGACAGATTTTGCCTTAAACCAGGAATATTAGAATAAAATGAAAGGAAAAATAACACTTCTGATTATTATTATTGTTAATAATGATTTTTTTTTTTTTTTTTTGTGATTCCTACATTTACTGGTTTACAAATCAAATTCTTGTGTGGGGGTTCCTCTTGCTGATCACCAGCAAAACTGATTGACTACCATCTAGGTGTTCTACCTTTTTTTTTTTATTTATAATTTCTTTTTTTTTTTCTCTTTTCTCTAGACTGTGAAATCATGGGCAACGCAGAAAGCCAAAATGTAGAGCAAGCGTTGTATGGTAAAGAACACCCCAGCCTTGGGCGTAAGCACACATCCCGCTCACTTCGCATTTCCAACAAAGCCTCTCGCCGCACTCGTCATGCATCTTCGGGAAAGCCGGTTCACCGAAATTCTGAGGTCAGCAATAGGTCAAGCAGCACTCCCAGCATCCCACAGTCTCTAGCAGAAAATGGCATGGAGCCATACTCTCAGGATGCCAACCTGGATGACTATGATAGCCGAGGCTGGGTGGATATGGGCATGAGGCCGGTCTCCTATCACACAGATTCCTCTGTTACACCAAGTCTGAACAGCAGCACTGTCCTCACAGCGGCCTCCATGCAGAGCATGCAGGACTCTGAAGAAAGTAGGCTGTACGGGGATGAATCTGCCTATTTTACAGATGGGAACGGTCGCTCTCAGCTGTACATGACGAATGGGCCAAATCTCTTGGATGCTGCCAGTTTTAAGAAGAAACGTTCTAAATCCGCCGACATATGGCGAGAGGACAGTTTAGAATTCTCCCTCTCAGACCTGAGCCAAGAACACTTAACCAGTACTGAGGAAATTTTATGTTCCACCGAAGAAAAGGATTGCGATGAAACCATTCGAAATGATCCTGGAGACTCCCCTCAGCAACTGGATGCTTCCCAACGTGCCAACTCCCTCAGCGACTTGTACCCACAGAAGAGCCCTCACTCCATCAATGGAGTCCCCAGAAATAAATTCATGATTTACTGTAGAAATTTGGTTTCACATTCTCCTGAGTCTTTAAAATACAAACAGGCAACTCCTACAGCTGATGAGCCACCATCATACAGCAACTATAACACTCTGCCTTGCCGAAAGTCCCACTGTCTCTCTGAAGGAGCCACTAGCTTGAAGCTCAGCCACAGTAATAGCATGCATGGGCGGAGAGCTAAAACCACTCAGGTAAAGGTTTTACCTTCTACAACAACTTTTGCTAATTGTAGAGAAACGTTGAACCTTAAAAAGTGATTTAGATTTTTATATAAGAGGTGTGTGTGTGTGTGTGTGTGTGTGTGTGTGTGTGTGTGTGTGTGTGTGTTGCACTGCTAAAAAAAACAATTAAAGGAATATTTTGAAAACACATCAGATCTCAATAGGGAAAAATATGCCTGATATCTATACTGATATGGACTGGGTAATGTGTTAGGAATGTAAGGATTCCCCATCATTTGATGAAAATGATCTACCTGCAGAGGACTAAATTCAAAGATGCCCTGAAAATCAAAGTGAAAAAATGATGCAGCAGGCTAGTTAATTTTGCTGACATTTCATTGCAGCACCTCAGAATGGTACTCAGTAGTTTTGTATGGCCCCCACGTGCTTGTATGCATACCTGACCACCTCGGGTCATGCTCCTAATGAAATGACAAATGGTGTCCTGGGGTATTTCCTCCCAGATGTGGACCACGCCATCACTGAACTCCTGGACAGTCTGAGGTGCAACCTGGTAGCCTCGGATGTACCGAAACATGATATCCTAAAGGTGTTCTGTTGAATTTAGCTCAGGTGAGTGTGGTGTCATTCAATGGTGTCAATTCCTTCATCCTCCAGGAACTGCCTGCATACTCTTGCCACATGAGACCGGGCATTGTCATGCACCAGGAGGAACCCAGGACCCACTGCACCAGTGTAGGGTCTGACAATGGGTCCAAGGTTTTCTTCCCGATACCTAATGGCAAAATGTACAGTCTACAGCCTGTAGAGGTCTGTACGTCCCTCCATGGGTATGCCTCCCCAAACCAACACTGACCCACCAACAAAACGGTTATGCTGAACGAGGTCACAGGCAGCACAACGTTCTCCATGGCTTCTCCAGACCCTTTCATGTCTGTCATGTCTGTCACATGTGCTCAGGGTAAACCTGCTTATATCTGTGAAATTCATAGGGCGCCAGTGTTGAAAGCCAATTCACCAAAATTCTGAGGTCGACAATAGGTCAAGTAGCACTCCCAGCATCCCACGGTCTCTAGCAGAAAATGGCATGGAGCCATGCTCTCAGGTTGCCAACTTGGATGACGGCATAGGTTGAATGTAACTAATTGAGTTAGACCTTTCCAGTTAATTCATTTCCCTAATTGGCGTGCCTTCAAATGGTTGTAACGGCTCAAGGTTTTTTAAGTTCATGAATTCTATGCATGACGGTAAAAAACCTTCCCTGTGCAGTAGCCCCCCTATACTCACCTAAGTCTCGATCCATTGATGTGCACTGGAATCTCAGCTATCGTGGGACTCCCTCTCCTCATTGGCTGAGACAGCAGCAGAAACCATTGTCTCCCACTGCTGTCAATCACAGCCAGTGAGCTAATGAGGAGAGAGGGGGTGAGGCCAAGCCACCGCTCTGTGTGCGAATGGACACACGGAGCAGCAGGTGCCCCCATGTTAAGCTGTTGCTGTGCTATTGCTGTGCCCCCATGAAAAAGTGTCTCTGGAATACATGCACATTTATCCATGTTTTAGACCCTAACCACCCTACAAGTACAGAAAATTAACTTTCAATGTCAGAAATCTAGTGTGCTACTGTCTTCCTCTTTGACATAACATTGATTTGAATTCCAAAGCACGTGTTGTCAGCCCTGCATACTTATTTCTGATGGATTACAAGGAAACATAGAATTCCTCATATCATTCCCCCCCCCCCCTTATCTCAATAGCACCTCCTCATGGCCATCACCCCCCCCCCCTCCTCATGGCAATTGCTCCCCCTCCTGGCCACCATTGCCCCTCATAAACAGGGTGGACAGAGGAGCAACAAGTGGAACTACAGGTGATGGGACATGCAGGAATGGACACTAAGATGGATGGCAAAAGTCCAGGGTGCAGTTTATAAGTCCATATGTGTGGAGGGGGGGTACCCTCATTCACTGTGGCAGCCATTCCTCAGAGTATGCAGGCTCTGTGTAGAAAGACAAATGGGAGAACAAGGGAGGTGCCACTGAGTATAGCATTAGTGTGTGGTTTATTCAGCAAAGGTAAGTAACACTCACAAGAGAGTAGAAAAGTGATCGCTTGACATCAGTAATGCACAGCTTCAGTGCAGCCCAAAGTCAAGGGATGGAGTCCCGCTTCCAGGGATGGTGAGGAAAGCCCTTACTGCAGTCCTGGTATGGGAATGCTGACTGGAAGTGAAGTAACCAGTGTGGAACGCATCTGCGGGTGGAAGTGACATCATCTGACGAGGATCAGTGTTGTGCAAGCCTGTAGAAAGAGCCAGAGAGCTCCGAGCACGTACCCTGCCTGCACAACACTGGTCCTTTTGAAAGGGGTCTTCTGCTCTCTGAGCAGGTAGCTAATGGGATTGATGTGGAGGGCGGAGTGGCTGATCAGGATATTCAGGTAGGAAGATGGGTTACTGCAATGAGAGGGAGTGGTAGGGTCTCGCAGAAAAGGAAGGTTGGCCCTGGGTTTGTGCACCCAAACATATTTGCCAAGTTGGGTGAAGATGTGGGGGTGGCAAACTCAAGGGTGACAGCTCTGGATGTCACTGCTATCCTTAACAGCCAGGAGGGCAGACCATCTGGGAGGGGTGGAGAGGGTTGTGCAGGAAGGCCTAGACAGCTGGTGGTAGTAGGGGATTCAGAAGGACTGATAGAATAATTTGTCGTCAGGATCGCCTCAACTGAATGGTTTGATGTCTCCCTGGTGCCAGGGTTCAGCATGTGGTGGACCGGGTTGATAAACTACTGGGAGGGGCTGGGCATGACCCAGCTGTCTTGGTCCATGTTGGAACTAATGACAGATACATGGAAGGTGGAGGCTCCTTAAGAATCAATTTAAAGAACTAGGCTGCAAGTTGAAGGAAAGGACCTCCAAGGTGATATTCTCTGAAATGTTACCTGTACCATGCGCAACTTGGAAAAGACATGGGGAGATTCGAGAACTCAATGCATGGCTAAAGACCTGGTGTAAGAGGGAAGGATTTGGCTTTCTAGAGCCCTGGGCTGACTTTTCATTGGGGTGCATCCTATATGCTAGAGATGGTTTGCACGTAAATGGAAGGGGGTCTGCTGTGCTGGGGGAGAGGTTTATGGGAATGCTGGAGGAGTATTTAAACTAGAATAAAGGCGGGGGGGAAGAATTGGATTATAACGGGGTAGTTAAATTGGACAGGGGTCGGTACTTATTGGTGGGTGGAATGGGGAAAGATGGGGAGAAGGCTATGGCAGATAAGGTTTCCATGTTACAAACAACCAGTGGAATTGGTACCATGTGTATGAAAATAAAAATATGCAAAATATGTGTCAATGAATTAAAGTGTTCATCAATTCCCGAAATCTGCCAAGCAAAATAGGTGAGATGGAAGCTTTGGTGCATGAAAAGAACTATGATTTAATTGGTATTGCTAAATATTGGCTTCATTCTTCAATGACTGGGCCAATAATATTCCTGGCTAGGTTCTCTTTCGGAGAGACAGGGTAAATAGGAAAGCTGGTGGTGTCTGTCTGTGTCAGAAGTGATCGCAGAGCAAGTGTAAAAGAGGACCTAGTTGATGGAGAGTGTGATGAAGCATTATGGGTGGAACTGCACATGGGGGTGCGTACTACAAAGGTAATCGTTGGAGTTTGTTATAGGTCTCCCAGTGTTAATGAGGAGGTGGAGACTCGGCACAGATTGAAAGGGCTGGGACAGTGATAATAATGGGGGATTTTAACTACCCGGGAATTGACTGGAGTAATGGTACTGCAGGAACCGTTAAAAGGCAAAAATGTATAAAACTACAGGACCATTTTATGGTACAGTTCATAGAGTCCCCAACTAGGAATGATGCTCTGCTGGACCTGGTAATCTCAAACCATGCAGAGCTTATAATGAATGTCCATATAAAAGAACATCTGGGTAGCAGTGACCATAACATGATTTCATTTGTTAGCTGTAAACAGCAAGCACATATGGGAAAAATAAAAACGCTCAATTTTAAGAGAGCTAAGGCGGAGAGCTGCTCTCTAAGACTTAGACTGGGAGGGAATATTGGCATTAATGAACACAACACAGAAATGGGAGTTCTGTGTGACCACACTGCAAAATATATTCCCATGGGCAACAAGTTTAAAAGGCTAAAACTCAAACCTATGTCGCTAACGGCAAAAGTTAAAAAAGCTATAGATAATAAGAAAAGAGCTTTTATTAAATATAACAATGAAGGAACGCTATCATCATTTAAACATTACAAAGAATAAAACAGAAGATGCAAAAAGGAAATAAAGGCTGCAAAAATAGAAAACGAACGACAGATTGCAAAAGATAGCGGGACAAACCCCCAAAAATTCTTCAAATATATTAATAGTAAAAAGGTCAGGTCCGAGCATGTAGGCCCTTTACAAAATAATCTAGAGTGGGTGATTGGGGACAAAGAGAAGGCACATTTTATTAAATACCTTCTTCAGCTCTGTGTATACAAAGGAGCATGGGGGAGCTCTTGTCCATAATGAGTGTGGTATTGACACAGCTCCAGATGATCCACATTGGCTCACAATTGATATGATCCAAAAATATTTAGACAGAATGAAGGGGTGAATAAAGCACCTGGACCGAATGGCATACATCCACGGGTCCTTAAAGAATCATTTCAAAGCCATTGTTTCAAATTTTTAGGGAATCTTTAATGAATGGCATAGTACCACTGGATTGGCATAAGACCAATGTGGTGCCGATATTTAAAAAAGGGTAAAAATCTTTACCAAGTAATTTATAGACCTGTTAGTTTGACTTCCATAGTTGGGAAGATACTGGAGAGTTTAATAAAAGACCATATAGATGAGTTCTTGCTGGAAAAAAATATTTTAAGCAACAGACAGCATGGATTCATGAAAGACAAAAGTTGTCAAACGAATCTTTCTTTTTATGAGGAGGTGAGCAAAACCTTGGACAGAGGGGTGGTGGTGGACGTGGTATACTTGGACAGAGGGGTGGCAGTGGATGTGGTATACTTGGATTTTGCAAAAGCGTTTGACACAGTTCCCCACACATGGCTAATGTGTAAGGTAAAGTCTACAGGCTTGGAAAAATCCGTATGAAAATGGATAGAAAACTGGCTAAAAGATCGTATTCATAGAGTAGTGGTTAATGATCATCAGTGGTGTACCCCAGGGTTCAGTGTTGGGACCCTTACTTTTTAATATATTTATAAACTATATAGAGCCTGATATTAAAAATCCCATTTCAGTCTTTGCAGATGACACCAAGCTGTGCAGTGGAATAACGTCCTTACAGGATGTCTCCAACTTACAAGCCGACCTCAATGCTCTGTGTAATTGGGCAACTACATACTGGGGGGGTACAACTGGGGGAATCAATGGCAGAGAAGGATCTGGGAGTTCTGGTAGATCACAAGCTTAATAATGGCATGCAATGCCAAGCTGCGGTTTCTAAAGCGAGCAAAATCCTCTCTTGAGTTATGATCTCTCTCTCTCTCTGGAGTCTATACCTCTTATATTACCCCGGTACAAATCATTAGTAAGACCTCATCTGGAATATGCAGTTCAGTTTTGGGCACCAATTCACAAAAAGAACATTGAGGAACTGGAGAAAGTACAGAGAAGGGCAACCAAACTGATAAGAGGCATGGAGGAGCTCAGCTATGAGGAAAGATTAGAGGAACTAAATTCTCTCTTGAGAAGAGGAGATTAAGGGGGGATATGATCAACATGTATAATACATAAGGGGGATATGATCTCCATGTATAATACATAAGGGGGATATGATCTCCATGTATAATACATAAGGGGGGATATGATCTCCATGTATAATACATAAGGGGGGATATGATCTCCATGTATAATACATAAGGGGGGATATGATCAACATGTATAAATACATCAGTGGTTCATATAGTGAACTCGGTGTAGAGTTATTCACCCTGAGGTCATCACAGAGGACAAGGGGGCGCTCTTTACGTCTGGAGGAAAAGAAATGTATTCTCCAAACATGGAAAGGTTTCTTCACAGTGAGAACTGTGAAAATGTGGAATAGACTCCCTCAAGAGTTGGTTCTGGCCAGCTCAGTGGATTGCTTTAAAAAAAGTCCTGGATTGTTTCTTAGATACACAGAATATAACTGGATATAACATTTATAGGTAAAGTTGATCCAGGGAATATCCAATTGCCTCTTGGGGGATCAGGAAGGAATTTTTTTTCCCTGCAGGAGCAAATTTTATCATGCTTTGCTGGGATTTTTTTTGCCTTCCTCTGGATCAACTGGGGGTGTGGGATTATAACTTTTTTTTTTTTAAATGGTTGAACTGGATGGATTTTTGTCTTTTTTCAGCCAGACTAACTATGTAACTATGCAAAGTAGAGCAATTTAAACTAGAATATATGTCTGAAAAAAGGCATGCAAACAGAGGTTACCATCGGTGAAAACTGTGATGTAAACAGAAGATCCACATGTACAGTACAATTGTGATGTACAGACTAACGAGAAAGCTGAGAAAGTGGGCAAGGCGGACCAAGCACAACTTTTACAAGAAAAGACAAGATTAGCAGCTAACTTTAGATGCCTTTATCTCTGGGTCTCACTGTTTTCAGGTTTTTCTTTATTTTTACTTGGTGATCCTGCCAGTAGACAACACTCACATACTGTACTGTGTCTGTTGAAAAGCAGCTTTGTCCCTCCATAACAGGGAGGAGGTGTTCTGTAGTCCAGAGGTGGATTGGGCAGGGCTGATACTACTGCTTGAGATAACAAAGAAGCGCACACAGGGCAGCACTGGATTTCTGGTGCAGACAGGTATTTCGCACTTCTCAAACAGATATAACAATTTACTTTTGATGGTATGTTTACCAGACCAGAGGAGAGAAAATAAATAAAAAGTTAATTGTTAAATTGTGTGAAAACCCTATTGGTTATTATTAATTGCTCCCTTTTACGCTGATAAAAGTACCATTGAAGGAGCTCAGTGAGCTCTTAAAGTGTTACTAAACACACAACAGTAAAATCAGTCTGTATATGCAGTAAAGCATGCTTGTTATACGCACTGTGGAACCTAAGGGGTTAATCCTCCGCATTGTGTAAAAAGCTTGTCTTCTATGGTCCTCCCCTTCTTCTACTGTCCCCAATTAATCTGCTGATAGTACAGAGTTCTAGGAGTCACTCTGCACATGCTCAGTTTAGTGTGTATGGCTACGCACTAAACCAGCTTCACAGGCTTGGAGCGTAGGTGCATTCACTCCATGCTTCATCTGTGCTCGCCACAGAGGAATTTCTCCTCGCTTTTTCAAGCCCTGGGCCCTGAACACCTTTGTGGTGCATTACTCCGTTTGAACAGGCTCCCTAACACTAAACATGAAAACGCATAAAAAAGATGCATGTACTTTGTTTGAAAAGCACAGTAGTGGGTTACCATATGATTCTGTGCTCTAAATCGCAAGTGCATTGGGAATTGTATTAGGAATGGTTGGCACTGCAGCACCACAATGAGCAACACTGGCGTTGCAGTAATTGTGACCCAGGTTGTGTGATGATCCACTACCAGGGAGTGTGCTTGGCACCGCCTGGGCGTACAAGTGGGCTGAATGATGCTGGAGGTTGTTCATCATGGAAGAGGGTCAGCAGTGGAGAAGGGTGGGAAGGCATTGCTAAGCTGGCCATACATGGATCAAAATTCATCTGGTTCAGCTGGGACTGGCCAAATTTTGATCCATTTATGGACACACTGGTAGTACAGAAGTCAACATCTTTACAACCGCCCTGTAGCGGCAGAGCTCATAAGTGTATTCTGATGGCAGGGAAGCTTCCCTGCTGTCAGAATACAATAGCTCAGCGGGAGGGATTCCCCCATGTACCTCTAATGTATGGATGGGGGAATTGGGTATGTTTTTTTGGGTTTTTTTTAACTCATTGGTTGCACAAAAACAAAATGGACTTATGTATGGGCTGCCTTAAAGTGTTGCTAAACCCGGGACCATGCATTCACCATATCTGGTCTCCCACAGTACACAGAACATGGAAATGCAACTATTTTAGTAAATATAAATGGCTAAATACCTTTTCTCATCAGCAGTATATAGTAGTCTTGTGACTTCTATCAGTGTACAGCAGAGCACACGTTTAAAGCTTGTAGGAGGAATTTTCTTACTGCTCTAGGAGAATGCAGGGCCCCTGCCCCTCTGTCTGGACAGTGCTGATTGGCCCTGTGCTGATCACATGCACTCTCCCAAGAAAAAGAAAAACCTCTCTAGGATTACACACCAAACTGAGAATGTGCAGAGTTACTCAGCAGATAAGAGGGGGACACTGGAAGAAAGGGAAGATCAGAGAAAGCTGCATCAAACAGCATTTTTACACAATGCAGAGGTTTAACCCCTTAGGTTTCGCAGTGTGTATAACAAGCATGTTTTACTGCATCTACAGACTGATGTCAATGCTCTGGGTTTAGTAACACTTTAAGAGCTCACTGAGCTCCTTCAATGGTACTTTTATCAGCCTAAAAGGGAGCAAGTAATAACCAATAGGGTTTTCACACAATTTAACAGTTAACTTTTTATGTTCTCTCCTCTGGTCTGGTAAACATACCATCAAAAGTAAATTGTTATATCTGTTTGAGAAGTGCGAAATACCTGTCTGCACCAGAAATCCAGTGCTGCCCTGTGTGCGCTTTCTTGTTATCTCAAGCAGTATTATCAGCCCTGCCTAATCCACCTCTGGACTACAGAACACCTCCTCCCTGTTATGGAGATGAAGAGGGAGATGTACTGTAGCCCTAACATGCTTCGTCAGCTAGAGGAACAAAGCTGCTTTTCAACAGATACAGTACAGTGGGTGAGCGTAGTCTCCTTGGTGTGTTACTGGCAGGATCACCAAGTGAAAATAAAGGAAGAAAAAGCTAAGTAGCTCTTTCAGAACTTTTTTTTTGGGGGGGGGGGGGGTTGGAAAGCGTGTTTTTTTTTTTTTTTTTACATTTTTTAAATACGCATTCTTCTTTTTAAAAACACAAGTCACTTTTCTAAGTTTAGTATGAGAGCGAAAGCATGAAAATCTCAGAACAGTGGGGAACATCACAGCACTAAGGAGGTTGACCGCAAAGCAGTTGGGAATGAGCCTTTTACTTTAATGCCATTATACGTTTTTTGTTTTTTTTTAGTTAGTCACATGGGGACATTCTGTGCATCTTCTCCATATAAAAGGCCCAGAATAAATGTTCACAGATGGATCCCCTCCTTTACGCCTCATCATAGCATTCTGGACTTCAAAAACATTGGTATAAAATGTGCTGCACACAGCCCCTACTGCCTTTTTATTGTGCTTGAATGTTATCCCCCCCCCCACCCCCCTTCATTCCATACTGAAGGACACGTGTGTTTTTGTGTAATCTATTTTCACTGCACACGGTGCTTCTTCTTTGTACTTCTCTTGGCCATAGCAGTCATTTTTAGGTATGTTTATTTTAAGGATCTACAAAGCGTTAGAGTGCTGAAATGTAGGCATGACATGCGGCAGGTATTTCATCACTAGCTACAAAAGTGGAGGTGTCACTATCCCATACTTCTCAACAGCCTTACAAGGCCCAAATGAAATGGTGGACTGAGCGGAAAGGAATTAAAGTGGAACTTCAGTTTAACAAAATAAATAATAATAATAAATAAAATAAATAGCAAGGCATGTTGAGCGCTTCCCCGCCGCCCTATAGTAGAAGTACTGCTACAGGGCGGCAGGGCTGCTCAAAATCACGTGTGTATATATACGTGATTTGCATTTCAGGGTAGGGAGCGTGCGCGCACCACCCTACCCCCGCCGCCATTGGCGGCTAAAGATGTCGATCACCGGGTCCTTCCCGGAGATTCCCCGCTGATCACCGTGCAAAGCTGACAGTGGAGAGAGCTGAGTGCTAACACAGGTCTCTCTCCTGCCAGCAAGGACATGCTGTGTATTCCTCTGCACAGCATGCGTCCCTAGTAAAATACACACAGTTAACCCTGTAATCACCCCAGATCCTAACCCCTTCCAGCCCTGTGTCATTAGTACAGTGTCAGCGCTTTTTATTAGCACTGATCACTGTATTAGTGGCAGTTAGTCAGCCCCCCCACCCCCAGTGTCAGAATGCCCACTGCAGTCCCGTATAAGTCGCTCATCTCCGCCATGTTACTAGTATAACTTTTTTTTTCTCTCTAAATTCCAGTATATATACCGCCATTTGTAGACGCTATAATTTTCACGTAAACCAATTAATTTACACGTATTGGGATTTTTTTTTAGCAAAGACTTAGCAGAATACATTTTGCCCTACATTTATGACGAAGTTTTGATTTTTAAAATTTTTTTTATTGGATATGTTTTATAGCAAAAAGTCAAAAATTTTTATTTTTTTTTTCTCAAAATTGTCGGACTTTTTTGTTTTATAGTGCAAAAAAAAAAAAACGCACAGGTGATCAAACACCACCGCAAGAAAGCTCTATTTGTGTTAAAAAAAAGATATCCATTTCATTTGGGTGCAGCATTGCATGACTGCACAGTTGTCAGTTAAAGTAACATAGCACCGTATTGTAAAAAATGGCCTGGTCAGGGAGGGGGGTAAATCCTCTGGAGGGCAAGTGGTTAAAAAATAAAAATTATAAGACCACTTTTATTGCAATACTTGCCTCCTCTTCAGCGCTGTCCTCCATACAGACTCAACTTTCCAAGCTTAGTGCTTCTCCATTTCTGGGTTGCTTGACAGCCAGCTTCATTCAGCTCCTTTCCTGTCAGCCCGGACTGTCATAAATATATCCAGAGGGGGGGTTTGCCACCACATCAACATAATGTTGGCACCATTCTCTTAATAATTCATCACTGTCCAATGCTGCTGCAGAAAGAGAACCCCAATATGTCACATTTACATGACAGAAGACTACTTGACTCAATTGGGTAGAGTGATGGATTCTTTTTGCAACTGTTGAGATAAGTGATTTCAGATGTAGTGGGCTCTTCAGTGAAAGAGTGCCCACCTAATGACCCAAATGGCTTACCCCCTCTCCCCATTTTGACCTCACCAGTCCCAGCGTCAAGAGTACAAACTTTCCATAAGCATTGAGTCCTATCGGCCCTACGTAGTCACACAAGGCGACTTGCATTGCGGGAAGGAGCAGTAAAAAAACCAACAAATGCAAATCGGGTAGGAGAAACTTCATATTTTAGGAGCAAATGTCTGCCCCTATAGAAATTCAAATCTACACAAAGCAACAAGATTTTTTTTAAACACGTTCACAAATAACAGTGAAACCATCCATAATGTAAAGCACTGAGCTAAGTCCTGTATAATAATAATAATTTAGTAAGCAAACGTTATGAAGGGGGTTTGTAAGGGAGATGGAAAATATTTATTTTTCTAGTAATAAAATTTTTATGAAATGTGTCAGCCTTATTTTGAACGACCATGTGCCCAAAAAGCCCTTAAACCCATTTGGTCTTGATGTAAAAAATTTTCGTTCCATGCCTCCGCAAAGGCATGTAACCCCTGTATCCCATAATGTGATTCCTGTCTCACTCAAAGTCAACCAAGACAGCTGGGTGACAGCCCCACCCCCATGCCTTCATAGTCTGCCAATTTGGGAATAAGCTTCCCAATTTGTTTCTGAAGTTGAAAAACCTGAACTCTGTACACCATGCTCTGCATGTAGGCAGTGATTTATGAAGCGTCTTGGCCTGTTCTGTGTCCTGCACCTTATATTCACCTTCCTAGGTGTACATCTTGTTTTATCTCTGTAAGCCTATGAAAGCCATGTTCTACAAAACGGCTCATCAGCTTGGCCAAACTCGTAAAACCAGATAAATAAACACTAGAAAGCTTGGGCAATATGTGGCAGCTGTAGCAGCAATCTCTCACATGGGTTACTGGCTGTGTTTGGTAAGTAACAAAGACTCCCAAGAGAGGGCCGGGTGTGAAGACGAACAAATGGAGCGTAATAAACCCATGGAAACTAAGGCTATGCATAAGCGATCTTCTTCCTACTGCGGAGAAATGCATTATGTATTCTAGATTTCCACTTTTATCCTGTATGATTTGAATAGACTCTATGCTTTTAACTGACTCTTTTCATATCAACATAAGATGGTTTAACCCCCCCTTCCGGACATTATGAACGATAACAAAATCTTGCATTTAAACTCTGAATGAAATTAATTTATTCGAGTAAAATTGACTAGACTGAACTATCCTAGGTGATTTTCAATGCAACATTGAAATGCTAATTAGTTTAACAGCTAATGTCTAAAAAGTACCTTTTTTTTTTTTTGTATATATTACCTTTTACACAGTTAGGTATTAAAGGAATGATATGTTATGTTGCATGATAGATCTGAAAGTTTAATATGATTTGCAGACAAAATGGCAGTTTTCTAATTCTGCTGTCCACGACATTAAGGCTAAGCTAGAGCTGGCCATACACTGAAATTAATCTGGTTCCTGATGAGCTGAATTGAAAAATTGAAGGCAGCCATTGTTTGGGTTTTCTGACCGCCATTGGCAGCAGCTGTTGGAATATGATAACCCAACAGGGGGCTTGCCTATTGTGTGCTGTACAGTGTCAAATGAGGAATCTATTCGCCTAAAAGTCTAAGGCTCGGTTCACACTGCCATGACCTGGAATCCAACTTGTGAGACCCCAAGTCACATGACATGTGAAATCCCATGTTGGTCAATAAGACCTGTCTTAATTAGCACTACTGAAGTCGCTCTGACTTTGGAAAAGCTTCCTGTACTACTTCAAAGCGACTTCTATCCGACTTGTGCATATAGACGTTAATGGAAGTCGCCTCCAAGTCGGATCCTCTGTATTGATATGATTTGGATCCAACATTACAGGACGATTACCCAGGCATTCCCTGATATTCGCTTCAAAGTAGTACTCGATTGACCAGGAAATTGCCTGGCAAAGTCGCACTGTAAGTCGCACGACTTTCAGGTAGCAGTAGTGTGAACCGAAACGTAACTGTTCAGAAGTCTTAAGACTACGTAGGTGGCCATAGACCTAGCAAATTTGTCAATTTCAACTGCTCATCATCCACTAGGAATAAAAAAAAATAAAAAAGCAAATAACTCCCATAAATTAAGAAGTCAATTTGGATTATTCAACAGAATTTGGTCAATTGTTGAGTTGAAACTGGGCAATAAATGTACAGCTTCAATACATTTTATTGGAAGGCAGAATAAAAAATGGAAAACTACATCCGTATCTTTTGATTTTTTTTTTTTTCTTCTACTGGGTTTCGATCAGGCGATTTCGGTTTCATTATCCTTGCTTCCATTATTTTGTCTTTGATCGCTTTGCAATTTTGACACAAAATGGAAAAAGTTTGATTTCTCCATCAAATTGCCACATGTATGGCTGGTATTAGGTCTTTGTAATAGTAGATGCTGTACTGCCACAAGTATGAAAGTGGCTGTAGGAATAAAGATCTCAGTTGTGCTGGATGTGCATCTGTACACCTGAAGGTAAAATGTTTTACTATATGTGGGCTGCACAAGTGCTGAAAACCCTCTTACTATCATATAGACCTGAATACTGCTTACTTCTAAGGTAGGTGAAAAGTCTGAGGTGTTCTTCAAGATGCTGTAACCATGCTTCTAGTTTATAAAACACCAAGTTGTGTTGGGCAGTGAGCACCATCTACACTTTCTGACCAGCGCTGCTGCCGGTTTCTTCCATCTTCTCTTGGCACTGATTGAGTGGGTAATGAAGAGGGTTTTTGCTGTTAGACCCTAGTAGCACATTATGACCTTATGGAATCTGAAAAAGTTTAGCACATTACAAAGGCTACTCTTCATCTGGTCTGTCTGTCCATCCTGAATTAATCATTGTACTTGGACAGTTTTTTAAAGGGGGTTTCAAATATTGCTCTTGGTGATAAACTCTGTCCACCATGACTGGTAGATCTAAGTTGCTTTTGGTGGAGAGGAGCTTGAAGTGATTTTAGGTTTTTGTATCAAAATGGTGATGTGCATTAGCGGTGCTCATACAAAAATGGCAGCTGAAATGATGGTTCACCCATTTTCATTAATTTTTCCCCAGTCATCTTCCTGGACCGCATCCTGAGAGATAATTGGTTCCACCCTCAACAGGACACACAATCCAAAACCGTGAAAAACCCTCCCACCCCTTCACCCCCAATTTAAATTGCATTTACTACCATCCAGGATCAGCACAGTGGTTTCTGTTTTATCTTTACCAGCTGGCTGTTGGCTCCACTCTTAGAAAAGATCCACTTGGTTTGTCTTGCCATGGCTTTCTGCCAGGTCTGTCTTGCCTTGGCCTTCTGCCTGGGTTCCCCTTTTTTTATTTCTAGGATCTTGGCCCCAATGTAATTGTAGGAGTTGACTCCTGAAGCCCCTGGCTAGTAAGCCCTATCTCCCTCCCCCACCCACCTTGGGAGGTTTTGAGAGGGGTCTATAGTGTGTTCCAGGGACTGGGACTGCATGGAGGCTTATGGCTTGTGGCCCATACTTCTATTTTGGATAGAATAATGTCACTTCTGACGGCCCAGGATAACTCACTTCTGGTGGTGGTGGGACTAGTACACTGTGGCCAGCACAGCATATAGGGTCACCCCTACCATCCAGAATGGAGGGACAGTATGGCAAGTTGCCCCGAACACCACATTCAAGTCAGGGCCTGCAACGGTTAGTTCTTCCCTGCAGCGGTTCGGTGATTTTGGCTGCTGTATCACTACAAAATGTCAGCTGAGAGGCTAAAGTACTGCAGATAGCATTTGCTAACGTTGTGCCTGTCCCTGATAAAGATATTTTGCTGTAGGAATATCACTGTTTTTCAAATACAAGATATATGTCCAAAGTAGATGGACAACTTCTGTTGTATGACTAGAAAAGTCCCTATTATTGGGATGCACATCTGTAATATAAAGTTTTATTTTATAGTATGAGTATCCCTGCTCTCCAAATCTATGGTATAATTTTCAGGACCCATGTCTCTGCTCTTCAATTTTGTTATATTTTACAGGATTTGCATTGCCGCTCTCCAGATGTATTTTCCAGAAGTGTCATTGCTTTTGCTGAAATACATATTATATTTAAAGGCCTTTCCATTTCCATATACAAGCTATGTTTTACAGGAAGCACATTATTCTCCTTCAAATAAATGTAAATTTGAGAGAAATGGCATTGCTGGTCTTCAAATATAACTTCTAGTTTATGGGAGCGACCTCTGTTCATTCCATAAAAGTTATAATCTAGAAAGTTTAAATGTCCCACTATTGCATCTGCCTTCTGAAAAGCTAAGGAAAATTGAGATTTGCTGTAGTCAGGAACAGTATAATGGCATTCATCATCTACATGATTGCCTTTTAATTCTTTCATTTCTTATCCATAAGACTGTTTCATGCAATCTTTACAATATTTTCTGAAATTCACAGCAACAAAGAAAGAATGCAGTAACAAACGATATGCAGAGAGAATCTGTGTGTTAAGGATATTATCCTTTGGCACGCAGAGTTACAAGGAGCCTTTAACTCTGAGATGGAACATAATCTGGAAATGTGTGAAGTATTCTGCTTGTATCACAAAGTGACTCCAGTCCCACAATACAATCCTAAACTACATCTTTGTCACATGGCTAGTGTGGAAAGTGTATTACCAAAAATGTAGTCTTATGTATGTAAACATTAAAATCATAAGCCATACATGGATCGAAATCTGTCTGATTCAGCAAGTACCGGTTGAATTTTGATCCATGTAGGGGCAGGCTGGTTGTACACATGTTGATATATTGATCGAGTTTTTCTGGAATGATGAGTGCTGCCAGCTGTAGCTGGCAACCCTGATCTTTGTATTCCAACTCCGGGGAAGGCTGCCTGCTGTTAGAATTCAGTACCACAGCGGGAAGGATTTCCCCCATCCACATTGAATGTGTGGATGGGGGAATTGAGTCATTTTTCTTTGTCCAACCTGCTGGTTGAACGAAAAAAAAAAAAAAAATATTAGTGTAAGGGCAGCCTTAGAGGCACTGAGACTGATTTGATAAAGGAGTTGAGAATCTTCGCTCATCTTGTTTGAATGAATACTGTCACAAGTTAGCCTGCAGTTTCTTGTTTTGTGTTCTTACCTCCTTGCTGCAGTGCTGTTCCGGATCCCTTTCACGTGTTTGTCTGTGCTCACCTATGGGCATCGTCTGCTGTTCTCTGGGTTTTATTTCCTTCCCTTCCATCACTTCCTGGCCCGCCTCCTTGTTTGCCTGCCTATATAAGACATGCTCTGTCTAGGCCACTTTGCCTGAGCAACTTCCTAGTTGTCGGAGCTCCTGTGTGTTGCTGTTGCCTGTATCCTGCATTGACAACTTGTGTACCGACACCAGCTTCGTTCTCTGACTGTGCTTGTTTTCCGCCTGTCCTGACATCGGCTAGTCTATCGGATTTCCGTTTGTCTCCTCCCATTGTACTCTGCTTCCGCGAGCGGTCTCCTCATCAGCTGGGCATACCCGGGGGCCTCGACCTGGTCCCAGCTTGCTGCAATTCCATCCCCACCATCAGGGGCTCTGGTAAAGAAGCAGATTGGGGCTTAGACTCCGCGTCCTGGGGAACCCCAAGTTGACTATCTACAAGGGCTCACTACCACAGGTGCTGACAAATACTTCCAGTCAAATGAAATGCAAATTCCTGCTCACTTTAAATACCCATGCAGATGCTATTCACTTGATTGGATTATTGATTTTTGAGTGACGATTGTCAACTTCTTTGATAAATCAGCCCAAGTGTTTCCTTGACCATGCAGGGAAATTTTCTCTGCGAAGGCCCACATGCCCTGACCCCATATAGTCAACTTGCCAGATGTTCTTGGCAGCTCCTTCCTCTTCCACAGCCAGTGACAAAACTCTGCATTAGCGAGTATATGCCTTCTTCCCCTGTGACCATTTATTTGGTCTAGCAGCCAAGCACTGAGTGACTTCTCCATTGTCACATTGTCCCCATCAATGGGACAGCATCTCTTTAAAGTGGAACGCCAGTCACTTTAGTGTTTATACCTCTGTCAGGTTATAATTGCTTTGTCTATGCCCCCTGGGGAGACTACCCTGACTTCTGCCCCATAGACACAACAGACAGAGGAAATCTCTTCAAAAATAATTTTTGACATCTGTCATTAGAGGAGGTGCTCTCAATGGGAGATTTCCCTTTGCCTCTGTTTTCAGGCTCTACTGTAAAATTTGGGATTTTTCTATATTGCCCTTATGAAGAGCTGTGATAAGGAATGGAAGTGCGGATTTCCCTAATGGAATATCCTAACTCTTCCTCAATCTACTCAAAACCTAAATGGGACAAAGAAGCCAGTCTTCCTCTTTTTTTTTTTTTTATGAGATTTTAGGATATTCAGCATTCCCCAAAAAGGTTTTCAGAAGTTACTCTCGCCTTGTAGCAGCGGTTGGAAGCCAGGTCTAAGGCAAGTATAAATATGCTAACTTCCAATCTACCTTTAAGTTCCAATTCAAAGCGGAGTTCCACTCACGCTGTCAAAAAATAAGTCAGCAGCTACAAAACTGTAGCTGCTGACATTTAAAAAACAGCCACTTACCTGTCCCTCGGTCCCGTGGTGTGTCCCCTGCAGCCCGTTTCACCGGCCGTCCTGTATTCCAGGAGGCCGGCATCTTCAGTGTGGGAACCCTGCTAGGATAGCTTGCGGCTTCACAGCCGGGTACCCACTGCGCATGCGGGAGTAGCGCTGCGCTTAATGAATGGTCCTGTAGTCTTCTGGGACCTGTCACGTGTCCCAAAAGACTACAGGGAGGGAGGACACCTTTCGATTGCCTAGGCGATCGGACTGGAAGTGGGAGCAGGTACCTGTCAAATTCGGGTACCTGCTCCCCCCCTCCATCCCCCAAAGGTGCCAATCCTTAATGGGGAGCGGGGGAGCAGTCCTTTAAAGCAGAACTTCCCCTTTTGGGTGGAGCTCCGCTTTAATGTTAAGTAGTCTTCTCAATGTGCGTAAACTCTTTGGGGTTGATTTACTAAAGGCAAATGGTCTGTGCACTGCAAGTCCAGTTGCTCTAGATCTGAGAAGAAGCTGAAATGAAGGGAAACGCTGCTGATTTCTATCGTCCAATCATGTGCAAGCAAAAATGCTGTTTTTTATTTTCCTTGCATGTGATTGGGTATTCTTTGCAAAGTGAAGCTTTACCTCATTTACTAAGCCCTGGAGCAACTGCACTTGCAGTGCACAGTATATTTGCCTTTAGTAAATCAACCCCTGTGTGTATAGTTGGTGATATTATATGGTGCTCACTGATCTTGTTGAAAGAAACAACTGTTGGACATCATTTTTGATCTTGCCTGGTGAATCTTCCTGTCCTTGTCAACCAATTTGAAATGAGTTGACTGGGAGTGACTTCCTCATATGGTAGACATGTGATTGTTGGAAAACCAACCAGACTGGATGAAGATCTTTTCATGTCGACAATGAACTCTACAAATGACAAACTTTTTTTGGTTCTCAACTCAAACTTTTGTAAGACGTTCTGTTTTTTCTGGAGGACTAAAGCCCATCTGGAGAGTTTGATTGACATAACAGGGACATCCATTAGTGACCTTGAACATGCTTTGTTTGTTCAGGTCTCCTGTGGTAAATAGTGAGCCTTCCCGATGATTTAAGGGCTTGTGACATTGTCACCACAATGTGATCCATCCTGCAGATGCCTCTCCAGCACATATGGTGACAGTCTTACATAAACACTTAGCTGTAAACCGATTCCTAGGTATGTGGAGAATATACGCCTTCAACTGCACATTACTTCATCAGTGTAAAAAGCCAAAAGGTACAAAATGCACTGGTGTATCCATTAGATGAGCAAAAAGCAGAACACCCTCCTCCTAACAAGCAGAAACAGAGCAGCTGGTGTCTAAATACAATAGGAAAACAGACGTCTTCACACAAATTAGAAGAAAAAAGGTTTGAGACAGTTAAAGCTGAGCTCCAGGCACACATAAAAGATACAAAAGAATGTTGTATTCAATAACACAGGTCTGCAAAAAAATGTTTTTCCAAGAGCTGTTTTGGTTATTCCACGTAATGTTTTTGTTTTTTGGTACGCTGAATCCGAAAATGACCTCCATTTTGTCATAGGACATCACGTTTCCTGACAATTTAGGTAGCTATGTTAAATAAGGCAATACCTCAAAATAAATGGAAATAGACTTATAAAATGAAAGTTTTATTACAATTGTTTCATGAAAATCCTTTTTTGAACTGAAATGAGCTCACCTACACACACTAAACTCGATTCTTCTTCCCTGTGAGGCTCCTCTTGGTGCATTTACATGTGAGTAGCATCTGGAATGTCTCTCTGAAGCATCCAATAGTAGTCTGCCATCATTGTAATGCTCCATTTTCCCTGGTATCTCCTTTCCATCTCTTTAATGCCTTGATGGAATTGTTCACCTTGTTCCTCACTCACAGCTCCCAAATTTTCAGGAAAGTAGTCAAGGTGGGACTGGAGGAAATGCACTTTCAAACTCATCAGGCAACCTAAAGCTTGAAATGCTTTCAGCATTCATCCGACGATCTTTTTGTAGTGAGGATCTTTGTTATTGCCTAAAAATTTCTGTACGACTTCTTTTAACCACTTGCTGTCCGCCTGCTGTTTATAAACGGCAGGGCGGTGACACTCCAGGGGCGGGTTGCCGTTCATAAACAGCACCCGCCATTTCTAGCTGTGCCCGTTCCCTTGGAGTGCACAGCACCGCAATCCGGTGCCCGCTGTGTCCTCCGGACACAGTGAAACACCGATCGTCGGACGGGACCTCTGTACGAGGTCCCGATCATGTGATCACTGATAGGCCAATCAGTGATCACATGCAAAGTAGTAAGCAAGATGTCACTTGTGACATCTTGCTTACTACGCGTGAAATCTGTGAATGATCACAGAGGTCACATGGTACAAGGCTATTCACAACAGCCTTGTACCATGTGACAAGCTGTGACCAATCACAGCTCACTCAGTATTTCTCAATGGCTGCAAGAATGCAGAGAGAGAGAAATTATTGCTTTTACATCCTATATGGGTGTAAAAGCAATCACTGTAAAAAAAAACAAAAAACTTCATCACCCCCCACAAGTAGTACAGTGTCACCATGGTGACACTGTACTGCTAGGGTGACAGTATGTTAAAAAAAACAAAACAAAAACAAATAATATAAAAATGCAAAAAATTTTTTTCAAAATTATAATTTTTGGTGTTAAACTAATTTGGCTTATTTTTTTTTCTACTAAAAAGATAACGGAATACATTTCGGCCAAGATTTATGATGAAAGATTATTTATTTGAAAAATTTTATAAGAAAAGCACTTTTTTTTCAAAATTTTTGGACATTTTCATTTACATAGCAAAAAAAATAAAAATCCCAGAGGTGAATAAATACCACCAAAATAAAGCTTTATCAGTCTCAAAAAAATGGTAACAAATTCATATGGGTACAGTGTTGCATGACCGCGCAATTGTCATTCAAACTGTGATAGCGCTGAAAATTGCCCTGGTCAGGAAGGGGGTAAAAGTGTCCGGACAGGAAGGGGGTAAATGCAATCCACCCTTCTTTTTGAGGATCCGTCATGGTGTTGACAAACTCTTGATCAACTATAAGCCTTCTAATGTCTGGTCCGACGAACACACCTTCCTTCAATTTTGCCTCCGACAGGCCTGGAAACTTGGTGACCAAGTATTTGAAGCATTCTCCATCTCTTGGAAGTGATTTTACAAATTGCTTCATCAATCCCAATTTTATGTGGAGAGGTGGTAGAAGAACTTTATGGGAAGGTACCAAAGTTTCTCGGAGGACATTTTTTTTCACCGACTGTTAGCACCCTCGGCTGCCAACTCTTCTTGGTCCAGTGATTTTGTCGGTCTGGACTGTCCCATAGACACAGAAAACAAGGGTATTTGGTATCCCACCCGCTGGATTCTTCAGGAAAGATTAACCCCTTCTACCATTAGAAGCACAGACTCAGGGCTGAGGCTTACACATACAGCATGCTGCTGAGTATCCCAATAGTCAGACATGTCACTCAGAGCAGCACTTGTATTCACCCCCTTTGCAGGGGGGGAGGGGCAGAGATTGTTTACCTGCAAATAACAACAAAGGGCCAGAAGAGAACTAGGGAAATGAGGAAATAGAATTTTTTTTCCCTAAAACTTGCTTAGCTTATGTATATATTGCTGACCATCAGATTTACAGTGCTATATTTTTTTTTTTACATGACTCGGACAACCCCTTTAAGGTTTTTTTTTGCATTTTATATCTTAAATGCACTTATGTGAATTAATTAATAGTAATTTGGACTAAATTTGGTTAAAAACCCATAATATAAAAAAATACCAAATATTAAACATTTTTTATACATTTGAAGACAATTTTGCATTTTGTGGCAAATCATGACATCTAGGAGTTTTTTCAATATTTTATTTGTTTTCAGCACACCAAAATACATGGAAATTAGATGAAAATAACCAAACAACTTTAGTCACAGACCTGTGTAATGTATTTTTTAAATGCAAGTAGCTGAATTTGACCTAGTATTGGCCTTTTTGCAGTCTCTGTACAGAAGGGCTTGGCTTGTGAGTGGAAGAAGCATGACAAGGGGTGGATTAGCTTGTGCTCACAAAAAGCGTTCTGATAGGAGGAGGAAGCAGAGTGACAGAAAACTGAGCTCATGGCTGTGCTACTGTTCCATCACTGTCCAGTCATAAGCTGATGATGGGCCCTTTGACATCCTGGGCTCAGAGGAAGTGGGTTGAATGGTCCTGGCCATTGTTCAACCTGGAAGACTGGGGACATTTAGTGGCATAAAAATGGTATTGTAGTACCGACTGAAGAGGAGTAGTGCAGCAAAAGCCAGTTCTAACTTACGAGTTACTCATTTCCTAATATTTTTTGATTTAAAGTTTTGCTTTAACCTTATTACAATCACGGCAGTCCAGTTATCATTTCCCCGAGAGCCCAAACTCCTTTATATTAGGGTATTGGCAGAACATGCCAGTGGGCAGAACAGTGCTAAATGGTTAGCACTTCCGCCTGGCAGCTGGTCGTTGGTTTGAATCCAAACCATGGCACCACCTGCCTGGAGTTTGCATGTTCTCCCTGTGTGGGTTTCCTCCAGGTACTCCGGTTTCCTCCCACACTCCCAAAGACATGCTGGTAGCTGAATTGGCTCTTGTCTAAATTGGCCCTAGTATGTGTATGTATGATTGTAAGTTAGGGACCTTAGATTGTATACCCCTTAAGGGTTAGGGACTGTGAATGTACTATATATATATTAGTAAAGCGGTGCATAAATTGACAGTGGTATATAAGTACCTGCAATAATAAATGAGCTATCCATTGAGGGAAACCATTGTAAACGAAATTCTGTCTTTTAACGCCTGAGGAAATTTAAAGAATGAGTAAACCCAACATTTCATATTCCTGGTATGTGCCTGCTGTGCCACATACTTGTATGAGAATGTATCCTGTTCTCTTTGTATTGCTTCCTTTGTGTGAAATCCCTGGTGTTCCTGCAAGTCCCTCTGCATTCTTGCCAAAAACTGACCACATTAGGCATGAGAGCACACGGTCAGTTCTCTAGCTGTGATGAGAACTCTGTCTGCTCTCCTCCAATGATCACATTTGTCCTGACCCCCCCCCCCCACTCCCACATAACCATTCACTGGGCAGACCAGTGTTATGTGGTTTCTCCTCCCTCACCTCTATATGCAATTGAGAACAGAGGGTATGTGATCACAAAAAGGAGGGAAAAAGATGTTTGCATTGTTTTTTATATCTATAAACACATTTTACCTTCCATTTCTATTTTAAAATGTATGGGTTGTTTTACGAGGTGAGGGTTTACACATATTTAAACACTTGGTTTATTACATTGTTTATACAACACCGTGTAACATTTTTTTTCCTCACATTTTTAGGATGTCAATACAGGTGGAGAGGGCAGTGAGTTTACAGACAGCGGTATTGAGGCCACAACCACTGACACAGACTTCATGTCCAGACGCTCAAATGCCACCACATCCAGCTACTCACCCACCGCCAGCCGGGCCTTTATCGGGAGCGACAGTGGTAGCAGCTCTGGAGATGCTCTCCTCCAAGGAGTTTATGAGAATTTCCGTCGAGAACTGGAGATGAGCAGTGCCAGTAGAGAAAATTTGGAGGAAGCCAATTCAGCTCTAAGTGATGAACAAAGCAGTGGCACTTTAAGCTCTCCTGGGCAGTCCGACATCCTCCTGACTGCAGCACAAGGGAGTGTGCGAAAAGCTGGGGCGCTGGCCATCAAGAACTTCCTTGTGCACAAGAAGAACAAGAAGGTGGAACCTGCCACACGAAGGAAATGGAAACATTATTGGGTTTCTTTAAAAGGTTTGTGGTCTTTTAGAACTACTACCATCTTACTTGTTATATCTAAATCTATTACTTTTAGTTTTAGTATTGGATAGAGTGGATCCCTGTCAGGTTTGTTTTGCTCAGTGGTAAAAAGATACAATAAAAGCATACCTTAGAGGTCTAATTTCTCATGTTAGGGTAAAAGTAAACAGCTAATATGTTCTCTTTAATTAGGGCTTCTTAGCCTTTCTCAACCTTTTCAACAAAAAGAAGCTCTTGAAATAACTTTCCAGTCTTTGGTAACCCATGCTAAAATTGACTATATCCACAACTCCTGATACAGTAGTGTGATGGTCAGTGGGGAGAAAATGCTCATTGCTCAAGGAACCCCTAGCAACCTCTGGAGGAATGCTAGGGTTCCATGGAACCCTGGTTGAGAAACCCTGGCTTAGGTGCTTGGACTTAAAGTAAATGTGATAATCTAACTGGTCTTCTAATTGTCCTAGTAACCACAATAACTGAGACTGAAAAGAGGGAACATAATAGAATTTTGATTTATCACCAGACCAGGAATATAGGGAAAATTTGTTTACAAAACAGTGAAAGGATCTCTTTAATGCATTTGTTGATGCTTCTCTATCTGCTTGGAGTTCATCTTTAAATTAGGACTGGGTGCTCTCCTAGTTATTCTTCTTTGACCCTTGCAAGGTAACACCATGTGTATGATTTTCAACCATAACGGATGATGTCCTCTCCCTATATGATTTTCTGAAGTTTCACAGGGAAAGGTTTGATGAATTGATTGGGTTCCTCCCTGTTGGTGTGAGGGAGTTTGGGCAGAATTTAGCACAACATACAGTCCGCGCCTAACTTTGCTGGCTTCATCTCTTTGATTAACACCCATATCTCTGTCTAGAAGTCATTTGCAAAATACTGTTTGTCAGTTTTGGAATTTTAAAGCCACCAGAGGATCTTAGAGGAATCCTGACCACAAATGAGCCTCTGCAACCTAGTTTTTTGCCTTCGTGCTATACAACAATTTATTGTAGGTTTGTTTCTATGGCAGGCAAAATAGACTCTTAAGGGAACAGGGTCTGTAGGGTAACCTTGCAAGAGGCTGTAAGAGGTAGGAACAATCAAAAGGGTTGTTTATTGATATAGTGTATGGTATTGGGATTATACACTGCATTTTCCAACATTGCTGCAAATCAGAGGTAAGCAACTGAAGTTGGCAACCTTGGCACTCCAATGTGAATGTAAAACAGCTACAAATCCTGTCATGCCTCTGAAAGTTAAGCCTGTGGCTGTTAAAGAAGAACTCCATGGACATTATTTTTTTCTCCTATGTAGTGGGGCTGTGCCTGAACTGCATGGGTAAACTGCTCATTTTGTCTAGGGGTGCACCAAAAGGCTATACTTACCTGATCCTTTTCACTCCCCCATGCCCAGTGGTAGACTGTTCCTGCCTTCCTCATGTCCAAAGCCAGTTTATGGGTGTGATGACGTCAGGAATAGTCCATGCACAAGATAGCTAGCATGCGGTGGAGGTGGGGTAAGAGACTGATGTTGCACTAGAAGGATCAGCAAATTAGGTAAGTAGCTCTCCGTTCTGCAATCCCCTACACAAAAACAAGCAGTAACCTATGTAGTGCGGAAACAGCCCCACTACATGGAAAAATAAAAATGGTTCCAGGAATTATTCTTTTAAGAATCTTGCAATATCTCATGGGACAACAGTGTTGAGGTTGCCTCACTCTGCTCTAGATGGTGTTCCTAGAGCACCCAGTTACCGATAACAAGGCCATTTTAGTAGTAGGATTGTCTGATGGACACATTTCTGGATGAAACACAAACATCAAACAGATTGCTTCCGTTCCATCTATTCATTGCATTACTGTTCAGGTTTTTACGAGACTGCTTATTTTAAAAATCAGATTGTATTTGCAAAAGGGTTTACATTTTTTTTTTTTTTAAACAGAACAAAAAAAAATAATAGGACGTTCTAAAATTAATAGGATAAATAATTTACAAAAGTAAAATGTATGCCATGTTCTCAGCTGGAATATCTCAGTAAAATTCTAGGTGGTCCTGAGTCTAATGTATTTCTTTCTGTTATTTTGGCATGAGTTTGTGGATTGAAGCACTGACAAGATGAGTGTGTTTCCTCTGGGATGATTACAAAATCCAAATGCAGTCATAGATTTTGCCTGTTGCTTTCTCTGAATGTATGGCGCTCTTACAGAGAAGAAATGTGGCTTTCATCAGCAAAATGCTGTTTGATCAATCCTATATATTTAGTTGAGGATTCTTTTCATAGCGGAGCTTGTGATTAAAGTTTGATGACAAGGTGTAAGAGATTGCCGCTATTACATTTCTGTTTAATGACTTAACTGCTGACTGTAGGTTAGATATAGAAAGAATATAATTTCTGTTAGAAATAGTTTTTAGGGGCACGTGTACCACTGCAAGCTCTGTGCCTCTCCCACAATGCTTCCATGCAACAAATTCATATACATATGTCCAGGGGCGGACTGACAACTCATGGGGGCCCCTGGCAATAGGGGATCATGGGGCCCCTGTGTCCTTGCCCAAACTCAAAAAAGCTTATGAAAAAGGTACCAGGGGCATCTCATGGTGCCCCCTACTGACCCCTGGCCCTCGGACAGTACCAGAGTTTCCAAATGGTCAGTCCGCCCCTGCATGTGTCTGACATGTACGTGAATCTCTCACAAGTAGTGACCGCATTTGTCATATGGACAGAAGACCATTTTTTCATCCATGTCTACAGTACTGTTTAAATTCCACCAACTGTATATTCTATCTGTATAATCAATTTTCTTTTTCGCAGCAGCAATGAAGGCGCCAACCCCCCCCCCCCCCCCATTTTATTGCTGATAAAATAATCCAACTCCATTATACGCTCACCGGCCACTTTATTAAGTACACCTGTTCAAATGCTTGGTAACACAAATTGCTAATCAGCCAATTACATGGCAGCAACTCAATGCATTTAAGCATCTAGAAGACGACTTGCTGATGTTCAAACCGAGCATCAGAATGGGGAAGAAAGCGACTTTAAGAGTGGCATGGTTGTTGGTGCCAGACGAGCTGGTCTGAGTATTAAAAAAACTGCTGATCTACTGGGATTTTCACACACAAATATATTTAGGGTTTACAGAGAATGGTCTGAAAAAAGGAAAATATCTAGTGAGCGGTGTGGATGAAAATGCCTTGTTGATGTCAGAGGAGAATGGGCAGTCTCTATTTCAGCTGTGACATTCAGATGGTAGGGTGAGAATTTGGCGTAAACAACATGAAAGCATGGATCCATCCTGCCTTGTGTCAACGGTTCAGGTTGGTGGTGGTGTAATAGTGTGGGGGAGATTTTCTTGGCACTAGCAAGGTGTACCTAATAAAGTGGCCGTGAGCTTACACTGAAAGCCAGAAGATGCGTCATGTAAACAGAAAAGAAAAAAGGGCCAACAGGCATTACACAGACTCCTACATAATAGAATGAACTCATTTAAACGTCTATATTAAAAGCATTGTATTTAAAAGGTCTCCAGACAAAACAGGAAAAAAAATAGACTATTAAAAACGAATTTCCCTTAATGGGATAACAGTTACACAAACTACATCAAATCCATAATAATAACCTTTGAAATATTGGTTAGCAACTGCTGTAGAGTCGGCATGAATCGTCCTGGTCTTAGTCTGATAGGATGGGATACCTCTAGTCTAGTGCATATATAACCTTTTTCAGGTAAATTCTTAAATAATAATACATTCGCAAAGAAGTCCCTTTTATATCCAAAAACTGGTCCTTGGAGCAGGGAATGCAGGAAAACAGTTGGTGTCCAATCCTGATAGGTCCTACCTGCTAAACTGGGTTTGGCTTATTGGTGTATGAATGGTGAACGGTTGGCAGGTCATGGATCCAAACCTCTGCAACCACTTACTGTTAGTCAAACTTCCTTTAAAGTGGAACTTTAGTCAGAAAATTAAGTTCTGCTAGATCACTTCAGGCTGGCCCCTTTTGCTGGTGTTGCGATAGAAAACATTAAAAATAAGTGTCTATACTTTTATGCATTTTTAAGCACTGCTGAGTATATAGAGATCGATCTGCTGACAGCCTTAAAGGGGAATTAAACCTTCCTATCCTTGACAGCCAAGCAAGCTGCTTCTGTTTGATCTGCAACTACCATGGTGCTGCATATGTGATCAGTTAGGACACCAGCCATTTGATGGTTTGACAGTTTGGTTGAGGACACAAGCAAATGCGTCCGTTGACAATCCTGACATTCCAGGAATGTAACTTTTTGAGACCGTTAAATCAATGGGTTTAGTTCTGCTTTTAGGTCTCTTGCACGTTACTAATGTTTGAGCATCTGCTTTTTTTATCATAATTTCAGGCGTTTGTTTTGCACGTATTTGTGAATATTTGCACGCATATGCACACACATATATTGTATTCTTAGGGAAAATTCATGAATATTTACACTCATTTGCATGCACGCCACCAAACATGCAAATTTCACCTTGTTCACCTTACTGAGAAATATGTTGCACTTGTTTACACACCTGTGTGCAACAAATACTGGGCTACATTTTACTTTCATTTAAAAAAAAAAAAAAAAACCTATACTGAGCTTTTTCAAGGAGCAGTGTGCAAGAGGCCTTAAGATTTACTGCTGTTCAGGTGCTCTGGGCTTCAGCAAAATGTCAGCCTCCAGCAAGAAGACACAGAAACCATGCTGGAGGTAATTTACAGCACACACTAATTTTGGTAGCATAATTATTAATGTGGAATGTATGTTCCTTGCTAAAGAACATTATTTTGTATCAAGTTGGGTAAAGTTCTGCTTTAAAGGAACGGATACTTTCTGGGATGGCGTTCTCTTTGCATGTTGTTCATCAATAAAAAGAGAAAACACAAATGAAGTAGATTCCTGGGTATCCAATACATTTGACTTATTTATGTCGATCTATTTTTACACTTCTATATTAAACTCTGGTCCCATATTGAATAGAGGGAAAATAGGTTATTTTTTTAATTTAACTTTTACTTGATTTTCCAGTATAAAAAGAGCAACATGTTTATAAACTTCACGTATACACATTCCATAATACCCCATTATACCCCCCATCCCCTTTTCCCCATCCACGTCCTCTTCCTGACCTATATCTTCTTTCATGTTTTTCTGTTTATCTCCAGCACTGCTCTCCCTCAAAATCACAATTAAGACTCTCTCCTGGCTTCTACATTTCTCCTCCAATTACCACCAGTTCCATATATCTTTCAGAAGATTTAAATTTTAACCAACTACACCACGTTTTCCTGAATTTTTCCATTTTATCCTCCTCCATATGATATCGCTCCTTCATCCTATAAATATGAGGGAAAATAGGTTAGATCCCCTCTCAGGTTTTATATTCTGATCTGTGTTCTGATTTAAGATTTTCTTTACTTCCTGTCACGACAGGAAGTAATTGGAAGTCACTTTATTGGGGAAACATTTTTAGTAGATTGGAGCTAGGTTACAGCTTCTGACAATCTTTTTAATTGCTGTTTATATCTTCTTGACCGGATGACACTTCCCTTTTCTGGTACAGGCATGTGGACAAGGAATTGGGGAAAATCCCAATAATAGGGCTACAAACCAAAATATAACAGAATGTTTACATTTTTATCTATTCCCTAAAAAAAAAAAATCTTGGCTAGAGTTAGGCTTTAATGCTAGAACCTGGACGTATATCTAATGAAATACTAAAAATTTATATTCCAGTTTTCCTTTAATTGCATAAACATCAGCAGAAGATACAAAGTAACCACTGATCTCAAATCTCATGATAGCCAATCTGGATGTGGTATTTATTTGGTAGATATCATCTGACCAAATGCATAGGCATCTAGTCATGTGGTGACCTGCTATGGAATCCCTGAAAAGTGGTCTTTCCAGCCATGTACTTTTTTTGTAACTGTTGCTATAGTTTGTTATTTGGGTAGCCAGAGCAGCAGGGAAGTCTTATATTGATGATTTTTAGCAGAAAGAATAGCACACTGTATAAAAAAGATCCTGTAGATGAAAACGGGCAGATTGTCTTTAGCAATCTGGAAAGAAAATATTAAAGCTTTAGCAGAGCTATGCTTGTATCTTTATCTTCTAATAGCGAGGGAGTTCCACGGTCTTGTATAGCTGTGCTCAAAGCCAATTAATCCCTTCAGGGAGAACCATGTTTATGTGTTTGTGTGTTGGGCTTGGATGAGCTCCTGGCACGTTGGATCAGATCGTGCTGGGTTTTCCCCCCTAGTGCACAAGTTGAAAAGCAGTGATTCTGGATTGTTAGGAAGCTCCAATTGTTATCATTTAGATGGTAACCTCAGACTTGGATAGCAATTTGTAAATGAAGGTTCTGCTGTTCAAAAACTGTGAGTCATGCTTGACCCTTAGCCCTTTTGTATCTGTATCTGAAAGTGTCATTGTAGACCATATCCGCTATGGAAGTGACTAACCCTATGAAACTGTCCACGTGCATTTTTTGGGATTATGATTTCTTTTGTAGAAAGAGAGATGAATTGGATACATGTTGAAGTAGGTGTAAATGCTGTGTTTGATGACAATTTTTCCAGTAAAAGGTTATGGTCCTACAAGCTGTTGATAAGCAATTCTTACCAAGTTTACTGAGTTTCTTATTGCCAAAAGTTACCTATTGAAGATCTGTTGTGCCATTTCAGTGATCTAGAATGTACAGGTTTATAAATTCTGTCATCAAATGTCTGTGAATAATGCTAGATTTAAAATCATTTGGTTATAAGGGTCACTCAGTAGTGATATTATAGTTGAGTACCTCCTGTGCTGTATTCTATCCCTGTTCTTATTCCACGTTGAAGAACTGGTTGTTCCAATCTGCCTTTTGGGCTTTTAGGAATTTTGTACTTCATTTTTTTCATTTGCAATAGTTGAAAATAACAGATCCAGTAGGACTGAGACCTCTTTGTAATTGTTGCAGTATATGTGCCAGTGTATAAGTATTGCTACTGAGCTCCATGAGAAATGAAGGAAAAGTTTTAGTGGTCTAAGTGTTGGACATCTTTACCCAGCCTGAGCAGCCCAGGTGCTGTGGTATACGCAAGTATACTGTACAAACATATGGGGAAAAACATTTTTTTTTCTATTTTTTGCATATGTGGAGAAGTAGTCTGACATTCATGTCCATAGAAGGCTGTATGCCACAGCTGGGCTGCCCAGGTGGGGGGAAAGGCATCAGCATTTACTTTGAACAGGCTCAGCTGTTTGTAAATGTAGCACCCTCCTAGTTAGCTAGGTGGAGCTAAAGTTCTAATTGTTAGTCAGAGGCCGAGTAGCAGCCTGGTGCAACAGTCAGAGTCAGGCTCTGCAGAGCAGCTCCCTGGGACTTCTCCCTGCTCCAGAACTTTGGAGAAAGTTCTGGAAGCAGTGGGAGGAGGTGAGGATTGACTGATCTGCACTTTTTTGAGGGATCCTGGCCAATCCCCAAGAGTAGGCTTGGCATGGGGCCAGGACAGCCCTTAAGTGACACAGCCTGCTCAGCAGCAGGAGAGTTCAGGTGGAAGATGGAGAAGTGAGAGGCTGGAGCCTGGGAGGGAGCCCAGATGGGAAGGAGCTCACTTACAGGCAGGGAAGCTTGAAAGGAGGAAATACCAGGAATTCACCGGGCCCCAGAGTGAGGACCACCTATGCGTCAGCAAAGGAGCGGCCCAGCAGGAGGCCTGAGAGCAGCCACCAACCCTTGAGCTTATAGGAGAAGGACTGAAAATGTAGACCTGCACCCCCTGGGCTAGTAAGGTAAAGGAGAACTCTACTGGAAACTGGATTAGCTGCTATCCAGGACTGTTTCACACTGCAGTGGCAAGCACTGGATCCCCTGGCCAGGCATTCACCCAGTACAGCTGGATGAGGAGAAGATTAATCTAGGGTCTGGGGTGGTACAATGGGAGCTGCTGGCTAGCTCTCCAAAAGAGAATTTTTGCTGTCTGAAGAGACTTGTGTATAGTTCCAGGCAGACTGTCTTCAGTTGCCATTCCCTTTGGGCATCCCATACACCCCTTATCCCATCCAAGTTCAATCACCCTAATAAAACTTCAAAACAAAGCTTGAGAACTGGTTACTGTCTCCTGGATGCAAGTCTGTGCAAAGGACTGTGCAGGACTATAGGGGAATCCAAACATCAGCGACTCCTAAGTGGGTACTGCTACATATGAAAAAACCCTAATTGTCCAGGATCTTTCAGAACAAACATCCTTTCAAGTTTAAAACTGGCCATACACTCAGATTTCTTTCATTCAGCCAGCCGACTGAACAAAGAAATCTAAGAGATCACTCCATCTACACAAGATAACTCTCATGTTGTGGTTATTTGTATTGATCTAATTGGATGCAGGTGCTGCTTGGCCAACAATTTTCTGCCCAGCTCCTTCGAGCAGAGTGGTGTCCCCAAGGCAACACACAATTTAAGAGCATATACTTTGGCAGCCTGCCGTACCTCCTCCCTGGTACTCGTCACTTAGCTCCGTCTTTGCTGGACTGTACATCCAGTTCAGAAATAGTCAGCTGCAAAAAAGTCCAGGATCTCTCAATATTTTATTTAAAAAAGAAATACAGCACTTAAAAGCTCTTTGATGCTCGCTGCACTACGTGGCTTATTAAAAAGGCCATAATATGAATAAATCCTAAAGCCCAACTCCAGTTAAAAATTTAATTTTGTCCATCCCTCCCACCCTTCAAGTCCCCTCTACCCATCATGTAAGGCAATTTTTCTGCCTTACTGGTGAGTTAAGATATACTTTTCTAAGGCCTGTGGGGACTTCCTCTCCAGGTGTGAAGGTTATTGATTACCATCCTGTTGCCCTACCATTCCCTCGCAGTCACTTCACTCCTCTTCTGGATCCTCACAGTACATGCCATTTGACAGCCAATAGAAAGTGTCCTTATCACGCAGGCAGTAGACACATAAAGAAGGACCCCACCGGAAGAGAACACAAGAGGAGTGAAAGATTGGGGTCCGCAAGTTGTGTGACTGAGGGTTTAGGTAGATAGAGGGTAAAGCAAACAAAATGTGTTGCGCTGCCATTTCAAAAAAAAAAAATTCATACAGTGCATGTAAATCATGGAATATTCATGTAAAGTGTGTATATGTATGTGTGTATATATATGTGTGTGTATATATAATATATATATATATATATATATATATATATATACAGTTGCAAGAAAAAGTATGTGAACCCCTTGGGCTTACGTGGAGTTTTGCATGAATTGGGCATAAAATGTGCTCTGAACGTCATCTAAGTCACAACAATAGAAGAACACAGTCTGCTGAACATAATACTACACAAACATTAGATGTTGCCATGGTTTAATTGCACATAACATGTAAACATTCACAGTGCAGGGAGGAAAAAGTATGTGAACCTTTGGACTTAATAACTGGTTGACCCTCCTTTGGCAGCAATAACCTCAACCAAACGTTTCCTGTAGTTGCAGATCAGACCTGCACAACGATCTGGAGTAATTTTGGACCACTCCTCTTCACAAAACTGTTTCAGTGTAGCAATATTCTTGGGATGTCTGGTGTGAATCCCTCTCTTAAGGTCATGCCACAGCATTTCAATTGGGTTGAGGTCAGGACTCTGACTGGGCCACTCCAGAAGGCGTATTCTGTGCTGTTGCAGCCATTGGTTTGTTGAATTACTTGTATGCTTTGGGTCATTGTCCTGTTGCATCACCCATCCTCTGCGGAGCTTCAGTTGGCGGACAGATGGTCGTACGTTTTCCTGCAAAATGTCTTGATAAACTCTGGAATTCATTTTCCCATCAATGACAACAATCCGTCCAGGCCCTGAGGCAGCAAAGCAGCCCCAAACCATGATGCTCCCTCCACCATGTTTTACAGTGGGGATGGTTTTGATGTTGGTGTGCTGTGCCTTTTTTTCTCCACACATAGTGTTGTGTGTTCTTCTCAAACAACTCAATCTTGGTTTGATCTGTCCACAGTATATTTTGCCAGTAGTGCTGTGGAACATCCAGGTTCTCTTTTGCAAACTTCAAACGTGCTGCAATTTTCTTTTTGGGCAGCAATGGCTTCCTCCGTGGTGTCCTCCCATGTACTCCATTCTTGTTTAATGTTTTCCTTATTGTAGATGTGTCAACAAAAATGTTAGCATGTGCCAGAGATTTCTGTAGGTCTTTAGCTGACACTCTGGGATTCTTCTTTACCTCATGCAGCATTCTGCGCTGTGCTCTTGCAGTCATTTTTACAGGACGACCACGCCTAGGGAGAGTAGCAACAGTGCTAAACTTTCTCCATTTGTAGACAGTCTGTCTTACCGTGGACACATGAACATCAAGGCTTTTGGAGATACTTTTGTAACCCTTTCCAGCTTCATGCGAGTCAACAATTCTTGATTGTAGGTCTTGTGAGAGCTCTTTTCTGCGAGGCATGGTTCACATCAGACAGTGCTTCTTGAAACCAGTAAACCCAAAACATGTGTGTGTTTTTTAAGGGCAGGACAGCTGTCAGCAACACATCCAATATCATCACACTGATTGGAGTCAAGGTTGGCTCACTCCTGGCTCCAATTAGCTCTGGGAGAAGTCATTAAGCTAGGGCCTCACATACTTTTTCCTCCCTGCACTGTGTATGTTTACATGTTATGTGCAATTAAACCATGGCAACATCTAATGTTTGTGTAGTATTATGTTCAGCAGACTGTGTTCTTCTATTGTTGTGACTTAGATGACGTTCAGAGCACATTTTATGCCCAATTCATGCAAAACTCCACGTAATCCCAAGGGGTTCACATACTTTTTCTTGCAACTGTATATATATATATATACAGTTGCAAGAAAAAGTATGTGAACCCCTTGGGATTACATGGAGTTTTGCATGAATTGGGCATAAAATGTGCTCTGAACGTCATCTAAGTCACAACAATAGAAGAACACAGTCTGCTGAACATAATACTACACAAACATTAGATGTTGCCATGTTTTATTTGCACATAACATGTAAACATTCACAGTGCAGGGAGGAAAAAGTATGTGAGGCCCTAGCTTAATGACTTCTCCCAGAGCTAATTGGAGCCAGGAGTGAGCCAACCTTGACTCCAATCAGTGTGATGATATTGGATGTGTTGCTGACAGCTGTCCTGCCCTTAAAAAACACACACCTGTTTTGGGTTTACTGGTTTCAAGAAGCACTGTCTGATGTGAACCATGCCTCGCAGAAAAGAGCTCTCAGAAGACCTACGATCAAGAATTATTGACTTGCATGAAGCTGGAAAGGGTTGCAAAAGTATCTCCAAAAGCCTTGATGTTCATGTGTCCACGGTAAGACCGACTGTCTACAAATAGAGAAAGTTTAGCACTGTTGCTACTCTCCGTAGGCATAGTCGTCCTGTAAAAATGACTGCAAGAGCACAGCGCAGAATGCTGCATGAGGTAAAGAAGAATCCCAGAGTGTCAGCTAAAGACCTACAGAAATCTCTGGCACATGCTAACATTTTTGTTGACACATCTACAATAAGGAAAACATTAAACAAGAATGGAGTACATGGGAGGACACCATGGAGGAAGCCATTGCTGTCCAAAAAGAATATTGCAGCACGTTTGAAGTTTGCAAAAGAGCACCAGGATGTTCCACAGCACTACTGGCAAAATATACTGTGGACAGATGAAACCAAGATTGAGTTGTTTGGGAAGAACATACAACACTATGTGTGGAGAAAAAAAGGCACAGCACACCAACATCAAAACCTCATCCCCACTGTAAAACATGGCGGAGGGAGCATCATGGTTTGGGGCTGCCTCAGGGCCTGGACGGATTGTTGTCATTGATGGGAAAATGAATTCCAGAGTTTATCAAGACATTTTGCAGGAAAACGTATGACCATCTGTCCGCCAACTGTCCGCCAACTGAAGCTGAGGATGGGTGATGCAACAGGACAATGACCCAAAGCATACAAGTAATTCAACAAAACAATGGCTGCAACAGCACAGAATACGCCTTCTGGAGTGGCCCAGTCAGAGTTCTGACCTCAACCCGATTGAAATGCTGTGGCATGACCTTAAGAGAGCGATTCACACCAGACATCCCAAGAATATTGCTACACTGAAACAGTTTTGTGAAGAGGAGTGGTCCAAAATTACTCCAGATCGTTGTGCAGGTCTGATCTGCAACTACAGGAAACGTTTGGTTGAGGGTATTGCTGCCAAAGGAGGGTCAACCAGTTATTAAGTCCAAAGGTTCACATACTTTTTCCTCCCTGCACTGTGAATGTTTACATGTTATGTGCAATTAAACCATGGCAACATCTAATGTTTGTGTAGTATTATGTTCAGCAGACTGTGTTCTTTTATTGTTGTAACTTAGATGACGTTCAGAGCACATTTTATGCCCAATTCATGCAAAACTCCACGTAATCCCAAGGGGTTCACATACTTTTTCTTGCAACTGTATATATATACTCAATAAATGTTAAATCATTAACTGTAAAAAGAATAACATTCATATAAAAATCCTACATAAATAGCACAGTGGCTAAATGGTTAGCACTTCTGCCTGGCAGTACTAGGGTCGTTAGTTCTGATCCCAACCATGGCATCACCTGCCTGGAGTTTGCATGTTCTCCCTGTGGCTGCGTGGGCTTCCTCCGGGTACTCCAGTTTTCTCCCACTCTCCAAAGACATGCTGGTAGGTTCAATGGATCTTGTCTAAACTGGCCCTATGTGTGAATGTAAGTTAGGGACCTTAGATTGTACGCTCCTTGAGGATTAGAGACTCATGTGAATGTACAATATATAATTGAAGCGCTGCGTAAATTGACAGCGCTATATAAGTACCTGAAATAACAATAGTCCAAAAAATTTATATATACAGTATACACAGGTGAAACTCGATAAATTAGAATATCGTGCAAAAGTTAATTTATTTCAGTAATACAACTTTAAAGGTGAAACTAATATATGAGATAGACTCACTACATGCAAAGCAAGATAGTTCAAGCCGTGATTTGTCATAATTGTGATGATTATGGCTTGCAGCTCATGAAAACCCCAAATCCACAATCTCAGAAAATTAGAATATTACATGCAATCAATAAAACAAGGATTGTACATAGAACAATATTGGACCTCTGAAAAGTATAAGCATGCATATGTACTCAGTACTTGGTTTGGGCCCCTTTTGCAGCAATTACTCCCTTAATGCGGCGTGGCATGGAAGCTATTAGCCTGTGGCACTGCTGAGGTGTTATGGAAGACCAGGATGCTTCAATAGCGGCCTTCAGCTCTTCTGCATTGTTCGGTCTCATGTCTCTCATCTTTCTCTTGGTAATGCCCCATAGATGCTCTATGGGGTTCAGGTCAGGCGAGTTTGCTGGCCAATCAAGCACAGTAATCCCACGGTCATTGAACCAGGTTTTGGTGCTTTTGGCAGTGTGGGCAGGTGCCAAGTCCTGCTGGAAAATGAAGTCAGCATCCCCATAAAGCTAGTCTGCGGAAGGAAGCATGAAGTGCTCCAAAATCTCCTGGTAGAGGGCTGCGTTGACCCTGGACTTAATGAAGCACAGTGGACCAACACCAGCAGATGACATGGCTCCCCAAATCAACACAGACTGTGGAAACTTCACACTGGACTTCAAGCATCTTGCAGTGTGTGCCTCTCCATTCTTCCTCCATACTCTGGGTCCTTGGTTTCCAAATGAGATGCAAACGTTGCTGTCATCAGAAAAGAGGACTTTGGACCACTGAGCAACAGGCCAGGTCTGTTTTTCTTTAGCCCAGGTAAGACGCTTCTGACGTTGTTTGTTGTTCAGGAGCGTCTTGACAAGAGGAATACGACACTTGAAGCCCATGTCCAGGATCTGTCTGTGTGTGGTGGCTCTTGATGCACTGACTCCAGCCTCAGTCCACTCCTTGTGAAAGTCCGCAACACTCTTGAATGGCCTTTTCCTGATAATCCTCTACAGGCTGCGGTCATCCCTGCTGCTTGTGCACCTTTTTCTTCCACACTTTTCCCTTCCACATAACTTTCTATTACTGTGCTTTGATACAGCACTTTGGGAACATCCAACTTATTTTGCAAGTACCTTTTGAGGCTTTCCCTCCTTATGGAGGGTGTCAATGATGGATTTCTGCACAACTGTAAGGTCAGCGGTCTTTCCCATGATTGTGATTCCTACTGAACCAGATTGAGAGAGACCATTTAAAGGCTCAGGAACCCTTTGCAGGTGTTATGGCTTAATTAGCTGATTAGAGTGGGACACTTTGAGCCGAGAATATTGAACCTTTTCACTATATTCTAATTTTCTGAGATTGTGGATTTGGGGTTTTCATGAGCTGTAAGCCATAATCATCACAATTATGACAAATCACGCCTTGAACTATCTTGCTTTGCATGTAATGAGTCTATCTCATATATTAGTTTCACCTTTTACGTTGCATTACTGAAATAAATTAACACATGTGTGTGTATATATATATATATATATATATCTATCTATCACAAAAAAGTGCTAAACAAGTCTCTCATGCGTTCATGTGACTAAAATCAGCCTAAGTGATCCTGTGTATAACAGGTTCTTCACCACTGTGCACATCACCATGTAACCCACGGATGCTTACCAGACCCTCAGACTTCAGAGTGAAATCCCAAGATGGATGATCTCCTCCTGTCCGTCAGTGAGCCCAGCAAATGAATGGATGGGTGGAAAGTAAGCCTACAAATGGATGGATGAATGGAAAGTGAGCCTCCACTAAGTCCACCACTGCATACCGCTTACACCGCCATCTGCACCGATCCACACCGGTACATGCCAAGGATCAATGAAATCAGAATGCCACATGTAAGAGGAAGGCCATTGCTCATGGTGTGGTGTCAAAAAAGGGGTTTACTTAAAACTAGGCATCTACTCACATTTAAAGAATAATTTAACAGCATATCACAAAAAGTAGCATCCAACACCCTTGCGGGCGTGATGACGTCACCGCTGTAGTTCTGCCCGATACGTTTTGTCTGAATGGACATTGTCACTGGGGCAACGGAGGTAAAAAGGGTTGGGAAGGGGTTGTTTTTTTGCTTGGAGTTGAGCTTTAAATCGTGAATCATGTCACGGCATCTTTTGTACTGCTGTTTTGCCATGTTTAAATAAAAGGGACACACTGAACCAGTTTGTAGCAGATTGTTTCTCTATACCCTTAAAAGTTCAGTAGTGGTGCTGTTTAGTCTTCTTAGAATGCACATTTTGCAGAAAGGAGTAGTGCTTTTAACACAGCTGGTAGTGCGGATTGTTAAGGTACCTCTGTTTACATGCCTGGGAATTGGGGAAGATTCAGTTCAAATCGTGGAGCATAAGTGCTTTTATCTACGGTTCTGTCAAATCCTCACTTGAGAAGTGGAGTCTGGCTATTTAACATCCTTCCCTTTTATTAAACATTAATCCCTTGGATGCTATAACCTTCAGCATGGCTTCCCATTTCTCTTGATCATAAACAGTTGTAGTTTGATAAAATGCTATAAAACATAAAATCTTAATCTTGTGATTTTTAGGTGCCACCTGCTCACCTCGGTAATCTACTTTGTAGAGATGCATTATTCTAAGTTGCAAGAGAAAGTTCTTGATTATCAAGAAAGCTAATGGACGTTCATTTCTCATTTGCAGGGTGTACACTGTTTTTTTATGAGAGCGATGGTCGATCTGGGATTGACAACAGCAGTATACCGAAACATGCCGTGTGGGTGGAGAACAGCATTGTACAAGCGGTCCCGGAGCACCCCAAGAAGGACTTTGTGTTTTGCCTCAGTAATTCACTTGGGGACGCTTTCCTCTTCCAGGTTAGTGCTATTACTATTCAACCATGCGGATTCATTTCAGCATTTTTGCTTTCTTTTGAAGCATAGGTTCCATGTTCTGTAAAACAGATGGATGTCAAATATTTTATCCTGTGACTTTTTAAATTCTCACACCCAGCGTTGTCCTGCTGTATTCTGCTGCTTTTCCCCCATGTCCTGTGTTGCCATCTTATCTTCTTACAGTTGGCCCCTTGACAATGTACTGCAGTGCATTAGTGTCATCAGGGGGCAGCTGTGTTGTCATCAGGGGCCAGATGTCTCTTCCTGGTTCTTGCAGCTATCCCCCTGATGACCGGTAAGCCCTGTGGCACATGGTCCGTGGCTGGCTGCAAGAACCATGAAGAGACAACTGGCCCTATAATTGAACCAAAACCCCTTGGAATGCATGATGTGAGTATCCTAGGAGTCTGAGGGAAGCTTGGAGGCTACATTCAGAAGTGGGGGCTACGTCATAAAAAAAATGTAAAAAATTTTACTTTTTGGCACGTTAAACACATGCGGTATAGATTTTGGGAATAAAAAGCAATTTATGATAAATTATAGACACTTGTTTCCTTATTTTAAAGAACTACTTGAAATAATTATATTTATTACAGGCAGTTGTATAGCGCTGTCAATTTACGCAGCGCTATATATATTTATTTCAAGTTGAGCATCACTCTCTATCCAGCATCCAGGCTCTAAAAGAGGTCGTTCTTGAGGAATGGAAAACGATTGATGTTGCAATATGTCACCAACTTGTCCATTCCATGCCTAGAAGACTTGGCGCTGTCCTAACAAATCATGGAGGTCATACAAAATACTAGATGGAGTAGTTTTTTTGTTCTATAAAACTCACTATTCTCAAAATTTTGGAAAATGTTCTTGGGTACATTGAGATATTAATTTAAAATATTACTTTTTAAAAGAGGTGTACTCCTTTTTATGCTGAGCAGTGTGTGTGTGTGTGTGTGTGTGTGTGTATAATATATATATTCACATCCATCACTGCCCACAAGGAGCTTACAGTCTAAGGTTCCTAACTCACCATACATACTAGGGGCAATTTAGACAGGTGTAAATTAACCTATCGGCATGTCTTTGGAGTGTGGGAGGAAACCGGAGTACCAGAGGATACCTGCACAGGGAGAACATGCAAGCTCCAGGCAGGATTCAAACCAATGACTCCAGAGCTGCTAGATTAGGCACAGAATTTTACAGTGGTCCCGTTTCCGAATAGAGAGACTAATAGCCTTTTTCACAGTACACAAAAGGAAATGGAAATCTGAGGACTTAAAGTGCCATTCACCACAATACCATGTACAGATCATTATGGAAGATGGGGTTGAATGTTTGAGCTCTTCAATGGCTAAAGAATGACATGGTATAGAGTTTTGTATACTTCCAGGAACAGTGTAAGGCAGAGTTTGGGAATGAACCTGAGTCATGTTAGTTCCCATATAGCCTCTATACATCTGTTTTAAATCCAAAAATCTCATTATACAAGACTGGCAGTTGCTACACCCCTCGCATGCTGTAGAAGTTTGGGGAGGGATTTGCTATGAATTGAACATTGAAGGCTAGAAATTGATTATGGCTGTGATTCATTCAGAAGGTTCATCTCCTGGCTACCATAAATTATGTTCTTAGGTTCTGGAAAAATGTTCATCAAAAGTACTAGAGTACAGCTCATTGAAGCAAGTTTTTTTAAATAAAGTGTACCTGTCATTTTATTAGCACGGTTTTCTCATTGCTTAATGGTTTGGCTTATTTTGCAGGAGTGATGTTTAGCCCTTCCTTGTTACTTTTTAGTGGCACTTAAAGCCGTAAAATAATATTTAATAATAGGTTTTAATACATGTTAGTGGTTTTATTGATCCATAGACTTCCTTTGGTAGCTTTGCCAGCAAACTATCTTTAGTTAAAGTGATTCTAAGTTAAGTGATTCTATTTTTAAAAAAAAATAACAAATATGTCTATACTTACATGCTATGTGCAGTGGCTTTGCACAGAGCAGCCTGGATCTTCCTCTTCTTAGGTCCCCCGCTGGTGCTCCTGGCCCCTCGCGCCTGTCCCTTCCCTCCTGTCGGGTGCCCTCACATCAAGCAGCTTGCACGGCCCCGGGCTATTCACACATGGAGCTGCAGCTTGGCCCCACCCCTCTCTCTTCTCATTGGCTCACTGGCTGTGATTGACAGCAGTGGGAGCCAATGGCTCCCGCTTCTGATTTTGCCAATGAGGAGAGGGAGTCCCACGCTAGTTGAGACTCAAGTGCACATTGCTGGATCAAGAGGGGGCTTAGGTGAGTATTAGGGGATCTGCTGCACACAGAAGGTTTTTTTCTTCCAAAAACACTTTATTAGTATAAGAATAGCACGAGAGCATACAGAGCATATACCGTTAAATATCTCAGTCAGAACATAGACATGACATGTAGCCTCCCGTTTCGCAGATGGGAATAATTGTAAACTGTAAAACATGACAATGTGGGGTATAGCAGTACATCAAATATACATTGCATGCCAGTGGATACGCAGAAATAAGTGGATATATCTATGTAGTAGTATGTTGTCACGTCTTAGAAATCCGCACTTTATAATGCGGAGGCGATATGAAGCTTAAAATATGGAAGGCATTGGATGTTATGAAAGTCATGGTTTACGTAATTATAGCTTGAATGTATGATATAGTTGAAATCAGTCATATCTGTGTAAAAGTGAATGCTCTATCTGGTTGTTGAAGAGAGAATTATAAGATGGTATGACAGGTGTGAGAAAAGAGAGGTCGGAAAGAAGAGCAGTAAGAAAAAGAGATGTAGGAAGAGATGGTGGGGGGGAGAGATAGAAAAAAAAAAGGGGGGGGATTGCCCCCCTTCTCTTCCTCCCTCCCCTCCCTCTCCCCCCCCTCCCCCTATGTTGTATGAGGGAGGCTGGGGGTAAGGGGTTGCGCGACAGTAGCGTGTATAGTTAATAAAAAGCTAAAATGGATCACATCCCTAAGTATTAGCGTAGCCAAAAAGGTAACAATAGAGTTTAGAGTATGTTACTTGCATGAACTGACCGTGGGCTAACACAAGGGTCAGAAACCCCGTAAAGCATGTCATGATAAAGCACTACATCCCATCCTTACGTATGGCAAAAGGGTATCCGGCGATCCGGGTATTCCCCACTACAGCATTGTATTAGGAACTTTTTAGTCTGGGGATATAGATTGATCATTTACTATTAGGTGATCGGTTGAAGTAGATTTGAAATGACTCCAGCATGACCATGTTTTCCTAAATCTCTTGGGATGTTCCTTAGCTATAGAAATCAGTTCCTCCATTTCCTCAGTTTTGTCGATCCTAGCAAACCATTCTCGTACAGTGGGAACATGTGTGGAGCGCCAGTCTACTGGGATACATTGCTTTGCAGCGTTTAGCATGTGCATGGCGAGAGACTTGCAGTATGTCCGAAATGGAAGTGCGGTATGGTGAAGCAAAAATTGTGCAGGGGAAAGGTCTAGGGCATACGTAGTGACTTGTGTGATTATAGATTGAACTTTCCCCCAGAAGGATTGTAGCAAAGGGCATTCCCACCAAATGTGCAGGAGTGTACCCGTAGCATGGTGGCATCTCCAGCACAAATCAGAAATGTTGGAGTCGAAGCGGTGAAGCAGGGACGGAACCCTATACCATCTAGAGTATATTTTAAAGTTCTTTTCTTGTGTGGATACACATATAGACCCTTTGTGAATGTGTTCATATATGTGGTCCCAGTCTTCAGGTGAAAGTTGGACTTGTATGTAGGTCAGTGCTCCAGGCCTTGTAAGCTTTCCTAGTTGAGAGGTCACTGGTGTGTTTGAGACATGTATAAAGCAGGGATATAACATGTCTCTGGGGAGAGCCCGTTGAGCAAAGTTTCTCAAAGGGGGTAAGATGTCTAGTATATTCTTTTAGATGGGGTGAGCTGTGGATAAAGTGGTGGAGTTGTCTGTACATTCACGGCATTAAGGTTAGGGTAGGCATTTATTCATAAGGAGGTCTCTGGATAAGAGCAATCCATCTTTGAAAAGGTGGCGTAGACTCACGATTTCTGTAAGGCCAGATCCCGCAAGAAAGGCATGTGACCTACCAGGGGGGAAGTCTGGGTTCAATCTGACAGGAGTGAGTGGGCCAGGGGTGGATGAGAACGTATGCTTGCTGATCTGATGGAAACAGGACAAAGTAGGGCCTATGAGGATGTGTTCATTGAGTTCAGATGGAATGTGCGAGTTTCGCAGCCAAGGGGAGGTGGCGAGCGGGGTCTCCGAAAAAGCAGCTTCCAATTCCACCCAGGCTTTGCGAGCATGGTTCGTGGACCAATCCACTATTCGTGCCATTTGACAAGCTTTGTAATATCGGGAGATGTCGGGTAGCCCTATACCTCCACACGTTTTGGGCATGGTTAGTTGGTCAAAACCAATTCTGGGGTGTTTATTACTCCATAGGAACGAGGTACATAATGTTTTGTAGGACTTGAAGAAGGAGTTCGGCAATTTGATTGGAATGGTTTGTAGGAGGTATAAAAGTCTTGGAAGTACATTCATCTTTATGATAGCTGCTCTGCCAAACCAAGAGAAAAATGGCTTATTCCATGTTTGCAGATCTTTGGTAATGTTATGCAGAATGGGTAGAAAGTTTTTGGCGAGATGGGTAGGCAATTAACACAGAAGGTTTTTACCTTCATGCATAGAATGAATGAAGGTAAAAAACCTTCAGCTTTTACAGCCACTTTAAAGTATAACTGGAAGCAAAACATTTTTTAGTTTTGGATAGAGTGGAAAGGGATTGGAACCCCTGTCAAGTTTTTATTTTAGTCTTTGTCCCCGTTACATTCACCCTCATTATTTGTTCTGTTTACCATTATTATTGAAAGGGAAAGTAGACGAAAATCCCAAATTTTGGGTTATCCCCAGAAAAGTAATAGAGGGGAAATCTTTTAATGGGGACACTAGTTCTGGTGACCTGTGGGTTCTCAAGGAATTCTCTTAACTTGCAGGGAATTTCTCTCACTTCCTGTTTTGGCTATGGGACAGTAACTGAAGGGAAATCTCCCCAATGGGATACAGATGGCAAAAAAAAAAACAAATCTTACAAGGGGTTATAACATACTTTATCCAAAAGGGAAAAACAAAGTTTTGCCTATAGTTCTACTTTAAAGCACATCTAAACCTAAAATCAGAAACGTCATGTATTGCAGCCCATCTCTCCTCAGTTGAGGTGGCTGCATTCATTTGTTCTTTTCAGGCAAGAATAAAAAATACCTATTGATACCAACAAAGTGCATAAACTAACATTACAGGTAGAGTGCAGAGAGCACTACTAAGGGGGATTGTCTTTTAAACCAGTTTAATTCTTGCTTGGGGATGACCTTGAATTCTGTTCTCAGGCTATGTGCAGGGCTTCAACCTCCATTTAGAGTTAGAATTAAGGCTTACCTCCTTGCACTGATAAGTCTGGTCTCCTCTTATTCAGCTGTCAAATGTTACAGCCTTAATAGTCATTTGAGCTGTGACATTTGAATCAATGACAGGGTACTGGCTTTGTGCGCAGAAGAGATGGGGCTTTATCTCTAATTAGAGCAGTTGGAGCCCTGTGTCACGTTTGGTCCAAGGAACCAAGGTTGTTCCTTAATAGAACAAGAGCCATGGGTCTACACTTTACTAGTAACATTAGCTTGATAGACATGACCTTAAAGAGACACTGTCACTTTGCCAATTTAGGGCAAAATAAGTGTGTGTGTGAGAAATACCACCCCTCCATAACCCATTGATACCCTTTGGTGCTCCCCTTGGCCAGGCTGATCAAAACTGCTGAAGAACATCATCCTGAAGAACCCAGGTAGATGATGCCAGAGCTGGTGAGGGACCTCATGAGTGTCAGACTGTTGAAACTAAGGTAAGTATGTGTGCCTTTTTAGTTCTGCTCTAAACTCAAGTGCTGTCACATGCTTTGCCATACCCAAAAGTCCAGGTATTGTGTGCTAGCGTAGCTAGAGGCAGGAGCATGAAGGTGAGTATTTGTAGGTAGTGTGAATGGAGTGTAAACGCCAAGTTTTTGAATGGAATAATGTGGTTCTGCTTACTTTGTCACTTTACAGTGATTCCTTTTCCTGAAAATTTACTTTTTTCCAGTAAAGAGTCACACTATGGTCTTATGTTAACAAATATCCTCCACTTATGTGGTGAGTTGTGATCACACTCTAGTGCCATTCATGATTTTCAGTGTTGTGAATGTGCTTTAGTCATAGCCAAAAGTACTCTACCTACAGAATGTACAGTTGTAGCAGTTATGTAAAGGGAAGTGAGTACTCCTGTTGAGTTCAAGTATTCTGGAAAGTGATTGTTGACATGTTTTTGACATTTAATTCTTTTTTGAGTTGCTTATTTTAATGTTAGCTCTGTTTTTAGAGTACAAAGAATGTTCATGTTGGTCACTAATCTCAAACAAGCTGATTTCTTATTTCATTCCCTCAGTCACATACAACAGGGCCAGTTTAAGGTGGAAACTTATTTACAAATGTGAATACACATACTTCATATGTTCCTGGTGGAAATTTTAGCCACGACTCCTGTTCTGCAGTTGACAGGACCTGGATCATCTGCTGGTGGCTTTGTGCTTACCTGAGCAGAAGGTTGTAGCTCCAGTGTCTCTCAACAGTTATCAGATTCCAGTAATCAATCTCCACCTAATGCTGGCTGCTGAGAGGATATTTAGGTCCTCCTTTGCTATAACATTTACCCTAGGTTCACATCTGTGTGGGTGGTGCCGCTGCGGATCCGCACAAACATCCGTGCAGCCACACCACCCGCACAGAGAAATGTGGACCCACAGGCGGGTGCAATTAGTTCTAATGACACGCCGCCCACACTGGAAAACGCAACCATGGATCCCGTGTGGGCTGTGTTTTCCAAAGAAGTGCAGGGACTTCTTCCCTGCGTGTCACGGGCATAGGAGTCCATTGAAATGAATGGGCTCTCGTGCCCGTACAAAACACGGCCCACTTGGCCGCATATATGTGAACCGGGGGTAAGAGTCAGTGTTTTGCTTTTTCTTGCATGATAATGCTTGATGCCTGGATCTTGATCTTTTTTCTGCTCTGCATCCTGTACCATGCTGCATCTTATCTGGTCTCCTTGTTTCTGATCCAAGCCCTGGTTTCCCCTGTGTTCCTCATTTTGTGCATATTGTATTTCGTTAGTTTGTATTAGTTAAGATTTCTGTTATTTTGTTAGGTTGTTTAGTTAGGTATTTTGTCACTGGGATTTGGTTCACTTGTATCTTTGTTTGCTGGTGTTTGGATGTCTTCTAGTTTCACTGTATATGAATCTTACTTTAAAGTGGTTCTAAAGGCTCCAGGTTTTTTTACCTTCATGTATTCTATGCATGAAGGTAAAAAAACCTTCTTTGTGCAACGGTCCCCCCAAGCTTTTCCCTGGGGGGCACCACTTGAGGGGGAGGAGCCAGGAGCACCAGCAGGGACCCAAAAAGAAGAGGACAGGGGCTGTTTTGTGCAAAACCACTGCACAGAGTAGGTAAGTTATAGACATATTTCTTATTTTAAGGGGAAAAAAAAGCTTTAGTGCCACTTTAAATGTAAATAAATATGGTCTGGTCTCCGTTTGTTGAGTGTAGCCACACAGATTTGGTCATCTCTGCTGTTGATTCCCGACATCAGTCTTGTGTAGTCATAGATTCACTGTGCCTTTTTGCTTGCTGTAATTAGGGTCTTTTATTGAAGGGTTTTTTCTTCAAATGGGTTTGCATTTCCATACAAGTCTATTGGAAAAGAAAAAACACTTGAAGCAGATCAGGAGGAAGTCACCTGCACATTAAATGCACCTGTCTGTGAATAGTGAATAATCTCAGAAGCCTCCCAAACTGGTGCCATTAACACAAGCCCAAAGCCCGATGACTTGACTTTTGCCCCCCACAGTAAAGGCCTCTTGCCACAGTCAAGCTCTTGCCTTCCATCTACTCTGCCATCATGTCTGTGTGAAGTATTGGAAAGCCACATGATCTTTCATACAGACACAATGCTGTAGCTGCATTCAGGAGGGTTCTGTTATACCAAGCTCCTGAGCAGGAATGAAATGTGGAATTACTGAGCCCTGAACACTTCTAGACTCTTTAGACACTTTATTACCAGTGCTGTGAGCAAGATGGTTGAGGATGAAGGAGTTTATGTTCCTGATTCCAGTTATTTTTATTTTGTGGATGGACTTAATGAATATGTAAACCCAACCTATTGTATCATATTTGTAATATGTGCCTGCTGTACCATGTATGAAAAAGTATGCTGTTCTCCTTTGTAATTCTTCCTATGTGTGAAATCCCTGATGTTCCCACTAGTGGCACTGCGTTCCTTTTAAAAACTGACCACACTAGGCATGAGAGCACAGTGTGGTCATTTACTAGCTGTTCTCCAATGATCAGACCTCTGCTGACATACCCCCTCTGCACATCCATTCACTGGGAAGACCATTGTACTGCTATTTCTTCTCCCTGAGCTCCTTATGCAGCTAAGAACAGAGAGTATGTGTTCACTCATAAAAAGAGGGGAAAGGTATTTATAAGTGGGTTTTTTTTTTGTTTTTATGTATACACAAATGTTTTGCCTTTTTTAATTTCCATTTTAACCTGAATGGGTTGTTTTACAAGGTGAGGGTTTACATATACTTTAACAGAGGAATAGACCCCTGATGTCTCCATAAGGAGAACCCATCCCTGCTATAATTTACTGCCACATAATGGGCCCCATTGTTGCAGTAAAGGTTCATTAACCAGCTCCCCTCTGGAGCAATTTTGTACTTTTTCACATACGTTAAAATCTGTTGTTTTGACTATAAAATGCCTTATAATCCCCAGAATATTATATACTTTTTGAACTCGGCGACCCTATAGAATAAATAGCTAGTAGGTAAATTTTTTTATGTTGCACAATATTTGCACAACTGTTTACCAAATTATATTTTATTGCAGATTAACAATTTAATCTCAATCTTTTAAATACAAAATAAAAGATGAGGAGTTGTCGAGTAAATGGATATCAAGACTGTCCAGCATCAAAACTGAATGCGCTCAAAAAATGACCAAACGTAAAATTAATAGGCAACACTTTAAATGCTTTTACAGCTGATCATTTTAGAGTTGAACTTAAAAGAGGGACCTTGAATTATTGCTTTCACAATGATACAGTATAATATGTGGCTCAAACGCTGCTTTAAGTGAAGAGGCAGCTATATAGCTGTCCTGATCACTTTTACATTGAAGCCAGGAGCTTGCTGAATAAAATAAATACAAGCTCAATGTTGGTACTTCATTTCTGCCCCAGAAATACAACTGGAAGTGGGGAATGTCTCCAACAGATGTCTCTGTTTAATGTTTTCTATTAATCTTCCTTTAACAATGATCACCAGAACAAATAGGATGAATCTACCCAGAAGGAATGCAAGCAGCAATAAAAATCTGACAGGAGTTTTAATCCTTCTGAAATTCATCCAAAACTATAAAAAAGCAAAAAAAAAACCAGAAAAACCCCACACACACTTTGGAGAGTATCTGAACCAGAAGGATGTTACAGATCAGTGTATGCAGTATAATCCCTAAAATACGCTACTTTCTCCATTTTAGTCTGTTAAATATACCTTTTGAAAGTGGTTTGTTGTATCTAATTGATGAGTGCAAAAATAGCTGTTGATCCTTCCATAAATCCTGGGAGCCGATACCTTTCTGTGCCTGTGCTGACAGTTATAACTTGCATTGTTTACAGCTATCTCTGAGGACTGCTGTATCCCCACATCCCATGTTGAAAGTTGCAGTCAGCGAGGAAGTGTAAAAATTTCTTGGTTCTCATTTTTGTCTGGGACCCCATTGAGCAGATTATGCCTCACTTGCTTTTCTGGTGACAAGGATAGGAGGATGCTGTTAGCTCCGGGACAAGAAGGAATGAAGGTAGACTTTGTGATCTGTGCTGCCATGATGGGAAGCAAGGAGGGTCCCTTCCCAATAGGCGCACAGAGTTAAAGCCTTGCGTTTTTTTATTGCTTTCTCCAAAAATTAAATAAAACTGAAACTTCACTTTTTTGGCATAAGTTCTGGCGTGATTGGTTCTCTTTTAAGCTCATTTTTCCTTTTTTTTTTTTTTAAGCATGGCTTCAAAATTTCTCATCATTAACATGTCGCTGGAAGCAAGCAGAACCTTGTTTTATGGGTTAACATTCTGCAGCACGAAATTGCCAAATGAAGACTTTTCCACCAATGCCAGTAGGCTGCATTGGACAGAGGGAAAGTAGAGCCCCTGGGCCTGGTTTTCAAGAAGTCTGCCATAAGGATAAGGCTGCTTTGAAAGCAAGATCTAAGTTGAAGTGACGGTAAAGGAACTACTCATCTCGTAGCGCAGTTTCAGGGTTGCCATGGCAACTGTCAAAGCCAGTTTGTCGGAATGTTTATTGCGCGGTGTAACTCTCTAGGTAAAATAATTTCTGTGCTTTACAGAATACATATTCTGTATACTGATTTTCAGTACTGTCATGATGCGAGAACCTCTACTGCCTGCAACTTTCAGCTTGTCAATGGGCTGCATTCACACTGTTGGTTTTTGATATGCTTCTAAATCCCTGTACTTAAAGTGTTACTAAACCCCGGACCCTGCATTCACTATATCTGATCTCCCACAGTACACACTACATGGAAGTGCAATTATTTTAGTAAATGTAAACTGCTAAATACCTTTTCTCATCAGCAGTTAGAGCAGTCTTGTAAACAAAAAAGAAAAAAAAAAAAAAAAAAAAAAGTGAAAACCATGAAAAAACAGCCAACACAGTTCATGTGCCTCCAATAAAGGTAAACCACCTACAGTACCAGAAATCCTCCACCATGGACTACCACCTAAGGAGTATCACCCATATGCTCAATTGGGTGTCTGTTCACCTGATGTGGTGGACCCCTTAAAATGTTACTGTAACGGAAGCGTAGGAAGGACAGAGCACACGGAGAAGATGGGGAACACACAAAACTTTATTGAAGCAACAAAATGACAGACACTCAATGGGGAAATGGCAGGGAGGGTGATGTGTGCGCAAATAGGGACGATTACAGGCACGGGGGGTCTTCAGCGACAGGCAGGCAATCTCCCCCCTAGGCTTGGGGCCCCAGCCGAGCTCCCTCCGTGACTGGACAGCGGATTGGAGACTCAGGCAACAGGCGGCAACCTACCACTAGGCAGGGACCTCGGGCAACAGGCGGCAATCTACCCCTGGGCAGGGGCCTCGGGCAACAGATGGCAACCTACTACTGGGCAGGGGCCTTGGGCAACAGGCGGCAACCTACCACTGGGCAGGGGCCTTGGGCAATAGGCGGCAACCTACCCCTGGGCAGGGATCTCGGGGACTCAATGGGACTCTAGCTGTGGAGTCTGGCCTCAGCACAGCTTCCACCCAGCTTTCTAGGGACATTGGGTTCACGGGGACTCAACGGGTAGCGATGGCTCAAGCGCTCAGGGGCACCACAGGTAGCTATGCTCTGGGCATGCCATCAGGACACGGGTGGTCAGTGCACACAGTGGAGCAGTTCGGAACACGGGTGGTCAGTGCACACACCGGGGACCGTTCAGGACACAGGTGGTCAGTGCGCACAACAGGGACAGTTTAGGACACGGGTGGTCGGTGCACACAGTGGGGACAGTTCAGAATATGGGTGGTCGGTGCACACAGCGGGGACAGTTCAGAACACGGGTGGTCGGTGCACACAGCAGGCACAGTTCAGGACACAGGTGGTCGGTGCGCACAACAGGGACAGTTCAGGACATGGGTGGTCAGTGCACACAGCGGGGACAGTTCAAAACATGGGTGGTCGGTGCACACAGCGGGGACAGTTCAGGACACAGGTGGTCAGTGCACACAACAAGGACAGTTCAGGACACAAGTGGACAGTGCACACAACAGGGACAGTTCAGGACACAGGTGGTCAGTGCACACAGCGGGGACAGTTCAGGACACTCACAGTAAGCAGCTTGCAGACCCTCAGCGGCAGGCGGCTCCAGACAGGGACGACCAGCGGTCAGCATTCCAGGGACAACCAGCGATCAGCAGACAGCAGCAGCTCCCAGGGCACTCAGCAGCAGACAGCTTCCAGGGACACGCAGCCATGGATAGTGTGCAGGGTCCCTCAGCAGCAGCTCCCAGGGCACTCAGCAGCAGACAGGGTGCAAGGGTACCCAGTAGACAGGCTTACAGACTGGCAGGGTCTCAACTGTGGGGTCTGACCTTGGAGGAGAAGGCTCATGCAGAGCTGTGGAGACTCCCAACCCTGGAGTATTGCAGAGGGCTACAGTCCTGACCTTTTGGGGTCTGCAGAGTGCGCAGGGGGGATGGCTGGGGAGGCTCGGTCCCCCTCACCCGAGCCTCCCAGCATCTTTCTGGGAGCAAAATGATTCCAGCAGCATGGACAGGAACAGAGAAAGAAGGGCTGCTTCCTGTGCGGGTCTTTTGAAAACCATGTGGGACGCGGCTAGGTTGCCTCGGCAAAGGGCGGCCCAGCCCTGTCCATGGAAGCTCCACAGACATCGGAATGTGCAAGGGGTAAGGAAGGGGTGGAGGGATATGGCGGGGGATGGGAAAGGCACTGGCAGTCCGTGACAGTTACTAAACCCTGCATTCACTATATCTGGCCTCCCACAGTACACAGAACATGGAAGTGCAATTATTTTGGTAAATATTAACTGCTAAATACCTTTTCTCATCAGCAGTTAGTGCAGTCTTGTGACTTCTATCAGTGTTCAGCAGAGCACTGGTTAAAGCTGGTAGGAGGAGTTTTCCTTTGCCCCTGATTGTCCTATGAGGCTGTATAACCCCTGACCCTCTGTTTGGACAGTACTGATTTGGCCTTGTGCTGATCACATGCACTCTCCCAAGAAAAAAAAAACCTCTAGTAATACACACTAAACTGAACATGTGCAGCTTGCCTCCAAGGCTCTGTTCTATCAGCAGATGGATTGGTGACAGTAGAAGAAGGGGATAATCAGAGAAGTCGGGTTCAAACAGCCTTTTTACACAATGCAGATGATTAACCCCTTAGCTTCCACAGTGAGTATAACAAGCATGCTTTTCTGCATATACAGACTGATTTTACTGTTGTGTGTTTAGTAACATTTTAAGGCAGACCTATGGCAATCAAGAGTTCTAACCTAACCCAATCATTTTCAAGGATGGATCTGTGGAACCCTGAGGGTTCCTTCAGAGCTTGCTAGGGGTCCCTTGAGCAATGAGCAGGGGTGGCTACATTTCCCAGCTGACATGTCTGCCAAGTCCTGTTGCTGTTGAGACTTTAGAAAGTAACACTACTCTGAACAGCAATGTAATGGGACATTCTTCACACTGACCACCACTGTAACAGGCCATTCTTCACACTGACCACCACTATAACAGGACATTCTTCACAGTGACCACCAGTGTAACAGGACATTGCTCACACTGACCACCAGTGTAACCGGACATATTTCACAGTGACCACCAGTGTAACAGGACATTGCTCACACTGACCACCAGTGTAACCGGACATATTTCACAGTGACCACCAGTGTAACAGGACATTGTTCACAGTGACCACCAGTGTAACAGGACATTGTTCACAGTGACCACCCGTGTAAGGCCCCATGTACACGGGACGTGTCTGAATGATGGAAACTGACTGCTGGAAGACGTAGGTTAAAAAATGGCTGTTTATCCACGTTTGCATAACACGTTTATGTGCGTTTGCGTTTTAGAAGCATTTTTTAAAGATAAGCACAGCAGAATCTCCCAAATGCCCAGAATGCAATGAAAAGTGGTAAATTATAAACTATTTCAGACAGTTTCAGAGAAATAGAGAGTAGAAGCAGAGACAGCAGTATGTGTTGAGATAATTAGGTGTGAGTTGCTCATTAACATTTCTTTTGTTTCCAAGGGTGGGAAAGGTGGCTGGTAGAGAGAGTCATTAAGGCCACCTGGCAGGGGGTCTTCATGAGGAATTTGAGGTTTGAATGGTCATTAACATATCTTTTGTTTCCAAGGGTGGGGGAGGTCTGAGGTGTGAATTGGTCATTACAATGTGTGACAAGCTTGGTAGGAACATCCTATGTTCAGTATTTTGTCCATCTGAGCACCTTGAAAACTCTTTGCATGCATTTTTCATGATGAAAAAAGGCTCTGAACAGCATTGGAAACTGGAAGAGTTAAAAAAAACAATTTTCAAACGCTTATAAACGCAATTTGCTGCATTTAGCTGCGTTTACAAGTGTTTTGCATTTTAAAATCGACGTCTGAACGCACGTTTGTTGCGTTAAAAAAAGAACGACTGTAAACTCAAGTGCCTGCAAACGAAGATATGTACATGGACACATAGGAAAACATTAGGGTGAGTTCAGGGGCTGCGAAAAAAAAAAACGCAGAACAGCTCCTAAATGTGAGTTTAGCAGCTGCAGTGTACATGAGCCCCAATAGGACATTGTTCACAGTGATGCCAGTGTAACAGGACATTGTTCACACTGACCACCAGTGTAACAGGTGGTCTGCAACTCCTTTTTCTTTAGGTTGGTAAATTGGTGATCTCATATGTTTTCCTGTAACCTAATTATGATAAAATAGATCTCGTGGTGTGTACTGTCTTTTTATGGACTCATAATAAACAAATCCGCACTTTCATACTTTAGCATACATAAAGGGAGATGGACTTTTTTGGTAACTGCAGCCCCGCTGTTTCTCCTCCTCATGTGTTGTGATGTCACTGGATCAGCCTCCCTGACGTGTTGCGTCCTCTGGACTTTTTCAAAGTGTCTGGCTGGAGCCAGAGTAAGTAAGAGCTATGTGTCTAGCTGGAGGCATATAAAGCTGAGTTCACATTGACCTTTACTGAGATTAAGGTCCACCCTGAATAGTGAGAATCCACCTGAGTGGGGTCACGGTGGTGTATTGAGCACACTGGGGACGCTGGAGGAGTTTGCCCTGGTATACATGGTTATAGAGGAACTAAACTGAGTGGACACACTGGTTTTTGGTTCAATTTGAGCATGAGGGGAGCACAGAGAATCTTTAAAATATTTTGTTTCCACAAAAAGCATTAGGACACTTTGTTAATGACATTTGATTTTATTATTATGATATTTATTAGTTATTATTGGGCAGCATTTATATCTCAGCATTTGTTAACGAGCTATATATAAGTTTGTTATTGAAGGAAAGGTCCTTCAAGTCGCATATTAATGCAAATCCAGTAATGGATAAGTATGTGGCACTCATCCTGGGCTCTGGCCAGGCCATGCCCCACCCCAACGCATTTCGCTCCACCCCTGGAGCTTAATCATTCCCATGATTAATTTCCGGGATGGAACGAAACTCGTTGGGGGTGTGGCCTGGCCGGAGCCCAGGCTGAAGTTGCCACATCTCCATTAGTGGATTTGCAGCAATGTGCGACTTGAGGGACCTCACCTTCACTACATGCTGATGTTTGGAGCTTAGATAAACTTCATTCTGGGCCAACACTCCCAGCAGTTGGCGAATGATTGGGATCCTCTTGGAGCCTGAGTGGCGCTCATATTTGTGCATTTCTTATTGAAGGGATTACATTCACAGAGAAAATTTATTTATGAATAATTTAATTTCATTATGCACTACACTACTTTTTATGTAATTTTTTTTATACGGTAGTTTTTAGTGATTGCACAGAGGTGTTATGGCTGCTTCCAATGTAGAGATTTAACAGTGCCGTGGTATATTTAAGGGGTTGTAGTGCAGGTGATCTTAATTTTACATGATTTCTCATGTCTATGCTTTTTTGTTTTTCTCACTTCTACACAAGTTAATACACAAAAAAAAAGGCTGACGATACTTTTCAGAAGCATTAGGAGCTGCCACAGGGGAATTTTTTATATGTTTAGTGCAGCTTTCAAAGCACATAGTAAAGTTAAATCTGTTGTTTTCGTGTTACTGTACTTTTTACTCACTATTTAGTTACCATGTGTTCTGTGATCTGCCTTTGAACATTTTTCTCTTTTTTTTTTTTTAACAAGCTTCATACATTTTGCTTCTTTTGAAGTTACCTGTATTTTAAATGCACACAACCTGTAACCTAAACCGCTTAATTGCAGTATGCAGGATCTTAAGAAAACGTGACTTTAATTTACTGACTTTTTCATCAGTTTATTTTGTATAAGAGAGCACAGAACCTCACCTGCCCCCTAGAAGTGCTCCAAACCCTCAACTCGCCTTATTTGGAAATATGGCCCCTTTTTCGGGACCAAATTCCTGTGTCCTACCTTCCTTCTCGGTTGTCCCTCTTTTTAGTCTGGTGGCTAGACCCCTGCAGAAATGTATCATTTAATGTGACCAATTTTAAACGTTGCAGGTGAAAGCACAGGAAAGAATTTTAAATGCTTACTTCAAACGATTTTCCTTTCCATAAACAATTTTTATTGACTTGCAATGTGACTTTGAACTTGCTAGCAAATATGCCTTCTCCGGGAGAGTCCATTTCCTGGCACAGCTCCCTCCCCCCTTACATGTTATAGCCCCCTCCCCTTCTGGAAGTGCCATTGATCTGTGTACTGGCCCAGATCATCAGCTCTACCAATGGCCTCCCTACGTAAGCTTTTATGTAGCTGCTGTTGGAGTAATAAAGAGGAAGGGTGTAGAGCAGAGATTTCTAAACTTTCTAACTGAGGGGCCAGTTTAATATCCTTCAGACTTTGGGGGAGAGGGGTTTGAGGAGGACTGTGGGCAGTGACAATGGAAAATATCCTTCCATCAGTGGGAGTAAATAGTGCTCCATCTTTGGTATTAGGGGGAAGAATAGTGCCCCAAATTTGTTGTCAGTGGGAGGAATAGTGTCCCGTTGTTGGTGTCAGCAGGAGAAATAGTGCCCCATTAGTGATGTCCGTAGGATAAATAGTGGCCTGTATCAGTGAAGTAATAGTGTCCCAAGGGTAGGATAAAGGCAAACAAAGGGATGCACTTTGGGGACCACTGCTATAGTGTCATTTGAGTGACAGCTCTGAGTCTGCTGGGGCTGCTGATATCCCATCCAAGATGGCGGTGGTCAGCAGGTCTTTTGGATGTGTACACAAGGGTTGGTTTTATAGAAAAACTTTTGTAAAAAAAAAAAAAAAACTTGCGTAAAATTTGCTAATTGCACATACTGAATCAACTTTTAGGAGGATTTTCATTAAAATGAGCTGTCAGTGGGTCCCTTTTTAACTACCAAAAAATGTTTGACTACACTAAATTTCATCCAACCTCTGAAATGTTGCCTTATTTATTTTGTAGCCAGTACAGTATAAAGGAAAAGTAGCGGTGGAAAAAAAACTGGTTTTGGTAAACCCACAACCAGTTTTTTTTCCACCGCTACTTTTTAAACTACTTGTTAAACACCAATCATTTTTTAATTTGAATTCTTTGTTGTTGGTGTAACTGGGGGTGAGGAAGGGGGCGTGTTTTTGGGTACATTGTGCGAAAAGGTGTCCTTTTTTTTTTTTTTTTTTTTTTTCCTCATCTCAGACAGTTAGAAGGTGTATCCAAGCCTGTATTTTTTGGACCCTTATTAGAATATTCTAATAGTAGGTCTCATGTATGAAGCAACAACAGGCAATTTTTTGTGACAGTTACATGGGAATTTAGTAGAAATCTTCCCACTGTTGGCACAAACCACAAAAACAAGCCAGCTGACATTAATGCCGCTTTCCTAAAAAGGAAGAAAGGTTTTTTTTTTCTTTTGTCTCTTTTTGTATCTCTAAAACAGTGAAGCTCTCCTTAATACAAATTACCAAATAATGACTCAGAATGTGCATATACACAATGCACATAAATTACACAATCATCATATATCATGTGCAGTAAATAAATGAAAAGGTAAAAAAAGTGATCTCAATCCCATATATCCTCCTTTGAGAAAGGCGTGAGGTGGGTAGGACCTGCGTGACAGTATCATGCTGGGAGGGGCCAGGTGACATCTTGCTGAACTGACAGAGCTATACTGTGTGTATGCATGCTGGGAATAGCCAGAGATCGAGAGAGAGAGATAGATATTATACTGTGAATCTTCTCAGTATATGTTACCGAAAGAGGTTTTTTTTTTTTTTTTTTTTATGTCTGTAATTAATAAAAATTTATTGGGGGAAAAAAAGCACTTCTGACCACCTTGATTATTTTAATGGGTCCACCACATCAGGTGAGGAGACACTCAATTGGGCATGTGTGTCATACTCTTCGGTGGTAGTCCATGGTGGAAGATTTCTGATATTGTGGAAAGTTTACCTATTGGAAGCACATGAACTGTGGTGGCCGTTTTTTTTTTTTTTTTTCTTTTTTTGTTTGTTTTTTTTACAACCCAAATTGAATGATATGGGACTGTTTTCACTTTTTTTTTTTTTTTTTTTTTAAATATTTTTTAATTTTTTCATTTATTTACTGCATATGATATATGATAATTGTGTCATTTATGAGTATTGTTATATATATGCACATTCTGAGTCAGTATTTGGTCATTTTTATTAAGGAGCTCTTCACTGTTGGGTATATACAGTTAGGTCCATATATATTTGGACATAGGCACAATTTTAGATTTTTTCATGTATTTACCAAAACATATTCAAGCTGTAGTTATATAATGGATATGGGCTGAAAGTGCACACTCTCAGGTTTAATTTGAGGGTATGTACATCCAAATTGGAGGAAGGGTTTAGGAATTACATCTCTTAAGAGTAGCCATCCCCCCCTTTTTTAAGGGACCAAAAGTAATTGGTCAGTTGAATCAAAAGCTGTTTCATGGCCAGGTGCGGGCTACTCCATTATTTCTTCATCAGTTAAGCAGGTGAAAGGTCTGGAGTTGATTCTAAGTGTGGTATTTGCAAGTGCTATCCATGCAAGGGAAACAGGCCATTGTAAGGCTTCAAAAACAAAACAAATCCATCAGAGAGATAGCAGCAACATCAGCAGTGGCCAAATCAACAGTTTGGTACATTCTGAGGAAAGAAGAACACACTAGTGAGCTCAGCAGTATAAAAAGGCATGGATGTCCACGGGAGACAATAGTGGTGTATGATCACAGGACCTTCTCTATGGGAAAGAAAAACCCATTCACAACATCCAGACAGGTGAAGGACACTCCAGAAGGTGGGCGTATTATTGTCAAAGTCTACTATCAAGAGAGGACTTAAGGAGAGCAAATACAGAGGGTTCACCACAAGGTGTTAACCATTCATAAGCCTGCAGAATAGAAAAGCCAGATTGGACTTTGCCAAAAAACATTTAAAAAAGCCAGACCAGTTCTGGAAAAGCATTCTTTGGATGGATGAAACTAAGATTGATCTGTACCAGAGTGATGGGAAGAAAAAAGTGTGGAGAAGGCTTGGAACAGCTCATGATCCAAAGCACACAACGTCATCTGTAAAGCATGGTGGAGGCAGTGTGATGGCATGGGCAGGCATGGCTTCCAGTGGCACTTGGTCATTGGTGTTTATTGATTGGTGACAGAAGACAGAAGCAGCCGAATGAATTCTGAAGTGTTTAGAGATATACTATCAGCCCAGATTTAGCCAAATGCAGCAAAGTTGATTGAATGGCACTTCACAGTACAGATGGACAATGATCCAAAACACACTGCAAAAGCAACCCAGGAGCTTTTGAAGGAAAAGAAGTGGAATATCCTGCAGTGGCCGAGTCAATCGCCTGATCTCAACCCAACTGAGCAAGCATTTCACTTGCGAAGGCAAAACTAAAGACCCACAAACAAAGAACAACTGAAGACAGCTAAAGTTAGAAGCTGGCAAAGCATCACAAAGGAGGAAACCCAGTCTTTGGTAATGTCCATGGGTTCCAGACTTCAGGCAGTTATTGCCAGTAAAGGATTCTCAACAAAATATTTAAAAATGAACATTTTACTTATAATTTTATTCATTTCTCCAATTACATTGGAGGGACTGTGTATAAAAATGGTTGCATTTCCTAAAATTTGTACATATTATTTATGTTCATCCCCTTGAATTAAAGCTGAAAGTCTGCACTTCAAACTCATTTGGATTGTTTCGTTTTAATTTATTCTGGCGGCATACAGAGCCAAAAGTAAGAAAATTGTGCCTGTGTCTAAATATATATGGACCTAACTGTATTTATTAAAATTAGTGTTGTGATTGCACTGTGGAGTGGTGCTCTTTGACGGTTTTATTTAATTTATTTAATTTTTTTCTGGGATTGCATTTTTTACAATATAGTGCAGGGGGTGTTGCAATAAATTTGTATCTCTATTGAAAAGATTCTCCTCTCTTCCTGTACCAGTGACCACACTGGTAATGAATCGGTGAATATTTTTCTGGTACTTCTTTGGTTGAAAAGTGACACACAGGGGTAATAGTAAACTGTTCCTTGGCTGGTTTACAGGTTGGAGTGAAATATTTTCATCCATGCTCTTTGCATTCCTCAGAGACAGTGCTGGAAGCGCCACCTTGCCCAAATATTTGCTCTTGATGCTGGAGAACCATTAGTGTCTCATTAAGAAACTTCCATTCACAGAAGGCTGAGAGTAAACTTGTCCTCTTCCAGCAATAACACACAGATCTCTGGCACATCTGCTACGTCAATACCGTTTAATTCTGCAGAACACGTAGAGAAACTACAAGTGCTGCTCAAACAAAGGCATCGATTATGTTGGCTTCATTTTATGAAACTGAAAGAAAGATATAACTGCCCATTGACACCACTATATTTGTGCAAAGGTCTTTTTATCATTACGCCTGCCAGTAATAAATAGGATTTTATCATTTTTATTAGAGCTCCACCAGCCTTTGACCATATCTTGACCAGTGTGTAATGGGCCCTTCACATGGAGGAATTCCTACCAGTTGTGACCTGTATTAAAGAGGTTGTAAACACTTGCATATACACAGTGATGTGACAGACCTCAGGTGAAAACCGAAATGAAACAAATCCTTCTGCATAAGTTGTACCTGTTTATCTGCAGTTTTCTTCTTTTCTCTGTACCCATTCAAAGTCCAGAATTTATACAGCTTGTCTGAACTTCTAGAAAAAAGGTGGCGGAGAGCTGAAATTACACACTGCAGAGCTCACTGAGGAGATCTCTGAAATCTGATTGGAGGGAAGGGACCCCCTTCCCTCTTCATGCAGCTCACAGGAAAAGAGCTGAGGCTGTCAATCACAGGCTGTGCTGAAGATCCACTTTTTTATTTCTCTTGGTGTCAGGAAAACATGAAGTGATTCATGCAGATAGCAGGGGAACGAATCAGCAGACAAAAATAACACTTGGTGTTCTTAATTGAAACAAGTACACACTATATGTTCATATTTTTTATCTGAAGTTTGCAACCACTTTAGGCCCCTTCTCCTCAAAATAATTCATAATCTTTTTATATTTATCATAACTATGGGATGTGAAGCCCCGCCTCAATAGTTCAGTCAATTTGTATTCAGTCAGGTCAGCCCCTGCACTACACAGATGCAGTACACTACAGTCAGCTTGTGAAGTGTATAGTCCACTTTAAACAGACGTGCAAAAGGTCTGCCCCCTATAAACCATAAGGAGCTGCTGTTTATATGTTCCATGCGTCTGTCATGATCATGTAATATGAAGGTTAACACAGAGTGGCTCGATAACTCCCATCATTATAGGGAATACATACTCTCTTAGCCCAATTACCTTTTCTGCACCCATTTTCCTCCCCTAGCACTTTCATAATAGATCATGTGTAGCTGTAACTCGGTGCCTCAAGATCTTCAATGAGTGGCTTACCTGGCGTTTAGAGCCCTGAAGGATGCAGGGTGGCAGCAGCAGACTACAACCTTCAACCCAATAGAAGGCCCCTCTTTCAGTGTGTCTATCTTCGAACTTTAAGCTTGCAGGTAAGTACGATCTGCTATGAAAGTGCTGGTGGATGTGAGAGGATGCAGCAAAGAAGAACTGCACTTGTCTCTCTTCCCTACTTTAAAGGATACTAATTATTCTGGGTGTCAGATTTAGGCTATCCTCCAAGTCTTCATATTAGCAGTGCAAGCAGCTTAAAAAAACGAAGACCTCATCAGTCACTTTTAGCAATGTTGACAGATTGCACTATTTTATTGTTTCTTCAAGTACAGAGGCTAAAAACAACCACTGAGATGTTAGCTGTGATGTACAAACATCTGTAAAAGTTGCAACTGGAAGTTAATTGGTTGCTGTGGGCTCGGTCTGAAATATCAGATGGTGGGAGAATGGGTCTTTTTCCTATAATGTCTAAACAAATTCCAGGGCCTGTTTTTCCCAATGTAGTTTTTAAAACTGTCGTAACAAAGCCCACATAAGGAATTTGACTTTTTTATATGATTCCCTATTTGTTTAACTTATAACTCATTTATTATAGTTATCTGTAGAGGTTGGGCTGTGTTCAGGTGTGCACTGTCCATGGGTTTATTACCTTACAGTTTTAATGGGTCCATTGTTTGTTTGTTTTTTTCTCTGCTCTTTTAGACCAGCAGCCAGACAGAGCTGGAGAACTGGATCACCGCCATCCATTCCGCTTGTGCCACCACCGTAGCCAGGCAGCACCATAAGGAGGATACGGTCAAACTGCTGAAGTCCGAAATAAAAAAACTGGAGCAGAAGATAGACATGGACGAGAAGATGAAAAAAATGGGAGAGATGCAGCTTTCTTCTGTGACGGACAACAAAAAGAAAAAAACCATCCTTGACCAGGTACATCAACATAAAGTGGCCAACTTGGGTCAAAAGTCACCTATATGCTCCTTCTCTTTCAGTGTAGAGATTTGTTGTCCATTAGGTGGTATCTTAAGGAGACTCTGACAGGTAAGTAGCATTGGGCTGTTTTGACTGAGCAAAGCTCTAACACCATAAAATCCTACTGGCCCAGGAACGTGAGGGGAGGGTGCAGGGACACTTGGATACTGAAGTGCTGAAGCTTTGCCTGATCAGAAAATGCCAGAAATGCCAGCTGAACCCATTAGATGTACCTGCCAGCCAAAAGACTTTACAGCTGGCCATAGACTGTTCGAATCTCAAACAGTTCATGCTGAGATTCAAACCATATATGGCCAGGCTGAATGTACTCAAGTTGATTGATCGTTAAACTTGAGTACAACCAGCCTGCTGGGTTTTACATGTGAATATTGCTAGCGGCTGTTATGGCCATGAGCAGTAATTAGTGTTCTCCTGGTGGGGATGGCTCCCCCCACACCCCCACTGGCAGATCACAATGGCTCCAGGGGAGGGAATCCCCCATCAACATTGACTGTGTTGATGGGGAAAACGAGCAATTTTCTTTCCTGCAATCCATGATTGCAGGAAAGCTAATCTCTCCATCTATGGTCGGCTTTAATGAAATGGATTTCCTTTGTTGTGCATCTTTACAAACCAGGTTTAATCTGTGGAAAGAAATTCCCTAAACAAACATTGTTTTCAATTACCTGTGTGTCCCCGTGTCACACCCTAATGTATTGTGACCCTTCAGTGTTCACTGAGCAACAACTCAAATGAGTTTTTCTTTTGGACTTTTAATAGACAACACCCAAATTGTGACTCATTCATGTTGACATCTTGCTGTGAGGCACTGCACCTTTACCATAAATATAGACTAAAGGAAAAGAGTATTTACATTTTCTTTGTTGTAGACATGCGAGAAGCTAACACAAACAGAAAGTATGGAAGGATGAGGCATAATTACCATAGAACAAACACCTAGAGACTCTTTGGTTGGCCTTAGGCTGGTGGGAGAGTCAAGGAATTGTAGTAATGACAGAACTACCATACCGATGCTCATTTCAGATGGGTTTTTCATTCCCATACAAGTCTATACTAGAACAAAGCCCACTTGAAGCAGGGCAAATGCAGGTTAGAAGGAGGTTAACTGCACTTCACGTCAATGACTTCTAAATGATTATAGAAGCTTCTCAAACTGGTGCCAAAGTGATGGTCTTGACGCAAGCCCAAAGCCCGTTGACTCAGGCCCTAAGCTACAGCCCTCTACTAACTATACCACGGATATAAATGGTTGGACCAATTTTTCTTGGGTCACTACCACTCAACCATCCATTGGTCGATTATTCATTAGTGCATTGGGGTTTTTTCCTCTCTATTTGCCCCTCTAGCTCTACTGAACTCCATAGACCTCTCTGTGCCTGAACAAGCAAAGTTGTTTGCATTGCAGTTCACCATGATGATTTGTATTATTACAGATGGTTTTTGTTGATGTTTACCATGGTATTGGGATTGCCACACAGTTGCTTAAAGCCTAGCTGTGGGCAAAAACAGTCCCTTTCACCCCTCCTTTGCACTGCCCTTTCACAAAGGGGATGGTAGTGGACTGGGATTGTGAGGGATCTTGATTGGTGTTCCATGCGGCATGGTGGGAATATTTCCCTTTTTTGCGTGGACATGTGCTTTAACTCTTTTTTTGCTTTCTGAGCTGGTTTTGTGGTTTTTGCACACATTTAAAAAAGGATTTTAGACCTGAAGATTATATAAAACCCTCAAACAGAATATATTTCATGAAAGCGAAATTCTAGAGAACAAAATAGTGTTAGTTCCATTTTTTTTTTTTTCAATAACATGCAATATTTGCGCAACTGTTTGTCAAGCTCAAATTTTCAGTAATAAAAATACACTAAAGTTTATTTATACCCATAGAAATGCAATATATTAATATACAAGGTGAGGTTGTGCTGAGGGAATCGCCACAGTCACTGCAAGCCAGTTGTGCTCACTGATAATCACAGCAGTCACATGATTGGAAAGCTCCCAATCGTAGGTACTCATTGGGAGCTTTCCAGTACCCACCAGTTACTGTGCTAGGAGCGTACTTTCAGCATAGTAAAGTGTTTACATAGGGGGTGCATATATGCGACCACTCTGCATTAAAGTGCTACTAAACTCAGGACCCTGCATTCACTATATCTGGTCTCCCACAGTACACAGAACATGGATATGCAATTATTTTAGTAAATATAAACTGCTAAATACCTTTTCTCATCAGCAGTTAGAGCAGTCTTGTGACTTCTATCCGTGTTCAGCAGAGCACTGATTAAAGCTTGTAAGAGGAGTTTTCATTTTGCTTTAGGAGGATGCAAAACCCCTGACCTCTGTCTGGACAGTGCTGATTGGCCCTGTGTTGATCACATGCACTCTCCCAAGGAAAAAAAAACCCTCTCTAGCAATACACACTAAACTGAGCATGTGCAGAATGGTTACAGGTTGAGTCTGTTTTATCAGGAGATAAGATATGGATATTTGAACAAGAGGAGGCGTAGAGAAGACAGGATCAAACAGACTTTTTACACAATGCAAAGGATTAACCCCTTAGGTTCCACAGTGAGTATAACCAGCATGCTTTACTGCATATGCAGACTGATTTTACTGTTGTGAGTTTAGTAACACTTTAAAGCCCAACCACCAAGAGGCCACTTACAGTATCTCACAGAAGTGAGTACACCCCTCACATTTTTGTAAATATTTTATTATATTTTTTTCATGTGACAACACTGAAGAAATGACACTTTGCTACAATGTAAATTAGTGAGTGTCAGATTGTATAACATGTAAATTTGCTGTCCCCTCAAAATAACTCAACACACAGCTATTAATGTCTAAACCTCTGGCAACAAAAGTGAGTACACCCCTAAGTGAAAATGTCCAAATTGGGCCCAAAGTGTCAATATTTTGTGTGGCCACCATTATTTTCCAGCACTGCCTTAACCCTTTTGGGCATGGAGTTCACCAGAGCTTCACGGGTTGCCACTGGAGTCCTCTTCCACTCCTCCATGACGATATCATGGAGCTGGTGGATGTTAGAGACCTTGAGCTCCTCCATCTTCCATTTTGAGGATTCTCCACAGATGCTCAATAGGGTTTAGGTCTGGAGACATGCTTGTCCAGTCCATCATCTTTACCTTTAGCTTCTCAGTGGTCATCTTGGAGGTGTGTTTGGGGTCGTTATGTTGGAATACTGCCCTGCGGCCCAGTCTCCGAAGGGAGGGGATCATGCTCTGCTTCAGTATGTCACAGTACATGTTGACATTCATGGTTCCCTCAATAAACGGTAGCTCTCCAGTGCCAGCAGCTCTCATGCAGCCCCAGACCATGACACTTCCATCACCATGCTTGACTGTAGGCCTGGCACACTTGTCTTTGTACTCCTTATCTGGTTGCCGCCACACACGCTTGATACCATCTGAACCAAATCAGTTTATCTTGGTCTGCCCAAACCACAGGACATGGATCCAGTAATCCATATCCTTAGTCTGCTTGTCTTCAGCAAACTGTTTGCAGGCTTTCTCGTGCATCATCTTTAGAAGAGTCTTCCTTCTGGGACGACAGCCATGCAGACCAATTTGATGCAGTATGTGGTGTATGGTCTGAGCACTGACAGGCTGATCCCCCACCCCTTCAACTTCTGCAGCAATGCTGGCAGCACTTATACGTCTATTTCCCAAAGACGACCTCTGGATATGACGCTGAGCACATGCACTCAACTTCTTTGGTCAACCATGGTGAGGCCTATTCTGAGTGGAACCTGTTCTGTTAAACCGCTGTATGGTCTTGGCCACCGTGCTGCAGCTCAGTTTCAGGGTCTTGGCAAGCTTCTTATAGCCTAGGCCATCTTTTATGTAGAGCAACAGTTCTTTTTTTCAGATCCTCAGAGAGTTCTTTGCCATGAGGTGCCATGTTGAAGTTCCAGAGAGTGAGAGTGATAACACCAAATTTAAAACACCTGCTCCCCATTCACACCTGAGACCTTGTAACACTAACGAGTTACATGACACCGGGGAGGGAAAATGACAAATTGGTCCCAATTTGGACATTTTCACTTAGGGGTGTACTCACTTTTGTTGCTAGCAGTTTAGACATTAATGGCTGTGTTGACTTATTTTGAGGTGACAGCAAATTTACATGTTATACAAGCTGTACACTCACTACTTTACATTGTAGCAAAGTGTCATTTCTTCAGTGTTGTCACATGAAGAAATAGAATAAAATATTTCCAAAAATGTAAGGGGTGTACTCACTTCTGTGAGATACTGTATATGCGAACCTCTGGTGGGAAGTGGTTAAAATTACGCATGGGTGTAAAGCTATAGCAAACTACAGTACCTTATATTTTTCATAGGGGACACTTTAAATGCCCCTACAGGTGATCACTTTAGAGTTAACGGTGAATAATGGCTTAAGAATTGTTGCTCTGACATGCGTAACGATATGTAATGTGTAGTGCAGGCAACGCTTGTGTACTTGGGCGCATCCAACAAGTGTGTTTTTACGTTTTTGTATGTTTCAAAATTTTTAATCCTTATTAACAAGACCTTTCAATAATAAATGTTGTTATTTTATGTGTTTATTTGTTAACACCTATTATTTTAGTTTCCTCTCTTTTCATGACACTCTCTTTTCTCTCTGCAGATCTTTGTCTGGGAGCAGAACCTCGAGCAGTTCCAGATGGATTTGTTCCGCTATCGTTGCTATCTTGCCAGCCTGCAGGGGGGCGAACTGCCAAACCCAAAACGCTTACTGGCTTTTGCAAGCCGACCCACTAAAGTTGCCATGGGCCGCTTGGGAATTTTCTCGGTGTCCTCGTTTCACGCCTTGGTAATTTTTGTTGCAGTTTGACACTCACACACACACAATTTTATTTTTTATTTTTTTTAACAATACAACAGTATTTACATCTTTATTTAAATTAGCATGTTCTGGTTATCCGTTTTCTGAACTAGACTAGCTGTATAGGTTGTTTGACCATATGTGCCTTAAAGCCCAACTCCCAGCATCAGAAAAAAAATCCCCTTGAAGTTGACCTCCCTGTTCTGCAAGAGTTCCCGTAGATAGCGATGGGGCTCAGGTAAGTACTGGAAGTGGGGGGGGGGGGGGGTGAATTTTGCGAGGCTGCTACACACAGAAGGTTTTTTACCTTCATGCATGGAATTTTATGAAAGTAAAAAACCTTAAGCCTTTTAGAGCCATTTTAACTAGCATTTAATCTTTGTGAGGGGGTGCACTGCAGAGGTACTTTTTTGTTATTTTCAGAGTCCAAGTAGAACTAAAGGCAAAACTTTTTTTCCCTTTTAGATGAGAATGGAGGGTTATAACCCTTGTCGTTTTTTTAGTCATGTGTGTCTCATCAGGAAGATTTCCCTTCACTTTTGGTCCCATAGCCAAAACAGGAGGTGAGAGGAAATCCCTGGTTGTCACCAGAACTAATGTCCCCATTGGAAGATTTCTCCCCTATTCCTGTTCTAGTGACCACTCATACCTTGCTTTTCAATCCCTTTCGATGATTACAATCATTAGGGCAACTAGAGATGATGAATCTCCCTAACGGGGACACAGATGGCAATAAAAACAGGTGTTCTAATTCCTCTCCACTCCATCCAAAACAAAACCAAAAAAAAAAGTTTTGCTTTTAGTTACACTTTAATTAAAGATATATAGCTGGCAGAGATCCAGAGTTACAAAGGATGTCAATGGATAAAAAAAAAAAACACAAAAAAAAAAAAACGAAAAAGTTTTGCCTTCAGCTATACATTTTAGCTTTAAAGACTGAGTAACCCAAACCAGTTGGTGGAAAAAAGCTAAAACTTTTGTCGTTTTTTTTTTCCCTGTGTATGACCCCCATTGGAAAGATTCCCCCCTCACTTGCTGTCTGTGAAGCTTGAGCAAGAAATTGGGGCAGTGGTTGTCACTGGGGAGGAAGGTACAGAGAGCAAAAGAAACATTTTGTTCTAATCCGTCCCTCTCTACTACAAGTGTGGGTTGTTTTCATTTTGCATGTCTCCCAATCAGAATGATTTTCCTCCACTTTTCTATCCCAACAGGAAATTGGAGGAAATCTCCCCAATCAGGACATGGATAGCAATAAAAACCTGACCGAGACTATTTTCTGCTCTATCTAAAAATAAAATAAAAAGTTTGGGCTAAATTTGAGCCTTAAGGTACTGTAGATAGACATGTGATGGATGGTCTTAACAATCTTTTCACCAACTAGATAGTTTAAATGTGCAGGTTTATGCCCGTGGAAGGGTGAGAGAAAAGAGGTATCCCCAGGACTGGATAAATAAATTGGTGTAGCGCTAAATAAATACTAGCAACTATAAAAAATTAATTAACTACTCTAAACGTACCACACAAAAATTGTACAAATAAATATACACATGTGATATGTGATAAATAGTGCAAAACACAATAATAAATAAATAATAATAAAAAATATATGATGTATATGATGACTCCCCCACCTGGGGGATCAAAATTAAATGTGAACACTATAATAAACGTGTTTTCATAAAGATCATATAACTAAATATACACATGTGAATAGTGCACACACAACAATAAATATATAAAAAATGACTCCCCTACCTGGGGGATCAAAAGAAATGTGGATACTATAATGGTGCAAATGGGCATTCAGTGTAAAAGATAAATAAAAGTCCAAAAAAGTCCACACACTGCACAAATCATACTAAGTTCTCCACAAAAAGGCTCGCGTGTAAAATTCACCACAACGTGAGGTGATTCCAGTGCCAAACAGATCGTGAATCCACACTAGCCAAAATGCCCCCTCACCTCCTCACAGTGACCACAAGGGCCAACACACTTTTTTATATAAATGGCCTTGTCTCCACCAGATGGACCCTCCTGGATATTCACATAGACCAGTGCACCTCCTGAATTCTCCAATCCCCTGGTAATTCCAGATGATCGCTCATCCACAGTAGATTATATTAAAAACAAATAGAGATCCTCCATAGCTTAAATCCTTATTTATTACCAAACACCGAGAAAAAAACACACTCACATGTATTGCAGCACAATCCAGCCTTTTACCCATACTATGGGTGTATATACATGGTTCCGTGTGTTCCAAGATGGCCCCCACGCCGGAAATGACGTCGCCACGCACCGGAAGTCCTGTCACCGCGTACCGACGTGTTGCGTCATAATCAACACGTGACTTCTTCAGGGTGGACACACCACACCATGTGGACACACCCATAATATACGTTTACAGTAGAATCAAAACATCAATATCAAAATTATATCAATAAAATACATGATTATATAAATTCAATACCATAAACATATCAAAATAGAAGTATCAAAATATTACATACTATTCATATCAGCAATAAAAACCTATTTGTCTCACTAATGAACAAATAGAATAAAATAAATAAACCGCCAGGTGGAATAAATAAATCATATAATAAACTAAAAATCGCTAATGAAACAATTAAGGTCGAATTCTATATTTAAACCTTTAGGTGTTAACGTCTGCATATTATAAATCCACCTAGATTCGGCCTTACTGAGCGACCGCACCTTATGGCTCCCCCTCCAGTGGCCATTGTATTTTTCTATACCCCAAAATAATAACGTAGAGGGGTCCTTATTATGGCAACTTGCAAAATGTCTAGACACACTGGGGTTTATTTACTAAACCTGGTTGACTCAGAATCTTGTCCACTTCTGCATAAAAACCAATCAGCTTCCAGGTTTTATTGCTGAACCTTAACTGAACATGCTGAGGTTAGAAGCTGATTGGCTACCATGCACAGGTGCCCAAGATTCTGAGTCAACCAGGTTTAGTAAATTAAACCCACTATGTTTCGGGTAGCCTTTCTTAATATTCTGTACATGCTCCCGAATTCTCTTCCAAAGTGGTCTTTTTGTTCTGCCCAGGACTGATTTATGGAGAGAGAAATGATCAGTCGATGGTTATCTTATGACCGTGGTTTCTTAAAAAGCCATCATGCCATCCAGAGCAAGTTTTCTGTTATCTGTTCGCTCTCCCCGTTAGACAGGCCCGGCTCACTCTTGTCGCCATTTGGAAATCTGCCTTAAGACGTGTCATGCAGCCATGGCTGGAGTGCATGTAGATGGGAAGTGGCTGCAAAAAGGCAGCAAGAGATCAGCAGCACTTAGATGAAACAAAGGATGGATTTTTTATTTTTTTTGATAAACAGTGCTTTATGCAAAGTACAGTAAATGTCATTTAGTTAGAATTTTTTTTTTTTTTTTTTTAATCATTGCAGATTTCAACTGATCTCCCTGTTCCCCGGTATGGCAGTAGCAGGAAGTGATTGCCAGGGAAACAGGTGTTAGAGAACATGGACAGTTAGATTGCCAGCTTCACTCCCACAGGCAATCTGCCTTCTGTTCCTCGCACATAAAAGTCATTATCCTGTAGGACACTTGTGTTCCAGATCCCTGTTCCCTGAATAGCATGTATGTTATCTACCTGAATGTGCGGATGTATGGCCTGTGTACAGAGGCTTTAAAGAGCACTTAATATTCAGCACCTTCTGCGTTCCTCATGTTGGAGATTGGCATATCGTAGATTAATGTGTGGGAATGTATCAAAACCAAACAGACAGGAACACTATAATTGATGCTTCTAGCAGGTGGGAGAGTCTGTTACTATATCCTATGCTACTCCCCCTGTATAGCCATATAACGCCATAAAAGAACAGCTTGTAGGTGGGAGACCTTCAACACCACGAGATAACGGAAGATCTTCTATGTTGCTTTATAGCACTCCATCATAAAATCTGTAAAATCGTTGGGCTTCTTAATTTAGAATGCAGATTTCCATACCAGGGAGGGAAGTACATTTTATGTCATTTTTTTACCCAAATCAAAGTGCTTGAAAGGAGAACTTTCTGCATACAACCACCAAACAGATCAATTCTTCAGCTGTCATCTTCCAAACCAAAGCGAACCTGTCAGTAAACCACCACTTTTACCGAAAAAAATTTTTTTTTTAAAGAATAAAATGTTATTGAAGAATATGGCACAACGACTGTAGCCAAAAAGAACAATTGCGCATAATACTGGAGTACTGGTTGTACACTCAATGACTGGGATTACCATCTACAAGAAATATCAATCCGCACAAGTCAGGATGTAAAAACAATAAGCGCACCAACCTTGTGCATTACCTCAATACAAAACTTGATTTTATTAAAATGAGATATATACTCACAAAGCAGTAAAACAAGCGTGTAAGATCCTCAAAGGAGCATTAAAGTGCAAGACCAGTGCAAGTCACTTCAAGGGGGGAGACTCTCAAATGTTCCGCTGACGTGTTTCGAAGGGGGCCCCTTCTCTCAGAGCTCTGAGGAAGAAAGGACCCCCTTCGAAATGCATCAGCAGAACATTTGAGAGTCTCCCCCCTTGATATGTCTCGCACTGGTCTTGCACTTTAATGCTCCTTTGAGGATCTTACATGCTTGTTTTACTGCTTTGTGAGTATATATCTCATTTTAATAAAATCAAGTTTTGTATTGAGGTAATGTGCAAGGTTGGTGCGCTTTCTTATTGTTTCACTTTGCAGTACTGGTCAGGCTTCCCCAGCCTTGTTAAGAGCTGCACAACCTTTGATCCATTGGTGGACGAACTTCCATAAGTGGTCCATCCACCCACCCACCCACCCTTGATCTGGGTCCCTGAGCGTAGGAGTTGTTGTTTCTATTTCCACTGTAAAAACAATAAGAACATTGTTTTTACTGGCTGCAGGGTAGCTTCTCTAGATTGTAAGCTCGAAAGAGCAGGGCCCTCGATCCCCTCATGTTTTGCATTGTATTGGTATTGTTCTGTCACATGTTCTGTCCCCCTTTGTAATGTACAGCGCTGAGCGAACTATTGGCGCTTTATAAATACTGTATAATAATAATAGTGAGGTCCGCGGGGGAGGGGAGAAGAGAATCAAACTGGGTGCTGAAGCAGACTTGATGAAAACTAGGAGAAATGTGGTATTCCGTGGAAATGAAGCTTGTATCATAGGCTGGTTTAGTAGCTTAGTAAGTACCATGTTTTCCAAAGTAAATTGGGGGAGGAGAGAAAGAATGGAGGGAAGAAGAAGAGGGGGGAAAGACCAGGATGGGGGTGTCTGATGGGAGAGTCAACCCATCGTGGTCTCAGGTGATTATTGCAAGTGCCTAATGGCTTAGAAATGGCAATAATTTGGGGGGATCTGAGAACTGTATCCCTGGAAACCACAAGTCTCTGAACTTTGTGAAATTTTCCTTAGTCATGGCCAATAACTCCTCCATTCACATTTATATAATTTAATTCCACTTTTACCAAAAAATTAAAGTGGAACTGAAGGTATTTGATAAACTGCAGTCAGGCAAACGTGCGTCTTCTGCAGTAAAACAAACCTACCTGCCTGCTTGTGGTCACCTGCTGCATGTAAACTGAGCTGCGTCAACTTACATCAGTCCCTGTGCGGTGGGATGACTGACTTCTGAGCATGTGCAAAAATTGCAACATTTCACCCCCACCAGTGATAATGCCCAAATACTGGCAGCGGAAATGAATGTGGACCATTAGTGGGGAGGTAGTAAAATGCCTTTAGTTCTACTCTTAATACATATTTAAAAAGGGCTTTTTTTCAGTGGGAATGAGGGGGGAATGCAATTCCAGCCCCTCCAACACTGAATGTTGATGCTGGGGGATCTATTGTCACTGGAGGGGATATAATTTTGCATGGTGGTCTATTGTTGCTGGAGAGGGATCTATTGTTGCTTGTAGGTCAGTTGATGCTGAAAGGGATCTACTGTTGAGGGAAGATTTTTTTTTTTTTTGTTGCTGGGGGGGGGGGGGGTCTGTTGTTTCTGAGGTGGTGTTTTGTTGTGGAGGTTCATTGTGCTGGGTTCAGGGGATCTATTTTACTGCTTTTCATGTAATTATTAACTAATTCCATACAGAATGGTACTTGGCTCTGTAAGGAGCAGTACGGGGAGGTGGGTAGGGGTAGGAACCAAGGGACGGTGCTCAAAGGTGGGTAGGGGTGTGGGCACAAGGGGTGACTCAAGAGGGGAGTTCCTGCACCTTTTCTCTTTATTTAAATGTAATTGCCTCTCATAAGTCCCAAGCAATGTTGTCAGCTTTGCCCAGTTCTGCTCTGCTGGAGTCCAGAACACCTACCCCCATGTATTCTAGAGATGACTAGGGGGAGTATGTCCACTTTTGTTCAGTTCTCCTCAGTGGACTAATGCTGCTTGGAATTTTAGTGCAGCTGATGCACTTTGTCAGTCAATAAGAAATTAGGAGCACACTTGATTTCTGGGTGGTTGGGTGGGTGTGTTTCTGAAGTGTTGTTGAACAAGGTTCCCTTTTCCATTTAGTGTGGTCCTACCCATGTCTACAAGTGTTTACAGCACAAATGGTGTCTTTTTTTTTTTTTTTTATTTGATGTCATGGGTTCTGCTGCTTCCCTGAGCCACCAACTCTGCCTGTGCTAAATGCAATATATCTGGCTTTTAAATTAAATGTGAAGCACTGGGTGTCTGTGTTCTGGCTTACTGCTCTTATCGCCACTTATCTTTAAAACAGCTTGTATTGGTGCTGCCATATCTGGTAAGACTTAAATTTGTGCTTCCAACGTGTGTGTGTGTGTATATATGTATGTATGTATGTATGTATGTATATGTGTATATGTGTGTATGTATATATATATGTATGTATGTATGTATGTATATGTGTATATGTGTGTATGTATATATATATAATTAATGTGTGTATATGTATGTGTGTGTATATATATATATATATATATATATATATATATATATATATATATATATATATAATTTTTTTTTTCTTAAATTGCAAATACTAAATTGATCCCAAGGATAGGCAGTTCTCTGATGTTGTTTTTGACCTTTGATAAAGTTCCAATGATGCACGCCTGCTTCTTAATGCCATTTATGTCTCTCCATAGGTGGCTGCTCGTACCGGAGAGTCCGGTGTGAGAAGACGGACACAAGCCATGTCACGATCTGCCAGTAAGAGAAGGAGCCGGTTTTCTTCTATCTGGGGTCTTGACACATCTTCTAAGAAGAAACAAGGGAGGCCAAGCATTAATCAGGTGTGATGGTAACTGGCAGAATGGAGGCAATGATCTTTGTCTTTTTGTCAGTCTGTTTGCTATCCACTGGGCAGCTTGTATACATTCCATATAAAAGTGAAATTTATTTATTTTAGGTACTTATATAGCACTGTCAATTTACGCATGCTTTTACATATATATTGTACATTCACATCAGTCCCTAACCCTCAAGGGGTGTACAATCTAAGGTCCCCTAACTCACATTCATACATACACATACTAGGGACATTTCCCATTCAAGACAGATGTGAGTTTTATAAGGTACGCTCTGTCATATGTGCCATCATCTTACCACTATATGTATAACTAAGGTTAATTTTTTTTTGTTAGTGTTTTTTTGGGGTTTTTTTTTTAGCTTTTAGTAGGATTTTTTGCTGTTGGTGTTTCGTTGGGGAAATTTCTGTTTACTTGTCATAGACATCAGGAAGTAAGTTGAAAATTTTCCCAAAGTAAGGGAAGTCTTTTCACATAGTTGCCTCCACTAGCAAAAGTCCAGGTCATGTACCACTGTACTTTATTTTTTTTAATGAACTTTATTGACACTGTGTTTTTGATAGGGGATATGTGTTCTTGTATTTATTGTACTTGATGTGTATATTTTTTTGCGCCTTTTGTGCTGGGCAAGTTTGTATACTGTAACTTTAAGACCGTTGCAGTATGGACATTAGAAAGACTTATGTATATCTGGACTCTTCTTGACTCACTCATCCTGGGCTAAACTCCGAGAGCTAAACTCTTCAGAGGAAGAGTCACATCTGGCAGGAGTAAGCATGTCAGAATTTAGTGTTGTAAATAAAGTTTATAACAATTAAAGCAGAAGTCCAGGTTAGAACTAAGCTTAAAATTGCTGCCACCCCCTTCTAACTCCTATATTATAGACCGGAGCACTCAGGAATATTTTTTAGGTATATGCAACTTCCTCTTACTAGGTAGAAGGTGGGTGGGAGCCATTTTAAGCATAGTCAGTTTTAGCTGGGACTTCTACACTAAGGCAAGAAGTACAGTGGGGTACTGTCTGAACCTTTGTCTGAGACGACAGCCAAAATGCAGATCTCAGATTAGGCCTTGCACCTGGTGCTCACATAGAAATAACTTGGATTGGCATTGCTGGTAATTTTATGAAGTTGTCCCCATTTAAAGACTATTTTTGTTCTGGTGGCATTTGTAGAATTTTGGACTTGCCCTTGGTTTCAGTCCCAATGACAATGGCCAGCAGGTAGTTTAGGGTTAATCTCTCCAGCAGGACCACAGCAATAAAAACCATAAAGCGTTATGGTTTGACTACTTTAAACACAAACCTGATCTACATTTTACCAATTTGAAGTGTTATTTCTAAGGGCCAATTCACACCAGGAATCGCACAAGAACTTGTGATTTTAGTGCAGTGCTTTTTCATTTGAATGGGCTAAAATCGAACTGCATCACACCAAAGGTTTAAAAAAAAAAAAATGCACTGCAACCGGCTCGTATGGTACTTCTGTACCATGCAGTCTGGTGCAGGGAAGTGCTGCAGATTGCAAGTGTAGTGAATTTCGAGTGTGGTGCGGGAAACGTGCATGGAACTCTGATTTCCTGCACCGCATTCTGGTGTGAACGAGCCATAAGTCCACCTACCAATGAAAAAAGCACCAATCTTTTGGAAGGATATAAGTCTTTTGAAATGTTACTTTTCTTTCCTTTTAAAAAAAAAAAATGTTTTTTACTTGCCAGGTGTTTAATGATGGTTCAGAGTCGGTCAAAAAATCATTAGAAGGCATTTTTGATGATACTGCATCAGAAGACAAGGTAATGTCAAACAAAAAGGTAACCCGCTACAAAAAAAAAATTTTTTTTTAAGACCTGTCCTAGACGACGGGTTATAGTGTAGCTTAACCCTTTGAGGACCATAAGATTACGGAACGCCAAAATAATCAATTATTTTGTTTTTAAAGTTTGTACACTTCAGTTGCTGTAACTAAGCCATTTCATGAAATAATTGGCAAAAAGCTAGATCCATTTGTTGTTGATAAGAACTAATATTTTGACTCAAACCAAAAAAAAAGAGTTTTAAGTTCTTAATCAGATGATACAGGCAATTTAAAAACATGGGACAAATACGTCCCTTGGTCCTCAAAGGGTTCATTTAGGTGAAAAATTGTGCATTTTAAAACCATCTCTACTGTGAAATGTTTCCAAGTGATGTAGGGCTTTGAGTAAGTGTTATATGCAACTCACTGGGGGTTATTTACTAAAGCTGGAGAGTGCAAAATCTAGTGCAACTCTGCATAGAGACTAGTCCGCTTCCAGATTTTATTGCCAATGCTTAGTTGAACAAGCTGAACTTAAAAGCTGATTGCCTATCTTGCACAGCTGCACCAGATTCTGAGTGGCCCAGTTTTAGTAAATCTCCCCCACTGTGTGGTGTGTGAATGCTTCAGTTTTTATAAAAAAAAAAAATAAAAACATTTGTTTACTTTTTTTTTTTTTTTTTATGTGACTTGTGAAGACCCTTTTAAAGCCAGAAAATTGTAATCCTTTCTTTTGGCATTTGCAGTTTTATATACTGTAGCTACTTATCTTAATTGTATATAGTAGAGGATATTCATAGACCCTGGTTATAAGCTACTAGTTTTAGGTGTTTGGACATTGACAACCTTACGCTGGACAGGCCCCCTGGGCATAACCCTACCCCACTCCGTGAGACCTTAAGGTGGTGATGAACCTTCTCTCCCTTTTTATAGAGAAATAATTCAGCGCTTAACTGGTTTATTTTATTTTAAATTTTTTTACTCCGTTCTTTACTATATTCTGCTACAACAATAAAATCAGTATATCTGGATTGGTGCAACCTCTGTAAAACCGTGGGAGCCAGACCCCACAGTATGGGGATGGCCTGTAATGTTGCTGTGGGCACTGGATCCTGCCTGGGCACTCAACCTTGGAATTAGGTACAATATGTGAAGTTAGAGGCAGGGTTCTATACATATCCCTAAAGGGGGTGTACCCAGCATGACGGCCAAAGCCTGGACCCTAAATAGGAGCAAGCAACATGGATGGGTAAGACCAGGTCACCCTGATCATGAACTAATTCTGTAGCCTCACAGCAAGTATGAGACCCAATATCTCAATTACTTGTGTTACACTTTTTATGTGTTTTGTTTAGCTAAGATGAAAGGAATTTAGATTTTTGTGTAAATGTCATATCTTAGAGTACAGGACACTCTCCCTTCTTTTCCTGTGTTATTCTGTATTGCTTGCTAAAAATGGTGTCACGGAGTGGGGTAACGGTACAGGGGGTCTGTATATGGGGGGTGTTTGGCAAAGCTTGTCCAATCACCTGAAGATAGCAGCCTATAACCCAGGACACACACACACATATATATATATATATATATATATATATATATATATATATATATATATATATATATATATATATCCTGTACTGTATTCGAAGAGATGGAATTTCACATGTCAAAACTACTTTATTGTTATGTCTGTTTGCACAGAAGGAAAAAGAGGTGCCTTTGACCAGCGTCCACTCTCACAATGCCGATGCTGACATCTGGGTGCACGACTACCTGATACCTTCTTGGGTATGCTTGCCAAATGATCAACCAGTCCTAATCGTCATCCATCCAGAGGATACAGCAAAGGATGCCTTAGAGATTATTTGCAGGGTAATTCACAGTCCTTGTGGTTTAAACTAACCTTTAGAGTTGTTCCATGGCATTACGCCGGCTCTTGTACTGGATAAGAGGTACTTCTGTGCAGAGGAAAAGTGTCTATGTAGAGCAGCATGGTGGACAGAAACTGAAGGATACTTTAAGTGGTTGTAAACTCTTACAATATACCCAGTGAAGTGACTGGCCTCAGGTAATACATAGAGATTAAACAAATCCTCCTACATATGTTGTACCTGTCTATCTGCAGCCTTCTCTTCTCTGCATCCATTCAAAGTCCAGAATTTATAAATCTGTTGGAGAGTTCAGAATAAAAGGGGGCAGAGAGGTGAAGTTACAGGTGCAGAGCTTAGTGAAGAGAGCTCTGAGAGCTGATTGGAAGGGAAGAGACACCCCCTCCTCCCTCTACATGGTACACAGGAACAGAGCTACGGCTGTCAATCCGCTGGAGGTCTGTCCCCTGTCACCATTTTTCTCTTGATGTTGTGAAACATGTCAGAAGCAGAGGAACGAGGCAGCAGACAGAAATGACACTTAGTGCTCTGGTTAGAGACAAGTACACACTATGGAGGGATATGCTTTATTTATCTTTCATGTTTGAGGTTTACAACCAATTTTAGATCAGACTTCAGCTGCACCAGACTTGAAAACTCCCCAAACTTTTCCTCTATTGGTCACGGGCTGTAGAATGTATATCCTCTACCTTCTCTATTCCTTTTGAATGTAACCCCTTGTTATATCTTCAGGGATATATTCAGCTATATGAGGGAGAAAACCATATAGGTACGGCAATAACCAAATATTTTTCCTTGCTAGAAAACGTATAGCCTCAAAATCCCTCCCACCCAAATTTCCACACAATTTAGAAATGGCTCCATCATGTAGCCTACAATCTTTTGAAACATGTGCACAGAGCTTCCATGCATACATTTAACAGACTATGGAACAGGGTAGGAGTCCATGATGGACCCAGTCCCCTCAATTGATGCCACCACAATTGGCACATTATAACTAGATAAAATTCTTGGTGCCTGAACTTCTCCACAGTCTCTTGATGATTTTAAAGAAATGTGTGCCTTAGTTGGTTATTCCCCCACCCCCCCCTCTTCCAAGTGATCGTGACCAGGCCTACATCTAACATTCTGTATGTTATACCTGCACAGTAACAATGTTTTGAACTTGCCTACTTCTAATCAAGGAGAGATGCCAAGACATTGTTGTTTGACTTCTACAAGGCTACCGTTTAGGAATGGGTTACTGTAGTGGGGTACATACAGTGGGGATTGAACGTTTGGGCACCCCAGCTAAAAATTTGTGTTAATGTGCATAAAGAAGCCAAGGAAAGATGGAAAAATCTCCACAACTCCAGTGTCTGCCAGATCTTTCTGGAGGGATCGTGCAGTCAAACGTGGGTTTTGAATTGTTTTTCTCACAATCCTGCGAGCTGTTCTGTCTGATATTTTTCTTGGTCTTCCAGATGTTGCTTTAACTTCCACTGTTCCTGATGACTGCCATTTCTTAATTACATTCCGAACAGAGGATATTGACATCTGAAAACGCTTTGCTATCTTCTTATAGCCTTCTCCAGCTTTGTGAGCGTCAACTATTTTCAGTTTCAGTTTTCTAGACAACTGCTTAGAAGAACCCATGGTGCTGATTGTTGGGGCAAGGTCAGATGAGTCTGGGCATTTAAAACCTTTGAGATTGACATCACCTGGTCTTCCCAGACGATGATTGAGAACAATCCATGACACTGGCATGTCTCAGCTTTGCAAAGGGGGCAGTGCATGCTATAAATTCTGCAGGGTTCCCAAACTTTTGCAGACGCCATTTTTTTGTTTTCTGTTATTTTGAAAGTGTAAATGATGGAAATAAAATCTAACTTTTGTTGACATATTATAAGAATGTCTAATCTGTAATTTGATGCCTTTTGGAGATTTTTCCATCTTTCCTTGGCTTCTTTATGCACATTAATACAAATTTTTAGCTGGGGTGCCCAAACTTTCGATCCCCACTGTAGGAAGGTGGGGGGTATTTGTTTGGGATTTTTGTTTTGCTTTAATTAAAGCGGGATGTGGTAACAATATTGTGTGACTTGCTTTGTGGCTATTGAATCTATAAAGTAGTTCTATTTTGAGTGGAGATTGCAGTCTGGTGGATTGTTAGTTCCACAATGATCTTTATTTATTGCAGCTTTTTTTCTGTTTTTTTTTTTTTTTTTTTTTTTTAATCGACTTTTTGCTTTAGATTATTTTGACCCTGACAGTAGTGATCGGTGTCATTGAAATACACAGTGTGTTGTTTTCTTATTTCCATCTGCCATCTAGTGGATGAAAAACCACATTGTAAATGGAATACAAGCTTTCACATAGTCCACCAAGACTAATGAATCACAAAATTAAGAAATAAAACCTGCATAAACAGATGATCTAGAGCAGGGCTTAAAATTTCGAGTCTAGACCTACTAGCCAAGCACAAACCTTACTCTCCACCAGTTGCCCGCCCCAGCCCTGCCCCCCACCACGCCCCCTTTAAGCTTATGAAATTACATTTTTATCTAGAATAAAGAGTCCAAATGATAAAACTGTATACAGGAATGTATATCCCAGCTCCCCTGTACTCCATTATAGTGATATGACATGTATACAGTAATGTATATCCCGCCTCCCCTGTACTCCATTATAGTGATATGACATGTATACAGTAATGTATATCCCCCTCCCCTGTACTCCATTATAGTGATATGACATGTATACAGTAATGTATATCCCAGCTCCCCTGTACTCCATTATAGTGATATGACATGTATACAGTAATGTATATCCCGCCTCCCCTGTACTCCATTATAGTGATATGACATGTATACAGTAATGTATATCCCAGCTCCCCTGTACTCCATTATAGTGATATGACATGTATACAGTAATGTATATCCCAGCTCCCCTGTACTCCATTATAGTGATATGACATGTATACAGTAATGTATATCCCCCTCCCCTGTACTCCATTATAGTGATATGACATGTATACAGTAATGTATATCCCAGCTCCCCTGTACTCCATTATAGTGATATGACATGTATACAGTAATGTATATCCCAGCTCCCCTGTACTCCATTATAGTGATATGACATGTATACAGTAATGTATATCCTAGCTCCCCTGTACTCCATTATAGTGATATGACATGTATACAGTAATGTATATCCCCCCCTCCCCTGTACTCCATTATAGTGATATGACATGTATACAGTAATGTATATCCCCCTCCCCTGTACTCCATTATAGTGATATGACATGTATACAGTAATGTATATCCCCCCCTCCCCTGTACTTCATTGTAGTGATATGATATCTATACAGTACTTCTTGAGTCTCCCATGGCGCTGGAGAGGGTGTCTCCTCTCAGCGGAGGAGAGCGGACCTCTCCTGCACCTGGTCCCCTCAGCGACGGTGCCGAAGAAGCCGGAAACAGGAACTTGGCTTCACAATGAGACTTGGTACGCAGCCGCTCCATCATCTGTGCTCACCGCTAGAGAATTTCTCCTCGCAGTTGGCAAGCTGCTTTTTCAAGCCCTGATCTAGAGCAAGGGTCTGCTAACTTGGCCCAATACAGGATTGCATCCAGCCTACAGCTAGGGTTAGGTTTTCCCAGTGTGTTGTGATCATCCCATCTGTTGCGAGAATGTATCAAAAGTAAGAAACTATCTTGCCAAATTTAGAAACTGCAGTCTGGCATTGCGTGGGTGTACAACATCTGGTCCAGTTGCTTTATTCACCTTTCTTTTGTCTGGTTGCAGAGCATATCAGTTTTGAACCATCGTGGTTAATTTGAGGCTGTGTCACTACAATCCCTATTTTGACTTGAGTTCCACCATTTTCCTTTGTATACACAGGGCTAAAGAAGTACATTTTTTAATAGATTTGCCTTCTCTTTTTTTCCCAGTATCAACAAGAAGAGTTACTGTTATCTTGTAATGGTGGCTATACACGCTTTCGATGTTAATATCTGATTTATGTGCGATTTGATCAAAACTATCAAATTAGAAACTGATTACTTAGCCATAACTTCCCTATCGATCAACTTTAAATTTTGGTTTTGATCAGATTTAATCAAAATCCCTTAATTGTTTTGTGTGATTTGATGAGAATATTCCCTCTCAATCTAAAGCTGTCCATACACTGTTTGAAATTGTGTCCAGTTCTAAGGAAGCTGATGGGTGGCCTGGCTGACCCAACTCCATTTGGCAAAAGTCAACCATTCAATCAACTGTTTAAAGGAGCTTGTATGAAACTTTCTGGCTGAACAGTGGCTGTATTCAATCAGAGGGCACTACTGTATGGGTATTTGGACAACCAGCAAGACTCAAGGTTATAAATGACTGGCCAAACTTGGACAGGTTACTTCCTCCTCCTGACAGTGTTGATGCCTTATACCCTATGAAAGGGAAGTTTAAGAAAAAATGAATTGTTTCGATGTGAACCATTTTTGCACTAAATAATCAATCTACTGTTTCAATGGAAGGCTTCAATGAAGGATTCAGTTACTAGGCATTTGGAAACTCTTTTGAAGTTCTCTTTTGCTTTGGCAGGTTCAGCCATACAGCCATCTGTTGCCACCTTGTTGGTTGCCCAGGCCATGGCAAAATGATCAGGAGAAATTAATAGTGAATAAACACTTATAGGTGATCATCTTTTTGCAAGATTACAACTCCTGCCCTCTTTTGTGTTGACGCCATGGAGAATTTAATTCTCCAAATCTATAGAAAGCCCCTATGTTCTGTGCAGAATGTTATCGTTAAAAACTTGGTCAACAAATTGCACTTGTGAAAGTTGCAATGGAAAAATAGAATGGCTGGCCGCACAAACAGCAATGTGGTGGATGAAATCCTTTACATGCAATGTGATAAGAACATGACCGCGACAGGACAGAGGAGCAGTAGACGCGTTTCACACGAACACGTGCTTTGTGCTCTTGCACTTGTGAAAGGTGCCTTCTGTCTATGCTTCTCAAGGCAAGCTACTCTTTGGAAATTCTCTTAAATAATACATTGAGGCATCTACAATCGCTCCTCTCTTGAATAGGTCTCCCCTACTGTATGGATAAGATTGGTTCACCCACTCAAACTGTCACCATCAAATGAAAGCCCTTCACTCTCCAACTCTAAGCCCACAGGACTTGCTCAAACCTTCTTCACAATGAAAGTTTGCCCTCACCCCTGAAAAAGTGGGGCAGGTGTGTATTTTTCACATTTGTTCCACCTTTGTGAGAAGATGTCCTGGACTCTTTTCTCACCCTTCATTTTGGATAGGTGCATAAAATGTTTTTATCACTGTCATCTCACTTCTGTTGCCACATATTCTTACTTGCTGCTTCACAATACAGACATGATTTTTATTTCTACATCTCCATGCAGCTTACAATCACAAGGGATGACCTTCTTTCTTAGGGAGGATTACAAGGATTTTTCAAAATCCTGGACATGGACCCTTAGCCACCTCACATGGCATGTCCCTTCTTGCTGCTAAAAACATCTTTTCAAAATACAGGATTGACTAGCTTTCTAGTCAGCCTCCTTTAAACCTGTCACTAAGTCTGTTGCAGCGGTGTTGATTCTACCTAGTCTATAGACCTAACTCTATAAATCTTTTAGGAGAGGTAACTTTGATTGCAAATTCAGTGTGATGTCTTTTCCCTCATGTATTTCTACTTCAGTGTAGCCTTTATATTCCTGAACTTGCCACACCCTGTGGAGCTATTTCATTAGACCCTTAATCAAAACCTGAGCTTTCATATCAGAGGATCTCCAAGGTACCCTGAATCAAATCTTTGAACCACAGGCCTACATACTGAAGCCCTCATTTTCCATGCAGTTGGTATCACCCCCTTCAACTTTTCTCTACTTGGGATATCACGGCCTAATCCTGACAGCGCATTTGGCCTGTCATGGAACAGCGCTAAAAATCACTCTAAAATCACTCAACAACATGCAATCGATCAATTACCTCCTTATAAGAATGTGCCACTGAGTCTATAATCTACTTCAGGGCTGCCCTATACTCAAACCATATAAAGATGCGATAAACACTCACTAGTATAAAGTGCAAGCTGCTATTCAATTATCTCCACTATTCAAGTGTATGCAGAAAAAAATCCCTAATACCATCTGATATATTACACCATATATCAATAAATCAAATTAAAGCGCAGGTGTAAATAAAGCGCAACATATACACATATAGCAAAATATTGGCATCATATAACATCCCCTTACATTGTGCAAAATAACAACTCAAAGTGCAAATAGTGTCCAAATAAAGTGCTAAATAATTTTTTAAAATATATAATGTCCATCTCATATGTAAGACCATTCACCCATGCAAAATAAACTTCTTGGATCATCTTCACACCACCAAACTGTGCTGTACCCCCCCCCCCCAAATTAACTGAATTAAGTCACCGGAGCGATACGCTGCTCAGATCACGAACCAGCTAAAATGCATGTTGCTTTGGGAATAAGTGACATAATCCTACTATCTCAGACTTCTCCAGGTAATAGTATCTCTCATTTACTCAATAGGAAAAAAAGAAGAGGGGAGCTTCCATAGCGTAAAACTATCAACTGATTTATTTTGTAAAAGCACTCACAATTACAAGTGTCGTCACTGACACAAGTTTACAAGCATAACTGTGTGTTGGATTGTCTCCGGCTGCAACAATGAGTCCAACCTCTGTGCATGGTGACATCACCTCCAAAGCCCCACCATACGTGTTTCGTCACTTGACGTTCTCCTGGGAGCGGTGGTTATGTGGCTGAAAATGCCTTGTTGATGTCAGACGTCAAAGGAGAGTGGGTAGACTTGTTCGAGATGATAGAAAGGCAACAGTAACTTGTGTCAATATGGACCAAAATCTCGGAGGAATGTTTCCAACACCTTGTTGAATCTATGGCACGAATAATTAAAGCAGTTCTGAAGGCAAAGGGTTCCAACCTGGTATTAGCAAGGCGTACCTAATAGAGTGGCTGGTGACTGTAGATTACAGGGCCATTAAGTAGTGGATGTTTATGGATTATTTTTTGGAGTATAAGGATATTTAGTGTTACTTTAAGAACCTTGCCTCTTTTGCTAGCTACTGGAAAAGATCACATTACCCCTGTTCTCAGTACCCCCTTACCCCCTTATGTGTTGGGTTCCCCACCAGATTCAGTCTATAGGTGCTCTGGCACTTTGCTGCCTTTCTCACCAAACCTCTCCAACTGTGATTGCTCTACAAACGCTCACCCAGAAATCTTCCAGTATCTCTAATTCTCTGATCTTCAGCAGCTAGGCTCTTCCAACCTCTGGTTGGGTGCCATTCTTCCTCAGGGAATGCAGATCTCTCTCCCCCATACTCTGTAATCTATCATTAAGAGGTAGATCTCTCTCACTGTGATGATAGGGAACCCCATCCTAGAAAGTGTTCCCATTCCTTGCCCAGCAGCTTTTTCAGTCTGGAATTGCCAAACACCTAGTCTTTTTGGTATCCTGCAGGTTAGGGCTAGGCCTTGTACATCCTCTTCCTAACACCTTGACTTTTGAACTTCTTGTACACTCCATGTTGCAAGAAGCTGCTCTTCCTAGTGACCTATTGTAACTTTGTGCCCCTTAGCCCTTCCTCAGGTACTCTTGCTCACACACAATTCTCCTTTTGGGCTCAAAGGGGTTACTGCCCTAAAAAGGGCCTCTGTAATAATAGAACCTCCTTATCTCCATTAACAATGGCAGCCATTATGCTGCGGTGACTTTCCCACCATGTGACTCCTGTGGGCCCTCTGCTTTTCTTATGCTACATGGGGGCAAAGTATACTGTAAACAGTCCTTGCTCCCTAAGGCTCCTCTTATAACTGTCATTGGGAATGTCATTCTCTCACCTTGCAGGCATTCAGACACTTACCATTCACCTTAACAGTGGGACCAGGAATGTCATCTGTGGCTGCCTACAACATATTTCTTGCCAGCTGGCCCCTTTTCCTTTTCTAACAGAGTAGTCATTCTATGGGTTTCCTCCTGCATCCACATGTCTGGGTGGTTATTTTACCCTTTTCCAAGGGTTTCTACCATCAAAGAATGAGTCCCTCCTTCCCTCACTGAAACCACTCTTCCAATGATCTTGGGATTCTTTGGTTCTTTACAGCATCTAGTTTCGTATGTTCTCAAAGGTGGCAGAGCTACCACCTGTTTTTCCTGATTCATCCGGGGTCTGTTGAACCGCCAATGTCTCCTCTGCTCTCCATTCAAGCCGATTAAGCACAGGCCTGTGCTTGATCAACTGTTTACCTGGCATTTCACGTAGGATTTTTACAATGGTCAGCACAGAAATGGTCAGAGCTCAGAACTTCTGGGTTCATTGTTTGGAGAACACATTGGGAAAGGCTAGTATCTCACAAGCAGATGCTCCTTCATAGTGTCATAGTATTTCCAGGATTCTGATAGAAAGGTACGTGACGTCACCATCATTGGAACATAGGATGTCAGATGAGTCTTACTCTTTTTTGTCTTTTTTTTATATTACATTTAATGTTTATGGTGCAGTGTTTTGTTAAGGCATATAATGTACAGAGATTTGAAAGATGTGAATACTGTGCAATGATGTACAATACACAGTGCACTATAAATCCTCTGCCTTTTTGTTTTTTGTTGTAGACTCATCAGTTGGATTACAATGCCCATTATCTTTGCCTGAAATTCCTCTGTAATAACCAACAGCAGCTTTATATGCCAAGACCTGAGGAAGAGATCTATGAACTGGTACGTACCACTTATCCTCCATTTACCTTTTCACTGCACAGCTTGTGGAGGTCAGTAATCTGTCCACAAAGCAGCTACACAGGCGCCATTGTTTGTAAGCAGAGCATACGTCTTAAATATTGTTTGTTATAACTAGACAGACTTGTGTCTGACACGATGTTGGTGGCTTTGGCTGCCTCCCCCCAAATGTCTTTGTGATTGTTCATTTACTGTGTAACAAGTACCTCTTAGGGTTATTTGTTGGCTGAAAACAAGAAACTTTAAAGGGTAAGCTCACCTTTCTAAAAAAAATAATACATTTTTGCAGGTAAAAAAGAAATGTGCATTTAGTTTTTTTTTTTTTTATGCTTGTAAAGCTTTGCACCTGCAATCAGCAGCGCAGTCTCAGGCTCCTGCAGAGTGTCGGTGTAGCTGTCTACAGGCAGGCAGTTACTGAATGGCAGGAAGCATTAATGAATTACCAAGAGTGCTGACCAGCGCCCTGGTAGTTCATTAAGAACAACAAGTCATCAGTACTGTATGTACAGTGTGTGTGAATGATGTGGATGTGTGGGCAGAGCATCACACAGCCACATACCTTTTTCAAATTGAGACAGTAGGTGCAGGGAGAAGATCCCCATCTTGCTGTCACAATTAGAAGGGGGAATCGGGGAGACGCTGCAGGAGCGAGAACATGTTCAATGTTCCACCCTAAAAACAGGTGGAACATGTAACATGTTCCCAAAGTTGAACTTGCCCTTTTAATGAGAGCACTCCTTCCCCATTGCAGAGTTGTCTGTGACAAGTACATGAATTGAGCACAGCATCGACACGTTTGTTGCTGCCCTTACAGCAATCTAAAGGGTGCCTACGGCACCCTTTATGAAAATCCCCAAGCGTGTCATGGTTCTGATTAATATCCATGGTGAAAGGCTGGTGTTTTAAAGGACATAGTTTTTCTAGCATCTGATTCCATTGCAAATGTTTGAAGAGCTCTCCCTGAAAAAAGCTGTAATAGCATGTTCGATTGGGGAGTAAGTGGCTACAGAGCACCAAGTAGCTGTCACAGACCCAGAATCCCCCTCTGATCAATGTCTCCACTCTGGGTCGCCACCCCAACATATCTCGCTGTCACAGACACAGAATCCCCCTCTGATCGATGTCTCCACTATGGGTCACCACCCCAACATATCTCGCTGTCAAAGATACAGAATCCCCATCTGATCAATGTCTCCACTCTGGGTCGCCACCCCAACATATCTCGCTGTCACAGACACAGAATCCCCCTCTGATCAATGTCTCCACTCTGGGTCGCCACCCCAACATATCTCGCTGTCACAGACCCAGAATCCCCCTCTGATCGATGTCTCCACTCTGGGTCGCCACCCCAACATATCTTGCTAGTACTGACCTGGGGGACAGATGCTCCCCGGGAAGGTACAACAGTAAATGTTTTAGGGGCAGCGCCTTCTGTCTGGTCAGAGGCTTCATGAGTCCATCCATGATTCTGACTTTTCAGATGAAAAAAAACAAGGGAGCAAGCTAGAAAATGTTTCTTGTACGAGAACACAACGTCCGATTTTCATTTAATTTAGTGTTCGTACAGAAATAATCGAATAGAAAAAACACACGATTGGAAGCAAAGAACAACCCTACACTTCCTCTCCTGCTGTGCTAGTACATGGCTATGTTTGCTTACGTTTGCCATGATCAGCGGAGAATTTTCTTACAAGTCAATATCATTCCGACTATATCATGATACACACTTTTGTGGAAAATCTGACTTTTTTTGTCCAATTTTCTCATAGTGCGTACTAGGCTTTGGAATGAACCATTGGTCTCATGCTCCTTTTGCACCCACTACAACACCTGCTGCACCACTGTGATGACAGTTGTTTTTTCACACTGAGACATGCAGTTGAAGTACTTTGCCACTTTTAGGCTGCTACCCCTTTTTGTTCCACCACTGAAATTTTATTACAGCAATAAGGTAATCTGTTTTATTATTATTATTATTATTATTATTATTATTATACAGTATTTATAAAGCGCCAATAGTTCGCTCAGCGCTGTACATTACAAAGGGGGACAGAACATGTGACAGAACAATACCAATACAATGCAAAACATGAGGGGATCGAGGGCCCTGCTCTTTCAAGCTTACAATCTAGGAGGGAGGGGATGGTGGCACAGGAGGAGATAGCTGTGGGGGATGGAGTGGTAGGAAGAGTGGAGGAGGTCGGCAAGTTAGCAGGGGGCGGGGTAGGCTTCCCTGAAGAGATGGGTTTTCAGGGTGCGCCTAAAGGTGAGGAGAGTAGGTGATAATCTGATGGGTTGGGGCAGGGAGTTCCAGAGGATGGGTGACACCCTGGAGAAGTCCTGGAGGCGGGCATGGGAGGAGGAGACCAGGGAACTAGAGAGAAGGAGGTCTTGTGAGGAGCGGAGTGTGCGTGCTGGGCGGTACTTGGATATTAGGTCAGTGATGTAGTTCGGGGCAGTATGGTGGACAGCTTTGTACGTCAGCGTTAGGATTTTGAATTTGATCCGTTGCGCAATCGGAAGCCAGTGGAGGGATTGGCAGAGGGGGGTGGCGGAAACGGAGCGGTTGGAAAGGTGAATGAGTCTGGCAGCCGTATTCAGGATGGACTGAAGCGGGGATAGCCAGCGGCGAGGCAGGCCAGTGAGGAGGGAGTTGCAGTAGTCGAGTCGTGATATGATGAGGGAATGGATGAGCTGTTTAGTGGTTTCTGGAGTTAGGAACGTGCGGATTTTGGCGATGTTGCGGAGGTGGAGTCTGCACGAGTTTGTTAAAGAGTGGACTTGGGGCTGGAAGGATAGGTTGGAGTCCAAAATGACACCAAGTACTCTGGCCTGCGGGGCGGGTTTGATGGTGGCGTTGTTGGACATGATGGAGAAGTCAATGGGGGGTGGTGTCCGGGCTGGAGGGAAGACAAGAAACTCGGTTTTGGAGAGGTTCAGTTTAAGGAAGTGGAGCGACATCCAGTTTGATATGTCGCTCAACAGGTGTGTGATTCAGGCGGAGACCGAGGGGGTGAGGTGAGGGGTTGAGAGATAGATTTGTGTGTCGTCGGCATAGAGGTGGTAGTTGAAGCCGTGAGAGTGTATGAGTTGGCCAAGGGAGGAGGTGTAGATGGAGAAGAGAAGGGGCCCGAGGACAGAGCCTTGAGGGACCCCAACAGAGAGGGGGAGTGAGAGGGAGGTGGTGGCATTATAGGTAACGCTGAAAGAGTGTTGTGACAGGTAGGATGAGAGCCAGGAGAGAGCAGAATCTCTGAGGCCGAGGGAGTGTAGTTTTTTGAGGAGGAGGGGGTGGTCGACTGTGTCGAAGGCCGCAGAGAGGTCAAGGAGTAGGAGCACTGAGTAGTGGCCATTAGCTTTGGCGGTTAGCAGGTCGTTGGAGAGTTTGAGTAAGGCAGTTTCGGTGGAGTGTAGGGGACGGAAGCCGAACTGTAGGGGATCGAGGAGGTTGTTGTCGTTGAGGTGAGAGCATAGGCGGGCGTAGACTAGGCGCTCGAGGAGTTTAGATGTAAATGGGAGCAGGGAGATGGGTCTGAGGTTGTTCGGGTCATTGGGGTCCAGGGAGGGCTTTTTAAGTATGGGGGTGATGTGTGCATGTTTCAGAGGGGAAGGGAAGGTGCCGGAGGAGAGGGAGAGATTGAAGATGTGGGTGAGGGAGCGTAGGATGGAGGGGGAGGGAGGTTGTAGGAGTTGTGAGGGGATAGGGTCAAGGGGGCAGGTGGTGAGGCGGCATCAGAGAGGATCTTGGAGAGTTTTAGGATGTTCTAAACCGCAATCAACTGGCCAGATATCCCAGCCCACTATAGTAAATGAACAACTTTCAGATACAGGACGCTCATCTGCTGTAATGAGCCGAGCAATGCCTTGTTTGCTCTACCTGCTCCCAGACCAGGTGTAGTTGTGCAGTCCAGATTGCAGGTGAGCCATATGTGGACTTAGAACAAACAAATCTGGATCAGCCTTATCTACATTCCTAGCAGGGGTGGACTGACCATTTGGAAACTCGGGCACTGCCTGAGGGCCTAGGGTCAGTAGGGGGCCCCATGAGATGCCCCTGGTACCTTTTTCATAGGCTTTTTTGAGTTTGGGAAAGGACACAGGGGCCCCATGATCCCCAATTGCCCGGGGGCCCCATGAGTTGTCAGTCCGCCCCTGATTCCTAGTGTAAGAGCAGCACATGTTTTTTGAGCTTTCATGGTTATCTGTTGAAATTTAAGGAATTGTAAAGTTTACAGCTTTTAATGCAGAGCTCCCACAGCCAAACAATATTTTTGCAGGTCTTCAATGAACTCTACACTGCTGTTAAAGGAGAAGTACAGCCAAAGCTCGTTGGATTACAGGAGTGCAGTTTGTTTTGCACTCTTGTGACCCGTTTTCAGCTGACAGCAGGCCCTCCTGTCAGTTAATGTCACTCAGCCAGTCCAGGCTGGGGAAAGATCCCGACTTTAAAGTCAGGATCCAGCCCAGAGTCTGGAGCAGCACCTGGCTCAGCCTGTCAGCGATCTGCTGAGAGCCTGAGCCATCCGCTCCCTCCCTCTCCTCTGGGTGGGGTGGGGGGGAGCAGAGCAGAGAGCAGTGACTGACAGTCACCATGCTGTGCTCACAGCGGCGGTGAGAACTCAGCCATCAGTGGTCATGCGATCGCTGAGTTTTCACCCTTGGAGCCAACGGGGTACAGATGCAGCATTGGACCGATGCTGCATCCACCTAGGTAATTATAATTTGGAAAAGAAAACAAAACCCACACTTCTCTTTTAAGTCAATCCTATAGTAGTAACCCCTATCACCTATATATTGAATAATATTCCAGTTGTAACATTTGAACATATTCTTATTGGCATATTTATTGAGGATATACAAATGAAAGTGTACCTTAGATTGTACGCCCCTTGAGGGTTAGGGACTGATGTGAATGTACAATATATATGTAAAGTGCTGCGTAAATTGACGGCGCTATATAAGTACCTGAAATAAATAAAAATAAAGTGTAAAAAAACAATGATAATACCTGCCGAGCTAAACATCCGTGAAGCCAGATGTGACAACACTTTCAATACAATAAAAATAATATAAAAGTGAAAACGCTGTGAAAGTGAAAAAATATTGAGTCCCAATGTCAATTTTAAATAAAACCGTTCTCTCCCCTGTAAGCTCCTGCACACCACTTTTGATCCCCCCACATGTTAATCCCTTCTTGCCTAGTGACATTAGTATACTGTCAGTGCTTTTTATTAGCACTGATCCGTGTATTGGTGTCACTGGGGATGTCCGTGACACAGAGTCAGTCCCCCCAGTGTCAGAATGCCCATCGCAGCCTACTAGAAGTCGCTGATCACCGCCATTAAGAAAAAAAAAATCCCAGTATCTATACCGCCATTTTGTAAACCCTATAACTTTCACATAAACCAAATAATTTACATGTATTGGGATTTTTTTTTTTTTTTTTTTTAGCAAAGACATGTCGCAGAATACATTTTGACTTTAATTTATAATGAAATTATTTTTTAAAATTTTTTACTGGACATGTATAATAGCAAAAAGTAAAAAATATTGTTTTTTTTCTCAAAATTGTTGCTTTTTTTTTTTAATAGCGCTAAAAAGTAAACGCACAGACAATCAAATACCACAGAGAAAAAACTCTATTTGTGGGAAAAAAAGGACGTAAATGTAATTTGGGTGCAGCGTTGCGTGACCACGCAATTGTCAGCTAAAGTAACGCAGCTCCATAACGCAAAAAATGGCCTGGTCAGGAAGGGGAGTAAATCCTCTGGAGAGCAAGTGGTTAAAGTATAAAGCTTTTTTTTTTTTTGCTTTTTTTTTTTTTTTTTTTTTGTTTAGTGTTGTATATTGGGTAGAAGGTTTAGAATTGCTGACATGTATTTGTTGCTAGAACTGGGGAACATTACTTTATCTGGGCTTAGAACCAATGCTTACAAGTCAAACAATATATATTAAAATACTAATACTGTACTGTATTAATATTTAAATTATCAACACTCACACATAATCTGAGACCTTTAAAGAATTTATGGTTGGTTGTGTGTGCATTTTAAGATTAATTTAAATATATATTACTAAAATATTAGTATTTTATATTTGAGATATATATATATATATATATATATATATATATATATATATATTTTTTTTTTTTTAATTTGATTTGTCAGCATTGTTTGTAAGCACAGTTAAATTATATTTTCCCAGTTCTTGTTATATAATATAGGACAAGAACTGAAGTTGAGATAGGGTTTTTATTGCTGTCTGTGACCTCTTGGGGATGTTTACCCTCCCTGTTTGTCCAGATGACCATTGTCACAAGAAAACATGATGGAATTTGGTTTTACAGTTTCCTGTATTAAAGACCAGTCACTTCTCTCTCTCCTAGTGCAGGGTGACTGGCTTTGTCTTTACCCCCTCCTTTGGCTTTCTAAGGGCAGCCTGTAGTGGTGGTCCCTCCCATAGCTGTGCTCTCTGCACACGCCATTGGCAGCACAGTGATGATGTCACCACTACTTGGTTATCCAGTATCTGGTTTTGCAATGGCCATTGGTGCAAACAAATCAAAATGAGGAGTTTTATGCCGAGACTTTAGCTTTTAAATTATACATTTTTTTTTTTTATTTTTTTTTTAAGAGGTCTGGCATAAAGCCAAAAAGAGAGAGACAACTGATAGGGATTTAAATCCAAAAGAGGAGCAGTCCCTCAAATGACAGCTAGGCGGTCTGTCAATGATTAGTATTTGGATCCAAGGTGCACTTTGTATATTTCCCTATGGTTGTCTAGGCTTCATCCAGGTACTGTGGTTTCCTCCCACCATTTTGTAGTTTAATTGGCTTCTGACATAAATGATTCTAGGTGCGTCTTTTGGACAATAATGGGGATCTTGGGTGTAAAGGGTGCCGAGGATCCATCCATTTGGGCTTTTGATATCTAAAGGGTCCAAATTGCTGCTAAATATGAGGCCTGCTATTTGCTAAGCTTCTCCTGGAAATGCTAGTTGACGGTTTGCTATGCTATCACTCTGTCTTTAGTACACTGACTTCTTTGATCTGGAATCAGCATGGATATTTATAATCGTAGAGTCCTCATCTACACGCTTGTTCCACGTCAGCATCAAAACGAAAGACAGACAGCGTCTTTAGATGGCTGCTGCCATGTTTCCCTTAGATTTCCTGTAATAAAGCAGCATTTCTCTTACCTATGCATCGTTTTACCTACTGCTTGGTGTTTTAGTTGATTTATTAGCCTTACTGAAAATTATAAGGAGATCACGTTCAGGTTTTGCACCATCTTTGAAGAAACGTCCATGGCCGATGGTACAGCCGTGTTTTCCTTTCAGGACTGCGATGTATCATGCCAAGATTTAATACCATTTCATCACTATGTTCTCTTTTCCAGCTGTACAAGGAAATCACAGTCTTCCCAAAAGTCATCAGATATATTCAGCTTGAGAAGGTTCACCAATCAGAAAATTTTGGTAAGTTCTGTGGAGATTTTAGGAAGATTAATGTATCCACTAGACCACCTAGTGATGCTTCATTGTTAACCATTTTATTTTAAGGAAATCTTCTATTTATAGAGCAGTTGACGTATCTTAAATCGCAAATGTGTTTGTGCCTACAGTATTTCTGTACCATCTGTAAACTATGGTACACCATAGTAATCTTAACACATACACTTTACATCATGCAACTTGTTGTTATTAGTAGATACCTGGTTCACCCTTTCATTTCCATAAGCTACCTTATTGTCAGTGGCAATGCTTTATCATAAATCAAAGAAAAAATTATTGCTTGTGACGTCATCACGCACTTCGTAACCAGGAAGTGGCCTGTCTTCCGGGTTTAGTGTTTTTAATTTGTGAGTGGTTAGTACTTTCAAAGTACATTTTAGCTTCTGGTTTTATGCTATGTGGTTTTCCTGATTTTATTCCCTTGCTATGTTTGAATTCCGTATGGCGGATGAGACACATATGAGGATATAGCTGAGTATCCAAAGGAGGCATACTTTTCCATTTGGGGACCATTGACTCTTGTTATATCTAACAGAGTCCATTAGCTTCGGTGAGAATAATATTGCACACAAGGTGGTGGAACACTTGTGGTGTTTTGGAATACCTGATTGTTGGAGCACTTGCAGTGTGGTGGAATTCCTTGTTGATGGTACAAGATTAGGATTCCCTCTTCTGGGCACTTTGGACTATTTTGTGTTTGATTTACTTTCGGAGGACTGTTGTTTATTTCCATTGTTATTCATGTACTTGTTTAAGGATTTATGTTTTTTATTTTGTTCTTTTTTTTGATTTATGCTTTTGTTCACATTATCGCAGAACTTTAATCTGTTACACAGTTTTTATCGGTTGTTGTGCAGGCTGCTCCTCAGGCTCTGCAGTGCGATTTCTTTTTTCATTTCGTGCTATAGCAGATGATCCTTTTGACTGTTGCGTTGCCACTTTCAGTGCTCATGCTCCAACAGATCCCTGAGAAGAAGCCATTCAAATCCTCCTTTCTTCTCTGGAAGCCGCCCCACGTATCTATTTTCACCGTCTTAAATGACACCCGCTTCCTCTGCACTGCTCTTCACCATATGTAGTCATTCAGGATCTCAGGCTTTCCTAATTATTGCATTAATCTCATTACAGGTTGTTTATGATAACAAACAGTTTTCATATTGTTCAGAGTTTTCTTTTTATTGGAAAACCTTTTTAAATCTGTTTTTCTTTATTTTTAAAAACACATGACCGCAACAGCGCCATTCAGTTATGCGTGACCAGAGGAAAAAGAAAAAAACATGAGGAAATATCCACGTTTTGCAAGATATACTCATGTTTTTTGTTTGCCCTCACACTAGTCAATGATCCAAGTGTATTAATTTGTATTAATTTAGAAACCCGTACAAGCAAATTCTTGACTGTTCAAGCGGGGGATGGTTTTAACATTATGTCGTTCTACAGTTGAAATCTTTTTCACATTAATCCATTTTCTGCATTAGGGTTAAAAAAGGTTTTATCACTTGTTCCTGTACCCCTCACCCGCCACCTTCTCTTACATGGCTCCTGGATCGATCCAGTGCTGTGCCTGGCAGCAGTTCTCTCTCCTCTCTCCCCACATTCACAGGCACAGAGGAAGCCATTGGCTCCTGCTGCTGTCTGTCATAGGCTCCTGGATTGATTCAGTGCTGTGCCTGGCAGCAGTTCTTCTCTCTCCCCACATTCACAGGCACAGAGGAAGCCATTGGCTCCTGCTGCTGTCAGTCAAAGGCTCCTGGATTGATTCAGTGCTGTGCCTGGCAGCAGTTCTTCTCTCTCCCCACATTCACAGGCACAGAGGAAGCCATTGGCTCCTGCTGCTGTCAGTCAAAGCCTGTGAGGGAGAAGCAGGGAGCTGGACCACGTTGGGTGTTAATATACGCACACAGTTCGGCTCAGGATCGAACCTGCAGGTGCGCCCTCATAGGAAGCGGCTTCCTATGGGGGCGCAGTAAAGTGAAGGAGGTGAGTGCACCTGCAGGGGACCCCAGAAGAGGAGGATCGGGGCCTTTCTGTGTAGCATTCCACAGAGTAGGTAAGTATAACATGTTTGTTGTTTTAATAAAAAAAATCTAAACTTAAAAACCACTTTAAGCTGATTTTTTTTTCTTTTTTTTTGTACAGTTTAAAGCAGAGCTCCAGTCAAAATCTCAAAAAATAAGTCATCAGCTACAAAAACTGTAGCTGCTGACTTTTAGAAAACAGACACTCACCTGTCCCATGATCCAGTGGTGTCCTCACCGCAGCCGGTTTCACTGACCGTCCTCTCTCCCTGGCACCAGCATCTTAAGTGTGTGCTCCTGGCTGTGACAGCTTGCAGCTTCACAGCCGGGTGCCCACTGCACATGCACGAATAGTGGTGCACTTTGTGAATGGTCCCATAGTCTTCTGGAACCTGTCACACGTCCCAAAAGACTACAGGGGGAGAGGACTACCTCCGCTTTCAATCACCTAGGTGAATACAGTGGGAGTGGGTGCATGTCAAAATTGGGTAAAGCTGCTGGGCAAGGGAAGAGCTGAACTTCATCTTGAATCACCTAGGCAATACAAACAGAAATGGGAGGGGGTACTTGTAATGTCAAAACTAGGTACCTGCCCCATCCCCCCCCAAAAAAAAGTGTCCAGAGGTGTTAGAGGAGTTTAAAAATTTGGCTTCCCCTTTTTGGTGAAGTTCTACTTTAATGGGCCTCTAATCTATTTTTCATGAAATCCTTTCTAAGGTTAGGTTCACACCTATGCAGTTTGTGTTTGATCCGTTTCTGCAGTGTGGTGTTTTTGCACATGCGTTTTTCCACGTTTATGATGCGTTTTTTTCTTTTTCTTTTTGCTAGGCAGATTAAATCCCAAATGCATCAAAATTGCATCAAAAACGCACTACATGCTTTTCTGCAGCGTTTCCATTGATATCTATAGAACCAAAAAAGCAACGGTTTGCATATAAAAAAGCCCCTGACCCTTTCCAAAAGCTGGGTGAAAATGTGGAGATGTGAACCTATCCCATAGGAAATCATGTTAAATGGACTGCTGTGCATTTCCGCAAAAAGCTGCAGAAAACGCATAGGTGTGAACCTAGACTTTGTGTTTTTCTGGATGCTTGTAAACCTCTCCTTCCCTCCCTCACTTCCCTCACTGTTTGGAACGAGTGGTGCACATTAATTGCGATCATGTCCACTGCTGTATGCACAATGCGAATCCCATAGTCCATAGCTCATCTCAGAAGAGAGGGTGGCTACCTTCCTACATAAAGTGGGGCAATGAAGAACAAATGTAGCCACTCTGTCAGATTCAGGGGCGGACTGACCATTTGGAAACTCGGGCACTGCCCGAGGGCCAGGGGTCAGTAGGGGGCCCCATGAGATGCCCCTGGTACCTTTTTCATAGGCTTTTTTGAGTTTGGGCAAGGACACGGGGCCCCATGATCCACAATTGCCCGGGGGCCCCATGAGTTGTCAGTCCGCCCTGATCAGATTACAGCAAAAGAAATTTGGAGGAAGCCGAAAGCGACAGAAGGTACATTTTTTGAGTTCAGAAGACATAATTGAATAGGATTTTTATACCAGAATTAGATGTGTGGCTATAATTGGGATAAAGTAGCTGCTTTTAGGTCTGTCTTATTCCTGAAAAAGTACTCTATCGCCATCTAGTGGTTGTCTTGAGAACAACAATGCTTGACTTTTTTTCCTGTTTAGTGTAAACTGGCAAAAGTTCACCTACTCCAGAACTGGCATGGTTGGAGCTACAGAAGTATGCATTTTGAGCAGAACTTACAATGTTGTCAGGGAGGAGTCTGCAAAGTGTGAGTAGGCAGTAGGGGGTTCATGAAGAAGTGTTGTGGTGAGGTCTATGATGTGTGGGCAGGCAGCAGAGGATTGGTGGTGGTCACAGGGGCGTATTTACCACAAGGCATTTGCCTAGGGCGGCATTTTTCAGGGAGGCAGCACCTCCCCAGGAAGAAGGGACATATGCGGCATGGGGACCAGGTGGGATCCGAAAGAGGCTGCGGGCTGCTTGATGGTGTATGCAGAGCCCAACTCTCATTCCCGGGGATGTCTGGAGCTGTGAAGGGGAGTGTCTTTCTCTCTGTTGCCAGGGTAGGGGGTGGGTGGGTATTAGTGGAAAGCTGTCTTGGGTGGGGGGGCTTGGGTGTTGTTTGTCACTGCCAGGATCTCACCACGGAGGGTTCTGCTATTGGTCGGTATCGGGCTCTACGCAAGGGGTGGCCATCTGATTTTTGAGTTGCCTAGGGCAGCACAAAACCTAAATACACCACTGGGAGGTAAGTAAATATAATCCTTTAGCAACAATAAACACCGCGCATATCTTGAAAAATAGAGCAATGTGCCATCTTTTCTCCGCACATGTTCCAATCCTCTTACATTTTCTTTTTTTGATTGAAGATATATTCATACAGTGTCAGTGTGCAGAGTATTACATACAGAACCGCACAGCAGTGATTAGAAGAAATGTAATTGTGGTATACACACACATTCTTATCGCGTAATTACTATAGTGAGATCAAAGTGCACACGTACACTACACACATTACAATTGGCTAATAACGAATTACAGTTTTACAGATTATCCAATCACAGTTTCACGCAATTTCAGCCTGTTTTCCTGATTTTATTGAATTCTACTGGTTACTGACTCTCCTGATCCATTAAGACGTAAATCATTCAGATTAATGTAGCTCTTGAATCCATTTAACATTCTGACTGACATCAAAAATTGATCTCCTCTTAGTCTTTGTGGATGCAACACCATACATGTACCAGGGGCGGACTGACCATTTGGAAAGTAGGGGGCCCCATGAGATGCCCCTGGTACCTTTTTCATAGGCTTTTTTGAGTTTGGGCAAGGACACAGGGGCCCCATGATCCCCTATTGCCCGGGGGCCCCATGAGTTGTCAGTCCACCCCTGATGTGTACTGGTTAAGTTTGTTAGCTTGCACTACTCATGACTACTTAAATTGATTGGTACTTGTTGACCAACCTATTTGGGTCTTTTGTTATATATTCAGTTTTCCCCCCTTTCCTTTTATGCTTTCCCTCCCTACCTCCCTGATCCTGGTTCTCCTTTTCCCTTCCCATCACCCCTACTCTCTATATTTCTCTACTGTCCTCTCAGTGACTTCACCAGGCCTTTTTATATAGAGCATAAGATGTGTGACAGACCCAACTGGGACAGGGGCTTTTAGAGGGGACTGCAGGCTAGGCTCTTGATCATGGGCCCTGGCATCTGAGGGGGCTCTATTATTTGGGAGGTGCGTTCCTGGGGGACCTTTTGGAGTAGTTTTTCTTTAGATTCAAGTCCATGACTCCCCAAAATGCACATACTCTGAGAACTGGAGGACCAGGATACAGAGTTGGGGCCTCTGTGCCCACACCAGCATTGAATGCTTCAACCCCCCCTCCTAGATTCATAGACTCTAAGCAAATGTTAATATAATCAGCTCAAAACAACCTGATGCTGAGGTCTCTTACTGTAATCTGTTTATTAAGGTGTGATGTATTTACCATTGTGTCTTTGTCCCATTGTTAATTGAGTCACTTATTTTTTGTCTGTTGACTGATCCTTCTGGAGGTTCCTACATGATGGGATTAGTCTTGTGTCAACTTGATAACTTGTAACTTGTAGTTACCGAACAGTGGGGGATATTTATCCCAATGTGTAATGTTTGCTTTTATTGTTCATGTGGGGGCTGCCCCTATTTCTGAAGTGTGTAAAAACCTATTTTTTGTTCAATAAACACCTCCAGTTGTACCTAAGCGAGTGTTATCTAGTCCTTGGGTGCAATGCCCAGCTACAATACCTTGGTCCTGTGTCCCAACGACAAGGAAGCAGTTCTTTGATGGAAAACCCAGGCGGGATTCCAGGCAGTCCGTCACAATATGATTGTGGCTAAAATAATTGAATGTCCTCATGTGATGCTATATTTGAATGAAGTATATGTATCTGTAACCACCAATTTGTCTGAATAATGTGTGACCTCATTGTTTGTACTTAGTTACTCTCTAAATTCAATAAAATCTTTTTGAACATTACGTTCTGACTAACTCTAAAGTCCTGATGAAGAGGGTTTGGCCCCAGGATGCATAGACTGTTCATTGTGAATCGCTAGTGTTTTACTTGCCTTACATATTTTCCAGCACATCATGGATCTTCAAATGTCTAAAAGTCTTTATTCAAAGTGATCCCCTCATAGTGGAAGAGTACAATGTTTCAGGGCCTCTTATACATGCCTGATGAAGTGGTTCGGCATGGACCCAAAACGTTGCACTCTTCCACTGATGGGATCACTTTGAATAAAAACTTTTGGATGTTGTTTGAAGATCTATGGCATGTTGGCAAATATGTACATTGATCTGTGATGTTACCAATTTCCAGCTGGCTATTGCTGCAACATATTTCTCGGCCCACTGCAGGAACGTGTGTGATGGGAATATTGATAATGGTTTGATGATTAAGGTGACTTGAACTCTTACCGTTTGGTCTGATGCTCCTTCTAGTGGTTTATGCTTTGTGATTGGTTTTCTTTTTTTGGGGTACCCATTGGTTGGTAGCCATTTTCTGGTGAGCTTCCTAACCACTTAGCTCTCCAAATGAATATTTTTCCTTCACTGTGCTCTATGAAATAGGTATTGAAGGCTCATTGCTGCTTGGATGTGTCCCTTCTAGAGGTCATTAGAATCTGACATAGAATATAACTATTCCATACTTAAAGAATAACTCCACTTTTGTTGAGAAAAAAAAACATTCCCTCTGGGTGATCAGCAGTATGTACATTACAGAGATTTTTGCAAACTTTGTTGCAGATTTCTACCTTTTTGTTCTGAATAGCAGTTTTATTGTCTGTGTCCATGTGCAAAATGAAAGTGAGTGGGAGTGACGTTATTAATCAGCTGCTGCATTTGCAGGGGTCTAATGAGGAAAGTGACAGGGTCTGCATCCCTTTAGATGTGATAAATTACTTTTTTGTTGTAGGGGATGCCCAAATTCTGACTTGTATCTTAGTGGCGACTTCTGAGAAAATCGGTGAGCCAATCAAACAGGAAATTACATTTCTGGGGGCGTTCTGTATATCATCTGTGTATAGAACACCCCCAAGTTGCCATATGGCATTGCATTTTACAGAAAATTACAGTGCCAGCAGATTGAAAAGGAAAGGTCATTTTTCAAAATATTCAATAATTGTTTTATTTGCCTTGTTTTTCCCCCACGAAAGTGGAGTTACTCTTTAATATTACCCAAAGCAAAGTGGCTGCAATTCCATTTGCCGTCCTAGCAAGTGAAGGACATCACTTTTTACACAGATGTCTCGCTGTAAATTTGAAAGTAAAAAAAAAAAAAACCTTAACTTTGGCTCTTTCAGGTTCCCTTTTGTCTATAGCAAAGAGTATGATTGGTGCCCGGTTTCATTCAGATTTTTCTGCAAGGTGACATATGTTATCTGAGAATGCACCCTATTGTCTGCAATGGAACCGGTCAAATCAGTGTGACTTCGACTTGGCAGTGCCACACCGATTAGAAAAACAGATTCCTGAACTTTTTTTTGAGATTTTAGGTGAGACTTGCATAGACATCTGTTCATGAATTCGCACATATATATCATCCAAGTTGTACCAGATATTGCGCTGACATGCAGATTTGAAATCGTGCGACTTCAAAGTCGGATCCAGTGTTAATTATGGCTTACTGATGATAGAAGACCTAAGTGACCCTATCCTCACGTCATTTGCCACAAGCAGAGCTGAGATCTGAAAGTTTCTGATGGAATGGATAGATCAGTGTATGGCCATGATTAGTCATACATCCAAGTCATCAAGAACCTCTGTCACCAAGAGAGGAAATGTTCCTAACTGGGACACAGACAGCTTTAAGAACCTCAAAGCATAAACCGATCTCCAGACCAAATAGCAAGAATTAAAGTGGTAGTAAAGCCTAACTTGTTTACTTGTACCTACAGGTAAGCCTAAAATAAGACTTGGCTGTTAGTACAGTAAATATCTCCTAAATGTGCACCGTTTAGGAGACATTTACTATGGCAGCAGGCCATGACGTCACCAGGGCATGCACACTGCGCTCTCAATGGACTGCGTACCATCCACTGAGAGAGCCAGTCTGCAGGCATGACTCCCGCACGCATGCACGGGAGTGACATCATTGCGGCTCTCCCAGTCAACAGCCGAAGCCTGAGAACCCAAAAGGAAGACCAAGTGAAGATGGAAGCCCTGTCAGCGGTGATGGCGCGCCACTGAAGGGCTTCATTCTAAAGTAAGTCTTTCACAATGTGCTAGTAGGAGGCACATACTAGCACATTATGCTATTGTTTTTCAGGGGACGTTTTTTAAAAAAAAATTTTGGGCTGTTTACTACCACTTTAAAATCGCTTTAATGTTGGGCAATATCATTTGTATGATGTGTTCTCCATAGGATCTAATGCATGTCTGTATTCTGTGATTTATTTGATAGGGTTCTCGCTGAGCTCTGTGGAGGAGGAAGGCAGACCACATCTGTATGTCCATAAAGTGAAAGACTCTGGCTTGGCAATAAAAAGAGGTAAGTGGTCCTTTGACTGATTCCAGGGCTTATTGCAGCAACTACAGCTTATCTTAAGTGGACCAATCATCATATATCATTTTTAATGTAGAGTACATGCATGATAAATATTATGTAAGTGTAAAGCTGGCCATACATGACCCAGGTACAGGCACCCTGGTTGTACACAAGTCCATCTACTGGCTATAGCAGGCAACACTAATCATTGTGTTCTGCTGCCAAGGAAAGGCTCCCCGCCTGCAGAACACAATAGTGAAGTAGGAGGGATTCCCCCATCAACACTGACTGTGTTAATGGGGGGATCAAGCAATGTTCTTTTCTTCTTCCCGTGATGGAAGGAAAGAAAATTGCATACTCTATGGCCTGCTTAAGACATCAGGTATTCATTACCTCGCAGAAAATATATATTATATAGGGCGCGCTTGTTGGAGCCCAACCTCTGTAGCTGTAAGATAAAGGTGCCAGATGGATATCAGGGATGGATGGATGGATGGGAGCAGTAACACTGAAGCAGCTCTTCTTAGAGTGGAAGCAAGGCTCTAATGCAGTAACAAGAAAAAGAGAGGAAGGCGCCTCTAAGTGCAGTATTGACAATTTATTCAGTAAACAATGGAAAATTTGCACTTACAAGATAAACGGTTAAAAAGACATCGTGTGGTAATTAGATCCAGGTGGGACATCCAGCCGTCCAGCAGCAAACTATGCCTATAGGATCAGGAAGTAGAGTCCAGGATGTGCCTGTGCATCAAAATGAAGCTTGGAGAGCAGAGTCAGATGTAGCAGGTGAAGAGGGCAGTAATGCATTTTGGAGCATGCTCAATAGGCTCTCCAAGCTTCATTTTTGATGCACAGGCACATCCTGGACACAACTTCCTGATCCTATAGACATAGTTTGCTGCTGGACGGCTGGATGTCCCACCTGGATCTAATTACCACACGATGAGTCTTATTAACTGTTTATCTTGTAAGTGCAAATTTTCTATTGTTTCCTGAATAAATTGTCATTACTGCACTTAGAAGCATGTTCCTCTCTTTTTCTTATTTATTACCTTGCATGTTACACAGCACCATCTTAGTTCAGGCATCATCAGAAATCGGCATCTATTTTCTGGGCTGAGGTGCTGACTCAGAGATCACAGCGGCATGTAAATCATGGTGTCTGTGCAGTTCCTGACTGTGCTTACTAATGTCTGTCACAAATCAGCCCCTGCTGCAGCCTGTCACTTTGTGGCTTGCTGCAAAGTTACAATTTTGCAGTTTGTTCACTGGAGGTGAGAAAACTCTTCCTCCTAGTTGCAGCTGAGTTTTCTTTTTATTTTCTGCTGTCTTTTGAACAAGAAATCTAATCCTCCCCAATGGAGCACAGACTTCTGGGTAGAGTTGTCAAAACACAACAAACAAAAACTCCCAGCTCACTTACCAGCCAACCTGCAACAAACCAAATGAACCTGTCTAACCGTTTACTGTTAAAATAAGGGTTTTAGTTTGCACATATTTGCAAATGTATGTGTACGTTGCAGAGGCCACGTCATGGCACTCCAATATGTCGGCAGTCCTAACTCTGTAAATTTTGAGAGTCTCCAAAGGAGAACCTTCAAAGTTGGAACAGATATACAAGCAATGTTCAAGTCAAACCAGAACTTTTGAGTTTATATAATAAAGGAACAAATATCAAGGAGTAGAAACTGCATTAATTTTTCGACATTTTCCAATGCCACATTTATACACTTATCCCAGCATTTAATGCCTGGAAAGTTTCAGATTAGACAGCCTGCTTCACTTCACCGTTTTCACAGAAATATGCATCTCTTGTGCAATTTCACAACAGGTTGTGCATCAGTTATACAGGATCAGGCATTCCACGCGCTGAATGTTCACAGGAATGACTGCTGTGGGCTGGGAACCACCACGGCTGGGATCATCACTGACGAATGTACTGCCATCTTTGAAACGTTTACACCATTCAAATGTCTTAGTGCGTTTCATCACCGTACTGTGCTTGAAGTCTTCTGTGGATATCCACAGGTTTTATGCCTTTGTTCACAAGAAACTTCATCACCACATGCTGTTCCATGCACAATCTAACACTGCTGTCCGCCATCTTGATCAACAGTCTCTAGACTGGCCCCTGACATGTGCGCCACCTATCAGTAATAGGACACACTTTCCACTTACTACTGAGTGTAGCACCACCATGCTAGCATCCCTTTTTATACCTGTAAATGTAAAAGTCCCGGTTTGACTTGAACACCCCTCTTATTATAATGGATAGATTAAGGGCAGATGTGCCTGGAGGGAGTCCACCCTCCTTTTAAGGTATAGGGACACACTGGACACGGCTTAGCAAAATGACAGCAAAGGTATCCAGTGCGTCCCAGCACCAATTCACCACTGGTACAAACAAATGGCAACCATCCTGTCCTTTGCAGCAAAGAGCACATGGAAGGACAACGCATGTCAAAAAATAAAAAATTCACAGCTCACTTAATAGCCAGGCTGCAATAAACCAAATTAACCCTGTCCAACAGTTCACATTAAGGGCTAGTTCACACTAGATGCAGTCCAGTGCATTTTTTTTTTTCCTGCATCAAAAATGTATGCGCAGTGTTGTCCTTGTATTCCAATGGCCCTAGTTCACACTAGTGCAGTCAGTTTCGGGAGCAGAAAAAAAAAGTAGAACCTGCTGCATTTTTTCTGCGTAGAACCATACTGGATCATAGCAAACTGCACCGGAGCTTTGTGTGGTGTGAACTGTAAGCAAAAACGTATCCAAAATACATCCAGAGTGCATTTTTGTAGTGTGAACTGGCTCTAAAACAAGGGAACAGTTAGAGGCGTCCACCAAGTTGAACCTGCATAGACGCCTATTGGCTGATCTCTATGATTGGCAGTCAAATGTGCTAATAGGAGTGTGCAGGAAGGAGCAGGCAAGATTCAGCACCATCGTTGTTGCTGTTATTATTAGGCTCCATGCACACTGGGCTTTTTAATATTTATTTCGGGTACTTATATAGCGCCGTCCGTTTACGCAGCGCTTTACATATATATATATTGTACATTCACATCAGTCTCTAACCCTCAACAGGTGTACAATCTAAGGTCCCTAACTCACATTCATACATACACATACTAGGGCCAATTTAGACAGGAGCCAATTAACCTACCAGCATGTCTTTGAAGTGTGAGAGGAAATCGGAGTACCCGGAGGAAACCCACACAAGCCCAGGGAGAACATGCAAACTCCAAGCAGGAGGCGCCATGGTTTGGAATCAAACCCATGACCCATTTACTGCAAGGCAGACGTGCCAACCACTAAGCCACTGTGCTGCTGGTAACATTCTCTGTGTAAAGTCACGTTAAAAACATGAGTTTTTTCAGCGTTTTTGTATTGGTGTTTAGCTTCAAATTGCCACATTTTTTCGCGTTTGCATTTTTTAGAGTTTTTTTTATTTTTTTTGAATTTTATTTTACCAAAAAAAAAGTTTGTGTGTTTTTGGTCAAAAAAACTTCCACAACGCTGGCTTGCAGCAATTTACCGCCTTTTGCTGCGTTTTTACAGCTAAAAAAACTCCTCTAGAAACTTACTAGTTCTTTTTGTTTTTTTCCACCCAAAAAACGTCCCTGCCAAAAAACATTGATTACAGTTTGTGTGGATGGACACATAGCATAACATGCTGGAGAGTTTACTGGCTGTAGGAAAAAAACATCAAAAGCCAAAAACAGCCGCTTTAAAAACGTCCCGTGTGCATATTTGTTACAAATTTACTTTCATGTACCGTAATTAAAAATTTCCTCTCTGCAGTCAGCCGAGATTTTCTATAAGTGACTAAAGCATGACATTTCTTGTTGAGCAATAGACTTATGGGGGCAATGGATGCAATCTGATTATTATTATTATTATACAGGATGTATATAGCACCAACAGTTTGCTCAGCACTTTACAATATAAAGGGAGACAATACAGTTCAATACAAGAGGATTAGGAGGGCCCTGTTCCTTGGGGCTTACAATCTATATACAAACCATCCCCACAAATCCAATTTCATGCTCTCTGGATTAGATTTCTGCTTTTCCCAGAACTCTGCACAGGGTTTTAGGTGAAGTATACAGCATCCCCCGCCTATCCCTAGGTTTATTACAGTGTGCTTTACACTACTTCTCTTACACATACACTGATCATGTTCCTAGCCGCAGATCCCCCTCCTCCCATCAGCAGTGGGTGTGAGAAAGTTACTGGGGTGGTAGTAACTTAAGAAGAGAGACCGGTACACATCTGCAGTAAAGTTTTCAATGATATAATTGGCCCAGAGAGGATTATTTTTTTTTTCTTTAAATAAATTCCGTTGTATAGAATTTTTATCATGATCCGCATTAAGAAGAAATACAATCTGACGAGCGCTGCACATCTGTGCTATTGTTTGAATTTGATGCCTCTTCATCTTCTTCCTCTCTCACTTTCTTCCATTGTCATTAATTAAGACGCTGCCTGAGGCAATACAATAAGATGGAAAGGGAAAGTTTTATTTGAAGACTGAAACATGACAGAGAAGAAAATTATCCTTCCAACTAATTACTCTGGATATAATGAGCCACCCAACTGGAGGAATGAGCGCAAAGTATTATAGAGACAGAGTTTTATATCTTTTCCTTTTTTGCAAAGATTAAAAGGAACTTAAAGGATAAATTAAAGGGGTATTAAACCCAAAAGCAAACATATTATATTACGGATTATTATTATTATACAGTATATATAAAGCGCCAATAGTTCGCTCAGCGCTGTACATTACAAAGGGGGACAGAACATGTGACAGAACAATACCAATACAATGCAAAACATGAGCGGATTGAGGGCCCTGCTCTTTCGAGCTTACAATCTAGGAGGGAGGGGATGGTGGCACAGGAGGAGATAGCTGTGGGGGATGGGGTGGTAGGAAGAGTGGAGGAGGTCGGCAAGTTAGCAGGGGGTGGGGTAGGCTTCCCTGAAGAGATGGGTTTTCAGGGTGCGCCTAAAGGAGAGGAGAGTAGGTTATAATCTGATGGGTTGGGGCAGGGAGTTCCAGAGGATGCGTGACACCCTGGAGAAGTCCTGGAGGCGGGCATGGGAGGAGGAGACCAGGGAACTAGAGAGAAGGAGGTCTTGTGAGGAGCGGAGTGTGTGTGCTGGGCGGTACTTGGATATTAGGTCAGAGATGTAGTACGGGGCAGTATGGTGGACAGCTTTGTACGTCGGTGTTAGGATTTTGAATTTGATCCGTTGCGCAATCGGAAGCCAGTGGAGGGATTGGCAGAGGGGGGTGGCGGAGATGGAGCGGTTGGAAAGGTGAATAAGTCTGGCAGCCGTATTCAGGATGGACTGAAGCGGGGATAGCCAGCGGCGAGGCAGGCCAGTGAGGAGGGAGTTGCAGTAGTCGAGTCGTGATATGATGAGGGAGTGGATGAGCTGCTTAGTGGTTTCTGGGGTTAGGAACGTGCGGATTTTGGCGATGTTGCGGAGGTGGAGTCTGCACGAGCTTGTTAAAGATTGGACTTGGGGCTGGAAGGATAGGTTGGAGTCCAGAATGACACCAAGTACTCTGGCCTGCGGGGCGGGTTTGATGGTGGCGTTGTTGGATGTGATGGAGAAGTCAATGGGGGGTGGGGTCCGGGCTGGGGGGAAGACAAGAAACTCTGTTTTGGAGAGGTTCAGTTTAAGGAAGTGGAGCGACATCCAGTCTGATATGTCGCTCAGTAGGTGTGTGATTGGGGCGGAGACTGAGGTGGTGAGGTGGGGGGTTGAGAAATTGGATTACCAATTCTTAAATGTGCATTTGTTTTCTTTTTTATAGTCACCTGACGATCCAGCCACTAAGTCTGTTGTTTTTCAACAGAACAATTTGTCCTGCAGATGTAGTAGAGGGCTGAGACAAACCATTTGCAATTGACAGGGGTGCTTACAATGATCAGTTTTATTTACTCGTGTAAAATCTTTATCCCAAAAGGAAAAAAAAAATTCTTTAACGGCTTAAAAAGTGTTCGCTTGGGTTTGTTTTCAGTTTGTATATCTAAATCTACTAGTATGTCTAACACTCCCCGCAGTCTGATAACGCTGCTGCCCAAAGGTACCCCTGTGTTCCTTCATCCAGAGAGGGTGCACTCTAATACAGGAGGTGTGTTACTCGCCAGATCACCAGGTAACAGCAGAGGAGGAAAAAAGCCTAAAAAGGAAACCTAATGCAGCCACCACATCTAATGATTGGTAATTTGCAAAAAAAAAGAAATTGCAATACAATGCATTTAAAAAAAAAAGTACATGTAACCACAAGTGCATTCAACACTCAGTGGGGTTAATTTACTAAAGGCAAATAGACTGTGCACTTTGTAAGTGTATTTTCACTCATACTCTGGGTAAATGAGTGCAACTGCACTTGCAAAGTGCACAGTCTATTTGCCGTTAGTAAATCAATCCCTATGTGCTCTAAATGCAATATACATGATGTGAGTCCAGCTTTAAAGTAAGAGCCTGTTGTACAGCTTCTCCTACTGCCTCTTGAAATGTATTAATGGAGATACCTGTGTTAACAAGCTTTTTCTTCTTGGCAGGGAACAGGCAGAGGTTGTAAGACATATGCTGGCCATACATGAGTCGAATTCTGAAAGAATTTTCTTCCGAAAATTGCAACTAAGAATTTTAGGTTGAATTTAGGGGGCCACAGGATCGGCCGATTTTCGTGCAGCCGTCAAATTTGAGTGATCGGCAATGTTGGAAATTTTTTGAAGAATAAATTTCTAATTAATAAAGGGAGAATCGTGTGAGAAGTATAATTGAAAACCATATGAGCATGAGCTGTGACCGGGAAAGAACAGAAGATTCCCAGCCACAGAAATTCTTTTCTGTAGCAACGTGAAATTGAAGTCGCTATCGGCACCAAAAGTTTCTCAGATGTTTTTTGAATTGGGCACCACACACTAAAAAGAGCAGTTAAAGCCAGAAAAGTAGAGCAGTGGCTTTATTGAATTCCCCCCATAATGTTGTATTTGGCTGTAATAAAATACTAATGTGTTACAGGTCCATGAATCATTTCTGTTCTAAATTAATAAAAAGCACAGTAAGAAAAGGAAATCTTAATTTTTGTTATACTTTTTCATTCTGAGACTGTATGAATCTACAGAGTCAACTGATTGTCTAGCTATATGCAGACTAATTGGAAAAATGGTCCCCAAAATGTCATTTTTTTTTTTTTTTTTTTTTTGTCATTTCAGGTTTAAAAGTTGGAGATGAAGTGATGGAGATTAATTCAGCCGCAGCACGAGATCTCAACTCTGCGATGCTAAAACATGTCCTGGCCAAACCGTTACTGTGCCTTACAGTCCGTACCTGTCCTGAGTTGGAGGAGAACCAGGCTCTGATGGAGGCACCGCCACGCCGATCCGAGGCTGATTGTAACGATTACAATCTGTTTGCCAGCAGTCGAGGTAAAGAGAATTCTATGTAATTTTCATTTGTTATATACAGTAAGCAAGTCTGCCACGAGGTCCATCCAGTCAATGATCTTAAAGAACAGCTCCATCCAAATTATATAAATGGTTTGATTAGAGTTGGGTACAGTTTGAACTTTTCACTGGGTCTCATCTGCTGTCCAGGACCTCACAGGGTAGATCTCTTCCCATTATTGGCTTGGGTGGGACAGGCTGTGCTTACCTGAATGCCTGTTCTTCTGTAGTAAAGGGTAAAACCACCCTAACCTTACTGGTTCTCAGCAAAGCCCATACAGGAATGCCTAGTCTAACCTGACTGTAGGGTTATTTGGATGAGTGCAGTGGAATGCATCAAAGTGGGACATACTCTGTTAATGTGTAGCGCTACTCCCGTAGGAGCCGCAGCTGTAGAGGTCTTCCTCAAAAGCTTTGCCCCAGAGCCAAGTACAAAGGCTCATTCACATGTTTCTTCATTAACCAGTCTAGGGGTGTTGTTTTTGTTATTTTTATTTTTGGAGAACTTGGATAGGGATGAGGGAATTAGGTGGGATAACACCAACTCCAAAAACAAGAACTATGTACAGGTGGGGACTTTAGGTATTCTTTTGGATAAGCTATGACGAAGTCCGTGCTTGAAACAATCAGTAGACTTCAGTTTTAAGACAGCAGCAGTAGTAGAAGTAGTAGCAACTAGAGAAGAGTCCCTTGAAGTAGGAGATTAATGGACAAAGCTCTTAGGAACACCAGCCGATGCCCCCTTTAGCTAGACCCACAGCTGGCTCCCTAGCACGAGAGCCAGGGGTGTATTTACCACAAGGCAAACAAGGCAGTTGCCTAGGGCAGCATTTTTTAGGGGGCAGCACTGCCCCCTGGAAGAAGGGACATATGGAGTATGGAGACCAGGTGGGATCCGAGAGAGGCTGCGGGCTGCTTGATGGTATATGCAGAGCCCAACTGTTGTTCCCGGGGATGTCCACGGCTGTAAAGGTCAGTGTCTTTCTCTCTGTCCCCAGGGGGTGGGTGTTGGTTGAAGGCTCTCTTGGGTAAGGGGGGGTGATGGGGCAGGGGTGTTGTTGTTGGTCACTGTCAGGCTTTCTCCATGGGGTGGGGGAGGGAGAGGAGTTCTGGTGTTGGTCAGAGTCAGGCTCTCTATGCCGGGGAGGAGGGGCATCTGATTTTTGTGTTGCCTAGGGCAGCACAAAACCTAAATACACCACTGACCAGAGCACAAAGTCTCTGAGATCCTTTCAGAGGTGTACTCACAAGGCCCAAGGACAGCGGATTACCCTCTTCTGTGATCCCAGACCAGATCTTCAGTAGATGGCCCCTCAGTCAGCTCTTTCACAGCCCGGGTCTCAGCATTCAAGCTATCATGTTACCCACCTGAGGCCCACAACAGCAGATGCAGCAGCATTGCCCGGGAGGGCAGCAATCCCCCTCCAGGCTGGACCAATCCTATCCAGGAAAGGACCCAGAGCCCAGTGTGCTCACTGAATATATACAGTTACCCAGCATGCCATTTGAGCCCCTCTCTATCTGGGGTAGTCCAACCACAGCAAATCATATGTCGATTGTATACAATGGATGGTTTCCTGTTATGCCATCCATTGTATACAATTATGTTGTTAGCTGTGACTGGTCAAGGCAGTCACATGATACAGATAGTGCCAATTACAGTCCATCTGTATCATGTGATCAGCTTTGCCCAATCACAGCTAATCACAACAAAAGACTGAATGAATCAGTTTCATTCAGTAACAATGATTGCAAATATAAATGAAATACATTGGTATTAGCAATCATAATGTGTTAAAAAAAAAAAAATCCTTATCACTTGCCCAGAGTAGTTCAATGTTACTATGGTAACATTGTATTGCTTTGGTCACAGTGTGCTGAAAAATAAAATAGTTAAAAGAAAAACATTTAATAAAAAAAAAAGAAACCTTTGAAAAAAATATAAATTCAGTTAATATTATTATTATTTTCACCAAAGAAATGTAGCAGAATATATTTTAACTTAAATTTATGAAGAAATGTTATTTATTTGCAAAATTTATAACCGAAACAAAAGTGCGTTTTTTTTTTTTTTTTTTTTTTTTTCAAATGTTTCAGGTGTTTTTTTTTTTTTATTTAGCAAAAAATAAACTCAGAGGTGATTAAACACCACCAAAAAGAAAGCTCTATTTGTGGGAAAAAAATATGATAAAAATGTAATATGGGTACAGTGTTGCATGACCGCGCAATTGGCATTCAGAGTACAACAGTGCTGAAAGCTGAAAATTAGCCTGGGCAGGAAGGGGGTATAAGTGCCCGGTATTGAAATGGTTAAACAAGCTGTTAGGCTGCAATGGGTGTCAGTAATAATTGAAATGTGTTTGCAAGTGAAGTATGACCAAAGCTTCTTTGACCTTACTTCTCTTCTGGATCACAGAAGTGCACTTACTTGTGTTCTCCAGTGACCCATAATCAGCGTACAGCTAAAGCCTGCTGTTGGCTGATATCACAGAGCTGATTCAGGCTCTGCAAACATCCTGACAATAATGTTGGGATCCACCCAGATGCTCGACTGTCAGCTGGCTCAGCCTCTGTGTGCTGCTGAGAGCCAGTCACTCCTGCCTCTTCCACAGCCTGGCACTCCAGTGATCAGTGGAGGGGCAGAGCAAAAAGTGGTGACTGGCAGTCACTGAGGACTGAGAATTGAGAAATCAGTGGTCGTGTGATCACTCATTTCTCAGGAGCCAGCGGTCGACAGCTGCAGCTTTGGTCCAATGCTGCAGCAGGGAGGCGAGTATGAATGTTTGTTTTTTTTACCATGCCCACTTTTCTCCTTTAAAGCCTTCTGAGACCTCTTGCAAATTGTTTAAAGCAAGGATAGGCAACCTCGGCTCTTCTGCAATGGTGAAACTACAAGTCCATTCTGCCTCTGGGAGTCCTGCCTATAGCTGTCAGTATCGCAATCCATCGCTAAACCTGTAGCTCCACAAAGTGCCGAGGTTCCCCAACACTGGTTTAAATTGACAGCCAGCACTCCCACTTCTGTAATCCATATCCTCAAGCTATGGCTGAGGGTTGTTTTGCAAATATTTTTTGCACGGCACTTTACAATATAAAGGGAGGCAGTACAGTTACAATACAATAAAAATCAATCGGGTTAAGAGGACCCTGCTCATAAAAGCTTACAATCTATTAACCGCCTCCTGCCCACCATATAAGGTAATGACGGGAGCAAGGCGGTTTTCTCGTTCTGGGAAGACGTCATATGAAGCCCTCCCACTCTAACCGAGCTTGCACACCCGCGGGTGCACGCAGCGTGGCGATTGGTGGTGCACTGTGTCCCTGGGACACAGTGAATCACCGATCCACAGAGCCGAAGACGTTGGCTCTGTCATGTGATCAGCTGTGTCCAATCACCGCTGATTGCATGTAAATAAGGAAATGTTGGTTATCGGCAGTCCTCTCCTCACGAGCTGTCAAGCTGACCGCTCATGAGGAGAGGAGAGCCGGTAATCGGTGTTACTCAGATGGGACATGTACACTGATCATCAGAGCACTGATGATCAGTGTAGCCCCAGCAGTGCCACCTGCCAGTGCCCATAAATGCCACATATCCGTACCTATCAGTGCCCATCTAAGCTGCCTTTCAGTGCCACCTATCAATGCCAGTCAGTGCCACCTATCAGTGCACAGCAGTGCCACCTAACACTGCCTATCAGTGCTGCCTATCAGTGCCATATGAGTGCTGCCTTTCAGTGCCCATCAGTGATGCCTGTCAGTGCCCATCCATGCTACCTACCAGTGCCTCCTCATCAGTGCTGCCTATCAGTGCCCATCACTGCAGCCTCATTAGCGCACATCAGTGAAGGAGAAAAATCACTTATTTACAACATTTTAAAACAAACTAAGAAAACATTTTTTTTCAAAATTTTCAGTTGTTTTTGGTTTGTTTAGCAAAAAATAAAAAAAACACAGAGGTGATTAAATACCACCAAAACAAAGCACTGTCTGTCTCAAAAAAATAATAAACATTTCATATGGGTACAGTGTTGCATGACCGTGCTCTTGTCATTCAAAGTGCGACAGATCTGAAAGCTGAAAATTGGCCTGGGCAGGAAGGGGGTATAAGTACCCGGTAGGCAAGTGGTTAAGGTGGGACAAGTTGTAAAAAAAGTTTATAACTGTTCTGTTGTTAGATGGAGGTGGATTAGGCTTTCCTGAAGAGATGAGTTTTTGGAGATCGCCTAAAGGTGGCTAGAATAGGAGATAGCTGGACAGATTGGGGTAGAGAGTTCCAGAGGAGGGGAGAAGTCATTAATCAAAGAGGAAGTACCCCCATGTCCCACCAAAGAGGAGACCCCAGGAAATGGGGATTTTGAAAAGCCCAAATACTAAACACAAAAAAAGAGAATATAAATAAGCCTATTTTTTATTTTCCAAAATTAAAAAGTATATCATCATATAAAAACATTAGATACCAGCTACAAGTACAGTATAAAAGTTCAAATAATCAGATGAATCTGTGCGCTTCGCTCAAGAAGAGCTTTCTCAGGATCCACTGATCCTTAGTCTTTGTAATGTCATAGCTGATAAACAATAGAATCAATACATTGTTCCATGGTCAAAATACAGTTGCATACCGTATTTATACCATACAATGAAGGGTGTTTAGTCCAAATTTTTATTTCCACTATATAATGGCCAGGAGTACATAGTATTTTTTTTTTTTTGCAGGATTTTTATATTTTATTTTATTCCCCTCCTTCTCTTCCTTACTTTTTTCCTTTCAGAAACCACAGAGATGTTTATTAAATAATGATGAGATTTGTGTGGTATAAATATGACATGTAACGCCTGCATTTTGAGCATGTACCAATGTATTGATTGTATTGTTTATCATCTATGATATCATAAAGATTGAAAAACAAAGTGGATCCCAAGAATACTCTTTTAGGGCAAAACGTGTTGATCCATCTAATTGTTTGAACATTTATACTGTACTTGTTACTTGTAGTATCTAATGTTTTTGCATAATATACTTTTTTTTTTTCATTTGGAAAATAAAAATAGGTTTTTACTTTTATTCTTTCGAACTACCTTTTCTTTTGTGTTTTTTATTTGGGCTCTTCAAAATCCCTATTTTCCACAGTCTCCTCTTCGGAGGGACATGGGCACAAGTGGCACCCCCACAAAAGCGCAGTGTGAGTTCCCGCATGCAGACACGCATGGTGGCACTTTGATTAATGACTATAGTTGGGAATTGTGCCAATGTACATAAGGTGACAAGATCTTCCACCTAATATTTGTTATAGGCTCTAGAGAAGTCTTGGAGACTTGCATGGGAGGAGGAGACAAAGGAGCAGGAGGTCCTAGGAGGAGAGGACAGTTTGGGTGATATTTGGAGACAAGATTGGTGATGTAGCTGAGGGCAGAGTTGTGGATGGCTTTGTATGGTGAATTTATTTGCTGAACGATGGAAACCAGTGGAGTGTTTTGCAAAGAGTGGAGTTTGAGGAGGAGCTGGTGGTCAACAGTATCAAAGGCCTCGGAAAATCATATGGAAGAAAAATATATTTGAAATATATTTTAAAAATATTCTTCCCAAATATATTGACATATGTTTGAAATACTACCATTTTGGCCATATTCAATATATTTCAAAATATATTTCAATAAATATATATACACTGTATGTTGAAATGCGTTATTACAAAATATATGAAAAATATTTATAAAAATAAATTTCAAATATACTGTATGTCTTTTAAAAATACAAATCTACATTTTTGGAATGCATTTACATATGTAAAAATATGTCAATTACGTTTTTATGTTAAAAATATCTGTAGAATATATTTAAAAAAGTCTATTTTTAAAAATATTTTTCATATATTTTGGAATATATAAATGCATTTCAACATGCAGTGTGTGTGTGTATATGTATATATGTATATTTGTGTGTGTGTGTATATGTATGTGTGTATATACAGTTGCAAGAAAAAGTATGTGAACCCCTTGGGATTATGTGGAGTTTTGCATGAATTGGGCATAAAATGTGCTCTGAACGTCATCTAAGTCACAATAATAGAAGAACACAGTCTGCTGAACATAATACTACACAAACATTAGATGTTGCCATGGTTTAATTGCACATAACATGTAAACATTCACAGTGCAGGGAGGAAAAAGTATGTGAGGCCCCATATTAATGACTTCTCCCAGAGCTAATTGGAGCCAGGAGTGAGCCAACCTTGACTCCAATCAGTGTGATGATATTGGATGTGTTGCTGACAGCTGTCCTGCCCTTAAAAAACACACACCTGTTTTGGGTTTACTGGTTTCAAGAAGCACTGTCTGATGTGAACCATGCCTCGCAGAAAAGAGCTCTCAGAAGACCTACGATCAAGAATTGTTGACTTGCATGAAGCTGGAAAGGGTTACAAAAGTATCTCCAAAAGCCTTGATGTTCATGTGTCCACGGTAAGACAGACTGTCTACAAATGGAGAAAGTTTAGCACTGTTGCTACTCTCCCTAGGCGTGGTCATCCTGTAAAAATGACTGCAAGAGCACAGCGCAGAATGCTGCATGAGGTAAAGAAGAATCCCAGAGTGTCAGCTAAAGACCTACAGAAATCTCTGGCACATGCTAACATTTTTGTTGACACATCTACAATAAGGAAAACATTAAACAAGAATGAAGTACATGGGAGGACACCACGGGGGAAGCCATTGCTGTCCAAAAAGAATATTGCAGCATGTTTGAAGTTTGCAAAAGAGCACCTGGATGTTCCACAGCACTACTGGCAAAATATACTGTGGACAGATGAAACCAAGATTGAGTTGTTTGGGAAGAACACACAACACTATGTGTGGAGAAAAAAAGGCACAGCACACCAACATCAAAACCTCATCCCCACTGTAAAACATGGCGGAGGGAGCATCATGGTTTGGGGCTGCTTTGCTGCCTCAGGGCCTGGACGGATTGTTGTCATTGATGGGAAAATGAATTCCAGAGTTTATCAAGACATTTTGCAGGAAAACGTACAACTATCTGTCCGCCAACTGAAGCTCCGCAGAGGATGGGTGATGCAACAGGACAATGACCCAAAGCATACAAGTAATTCAACAAAACAATGGCTGCAACAGCACAGAATACGCCTTCTGGAATGGCCCAGTCAGAGTCCTGACCTCAACCCGATTGAAATGCTGTGGCATGACCTTAAGAGAGCGATTCACACCAGACATCCCAAGAATATTGCTACACTGAAACAGTTTTGTGAGGAGGAGTGGTCCAAAATTACTCCAGATCGTTGTGCAGGTCTGATCTGCAACTACAGGAAACGTTTGGTTGAGGCTATTGCTGCCAAAGGAGGGTCAACCAGTTATTAAGTCCAAAGGTTCACATACTTTTTTCCTCCCTGCACTGTGAATGTTTACATGTTATGTGCAATTAAACCATGGCAACATCTAATGTTTGTGTAGTATTATGTTCAGCAGACTGTGTTCTTCTATTGTTGTGACTTAGATGACGTTCAGAGCACATTTTATGCCCAATTCATGCAAAACTCCACGTAATCCCAAGGGGTTCACATACTTTTTATTGCAACGGTATATATTTATGTATATATATATGTGTGTGTGTGTGTGTTTTTATGTATATATTATTATTATACAGGATTTATATAGCGCCAACAGTTTGTGCAGCGCTTTACAGTATAAGGGAGACCGTACAATTACAATACATTTCAGTACAGAAGGAATGTGGGGGCCCTGCTCGTGGAGCTTATATATATACACATACATACACACACACTGCATGTTGAAATGCGTTTTTTTTATATATTACAAAATATATGAAAAATATTTTTAAAAATATATTCTACAGATTTGTTTTTTAACATATAAAAAAGTTATTTTAACATATATTTTTACATATGTAAATGCATTCCAAAAATGTAGATTTGTATTTTTAAAGACATACAGTATATTTGAAATGTATTTTTAAAAATATTTTTCATATATTTTATAATAACGCATTTCAACATACAGTGTATATATATTTATTGAAATATATTGAATATTGCCAAAATTGTAGTATTTCAAATACAAGCCAATATATTTGGGAAGAATATTTTTAGAATATATTTCCAATGTATTTTTCTTCCATGTTGGAAGGTCTAGTAGTGAGAGTTTGGAGTAGTGGCTGTACATGCTGAAGTAAGCGTGTGCAAGTCTTTGTCAAGCTCTTGCAATTATTTGGAGAATTCTAGAGAGGGCTGGACCCAACAAAGCTTGGCCATACACTAATAGAAGTCTGGCCGGTTGTGCCGGAACCTCGCCGAATTTCCATCCTCTGTGGCAATCCCTGGTCGACAGAAGTTAATAGTTCGATGGACTTCTGTTGAAGGGACATGCCGCAAATCTTTTCTCAATCAGTGGTTGCAGCCGCTATATTCTGACAGTGACAAGTCCCGCAATGTCCTCCATCCACCTTGTTCGTGTGGTTTGTCTTTTTTTTTCCTACATTCAGCCCACTGGCTAGCTGTTGCCTAGGTGATCTTATTATCTGCTTGTGGCTTTTGTTATGTTCTTGTGTGGTATATTGGAGGTATCGGGAGCAATCAATCATTCTGTATAGCAGTTTCATAACTGAATGTTCTTGTGACGCTTCATTACAATGCGGGGGAAGAAAGTCCTCTTTGCTAACTTTTCTTCCAGATTGTTTGCAAGTCAGACCTGCAGCAAATAAACTGTTTTAAAGAGGACCTGTTGATATAATGCTCCAAAGATGGCGGGGTAGTGTAGATACTGGAGGCATTTTATATCAAACTAGTGCAAACTACAAACTTACAGCTAATGCAGAGTTCCCTTTATCAGGATGGACTAGTTTATAAATGTCCCTGGGTAGTCTTCATTGCTTCAACCATTGCTTCTGTGATGGATGGTCCAGTACACATCGGTGTATTTTGGACTACAGGCGGTCATCTCTCTCATTGTTGTAGCTTACCAGTCCCTATAGGGGTTGTAAACCCTTACATATTACCCAGTGAAGTCACTGGCCTCAGATGATACAGAGATTAAACAAATCCTCCCACATAAGTTGTACCTGTTTATCTATAGCTGTATTTTCCCCTCCATCCATTCAAAGTGCAGAATTTATACAGAAATTCTTAGATCCAAAAAGCAGGGGGCATGGAGCTGAAGTTACATCAGTGAGGAGAGCCCTGAAAACTGATTGGAGGGAAGAGACCACTCCCCCCCCCCCTTTCACACAGCACACAGGAACAGAGCTGAGGCTGTCAATCTGCTGGAGGTTCCTCCCTGTCACCTTTTTTTCCCTAGGTGTCAGGAAAAGTTGTCAGAAGTGATTCATGCTGATAGCAGAGGAACAAAACAGCAGACAGGAATGATACTCCTACACAAGTTGTACCTGGTTATCTACAGCTGTCTTTCCCCTAAATCCATTCAAAGTGCAGAATTTACACAGACATTCTTAGATCCGAAAAGCAGGGAGTTGAAGTTGCATCAGTGAGGAGAGCCCTGAAAGCTGATTGGAGGGAAGAGACCCCCCCCCCCTTCTTCACACAGGAACAGAGCTGAGGCTGTCAATCTGCTGGAGGTCCCCTCCCTGTCACCTTTTTTCCCTAGGTGTCAGGAAAAGTTGTCAGAAGTGATTCATGTTGATAGCAGAGGAACAAAACAGCAGACAGGAATGACACTCCCAGTGCTCTTAATTGAGACAAGCACACACTATTGAGGGATTTGCTTTGTTCATATTTCATGTCCTGAGGTTTACAACCACTGTTAGGTTTTTTACCCTAATGCATTCTAAGCCCTGGTTATAATTTAACTCCTTTATAAATACCTGAGCTCCAGGGGGAAGGGGGCGCCGCAGTGCCCTGCTGTCTGTGTTTATGGATGCAGGCAGCAGGGCTTGGAAGCAATCCAACGTGAGTGCCACTTCCTATAGGGGCACTGGATGAAGAGAAGGATCCAAAAGTGCGGGTGGGAGATCTGGTAAGAAGATGATTGGGGTCGGTTTGTGCAAAACCATTGCGCTGAGCAGGTAACATGACATCTTTATTATTTTAATTAAAAAATAAAAATTAAGCTTTACAATCACGTTAACCATATCAAGTCCGGACACTTTCACCCCCTTCCTGTCCAGGCCGATTTTCAGCTTTCAGCGCTGGCACACTTTGAATGACAATTGCGCGGTCATGCAACACTGTACCCATATGAATTTTTTAGCATTTTTTTTTAGACAGATAAAACTTTATTTTGGTGGTATTTATTCACCACTGGGATTTTTATTTTTTTGCTATATAAATGAAAAAGTCCAAACATTTTGAAAAAAGTGTTTTTCTTATAAAATTTTGCAAAAAATCTTTCTTCATAAATCTTGGCCAAAATTTATTCAGCTACCTTTTTAGTAAAAAAAAATAACTAAAATTAGTTTATAACCAAAAATGATAACTTTTCAAAATTTATTTTACATTTTTATTTTATTCTTTTATATTTGCTTTTTTTTTTTTTTTTAATATACTGTCACCCTAGTAGTACAGTGTCACTACTTGTAGGGGGTGATGAAGATTTTTTTTTTTTTTTTCAAAGGCTGTAAGAGCAATAATTTCCCCTTCTCATTGAGAAATACTGTGTGAGCTGTGATTGGTCACAGTTTGTCACATGGTACAAGGCTGTTGTGAATAGCCTTGTACCATGTGACCTCTGTGATCATTCAGATTTCACACGTAGTAAGCAATGATGTCAGGAAGTGACCGTTTGCTTACTACTATTCATGTGATCACTGATTGGCCGATCAGTGATCACATGATCGGTACCTCACACAGAAGTCCCATACAGCAATCTGTGTTCTGTTGTGTCCTCCGGACACAGAGCGCACCGGATCGCGGTGCCGCGCGCTCCCAGGGAGCGTGCACAGGCTGTAAATGCAGGAGCCATTTATGAACGGCAACTCGCTCCTGCACTGCTCCCCTCCTGCCGTTTATGTACATGGGCCAGACGGGAAGTGGTTAAGTGAACGTAAACCCAATGAAGTGACTATCCTCAGGTAATACATAGAGATGAAACAAATCCTCCTAGATAAGTTGTATTTGTTTATCTATCTCTCTCTCTTCTCTACATCCATTCAAAGCCCAGAATTTACACAGCTTGCCTGAGCTTTCAGAAAACGGGGCGCAATGCTGAAATTATACACTGCAGAGCTCAGTGAGGAGACCTCTGAGAGCTGATTGGACGGAAGGTGCACACTCTCCTTCACACAGCACACAGGAGCAGAGCTGAGGCTGTTAATCACAGACTGTGGGCTGGAGCTCCCTCCCTTGTCACCTTTTTTACCTCTGTGTCAGGAAAACTTTTCAGAACTGACTTATGCGAATACCAGAAGAACGAGGCAGCAGACAGAAATGATGTACACTATAGAGGGATATGCTTTGTTCATATTTCTTGTCTGAGGTTTACAACCTCCGGACACAGCGGGCACCGGATCGCGGTCCCAGGGAGCGCGCACAGGCAGTGAATGCGGAGGCTGTTAATAAACAGAACCCCCTCCTGCACTGCTCCCGTCTGGCCCATGTACATAAACGGCTGGACGGGAAGTGGTTAAAGCGGGATTAGAGATGGACCAATACCTTTTTGAATGCAAAATGTATGTATGTTTTTGTTTTAGTTTATATTACACTTCGCATATTTTGACTACTAAGGCCTCATGCGCACAGGATGTTTTTGCAGCCACTTTTAGGGGTGTCAGACAATTTTTTTTTTTTCTGCTTCCAAACGGCCCTTTGTGTTATCTTATGTATCCATCAGGGGCGGACTGACAACTCATGGGGCCCCCAGGCAATAGGGGATCACGTGGCCCCGTGTCCTTGCCCAAACACAAAAAAGCCTATGAAAAAGGTACCAGGGGCATCTCATGGGGCTCCCTACTGACCCCGGGCCCTCGGGCAATGCCTGAGTTTCCAAATGGTCAGTCCGCATCTGGTGTCCATGCATACACAGAGTTTTAGAAGCTATTAGTAGCAGTAGCATTTACCAAAAGAAAAAAATACCCAGGGTTAGTGCTTCCAGGAGCAGCAGCATTTTGGCAGAAAAAAAATGCTTGATTTGTGTAAACACACCTAATTCTAGGCACATTTGGTGCTTGAGTGTTAATTTATTTTGTTGGCCAGAGTAATATTTACTCTGGTCTTTGAAATAAACTAAAGCCCAATCGCTTGACGCCTGTAAATGTGCCTAAACACTTGTAAAAGCATTATACACTTCGGTACGGGCAGCACAGTGGCTAAATGGTTTGCACTTCCGCCTGGCAGTACTAGGGTTGTTGGTTCGAATCCCAACCACGGCACCACCTGCCTGGAGTTTGCATGCGTGGGTTTCCTCCGGGTACTCCGGTTTCCTCCCACACTCCAAAGACATGCTGGTAGGTGAATTGGATCCTGTCTAAGTTGTCCCTAGTATGTGTATGTATGAATGTAAGTTGGGGACCTTAGATTGTACCCCCTTGAGGGTTAGGGACTGATGTGAATGTACAATATATATGTAAAGCGCTGTGAAAATTGACAGCGCTATATAAGTACCTGTAATTAATAAACAAATAATAAGCCTCAGGCATTTTTTCTGCCAAAACACTGCTGCCAAGAGGAGGTGATTTTTTAAAATGTCCTGTGTGCCTCAATCTGAAGTCAGAAATTCTGAAAGCTGACACTCCACTAGAGGGCAGTATATCAGCACGTTTTGAGAATGCTTTCCCCTGGCTCTGCGCTGTAGCCAGCTGTTCAGTTTTAGCTGCCCTGCTGTACATGGAATTAGGTGAAATTACAGTAAATGTATATTGTATACGTGAATATCATAGGCTGCCTTTCTCTCTAATTTTTTTTTTTCCTTTTATAAAGGCTACAGAGACATTGCTGCTCAGTATGAATGATTGTGCCACAATTGTGCTCCTGTTTTATCATACAGAGGAGTTTACTTATTGTATCAGATTTTGTTAATCGTGAATTATTTGCCAGTTTATGGAACAGCTTTAGTCCATGGTAGATAGTCTGTAGATCTGCACCCAACCCTTGTGATGCACAGCTTTCAACCAGGGCCGATGCTACTATAGGCAAACTAGGCAGCCGCCTACGGCGCTGGGGGTGCTGAGAGGGCAGTACAGCCGGCCCTGCTGTAACAATTATATTTTCACTTGGCCCCATCAGTGCACCGGTGAGGAGCGGGGGGGGGCTCCTTTTTTTTTTTTTTTTTTTTTTTTTACCTAATTCGGGCGCACGCTGTGTTTTGCAATGCTGATCTGTGGTGGGCCAAGTAGCTGGTCTTGCCTAGGGTGCAAAATTGTCTAGCACTGGCCCTGCTTGCAACCCAACCTACGGCTTGGTTCTGACCCAACACAGCTACCGCTAGAGCTTGTACTCACAGCTCTAATCAGACCACAACCTGCTTTTGTCTGCAACACAACCTACTTCCAAAGCTTGTCCTCAAAACTCTATCCTTGTACTAGGACCTACCATGTTGTTGTTACAGGACTTATATAGCGCCAACAGTTTGCGCAGCGCTTTACAAAATGAAGGCAGACATTACAGTTACAATACAATTTGGTACAAGAGGGAACGGAGGGCCCGGCTCGTTAGAGCTTACAATCTAGGAGGAAGGGTTGAGTGATACAAAAGGTAATAGCTGTGGGGGGATGAGCTGATGGAGGAAATAAATGGTGGTTTACTAGGAAGAAGCAGGATAGACTTCTTTAAAGAGAGATTTTCAGGGATCGTCTAAAGGTGGATAGGTTTGGAGGCAGCTGGACAGATTGGGGTAGAGAGTTCCATAGGATGGGAGAAGCTCGGGAAAAGTCCTGGAGGCGAGCATGGGAGGAGGTGACACGGGAACTAGAGAGCAGAAGGTCTTGGGAGGATCGAAGAGAGTGGTTTGGTCAAAACTTTGGGGCCTGGTTGGTGATGTAGCTGGGGCAGAGTTGTGGATGGCTTTGTATGTTAGTATTTTGAATTTTATTCGTTGAGCGAGTGGAAGCCATTACGGTGAGAGATGCCATGTTACAAGTAGTCATTGTCATGTTACATGGGAGATGCCCCAGTGCACGTGAGGACGGCATACACTTTACATTTAATTTGGATGTTGCCGTTTTTGTATTTTTTTTTTTTTTTCCCATAAAACTGTTTATTTGGGTCACATCATAAATGCAGACAAATACAATATCATAGAAGATCAACATGACCAACTATATGTAGCAAGAATGAATAGCAATACTTTTCAGAAAATCCAATATCTTACATACATGCAATCTCTATAAACTGTCATAAAGCCGCAGACAGTTTGTGACTACACAAACAATGACAAATAGAAAAAGGCATATCGAAGAGTAGATTCAGAGGGGGATAAGAAGAAGAGAAAAAAAAGGGGGGGGATTAAGGATGGGTGTAGATGTGGGGAGAGCTTTGAGCAAATCGATGGGGGCCGTTTTAGATTTTTGCTGTAATCTACCCTAATTTTTTAAATGATTAAGCTTGAACCCCAGAAAAACGGCTTAATAAACAGATTAAGTACATATAAGAGATGCTCAACTGGTCAAAAATATTTGTATTTTCGGCCATCCAGTCCTGACATTTAAACAGCTCTGTCAGGCAACATAGACCTGTCTGGCAGGGAAAGAGACCTGACTTTTTCCTCTGCTACTGTTAACATTTACAGAGTTTGTCCCTCCCCGATCCTGTGACTGGACAGTGAGGAGAATCAGAAAGTGATTAGCTCATGTCCCTGTCACTCTGCTTTCTCCTTCCATCGGCATGCCTCCTTTCACTTGGAGCACACATAAATGGCCCCTTGTGCTGCTTCTTCCTCCCCCAGTCTGAGCTTTGCAGTACAAGGACTGAAGGAGTCTGATACTAAATCAAATTCACGTCTTTGCACTGCTTACAGGAAAAAAAAGCAAACCTGTAAAGAGGTTGTGAACCTAAGCCATGAAATATGCACAAAGCATATCCCTCTATAGGGTGTCTTGATTAAGAGCACGAAGTGCCATTTCTATCTGCTGCCTCTTTTCTCTGCTATTTTCATTCATTTTGACAAGTTTTCCTGACACCAAGAGAAATGAAGGAACAGGGAAGAGAGCTCCAGCACACACCCAGTGATTGCCAGCCTCAGCTCTGTTCCTGTGTGCTCTGGGAAAGGGGTGTGTCCCTTCCTTCCAATCAGGGACAGAAGCTCCTAACACTGAGCTTTGCAGAGTGTAACATCATCTCCCTTCCCCCTACTTTCTGAAAACTCAGACATGCTGTATAAATTCTGCACTTTGAACAGCTGTAGAGAAGAAAGTTCCGCAGATAACTTACGCTAGAAGGATTTGTCTCATCTCTGTATCACCTGAGGCCAGTTCAGCTTTAAAGGATTTCTGCTGCTGCCATGTTACAAGAGACTGTTAAAGATAACTACATGTTTAAAGAATTCTTTACATGCCCCCTTCCCCACCCTTCTGATCATGGTGAGCTTATCTCAATTTCCACTCTAGGCTTTTGCTCTAGTTGTGTGTTAAAAAGATACGTTTGCTTTTCACTTTATACAGTGCATCGGCTGCTCAGAGTGCTGAGCTTGTCCACTTTGTTCTGTGGAGGAACATGGAATATGCACTTCATATAACATAGAGCTGGAGAGGGAGAAGAGAGGAGAATTGAAAAATGATGCCCAGCATTGTAATCCAAGAGATGGCAAGCACTATAAAGTCTACATGTGATTAGGGAGGTGATCACATCTAACATTTTTTTTTTTTTTTTTTAAGTGAAGGTAAACCCAATGAAGTGACTATCCTCAGGTAATACATAGAGATGAAACAAATCCTCCTAGATAAGTTGTATCTGTTTATCTATAGCCCTCTCTTCTCTACATACATTCAAAGCCCAGAATTTACACAGCTTTTCTGAGTTTCATAAAACGGGGCACAATGCTGAAATACTACAGCATACTACAGAGCTCAGCGAGGAGACCTCTGAGAGCTGATTGGAGGGAAGGCGCACACTCCCCTTCTCATAGCACACAGGAACAGAGCTGAGGCTGTCAATCACAGGCTGTGGGCTGCAGCTCCCTTCCTTGTCACCTTTTTACTTCTCATCGTCAGGAAAACTTGTCAGAACAGACTTATGCTGATACCAGAAGAACGAGGCAGCAGACAGAAATTACACACACTATAGAGGGATTTGATTGACAGCAGCAGCTAATGGCTCCTGCTGCTACCTGCTATTTGGGGCAGATGTCAGGCTCGCTCCCCAAGCTAGGCTGTGTATGTCCATAGACACACACACACACACTCACACTTTTTCATTTGGTCCTGCATTCCTCTCTGCTCACAGGATTTGATTAACAGCAGCAGCCAATGGCTCCTGCTGCTACCTGCTATTGGGGCAGATGTGCAGGCTTGCTCCCCAAGCTAGGCTGTGTATGTCCATAGACACACGTACATAATCTGGTTTGGTCCCGCCTCCCTCTCTGCTCACAGGGTTTGACTGACAGCAGCAGAAGCCAATGACTTTTGCTGCTACTAGATCCTCCTGTGAGGAGAGAAAGGCAGGGGGGCACAGTGCTAGATCGATACAGGACTCAGTTGAGTGTTGGGGGGATATGGCACAGCAAGAGGCAAAACATTTTTTTTTACCTTAAAAGAAAAGTGCAGGAATAAAAAATAAGAGATTTTTACATACCTAGATGGCTGCAGCATTGATCCAATGCTGCAGCTGTTCCTCGCCAGCTCTAAGACTGAGAACTGAGCGATTACACGACTGCTGATTGCTCAGTTCTCAATATTGACTGAGAATAGATTGGTGACTGTGAGTCACTGCTCCCTGCTTTGCCCTCCAGGGGGTGGCTCAGGCTGTCGGGGGTGTGCTGAGAGGGTTAGCCAGCTGCTGGTTAGGCATCTGGATGGTTACTGATATCATTGTTGGGATCTCTTCAGAGCCTAACCCGGCTCTTTGGCCATACTTCTCTAATGCAGGGAAGGTAATAAGGTCATAAAACATTTTAGCTTTAAAACCACCTTAATGGCTCAGTGGTGGTCTGGAGACTAAAATTAGGAAAGAGATTCATTGATGAAGAACCTATTGTTTTATTAGGCTCACCAGAATCAATCTATTGCTGAAAAAAATAAATAAAAAAAAAAATATATATATATATATAATTTTTTTTTTTTTTTGTGGACTTTTTAATGACCACTGTCTTTTTTTGGCAAGCTCTACAATTACTTCTGTCCTCCAGAAATGGGGACGGATCTGATGTGTCAACAAGGTATACAATCTCGGAAGCACAAGATTTTCCTGAGCAGCTTGGCAAGGCAGGATGCATTAAGACCTGTCACAAATTCAGCTTAGCTTTTGATGGCAGCATTTTATTACTGTGAATAAACAGCTTTCCGTATGATTTTCCACGCTGAAGAAAATCTGTTTCCTAAGAGACCAACACAATAAAATTCATCCCACTGCACAAGGCACATTGAGCATTGGCTTGTGCGCTGAAGAGCGTGCCGATTGTTTATTGGAGGAATGCGAGGGGCCTATTTACTTGTTATGTTGATTTAACGAGGTTAAAAGGGCTGGAAATTAAAAATGTTGCCATGGTAACTCTGATTTTACTGCAAAAGTATAAATCACTGTCAAACAGGTTTAAATAAGATCCCTGTGTACGTGGGCAGCCATGCAGAACCATACCTTCCTCAATGAATATGTGGCTGACAGTGAAAAATGTATGATCAAGAATTTTCTAAATGCCAACAAAGCCTGGCTAATTTTTATTTAGACTGCATACAGTGGATTTGCTAATAATCAATGTCCAATTTTTCTAGGAGGAGGGCTTTGGTGCCAAAAAAGTAACAAAACAACCCCACACATCCCTACAGAAGTTTCTACAAATACAATTTAGTGATCCCTGTGCTTTTGAGTATCCAAAATGCAAATTAATCTGTGCAGCATATCATATAAATTCAAAGTATTTGCTCACTGTGACCCAGATTGAAGCTTGGAGCGCTGCTGTAAGCAAGGGAAAAATCAAATCCCCGTGGCCCTCAGAAATTTGGGTGCCGGCGTACAGGCTCCTTTATCCAGCAGTATGTTGCACTCTAGACCCGACTGGGTGTACAGGTACAGGTTTAGGATGGCCTCAGCCAGCTCTGCTCCACAAATAACGCTCCAACGCGTTTCACCCTGCCCATCAGGGCTTAGTCATAGAGCATCTCTACGACTAAACCCTGGTGGGTGGGGTGAAACATGTCGGGAGAGGTGCTTGGTTTATGGAGCAGGGCTGGCTGAGGCAGTCCTACACCTGTACCTACACTCTGGTCAGGTTGGGAGCGCAGCTTACATAATTATATATATTTGTTAAAACATCAGGCAAAAACAGTACACATTTGAAATTCATGAAAGTCAATGATATGGTGTCCAGGAACTCTGAAGCTCTTAGTGGATTATTGCCACCAAGTGTCCAGCCATTCCCAACCTTTTTTCAACCTTAGAAGAAGCCTTGAAATAATTTTCAAATCTCAAGGAACCCTAGATAAAAATGACATAATCAATAAGTTGTAGATATAATAAAATAAAAGAATAATGAATTTGACATACCTAGAGTATCTGACACCCAAATTTGAACAAAAATAACAAGCAAAAAGAAAATGTACCTTGATGTACATTGATGGTTGGTGGAGATGTACAACCGTACATTGGTGGTCAGTGAAGAAGGGTCCTCATACACTGGTGGTGATTGGGAGGTGTACCCTCCTTAAAGTAATGCTTGGTGGAGATGGGCCATCGTATATTGGTGGTCAGTGAAGAAGGGTCCTCATACACTGTTGGTGAGTGGGAGGTGTGCCCTCCTTACATTAATGGTTGGTGGTAATTGGCCACGCTATATTGGTGGTTAGTGAAGAAGGGTCCTAATACACTGGTGGTGATTGGGAGGTGTACCCTCCTTAAATTAATGCTTGGTGGAGATGGGCCATCGTATATTGGTGGTCAGTGAAGAAGGTTCCTCATACACTGTTGGTAAGTGGGAGGTGTGCCTTCCTTAAATTAATGCTTGGTGGAGATGGGCCATTGTATATTGGTGGTCAGTGAAGAAGAGTCCTCATACACTGTTGGTGATTGGGACGTGTGCCTTCCTTACATTAATGGTTGGTGGAGATGGACCATCCTTTATTGGTGGTCAGTGAAGAAGGGTCCTCTTACACTTGTGGTGAGTGGGAGGTGTGCCCCCCCCCCCCTTACTTTGGAGGAATATACATTACTTTGGTGATTAAAGGGAAGAGTGTCCCCTACAGGCAGCTAAAAAAGACAATTGCTGTCAGTGGAGAAGAGAGGAGAAACTCCACTGGACCCACTATTAGTGATCTAAGCCCCAGAACTATGTAGGGACCATCAGGCACAAAGAGTGCTTGACCACCATCATCATATGGAACACATGTTACTCCATTAAAATGACAACTGACTTCGGGTAAGTCATATCACGTCTGAATTTTATATCCTTCAGCTCTGAGCGAGCAGGATCAATACTGTTTCAGCAGCCTCCATCAGCCTTTTCACAAATCATTGAAATGGAGTAATTGTTATCCAATACAGCTTCTCTCGCAATATATTCAGTGCATCTAATCAAGAAAAGAAATAAGGCAGCTCATGTACGAGCAGAAGGCAGGGAGTGTCGTATTCGCATCTGTAATAAGTGCGTTTCTGCTAAAATAATACTTAAGATTACATTTTCGCATGTCTGCAAATGTCCAGTTGAGACCCAGTTGTTTTGTTTAAATGGTGCTTGGTATTTAAGTGTTGCAATAGTGCTGCAATATAAGACACTTGGAATGGAACAGATTGTGGTAAAGATGGGTGTAAATATAGACTGACTCTTAAAATAGTAATTGTCCACGCTGGGCTCTTTACATTCTCAATTGTAGGTAGTTTGCTGGAATCAAAACCTTTTGGAACCAATGTGCGTTTCACCAGCAAGCTGTCGGAAGAGCAATCATTGCTGAATACCTGAGCCAGTTTTCAGTAATAACCTTTTGGATTAGGTGTATGCTGACTATATGATTACTTGTAGTTGTAACTTGTGATTGATTGGGATTGCTCTTGTTAAAGGCAGAAACTGACAGCAAATAACTGCGCATTTTTTTTTAGTCCTAAATCTGCTCCACTGTACTTATTCAGGAAAGCTGTAAGCAAGTTAAAGGGCATAATCCAAATTTATCCCCAAATCTCTCACTCCCTGTAGATCAGGGGTGCTCAACCATTTGAAGAGCGAGGGCCACTTAAGTGATTTGGTAAGAGGCTGGGTGTCGTAATGTAATGCAATGGTTCATAATTTCCAGTTCTTTATTTTGAATAGCATAATGAAGATTTTCCTCCTACAGCCGTTGGCGGGAGGGAGAGTAGGAGAAGCTCAGCCTCTCAGCACACTGTGGAAAACCTGAGCCAGCCACTCTTGCCCCCTCCACAGCCCACTAATTTCTGGAGGGACAGAGCAGAGAGCCGGTGACTAACAGTTATCTCTCTGCTTACTAAGAACTGAGCAATCAACGGTCTTTGATCGCTCAGTTCTTGGTCTTAGAGGCAATGGAGGACAGATGCAACATTGGACTGATGCTGCATCCACTTAGGTGAGTGTGATTTTTTTTTTATAAATCCCACACTATGCTTTTAATTAACCGCTTCCCGTCCACCCTATAGCAGAAGTACTGCTACAGGGCGGCATGGGTGCACACAATCACGTGTATATATACATGATTTTGCATTTCTGGGTAGGGAGAGCACACGAGTGCCCCACCCTCACCGCCATTCGTGGCCTCGGCCTTCAATCACCGTGTCCCGGCCAGTGACTAATCACCGGCACCTGGTGATTGCCGAGCATCTCTGATGGGGGGAGAACTGTTTGTAAACAGTTCTCTCCCCTGTCCGCTCCTGCACACTGCTTTACAGTGAAGGACAAGCACAGCCACACAGTTACAAATGGCACACGACACACAATTAACCCTTTGATCACCCCACATGTTAACCCCTTCCTGCCCTGTGCCATTAGCACAGCGTCAGTGCTTTTTATTAGCATTGATCACTGTATTGGTGTCACTAGGGATGTCAGTGACACCAAGTTAGATCCCCCCCAGTGGTTAGAATGCCCGCCGAAGTTCCGCTATAAGTCGCTGATCGCCACCATTACTAGTAAAAATTAAACATTTTTGTAAAAAAAAAAACCAAGTATTTATACCTCCATTTGTAAACGCTATAACTTTCACATAAACCAATTAATTTACACGTATTGGGATTTTTTTTTTAGCAAAGACATGTCGCAGAATACATTTTGGCCTAAATTTGACTGACTTTCATTTTTTTTACTTTACAGGTTTAATAGCACAACATAAAAAAGTTTTTTTTTTCTTATAGCTCAAAAATAAAAAATGCACAGATGATCAAATACTACCAAAAGAAAGCTCTATTTATGGGGGAAAAATGCCGTAAATGGAATTTGGGTGCAGCGTTGCATGACCGCGCAATTGTCAGTTAAACGCAGCGCCGAAACGCAAAATATGACCGGGTCAGGTAGGGGGGCTGGAGGGCAAGTGGTTAAACTACTGTACCCCCTACTCACATACCAAAAACATCACCTCTGCACTATCAGAAACAGAATTTTGTTAGTCACTTTGGTTGCCTCTGCTGAGATGCAGGCCAGCAGGTAGCTGAAACCTTATATGTACTTGCCAACACATTCGTCCAAGTCCACTGGACACTGTCACCCCTACCCATAGCCCACGCTTCAAGTTTAACTAAAGACAAAAATGTTTTTTTTGATGCAGTCTGTACCCCTGTTGAAGAGATTCACCCTCTCTAGTTGTCCTGATTACCATTATCATTGAAAATGAAAGTAAAAGAAAATCCCAAATTTTTGGTTGTCCTCCAGAAAATCTTCCAATGTGGACACTAGTTATGGTGAACCTGGGATCCCCTAGTAATTCCCTAATTTGGATATGGGAAAGGAAGTTAAAGGAAATTTCTACAATGGAACTCAGATGGTGAAAAAAAAAAAATCTGACGGGTTATAACCCTCCCTTTCTCTATCCAAAATGGTTAAAAAAAAACAAAAAAAAAAAAACTTTTGCCTATAGTTCTACTTTAACATTCCCACCTACCAGGTGGTCCTTCTCAGATTATGTCCATTTTCTGGGCATTCCAACCCAGATTATATCTGGTTTCTGGGTGGTTCCATCAGTAATTATTCGACTTTATGCCTTCAGTTACGCTTTTTTGAGTTACTGCTCATGAGAAGCAACTTGAATAAGGGTGATGCTGTGATCTCGGAATACAGCCTGGAACACAGTATCTCAGGACAGAGCACCTAGTCAGGACTGTCCCAGCAAATCTGGGACAGTTGGCATCTGTGCCTAATATGGGAGCTTTTTTTTAACGTGACAATATTTGTTGTTTTTGTTCAGTAAGTCCTGTGATCCACTACCCTTATCAGACAGCAGCCTGATCAGTGACCTCACTCTTTCTTAATTGTGATTGAGCAATACATTTTGGTAACTGATCCTCACTTAGCCCCGGTTCACACTGCTGCGACGTATGTAACTTGCAATATAGGACAAGTCAAAACACATTCATTTCAATGGGTTCTATCCTAAGCAATGTGGCTTTAAGTTTCCAGAAACAAAAAAGGTTCTTACACTACTTTTCTGCGACTTTGGTGCCATTTGAGTGCCATTGACTGCAATGTTAAATCACAAAAGTCGCAAGGAAGTTTCAAACAAAACACGTAACTTTGGGGTCACTGCAGTGTGAACCGACCCCTAACCTACTTATTAGACAATGGTGAAGTAGTATACTAAATTAAGAAATGTAAACCACGCTCCCCAACACCCTATTACTCTACTTGTATTATAGATATACAAACCATCACTATTAAGTGCAAAAATGACTAAAGTTCAAAAACAAAGTGCTATATGCAAAAACCCTGTACAAATATATGTCAAACCAATATCAACATATTCTAATAAATGTGGCAGATCATAGAACACCCCCCCCCCCGGTCATACATTATAAAACATAAATATGCCAGTTAGTGTAAAAAATTATATAGAACAATAATTATATGTACAGAAAACAATATGTATATATCTTAATAGTCCATAACATAATGTGATGCAAGAAAAAAGAAGTCCTTCAATTTATATATGTATGTATTTTTGATTCTTGTTTTTCTTAAAAAAAAAATCCCCACCACACCGTGTTTATCCACCACCAAATGAGTTGAATAAACTCATCAGAGCTTCAGGCTGGTCAAATTATAAACCAGCCACTGCGCATTGGCTCTAGGAGCATCGATCTGTAGCGATGTCAATGACTCCTATAACCTCTTAACTCCTCATACATATACATGGAACCGTATAGAAAGAAAGAAATAGGGAACTCCATGTGATAATTGTGAGCACAGATATGGACGCGGACAACCATTTTGCTAAGATCCACCATCTTGTATCATACTCTGCAAATATCATTCTCTCTTTCTCCAGCCCCCTCCCCTTGCAAGGAATGAGGTCTGTGTGTGCTGAGTTCAGGAGTGCACAGGGCACAGCTGGATATGCTTCATGGTTTTAAAGCCAATTCGCTGGTTCCATGATGCCTGTCTGACTCTTGCCTTGGCCTGGTCGTAAAGCTATAAATCAGTGAAAAGCATTCCATAATATTATTAAAAGCATTCCATAATAGCTGTAAAACATACATCCCACTTGAAACCACTTTTTCATACAAATTCATTATTCCTGACATAATATCTATATAATTTTTTACACTAACTGGCATATTTGTTTTATAATGTATGACGGGGGGGGGGGGGGGTGTTCTATGATCTGTCACATTTATTAGAAAAATGGTGATATTGGTTTGAACTATATTATATTCGTACAGGATTTTTGCATATAGCACTTTGTTTTTGCACTTTAGTCATTTTTGCACTGGAGTATAGTGACGGTCTATATATCTATAATACAAGTAGAGTAATAGGGTGTTGGGGAGCCCTGTTTAAATTTTTTCATTTAGTATATTGCTTTGGGTTTCCAGAGAGGAGACAACTGCTTCCACCGTTTGTTTTTTCCCTTTCTTTTTTGGGGCTACCACCCTATACATGTCCGGTGGTGCCATCTATTTGAAGTATTTTTGAATGGTGAAGTAGGATTAACAGGTAGTAGAACTATGTTAAACAAAAAATCCCGTGTTAATGGTAGCTGACAGACTGTATCATAGATGGAATTTTCTGTTTCCTCTATAACCCCGCTTTAAATCAGCCTTGTAGAAGGGGAATGTTAAGGCTGCTGTGTGTTGAAAGATGAATGAAATATTTCTGGCTGTTTCATACCATGAGACAAGGATGATGAGTCTTTTGTTGTATTGATTTGCTCCATATGGTGGTTGAACAAAGTGTCCTTCACCAGAAATGAAGCCGTCTCAGCTGTGTTAGGGTTATTTGCCTAAATCTGTGCATTGCCTATATTGTCATACATCTTCCAGCGGTTGATGAACGTACAATACCATTTTACTTATCATGGTCTGTTTGTGAACAGGTTGCAGCGAGGATGAGAGTGTTATCGAGACCACTCCGGAGGAGATCGAAGTGCAGCTGGAGGTGACAGACGAGGCTGATGCTACAGACAGTGTAAGCATGTTCTTGTTTTTTTTTCATTTTACACGTTGTGGCACAATGTCATTGCAGATGGAACGTGCCCTCCACTGGGAGACTGTCTAGATTGCTGTTGTAATTTGCTGTAGTAGGTGTCCGGAACAATCACTTCTCTACAAATGATCAGCATGAGGATTGCAAACAAGAAGGCTGTGATCACCCTCTGCTGTTCCTTCCTTGTTTTGTTTGCCAAAACTGAAAGCCAAATGCAGTTTCTTCTCTATGTGGCAAGGCTGACAAGTCCTTCTGATGCCAGCAGTTTTATGCCTAAGAGAGGATGTCTTCTATTAAAAACACAGTTTCCCAATGACTTCCACACTAAGATGGTGCAGTGGGGTAAAAGACTTTACATGCTATGATTTTTAAGACCAACATATTAATAACATGAAAAGCTATTGTGTAACCCTGTCCTTTAGGAAAGAGAGACCATAGTCTACAAAGTGTCTGAATCTGTCTTTATGGATCTTGTTCAGCCTAGTCAGGAAATAAACAAAATATCTGTAACTGGGACCAAGGCAGTATTAAAATTACATTTGTCAGGTTTTTTGCTGTTCCTATGTCCCCATTGGGGAAATTCTATTTGCTGTGATGTAAAATCTCCTCAACAGAGACAGAAATAAAAACCTAATAAACAGACATTCTGTAGCTTATTCTTGCCCTTTCTTCAATTCTAATCAGTGTCAGGAAAATACCCCAGCACAGGGACATGAATGTTGGGATATGTTCCTGACATTCATTAGAACTGAAGATGTGGCTTGGATAAGCTATGAACTGTCTTCAAGATCACAGAACAAGTCCACTTGAATGTGACTACTAGATAGAAGTGCTTTTTATTCTTTTAATGGGTTATGACTTTAAGATTGTATTTGATATTTTAAACATCTAGTCCAGTTATCTCCAATCTGCGGCCTGAGGGCCTGATGTGTCCCCTTGCTCTTTTATCCAGCCCTTGGGGCACTATTCCTCCCACTGATACGAGACACTATTCTGCCCACTGACATCAATAAATGGGCACCATTTCTCCCTCTGACACCAACAGTGGGGCACTATTCCTCCCAATGATATCAATAATGGGGCACTATTTCTCCCCCTAATACCAAATGGATTGATGTTTACTCCCCCTGTTGTCAGGAAGGTTTCCACTCCCGCTTGGCAAAGTCTGCCCCTCTAAAATCTGAAGGACAACAAACTGGCTCTTATTTAGTCTGATGTATTGCAGTTTGCCATCTCTGAAATGTAGTTGTTGGTTTAGTTAACCCTTTCTCAATCAGTGTTCCATGGAACCCTAGGATTCCTCCAGAGTTTGCTAGGGGTTCTTTTGGCTATGAGCAATTGTCACATACCTGGTTGTAGAGCCTGATGTGAAGAGGGAGGCCTCTCCTACATCTCCGGTTGAGTTGTCACTGGTAGTGAGACAGTGGCTGCTTCACCAAGGATGAACCAGATGATAGCAGACTGGCGGATGCTTAGCTGGCTGATAGAGACCAGGTAGGTCACATACCATTTAGGAAGCACTTGGCAGACAGGATGCAGAGTCAGGCACACCAGGTCTCTAACAGATAGCCAGATCGGGCATAAGAGACAGGCAGAAGAATAATCAGAAGAAAAGGCAAGAAAAAGCAAGAAAAATGTCCCCTGCACTCAAGAGTGGTAGGATGATGTGGAAAATTCAGGTCTTTATGCGTCCATTGCCAGCACAGGCCTTGCTGTGGTCTGGGGAAAAACCCAAACAGCTCACTGTGAAAGGGAAGAAAGGGCGCACCAGCCTAGTGCATTACCCGAGAATTAACTTTATTAAATGCAAAAGAGATATGTACTCACAAACAACTGTTTTTCAAATGCATAACAATATCCAAAGAGACCATGTCACCAGGTCAACCCTTAAAACGCGAGAAGACCCACAAATTTCTGACGCGTTTCGAGGGGCGATCCCTTCTTTCTCAGAGCCAATCTTAGTTGCTACACAGATAGTCTTCTTAAAGTAAAAGGTGAGATGACATGATGTTAAACAGGCTATACAACTGTTTACAACATTGACACGATGTGTAGTCACAAAAACAAAATGACATTGGATGACATTGAATGTTTGGCACAATCCAGATTTACTTATTCTTATCACAAACCAGGGTGACCATGTGTAGAATCTGCCAGCCCAGAATTTAGGTACCCTATACAAATATCACTTCCATACAATTAGACAGTATTACTAATCGGGTAGTTCCAGTGCTACCTATCCATTCCCCCAAGAAATGAGAGGTTACTTACCCCACTCCAAACAAAGAGGTTCCCCACTCCAATCAAAGCCCAAAAGTACTTTTTGGTTGGGGTTGAGCAGAGCATTATTTTTAAGCTGAACTCTATGAAGATAATGTGTGTGTAGGTATATGTGTGTGTAGGTATATGTGTGTGTAGGTATATGTGTGTGTATATATGTGTGTGTGTGTATATATATATATATATGTATGTACATGTGTATATATATATATGTGTGTGTATGTATATATATATATATATATATATATATAATGGGGTGTGTGCATATACTGTGTGTGTGAGATATATATTATGTATATATAATATTAAAATGGCCACAAGTAATGGCTTCACATGTTTCGCAAAGAGTTCTAAAGCAATGACGATTTATAACCTCTTATTGGATGGAAGCGTTAATTTAATTGCCTCTGCCTGTTATTCCCAATCAAATTCCCCTTGGTTCTTCTGTATGGTAACTTCCCAGCAATCAGACATGCAACCTCGAGTGCATCTAATTGCTCGTGATTTATATTTTAATAGCTCAAGGAGGAAGCAAATGTAGAAGATTTAATTACCGCTGCCATGTTCCGATATGACAGGGTAAATATGTAAGGTCTAGCCTTCTGCCACAGCTAAAGAGAATTTTGCAGGAGAACAATGATTTGACTTCATAAATCGAGTGTAATGGTGAACCATTTTTTCTCATGTTGTTGGACTTCTTTTTTTTTTTTTTTTTATTGTGTGTCTGTAGTTATATTTTACTGTTCCTTAAGCTAAACACCGAACTTTCCATATGTAATGACTGTCCCATTTTGTGGGAGATAACCTTCTATAGAATGGAAGGAGTTATCAGTGTTGGCAGGAAGGAGTTGATGATGCTGGCACTTCCTGACTTCTGGGTACAATAGAATCCTCTAAGGCTCTCACTTCTCTCTTGTACTTTGTAATGTTCATTGTGGGGGGCCTAGAAAACAACATCTACACACAGTCATTTCTTGCCGCTTTGTTTAGAGTAGTCTGTTGACTGGAAGATGAATACAGTTTTGTTGCAGGTACGTTGTTTTCTTGTAGTCTAATGCTGGTTTGTGATGGCTAAATGTCATTGTATATGATGTAGTAGTCACATTCAACTAGACGAAATGATGACTGATGAAAACATTTTGTAGTTTATCTAAACAATTTCTACAGTTATAATGAGTGTCAGGAAAATAGCCTGTATGGGGACCTAAATGCTGCCATATTTTCTTGACACTCATTAGAACTGCAGTGGCTTGGATAACCTATGAAACATTTAAGATTACAGAACAAGTACAGTTGTATCTGACTAATTACTAATAGATGTTACTTTTATTCTTTTAATAGTTATAACTTTTAGATTGTCTTTGATATTTTAAACATACTGTATAGTCTGATGTATTGAAGTTTGCCATCTCTGAAATGTAGTTGTTGGTTTAGTTAATGCTTTCTCAATCAGAGTTCCATGGGCTCTAGGATTCCTCTATAGTTTGCTAGGGGTTCCGATATAATATATAATATTTAGGTGCTCTAATAATTAAGAACTAATAGAAGTCTGTTTTATTCATTTAACTGTTGTACGTTTTAGACTGCTTTTGATTAATATTAAAAGTATAGACTGATATATTGCAGTTTGCCATCTTTCCACCAGGGTTTCTCCAGAGGTTGCTAGGGGTTCTTAGGTTGAGCTTTGAGCAATTTCTGCTTCTCTGAAAAGTAACACTGGCACCAATGATCTGTTAAGCCAGTGGTCTCCAAACTGCAGCCCGGGGGCTGAAAGCGGCCCTTTGCTTTTAGCTGGCCCTTGGAGCACTACTTTATTCCTTGACAGCAACGAAGGGGCACAGTTACTCCCAATGACACAAACAATGAGGCCCAATAACACCAGTGATGGGGCATAGTTCCTCGCATTGACCCCAGTGATAGGGCACAATTCCTCCCAAGGACACCATCAATGGTGCCTAATGTCACCAATGTTGGGGCACAATTCTTACCCATGTTGGGACACAATTTCTACCAATGACATCCACAATGGGGCATTGTTTACTCCAACAGATGCTGGGACATTTTCTACTCCTGATGGCCACAGTCTGGCCCCCCTAATGTCTGAAGGACTGTAAACTGGCTCTTTCTTTAGAAAGTTTGGAGACCCCCTGTTTTAAGCTATCTGTAAGTAGGGAGAGGGGATTCTTCCCAATGATCAGAGTAAGTGATTATTAGCAGGGGTTCCCTGTGACCGGAAAGTTATTGCAAGGATTCCTGCCTATTAAAAAAAAAAAATACGTTGATTGAGAATGTTAGTTTAGTTTAAGGACAACTGTAGAGAAAAATATTGTGCTCCAGTAACTGTATGCAGGTACACCTGTAATAATTTAGTATATGAACTTCTTTTTATCCCAACCATGGCACCACCTGCCTGGAGTTTGCATGTTCTCCCTGTGCCTGCGTGGGTTTCCTCCAGATACTCCAGTTTCCTTCCACACTCCAAAGACATACTGGCAGGTTAATTGGATCCTATCTAAATTGGCCCTAGTATGTGTATGTATGAATGTAAGTTAGGGATCTTAGATTGTATACCCCTTGAGGGTTAGGGACTGATGTGAATGTACAATATATATATATGTATGTATGTAAAGTGCTGCGTAAATTGACGACTCTATACCTGTAATAAATAAGTACATTTTGCATGCCTTCTACCTTTTTGTTTTTATCCACATTTTACTATTTATACAAACTACACTTTCCAGCAAAAGTGACAGTTGGGGCTGCTTACAACAGTCAGGTTTTAGTCACATGGTTTAAAGTGTATTTTTTGACATTTTCAGCCAGGGTAGGATAGCACCTACTTTTATATTTGTTACATGTTCCCATTCACCTAGGAGGTTATTTACGTAAACTGTAGAGTGTAAAATCTAGTGCAGCTCTGCATAGAAATCAATCAGCTTCCAGGTTTTATTGTCAAAGCTTAATCGAACAAACTGAAGTTAGAAGTTGATTGGCTACCAGGCACAACTGTACCAGATCCTGAGTGCTCTGCTATTGGTGTATTTCCTCCATAATAAAACTTAAAGTAGAACTATAGGCAAACTTTTTTGGATAGAGCATGTAAGATTTTTTTTTTTTTTACATCTGCGGAGATTTCTCTTCGCTTCCTGTCCCATAGTCAAACAGGAAGTGAGCGGAAATTCCAGGGAATTCCTTGGGGACCCCCAAGTTAAAAGAACTAGTGTCCCCATAAGAAGATTTCCCTTCTATTACTTTTCTGGAGACAACCCAAAATGTGGGATTTTATTTTACTTTCATTTTCAATAATCACGGTAAACAAGACAAATAGAGAGGGTTAAAAAAACAAAAACTAATTTTGCTTACATTTTTGCATGTTCTTTTCCGCAGACTCCAAGACTGAAAAAAGCTCACTTGGTTCACCTTTTCAATCTAATGTTTATGATGTGGCTGGGGAGCTATGTTTGCCATAAATAATCCTGTCTGTGATGTGCTGGCAAATCTTATTATTAGTTTTAAACCAGATATGCCCACTGTGCTGACAAAGGGTTGAAGATCTCAAAGCATGGATGGTGGATTGTATGTTAATGCGCTGTCAGACCATCCCTAAGTCCTCATGCACACTTGACGTTTTTACAGCGGCTGTTTTTTGGCTTTTGACATTTTTTTCGACAGCCAGTAAACTCCCCAACATGTTATCCTATGTATCCATGCACACATAGACGGTAATCAACATTTTTTGCAGGAAAAACCCCCCAGAACTAGTGGGTTTCTAGAGGAGTTTTGTAGCTGTAAAAACACTCTAACACTGAAAAACGAGGCAAAATGCAGTAAAACGCTGCAAAGTGGCATTTGTGGACTTTTTTCGACAAAATTTTTTTTTAGTGGGGGGGGGGGTGTAAAAAAAAAAATTGCTAAGAAATTTTTCGGCCGAAAATAAAATCGGCCGATTTTCAGATCGTTAGTGGGTTAATTGTTCGGCCGTTTTTCGGTATTTTGGCAGATTTCTTTTATCGGTAAAGTTGGAAAAAGATCGGCTGATTTTGCCGATCGGCCGATTTTCGCGGCAATTATGGGCAAATTGGCCGATCTTTTTACTGATGAAAAAATCTGCACATGAGCAGTGACCTGTGGGAGGAAGACAAAAAGAAGAGCATGAAGAAGAGGATGAAGAATTCCAGTTCAGCAAAAAGTGTCCCTGCAGAGAGCTCCACTATTTCTTTGACAGTGCTTTGACATTTATAGCGGTTGCAACAATGTATCTATTTGTTTCCGAATAAAAACATATGTATCCGAAATGGATACAAATAGATACATTGTTGCAGCCGCTATAAATGTCAAAGAACTGTCAAAGAAATAGCGGAGCTCTCTGCAGGGACACTTTTTGCCAGCTGTAGACGGGATGAAAATCGGCTGTTTTTTTTTTTTTTTTTTTGTTTTTGTTTTTTTTACCATTCCTGGTAACGTCAGCGCCAGCCGCTTGAACGACTGATTTTTTTGTTTTTTTTAAAGAAAAATCGGCCGGTTTTCTCCCAATCTATGGCCTGCATTAGACTGGTCTGAATGGATGTAAACAGATGCTGTTTGTTTACGTCCATTTTATGTCTGTTTTTAGGCAAGAGACGTTTTTGGGTTTTTCAGTTCTAGATTATATAATGTCACCTATGATTAATTTCTTCAATAATTATAAAAAAAAGCTAATTCGGATGTACACTGAACTGAAGATGGATGTTCAAACTGATGTAACCTGAATCCATATTCATCATTTTTCTTAGAGAAAATCATAATTGAACTGATGACGTCCGTGTGAAAGGACCCTTGAGGCTCATTTACACTTATGGTTTGGGGTGCTGAAAACACGTGACTAAGCCATGTTTTTATCCCCCCCCCCCCCCAAGCAGCTTCCCTCCTTATTCTACAAAGGCTGTAGGTGTACACATGCAGGAATTATACCCCTGCCGCATTCACCAGGCACTACGCCCCAACAAATGCTACCCATTCAACTGCAGGAATTGGCCCCCGCCCCTCAACTATTTGCAATGCACGTGGTCGCAGCGCAGTAGTGCAACATTTATCTGGTTAAATCAGTTGGTAAGGAGGTGACCTATCAAACACCTCTGTCAGACTCCTCTGAAAAATGATCCAAGCGTGGATCGCTTTTCACGGGAGCAACAGTTCTTGCTGCTAGTGCAAACAAACTCTTATTCTTTTTAATGGATGGAGGAAATACTACATCATATTTTTACTCTTTAGCTCTCGTGAACAGGGAACTGTCCCAAGGCTGGCATACATAGTTTCACACAAACTAGTTTTCATGAGTTTGACTTATTTAAGCCATGATGATATGCAGCAGCCTGCAGGGGAGGAACTACAAATTCCAGCAAACTGACTGTCCATCTATAGTTTCTCAGTAGGGATTGGACTGGTTTTCATCTGCTTTTTTTTCAGGCTGCCAAAGCATGCTGGTGCCCATAGTTGTCTAAGAAAATGGAATTTGTGATTCCTCACTGACCTAGGGGGACTTTGCTGGCTTACAGGACATGCTGGCACTTGTAGTTCATGCACTGTAATGGAATGTACTATTTTCGCCTGGGAGCAAATGTTTGTTGCCAGCTTGGTAGTTGATACTTCTTCCTATAATTACTTATGTCTGTGTCATATTTTTATCCTAGCTCAGAATTGGGGTATTGCATAGAGCTGATTCAGTGTATGCCATGTTTGCATCACCAAAGCCGTATTTATGTCTAATCCTTCTTCATTGCTCATTTTAACAAGTGTAAAAAATCTGTAGCATGCCAAGATGTTATGTCACCAGCAGTGAGCAATCCCATTTGAATCTCGTCCTGATTCAGGACCTTTTCTGCTGGCACTCGCTGGTACAACTGTCATCCCAGATGTAGTTTATATCAGTTGGCTTCTTGGAGTCTTTCACTGTTTCCTATTGGCCGTGACTCTCTTCTGCCTTGCCAAATAAAGTGGGAATAATGTGCTTAGTACATGTTTAATGCACAAACCCATTAGTACATTTTTTGAGTTTGGCTGGACATCTATTTCGCAATATTGTCAGGATTTATACAAATTATATAAGGCAGTGATCTCCAAACTGCGGCCCGGGTGGGGGCAGACGTGGCCCTTTTGTTTGCTTCTATCTAGCCCTTGGGACATTATTCCTCCAACTGGCACCAATGATGAGGCACCGTTCCTCCCACTGACACCATTAACGGAGTATTATTCCTCCCACTGACACCATTAATGGAGTATTATTCCTCCCACTGATGCCATTAATGGGGCATTATTCCTCCTACTGACACCATTAATGGAGTATTATTCCTCCTACTGACACCATTAATGGAGTATTATTCCTCCTACTGACACCATTAATGGGGCATTATTCCTCCCACTGAGACCATTAATGAAGCATTATTCCTCCCGCTGACAGTCTATGGGGCGCTTTTTCTCCCATTGATACCAACCGTGACATACTGTTCCTCTTGCTAAAACCAATGATGGAGCATTGTTCACTGAAGTCAGGACATTTTCAGCTCACACAATGGCCATAGTCTGGACCACCTAAAGCCTGAAGGATAGTAAACTGGCCCTTAGATATGGAAACCTCAGATATAAGGAATAAGAAACATTACGACTTGGTGACGGTTTAGGCCAGCTTTTCTCAACCCTGTTCAACCCTTGAAATAACTTTCTGATCTTAGGGAGCCCTTGCTAAAAATTACTATATCTACAACTCATGATACAGTAGTGGTCATTGGGAAGAATTATCCCCTTACAGATAGAGAACATCAATTATGTCAGTGGGAACTTATCTGAGAGGCAGAAATAACTCCTTACTCAAGGAACCCCCAGCAAACTCTGGAGGAACGCTAAGGTTCCATAGAGCCGTGGCTTAGGCAAAATTATTTTTCAGCAGATTATAGACATCTTGCAAACAATTGTTTGTTCTTTATTGTATAAGAAAAGGAAACGTTTCTTCCTGCACATAAAGTGATAAAGTTCTGGGCTGTACTCCTTGCAGTTGTATGACCGAAGTAGTTGGATGGTGCCCATCCTGACAGCAATGGATGGCAAACCACAGTAAACGGAGAAGTGCCACCAGCACTCAATAGTAGATTAAAAAGTCACACATACAGTTGCAAGAAAAAGTATGTGAACCCCTTGGGATTACGTGGAGTTTTGCATGAATTGGGCATAAAATGTGCTCTGAACGTCATCTAAGTCACAACAATAGAAGAACACAGTCTGCTGAACATAATACTACACAAACATTAGATGTTGCCATGGTTTAATTGCACATAACGTAAACATTCACAGTGCAGGGAGGAAAAAGTATGGGAGGCCCTAGCTTAATGACTTCTCCCAGAGCTAATTGGAGCCAGGAGTGAGCCAAGCTTGACTCCAATCAGTGTGATGATATTGAATGTGTTGCTGACAGCTGTCCTGCCCTTAAAAAACACACACCTGTTTTGGGTTTACTGGTTTCAAGAAGCACTGTCTGATGTGAACCATGCCTCGCAGAGCTCTCAGAAGACCTACGATCAAGAATTGTTGACTTGCTTGAAGCTGGAAAGGATTACAAAAGTATCTCCAAAAGCCTTGATGTTCATGTGTCCACGGTAAGACAGACTGTCTACAAATGGAGAAAGTTTAGCACTGTTGCTACTCTCCCTAGGCATGGTCGTCCTGTAAAAATGACTGCAAGAGCACAGCGCAGAATGCTGCATGAGGTAAAGCAGAATCCCAGAGTGTCAGCTAAAGACCTACAGAAATCTCTGGCACATGCTAACATTTTTGTTGACACATCTACAATAAGGAAAACGTTAAACAAGAATGGAGTACATGGGAGGACACCATGGAGGAAGCCATTGCTGTCCAAAAAGAATATTGCAGCACGTTTGAAGTTTGCAAAAGAGCACCTGGATGTTCCACAGCACTACTGGCAAAATATACTGTGGACAGATGAAACCAAGATTGAGTTGTTTGGGAAGAACACACAACACTATGTGTGGAGAAAAAAGGGCACAGCACACCAACATCAAAACCTCGTCCCCACTGTAAAACATGGCGGAGGGAGCATCATGATTTGGGGCTGCTTTGCTGCCTCAGGGCCTGGACGGATTGTTGTCATTGATGGGAAAATGAATTCCAGAGTTTATCAAGACATTTTACAGGAAAACGTACGACCATCTGTCCACCAACTGAAGCTCCACAGAGGATGGGTGATGCAACAGGACAATGACCCAAAGCATACAAGTAATTCAACAAAACAGTGGCTGCAACAGCACAGAATACGCCTTCTGGAGTGGCCCAGTCAGAGTCCTGACCTCAACCCGATTGAAATGCTGTGGCATGACCTTAAGAGAGCGATTCACACCAGACATCCCAAGAATATTGCTACACTGAAACAGTTTTGTGAAGAGGAGTGGTCCAAAATTACTCCAGATCGTTGTGCAGGTCTGATCTGCAACTACAGGAAACGTTTGGTTGAGGTTATTGCTGCCAAAGGAGGGTCAACCAGTTATTAAGTCCAAAGGTTCACATACTTTTTCCTCCCTGCACTGTGAATGTTTACGTTATGTGCAATTAAACCATGGCAACATCTAATGTTTGTGTAGTATTATGTTCAGCAGAATGTGTTCTATTGTTGTGACTTAGATGACGTTCAGAGCACATTTTATGCCCAATTCATGCAAAACTCCACGTAATCCCAAGGGGTTCACATACTTTTTCTTGCAACTGTATTTATATGGGCATTGTCACATAAATAAAGCCAGCCTCTTGACTGCACAGGATCCCTTCCCTAAGGCGACAGTTACCATTATGGTTATAATAGGGGACTCCCCTTGAAATGTGTTAGCCCTTGTAGACCTGCGTGGCTTCTTCCCGGACTTACAATTGGCATTTTCCTGTGATCTCATGAAGTTGGTGCAGTGATTCTGATGTACCTGTTTCTGGATTATATTGATGAACTTGTTTACATATTGGTTTATGTATTTCATCAGTAAATGGTGTATGAAGCCAATGCACTAGGCTGGTACACCGTTTTTTTTTGGAGCAGTGTATTGGGACTGCCCCAGTCCTAAAACCACAGCAAATCATTGTGGCCATTCAAGAGTTTATAGTGTTTTACATTATTATCCTGACCATTATGGACCCTCTGCCCTCTTATAAAGGGGGACATTTGGAACATGTGTGAATCTTTCTGCACATATCGTAACCAGAAGTAGTTATGTCTACCAGGATTCATATATCACTTCACTGATGTACAGATAATCATTCTCTTGATGCATGATGAGAGATTGGTTTATTCTAAACCATACCTTGAACAGTAATGCGATTGCCTAATGTATGTGTAACATATAATATACATGTAATATAGTGGGGCTTACTAGTCCTTCAATGTGGTGGCTGCATTAGTTTTCTTTTTTCAGTTTTTTTTTCTCCTAGCCCACCAAAAACATGCTTCCTGTGCTATGGTGAGAATACAAACTGTGATGTATCTGCTTAGAAGCAGATAAAGCAGGCTATAGATGAGGCGATTTTCTTTTCTGCAAGCACAGAAAATTGCTCTATTTTCCCAGCACCACCGTCAGTGTTGATGAGGGTATCCCTCCCGAGTTATTGTGTTCTGCTGGCTGGAGGGCACGGAGAGCATTCTTGGCAAGCTAAACACGATTGCTGTTACCGGCTACTTGTCGCTGGAAGTAGTTGCATCCAAAAAAATCCAACAGGCTGGTTTTACTGAAGTCGATCGGTAGATCAACTTCAGTACAACCAACCTGCCCATAGATAGTTCGAATCTTGGCTAGTCCCTGCTGAACTGGCTGGAATATGATCCATCTATGGCCCTAGGACAGGGTTACAGAATACCCCTCTCCCACCTTTTTTCCATTATATAGATGGCAGGAATTCTTTATTGAAATGGGAACAATGTAACTGATAACAGCCAGCACAGGAAATTAACTGCTGATGAGGTTATCGACCAGATCAACAGATGTGTTTGCCTTTATTTAAATATATTAAGGCGGAACTAGATTCAAAAAGTGAAGTACAGCAGCTTATTTCCCAAGATTTTGGAGTGGGTCTGTGGATATTTGCATCCATTTAGCCCAGTGGTTCTTAACCTTCCTAATGCCGTGACCCTTTAATACAGTTCCTCATGTTGTGGTGACCCCCAACCATAAAATTATTTACCCAGGAATTATAATTCATGAGTGTCGTTTTACCTCCAATACTGCTGCTTTCAACACAGTAGCTGCTTTTAACAGAGTAGCTGCTTTCAACACAGCAGCTGCTTTCTACACAGTAGCTGCTCTTTACACATCAGAAATATGTGTTTTCTGATGGTCTTAGGGGACCCCTGTGAAAGGGTCGTTCAACCCCCAAAGGGGTCGCGACCCACAGGTTGAGAACCACTGATTTAGCCAAATGAACATTTGTAAGGTCAGATACTAATGTCCGATGAAAATACCGGACTTACAATTGTCATTCCAGTTCATCCCAAGTATGCTCAGTAGGGATGAGTTCCTTAGCACCAGACTCCTCATATCATGTCTTTTATGCTGAGAAAAGGGCTTTCATCAAGTAGTTACCAAATGCTGTAGGTACACAAATGTCTTAATATGTCTTTGTACACTGTAGCATTAACAGTGTTGCTTTTTATTTCCCTTCCCTTAGGCGTTGCTGAGTTTAACATCCAATATCAATATCGTGGGCAATAAGTTAGAGTTTTTGTTATGAGTCTATAATGGCCTTCACTTTTCAGGGAAGGCTTTCCGCAAGATTTTGGAGTGTGTGTATTTAATATTTGCATCCATTTAGCTAAAAGGACATTTGTAAGATCAGGTACTGATGTCAGAGAAGACCTGACTCACAATCGGCATTTCAGTTAATCCCAAAAATGTTAAGTAGGGATGAGCTCAGGGGTCTGTGCAGACTACTCAAGTTCCTGAGCACCAGGCTCCTCATGTCTTTACAGAGCTGACTTTATGCCCAGGAGCGCAGTCCTGCCTTCCCCAAATAGTTATGAAATGCTGTAGGCACACAAATGTCTAAATATGTCTTTGCATGCTGTAGCATTAACAGTATCCACTGGAACTCGAGAGCTTGAAGGGGGTCCACATACTTTTGGCCTTATAGTAGGTGTGATGGTCACAGACCTTTGACCATTTATTGTAGATGCGCAGATGGTTTGATTGCTCCTCATGAAGTGATGGGGACCTACTTGTATAAAGCACCTCTACAGAAGAGCGGCTTTTTATTTCCCCCGTGTTTCCCTTTATAGGCGTCGCTGTGCATTGAACCTTTTGTTTGGTCGTGATAATCACACGTTACTTTTTATGGCATTTCTAGCTCGCAACAGCATCCGTGTAACGCTATCTGCTCTGTCTCTGTGGGGGTTTGGGCTCCGTAGCTGACAAGCAGTCACTAGTCTGGCTGTGATTAAACACGGATAAATAAAGCCTTAACATTTTTCCTTTGGACTAGAGAAAGAAGAGAGTCAAATCCTGTTTTGCTCTTTTTTTAAAAAATCCCTGGAAGCATTCAATGGCTCTTGTTAAGAATGTTCTTCTGTATATATAACCATCAATTTGCCGACTGCTGCTGTCACTGTTACACACAGCTTCAAGTTGTGTCTTGCCCACCTCACCTACATTGAGCTGCTAGGTGGCTCCAGAAGGGGACGGTGCTGGTGATCGCGTGCTGCTGCTGGGTCATTGTCCACAGAGGATTCACAGGGAATTTGGAGGTGACGAGATTATGAAGCTTTAATTCTTTATCAGGTACAGCTTGGGAGATCTTTTACACTGTTATATCTATTAGGTAAAGGGCTGACTTTTGTTGCCTTTTCAAATTTTAAATGGTTGTGTTTAGCTTTATTCAGGCTTTTTAATAAGGCAATATTTGAAGTTTAGCAACCCAAAATGACTATTTTCCGATATATAATCTGGATCAAAATTTTTATATGTTGAATAACTCTATTGTGTATTATGTTGTGGAGTTGTGCAGAGCTTCTTAAGCCATGTAGGAGGAATTGCAATTTTATTTATTGAGAATTTTTCTGTTTATTTTTGCCATTGTTGATCAAACATCCAAGTTACCTAAAATGGGTATTTTCAGGTGTAGGTAGACATCCCCTGCCTTCTTTAGTCCATTAGGACAAGGTTTCTCAACCAGGATTCCATGCAACCCTAAGGTCTCTCAAAAGGTGGCCTGGGATTTCTTGAGCATTTAGCAATTTCTGCCTCTCTGATAAGTTCCCATTGAAACCATTGATCTTTTTAGAAATCTGTAAGAGTCTAATTCTTCCCAAAGACCACAAGTGTAAGTAGTGTTCTTCCCACTGACCATCACACTAGTATAAAATGGGGTGTGAATTTAGTAATTTTTGGCAGGGGTTCCCTAAGACCAGAAAGTTATTTCAAGTGTCCCTCTGTGTTGAAAAGGTTAAAGTATTAGAGTATTGTAGCATATTTAGTATGGGGGATGCAGTAGAAGGCATGAGGCTTCAAGGAGTTCTGCTGCTGCAGCCTTTTAACACATGAGGGGTTAAGTAGACAGTAGGTATTTTGGTATGGGTTTGAAGTACACTTCAAACACAGTCCAGCAGATTTCTATTTACTGAAACCGTGTGGATGACTGTTCTGAGGCTGCGTTTGACCCACTTCTGCAATTTTTTCAGATGCAGCAGGTCTTACTGAGATGTGTCCCCATTGTGGGTAATGCAAAAGGCACAGTTTTAAACAACTAAAGCTGCCAGTGTGTAATTCAGCCCATCAGCATCTATTACTGAAAAAGCAGCTTTGGTTGGACTGACCCTTTAAACACTGACATTAGAAGGATGCTTTTCAGACCATAGAGATATTATGTTAGATTTATAAAAAATAAACTACTTTTCAAATGTGTTGGAATTGGATATTTTATATCATGCTTCATAGAGCAGTCTTGTGCTGTTAACACCTAGCAGCCACTTTGACTTCTGCATTTTAGCAATACAGCTCCTCAGGAGTTGCAATGGGTTTCTTCTCACCTCTTTTCTTAGCAACACCTAGCTGTGCATCATTATTCCCAGCTCTCTTGGCTCTATATATAGTTGTACGAAGAGACATTTCAGTACCTAGTATATACGGTCCCTCATTGAGCATTGGTTTTTCTGGGGTTAGAAAGGTCTTTTCTTGCTGAGCTTTAGGACCTTACCTGTCTACTTCAAAACATATAGTACATCTCTGGAAGCCGCTTTGATTTTTGCACCTTGTTATCCTCTAAATCTGTTAAGCCTCAAAGTTTAATATTCTAATCCTTTTCCTGCCAGTTGCTGATCCCCTCAGAAGCGATAATGGTAAAGGAACAGTTTTATGTAAAAACATGGTTTGCTGGGATTAGAAAAGACTCAGTCCTTTAAAGTTTCAGGAGAGAACGAGCGAGAGAGAAAGGGGAGGAGGGGAGACAAAGCTCATCTTGGTAAATATCTTTCCTGGACTTCCGCAGATTGACAAGTTAATTCTAGTGATTCACTGCATATATCAAAGTATAGAAGCACTTTCTTGAGATTTGCTGAAAAGCTGCCAGGATCTACAAAGGCATCTTTAGTATGTTGTGGAAAAATACCCTGAGCCTGGCTATGGATCTTACATCCTTATTGCAAAATCTCTTTTAATTTGGCAAAACTATGTAATATGTGGTCCCACCTAAATCATCCATTCTATTGATATTATTATTATACATGATTTATATAGTGCCAACAGTTTGCGCAGCGCTTTACAACATGAGGGCAGACAGTACAATTACAATGCAATTCAATACAGGAGGAATCGGAGGGCCCTGTTCCATAGAGCTTGTGATCTAAAAGTGAGTGTCAAGTAATACAAAAGATAACTCTGGGGGATGAGTTGATGGAGAAAATAAAAGTAAAGTTGTTAGGAGGAAGCTGGGTAGACGTCTCTGAAGAGAGGGTTTTCAGGGATTGACTAAAAGTAGGCAGAGCTGGAGATAGTCAGACAGATTGGTGTAGGAAGTTCATAGGATGGGAAAGGCTCAGGAGAAGTCCTGGATCCAAGCATGGGTGGAGATAAGAAGGGATCTCGAGAGCAGGAGGTCCTGGGAAGACTGGAGGGAATGGTCTGGTTGGTATTTTGAGACTAGGTTAGTGATGTACCTGGGGCTGAATTGTGAATGGTTTTGTAAGTTGTTGTTAGTATTTTTAATTGGTTGGGTGAGCGGAAGCCATTGAAGGGGTTGGCAGAGAGGGGCAGCTGACACTAAGGTAGATGAGTCTGGTAGCGGCATTCATGATGAACTGAAGGGGGGATCATTTATGTAAAGGTAAGCCAATGAGGAGTGAGTTGCAGTAGTCGAGGCGATATCAATGTCCTTTCAGACAAGCCCTTGAACTACATAGTCATAGTAAATCCAAAGGGGATTGTATGATTAGTTCGTAACATGTATGGCTATTGTAAGGGTGGTGATAAATGAACCAATCTCTCCCCTGTTTTGATAGGACAATGCAGAGCTGGTGCAAGCAGTGGACACTTCTAGTGGTCATCAATGAACCTTTCTGTTGAAAGAATCCACTATGACACACACAGGTTTTAAATTGAAATGGTAAATTGTTGTAAAATCTCTGTGTAAAAGTATTACATCACCAGGGTTCTGTAGGCCTCTTCACAGAGATATTTGTACCAGATCGCAGTAGAGATGGGCAGATGTCTCTCTGTCCATCCCTGCTAGAAAGAAATCTGCCCATCTGTGAATGGCAAATTCAAGATCTCCCTCGAGGAGTAGTGCCCTCAAATTCCATTAAAATCCTATTGACTGGTAAATCTTCTCAGAATTGAGTTTATACTACTTCCATGGCTTTCATTTATCAGCAGTCTGGAGTCAACAGTGGGCTTTTTCCATTTCCATTCCAGAATTGGGATGTTTTTTCCACATTCTGATAAAGCAAGCACACATCTCCCAGCTGTAATCGGCACACTGTCAGGTCCTCTCTTTTCTTTTGGGTCCGGTTTTAAGAAACGTCAAAGAATGAAGCTAGTGCTAGGACAGAAGGACTGGTAGGCTAGAACAGTGTCTCTTAACCTTTTTTCAGCCAAAGTAAAAAATGTAAAATTCTGCATGATCTCAAAGCACCTCAGTCTCAAATGTAAAAAACGAAACTAATAGCTTTACATAATGCAGCAGCATCTACACATGTGGTGGGCAACCCAACATTAGAGGTGATTTATTTATTTATTCCTCCACCTTTGTAAACTAGTACTGACTAGTAGTCTAGCATTTCTCTTCCTCCGTTTCTCCCCTTGTCTCTGCTAACATGACACTAGAGGGGCAGGGGAGGGAAAACAGGGATGTTGTGCAGGTACCCAATGCCCTGCTTATTAACTGATGATGTCATTGTCTGCTAGGATGCAAATGGCTGGTTTTCATGGAGCCCAAGGTTGTAATGCTGCACAATAAAAACCTGTGGCGGTGTAACAAAAATTCTTGCTTGATCCACTTGCTGACTTCTTTACAATTTTTGAGCAGTTTGTGGCAATTTTTGGTTATTTTGTCAAGACTCTCTTGAAGAACCCAGATGGTACCATAGCTGAAAAATGCTGGGCTAGAGCATACTGTGCATTGGCTGCAATTTCCAAAAGTTACATCTCTAGTGCAGTGGTTCCTCCTGAAGATCCTTATGTCCAGTAGTACTGTATTATATCCTACCATAGGGGCTGAGGAGCCTTTAGGCCACTTATGTAAATGATGACTTGACTGGTTCCTGAAATTGCCTTTTTTTATTATGCCGTCAGAGCCATGCATGGACCTGCATGCACCTATTTATTCATTTAGGATAGCAAGAGCGTCTAAGTTCTGATCACTTTGCTGGTCTGGTTTGGACAACCTGCAGTAAATCAAAGATGAATTCTCCTGCGCTCTAGGACTCAGACAGGTGGCGAATAGATGGAACCAGGCCTGGAGAAATCGTCCACCAATGCATAAAGGTCTGTGTGGCTCCAAAACAAGGCTGGGGAAGCCCAATCAATAGTGCAGAATGAAATGAAAACGAGAAGCGCACCAACCTTGCGCATTACCTCAGTAACCAAAATTTATTAATTGTAAAAAATATACTCACAAACAGCGAATGAAATCAGGCATGTAAGTCCTCACAGGGACTTGAAGATAGTGTGAGTCCCATCAAGGGAATGGGTGTTCAGTATCCTACTAACCTGAGACTGCCCAACCCAGAGGGGAGGGCCTGTGTTCAGTCCAGGAGTATATATAGGAGAGAGCACGCACAGTTCAGTTAGCTCTGATGAAGAAGGGACCCCCTTCGAAACGCGTCAGTTACTGAACACCCATTCCCTGGATGGGACTCGCGCTATCTTCATGTCCCTGTGAGGACTTACATGGCTGATTTCATTCGCTATTTGTGAGTATCTTTTTTACAATTAATACATTTTGGTTACTGAGGTAACGCGCAATGTTGGTGCGCTTCTCGTTTTCATTTCATTGGACAACCTGCAGCCATCTATCCAGCATCCATCATACGTGATTGGACTTGGCATATATCAGCAGCCTTGGAGACTAGGCTGTCTTCTAGTTTTGTTGTGTGCAATGTCAAGAGGGAAACTGCATTATGTACAGGTCATCTTCAATGGCTGTTCTAAGCAGTGCTGTGCCTGCACGGAGGACTTCGTGAAGTTAGTGAGATGGGAAGCTGCTTTCCTGTTACTTGTGGATATAGATGGAGCAGTTGCTGATTGTTCTGTCTCAGAATGCAGGTATGGGGCCTCTGCTAAAATGTTTGTTTTGCTTTGCACTACTGAACCATTCATGCTTTTCAGAAACTGTTAAATATGTAATGAAATGGCTTGCAATCATTGGCTTCCACCGGCGTCACCCAAGCACATGCGCAGTTCTGAGCCAACAGCACAGCAATGTTTTTAACAGGCACCCTTCTCCTGTCAAGGGCATTTACGGATAGGAGAAAAGTGCCCAATTTTTGCAAACCATCTGTTAATTAACAAATGGTTGGCAACTCGTTAGGATCGTAATTACCAGAACATGGGAACCTGGAAACCTGCAAACCTAAGGCTAATGTTATGACATTTCCAGAAGTGTTCTCAAACTGTCCCTGTAAAAGAAATCAGTTCAATCAATAAAGGGAGCCCCAATTAGGGAAGTTCCCCCGAAAAACAATTACAAGAATATGGTCACACACCCAGCAGTTCCAGCAGTACTGCGCAGTTGCATCACAACATGGTCAGTCCATGCAGCTTTAGCAATAGCTGGGAAAAGAAACAAGATAACAAAAACTTCATTCTTCAATTAGCAGAAGGCCTAGAATCGCTGTATAATAACCAGATGAGGCTAATTGGGATTAAGTAGCATTCCTAAAATGCAGAGGAAACAACAGTGACAAAAGCAAACTACATGTTGAAAGCTTTTATCTGGCTTAGCGAGTGGCTTTAACAGTGGCTCTTCCTTGACTGGTAACCCAGTTGCAGAATTTGCCTGGAGTGCTGAGTTCACAAATGGGAGGCATAAAACATTTTTACAGTGGGATACTTAAATCCAGGTGGGCTTACCCTAAAGCTTTTTGTAGTAGAGAACATAACCTGGAAAGGACCCTCCCACTGAGGCTGCAGAGGCTTGCCGAGCTTCCGCTTAACCACTCCTCAGTCTCTGGTATTAAGATAGCTTTGAGTGTTCAAGATCTGGCAGCGGAAAAAAAATTGGGAACACCGGTACGCTAGTGCAGTGTTTTTCAACCTTTTTTGTGCAAAGGCACACTTTTTTCATGAAAAAAATCACGAGGCACACCACCATTAGAAAATGTTAAAAAAATTTACCTCTGTGCCTATATTGACTATATATAAAGTAATTCTCTTGAATAGGAATCAAACACAAAGAAATTATTTTATAATTACTTTATTATGAAATAATAAAGTATTTTATAATTGGACCCGGGGGCCGGACCAAGAGTAGATGAATGATGTGTATGTGTCATCCATAGTAAGTATAGTAATATTCCCCCATAGTAAGCATAGTAATTAATCCCCCATATAGTAATTCATCCCCCATAGTAATTAATCCCCCATATAGTAATTCATCCCCCATAGTAATTCATCCTCCATATAGTAATTCATCCCCCATAGTAATTCATCCCCCATAGTAATTAATCCCCCATATAGTAATTCATCCCCCATAGTAATTCATCCCCCATAGTAATTAATCCCCCATATAGTAATTCATCCCCCATAGTAATTAATCCCCCATATAGTAATTCATCCCCCATATAGTAATTCATCCCCCATAGTAATTCATCCCCCATATAGTAATTCATCCCCCATAGTGTAATTCATCCCCCATAGTGTAATTCATCCCCCATAGTAATTCATCCCCCATAGTAATTCATCCCCCATATAGTAATTCATCCCCCATATAGTAATTCATCCTCCATATAGTAATTCATCCCCCATAGTAATTCATCCCCCATATAGTAATTCATCCCCCATAGCAATTCATCCCCCGTATAGTATTTCATCCCTCGTATAGTATTTCATCCCCCGTATAGTATTTCATCCCCCGTATAGTATTTCATCCCCCATATAGTATTTCATCCCCCATATAGTATTTCATCCCTCATATAGTATTTCATCCCCCATATAGTAATTCATCCCTCATATAGTATTTCATCCCTCATATAGTATTTCATCCCCCCATATAGTATTTCATCCCTCATATAGTATTTCATCCCCCCATATAGTATTTCATCCCTCATATAGTATTTCATCCCTCATATAGTAATTCATCCCTCATATAGTATTTCATCCCCCCATATAGTAATTCATCCCTCATATAGTATTTCATCCCCCCATATAGTATTTCATCCCCCCATATAGTATTTCATCCCTCATATAGTAATTCATCCCTCATATAGTATTTCATCCCCCCATATAGTATTTCATCCCCCCATATAGTATTTCATCCCCCCATATAGTATTTCATCCCTCATATAGTAATTCATCCCTCATATAGTATTTCATCCCTCATATAGTATTTCATCCCTCATATAGTATTTCATCCCCCATATAGTATTTCATCCCCCCATATAGTATTTCATCCCCTCATATAGTATTTCATCCCTCATATAGTATTTCATCCCCCCATATAGTATTTCATCCCTCATACAGTAATTCATCCCTCATATAGTAATTCATCCCCCATATAGTATTTCATCCCTCATATAGTATTTCATCCCCCCATATAGTATTTCATCCCTCATATAGTAATTCATCCCCCCATATAGTATTTCATCCCCCCATATAGTATTTCATCCCCCCATATAGTATTTCATCCCTCATATAGTAATTCATCCCTGATATAGTAATTCATCCCCCATATAGTATTTCATCCCCCCATATAGTATTTCATCCCTCATAAAGTAATTCATCCCTCATATAGTATTTCATCCCCCACAGTACTATTCCCCCCCCCCCCTTCTAGTAAGCCAAGTCCCCCGTGTCAATTCACTTACCTTTTGCGTTCCTCTCGCTGTCTTCCCGCGCCGTTCGGGTCTTCAGGGCGGACTGTGAGAGGAGCCTAGCTCCCCTCCCCTCACGTTCGGCACGCTGCCCCGCCTACACACATCCTGACAGCCACATCCGCAAGCCGGATTAAAAGGTCCGCGCGGACTTTTGGGGCTGCCAACCGAGAGGAGGCAGGGGAGCGGCCGACCGAGAGGAGGGAGGGGAGCAGGCGCCCGGCACACAGAAGAGCCGCATTAGACTGGGTAAAGAGCCGCATGTGGCTCGCGAGCCGCGGCTTGCCGACCACTGAATCATTAGATTCTAATGATTGGTCTATTTGTGAGCCGAAGCCACATGTTACAGATGAAATTGGAATTTTTCCCACGGCACACCAGACAATATCTCACGGCACACTAGTGTGCCGCGGCACAGTGGTTGAAAAACGCTGCGCTAGTGCAGCGTTTTTCAACCACTGTGCCGCGGCACACTAGTGTGCCGTGAGATATTGTCTGGTGTGCCGTGGGAAAAATTCCAATTTCATCTGTAACATGTGGCTTCGGCTCACAAATAGACCAATCATTAGAATCTAATGATTCAGTGGTCGGCAAGCCGCGGCTCGCGAGCCACATGCGGCTCTTTACCCAGTCTAATGCGGCTCTTCTGTGTGCCGGGCGCCTGCTCCCCTCCCTCCTCTCGGTCGGCCGCTCCCCTGCCTCCTCTCGGTTGGCAGCCCCAAAAGTCCGCGCGGACCTTTTAATCCGGCTTGCGGATGTGGCTGTCAGGATGTGTGTAGGCGGGGCAGCGTGCCGAACGTGAGGGGAGGGGAGCTAGGCTCCTCTCACAGTCCGCCCTGAAGACCCGAACGGCGCGGGAAGACAGCGAGAGGAACGCAAAAGGTAAGTGAATTGACACGGGGGACTTGGCTTACTAGAAGGGGGGGGGGGGGAATAGTACTGTGGGGGATGAAATACTATATGAGGGATGAATTACTTTATGAGGGATGAAATACTATATGGGGGGATGAAATACTATATGGGGGGATGAAATACTATATGGGGGATGAATTACTATATCAGGGATGAATTACTATATGAGGGATGAAATACTATATGGGGGGATGAAATACTATATGGGGGGATGAAATACTATATGGGGGGATGAATTACTATATGAGGGATGAAATACTATATGGGGGGATGAAATACTATATGAGGGATGAAATACTATATGGGGGATGAATTACTATATGAGGGATGAATTACTGTATGAGGGATGAAATACTATATGGGGGGATGAAATACTATATGAGGGATGAAATACTATATGAGGGGATGAAATACTATATGGGGGGATGAAATACTATATGGGGGATGAAATACTATATGAGGGATGAAATACTATATGAGGGATGAAATACTATATGAGGGATGAATTACTATATGAGGGATGAAATACTATATGGGGGGATGAAATACTATATGGGGGGATGAAATACTATATGGGGGGATGAAATACTATATGAGGGATGAATTACTATATGAGGGATGAAATACTATATGGGGGGATGAAATACTATATGGGGGGATGAAATACTATATGAGGGATGAATTACTATATGGGGGGATGAAATACTATATGAGGGATGAATTACTATATGAGGGATGAAATACTATATGGGGGGATGAAATACTATATGAGGGATGAAATACTATATGGGGGGATGAAATACTATATGAGGGATGAAATACTATATGAGGGATGAATTACTATATGGGGGATGAAATACTATATGAGGGATGAAATACTATATGGGGGATGAAATACTATATGGGGGATGAAATACTATACGGGGGATGAAATACTATACGGGGGATGAAATACTATACGAGGGATGAAATACTATACGGGGGATGAATTGCTATGGGGGATGAATTACTATATGGGGGATGAATTACTATGGGGGATGAATTACTATATGGAGGATGAATTACTATATGGGGGATGAATTACTATATGGGGGATGAATTACTATGGGGGATGAATTACTATGGGGGATGAATTACACTATGGGGGATGAATTACACTATGGGGGATGAATTACTATATGGGGGATGAATTACTATGGGGGATGAATTACTATATGGGGGATGAATTACTATATGGGGGATTAATTACTATGGGGGATGAATTACTATATGGGGGATTAATTACTATGGGGGATGAATTACTATGGGGGATGAATTACTATATGGGGGATTAATTACTATGGGGGATGAATTACTATGGGGGATGAATTACTATATGGAGGATGAATTACTATGGGGGATGAATTACTATATGGGGGATTAATTACTATGGGGGATGAATTACTATATGGGGGATTAATTACTATGCTTACTATGGGGGAATATTACTATACTTACTATGGATGACACATACACATCATTCATCTACTCTTGGTCCGGCCCCCGGGTCCAATTATAAAATACTTTATTATTTCATAATAAAGTAATTATAAAATAATTTCTTTGTGTTTGATTCCTATTCAAGAGAATTACTTTATATATAGTCAATATAGGCACAGAGGTAAATTTTTTTAACATTTTCTAATGGTGGTGTGCCTCGTGATTTTTTTCATGAAAAAAGTGTGCCTTTGCACAAAAAAGGTTGAAAAACACTGCGCTAGTGTATGATGCAAACACAGGATTTTGACTTTCCTGGGCCACATTGGAAAAAGAGGAATTGTATTGGGCTGTACATAAAATACACTAACAAAAAGGATAGGATAGCTGATGAGCAGTTCCTCCAGCTCTCTACGGGTAGGTTCGGCCACCGGGGCAGGGTGAAATGTGTCCGAGGGAATGGCCAAAGCTGAGGCCATTCCATACGCTGGACTCCACGGGCGTTCAGAACGCGTCCTTTCTTGAGCGGATGTTCAGAATTACATACAGTAATACCCAGAATAGAGTAAAAAAGGAAAGATGAGCCAGACCCTGGTGAAAGAGAGTAGGAGGAAAAAAAAGTTTTGGGAATCCATAAACACCCTTTTTCAAGAAACTCCTGCCTGCAGCCCAGCCAAGCAACCTACTAGATCCAACCATGCAGTATTTACTTACCTAGCACCCCTGCATTCACTTCTGCCAGTGCCATTGCAAACATGGCAGCCCTGGCATCCCTCAAGCCATGCATTTGCCTGGCTTGTCAATGTAGGCTGTCACAGCTGCTATGCTTGCAGGGCATCCACAGCGTCCCCAGACGGGCTTGTCTGTGTTGGCTGCTGTGCTTGCATGGCATCCCTGGCAGCTCTTCAGACAGTTCCTGGGCCATATACTAAACTCTCTGTGGCCACATGCGGCCAGTGACCCGTGACTTGGTCTGCTATGCAGGTTCAGTCAAAGCATCATAAGCTAAAGAAAAATGAGAATCATGAGAAAAACAAAGTTCAGTTTTTGCTGCTTATCCAAAGAGCAATTCAAAATTGGTGAACTGTTTAAAGACTTTTTTGGTGTCTGCCTGATGGGCCCAAAACTTAATATATTTATAAATGTAATTCCTATAACTTACAAAATTGTGCCAAGTTGATCTTTCAAAGTAGCATTATACCTTTTTACTTTCCCACCTGTAGGAATGGTGTGCGGGTAAACCTGCTGACCCACCTCCAGCTCTTTCACAGAAAAGCTGGCCAGATTTTTAAACTAACGTTTGTATGAATATTTGTATGGAAATTCTCAGTACATTGGATGACTTAGTGAATGTGGTTTGAAAGTACTTCAAAATTTAGTTGGCCTCTAACCTTCAATTTTGGGATGAATGGACTTTCTCGAACAAAGTCACATATGTAGTTTTACATTTGTTCAAAGAAATTTTCCATTCTCCTTAAAATTTTCGTATTACTACAGTAAAAAATTGAGCTTTAATTTGACCCCATTAGTGGTTGAGAAATCAAACGAACATTCTTACAATGAAAAAGTCCAAATGATATTCTACTAATATATGACCACCTTTTAGATGCTACTCCTTTTACTGTATAGGATTTATACCCATTACAGAAACATTGCATTGAATAAATGGAAGAAGTGTCATCACAGAGACACACAGCAGTGTAACCAGAAATAAAAGTCTAAATTATGGTGCTTTACTAGTCTTTATGCCAGGTGTTGCCTGGTAATTAGAATTAGCTTGAGATAGACTGAATACTGTTCTGTCACAACTAGAGCCTGCACCCCCTGTTCTCACTTCCACTACTGTGTCTGCCATTACCATGGTTACAGACTTTTTTTTTTTTTTTTTTCTCCAACATTTACCAAAGGATTTTCAGTTATGTTTATAACAGAACTCCCGTCAAAACTGTTATATTCCCAGGCAGTGTGTTGTGCCTGCACTGCATGGGTTAGGTGCTTGTTTTTGTCAAGGGGCTCAGGGAAAAGCTGTACATACCAATTTCTCAGATCTTACAGAAAACGTGGCTCCCCCATGTCCAGCAGTGGACTGTTCCTGACGTCCTCACGTCTGGAGATGGTCTGTGGGTGTGATGTCAGGAACAGCCCAATCACAAGACCGCTGGTGTGCAGGGGGCAAGAGCGACAGGGACCGGTCTTACGCTTGGAGGATTGGTGGATTAGGTAAGCATATCTTTTGCTTTCCGAGCCCCTAGAAAAAAACGAGCATTTAACCCATGCAGTGCGGGCACAGCCCCACTGCATGGGAAAATAATACTTTTGCCCAGAATTCATCTTTAAGAACAAACTTGTATAATGATTACATAATGGAACAGGGAATTATATCAAAGTTTTGTTACTGTATTTACATACTGGTGCTCTAATGAAATTGTCATAATAACATTTAGTAGTTGGACAAAAGGTCTAGGTCTTAAATCGCGGAACTACGCGTGCCATTCGTTTTAATGGGACATGAAAACGCAGAACTGCAATCATGGCAAACTGCATTGCGCAAAGCGTGTCACCAAAGAAAGGTTCCTAAACTTCTTTTGGGCGATACACTTTACACGATGCGGTTTATCACGATTGCAGCGCAATTTATCTTGTGACAATCGTGGCAGAACCACTCTCTTGTTTTCAGGTGTCATTAACAGCGCTGAGTGAACTATTGGCGCTTTATAAATACTGTATAATAATAATAATAATGACACATGAACACACGGTTTCACAATTTGTCATTTAGAGTGTTTTGAAATCACGGGCAGGATTGCAATGATTTTGTCTGCGATTCAAAAACACCATAGTGTGAAAGGGGCCTTAATGAAATATTATGTAGTGTGATATTAGGGGATCCAGATAAATTATCTGTCTTCATTTTTTTGTTTTTTTATAAAAAGGGAAACAAAAATAGCTTATTTTCAGAATGAAATAAACAAAACAGTCCAGAAGTCTGGTAAACAAAAACAAAACCTCAGCTCACCACCAGAACAACCGTGTTCCAAAACAGGGTTTATAGTCCCTGTGTGCTCCAGGGGTTTAGAAAAGTCAAAAGAGCCCAATATGTATCTCAGTAGCCACACCGCTTACAGCCCTCTCACAACTCGGTCTTCTTCCAATCAACTGCTCATGGTCTCCTGCTGGCTGCTTCCTGCCCTTTTCAGCACTTACTCCCTTTCTGGGCCAAAGTACCCATAACCAGGGTTAGAGGTCATATCAGGGCTTAATGATCCAGGGAAGACTAAAATGAGCCTATCCTTTCTCAACAGATCACCTTGGAACCCCTCACCCTGCATGGGTGAGAATCGCTGAGCACCCCACACTATACCTTCCTCTTAAGGGGACTATAATTCAAATAAAGGAGGCACATACCACCAACCCAGGACCCATCCCTGGCATCCTGTACAGTAGTTAACATTTATTTATTACAGGTCCTTCAATTCAACAGCGATGTCCATTTACACAGTGCTTTACATATTTATTGTACATTCACATCCTTCTCTAACCCTCAAGGAGCACACACTCTAAGGTTCCTAACTCACTTTCATAGATACAAATATTAGGGCCAATTTAGACAGTAGCCAAGTAACCTACCAATCATGTCTTTGGAGTGTGGGAGGAAACCGGAGTACCTGGAGGAAATCCACACATGCACAGGGAGAACATGCAAACTCCAGGCAGATGGTGTAATAGTTGAGATTCGACCCTAGTACTGCCTGGCGGAAGTGCTAACCATTTAGCCGCTGTGCTGCCTACAAATCTTAATTTTTTTTAAATAGATGTCTATACTTCAGACCTAAAAGAGTGAAACTGAGGAGGAACTTGGTTCCAACAAAAGGATTGGCCCCTCCAAATGAGGATAGATGGGAGCTATGTGGATAGGACAACATACAAATAAAGAAGTGATCTCTAACTGCTTCAGAACTCTTGTTAGAGATCAGGGTTATGTGCCCCCATGACCTGGAAGGGGAAAGATCTCTGATATTGCTTGACAAGCAGAGCAGTAAGCATGTGCTGTCTTATTGGACCCTGCTGTTGACCTCTTAATTAGGTACAAGTGTATGGTCTTACTGAAATATGGCGATGGAAACACCCTGATGCTCGTCCGTACTCCTGCCACTCTGACTTTTCATACTATGTCATGTCTTGATATGGCCTTTGCTTCTATGAGCACGCTTCCTTTTAGTCTCTGCAGTTTCCTACCTACCTAGGGGCATTTTGGATCATGCCCCTCTTTCCATGGACCTCCTCCTGCTTCTGCACACTGTGGCGTTTGATCCCACAGTGGTTGGAGGATGGGGTGGTGTGGGGAGAGTGCACACAAGGTATTGCTGACTACTGGAATACAAACTTGGACACTGTTGACCCTTCCACAGAGTGGGAGGCATTAAATCTACCCTCCGTGGAACTTTTATGTCTGTTACTGGTATGCTACGTAAAAATGCTCAAATAGGCACTGAGGCGCTGGAGTCAGCAATGGTGACGGCTGAAAGTAATTCTACTTTTAACCCTAATCCCCTTACTAGGGCAGAATGGATGTTGAGGCGTAGAGATTATGAACTTCGACTGTTAGACCTTACTAAAAAAAAGATGCTCTATACTACCCAAAAAAGTTTCGAGCATGGTAGCAAGGCTGGCCGCCTACTTGCTTAACTAGACCTGAATTTGCCCTTACGTCTATCCCCTGGATATACTTGCCTTCTGGACAGTTGGGTACTACACCTCCTTGAAGTTGCAGATGTCTTTCTGTCATACTATACTGATCTTTATACTACTGTGGCCCACTACTCCGCAGATCACTTGCTTAGCTATTTGGCGCGGGTCACCCTCCCCTCCTTGTCCCCAAGTGTGAGAGGGGATCTGGAGGTACCTATCTCAGTTGAGGATATATACCTAGCTATTTCACAACTATCAGCTCATAAAACCCCAGGCCTTGATGGCTTTCCATCCGAGTGGTATGCCCGTTTAAAATCACTGATTAGCCCGTTTCTTCTTCAGATGTTTAATGAAGCCCTTAGGACAGGCATCTTACCTCCGACTATGCGAGAGGCACTGATTGTTCTCATTTTGAAACCTCATAAAGACCCTCTTAAATGTGATTCATATAGACCAATTTCCCTTTATTAATGTTGATGTTAAAATCCTGGTGAAAGTTTTGACCAATCAGTTGAACGGTGTGGTGGCCACCCTGGTGAGAGGAAACCAGGGTGGCTTTATACCTGGTCGCTCCACTAGAATGAACAATCGCAGATTGTTCCATAATATAAAATACCCTCATGACTGCTCCTCTACACATGTTATTGTCTCTCTAGACACCTGTAAGGCCTTTGATAGTGTTGAATGGCCCTATCTATTTCAGATATTGCATCTCTATGGCTTTGGCCCTCGTATGATAGCCTGGATACATCTACTCTATGCCAAACCTTGAGCCAGAATTAGAGTGAATTCCTATGTTACTGATGCCTTTCCGATACACGGGGGCATCAGACAGGGCTCTCCCTTATCCCCTCTACTATTTGCATTGGCAATAGATCGGCTTGCTATCTGTATTCGTAACTCCCATTCTATTTGAGGTCTCCCTATTGATATGATAGAAGAACGTATCTCCCTGTACGCAGATGACACCTTGGTATACTTGGCTGATCCCCACGACTCCTTGCGTACTTTATTACAAGAAATGACTTTCTTTGGTGACTACTCTGGCTTCCGGGTGAATTGGAATAAATCTAGCCTGTTCCCATTGGATCCTGGTGCCGTGTCTGATTCACCCGGAGTCCAAACTACAAGTTGTTACCATGTTTCGATATCTAGGAATCAAGGTACAGACGCCGTTGTCCTCTTACATTACTAATAACGTATGTCCACTGATTGCCCAGCTGCGGATCCATACCAGGCAGTGGATGGGCCTGGCGTTGGATTTAATGGGAAGGGTTAATGTCCTGAAGATGATTTATCTCCCTAAACTGTTGTATGTGCTAGCTAATTCCCCTTGCAAAATACCCAAATTCCTATTTAAACAAATTGACACTATTTGCACTACGTTTCTTCCCCCCCCCCGGGATGGCATTGGAAGTTTTGAGGTTGCCCACTTCCTTGGCGGTACTGGTCTTCCCCAATATCTATCTATATTACTTGGTATCTCAAATGGTTCATATACATGACTGGCTGTTTCCTACATCCGCTGATGCCTGCACCACTACCAAAGCGACTATCGCTTTGTCCTTACAAGCCCTTCATAAAATTATTTACCAACGCCAAGTACCCGCTCGTCCTGGTACTATGTTACGTACCTCCTTGTCTTTGTTTAATGTAGTACTGACCTGAATATTTAAGACCTCCTGGGTCATATCTCCCAATAATCCTCTATGGCATAATCCCACTTTGCAAGAACTCTATTCTTTACCCGACCCCCAACGTTGGTCTTCTAGAGGAATTAAATACCTATGCCATCTTTTCATTGCCCGGGGTTTTAAGACTTTCCAACAACTGAGAATGGAATTTGACCTGCTCTCCCACTATTTATTTTATTATTATCAACTCCATCATGCAGTACATACACAATTTGGGACTTTAGATAACCCTTTACAGATCACCCCTTTAGGAAAGTTGTTAGGACAACCTGACCCTACTAAATTGATCTCTACTTATTACTCTACTCTGGTGGTGGACTCCAATCCTAGATTCCTGGTTGCCCAGGCTAAATGGGTTTCAATCGACATACCGTTTGAGGAGGCAGACTGTTCCGAATTCAGTGATACCTCTTGCCCGGTTACATAAAATGGGTTTACTACCTACAACAGATTGTTTCAGAGGTTGTAGACATAGGGTGACTTCCTGCATTGTTTCTGGTTCTGTCTGACCGTCCGGGATGTTTGGGGGGAGGTGGGCTCCATTATATCCTCCACACTGGGCCTACCTAACGTCTTGCATCACAAGAATTGTCTTAGGCATTTTTGGGGATCTATTGCTTCCGCAATATGCTAAAAGATTACTACGGATATTATATTTCTATGCTAAAAAAATTATACTGCTGTCCTGGAAGGGATCGAGTCAACCCACGGTGGCTTCTTGGCCTAAACTTGTCAATGATTCTCTTCCCCTGTGTAAACTTACTTTTGAGCTCAGGAAAACATCCAAAGTATTCCACAAAGTATGGGATAGATGACTTTCCAATCCCTTTACTTTGTTCTCTATAGATCCATTGTCTTGAGTGAGTTCTTTCCACCGAAGTTTAGTTGGGTATAGTTTTTTTTTTTTTAATTTTTATTGGAGTACAATCATTCATTCAGTTTGTGGTATACTTTGACATGTTGGACACGTATGGCAACGTGAGATGCTTTGACTGTTCAGTGTTTTAATTGTTGGACCTTGGTCCTGGGTTTTGTATGTCTTGTATTAAAACTCAATAAATATATCTTTAAAAAAAAAAACCTGTGCTGTCTTATCGATTAAGCATGAACTATGTATCATGTACTTAACCCAGCACATAACACAGATAGTGTTTGTATTCCTTTTACTTACTACACTGTGTGCACAATTATCAGGCAAGTTGTATTTTTGAGGATTACTGTCATTATTGAACAACAGCGTTCAGTGCTCTCAGTCCATCCCAAACTTTAATAAACCTGAATATTTAAGAAAAAAAAGTGAGGTTTTGGCTTTCTTAGGAGAATATCTATGTGTGCACAATTATTGGGCAATTGTAAGTGTGCAGAATTATTATAAAACTAAATGAAAAACAAAAAGTTTACCATCTCACTTGTTTGTTTTCATCTGTTAAAGTGAGAACAATAAACAACTCAAAATTTACAAATAAACATTTTCTGACATTTAAAAAAAAACAACAACCAATATAGCCACCTAATCTGTTGATTTTTGTGCAGCAGCAACCACAGCCTCCCAGACACTGTTCAGGGAGATGTACTGTTTTTCTTCACCGTAAATCTCCAATTTAAGAAGGGCCCACAAGTTCTTAATAGGGTTTAGGTCAGGTGAGGAAGGGGGCCATAACGTTATTCTTTTATCTTTAAGGCCTATACTGGCTAGCCACGCAGTGGACTACATCAGTGCATGCAATGGATCAGTGTCCTCAATAAATATCATGGTCTTCTCGAAAGACCACTGCTTGAAGAAAGTGTCTTCTAAAAACTGGCTGCAGGTTTGGAAGTTGATTTTGAGTCCATCTTCAACCCAAAAAGGTTCAGCTAACTTATCTTTATTAATACCAGCACATGCCAGTACCCCACCTCCACCTTGCTGGAGTCAAAGTGGAGCTCTGTGTTCATGGCTGATCCAGCCACGGGCCCATCCATCTGGTCTGTCAAGAGTCGCACTCATCTCAGCCATCCATAACCTTTGAAAATTCTGTCTTCAGACATATCTTGGCCCAGGCTTGACATTTCAACCTATGTGTCTTGTTCAGTGGTGATCAGGTTTCATAATGGGTTCATGGTAGTTTCACTTTTGATTCTTCTCAAATCTTTGGCAGTTAATTTACATCTTTGTTTTCTCAGCACGTTTCTTGCAGCTCTGACTATTCGCAACAAAATGTTTTATGGTGCTGTGATCATGCCCCGATATCTTAGCAATTTCAAGAGTTCTGAATCCCTCTGAAAGACTTTTTTTTTTTTTTTACAATTTTTTACTTTTCAGAGACAGTTACATCTTTTTTGGCCAATTTTGCCTCAGGAAAAGAAGCCGCCTAATAAATATGCACACAGATATGCTTAAATCCAATAAGTTTATACAACTTGGAGTTGGAGAATATGCATAAAAATGATGATCTGGTCAAAATACTCACTTGCCTAATTGTGCACACAATATATACAAAGCTGAAGGCAGTTTTATAGAATACACTAGTCTACCTTATTCTGCAAGGAATCATCTATATCTAATACATTTGGCACTCTTACATTTTGGTGATGTATTGATGCTGGTTACTCCAGATTACAGACTTAAAGCCACCCATCACTGTTCTGCAACACAAGGTATCAGTACTGTAAAAATCACGTGTGACTCCCTGTATGTGAGAAACCCCACTATAGTCAGAGAGGTGCTTTCTGCTGAAGAAACAGCAAATAGATGTTACCACATCATTGCCCCCTGTAGTCTTACAATGTGGATTTTGCAATAAAATCTTTGAGGGTTAGGAAACCGCTTTACCTGCTATTATTGCCACTTGAATCTCTGTGCAGTCTGCCTTAGCTGTACACCTCTTATGTGTTCAACTCCACTAATACCTCATGGTCTACACCGCCATTTCTTATAGTACTGGTCGATGTAGCTAGAATGCACCTATAGTAAACCCGACAGCAGGGCTTTTTTTCAGCAAGAACGCGGGGGAACGCAGTTCTAGCACTTCCAGTACTGACTGTATGTAATGACAAAGGGTGTGAGGTGTGCTGGAGGGTCTATTGCTGCTGGCTGCTGAGGGATCTAATGTCATTGGAGGGAATCTGTTTTTGTGTGAGGGTCTTTTATTGCTGGTCGGTTGTCTATTGTTGCTGGGGGTTTTATGCTGCTGGTAGCAATATACTGTTGAGGGAGAAGTTGCTGGCCGCGGGGGGGTTTATTGATGCTGGCTACTGGGAGATCTGGTGCTGCTGCGGGGGGGGGGGGGGTCTATTTTGTTGTTTCTGGCTGCAGGGGATCTATTTAACTGCTTTTCTTGTTATCATTAACTAATTCCATACAAATTAGTTAGCACCACAAAATACTTGTTTCTATATTCACTAAAAGGGGCAGTACTGGGAGGTAGGTAGAGGGTGGAATCAAGGGATGGTGCTCAGAGGAGGGTAGGGGGCAGAGATAAGGGGGGATTCAGAAGGTGAGTTCCTGCACCTATTCTGAGAAAAAAAAAGCCCTGCCCGACACGCATTTAAAACTCAGGACAAATTGTCTGCCATCATTAAAAAGAAATCTCTTCTTTGTGTGCCTCTCTGATGTTGGTTTCAGTTTCCTGCTATGGGCTTAACCTCTGGTCTATGATTTGTTAGCTGCAGTGCACTTATGGGCCCTTCCCCTTTAAAAAGATTGATGGGAATAGTCTAAAAGTCAGAGAATGGAAGCTCCGAACAACAAGTGAAACCTGCATGGGGGGGGGGGTGCACAGAGGGTTTTCTGGATAACAGAAGTCGTAGCAGGCCATTTGTCGTGGTTTATTTTTAAATACACTGCTCAAAAAAATTAAAGGAACACTTTTTAATCAGAGTATAGCATCAAGTCAATTAAACTCCTGGGATATTGATCTGGTCTGTTAAGTAGCAGAGGGGGTTGTGAATAATTTTCAACTGCTTTGGTGTTAATGACATTAACAACAGGTGCACTAGATGGGCAACAATGAAATGACCCCCCAAAACAGGAATGGTTTTACATGTGGAGGCCACTGACATTTTTTTTACCCTACTCATCTTTTCTGACTGTTTTTCACTAGCTTTGGCTAGGGTCAGTGTCACTACTGCTAGCATGAGGCAATACCTGGACCATACAGAGGTTGCACAGGCAGTCCAACTCCTCCAGGATGGCACATCAATACGTACCATTGCTGGAAGGTTTGCTGGGTCTCAAAAGCATAGAGGAGATTCCAGGAGACAGGCAGTTACTCTAAGAGAGCTGGACAGGGCCATAGAAGGTCCTTAAACTATCAGCAGGACAGGTATCTGATTCTTTGTGCAAGCAGGAACAGGATGAGCACTGCCAGAGCCCCATCAAAATGACCTCTAGCAGGCCACTGTTGTGAACATCTCTGACCAAACAAACAGACTTCATGAGGGTGGCCTGAGGGCCCAACGTCCTCTAGTGGGCCCTGTGCTCACTGCCCAGCACCATAGAGCTCGATTGGCATTTACCTTTTGAACACCAGAATTGATAAGTCAGCCACTGGCACCCTGTACTTTTCACAGATGAGAGCACGTTCACCCTGAGCACATGTGACACACGTGAAAGGGTCTGGAGAAGCCATGGAGAACGTTAAGCTGCCTGCAGCATCGCTCTACATGACCGTTTTGGTGGTGGGTCAGTGATGTCCTGGTGAGGCATATCCATGGAGGAACGCACACAGACCTCTACAGGCTAGACTATGACACCTTGACTGCCATTAGGTATCGGGATGAAATCCTTGGACCCATTGTCAGGCCCTACGCTGGTGCAGTGGCTCCTGGGTTCCTCCTGGTGCACGACAATGTCCAGCCTCATGTGGCTAGAGTATGCAGGCAGTTCCTGGAGGATGAAGGAATTAATACCATTGAATGGCCTCCACACTCGCCTGACCTAAATCCAATAGAGCACTTCTGGGATATCATGTTTTGGGCTATCCGACACCGCCAGTTTGCACCTCAGACTGTCCAGGAGCTCAGTGATGCCCTGGTCCAGATCTGGGAGAAAATACACCAGGACACCATCTGTTATCTCATTATGGAGCATGCCCGAACATTGTCTGGCATGCATGGGAGCCATACAAACTGGAGGCCATACAAACTACTGAGGACCATTCTGAATTGCTGCAATGAAATTTCAGCAAAATGGACTAGCCTGCTGCATAATTTTTTTCACTTTGATTTTCAGAGTGTCTTTGAATTCCGTCCTCTGTAGGTTGAAAATTTTTCATTTCCATCAAACGATGGGGCATCCTTACATTCCTAACCCATTACCTAGTCCAAATCCGTATAGATATCCAGCATGAGATTTTTCCCCATTGAGATCTGATGTGTTTTCAAAGCGTTCCTTTCATATTTAAAAGCTAGCCAATTTTTTTTTGAAGGCCTCACGAACACTGGGTGTTTTAAATGCCACTTCTAGGAGTCTTGTGTGTGGTTTTTTTTTTCCCTTTGCCTCTCTGTTAGCCTATGTGTCCATGCACACATAGGCGTTGAGAGGCAGAAACCCCCCCCAGCTGCCTATGCGTTCAGGAGCAGCAGTGTTTTTGCAGAAAAAAAATGCCTAATGCACCTAAACACGCTTAAAGTGTTATTAAACCCACAACAGTAAAATCAGTCTGTATATGCAGTAAAGCATGCTTGTTATACTCACTGTGGAACCTAAGGGGTTAATCTTCTGCATTGTGTTTTGACCCTGCATTCACTGTATCTGGTCTCCCACAGTACACAATACATGGAAATGCAATTACTGTAGTAAATACAAACTGGTAAATCTCTTTTCTCATAAGCAGGTAGAGTAGTCTTATGGCTTCTGTCAGTGTCCAGCAGAGCACTGGTTAAAGTTTGTAGGAGGAGTTTTCATTCTTCCCTGACTATCCTATGAGGCTGCATAACCCCTGATCCTCTGTCTGAACAGCGCTAATTAGCCCTGTGCTGATCACATGCACTCTCCCAGGAAAATAAACTCTAGCAATACACACTAAACTAAGCATGTGCAGCTTGCCCCAAGACTCTGTTCTGTCAGTAGATGGATTGGGGACAGTAGAAGAAGGGGAGGATCAGAGAAGACAGGATCAAACTTTCTTTTTACACGATGCAGAGAATTAACCCCTTAGGTTCCATAGTGCATATCACAAGCATGCTTTACTGCATATACCATCTGATTTTACTGTTGTGGGTTTAGTAACACTTTAAATTGTACTCTTGAACAGTCATACTTTCAGATTTAAAGCCCTTTCATGTAGCAACCAGAATTGGAGCCTATACTGGTAAATGTTTTATGTCCCGTTTGTAACTGGGATAATGATTGATGGCACTATTGTAATTCAGGCACTGGCTTCCTCCATATGGCAATATCCTTACAGAAATAGCACACAGGAAACTCGGGGACATTGTAAGTGTCCACCAGACGGAGGGGAAGTTCACTGACACAGGAAATGTCACAATTTATAGACACCATAAATAAACTGGAGAGAGAAGCAAGTGGCCTTCCTATGTACATGTCTGACCTACTTTACACACAGGGGAAGGTGGTATAGGATGTTCTATGATGGGCTTGTTCAACTCTGAAAGATCAAAGGAAGGAGGATTTGGAAATGGTTTTTTTCTGCCTCCATCATGCTGCAGGCAGAAACGGCAGAATCATTTTTTTCTCTTCAAAATTAGATTATTGCAAGATTCTGTTTTGACAGTTAAAGTAGTATTAAACTCTGTTACATTTTTTTTCTTTTATGGGTCCCCAGGAGGTTTATGCCATAATGTTCTAGTATGAACCACATTATGGAAGACTTGCCTGTCAAACAATGTCCTACAGTGCTGTGCTGTCACTGCTCCAACAGGTTCATTTTCGCTCAATTTTCAGGTTTCGCTCTCTTCGACCACTTGAATGGCTGGACTGTGATGATGTCCTATGCGGAAGTCACGTCACCACGGAACAGAGCACATGCCGCAAATGTGGTCTGAGCTTCATATGTATGGCTCCGCTTACATTACCACTGACAGGCCGGGAGAGGCGTCTATGACCAGTAGGGTCTTTTATATTATAGCAATCCTGCTTGTCAGTGGTTTTTTAAAATATTTGACTTTAATACCGCTTTTAAGTCCATGCTTTTATTAAGAGGAAACATTCTTGTGTAAAATTACATTCTGGACGTGTATAAAATACACCTTTTAGTTTAACGCGGTGATATTCTCAATCCTAAATCAAGCTAGTGCAAATACCTTAATATGACTTGGTACAGGGAGGGGCATGCTGATGGCACATACAGTCGGGTCCATTTTTTCAGCCTAATGATGGCTTGCTTCACTGATAGTGACAGCTCTTTGGGTCTCATCTTGAGAGTTGACAGCAACAGATTCCAAATGCAAATAGCACACTTGAAGTGAACTCTGGACCTTTTATCTGCTCATTGTAATTGGGATAATGAGGGACTAAAACACACCTGGTCATGGAACAGCTGAGAAGCCAATTGTCTCATTACTTTTAGTCCCTTAACAAGTGGGAGGCACATATGCAAACTGTTGTAATTCCTACACCGTTCACCTGATTTGGATGTAAATACCCTCAAATTAAAGCTGACAGTCTGCAGTTAAAGCACATCTTGTTTGTTTCATTTCAAATCTATTGTGGTGGTGTATAGAGCCAAAAATGTTAGAATTGTGTTGATGTCCCAATATTTATGGACCTGACTGTATGAGCTCATCAGTCTGATGCTTCCTGTTCAATTACAGACTGAGGGAAGATAGATGACCAAGTCATACTACTATAACTGCAGCATAATAAAATCTGGTCATCATGCTAGATACTTGCTAACAAGATTGTGTATATTTTAAGACTGAACAAAGAAAAATCTTTGGCAGGTAACGAAGGTGTCATATATTGTCATCTGTGTATTTAGCTGCTTGCCTGGGGGGATAGTACACTCAATGGCCACTTTACTAGGTATGCCTGTTCAATTGCTTGGTAACACAAAATGCTAATCAGCCAATCACAAGACAGCTATATTAGGCATATACTGTAGATATTGTGAAGACGACTTGCTGAAGTTCGAACCAGGCATCGGAATGGGGAAGAAAGAGGAAGTGACTTTGAATGTAGCATGGTTGTTGGTACTGGATGGGCTGGTTGGAGTATTTAAAAAAACTGCTGATCTACTGGGATTTTCACACACAACCATCTCTAGGGTTTACAGAGAATGGTCTGAAAAAAGAGAAAATATCCAGTGAGCGGCAGTTGTGTGGACGGAAATGTCTTGTTGATGTTAGAGGAGAATGGGCAGACTGGTTGCAACGACATTCAAATGGTAGGGTCAGAATTTGGTGAAAACAGCATGAAAGCATGGATTCATCCTGCCTTGTGTCAACGGTTCAGAGTGGTGGTGTAATGGTGTGGGGGGATATTTTCTTGGCACTAGCAAGGTGTACCTAATAAAGTGGTTGCTGAATGTATTATGTCATCTGTGTTTTTAACTGTTTTTCTGGGGGGTCATATTTAAACACTAAAAATTCTCCACAAGGTTACAGAGTCCTTGGTTTGTATCTCCAGTTGTATTTCTTCTTCTTCATACCTCTATTAAGACACCCCACATTGTTATTCCTGATGGTAAATTTACCAACTTGCATTAAAATTTTAGATGGAATGTGGAAGGAATTTTATTTAAAATGTTAGTGTAATAAATGCACATCACGGTATTATTTAGCAAGACTAGGACAATTTAATGCATATGTAGTGACTTCGTTTTATGAAAAAAAAAAAAATCAATTGTGCAGTGCACAGACTGAATGTGTTGTATACTGAAAAGTATTACCCAAAAAATGGTAATGTGAAATAGGTAGTAAATACCAAGATGGTAGATATTGTTTTCTCAGTGATCCAGCACTGGCAGCAAATAAAGGTCTTTTAGGTTCAGTTTAGCGTAAACCAGTTACAAACTGAGGCAAATAAATCTGACCATATGGTATAAAAAAAAAAAAGCAGGGACAATCTGTCCTAAAAACCTCCTATGAAATTAATTGGTGGATCCAGAGATAGAGGCAACTGAAATTGTGAAATGCTTTTGTGAAAATAGGAAACAATTCAGCCTTTCTTGGTGCATTTCACCACTCCTGGCTTGCTCACAACAATGGGGACTTCCCCTATCAAGCCAGGAATGGTGAAACGCTTCAAGGAAGGCTGATTTTGGGTTGTAGACATAACTGTATACCATCAATGCACTGATTATTAAAAATACTGCAAGAAGAGCTAATCGGAGTGTAGCTGATTTTTTTTTATTTCCTATTTTCATTGAAGAGTGGAGATGGACTGTGATGGCCAGAACCCAGGTTGTCCATATACAGGAGAGACCAGTCTGGAGCAGAGCTTTGGATCTGTGGGGGTTATTTACTAAAACTGAATACTGCAAAATCTGGTGCAGATCTGCATAGAAACTAATCCGCTTACAGGTTTTACTGCCAAAGCTTAATTGAACAAGCTGAAGTTAGAAGCTGGCTATCATCCACACCTGCACCAGATTCTGAGTGCACCCATTTTAGTAAATCTACCCCAGTGTCTTTTTATGCTTTTGTGAAAGCTAAGCCTCAACTTGCTCTCCTCCCACTTTTTCAACATCTTTCAGTTAGGGAAGCTACATATCAAATTAATTAATCAGTATGGAATTGGGATGAGCAAAGCCAAGTCAACCTTGATACAGCTGCCTCTTGGGCCTCCCTTTTGGTTCCTTTTCATTATGGACCTCTTTGACCAATAAGGAGGCTTGGAAGGCATAAGTGGGTAATGCCAAGCTTGGCTTTATAGGAAATTGAAGAGTTGCATATAACTCTGCCGCCTATATGTCTAGAAAATGTCAGTTATACACACAAAAAGAAAAACACTCAAGCTTTTGATTTAAGTGATGTAACAGAAGTGTTTTGTATATGTAGCAAGGATGTCTCTTGTATAGAAATGTTCATCCTCATGAGTTATTTTGGGTGAGATGTTTGTGTGTATTGTAGTAATAGAGATGTCTGGTTTTGTGGCTAAGCAATGTTTAAATACACTCCTGCTCAAGTCTAAATACAAAGGTCTATTAAACAGGAGTACTCAGGATTTCTAATACAGGGTTCCATGGAACCGTAGGGTTCCTCTAGGGGGTTCCTTGGGCGATGAGCAAGTTCTGCCTGTCAGATAAGTTCCCGCTGACACCTCTGATCTTTTTAGCCATCTTCCCAATGACCGAAAGTGTAAGGGGCATTCTTCCAACTGACCTTTACACTAATGTATCATGAGTTGTAGATAGTCATTTTTATCAGGGGTTCCCTGAGACCAGAAAGCTATTTCAAGGGTTCCTCTGTGTTGAAAAGGTTGAGAGAGGCTGGTATAATTTGATCACTGACAAATGAAACAACCTATAAGACTTCATATTCCAGACCTCTGGAAATTCTGAAAACTCTGAAAAATACTTTTAAAGGATTTCTAGTCAAAGAGTTTTAATTGAACATACATCACAAAGCTATATCTACTCTTTCTACAACGCTAAAAACCACCTCTGATAGGTTGCTCGGTTTTCACCTCTTTTAAGTCCAGCTACAAAGTGAAAAAGGTTTCTCTGTTTTTTGCTATTACCAAAAAATTGCAAAAGCCCTCACTATGCTATGGTTAGGTTTTGGCCAAGGTTGGTATGTTCAGGTTTGGCAGATAAATAAAAATGTTGGTGTTTGTAGACAAGATCTTGTCTTTGGTTACACTGAAGCATGTGGTTTTTGTTTTTTTTTAAAGAAACTTATTCCCAAAGTTTTAAGAGATCATTAACCAGCAAGAATCTCTTAGCACGTTTCTGATTATCCTCAATCGTAACCACGTTAATGGCTCCATTTACAAAGAAAACGAGCGGCTCCATTCTTAAGAACACCATTAGGAGTCAATGTTTTAAGTCCTAAGAAGCCAACATACTCGCCAACGCAACACGCGCATTATATCTTTGCCTGTTGTGAAAAGAGGAAGATTGCGGTGCCTACATTACTCTTTTTCCTCTATTTTTTTCCCTCTAAATGCAGTTTTAATAAGACTATAAAAATCCTTTTCAAGTCTTTAATTTTTTTTCATTTCTTTTTTCCTAATCATATCCATTTGCAAGTGAAATCTATACCCCCCCCTCCCAAGAATCTGTTTATATCCGTATGTGAGGTTCTGGATGGGAACTCGGCAACCCGGTTGCTAGGTGACTCTGTGCCTACACAGCCTGGAGAGTGGAGCTGTGCAATAGAAAGCCATGTGAGACCGACAAAGTTGAGTCTATTGCATGCCTCCTCTATGGCCCCCCTGCCCCCTTACATAGAGCAGCTCTTAAATTTAAGTTACGGAGAGTAGCAAATGCAGTTGATGCACAGTTTGCACAGAGCGCTGCTGCCCGACTCCTGAATTGGTGTAATTGCTATGTGTGTTGGCAGATGGAAGAGAGATCTATGTAATCATTCCCGCTCACTAGAGAGAAAATTGTGATGACACGGGTACAATGACACTCAAGGTTATCTGCCTATGGTGGCAGTATCAGCTGCTCCAAACGTGCCCCATACTTGTTCTGCCATTTATTTAGTGTGCTGTGCCAGGAATAAGTACTGGAAGATCAGCTAGACTCTAGAGTATATTTTTTATGAGATCAGATTTAATAGTAGATGTATTTTTTTTATGTTACCTTTTTTATGTATTTGCTCCGTATATTTCCAATTCTGTTAGGACTGGTTCAAACCATAATGTGCATTGCAGTAATGCAGCGTAAGTTAAAGCAGTACTAGACTCAAAACCTGAAGTGTAATATATTGCAGCTTAGCAGTCATTCGAAGTGGTGGCTGTATTAGTTTTCTTGTTCAGGTTTTTTTTTTCCCTCTGTGTTCACTTGGCGATCTGGCCTGTAACAGATCTCGTATATTAGAGTGAGTCCACTCTGGATGAAGAAGCAACAGAAACACCTTTGGACAGCAGCATTGTCAGTCTCAGTGGGAGGGGAGCTGGACTAGCAGATTTTAATGCACTAACAAAGCCAAACTTGAGCTCACACTTTTTAAGCAGTTACAGCAAACAGTTTTTTTTTTCTTTTGGGTTAAAGATTTTACATAAAAGCTGATGATTGTAAGCACGCATGCCAGTGGTTTGTCTCATCCGTGTAACTGATACATTCTGCTGGAGAGCTTGTTCTTTTGAAAACAACAGTTACCGGCTGAATCACCAGGTGAAAAAGCCTAAAAAAGAAAACTAATTTAGACATCACATCTAAGAATTTGTAAGCTGCTATATAATAAATATTTGCTTTTGGGTTTTACTGCTTTAATTACATGCCAATGCACATTTACAATGCTTGGCACCGTGCCTGCATTGTGAACATACCACAGTGCTCTGTGTATGGCATTATGCTGCACTTAAAGTGGACCTTCACCCAATAAAACAACTTTTCCCCCTGGCTTCTCCTCCTTGCCCTCCCCCACAATTGGATAAATTTTTTTTTTGGGGGGGGGTTACAGCCTAGGCAAAAATGCAGCACTCGCCTCCATCCCCTTCTCACTGCTGCCTACTAGGATGTCCAGTCACACATACATCCCACAAGGCATTTTTACCAATGGACGCATGCAAACATGTGTGACATGTTTACAGGACCCAGGGCTTCCTGCAAATCAAGGTACCAGCTTTCTGAAGACTTTGGCATATCTGCACATGGGATAATCAGTGGTGGTGGTGCTGGTGAGGAGGGATGGGTCAAAAATATGGGGGGGAGTGGTGCGCCACAACCTTATGGAACACGTCACTGGCTGCAAGGAGTCACAGCCGACTTCCCACAATAAACATGCTGGCACCAGAGCCCCGAAGACCTGTGAAGAACCAGCCCAAATAAGAACAACACTGAAACCTTGGACAGGTCAGTTTCCTTTTATTAAAAGTCAGCAGCTACAGTATTTATAGCAGCTGATTTTTAATTTGTTGCAAACTGACTGAAGATCCAAATTGACTGAAGCAGTTTAGACAATTGTGCGCTTCTTGCATTGTGGCAACAATTTGAGGAAGGCCTTTTTCTTCCACTGTTCACTCCATAAAGACATGGTTTTATAAGTTTGGTGGGAAGGAACTTGAATGGCCTGCACAGAACTCTGGCCTCAAGCCTATTGGTATGAATTGTAATGCTCATTATGAACCAGGTCCTCCCATCTGATATCTGTACCTGACCTCACAAGTAATCTTTTGGCCAGTTGCAAAACAAATTCCCAGAGACACACTCCAAAACCTGGTGGAATGCCTTCATGGGAAGAGTGGAAGTTGTAGCTGCAAAGGAATGGGGGTGAGGGCAGCCTCTCCAGTGTGAGATTTCTGTAGTGGTGAGGTGGGTGGTTGCGATTACTCGAGCCCATGAACGCTACTTTTGTTTTCTTTATGCAATTTACAGTCCAGTACAGACTTGATTCATTGTCAGCATACCACCCTGATGGAGGCCCCAAAAACACGTTGACTTTTTAAAGTAAATATAACCTGCTCTCCAAAACTTAGCTCTTCTTTCTATATTTAATTTGTCAAGCAATGAAAACTGCATACAATTATGTCTCCACCCCAAAGCCACCATCCTTGACGCATTTCAACACTGGTGAAATGCATCAAGGAAGGTGGTTTTTGGCTGGAGACCTTAACATAGCAGTTTTAATCTTTTGATTAATGAAAAATAAAAAAAAAAAGCAAAGTTTTGGACTGTGGCTTATATTTACTTTCGATTGAGAGTGGAGGTGGGCTGTGTTAGCCAGCACCTGGATAGTCAGTGTAGGCTGAAAGGAGGAAGTCTGGAGCAGAGCCAGGGGTTTGGGAATGTTCCAGTTATACGTTGGCTGTCTACCTTCTTACCGTGTTTATTAAGAAAAAAAAACTTGATTGGACCTATCCAGTTGTGAGGGCACTGTCATTCTTCCAGGTCGGTACAGATGTTTCCTGGGGACCCTTTGATATACTTCTGTTGACAGAAAGCTGCCTCTGAAAAGTTCAACTCAGACTACTTCTCGTCATTGGTTAAAGGGATCCAGCCCTTGCACAATACACATCTAAATTTATTTATAAAGAACAGTTTTTTTTGTATGTTTAATACAATAATGTTTCGAGTAATGATGTGCAATGACCCAGAGCCAATATTAGCAGCTTTGTGCAGGCTAATGAAAGTTGACTTGGCCCTCCTGGTCGCTGTGGGTAACCAAACTGCTAGAAAAGCCCTTTTGTTCATTTGTGTTAAATTGGTTATTACACTGTTTACCTGCTGAAGTGTTATTAAATGAAGTAAAAGCTTTGCCGGTCTGTGCACATGCTCACCAGTGTATGTGTATGGAGATTAGTCACGACTGCTGTCTGTAGTCTTCTCCTGTTTTCGGCCGTTCAGCATATTGGCGAGCCCAGCTCTGAAAAGTGACAAGCACGCTGCCTGCCGAATGCTTATGTAACATCAATCTTCTTGCAGAGCTCCGAGCACGTTGCTGCATTTTGTCGCAGCCTCAATGAGATGAACTCGCCAGACTCCTGCCTGAGCCCCTCCGAATTCACAGGAACCCCGCTGGGCACCATGAGGCAATTAACGGATGCCGACAAACTGCGCAAGGTTATTTGCGAGCTCCTCGAGACGGAGCGCACCTATGTCAAGGTATTTCACACTTTGCTCGTCTGTTCTGAGGTGCCAATGTCTGATTATCGGGAGACTTATAGTATTGGTTGTGTGCCTGGTAGCCATTCAAGAGGCGATAATGAATGATTTAGCACTTGCTGTGTGACTTGCGTGACAAATAAAATTACTGGCGAGCATTTGAAAAGATTTTTTTTTTTTGTAATCTCAACATGTCTGCGAGCTGATATTCCTTCTGTCTTTATCGATGTTGTTTGTATTTTTTAGGATCTAAATTGCCTAATGGAAAGGTACCTCAAACCACTGCAGAAGGAGACGTTTCTCACACAAGACGAGGTATAAGGAATTGACTTTTAATTATTTCCAAATTAATTGCACTGTCTCTAATAGATTGCTTGGATCACACGGATATTACCCGACTAATGTTCCGTAATATAATATTTCTTTATACAATGGTAATCACCTGTGTAATCACCAAGCCTAAAAGACCTGTAATGCTTTATTCATTTTACCTTAGTTTTCTTTTGGTTTTCCTTTTTTTCTCTTCTTTTCTTCTCCTCTTATCTCTTCTCTCACCATGTGTCCTTTCCACTTCTCTCCATCCCTATTTTTCTCTCCTCTATCCATCCCCTTATATCTCTCACACTTTCTACCATCTTCTCTCTCCTTTTTCTCCCCTATAGTATTGTAGGGTTAGGAAAAATGTTTAGTTCAAATAATCCTTTTTCTTTTTTTCTCTTTGGTTTTCTTTTTCTCTTTCACCATTCTCTGTCATTTTTTTTTTACCGCTCCTTTCTTCCTCCTTCCTCTTCTCTCTCTCACTCTTTTTACTCTCTTTATATGTTTCAATACGTTTTTTTTATTGAAGTTTTAACACCAATAAGAATCACATAAAAAGTGTGTACAATAAATTATCTTTCAAATGATTTAATGAATTGATTTAACAATGAATTTAAATGAATGTTCCATAGTTTAGATTCCTGAATAAGCATGAACCAGTATTATAAAGAAAAAAAAATAATGCAACACAATTTCATGAGTACCAGATTCCAGAGAATGTTGAGTTGTATTGAGAGGTTTGGTAAAGATAACATTGCCACCTAAACCTCAATTAGATGGTGGTTGAATGAGATGGAGCAATTGGGAGTGATGGTGAGAGTACAGGGCAAAAAGAGTGAGAAAAGGGTAAGAATAGGAGAAGAGAGAAGGAAGAAAAGCCACATAGTGGAAGAAAACCGATGAAAATGTGAGAGAGTGGTATTATAAGGGATGATATATTACAATCCCTCCAAACAAAACCAATAGGACTTTAATGGTATATAAGTATCTTTTTTTTATATAAAAAAGTATCAATTTTATTCAATCAAATAAAATCAGACTTTAAAAGAAAAAAAGATGGCTATTTGCATGTTGTTGACATTAAAGTGGAACTTCATTCTGTCACCATTGACTATTTTAATCCTTATGTTGATAGCGCTAGTAAATGGGAAACTACAGTATATTATATTTACTTGTTCTAAACATTTTTTCTCTGTTTCTTCCATTACTTCCTGGTTTCTTGCCTAGGCAAATGATATCATATATCCCAGGAGTCTTCTGGAGGGGAGGAGGGGTTTTCTCAGTTAAGCATGCCCTCCTGCTTGTATGCCTGAACTAAGGGCAGACTGATTGCAGGAAGTCAAAGCTACATGAATCATCTGCCTTTTACTCAAGTTGGCCATAGCCAGAAATGCTGGTGGCGGTGGTGGTGGTGGGGGGAGGGGGTTCCAAAGTGCAAAATAAAGCATGGAGACATGGATGGAGGAGTTTGCTTTGAATATTAAAAATTAATCAAAAAGGCATTTTTGTTTTGTGGCGCTCAGATGCAGTGTACTTCAGCTTTAACATCTCTCATACTAGAATATCGCCCATAAATGGTTCCATTCATTAATTACAATCAAGGAATTGGAGGATGGAGTCTCCACATTCAACATGCTTCATAGATCAAAGCCTGCTTCTTCAGGAAAGATAAAAAGATTGTTTTATAGGGAACGATGTTAGGAGTAGGGAAGCATTCAATACTAAAATTAGTACAATGGTTTAAGTGTTTGGCCAACAACTGCTGGCAAGCAATGTGTTTTCCATACTTTTTGGAAATTTGAGATTCTATCCAAAATTCCTGATAGTGATGTGATACTTGCAATAGATTACATGGTATTACTGTACGTGTTTCCAATATTATGGTTGCTTTTTTTTTTTTTCCCCTTACACTCTTCTTTTTGCATTAACGGCACCTCAAAGGTTTATTTTTAAAATTTAAACAGGAGACTCTACTGTAATCAGTTGTTGATGAATTTGTTATGAAGTCAGCGATCTGAGATTTGTAAATAAGCAGGAAACCTATGCCATTAGAAAGTTTTAAAGTGGTTGTAAACCTCAGAAATGCAATATGAACAAAGGATATCCTTCTATAGTGTGTACTTTCCTCAATCCAGAGCAAAAGTGTAATTTCTGTCTGCTGTCTTGTTTCTCTATCTGCATGAGTTTTCCTGACACGAAAAGGGCGATGGAGAGGGCACAGCCTGTGATTGACAGCATCAGCTCTGTGAGTTGTGTGATGGGCGGTGTGTCCCTTTCCTCCTATCGGCTCTCAGAGCTCTCCTTACTGAGTTTTGCAGAGTGTAATTTCAGCTTTCTACCCCCTTTTTCTGGACAGCTCAACAAGCTTTATAAATTCTGGACTTTGAACGGCTGTAGAGAAGAGAAGACTGCAGATAAAAAGGCACAACTTCTATAGGAGGATTTGTTTCATCTCCTGTGTATCACATCCACACCACATCACTGGACATATGTAAAGGTTTACAACCACTTTAATAGACTGTAGAACAGACAGATGAAGGATCATTGCCCCACTTTTCTTCAGCATGGCCCAGCGTAACATGAATTGGACCATTCTCTTTGTATTCCAGCTGGATGTGCTATTTGGCAATTTGGTGGAGATGGTGGAGTTTCAGGTTGAATTTCTGAAAACTTTGGAAGATGGGGTCAGGCTGGTACCAGACCTGGAAAAGCTGGAGAAAGTCGATCAGTTCAAGGTATACATTTCCTAAACTTTTCTATGTGTCTGATTTATTGTGAAATTTACAAGAAGACTAAAGTTAGATAAGAAGCAGTTTAACCGTGAACTGTGTAAGGGGTTCCTTACTGTCAGAACGGTAAGGATGTGGAACTCCCCTCCACAGTTGGTGGTGTCGATATATTAAAAACAAATCTTAGATGGGCATCTTGGCAAATGCAATATACAAGGATATGGGAAATGGTACTGACTTAAACACACACATGCACCCACACAGGTTGAACTGGATGGACTAGGCTCTTTATTCAATCTTACCTTAGCAATGTAACTGTTGATGAAGTTTTAACACACACATTGCATACTTGTAAGCAATATTTTTCTTGAGTAGAGTTGGGAAAGGTTAGACCCCTTGTCTTGTTTTTATTGCTTCCTGTGTCTCCACTAGGGAGATTAACACTCCATATGTGTCCTTGTGACCATTATCACTGAGACAGAAAATGATGGGAAATTCCCCATCCCTTTCCATCACTGTCAGAAAACAGTGTCCTGGCTGTGGGTTAGGGGATTCCCCCCCCCCCCCCCTCATTTGTGTGGATTAATTATTTTTTTGTAATTTAGCCTGCCACTGAAAAAACAAATAGTGTATGGCAAGCTTGCCATTTTTTACAAGATGGGAATTCAGTTCAATTTAGAGACATTTTGTCTGATTTCCTGTTGCGTCTTCAGGACTGGAAGCGAAAGGAAATTCCTCCATAGGACACAAGTAATAAAGAATAAACTGCTGGGTATTTTAACCTTTTAACCCATCCAAACTTAAAAAGCGATTTTGCTTTACACTTTGTGTGTATTTCATTATAACAGCTGCAACACAATACATAAATGTGTTATGCAGGCCATAGACGGGTCGTTTATCGGCTGAATTTTCATCCGCACGAAAAATCAACCGATATTCACGCCTTTAGTGGGGCCAGCCCGTCGGCTGTTTTTTGTGAATCTTCACATTTATTTTTATCGGTCATGCTGGAAAATCCACGAAAAACGGCCGGTTTCATGGATATTGATGGCAGCATCGGCAATGGGCCCGACTGATTTTTCGTTTATCGGCCGAAAATTTACTTTCTGTTTGCATAGAGATTTTGTGCTATCTTGTGTTTGGCCAAAAACAATGATAGGTTGAGGTCTGATCAAATTGTACCTAGTTTGTGTGGATAAAACAGGAGACTGTAAGCTCAGCTGGTTAGTGGTTCATTGTACTCTAATTTAGCTGCACAATGTGTGGTGTATAAATCCAGGAAATTAATAAAAAGGAATCTATAAAGCCGTCCATAGATGGATGGAGTCTCTTCCGGTTAAGCAGGGACCAGCCAAGAGTCCATCCATCTATGGTCAGGCTCACTGTGCTGAAGTTAATCCATCAATCCACTTCAGTATAGCCATCCTGTTGGATTTTTTTCATGTGATCGCTGCCGGCGGCTATGGCTGACAGCTGTAATCATTGTGTTCTGCTGTTGGGGAGGAATCCCCACTGGCAGAACACAATAGCACTATGGGAGAGATTCCCTCAACAACACTAACTGTGTTGATGGAGGAATCTAACAATTTTGTTTCCTTGGAATGGTGGAAGGAAAGAAAATTGTATAATCTATGAGCGGCCTAAGAAATAAATTCAGTATTAATATGAGTTTCTTCAGCAAATTGAATTCTTTATTGGAAGTTTATTTTATTGCAGTATAGTTCATGTATACATTGTCATGCGTGAATGTGCCCCCTCCCAACCCCTGATCCTGTTGCAAGGGGGTGTACTTTAAGCTCACATTGTTATACTGCTTCCGTATCCTATTAATTATAAGTATTTGCAGGCACAGAAAATCTGGACGCAATGTATGCCATGGATTTATACATATATACCTGTGACTCATGTGACACATGGTATGTGAACGTATAATATTGCAGCACTTGGGAATGTATCTGAAATACTTATAATGAACACAAGATCAAAAAACTCTTCCTAGTTTGTAATATTGGAGCTATTCAGATCTCCAAATATATACCATTAACAGCTCCTGGATTACTCATACGCAAATTAGCTGATCTAAGCCAGACACCCACAATAATTATTTGTCTGGGCTCCGCCTCCTTTAGGGCTTGTGTACACAGGCATTTTTGTTTTCATTTCGGCTGCTTTTCTCGCCATATGTGTGGCTGGGAATTCAAAAGCAGCTTAATATAGCTTAGAGGCAGATCAGGGGGAAGTCAGTAGCACCTTTTGAAGGAACTTCAAAGGATCTCAGAAGCTTCTGAAGCTGATCTCAAATGCAGGCTGAAAGCCTTTACCCATATACACAAGCCCTCATATATCTGTACCTGCCACTCCCTCCCTCCCCGACTTTCTTTTCTTATACATTTTTATTGTGCTCTGCTAGCGTCAAAGTTCTGAAACCAGTGTAGGGCAACGCACATTTAGGAAAGGTCGTGGTTTATTTTTTATTTGTACAATTAACATGCACAAAGAAGGCAAACAGAATACCATCTTAGGAGGTGCACTGAATAACATTACAAGAGAGTGCTAGATCGTACAAATGATGAAAAAATATTTATGCATAAAGTATTGGTTTGGTTTATATGGGTACAATGGTTTATATAGAGCAGGGGTATCTAAACTTTCTAAACAAAGTGCTGGTTTACTGTGCACCAGACTTTAAGGGGGCTGGAACGTGGCCAATGGGAGTGAAAAAAAAAAAAAATCCTGGCAATTAGTAGGAGTAAACAATTTCCCATGTTTAGAATAAGGGGAAATATTAGTGCCCCATCCTTGGTGTCAGTGAGAAGAATAGTGCCCCATCACTGGTATCAGAGGGAGGAATAGTGCCCCATTATTGGTGTCAGTGGGAGGAATTGTGCCCCGTTATTGGTGTCAATGGGAGGAATAGTGCCCTGTTATTGGTGTGAATGGGAGTAATAGTGTCCCTTTATTGGTGTGAATGGGGGTAATAGTGTCCCTTTATTGGTGTGAATGGGAGGAATAGTGCCCCTTTATTGGTGTGAATGGGAGGAATAGTGCCCCTTTATTGGTGTGAATGGGAGGAATAGTGCCCCTTTATTGGTGTGAATGGGAGAAATAGTGCCCCTTTATTGGTGTGAATGGGAGGAATAGTGCCCTGTTATTTTGGTCAATGGGAGGAATAGTGCCCCTTTATTGGTGTCAATGGGAGGAATAGTGCCCCATTATTGGTGTCAATGAGAGGAATAGTGCCCCGCTGTTGGGGTCAGTAGGAGGAATAGTGCTTTGTATTAATGGGAGGAATAGTAACCCAAGGGTCGGATAAAAGTATGCCAAGGGCCACAGTTTGGAGACCACTGACATAGAGCATCATGGACAAGGTCATCATGGACAAGGTCATGTGGAGGGAGTAATGGAAATTAGAGCAGTTGCTAATGTAGGTTGAAGCTTACCAATACACTGTGGGTTATAAAACAGAAAGAAAAACATTGTCGGCCCTATATACAGGGGCTGTCTGGTGTTGAGGGAAGGGGCTGAGAATAGAGCCTGCAGATAAGTATTGTGAGATCGATGAAGGATGGGAAGGGAATGGGGGGAAAGAGAAAGGGAAAGAGGTAGGAGGGTAGGACCAAGTGAAGGGAGAATGGGAGGTGGGGAGCAGAAGAATGAACAGAGGTCATGCATCCTCTCCTGGGGAGCCTGAGGAGCCAAGAGAAGTAAACTTTTTTTTTTTTTTTTTTTTTTTTTTCTTAAGCAGCATTATGACCATCCTAAGACCATATCACGGTTTAACAAGACTCCTGAAACATTGTTGAAATACAGTAACTTCTAGGGGTCCATTCACATAGCATGCATCAGGCTGTAATGGTGCAGAACTGCCAAACGCAGTTCCAACTCCGAGAAAGTCAATATGCTTTATTTCCTATTGTTTGCAGTTCACACCAAAGCAGTGTGTTGAATGGGTCCTTAAACTGCATGGTGCTTCATTTTTTAATTCACATTTTACCTGGTTCTATGTCTTCTGTCTGACAGAAAGTCCTGTTTTCTCTTGGTGGATCATTCCTATATTATGCTGATCGATTCAAGTTGTACAGTGCCTTCTGCGCCAGTCACACCAAGGTCCCAAAAGTTTTAGTGAAAGGTAAGGTGGTTTAAGTATTATATCAAAGTTGTATAACTCCGGACAAAAGCTGGACCGTGATAATTCCATCTACATTTTAAAGCACATTGTATAATTTCCATGCGTTCGCTTTTGTTGGTATTCAGACACTTTGGGTGAGATTTTCTAAAACTGGAGAACTCAGAATCTGGTACAGCTGTGCATTGTAGAGAATCGGCGTATAACCTCAGCTTGTTCAATTAGGCTTTGGCAATAAAACCTGGAAGCTGATTGGTTTCTTTGCAGAGCTGCACCAGATTTTGCACGCTTCAGTTTTCGTAAATAACCCCATTAGTATCATGGGGTCAGAATGTTGGCACTTGAGCCAGTTATGTTAGTGGTTAAAGGACACTTTGTATTAGCGGTGCACAGGGGTTTGCCATTGTTGGTCTGCCTATATAATTGGGTGGGGTTTGATATCTCTTATGGGTTCACTGCTGTCTGCAACCTTAGTGGGATTGAACACCATATGGAGAAATAACTTAAAGCGGAGTTCCACTCAAAAGTGGAAGCTCCGCTTGTTTACCACCTCCCCACCTTTTGGGGGGGAGTGGATACCTGTTTTTGACAGGTACTCGCTCCCACTTCTGGCTGAGTTCGCCATGGCGAAGTCAGCCTGAAATTCGGCCCCCCTCCTTCCTCCTGCAGTCTCCTGGGAACCTTCACAGGTCCCAGAAGACTGCCGGACCAATCAGAATGCGCAGCACGACTCGCGCATGCTTAGTGGGCACCTGGCTGTGAAGTCGCAAGTTGTCACAGCCTGGTGCCCATAGTTGTGATGCTGGCGCCAGGGAGAGAAGAGGCAGAGAAGGCATGGCGCGGGTAAGCATATCGCTGGACCCCGGAACACGTGAGTGTGTGTTCATTAAAAGTCAGCAGCTACAATTTTTGTAGCTGCTGACTTTTAAAAAAAACACAAAACCCTGGAACTCCGCTTTAAACGTAAACCTCTGACACATTCAGCATGCTGTGGCTATGCTGGAGGCAAATAGATTCAGCACCCTAGACAGCATCATACCCATTTCTACCACTCCCTGCCAGCTTTGTCCAGAGATGGAGACCCATGGAGATTCTATCACACAGACTTTCTGAAAGCAAATATCTGCTGCATTCTCTTTTGTAAACCCTTGATACTCTATAATACAAGTGCCATGGGTGCACCTTGTATTACATGTTGCAAAAAATATTTTATAGAAATAGTAAAATGACCAAAAAACATCAGTTTAAAAAGCTTATAGTTGTACACATCAATAAAATTGTCCAAAAAACATTCTTCCCATTTAAAGTGGAAATCCGGGATAAGCAAATATTGTCTAAATGCAAGAGTCATGTGCATTCTTCCTTGAATCCTGGTGTGCTTTGTGTATTTTTTCCAGATCTGTGCAGTAATCCAGTGTAAAACTTTACCTCTGTGCAGGAACCTCCTGTAATAAAGACCGGTTACTGCTGCTCTCTCCTTGTGCAGGGTGACTGGTCTTGTCTCTGCCCCCTCCTGTAGTTTTCAAAAGGCAGCCTGTAGTGGGTGGAGCTTGCTGGACCCCTCCCACAGCTCTGTTCTCTTCACAGGCTAGGTAGAGCACAGTGATGATATCACCAATACTTACCAACGTAATAAATGGGCATTTGGCCCACACAAAGTGGATATATATCCTATGTGGCTATTGAGGAATATAATTAGTTATTATATATATTATATTTAATTGAAAATGTCTGTGCCTGGAGTTCACCTTTTCAAAGCTCTCATTGTCAAACACCCTTCAATCCCTTTCAGCAGTTAATCTGAAGCTTGTTCCTAGACTTCTTTGCTATGTAGCCAACTCCTGTATTTTACTTCATTGCAGCAAGCTGAGATTTAATTTTTTTTTTCTTGTAAAACTGACTGTATAGTTCTGACAGTTTTTGTCTTGGAATAAAATTAGTCTGTGTAATTGTAATTGAGGCAGACATATTAAAAGTGGAGAAAATCATTTTTTATGTTTGTTTTATAATTTTTCTTTTCTTTTTTCCTTGGGTGAATGCAATAGTAAAATGACATCTTCCTCTCCTCTTCATTCTTGAATCCTTTATAGTTTTCTTTGTAAAGTCCTCCTTTTCACTGAGGAGCCTTTTTTTATACAGATTACCTAGTCTCTTTGTTTGCCTTCATAGGGTTTGGTTTTTAGCACATCAGCAGTCCAGATGAAAGTAGGCTACAGCTGAGCTACTTTATCAAGCATTAAATATTAAGAAGTCATTTTTGTTCCTCATGACTTGTAAATGCCAAATGAACCATTATTTCTTGCATGCTTATTTTGCACATGGATGGCCAGTACATACTGAAAATGAACCTGTGTTCACTGTATAACCTCTTGAAGTAATTGGTGCCAACATTCAGAGACCTTGTAGGGTTCCATGAGGTCCCTGAAGCCTGCATAGCTTCAATGTGCTAATCTTGGCCTTAAACATTATTATTGGTCTATGGCTTTAGTTGGTGACTAAACTGACTCAAAAATTGTTTTGCAGGGTGTTTCAAATGTTGGGAATCCTCTAAGATACCTAAAAGTACTTTGTTAGATTAGTAGGCTTAGAGTGCTCACATACTCCACTATCTTGCTCTCACTGTGAGCGAAAAAAAATACCCTGTACTTTAAGTATGGAGGACTCACTCCCCTTCCTAGTTGAGGGTTATAAGTTGGTTCACATTTTTTATTATATTAAATGAGGGTATTATGAATTTAAATGAAATTGAGGGTATTCGTAAATACATCATGTCACTAATAGATGATTAATGAGCACTTGAATATTTTTTTTAGAGGAGTACATCATGTGGAATTATTTTGATATTTATTTGGAGATAATTGATTAGTTGAAATAATTTTTTTAAACATCTTTTTGGTATTCTTACACTTTTATTAGTTATTTGTATCATAATTTGAATTAATTTAATGACATTAATTTAATTATTATTTATTGAGAAATATTTAGGAGAGCAACATATATTTGTAGATCACTCCCCTTCCTCCTATGTGACGGTGGTGGTGCTTGGTGATTGACCCAGTGATATCACATGAGTGTGGAAAAGAGTCCTCATACGGTATCTGCATAAGCTCCAGCAAGAGTGACTTGGAGCTTACACGGGGTTTCATTTACTTTTATTTACTTGCTTCTAGAAAAGAAAAGGGGCAAAGAGAAAACGATTGAAACATAAATATGCACCGCTTGGTTTTCTTTGTATAGACAAAGTACAGATTTGAACTAAGGCTTACTAACCAAGAGAGATACTTGCATTTGGTGGGCTAAGTTCCCCAAGTAACCAAATGGAGCAAGAAGGAAACAAATGAAACATAAATATGTGCTAATGAGGCAAGGGGGCTTTGGGCACAGCACAGATTTGCAAAACATTTTATTAACCAATAGATAAACTTGCATTTGGCAGGGTTAGTGTTTGATTTTCTTGATTTGTGAGGTTGGATTCCATGATGGGCATATTAAGCATTTAAGGTTTGAGTCTCCTGAGATGCTGAGAACGATAAATGAAGGTGTGCATAGGCATCTTTTGATGCTTTTACCTCCCTGGGTCTGGTCACTTTCCTGTCCTAAAAGGAACCTGTCAGGACAGAAGTACGCAAGGTAGCTTTGCAAACTTCTTTGTAAATGTGCAAGCATCGTGGGTTTCATCCCCTATCTTTCCTTCACTACTTAATGGGGGGTTATTTACTAAAATTGCATGGTGCAAAATTTGGTGCAGCTATGCATAGAAACCAATCAGCTTCCAGGTTTTATTGCCAAAGTTTAATTGAACAAGCTGAAGTTAGAATCTGGTGCAGCTGTTCATAGTCAATCAGCTTCTGAGTGGACCAGTGTTAGTAAATCTCTCCCAATGAATTGTTAACCCAAAAGGTATCTGCGTGCCACATTTCCTGGTTCTTTACTTGTCTGCATGCTTGTTCTTGGTCAGTCTCTTATTATGTCATTGTGTATGTCAAACTGGCGTGGGAGATTGTTTGGCAAGTTAGCCAATCCGTGGCTATGCTTGAACAATTGCACTCCCTACTGGCAGAGCCCATGTGGGCAGAACTAGATTGAAGCAAAGTAGCAACTACATGGAGTCACATTACCAGTTTAATGATGTCTCTAGGGAGTGTTGCTGCAAAAAGTATTTTGTATGGGCAGCATAGGTCCACTTGAAAATATCAAATTTGTTGATAAGTGAAGAAAACCTGTAATTCAAAAGCAGTCAAAGAGCTGCAAGTTACATGCCCGGTTTAGCACATAACAGTGAATTAAGTAGAAGCACAAGTGTACACCTGCTGTAATTCTGACCTATATCGGTGTTTTCCTGAAAATGCTTACTCCTGCTGTTATAATAGTGGTGGTAATATGATGCACGCAGAGAACAGTGCTGTATAAATAGAACAGGTTGTAGGCTATGGACATGCTTCAAGGGACACAGTTCTTTCATATATTCCAAGATCAAAGCAATTTTCTGAATAATTAATTTAAATGTATTCCCAGATTGTAATAATTCTTCTGGAGAGTTCCCATTATAGCTCATTGTGATTTCTTTTCTTGCAGCTAAAACGGACCAGAATTTCAAAGCATTTCTAGATGCCCAGAACCCGAAGCAGCAGCACTCTTCAACCTTGGAGTCTTACCTGATCAAACCCATCCAGCGCATTCTCAAGTACCCACTACTTCTGAAAGAGCTGTATTCACTAACAGATGCAGAGAGTGAAGAGCATTACCACTTGGATGGTAAGGCTGCTGGGAGTGCTAGGGCAGGCACAGGGTCGGTCTTAAAAGGTGGGGGGGGGGGGGTAATTTTACCCGTGGGCTTGAATTCTTTGTACAATGTACACGCATTGCACATTTGCACACACAGAAGGTTTGCATTCATGCCCTGCATTGCTTTGCTCCTGGATTCAGTTTTCAAAACGAACATTATCTACATGGAGTTTTGTATATTGTGTGCCTATTGTCCCCACCTCTTTTGTTATCTTTCAAAATCAATAAAATATCAGTAATAAACTTTAAAGGCTGCCTGTCAACCTACAAGCAGAAAAATGAACTTATAGACAGGCCTTGAACATCCTTAACAAGCCTTTATGAGCTTTTAAAGAATTCCACACTGAAAACTGTACAGTAGCTGCCACAGGCTGTGTGGAGCAATTCATTATCAAAGCTTGCAGCAGAAATGCTCACCTGTTTCAAGTCCTTATCATCCAGCACTGAACTCCCCCTGCTCTGTTTTTACATAAGAGATAAAAAAGCTCCAAGGCCTCCATGTCACTGCTGGGTGGGGGGAGCCAGGTAAGTTAAACTGGGACCCATTGCTGTGTCATTACTTGGAGGGGGGAATCCAGGGTGAGCTAAGTGGCAATATCACTGGTGGGAGGGAAAATAGGGGAAGCTAAGATGCTCAGTCACTGCTAGGGGAAGGAGTGGGGGGGGGGGGGGCGCTGAGCTGCTGAGTTACTGCTAGGAGGGAATCGGGGGAGCCAAGTAGCTGAGTTGCTGCTAGGAGGAGAGAGTAGGGAACAGAGCTGCTGAATCACTGCTAGGAGGAGAGAGTAGGGAACAGAGCTGCTGAATCACTGCTAGGAGGAGAGAGTAGGGAACAGAGCTGCTGAATCACTGCTAGGGGGAGGGAATAGGGGGAGCCAAGTAGCTGAGTTGCTGCTAGGAGGAGAGAGTAGGGCAACAGAGCTGCGGAATCACTGCTAGGAGGAGAGAGTAGGGCAACAGAGCTGCGGAATCACTGCTAGGAGGAGAGAGTAGGGCAACAGAGCTGCGGAATCACTGCTAGGGGGAGGGAATAGGGGGAGCCAAGTAGCTGAGTTGCTGCTAGGAGGAGAGAGTAGGGCAACAGAGCTGCGGAATCACTGCTAGGAGGAGAGAGTAGGGCAACAGGGCTGCTGAATCACTGCTAGGAGGAGAGAGTAGGGCAACAAGGCTGCCGAATCACTGCTAGGAGGAGAGAGTAGGGCAACAGGGCTGCTGAATCACTGCTAGGAGGAGAGAGTAGGGCAACAGGGCTGCTGAATCACTGCTAGGAGGAGAGAGTAAGGCAACAGGGCTGCTGAATCACTGCTAGGAGGAGAGAGTAGGGCAACAGGGCTGCCGAATCACTGCTAGGAGGAGAGAGTGGGGGACAGAACTGCTGAGTCCCTGCTAGGGGGAGGGAATAGGGGGGCTGAGCTACTGAGTCAATTCTTGGTGGAAGGGATAGGGGGAGCTAAGCTACTGAATCACTGCAAGGAGAAGGGAGTAGGGGGGCTGAGCTGCTGAGTTACTGCTAGATGGGCATAGTAGAATGTGTTTAGCTGCTGAGCCAATGCTGGGAGGGGGTGCAGGAAAAGTTGAGCTGCTAAATAATTTTATTCAACTTTAGTGCTTCTGCCGTGAACTCTGAGGATGATTTGCTCAAAATCTTATATACTGCTTAAGAATATTTAAAATACTTGACTATCCATAGCATGACTACAGGTTCACTTTAAGCTCTGAGAAGATGTAATGTTAATTAATTCCATGGCATTCTGTACCTGCAGGTTGTGGCACATTTAACATTTTAATAATGCAGAGGGGGATGGATACATCTACAGGCAAAGTAGAATACATTCAAAGACAGTTTAGTGCATAATGGTTCATTGTGCATGATTAATTCAGACTGGCTATCATGAATTAATTATGGCAGCATTTCTCAGTCACTGACCAGTAACACGCATGCAGCCAGTGAAGTCAGAACATGCATATTTTTAAGACCTGTGACAAAGAAAGTATTGAAGCTGTAGTATGACTGACAGTCAGAAAACTAGCATTTTCAGGACAGCAGTTACAGTGATATCCTTTAGCGTGTTTTGCTAAGAGCACTGAAGTATTGATTGAGGTTCTGATCAGGGACACTGTGAGAATGAAGTTTGTTCTCCTTGGTTGGTGTTGGCTGCCTTATATTCCTGTTTTCTCCCACAGCTGAACAAAAAACATAGCAGGTTAATTGGCTTCCAGCCAAATTGACCTACAAGTGAATGACTGTGGTAGGGGGTAAAATGTTACATTTGTGCACATTTGTTTGGAATCTATGGGGAAAAAAAGCTGTACAGTAGTGGGGGGCTTAGAATTCTAGACCCCCTACAGTGCCACATTTGCTTGCTTGGGGCCACCTAAGATAACAAGCCGTTTTACCCACTGCAGTTAAACAGATTAGAGCCATCATATTTCTAGCACTGGTGAGAAAATAAAACCCTGTTGCTCTGGCAACACGCTTATATTTCCTTTCCTTCCGATTTATAACAATTGTCTGCCATCCTAGTAGTATAATGTGAAATCATGCTTGTCCTTGATCTATGAATTCTGTTATGGAAATATTCGTTTCCAGTACATTATACCTTGTCTTTATGAACATATATTGCAAGTAATGTCCCTATTATATAAACTATAGAGTCATTCTCCAATGGCAAGGATAGCGTGCAAGGAGATCTGATTGGTGTCTGTCAGTTTTTAACAGTTTTTTGGCATTATCTATTTGATTATTAGCATAGCTCTTTGCACTTTCTTACCAAATTATTCTATTTGTTGGTATTTATTATTCATAGTGGACACAATTTATCATTAAAGAGACCATGTCATTTTGCCTTGCAGTGCAAGGTAATGTTGTCCTTCGAACACCCCCCACCCATCCCCTCTGAAACCCCTCTGAAACCTACATCGGCCTAATGGCCGGTGAGAATAGCCAGCACGCCAGGTATGGAGGAGCATGTGACCAGCTTCCATGTGGCAGTGTAGGTAAGGGTACATATGAATACTGTATGTGCTAGAGTCAGCAAACCACACCTTATTAACTAAATAGTACATTTTATTTTTAATCAGTAAAGATTGCAATTGAAATGTAGTTTTATATAAGAATCAAAATGCAATAATACAATTAAACTCCGCTTTAGTATATCAATAACAGTTGTGGCTGCAAAAAAAGGATTACGGGTGTGTGGGTATATAGATCGAAAACACTTCCTAGTGTGTGCTGCAGCAGCTGGGTTAATTAGAAGTAGGCGCACGTGTGTGATATATGTGAGTTCAAAATTTCAGAGTTACTCACCACCAGTTGTCCCACCCAACCCCTACCCTGCCCCTTTACATCGGGCGTCTCCATCAGAGTCCCCCTTTACATTGGATGTCTCCACATGGGACCAACTACTACCACTCAAAACTAAATTCTTTTGGCTGCATTCATTAAAGCTGTTGTTGAAGGACAAAAATAGGAAAGAGGAGGGGAGGGTGGGAGAGAAGGAAGGAAGTTTTTTGAAATTATCTATTTAAATATTTATTGGCATAGCTCTTTGCACTCCCTTACCGAATTATTCTATTTGTTGGCATTTATTATTCATAGTGGACACCGTTTATAATTAAAGAGACCATGTCACTTTGCCTTGCAGTGCAAGGTAATGTTGTCCCTGGAACACCCCCCCCCCCCCCCACCCATTTCCTCTGAAACCTACATAGGCATAATGGCCGGTGAGAATAGCCAGCACTCCAGGTATGGAGGAGTTGGGTGGGACAAAAAATAGGAAAGAGGGGGGAGAGAAGGAAGGAAGGAAAGAGATTGTATGGAGGAAGTAGGGAGGGGGGAGGAAGAAAGGAAGGGAATGGAGGAAGGAAATGGATGGGAGGGAAGGAAGGGGAGAGGAAGGAAGAGGGGGAGGAAGAAAGGGAAGGAAAGAAGGGAGGAAGGGGAGGGAATGGCTGAAGGAAGGAATAAAGGGAGGGAAGGAAGGGAATGAATGGAGGAAGGAGGGGGGAGGAGGGAAGGGAATGGATGGAAGAAGGAGGGAAGGGGGAGGAAGGAAGGGAATAGATGGAGGGAGGGGGGATGAAGGAAGGGAATGGATGAAGGAAGGAGGGAGGGGGGAGGAAAGAAGGAGATGGATGGGAGGGAGGGAATGAAGGTGAGAGGAAGGAAGGAGGGAAGGAAAGAAAGGAGGGAGAGAATGGCTGAAGGAATAAAGGGAGGGAATGAAGGAAGGAAAGGAAATGGATGGGAGGGAAGGAAAAGAGAGAAGGGAGGAAGGGGGGGTGGAGGAAGGGAGGAGGGGAAGAAGAAAGGAAGGGGGGGGTGGAGGAGGGGAAGAAGAAAAGATGGGGGGGGGGTGGAGGAAGGGAGGAGGGGAAGAAGGGAGGGAGGAGGGGAAGAAAGAAAGGGAGGGAGGGAATGGAAGAAAGGGAGGGAGGGAATGGAAGAAAGGGAGGGAGGGAATGGAAGAAAGGGAGGGAGGGAATGGAGGAAAGGGAGGGAGGGAATGGAGGAAAGGGAGGGAGGGAAGGAATGGAGGAGAGGGAGGGAAGGGAGGGAGGGAATGGAGGAAGGATGGGAGGGAGGGAATGGAGGAAGGATGGGAGGGAGGAGGGAATGGAGGAAGGATGGGAGGGAGGGAGGGAATGGAGGAAGGATGGGAGGGAGGGAGGGAGGGAATGGAGGAAGGATGGGAGGGAGGGAGGAGGGGAGGGAGGGAATGGAGGAAGGATGGGAGGGGGGGAGGGAGGGAGGGAGGGAATGGAGGAAGGATGGGAGGGAGGGAGGGAATGGAGGAAGGATGGGAGGGAGGGAGGAGGGGAGGGAGGGAATGGAGGAAGGATGGGAGGGGGGGGGAGGGGGGGGAGGGAGGGAATGGAGGAAGGATGGGAGGGAGGGAATGGAGGAAGGATGGGAGGGAGGGAGGGAATGGAGGAAGGATGGGAGGGAGGAGGAGGGGAGGGAGGGAATGGAGGAAGGGTGGGAGGGAGGGAAGGAAAGAAGGGAGGGAGGAAAGGGATGGCTGAAGGAAGGAAAATAAGGGAAGGAAGGGAAAGGAGGGAGAGAGGGGAGGAAGAAAGAGAGAGAGGGAGGGAAGGAAAGAAGGGAGGGAGGAAAGGGATGGCTGAAGGAAGGAAAAAAAGGGAAGGAAGGGAAAGGAGGAAGGGAGAGAGTGGAGGAAGAAAGGAAGGGAGAGAGGGGAGGAAGGAAGGTGAGAGGATGGAAGGAGAGAAGCAAAGGGAAAGGAGGAAGGGGAGGGAGAAAGGAAGGAAGGGGGGAAGGTTGGACTCGCATGGATGGCCAGTGGCTCAGTCAGAAGCATTACAGAGCTGTCGGCTGCTCTGTATACAATTTCCCACAGGAGGAGACAGAACAGATTCAGTCTCTCTCAGGAGGGGCTGGGCACTGAGGAGCACACGGGTGACCCAGAAAGAGAAATCCAATTTGTGGCTGGGGTGATCGGTGCAGTGGTGGGGACAGTTACGAGTAGTCTCCCTGTATGGCTTTCAATGAAGCAGCTGGAAGCCGCTGCACCGATCATCCCCAATTATCAATTTCACCTTCTGCAGTCTGGACACACTCGCCCCCACCATATTTCTACTCACCAATGCAAGCAGGCGAGTGGAAATTTTGAGCCCTGTATATGTATGTATGTGTGTGTGTAATATATATAATTTTTTTTTTTTTAAATAACATTTTTTTCTCATATTACGCTTAGTATTTTACATGTATAGTTTTGCCCATGAAGAACATCAGTAAATATACCTCAATAAGGTCTTTGTTAATATATCTAAAAGTTCTCAATGTATAAACAGTCACTTCACTGGCTAGAAGTGTGATTAAATGCAAAGGATTTTTCTGCATGGCTGAAAAAAAAGGAACGTTGTTGGTCATGTCTGCACGTGATACATACGGTGTTTCTATGCTCATAAAGCATTGAATCCAGAAATATGTATCTACATGGTATGAATATAGCATTTAGATGTTCCCTTAATGCCATGAGTATCTATGTCCATAAATTTTCATCATGAACTTGATACTGAGCACTTAAAGAAGAAATCCAGGATAGGCAAAAAAATCACCCATTAGTACACCCCCCCTACACAAAACTCTAAACAGTTAATACAATTTTGAAAGTCCTTACCATTTAGGAGAAAAGTCAAAATATAACCGCATCTGCTCTGTGAAGGAAGAGGTGTAACAGCAGGAATTACATCATATCCTCTCCTCTCTCTATGCAGTAAAATAAAAATACAAATCTCATCATCCACAGGGAATTGTAGTGAATATGGGCAGGTACACAAGGCCTGTACATATTGAATGTGTCTGAGAGTCTTGGTCCGCCCATCACTGCAAGTAGGGCTGAATTACATCACTGCTTCCTGGAGAAAAGAACTACAGAAGGGATGTGCCAATACCAGTGACTGGGGGAATAGGAGGCATAGAAGCCACTGGTATTACAAACAGGAACCCAAGGAGACTAAATGGTTTGATTTTAAAATGAATAGGCTTTTTCAGAGCAACTACTGAGTGAACCAGAAGATGGATGCATATTCAGTGAAGGTAGGAAATCAGCCACAAGGACATGTAAAGAACTGTTTGCTCGGAGTTCTGCTTTAAATGTAACATATTGTAGTGTTTTCCTGCTGCTGCTTTGTAGACAAGACAGGGATATTTTGGGGTTTTAGGCTTTATGGAGCATTCAAGTGTTGTGTTCATCATGTGCAGACCAAGCCAGAAAATTTCCTTGTGTATGCATTGAGAGTGAACTGTTTTAGATGCAAAGCTCTTATTCATACATATAAATAGATGTTAGTTCATGGGCAAAACCTGGATATTCATGTATAATACTAAGAGGAATGTGAAGCTATTTTGCTACTCCGTTTTCTCATGAACTTTACTTACCCAGATTTCAATTACATTCTTTGCTAATTAAAAAAAAAAAGGCCTGTGTCAGTGCATGGGCTTAGCAGACCATCACTAGGCCTGAGCACGGTCGTATGACCAAAGTTGTGATGTCACGGCTTCCTTGGGTTGCTGACTCAGCCATTGTCCTTGCTGGCTGCAGGATCTGCAAGGGAGTGCAGGTAAAGTTTGTATACAGGTCAGGGGGATAACCTTTCAAGAGACATGGTCCTTCTGCCCTGCAAGGGAAAGGTGACAATGTCTTTTTAAGTGTCCCTGTAAACATGAACATGTCGGGACAGAAATTAGGGATCTTCCATAGCCATTTTTTTTTTTAAGATATGTACTTCAGGGTTGTTCCTATCCTTGTTTACCTACTTGGTAAATCCTAACTTGAAATAAGTATGCAACATGTGAAGATGGGACCTTAAGCTGGCTATAGATGGATCGAATCTCAGCTGGTTCAGCAGTGACCAGCCTAGTTGTGATCCATCCATGGGCAGGCTGGTTGATATCCATCAATCGACTTCAGTGCAACCAGTCTCTCGGATTTGTTGGAAGACATTTCCCCCTCAACACTGAATTTGTTGATAGGGGAATCAAGCCATTTTCTTTCCTTCACCCATGCTGGAAGGAAAGAAAATTGTATCGTCTATGGCCTGCTTTAGACTAACATTGGTGTCAGAGCTTGCAGCATTTAAAGCAACTCATTGTTGGCAGCACCATTTATTTCCTGACATATTCTATATAAGAACAATGTTTGCCTATCGGCAATCAATCAAATTTAAATCTTCAGTGGAAAAGGACAGTTGAATTAAAAGTCGGAATCTCATTGGTTTCTAGGGGCAGTGCAGACCTTTTAGGCCAAAATTATTCAATATATAAACCCAGGAGTCGGAGCACTAAGGGTACAGCACAGAATCCATAGAAATCAACCAAAATCCATATGGTACTGGTCTGGCATCAGCATTCACTTTTGTTTGGTTGCATGTCTTCAGGGGTGCCTTTGCAAAATTCCTGCTAATTGCCAAAATATTGTATACAAGCCAGTGGGTGGATCAAGCCTGACTTTTAGTTACACAAAACCAAAGGCTAATTGTGCACCATTACAACCTTCTAGCCACCGGTATCATAACAACCAATTATGTTATCGGTTCATAAGAAGGACATTGGGCGACTCTACAGTATCCTTGTTTGCCCCTCTCCTCCAGCACTGGGATTACGTTACCAGGATGAAGGAGAAGAGACATGCTGGAATATTAGTCAGTACCAGGGTACACACTTGCTTTGTAAGACTACATCGCCTCTAACGTTGTGGATGTTGCTGTAACATGTAAGACCATTAGTTTACTTGTATTTTAAAATCGGGTGCCTTGAGATTGTGCAGAGTTTTAAAGGGTGCCTTGGGGCACTGGGGCAGCAGCTTCCTCTGTACAAAATCTCCAGTCGTACGGAGAAAGCCATTCACCATGGAGCATGTACATTTTTCTTGACCAAAAGTTAATGAACTCAAAAAACTAGCCCACCCTCTTGCATGCTGTCTGACTTAATTTCCTCCCAGTTTATTGGCAGAGTTTAGACTTGTATTGTCACTTGATATCCATTGTGATGAATAATCGTCTCGAATGTGATTTGCATGAGAGCTTCCGGATGGTATGACAAGTCTTTTTCAAGGTCACTTGGTGTAATTACTCAGCAATTCCAGTTCAGAGTGATAGACAGACCTCAAAGTGGACAAGACGACCTTGACGTGCTTTCATGTATATTAATGAATGTTTCATATCTTTATAGCCAGCAGACATGGATTAAGCTCCGTTAGGAGCTGTGAATCACTTGGTACATCTAGTATGAGCAGACATAAGACATGAGGGGGAGGCATGCTTTTTTTTGGAAAGAAACCAAACTGAAAGAACCTGTATTGTTCTTGCTAATCACAGTGCTTTTTGCTGTTTGCAGTGGCAATCAAAACAATGAACAAAGTGGCCAGTCACATTAACGAGATGCAGAAGATCCATGAAGAGTATGGCGCGGTGTTTGACCAGCTTATAGCAGAACAAACTGGTGAAGTCAAAGAGGTACAGACATTTCTGCCTGTATACATTATTATTCTGTCATCCTGATGGGGAGATGTGTCCAATAATCCTTTTCATTTTAGGACAATGTTCAAATATCATACTTGGGTTGTAGGGTTATCTATGCAATAGTATGCTTATCTTTGTAACTGGTACCCTTTGATTTAATTACCAATGTCCTGTGTTCATGGGCTTTTGTTTGCATCAGAACTGCTTTTCTCCACTTAAGTCTATGGGAATGCGAAAGCAGCTTGAAGCAGGTCAGAAAGAAGTCTCAGAAGTCTCAGAAGATCTCAGAAGCCTTCTAAACTGTTAAAGGGCATGCTACATCTACCAACTGAGGCAAATGCTTGTTTATACAGGCCCTTAGTGTTATCTTGGCCATCATTACTGGTAATTTTATTGGCTGCTGTTTGAATTATTCAGTTATCCCTAGAAGAAAGAGCTGGATAGAATTTTTAAGGAAACTTCTTAGGAAAATTTGTACTAACATCCTGAGAACATTCAAATATTGTTCGAAAGATTTTGTTTGCTTTTAACATTTGATTTTGAAATGAATGGACTAAACAAAAACCACATGTATGGTTAGAAATGTGTTTGAGAAAAAAATTTGTATGCTGCTCCTTCAAATTTTCCTGTCACTGTAGTTATTATTATTATACAGTATTTATATAGCGCCGACAGTTTGCGCAGTGCTGTTGAAAACAAACATCAATTTGATTCACTAATGATTAGAAAAAACTTACAAACTTTCTTAGAACATTTTTTTTCTTTTCTAACAATTTTTGTGTGAAAATCTACCCAACCATGACCAACTTAAGTTGTTTTTTTTTCCTTTTAACTTACTTACACATTAGTGGGGGACTGAAGTGGTCAAAGTATATCTAAAGCTAAACCTTTATTTAAATGCATTTGTATATTATTTGATAGATTAGAGTGTGGTTAAAACCCTGTCAGACTTTTTTGTGATCTGTGTCCCATTAGGAACAATAGATTCACTTCTTATCCCATTGACACTCCATGAAGTAAAAGGAAATCTATTGGCATAGGGGAAAACCCTTTTAGACAGTTATCACAAGTATCCATGTTGGAAGGTTTCCTTTTTATTCACTTTTGGGTGATAGCTGAGAGTAGAAGTTTAGCTGGACTGATCTTGTTCAACTACACTGGCCTATAAGCTCCCAAGCCTCACTACTATTAGGCTGTCAGCCTTCACTCCAAACTGAATACCAATGACATTGATGTCCCTAACTGGATTTGGATACCATCAGTCTTCATATACCTGTGGTCAGGTTAGGCGGGCGTTAGTCCTCACTTCCAACTGAACACTAATGACACTGATGTTCACTGATGTCCATTGAATTTGGTTACCATCATCCCTCATATACCTGTGATCAGGCTAAGTGGGTATATGTGGCTGAACTGGTTAACAAGCCTCCAACTACTCAACATCCAATTGTGAGTCTTTGTTCAATTACTCACATTTAAGCATCTCTTTGTGGTAAATAGGGAATTATACCCCTTTAGTGGATGTGATTAGCCTTGTATGGGACCTCCTTTTGAGCCCCCTGTCCATTATTGATTATTTGTGTGTTGCTTATGTTAATGTGGTTCTTGCCCTGGTTGGAGAGTTCATTTTCCAGAGCCTTAGTATTTTCCCTAGTGCAGGGGTGGGCAATTGTGGCCCTCCAGCTGTTGTAGAACTAAAAGTCCCATGAGGCATTGCAAAACTGACAGTTACAAGCATGACTCCCAAAGGAAGAGGCCTGATGGGACTTGTAGTTCACCAACTGCTGAAGGGCCACAGTTACACACCCCTGCCCTAGTGGCTTAATTTGGGTGATCCCATTGTATGAGACTCTGGTTATAATTGACTCTTGAGTAGTGCTCATATAAGATGGAAGGTAGCTGTATTATGTCCAAACTCACATTGTGTGTGGCCCGGGTCATTTTAAAGTGATAACGTTATCAATTTTATTTTAATGTGAATAGAGGATCTTTTCAGCCTAATAGGTCTATTACCATTTTGTGAAACTTAATAAAGATGTTGGTTTTATTCACGCTGCTGTTGGTTCTCCTTTAAACTTCTATCCTTGAGGGGATCCCCTGGACCCCCTAATGCTTTTTGCTACGTTTTTTGTTTTGAGGACCCCACCATAATTAATTGGTGAGCCGGTGATGACCATAGCAACCTGTTTCTTGGCTCCCTATTTAGGGAAAGGTAATAATAAAAATATATTTTTGATCTTATTAATTGATTATTCTATTGACAGCTGAGACTGTTTGATTTTTTTTTACCCCCTTTCAGGCTCAGTGAACCTCCCTAGATAGATACAGAAAGCAAGAAAACCTGAGAGGTTATATAACGTCCCCACAGTATACAAAAACGTTTATATAAAATGTTTGTTTTTTAAATATTTTAACAACCCCCCACATTTGGCATTTAATTATGGCCCTATGCATTGTGGCTTGTCCTCTCTCCTGTACCTCTTTGACCATCCATAGAGACATATAGGGGTTTATTTACTAAAGCTGGAGAGTGCAAAATCAGGCTCACTTCTGCACAGAAACCAATCGGCTTCTAACCTCAGCTTGTTCAGTTAAGCTTTGGCAATAAAACCTGAAAGCTGATTGGTTTCTATGCAGAAGTGAGCCTGATTTTGCACTCTCCAGCTTTAGTAAATAAACCCCATACTGTCAGGGCCCTTCTACTACCTTAAAATTTGTCAGTAATTTCTAAATGAACCTGTAAAGAGAAAAATATGCTTTTTACTTTCCTCCTATCCATCTTTCGCCTGCAATGCCTAGGCGAGAATGATGCCATACTTCTGGGGAATATGGAGATACAGTCAGGTCCATAAATATTGGGACATCGACACATTCCTAACATTTTTGGCTCTATACACCACCACAATGGATTTGAAATTAAATGAACAAGATGTGATTTAACTGCAGACTGTCAGCTTTAATTTGAGGGTATTTACATTTAAATCAGGTGAACGGTGTAGGAATTACAACAGTTTGCATATGTGCCTCCCACTTGTGAAGGGACCAAAAGTAATGGGACAGAATAATAATCATAAAATCAAACTTTCACTTTTTAATACTCGGTTGCAAATCCTTTGCAGTCAATTACAGTCTGAAGTCTGGAATGCATAGACATCACCAGACGCTGGGTTTCATCCCTGGTGATGCTTTGCCAGGCCTCTACTGCAACTGTTTTCAGTTCCTGCTTGTTCTTGGGGCATTTTCCCTTCAGTTTTGTCTTCAGCAAGTGAAATGCATGCTCAATCGGATTCAGGTCAGGTGATTGACTTGGCCATTGCATAACATTCCACTTCTTTCCCTTAAAAAACTCTTTGGTTGCTTTTGCAGTCTGCTTTGGGTCATTGTCCATCTGCACTGTGAAGCGGCGTCCAATGAGTTCTGAAGCATTTGGCTGAATATGAGCAGATAATATTGCCCGAAACACTTCAGAATTTATCCTGCTGCTTTTGTCAGCAGTCACATCATCAGTAAATACAAGAGAACCAGTTCCATTGGCAGCCATACATGCCCACGCCATGACACTACCACCACCATGCTTCACTGATGAGGTGGTATGCTTAGGATCATGAGCAGTTTCTTTCCTTCTCCATACTCTTCTCTTCCCATCACTCTGGTACAAGTTGATCTTGGTCTCATCTGTCCATAGGATGTTGTTCCAGAACTGTGAAGGCTTTTTTAGATGTCGTTTGGCAAACTCTAATCTAGCCTTCCTGTTTTTGAGGCTCACCAATGGTTTACATCTTGTGGTGAACCCTCTGTATTCACTCTGGTGAAGTCTTCTCTTGATTGTTGACTTTGACACACATACACCTACCTCCTGGAGAGTGTTCTTGATCTGGCCAAATGTTGTGAAGGGTGTTTTCTTCACCAGGGGAAGAATTCTTCGGTCATCCACCACAGTTGTTTTCCGTGGTCTTCCGTGTCTTTTGGTGTTGCGGAGCTCACCGGTGCCTTCCTTCTTTTTAGGAATGTTCCAAACAGTTGTTTTGGCCACGCCTAATGTTTTTGCTATCTCTCTGATGGGTTTGTTTTGATTTTTCAGCCTAATGATGGCTTGCTTCACTGATAGTGACAGCTCTTTGGATCTCATCTTGAGAGTTGACAGCAACAGATTCCAAATGCAAATAGCACACTTGAAATGAACTCTGGACCTTTTATCTGCTCATTGTAATTGGGATAATGAGGGAATAACACACACCTGGCCATGGAACAGCTGAGAAGCCAATTGTACCATTACTTTTGGTCCCTTAAGAAGTGGGAGGCACACATGCAAACTGTTGTAATTCCTACACCGTTCACCTGATTTTGATGTAAATACCCTCAAATTAAAGCTGACAGTCTGCAGTTAAAACACATCTTGTTCGTTTAATTTCAAATCCATTGTGGTGGTGTATAGAGCCAAAAATTTTACAATTGTGTCAATGTCCCAATATTTATGGACCTGACTGTATATTGCATATAAAACAGGGATGTGAGGTAAACATAAATCTAATATCTTATTCATACAGTACAGAACAAGCCTGAGTTATAGGCTCATACCTTCAAGTGATTGGGCACTGGCAAAGCCTTTGAAGACACACACCCTGGATGCCTCCCCTATAACCCAACCTCACTCTGTTTTTGTTAGTGTCCCAAAGTAATGGACCTATTCTCTATTACTCTTGCCAACCTTTGCTTAACTAATTTATTATTTTATCTTCAGATTTTTCAATAAAAGTTTCAATGTCTTCCAGTTAAACAATAGAAGCAGTGCATCCAGATCGGTGCAACCTTGTTAAAACCTTGGGAGCCATAACCAGACCCCACGCTGTGGGAGAAGCCTATAATCTTGCTTCGGGCAATAGATCTTGAAGAGTTTGCTATAAGCCTTTAATAGATGACAGTAGGGACAGGGGGAAATCAAAGTTTGTAAGGAAAAAAGCCTATTTCTATTAAGAACATGCCCTTTAACAGTCTATTCTTTTCTGTGTTATAGGTTGCAGATTTATCAATGGGAGATTTATTACTGCACAGTACCGTTGTGTGGCTGAACCCTCCAACATCACTTGGCAAGTGGAAAAAAGACCCAGAACTGGCAACCTTTGGTAGGCCTGACATCTTCAGTACATTACACTAAGCAAATAAAAATTAAAGTGGACCTAAAGCCAAAACATTTTCTTTTTTCTTTTATATTGAGTTTTGAGGGGTTAGAACGCAGGTGCCCATTGGAGACTGAAAGGGAAGGAAACTCCAAAATCCTGAGTGGTCACCAGAACTGTAATAGAAGGGTTGTTTAGTGATAACTGGTTAAGTGGGAAGTTCCTTTCACTTTAGAGAGATTTCCTCTTACTTCCTTATGACCCTACAGGATGGGAAGTGGAGAGAAATCTCCCCAATTTGTTGCAGAAGGCCATAAAAAACCGATAGCAGTTTAAGCAGTTCCATCGAACATCAGGGGGAAAAAGTTTCAGGTTTTGTATCATTTAAGTCTCTGCTACATGAATCAACTTTCTGTACTTAACATTGCCGTTATAGTTTATTTGCATGCTTCTCAATGTTTACTGATCAATGTGCGGTTTTCTAGTTTTATTCATAAACATCAATTGATAGCCGAAAAATATCAAGATTCTTCATAGAGAACTGCCTATTGTGATACCTAATATGGAAAACTGGATTGGTTAATACAATGCCTAAGGGGTCACTTGTCCATACAATCTTAGGTTTGTAGGTTTTTCCTTTACGCAGAGTCTTTAAATTAACTTTATTTGAATGGCACATTAACAGAAATGTTTGCTGAGTATGTCAGGAGTTGTAATTATATAACCATCAGGAATTTCTCAGAGAAGGTGGTAAGGTAGAAATCTCTGATGGGACAACTTTTGAGACCTTAAAGTAGAACTAAAGGCAAAATGTTTTTTTAAATTTTCAATAGAATAAAGGAGGGGTTATAACCCCGGTAATGTTTTTTTTTCCAGCTGAATCCCAGTGGGGATATTACTCTTCACTTCCTGTCCCATAGCCAAAACAGAAAGTGAGAGAAAATCCTTCTAAAGTGAGGGAATCCCTGGTTATCGTCAGCGTCACTAGTACTGGCGTCCTCATTGGCTTTTTCTTTTCTTTTCACTCTTGGTAAAAATGGCAAACAGAACAAATAGGGTGAATCTCCCTAATGGGGACACAGATAGCAATAAAAAGCTGACAGATCCTCTAATCCCTCGCAACTCTATCCAAGGCCAAAAAAAAAGTTTTTCCTTTAGCTATATTTCAGACTAGTTGATATCCCATTGCCCACATTACTAGAAATGGAGTCCTTGTAGGCTGCACTTGCGCTTTGTATATGGAATTTTCACATTAATCTTTGTTCTTTAAACACTTCAGCCTCCGTGACATACTCGTGCGTCACCTGGTTGAAGGGGTTATATTGGGCTGATGTTATATGCATCACCCTGGTATCTTTTTTTTTTTTTTTTTTTTTCCCAACAGTTTTGGGCTTTAATGTAAAAGTGATCCTAGGGGCTAATATGCCACTGGATCCTTTTTACAGGCAATGGATGGAGGTTTCCCCCCACCTTCTGCTGCCTTTCCAGGCTCTCTCTTCCCACCAGGGAACATGGAACTGAAGGCGGTGCTTCTGCCAGCTGCCCTGTGAGATGAGTGAGGACCGAAACATCTCCGACCATGGCTATGGTCTAAGTACCTGGAAGCGACGAGTATTTTGTCACTTCCGGTTTCGCCAGGATGTAAACAAGCCATTACTGGCTTGTGAAAGCGTCAGATAAAACTGACCTGGGTTTGATCTGATGCTTTGAAGGGCAGAGGAGAAACCTCAGATCTCTCCATAAAGAGCACCTATCACTGCTCCAGCTGTCACAAAGGATGTGTTCATCCCTTGTGAAAGCCATAAAAGTGACACAAAAAAATACAGTGTCAAAATAAAAAACAATAATTTTAAAAAAATTAAAGTGCCCCTTCCCCCCATGCTCATGCGCAAAGGCATATGTAGATCGCACATGTTTATGTAAACAGGGTTCAAACCACACATGTGAGGTATCACCGCAAAGTGAGAGCAATAAATCTAGCACCAGACCTCCTGTGTGCCTCTAAAGTGGTAACCTGTAAAGGCTTTTAAACTGTCGCCTATGGATAATTTAATGTATCGTAGTTTGTCGCCATTCCACTAGCGTGCAGAATTTTAAAGAGTGGTATGTTGTGTAACTATTTACTCAGCGTAGCATCATCTTTTATATTTTACTAAACAAAAGTGTATTGTGTTTTTGTACATTAAAATTAATTAAAGTGGCATGCAAAATTCATATGCTTGACTTAGACTTTTGTATTCTCTTGTTAAAATCCAATAAAAAGATTGAAACAGAAAATTAAAGTGTATTTAAAAAAAAAATTGCATTTGAAAAGCCACTGCGCAAATTGCAACACCCACCATTTTATACTCTAGGGCCTCTGCTTAAAAGATATATGATGTTTAGGGGTTATAAGTAATTTTCTAGCAAAAAAAGTGCTGATTTTTGCATGTAAGAGAGGAATGTCTAGGTTTACATGTAGGAGAGGATATGTCTAAGGCTATTTTTATATAGGCTATTTATATAAATTGTTTTTATCATCACTATTCTATTGCTAAATAAAGACTTTGATACGGATGTGCGAGTTGCCGGCAGAAGGGGCCAGGAGCTAAAGTGGTTAACTTGTCTAAGATGAGAACTTTGTTTTCCTCCATAGCAACCAATCTTAAAGTGAAGTAGACAAAATATTAAATAAAACTAACTTATTCAAGTTTTCTATTCCTTAAAAAACACTGGAATATATTTTTAAATTGTCCAAATTAAAAGGTATGCGCTAATAACAAACTTATACAAAAGTGTATATCATCATCCAAAAAACATTAGTGTTTTAGTGTCCAAACATAAATTAGTGTCCAAAAAAATATATATATCTTCAGTGACTTGAACCAATTATGAGAAATCCACCACCAAAGGAGATTAAATGAACTCACCAGAGCTAATGGCTGGTCAGATAATAAACCAGCAACAGTGCTTGTGCTCTGGGAGCAATGAACCCGATGTCCAAATAGATATGGTGATGTTTCAGATACTTCCAGATAATAATAATCACAGCCAAACAAATTTGCAGCCCAAGCTCTTATGATGAACTTCTCCACTCTTTCTCATACCTCCATGAGAGCATGCAGTACACTCAGGGACAAAAAAGAGAACATAATGGTGCAATACGTTTTTTTCATTTATCTCTTTAACGCCCCTTGATGGCGTCGGTGTGACGAAACCGGTTGGGCGTGGCCTACTCGATGTGGACGTTAGAGAGCCTTGCTGGTCTGTGCTGTATGGGAGAGATCTGCGGTGAGCGTTAACTGTATCTCAACCCTTTTTTGCGATTGAAGCTGGTGTCTGTTGGACACCTTGTTTGTGAGTTTCCTTATACCTTTTTTATTAAAGAGATAAATGAAAAAAACGTATTGCACCATTATGTTCTCTTTTTTGTCCCTGAGTGTACTGCATGCTCTCATGGAGGTATGAGAAAGAGTGGAGAAGTTCATCATAAGAGCTTGGGCTGCAAAGTTGTTTGGCTGTGATTATTATTATCTGGAAGTATCTGAAACATCACCATATCTATTTGGACATCGGGTTCATTGCTCCCAGAGCACAAGCGCTGTTGCTGGTTTATTATCTGACCAGCCATTAGCTCTGGTGAGTTCATTTAATCTCCTTTGGTAGTGGATTTCTCACAATTGGTTCAAGTCACTGAAGATATATATATATTTTTTTGGACACTAATTTATGTTTGGACACTATAATTTATTTAAAACACTAATGTTTTTTGGATGATGATATACACTTTTGTATAAGTTTGTTATTAGCGTATACCTTTTAATTTGGATTATTGTTGCCAAAATTTATTTTGGGTGGGATATGCTGCTGACACTTTGGTGTTTTTTGTAAGTGGCGCTTTTTTCTTTTTTAATTTGGTATATTTTTAAATTGGCTTCTGCTAATCTCTGAACAATATCCGTTTGGCCGCCAGCAATGTAAACCATTTGGGGCTCTAAAGCTTTGCAGAATGATAACAGACTAACATTGTGAAACACGCTCACAGGAGGGGAGAGCACAGAGCTTCAACAATGTGCCGCTAATGATAAAGTGTTGTAGAAGAACCCAGACCATTGTCTTTGGCAGTGAAAATATAATCTATGCTTATCAAATGTATACACATGGCGCTTAACCAGCAAAAAGGGAAGTGCTAGATTGTTTTCCATTTCAGGATATACTGTATTTATACCATTTTGCTCCTCTTTCCAAAGAAGGTTACTGACATATGACATACCCCTCTCATTAATGCCAGACAAACCCACTTATGTAACCTTCTAGACATCCAAAACTCTGTTAATTTCTGCAGGACAGTCTCAGTATTGAGCCACAACAAGCTCATTTGGAGCAAAATAACCCAGAGTCTCTATTACTTGTCCTCAGATAAAAAAAAACTATACCCCTCACTTGTTAGTTAACTCTCTATAAGGTTGGAAGAACTGAAGGAGAACAAGACCATGACCGCCAGTGCCATAGCCTGACTGAAGCCATGTTCAAAATTTCCCAACAAAAGTTGTGGGAGGAGAGGCGCCATATTGTCCTATAGCTGTGTATTACAAGGAATTATGATTTGGAAAGGAAACTGAACTGTGAATTTTAATGTTAATAGCAGCAATAAGAGTAAAGAAAGACATATAATACTGTATGTGGCTGTGTAATTGACATCACCAGGGGCGGACTGACCATTTGGAAACTCGGGCACTGCCCGAGGGCCCGGGGTCAGTTGGGAGCCCCATGAAATGCCCCTGGTACCTTTTTCATAGGCTTTTTTGAGTTTGGGCAAGGACACAGGGGCCCCATGATCCCCTATTGCCCGGGGGCCCCATAAGTTGTCAGTCCGCCCCTGGACATCACCAAGTTTCTACTTTCAATTCTCACCTCCAAAGTTCTTTTCCCATGCTGGTTTGAGTCTGATTGTTAGCTTTGGGATGAAACAATGATAAATAAGACTTGTTACCACTTGGTGGTGCCTTTTGATACTTTACCCATGTTCTAATGTCTAAGCTCTGTCCTTTGTTGAAACAACATGAAACGAAATATATCTGTATTCTCTTTTCCAGTATTTAAGACGGCTGTTGTGTTGGTGTACAAGGACAGCACCAAGCAAAAGAAGAAGCTTGTAAGTGTTGTGTTTTACTGTAATCTGAATTCTTCAGGGAAGATACGGGATAGGTACATAATAAGATTTAGTGTTACAGGTACTTGTATAGCGCCTTCAATTTCATGCAGCACTTTATACACACACACTGTACATTCACATCAGTCCCTAACCCTCGAGGAGCTTACAATCTAAGGCCCTAACTCACATTCATACATACACATACTAAAGCCGATTTAGACAGGATCCAGTTAACCTACCAGCATGTCTTTGGAGTGTGGGAGGAAACCAGAGTACCTTGAGGAAACCCACGCAGGCACAGGGAGAACATGCAAATGTAGGTATAGAAGATCTAAAACGCCTCTTAAATGTAGGGAAAGTTCACCCTTTAAAATGGGTATTTGGATTCAACAGTAAGCTCTGACATGCCCCCTGAGAGCAACAGCTCCCCAGTCACCAATGCTCATGCTTTCTGCTGTTTGGAAAGCTGTAGCTTGGACAAAGGCAAGCCATTGAATTAAAGGATAAATTCACTTTTTGGAACATGTTATATGTTCCATACATTTTTAGGGTGGAACATGTACGTAACATGTTCTGGCAGCTGTAGCCTTTCTCCTCTCCCTCTGACAGCAGGCCAGGGATCTTCTCCCCACGCCCGCTGTCACAATTTGTAAATCACGTGGCCATGCAGGGCTCTACCCACGTGCCCACATTATTCATTCAGTTTCTTGTGAATGAATGCCTATAAGTACCGTCAGCCCTGGCAGCTGATGGCTTGTAGTTCTCAATGGACTGCGAGGGTGCTGGTTAGCACTCTCCTAGTCCATTGAGCTTCTTGGTCTGCAGTAACTGGCTGCCTGTATCAGAGGTATGGGCAGACAGTGTACTGACAGTTTACATTGCACCCACAGGCATCACAGGTGCAATGCTTTACAGGCTCCTAATGGAAAAAAAAATAAATGCAGACTTTTTACCTGCAAGAAATGTGCATTTTTTTTTTTTTAATAAAGTGGACTTATCTTTTAATTGAATATCTTTCCTTCCATTTCAGGCGGAAGGAAAGAAAATGGCTTGTTTCCCCATCAACACAGTTAGTGTTGATGGGGGGGAATGCCTCCCGCAGTGCTATTATATTCTGCCTGTGGTGAGCTTTCCCAGCCGGGAGAAAAGAGTGATTACTGCTCGCAGCTATAGCCGCGTGCAGTAATTGCATGCCAAATATCCGACAGGCTGGTTGTACCCTTCTCGATTGATAGATGGACTTGGGTACAATCAACCTGCCTATAGATGGATCGAATCTTGGCCGGTCTCTGCTGAACTGGCCGAAATTTGGTCAATCTATGGCTGGCTAAAGCAGTGGTGGAGGGGGGAAAGTAAGGATGATAGACCACCACAAAGAAACTGTTTCTTCCACATGCAAAGCCTGTGCCTGTATTTACAGATTTCACTGGCTTGAGCTAATTTAAGCAAGACGATAAAAGCAAGACATAAAAGACTGAATTGGGTTTCACCGCATACTTAACCACACAGAAAATAATTTAAACTTCAGTTGGACTTTAATTGAATAAGCACCCAGAGGAAAACTTAGCAGACACAGCCAATTACAGTTGCTTTATATTTTGTTTGATTAATCATTTGAAATGCCCTTCTTTGCTGACTTTTAGGGTGGATCACACAGAGCCTCCATGTTTGAAGACCGTGATCCATTCCGCTTCAGACATATGATTCCTACAGAAGCTCTGCAATTGCGAGCACTCACTACGTCAGGTAATGCTTACAGAATTTTTACAAGGTGCAAGAACCTCTGGCCAGAAAATGGATAATACTTTTTTTTTATTGGCCATAGATGGGTAGATATTTTCTTGTGGGCAGATTGGCCATAGGTGGACAAACCTTTCCTTGAAAAAAACATGGAAGGAACACCAGACCAAATAAATGTATTGGTTTACACTAAAGAAAAATCCAATGCCTTTTGGGGGTCGGATGATGCTAGGCAGTAATTCTCCTGGTCCAGCAGTTATCTTACCCTACATAGATCTTTCCTGTGTGAATCAAGTTAAAATAAGAACTTTGAATGGATTTAAAATAAAGTCCTGATGAGGGGGGAGTTTATGTTCTGGTTCCTGAAGCTTGTTGGATTTTTTAAAAATACAAACCAATAAATTCAGACACCTTTTATCATTGTGTCTGGTGCTCCTTCCATTGATGCAGGTTTTTTTTTTTCTGGTAACCTGCTGAGTACCCACAGGAGGGAAACCCTGTGTATTGTGAGCATCATTTTCTGAGCCAGTGACCTCTCTGAATGTTTTTGTCCTCTCACTACTTTGTATGAAGTCACATAAAAGTCCCGATGCCTTGGATGCATAGATATTTCCCTAAAGGCAGATCAGCCATAGATGGCAGAGGGCAGGTGGACGAGGAGCTATGTGCCTGCCTTCTCATGTCAACAGAGTACCAGGACATAACTGTATCAGTGACACACATTCTTTCCCTGTTCGGAGGAAGATTTTCCCTGGGTAATAAGCAGCCCAGACTACCAGAGCAGATAAATATTGCCAACTAGGTGGTCAGAAACTGCCCAATGTTGGGAACTTATTAAAACTTTAAAATGTAAACCCTAATAAAAGTAAAGCTTAAACATTTTAAAATGTACTGCACTTGTGAAGTGTAAATAATCTTATCAAGGCATTCGTTCTTTTTGTATTTTAAAGTGGTTGTAAACCTCAGACTTGAACTACAAAAGCATATCCCTCTACAGTATGCACTATAGTGTCATTTCTGTCTGCTGCTTCATTCCTCCGCTATCTGCACTTCTGATTAATGTTCCTGACACCAAGAGAAAAATGGTGACAGGAGGGGGCTCCAGTACACACCTGTCTCTTTCTGGTGAGGAGGGATTGGTGGTTGCACAACCCGGAAGTGAGCGAGAGAAGGAGCTGGAGGTGCTGTGCAGGGAATATTTGCCATGCTAGACCTCATTGTTTAGTGAGAAGTCCCTAATTTGTCCTGATTTCTTGGGAAAGCCATCTGGGAGTCCTGGACTCATCTGCTAGGCTTGATATCTACTTTTTTTGACCAATCCTTCGAGTGGTCAAACTTTCCGGTAAGTGGCCAAATTATTCTGTGAAAGGTGATGGATTCTCTCTCTCCTTCTTTCTTTTGGTTTCACTTGGCACCACCACTACTGGATCAGATGAAATTTGTATAGACTTTATTTAATGTACTATATTGTTTCACCATTATCCTTCTCTTGTGGGGATTTGGACAAATTTTATTGTTAATTACTATCTTAAGCGCTACACTAAGTGTTTTTAGTTTGTTTATCTTTGCCTATTTACTGTGTCAGCTGCTAATTTTATTTGCAAATTCCCAAGCACAGGATTTCTATTTAATTATTTTGGGGAGATTTTTTGCCACCTTCCACTGCCTGTGCTTCTCACTTTGTGACAACAGGCAGGGGATCTCCTGCTGTCACTTTGTGACAACAGGCAGGGGATCTCCTGCTGTCACAATTTTAAAACCGCGTGGCCATGTGGAGCAAAAGTTTCCTGCAAATAAATTAAATTGTTACACCCTAAGTTGTAGTTCTCAATGAACTGTGAGGGTGCTGGCGAATGCTCTTCTAGTTCATTGATCTTCCCGCCATTCAGTAACTACCTGCTTGTATTGGATGCACGGTCGTACTGAGAGTCTGTAGGATCTGGCATTACACCTGTGATCCGCTAATCATGGATGCAATGCTGTAAAGAAGTGGTGTTCAAACTTTTGACTCTCCTGGTCCACATTGGAAGAAGAGGCATTGTCTTTGGCAACACATAAAAATACACTAACAATAAGGCCCTATTCACACTTTGCAATTTTCGCTTCAAAATCGCACTGCAATTATGGTAAAACACACATGTGTTTGGTTGCCATTCATTCTTAATGATACCTCAAACGCAGTGCAATTTTGCCATGATTGTCACGCAGCATAATCAAGAAGCAAAAAGAAGCAGTGATTCTGCCCTCACTTCAAAATTGCAAAGTGTGAATGGAGCCCATTGATATCTGATGAGCAGCAGAAAAGTTGGGCAGATGATCAAGTTTCAGCTATGTGCTGTGTGTTTAGGCTGTGTGTGTACAGAGTAGGGATGGGAGATTGCCATGCACAGTGTCGGGTGGGGGGTTGAGGCTTTGGGGGGAGAGCAGATAAAATCTGGGGAGGTCATGCAGCACTTGGCTAGCACTAGAAAGCCAGAGTCCCTGCATGTGCTGCCATTACACGGCATCCCTCCAGGCGTTCCTGGGCCCTGCTAGTTTGTGCTGTCCACAGCTCCGGGTGCTGGTTCAAACACGGTATCCCTCCAATTGTGAACTGCAGCAAGGGTAAAATTCTGTGTTGGGCAAAAAGATGTGCATTTATTGTTTGTTTTTTTTGTTTTTTTTTAACAAAAGGTGAACTTTTCCTGTAACTGTGTGGACAGAAATGGAGTAAATAGTTTGCTTTTCTAGGCTTACAGTATGGTAGCACACCATACTTGATTTGCATGAATTGCCATAGATATCTTTTCTTCTGTTTCATATTTGCAGTTCATTCTGTAATGTTGTGTTTTTTTTTTTTTTTCTTCACTAGATGCTGAAACAAACTCCGTCTGTGAAATTGTTCATGTAAAGTCGGAATCCGAAGGGAGACCAGAAAGGGCTTTTCATTTATGCAGCAGGTGGGCTCAGCTCTGTTGTAAAGAGAGATTTGTAGACAGCGGAGAAATACTCATTTCCTAATACAGCTACTAAATATTTTTTTATATTTAAGATGATGAGCTCTCCCTTTAATCCAGGACCTGAGAGTTCATAGTGCCCAGAGTTCAGACAGGGGCTGGCATGTATGCATTTTTCCCTCTGCCAATGTTGTTTTATAAACCAGGGTTAGGCTACTCTTAGATATTTGACAATGATCAGAAGAAATGGAACATTTTCAATTTGTCTGAGAAAGATTGTGTGTGAAAAAAGAAAAAAAATATATTTTTTTGTAGGAGACTGTCACCAGTGAAGTCAATTTGTAGGGCTGGAATTTTTCACCAGTTGTTGGTCAGACCTGTTTTGTTATCCATGTCAGGATAATCAATCACAAACTACAACCCCAATTCCAAAAAATTTGGGAAGCTGTATAAAATCTACATAAAAAAGTAAAGCAATGATTTCCAAATCTCAAAATCCCATATTTATTTCACAATAGAAAATAGAAAAGTTAACAAATGCTTAAACTGAAAAAATGTACCATTTTAAGAAAAAAATTAAGGGAATTCTGAAATTGATGGCAGCCACACGTCTCGAAAAAATTGGGACAGGGCAACAAAAAGCTGGCAAAGTAAGTGTTACTAACAAGGAAGAACATTTTGTATCTAAATAGGTTAATTGGCAACAGGTCAGTAACATGATTGGGTATAAAATGAGCATCTTAGAGAATCGGAGTGTCTCCGAAGTAAATATAGGCAGAAGTTCACAAATCTGGGAAAAACTGCGTCTAAAAATGTTTAACAATTTCAGAATAATGGTCCTCAGTGTAAAATTGCGGAGACTTTAAATATATCACCATCTATAGTACATAATATCAAATGATTCCGAGATCTGGAGAAATCTCTGTGCACAAAGAACAAGGCTGAAGCACAATATTGGATGCCTGTAATCTTTGGGCCCTCAGATGGCACTGCATTAAAAACCGGCATGATTCTGTAATGGACATCATTTCATGAGCTCAGGAAAACTTCTAAAAGTTTGCCAGGCCATCCAAAAATGCAAGGCAAAGCTCATGCACCATGCAAAGAAGACATATTTCAACACGATCCAGAAATGCCACCATCTTCTTTGGGCCAAAGCCCATTTCAAATGGTCCAGTACCAAGTGGTAAACTGTTCTGTGGTCAGACAAATAAAAATGTGAAATTCTTACTGGCAACCATGGGCGCCCCAACCTTCAGACTAAACCGTAGAAGGACCTTCCGACTTATCGGTGCTCCGTTCCAAAGTCTGCATCTCTGATGGTACTGAGTGCCGTCATGCTTAAGGAATCATCTAGAAAGGCTCCATCCATGCTGAAAGATATATCCAGGTTTTATAGCAGTATATGCTTCCATCCAGATAATGTCATTTTTGGGGGAGGCCTTGCATATTTCAGCAGGATAATGCATCTATTACAACAGTAATGGCTTCATATTGAAGAGTCCGGATGCCTAACTGGAATGCTTGTAGTCCAGACCTTTCATCAACTGAAAATATTTGGTGCATCTTGAAGTGAAAAATACGACAAAGACAACCCAGGACTGTTAAGCAGTTAGAATCCCATATGAGGCAAGAATGGGACATCATTCCTCTCCCAAAACTCCAGCAACTGGTCTCCTCAGTTCTCAGATATTTACAGAGTGTTGTAAAAAGAAGAGGGGATACTTCACTGTGGTAAACCTGGCACTGTCCCAACTTTTTTTGGAATTGGGGTTGTACATACATGTTCGAATCCCGTACCTGGAAGCATCAGTTCAATATCACTGGGCAACGCCACATTTATTTTGTGAACGTGACACGTGTATTTTTTGGATCAGAGATGAGTCCTGTTTATGGAACAATATTTTATGCAAAAGATCCCTGACAAGTCTGAATACATCTTAATGTTTGTGGACAATATTACAAAATCAAATGGAATGCAAGATTGGCTTTGAAACCGGTCAGAAACTTCTCAAGCTGACCTCAAATATAGGTCAGATGCACCGAAATTTGTCTATCTTCAAAAAGCCTTTGCCAGTCACCAGTGCATTGTCACTGTAAATAACAATTAGAGCTCAATTGAACCTTCAGGTAAATCTGCTAAATACATTCCAGGTTGCATCAAAACAGTGTTCAGTGTCCTAAAATTTTCAACAACCTGGGAAAAACAGCCTGTCCCCTGTCAGCTTGCTGCAGAGTAGGACACTTTTGTGTGGAAGCAGTGGTCTCTCTGCAGAGGTTCAATATGCCCCCTATTGAGACAGACCTATAGGTGTCCATTTATGACACAGAGAATAGCTGCGATTCCGAGGATTGCAGCTATTCTCTGGTCATTCACAGTTTATGACACTTAGGAGATCAGCGGAGAACATGTTCAGCCCTTCACTGGAGATCTGTGTTCTCCCTCCAGATTCTCCAGTCCAGACCTAGAGAATCGGAGGAACCACACACTAAGCAGTGATAATTTACCTCTGCTTAGTAAACTGATCTTTTACTGTAATCTCGCGATATTATGGTAAAATCAACCGTTTTCCAGTGTTTGTAGACCGTTCTCCAGTGCTTGTAGACCGTTCTCCCTTTGTTCGGAGAACTGCTTCATAAAAGGCATTCACAGGAGAACTGTGTTCTCCGAGAATGCCGGAGAACTGAGCAGCAATCATTTATCGCTGGTTTATAAACGGACACCATAGTTCTGTAATCAGCACACATCAAGCTCCCTGCTCATTGGAAAGCTCTGGTTCTATCTCAGTGGGTGGGGGACAGACCTCTGCAGAGAGATGGCTGCTTCCATACAGAGAGGAAGGGTCCTTCTCTGCAGCAAACTGACAGTGGACAGACATTTCTGCTGAGGCTTTGGTTGTTTTCTAAAGATAAAATACTGTAGGACTTTGTAGAGTTTTTGTTTTGATGCACCTGGAATGCATTTGGCTAATTTACACTGCAGACCAAGCTGTGCAAGAAAGTGAATTTGGGACAGTCTTTGATTATACTATAACATGCAAAGGATGCTTACAGTGGTCACATTTTATTCACATGGTGTAAAGCGGTGTTAAACGCAAAACCAAAAATGTAATATATTGCAGCTTACCAATCTTTAGATGTGACGGCTGTATTAGTTTACTTTTATTAAGCTTTTACCTCTGTTTTCACCTGGTGATTTGGCCAGTAAAGCTCCATGTACACTGCAGCTGATAAACTCACATTTAGGAGCTTTTCTGCATTTTTTTTTCAGCAGCCCCTGAACTCTCCCTAATGTGTTCCTATGTGTCCATGTACACATCGTCGTTTACAGGCAATTTAGTTTACAGTCGTTTTTTTGAACGCACCAAACTTGCGTTCAGGAGTAGATTTTTATCAGCATTTCAAATGCCAAATGCTTGCAAACGCGGCTAACCGCTTTTATAAGCGTTTGGAAATTTTTTTTTTAACTCTTCCATTTCCAGATGTTGTCCAGAACCTTTTCTCATCATGAAAAATGCATGCAAAGTGTTTTCCCGGTACTCAAATGGACCTGGTACACCATACGTTGAGGTTTTGCATGACAGAAAATATGTTAGACACTGCTGCAATAATTTCTGCACAGAAATGAGCTGGAACACATCCAAACACCACAAAAAAAAAAAAAAGACAGATAATCTCAACTGCTCTCTCTCTGTTGCTGCTCTCTCTAAATGTCTGGAATAGTTAATTTTTTTACTGTTTTTCAGTGCATTCTGGGCATTTTGGAAGGTCTCCTGAGCTTATCTTTAAAAAACGCTTCTAAACACAAATGCTCATAAACGCGGTATGCAAACACGGCTAAACAGACAATTTTTAACCTACGTTTTCCAGCAGTCAGTTTCCATCGTTCAGAAGTGTCCCCACTCTGGATGAAGGAGCACAGAGACACTTTTGGAGAGCAGCATTTGTTAATCTGGAGGGAGGGGTGTATTAGATATACTAGGATTTAGATACACTAACAGACTGAAGCCAAACCCCAGCTAACACTTTATAAGCAGTTGCAGCAAACTGTTTTTTTTTTTTTCTTTTGGGATAAAGGTTTTACATAAAAGCTGATCATTGTAAGCACCCCTGCCAGTGGTAAATGGTTTGTCTCAATCCTCTAAATGCCACATCTGCGGGACAGCTTGTTGTTTTGAAAAACAGACTTACTCACAGGTGAAACTAAGGGGAAAGTATCCTATAAAGAGAAACAAATGCAGCTACCGCATCTAGGAATAGGTAGGCTACAACATAATAAATATTTGCTGTTTGAGTTAATACCATTTTAAGCACCCCAGACACCATTATGGTTTGTCCCAATCTCTGTTACTGTCCAGCTTGGTCTATCAACATGTAATTTGAAGAAAATATAAATAAAGCCATGTGAACTAAATACTGAATACTATAATTACAGGTATTACCTGCATACAGTCATCAGAATACAAAATATTTTGTGGTGCTTTAACAAAACTCTCTCTGAGCACTGTTTGTATGTTTGTATTTAAGTTGGTAACACAATTAAATTCCTAAATAATTATAGAAAATTAATTCTGTGGGGGAAAAAAAAAAGAAGCAGTAGTGGGAGCCGTTGCCTGTCAGAAAAAGGATTGTCACTTATGTGTGTCAATTTTAAAAGAGAAGTTTTTTTATTTAATCATACTTAGCTAGGTAGAGCATCGGTCTGATGCTGCATCTGTCCCCTGCCAGCTCTAAGGGTGAGAGCTGAGTGATCAAACACTACTGATCACAATGTTCTCCCTGCCGCTCTGAACAGAGAGCAGTGACTGTCAGTCATCACTCTCTGCTCTGTCCCTCCTCCAGCACTCACTGAAGTGCTGGGCTGTGGAGGGGGGGAGGGAGCGACTTGCTCAGGTTCTCAGTGGCTTGCTGAGAGGCTGAGCCAGGTGCCGGTCCCGGCCCCTGGGTGGAACCTGACCATATGGTCATGATCTTTCCCAAAGCTGGACCGGCTCTGTGACGTCAGCTGACAGCAGCCTTTAGCCCGCTGTCGGCTGAAACCGGGTCACAGGAGTGCAGATCGAGACTCCTGAGATCCACAGGAGAAGTACTACCAAACTGTGCTTCTCCTTTAAGTGATGGTCCACTTTAACCTCATGTGTCTACCCTTAACACATACAGGGATCTATGCCATACCCAGCACCCTAATAAAACAAAACCCTCTGTTTTTAACACAAACTGTTAGGGCCAAATTGGTTGTTTTGCAGGCTGGCTGGTAAGAGTTGCTGGGAAATCCTTTGTTTGTGATGTGCATTGCCGTTCAAGGTGAACCTTACTGCTAAGGCTGGTTATAGGTTGGGACAATTGCCATTTTTTGTGTAGTTGGCTTATTTGGATGCAGGGACGCACTGGATGCCTTTGCTGTCATTTTGGTTTAGCTGGGCGTCACGTACGTCCCTGTACCTTTTTAAGGAGGGATGGGCTCTTCCAGGCACACCTGCCCTTAACCTATCCATTGATATATGTGCTCCTGCTATGGAGACTCTGGAGATTTTAGAGTTAGGTCCCATGACGCCAATCCCTCCACTGGCTTCCGATTGCGCAACGGATCAAATTCAAAATCCTAACGCTGACGTACAAAGCTGTCCACCATACTGCCCCGAACTACATCACTGACCTAATATCCAAGTACCGCCCAGCACGCACACTCCGCTCCTCACAAGACCTCCTCCTCTCTAGTTCCCTGGTCTCCTCCTCCCATGCCCGCCTCCAGGACTTCTCCAGGGTGTCACCCATCCTCTGGAACTCCCTGCCCCAGCCCATCAGATTATCACCTACTCTCCTCTCCTTTAGGCGCACCCTGAAAACCCATCTCTTCAGGGAAGCCTACCCCACCCCCTGCTAACTTGCCGACCTCCTCCACTCTTCCTACCACTCCATCCCCCACAGCTATCTCCTCCTGTGCCACCATCCCCTCCCTCCTAGATTGTAAGCTCGAAAGAGCAGGGCCCTCGAACCCCTCGTGTATCACATTGTATTGGTATTCTGTCACATGTTCTGTCCCCCTTTGTAATGTACGGCGCTGAGCGAACTATTGGCGCTTTATAAATACTGTATAATAATAATGACGCAGGACAGTGGCTTACGTATGTATTTGCAAATGTGTGCAAACAAAACCCTGTTTTTAACGCACACTGTTAGACCGGGCCAAATTGGTTGTTTTGCAGGCTGGCTGGTAAGTGTTGCTGGGAAATACTTTGTTTGTGACCCTAATACCCGTACTCCCTTTTACTCTCTTTACCTTCTCCAGCCCCTTCTTTTTTTGTTACAAACAATGTCTTGTAATATTTTACCTATATCCTTTTTTCTTTTTAATTAATTTTCAACAAGAAGAGAGTATGTAAACACAACACTTCTTATATCTGAAATGTGCTTCCTTTGTGAGAAATCCCTGGTGTTTCTGACAGTCCCTCTGCTTTCCTATTAAAAAACTGACCACACTAGGTAGGAGAGCACAGCGTAGTCAGTACTCTAGCTGTTCTGGGAACTTGGCCTGCTGTCTTCCAATGATCAGACTTGTCGTGACACGGCCCTCCCAAACTACCCCCACCCCCCCTGCCGCACAGCAATTTACTGCGAAGAACAGTGCACTGCTTTTTCTCCACCCCCAACTCTCTATGCAGTTGAGAACAGAGGGTTTGTGATCATTTATTTAAAAAAAAAAGTGTATATAATTTTTTTTATATCTATACACAAATGTTTTGCCTTTCGTTTCTATTTTAAATGGAATGGCTTATTTTACAAGGTGAGGGTTTGCATATTCATTTACCTAAAAGTATGTAAAGCTGAAACTTGTATTTCTAGTTTTAAACAGAGTAGAGAAGATTGAAACCTTTGTTCAAGTTTTTATTGCTGCTGGTGTCCAATCTGGGAAGATTTGCCCTCTATGTGCCCTGGTAATAATTGAAATGGGGAATCAAAACATTTTACGGGTGTCACCAGAACAGGAGGTGAGGGGAAATCTTCAAAAGGGGACACCTGTTGCTGTAAATGAAGATTTCCCATCATTTTTGGAGAAACGTGCTTTTACTTCTCGTTGTCTTTCTAGGATAGGAAGTGAAGGCAAATCTCCTAAAATAAGATACAAGCAGGAAAAAAAGCTGATCGAATTGAACCATCCCCTATTTATGACCTCTTATCTCTGAAAGAATAAGTCACACCCACTCTAGAATGCTTCTTAAGCCAGCCACTGCCAGTGTTGATGGGGGAATCCCTTCCGCAGAGCCATTGTGTTCTCCCGGTGGGGACGGCTCCCCTAGCCAGGTGAATAACACAGTGATTCCTGCTAGCAGCTTTATTAACTGCTAGCAATAATTGCATGTAAAATCCAACAAGCTGGCTTTCCATACCTGGTTTGAATCTTGGCCAGTCCCTGCTGAACTGGCTGAGATTTGAACTGTCTATGGTCACTTTACTTTGGGATAATGTTGCTCTGAATGTGACACGGGTTTTGACAGCAGAGAGTAGTTGGGTTAATGTTATCGAAGAAAGTCTAGGTTACAACCATCTATTTAGAATGTCCTATGTATACAAAAATATTTTACTGCAAGTATTATAGGTCTGCCATTCAAGGAGTATTATGCAATTCATACATACTGTGTACCATATGGTTTGCATTGCAGTTTTACTTGTGTTGTGCACATGTGAGCACTCTAGCAGCGCTCTACTCCTCCCTGTATGACATTCATGTCTTCCTATCTCTGCAGTTCTCCAGCGGAAAAGAAGGAGTTCCTGAGGGCAGTGCATTCTATCCTACGGGACAAGCATAGGAGGCAGCTGCTGAAAACTGAAAGCTTACCAAATTCCCAGCAGTATGTCCCATTTGGGGGGAAGAGGCTTTGTGCACTGAAGGGTGCTCGCCCTGCCATGAATAGAGCAGGTAATGACAATATGGCACACTGACCACCATCGTCCGTTTAGTACCAGTCTAGGCTCAGATATTGTTTTGAAGTTGTATATCAATTTGTAACTTGATTCACACTGATCTCCAAAACGGTTTATAGACAGAGACATCATCTCTAAAGGGACCACTTTACTTCCAAAAGCACCAGACATCAGTCCTTACAGACTCACTTTTTTTCATTTCAAGGGAACCTGTCAACATGACTGTAATTTGGCCTAGCTAACGTTTCTACCAAGTTCTGAATGCTGCCATAGCCAGATTTCCAAAAATCATGCCTGTTCTGGGCAGGTATGGTGGTATGTAGATAAAAGAAAGCCGACCGCTCAATCTTCCACAATAAATGAGTTTATTGATCCAGGTGTGGTACAAAATAATACAGGGCCTACGTGTTTTGACGTGTAGACTTAGGGCTCATTCACACTTGGCTGTTTTACCAACGCTTGTCAAATGCCCCTATAGCGCTTGGCAAGCGTAGGTCTGGCGTTTGCGGAGCGTTTTTTAACACTCGGCAAATGCTCCGCAAACGCCGCATGTGCGGTTTAGCGGCGGTTGCTAGGCGTTTGCCGAGCGTTAAAAACACCCCACAAACGCCTATAATGCAGTTTGAATGGTGTTACCGCTCCGCAAATGCCCTGCAACCGCGTCGCAACTGCACTGCAAACGCAGGCCGGGCATTTGTGGAGCAGCACCATAGACTAGAATAGGAGGCTTCAACGCCTCCTGACTCAACCAGAGGCGTCTGTTTTGCCGCGACGCAACGCAAACGCTCCCGTTAGAACAGCACCATGTGCTGTAATGTGCAGAATTGGCAGAGACGTTTGGGAAGCGGTAAAAACGCTTCCCAAACGCCTCTCTGCCACCTGCACACAACGCTAGTGTGAACGTAGCCTTAGTCCTAGCCATGGCTATAACTAAGGCGACACACCTACATGGATAAGCCCTGTATTCTTTTGTACCACAACTGGATTAATAAACTCATTTATTGTGGTAGATTGAGCTGTCGGCTTTCTTTCATCTACATGTTTGCTCGGGTGCTAGGAAGACACTACAAGCTAGTGCACCGACCGCTCACCACCGTGGAGAATTGCAACAGGTGTTTTCTACTATATTTAGGCATGGTGTTCTATATGGTCCTACAGAGCTGCATTGTGCCCCAAAACAAGCAATACGTTGCATCCACAGGCAGCATGGGCCTGTAAGGCTGCAAAGTAGCCTTGGCTGTACTAGATAAGGTGCTAATGGGTCTAGTTAGTGTTTTGCATGCAGAGCTAGGTAGTCTTAGATGAAGGCTGTCAGCACCTAGTGTGAGCTCACCATAACTCACAAAGCTGTCATTTAAGGAAATCTCTGTTGTCAAAGAGAAAAAGAAATATTTCTTTGATAGAGGCTGCCATAGATTGCCTCTCTGCATACTGGCCTCAGGGCAGTGGAGCAGCTATTCAGCATCACTGTGAGACAGTTATGGCCTTGGATATAATATACAGCTTATAGTTCAGACAATGGCAGCTTCAGGCTTGGCATAATGGCTGGTTCCCTTTTTAAAACCAATTGATATGGGAAAGCGGTTCTCAAGAAACAAGTTTTTTTTTTTCTCTCCCTTACATAAGAGGGCGACTAACAGCCCTCAGGTCATAAAGTTCAAATAGAACTCTTCTCTGATGTTAAAACCTAGTGCTGCCATGGATACCTGTTCAGGTCTATGTTTATCTTTGCCATTTTTTCCCTTTCTCAGTCAGCCCCCTTTGAACATATTTGATGATTGACAAGATCTGAATTCTATACTGTTGCTGGGAAATTAATGAGCTGCGGGTTATAAATCTCTAAAGGGCTGTAAATGCAAATATATTAACTGTTTTCTAAAGGGCCCTGTAGGATTTGTCACAATGTTTGTTTTGACATACAAATGAATTTTCACAAAAAATGTTCATTTAAAAATGTCCTCTTTCTGATTGGATCTTCTGTTGTACAGTCTCTGCTCCCAGTAGATCTCTTGCCCGGAGAAGACGCCTCGTTAGGAACCGCTTCACCATAGACTCAGACACGGTTTATTCAACAAGCCCCGACAAAGAGTCTGAGCCTGAGGCTGAACCCAAACCACCTCAGCAGACAAACAATAGCGGTGACACTGACCGCTGGGTGGAGGAGCAGTTTGACCTGGCCCAATATGAGGAGCAGGAAGACGTGAAAGAAACAGACATTCTCAGCAGTGATGATGAGTACTGTGAGTCCATCAAAGGTGGTTCCATGGAGAAGGATCTAAGCGACCAGCTCGAAGCCACTTCCCTCTCCAACAATCCATTGGATAACATCGTCCAAAACACTATGAGCACTCATGCTTCCCGTATGACCCAGCTCAAGAAACAGACTGCCTTTTCTGGAATGAACGGTAGCATAGAGAGCACCACCGAAGAAGTCATATGGGTGAAACGGGAAGACTTTGTACCAGCCAGGAAACTAAACACAGAAATCTGACAGTCACTTTTATCGCTCTGTACAGGTCAGAATAGGTGACGGCGTTCCATGCACTGTGGAAATGTAATCCTCCAGACTGCACACTTGCACACAAAACGTTGGCAGCTAAATTGGCTGCAGAGCCGTACTGGGTTACAAAAACGCAAATGCAGAATCCTGTTACATAAGCCCAGCGTCCTTCAGTCACTAGCAGGTCGGGGCTGCTATCATTATTATTATTATTATTAATTTTTATTTATTATTAAACAATCAGGGTTGGACAGAAAAAGGGTCATGTACAAAAGTGGTCAAGAAGACACAAGGCAGCGCCGAGTCTTGTAAAGAGAGAGCACAAAAGAGGGACTTATGTTGTGATCGCTCTGTTCTTTGCTCCCTGCACTTTCCCTCGTTTTATGAAATTTGTTGTGTTGATATTCCTTTTTTCCCCCCCATCACTGTAAAAACATGTTCCGCTACTATAGCTTTGTATTCAAAAAAAAAAAAAAGTGTTTTAAGGGATCGTTTGGAATTTGTGCAGCAAAAGCCGTTTTTGTTTTTTCCAGTCTTACATTTTATATTTTAATTTTGGCATATTTGATGGTTATTTAAGTCATGTTACAAAATACTTTTAATTACATGTCAAGCTGAAAAAAATTGTAATGATGCCAAACTCTTCACAGAGGTGGAAAACTTGAAAAAAATGCCTATAGGTCTTTATTTTTTCCTTTTTGTATTTATAGCTTTTAAATCCAGGGACACCAGGGGATATGGGGCATTTTATGTTGTAAGCCTTCAGAGAAGCAGATAATCTAGTCTTTCTTAGGAGATAGGACACACTAGTTTTCTACACATATATATATATTTAATACAGAGAGCTTGGGGAAAATAAAGCTATCCATAGTTTTGCAGGAAGCATATCCTAATTTTTCTAAGTCATTCTTCCATTCTGGTAGCAGTGGCACCAGTTCAGACCCAGCCAATCATTAACCATTCCAATAGGGCATCTCATTACTTATTGTATGTTTTATCCTTCCTTTCTAAACGAAAGGTCCAGGTTGTATAATAATAAAAAAATACAGCCGGATCCTCTACTTCTGTAGCACCTTCGGGACCCTCATCCTGATGTTTGCACTGCTTGAAGGACTTAAGTCCAACCATTCCAAATAGTGGTAACTTCAGAAAACCATATGAAAGTGTATCTCAAGCCAAAACTTTTTCTTAGTTGTAAAAGAATGGGAAATTACTAGAATCCCTGTCTGGGTTTTTTTTGGGGGTGGGGGGTTTGCTTTTTTTTCTTCTATTCAGGGCTCAGTTGGAGAGATGTATTCTCGCTTTCCTTTCTGCTGACAAGGTTTCACCAGACAGGAAGTGAGGGGAACTCTCCTGTAGTAACAAAGACAAAAAAAATGCTTTTCTTTAGTAGACAGGGGGAATGTTAAAAATCCTGTCAGATTTTTACATCTATCTGCATCTCTCTCACAGCTTTTCCCTCACTCAGAGCCAGGACAAGGGGTGGGCAGAAGGGACAGCTGCCCCTGGTGCAGCACCTAGGGGGAGCCCCTCATTGCAGGCAGCTCCAGTGACTGGCATTTTCAGGTCTGCTCTTACAGCTACTGCTGTCATTATGCACTCCAACATGACCACTCTTCACCCAGTCCACCCACAGCTGACATGAAAAACACATCTTGCAAATAACTTCTAGCTGTGAGAAAGCAAGCAACTGGCCATGCATGTGCAGTGTACACTCTGTACCAACCATAGACAGCTGGAGCAAGGGGTCAGAGAATGGGTGTAGGGAGGTACAACCATGCTACATCATACATTAGCAGCAGGGGAAGAGCTCTGTGCCTCATTCTTGCCTTGGGAGCTGGACAAATCTGTTTCAGTATTGCCCCCACTTCCTGTTTTGTGGCGCTGTTGTCAGCAGGACAGGAAGTGGACGGAGCCACAGATAGCAATAAAAACCCAACAAGGGTTCAGATGTTTTCCCACTCAATCCAATACTAGAATAAAACATTTCTGGCTCAAAAAATGTAAGGGTATGATTGTATTGCAGGGCCACAAAATAGGTGGCACTTGTGTTGAATTGCAGCTCAATACCAGTAAATCCCAGGTACTTTGGTAGGAGATGACTTAAAGTGACTTTGTTTTCATATGATACTCCCCAAAAATAATTTCCATGCAAAGAAGATAAGTCAATTCTTCTCCTGCCACCCGCCCTGCTACTGCTTGACCAATTTTTTTCAAAAACTGTCTTTGAAGTGTCTTGTTGATGGTTTCCTGCTGGGCTCAGTGGCTTTTTCCCATAGACATGTCACTAAATACCACATTGGGGTAGGGGTTGGTGGACTGAACCACTGAGCAAAGTGTGGGGGAGGGAGGAACCAAGAATCCAGCTTTCAAAGAAGAATTGGTTCCTAAACAGTCTGATCAGTAGGCTTGTGGCAGGAGAGGTAAATCTATACAATCTTTTTTCCAGAGAAACTGTTGTTGGAACTTTTAGCAGACAAATTAGAACTACCTTTTTAAAGACCATTCCAAGCTAATATCCATTTTAGGTGGTCGTCTCTAGGTTGATTCTTCCTCTATTTATTTTCCTTTTTTTTTTCTCAGGGACTCAGCAAGGTGTCCTCACTAGACATTCCCAATCATGGCTATTACAATGCCAAAAAAGGGTGTAATGATCCATCTGGTGGAATTTCCTTCAAATATATTCAGTTGTTAGATCCCACAACAAGAGTGTGGCACCTACTAATAGGTGTGGCAATGGTAGGTCAGGAACGCTGAAGGGGCTAACGCTGCTAAACGCCCAAAGAAGTCGGTTAGTTATATAACCCACTGGCTTCCATCCAAAAGCAATATGAAAGTTTTAGATGAACTTGCTCTTAATTTTATGTTGAACCTTCCCCCACCCTATTCACCAAACTACATGAGCTCCACTATATTTTTAATAAAGTTTTAACTGCAGTACGTTGAACGTTGACACGTTCATGTTGTGAAAAGAGTTTGACATCTTCATGTTGTGATAACGTGGTGGAAACAGCTACTTAAGATCTGTGCCGGGGGCCTCACAGAAAGTGAAAACCTTTGTTTCTAGCTTTTTTTTCCTGGTCTTTCCTGGAACGGTAAGATTTTAAAGTCAATATTCACAATGCTAGCTATGGTTCCATTGTGACGTGTAAAAGTGAGGAAGTAATCTTGCTACGCTTTGCAGTCCTAGTACAACTTATTTTGGTTAATGTGACAGTGAATCTTGCAATCCATGAGCAAAAGCTTCTGACCAGATATTTTTTTTCTTCTTTTCGTAATTCTATTGTCATACTATGCCATGCGCGGTTCACTAGTGTACGCCCCCCCTCAACACAATATTCAGAGACAGTCCTGTGGTGTACCGTTCCAAGCTGAGATATGGTCCATTGTGAACAACTGGAATTTCTGGTGCTTTTCTCGGTACCGTTATATGTACATATTGTCATGACATGTCGATGTCAAATGTTCTTATATATTTCTTTTATAAGCTGAAAGAAGGTCTATTTTTATGTTTTTAGGTCTATGAATGAAAAGTTGTAAATGCTTGTCAAAAACAATAAAATATGGAATTAAGCGGTTTGTTTCCAGGAAGATCTTATTGTACGTTGCAATGCTCCTCTGTTCATGTTCATAATTTATACATGCTTCTAATATATGAGGGTCCCAAGATGGTTAGCTGCACACTGGGCGTACATAATACGCCATGACACACCGCTACTGGTATACACTAGTAAAAAAGAGCTGGTTCTGGCGCACTCTACAGAAAGCAGTCCAAGGTTTGTCCAAAGGGTATTACATGCTGGTCTATCTGGGGAATGTCTATAATGATCCAGTTGGTTTAGATGCTTGACCCAGTGGCTGTTGCTTGCAGAAAGAGCTAGAAGGGACTCTGCAACATATAAGGAAGAGCGAGAAGCAGGACCTTCTGAGTGTAACATAAAAGCACAGACTTTAATAATCAACAAATTGGCAACTCAAAGGTAGAAGATAAAAGGCTCATCAAGTCCAAAACACCACTGTGACATGCCGGTCTGGTCCTGCCGTACCCGCTGTGATGGATCCCAGTACTTCCTGGATGGTTCAGGAAATCAGATTCTAATGTTATAACTTGCAGATATTTGATGTTTTTTAAATACATTTCCTCCTTGAAGCTTTCTTTGTAAACTGTTCCCCAACTGCGCTGCTTCTTGCTGTTCTTTGTCTGCTCCCTGTGCCACCAGGACCTATGGGGTGTTGGAAATGCGTGCTGCTGAGATTAACACTAGGTTCACATCTCTGCATGTGAAACGTGCTGCACATTATCAGATGTGCAGGGGTGCCATTAATTCTTAATGTCACCCCCACGCATCAACAATCGCAGCACATTTTAATGTGCGCCAAACTGCATAGTGCCACAGCACTATGTAGTTTGGTGCAGTGCAATTGGGAAAAAAAAAAAGTCAGGGATTCTTTCCCCATGTCTCTTGTGGGTAGGGCAGTCCATTGAAATGAATGGGCTGCTCTAGCTTGCGATCTGCACACGCAAACGCGTGCACAGATGAGAACTGAGCCTAAAACTCGCAGCCAAGCACAAAAACTATGTGCAGCCATTCAGAAGAAGCAGAAAAAGGGACACGGAGCAAAAGCCACTGCCCTTCTCCTCTTCAACAGCTGTGATTGACAGCTGCTTTGTGTCCCTTTTGTACTGTTTATGTGCGCAGCACTCCAAACTTGCACCACCTCTGGATTTAATAGCAGCTTGCATTCTATGACGCATGGATTTAACCATCGACAAACAGTATTCTTCATCAATCCAGCTCCAACTTTCTCTTTTTGCAGTTGCCAGATCAACTTTGCAGGTCGGATCGGAGCCTTGTCATGGACCATTTTCTTTCATTTCCACCACAGATTTTCAATTGGATTGAAGTCCGGACTATCTGCAGGCCATGCCATTGACATTAGATGTCTTTCTTGAAGGAACGATTTTATGGCTTTTGCCCTATAGCAAGATGCATTATCATCATGAAAAATGATGTCATCACCAAACATCCTTTCAATTGATGGAATAAGAAAAGTGTCCAAAATCTCAATAAAAACTTGTGCATTTATTGAAGATTTAATGACTGTCATTTCCCCTGCACCTTTACCTGACATGCAACCCCATATCATCAATGTTTGTGGAAATTTGTATGTTTTCTTCTGGCAGTCGTCTTTATACATTTCATTGGAACGGTACCAAACAAATGTTCCAGCATCAACACCCTGCCCAATGCAGATTCGTGATTCATCACTGAATATTACATTCATGCAGTCATCCATAGTCCATGATTACCATGATTGCTTTTCTTCAGCCCACTGTAGCCTTGTGTTTTCTGTTTAGGTGTTAATGATGGTTTTTATTTGGCTTTTCTGTATGTAAATCCCATTTCCTTTAGGCGATGTCTTACAGTTCGGTCACAGACATTGACTCCAGTTTCTGTCCATTTGTTCCTCATTTGTTTTGTTGTGCATTTTCTGTTTTTTAGGCCTTTTGCTTTACGTTTTCTATCTTGACACTTTGATGTCTTCCTTGGTCTACCGATACGCTTCCCTTTTACAACCTTCCCTTTTGATTTGTACTTGGACCAGATTTCAGACACAGCTGACTGGGAACAACCAACATCTTTTGCAACATTTCCGTGATGATTTATATTCTTGAAGAAGTTTTATAGTCTTTTTGGGTTGGAGCCATGATTCATGTCAATCAGCTTGGTGTAACAGCTCACCAAGGTGTGCAAACACTCTTGTTTTTTAACTGCAGGCTAAGTCCTCATGCACACTGAACATTTTTCCAGCGGCTGTTTTTGGCTTTTGATGTTTTTTTCTACAGCTAGTAAACCCCCCAGCATGTTATCCTATGTATCCATGCACACATAGACTGTAATCAACGTTTTTTGGCTGGGAAAAAAACAGGACTAGCAGGTTTCTAGAGGCGGTAAAACGCAGCAAACCAGCATTTTTGGATTATTTTTTTTTTTGCCAAAAAAAAAAAAACTTTTTTTGGTAAAAAAAAAAAAGCTAAAAAATGTAAACGCTGGAAAATGCCGCAAAACGCTAATGCAAAAACGCTGAAAAACTCAGTTTTATTGTGACTTTACACAGCTAACGTTACCAGTGTTATCAAAACGTCTCGTATACATGAGGACTTATTAGCAGATATAATCTGATGCAGATTTTTGTTTTAGAACTGCAAAGTACATGGTGATTCCATAATAATTTCCATATTTTTTTCCTCTGCTTTATCTGCAAAAACAGTTGCAATAGACTACAGTTTTCTTTATTTTTTTATTTTATTTTTAAGTGTTTCTAAAGCCAGAGGGCTGGACTGTTAAATGAAAGTAGTTTTGAGGCATGTCTGCGATTGTTTTTTTTTTTTTTTTTTTTTTTTTTTATACACAAACAATTGAATTAACATTTTCCAAGAGTGGTGATTCCATACTTTTTGCCAGGGGTTGTATATAGATATACAGTGGATATAAGAAAGTCTACACACCCCTGTTAAAATGTCAGGTTTCTGTGATTTAAAAAAAAATAAGACAAAGATAAATCATTTTAAAACTTTTTCCATCTTTAACGTAACCTATAAACTGTACAACCCAAGTAAACAACAAACTGAAATCTGTCAGATTGCGAGGGCATCTCCTGTGCACAGCCCTCTTTAGATCACCCCACAGATTTTCGATCGGATTCAGGTCTGGGCTCTGGCTGGGCCATTCCAAAACTTCAATCTTCTTCTGGTGAAGCCATTCCTTTGTTGATTTGGATGTATGCTTTGGGTCGTTGTCATGCTGAAAGATTAAGTTCCTCTTCATGTTCGGCTTTCTAGCAGAAGCCCGAAGGTTTTGTGCCAATATTGACTGGTATTTGAACTATTAAGAATTCCCTCTACCTTGACTAAGGCCCCAGTTCCAGCTGAAGAAAAACAGCCCCAAAGCATGATGCTGCCACCACCATGCTTCACTATGGGTATGATGTTCTTTTTGTGATGTGCAATGTTGTTTTTGCACCAAACATATCTTTGAATTATGGCTAAAAAGTTCCACCTTGGTTTCATCAGACCATAACACATTTTCCCACATGCTTTTGGGAGACTTCAGATGTGTTTTTGCAAAATTTAGCCGGGCTTGGATGTTTTTCTTCATAAGAAAAGGCTTCTGTCTTGCCACTCTACCCCATAGCCCAGACATATGAAGAATACGGGAGATTGTTGTCACATGTACCACACAGACAGTACTTGCCAGATATTCCTGCAGTTCCTTTATTGTTGCTGTAGGCCTCTTGGCAGCCTCTCAGACCAGTTTTCTTCTAATCTTTTCATCAATTTTGGAGGGACGTCCAGTTCTTGGTAATGTCACTGTTGCGCCATATTTTGTCCACTTGATGACTGTATTCACTGTGTTCCATGGTAGATCTAATGTCTTGGAAATTCTTTTGTACCCTTCTCCTGACTGATACCTTTAAACTTTGAGATCCCTCTGATGCTTTGGAAGCTCTCTGTGGCCCATGGCTTTTGCTGTAGGATGCAACTAAGAAAATGTCAAGAAAGACCTACTAGAACAGCTGCACTTTATTTGGGGTTAATCAGAGACACTTTAAATGATGGCAGGTGTGTACTGACTCATATTTAACATAATTTTGAATGTGATTGCTTAATTCTGAACACAGCTACATCCCAAGTTATAAGAGGGTGTGCACACTTATGCAACCACATTATTTTAGTTTTGTATGTTTACTTCCCCCTCCTAAAAGATTTGTTTGTTTTTCAACTGAGTTGTGCAGTTTATAGGTCACATTAAAGGTGGAAAACGTTCTAAAATGATTTATCTTTGTCTTATCTTCTTACATTACAGAAACCTGACATTTTACCAGGGGTGTGCAGACTTTTTATATCCACTGTATATATAGATATATAATTTTGTACAAATACATATAAACTATATTATCTAATTTAGGAACAAAATACTTAAATATATGCTTAACCACTTCCCATCCGGCCCATGTACATAAACGGCTGGACAGGAACAGTGCAGGAGCAGGTGGCCATTTATAAACGGCCTCCGCATTCACTGTCTGTGCGCATTCCCTGGGAGCAGGCGGCACCTTGATTCGGTGCCCGCTGTATCCTCCGGACACAGCGGAACACTGATCGCTGTTCGGGACCTCTGTGTGTGGTCCCGATCTTGTGATCACTGATTGACCAATCAGTGATCACATGAATAGTAGTAAGCAAGATGTCACTTGCTGACATTGCTTACTACTGGTGAAATCTGTGAATGATCACAGAGGTCACATGGTACAAGGCTATTCACAACAGCCTTGTACCATGTGACAAGCTGTGACCAATCACAGCTTGCACAGTATTTCTCAATGGCTGCAAGAATGCAGCCAGAGAGAAGGAGAAATTATTGCTTTTACAGCCTTTATGGGTATCATCCCCCACAAGTAGTACAGTGTTTTTTTTAATAACTTTATTTTTACATATCTTACTAATAATTTTAAAACATTTTATCTTAAATATTACTCAACACCAGCTTAGTCACTTCGACTCAAGCTGTACCTATTAACACAACACTTATCCACCATACTTAATTAACCATCCAGCTTGCTTCACATTAACATATTACTTAATCTGCCATGATTGAAGATGAAACTTACCAATAATAATTAGTTGCGACAAAAAGGGGTGGGTGGGAGGGGAGCACCACAGAGATGCCTCCCAGGTTTCTGTTTTTTCAATTAACGGTCCCCCTTTTTATAGCCCTCTCCTCTCTCCAATTCTCCCAATCGGTCACTTTTTCTTCCAGGATAGTCCAGTTGTAGTGGGTGGCTAAAAACTCCCATTTTCTAGAAGCTTCCCCAGTATATTAGTATACCATGGGAGGAGCTTAAAACTGTCCAGGTGTAGAGCTTGAAACCTTTACGTTTTTTTTTCTCCTCCTCAAACCAATGGGGGAACTAACAACTCTACTGACCTTCTAGAGTGTTCCCCCACTGTGTAAATACAGTGGGGGGACTTGAAACGTTATTTCCCCTGCCACAGTCCCATAAGAAAAAGGGGGGCCCCTATTAAATCCCCCTTTTTCTTTTCCTATTCTTTGTGGCATAGATTTAACAAGGTGTTGGAAACATTACTCAGAGATTTTGGTCCATATTGCCATGAGTTACTGTTGCCTTTCTATCATCTTGAACCAGTCTGCCCATTCTCCTCTGACCTCTGACATCAACAAGGCATTTTCATCTACACAACTGCCGCTCACTGGATATTTTCTCTTTTTCGGACCATTCTCTGTAAACCTTAGAGATGGTTGCACATGAAAATCCCAGTAGATCTGCAGTTTTTGAAATACTCAGACCAGCCTGTCTGGCACCAACACGTTCAAAGTCACTTAAATCCCCTTTCTTCCCCATTCTGATGATTGGTTTGAACTTCAAGTCATCTTCACCATGTCTAGATGCCTACATGCATTAAGTTGCTGTCATGTGATTGGCTGATTAGCAATTTGTGTTACCAAGCAATTGAGCAGGTGTACCTAATAAAGTGGCCGGTGAGTGTAAGGTGCAGGCACTTGCAGTAGCTTTCACCCTCCCCACTTTGCCTGAATGATGATCCATTCTGGCTGGATGAAGCTTCAGCATTATTGGTAGTGTCAGTTCGCTTGCCTTTCTTGTATTTCTGTGGGCTAGTGAGAGAGTAGATCATGGTGGTCCATTAGGCATGTGGAGGGGGGGCAAGATTTGACACTATTGGAAGCTTTGCTGGTTAAAACTGTTATTTGGGTGAAGTGTATGGGACTCCTCTGTGCCTACATTTCATACCTACCAGCAGTTTTTAATGCAGGAAAATTATTCACAAAAGCATCTGTTTGTAGGCTTCTTGCCGTCCGTCTCATATGAAAACACTGATGTGTCAGTACCAAGACTAAGAAGCTCCTAAGGGTCATCAATCACATTCAGATCTGGTTGAAGATATGCCAAGCAGAGAGGGTGGAAAATGAGAAAACCTATTCAACCAAGAAACATCCTCTATGCATTTCATTATTTAAAGGTTTATATCCTTCACAAAGTCTTGTCACCAGAGATGGCAGCCATCAAAGGCCTGGGTCAATATTCATCTTCTAAATCTCACTAGTCCTGATGGATTTCACAAACTGTATTCTTATCAAACAAATAATGGTGCTTATCGATACGGATTCACCTTTAGATTTATCAACAACTTTGGAATGTGAGAGCCACCCTAGACAATCCAATCAGTTTGTATCCAGTCAAACAGGCCCTTGCACTACATAGTTGTTGGTAGATCCAAAGGAGATTGTAGAATCAGAATGCAACATGTTTTGTTTGCGTTAGAAGAAAGAAATGCTTGGTACAAGGCTTTGAGAACAATGGAACAGTATTCTGTAATTATTCTATACATTTTCCCACCTAAACCCTTGGGCTCCAAATTGTATTCTGCCCAATACAGCAGTTTATAGAACATTCAAATTCGCTGCAGTTCAGGCCTTCATGAATCAAGTTTTTCGGGTCGAAATTATGGCTGAAGCAACTAATCAGAATAATTGATCATATTTGATCATGAAAACAGGTACTATTTTCATAATTGATTAGTTGGTCAGCTGATTGGTTGGCCTGCATACAGAATGCTTTTTTCTTTACAAATCAGAAAATACAGTGCAGCACCCATACAGCTCAGTACACAGTCTATACATGTCAGTATACAAAGTGCAGCATTCCTACAGCTCAATACACCGTCCATACATGAGTAGCTGCTACTAAATGCCTTCTGCTGGCCATATATGTATTGATTGCCCATATGTGTATCGATTTTTCAGATGAGAACATTTGTACTAAAATTCTTTGTATTTTCGATGAATAAATGAATGTTCAAAAATGTCACTTTTACCATTCAATTTTAACCCGTTGGTGCTGAGCATGCACAAATATGCAGCCCCACTGGACTTGGCTTTTTTTCTGTGGGGCCACACATTTGTGTATATGTCTTTGTTCTGGTAGCGCCACACGGGTCACTCCCAGCACAGAGACCAGGGTCTCACTAAGAGCCCCGGGTTTCGTACTAATGATCAAGACCAGGAACGCACAATTCTGGTTGCCTGATCGCTGTGATAGCCAATCAGTCACTGTGAAGTCCACCCCCATGTTTTCTCTGTCTGGAGGAGAGAGATACATTGTATCTTTTTCTCTCTGCAGAGAGAAAAAAAAAAGATGACAGCGTGTAAAACATTTTTAAAAAAAAATACAAAAATAAAATAAAAAAAAAATGCAAAAAATACCTAGATCAGTGGTTCTTAACCTGGGTTCGATCGAACCCCAGGGGTTCGGTGAGTCAGTCTCGGGGGTTTGGCGGAGGTGACCCACACCCGACTCATATGATTTGTGATGACATGCCCCGCTTGTCCATCATTGGCTGCAGGTGGTCACGCAACATCGCTTAGCCCAGTGGTCAGCAAGCCGCGGCTCTTGTGTGCCGGGCGCCCGCTCCCTTCCCTCCTCTCGGGCGGCAGGGACTCAAATGCAATGATTGGCCAGTCTCGCTGCCACTCACATCCTGATAGCCAGTGATTGGCTGTCAGGATGTGTGTAGGCGGGGCAGCGTGACGAACGTGAGAGGAGCTAGGCTCCTCTCACAGTCCGCCCTGAAGACCGGAACGGCGCGGGAATACAGTGAGAGGAACGCGCGGAGCAAAGGTAAGTGAATTGACACAGGGGGGACTTGGGGACTTAATATGGGGGATGAATTAATATGGGGGATGAATTACTATATGGGGGATGAATTGCTATATGGGGGATGAATTACTATATGGGGGATGAATTACTATATGGGGGATGTATTACTATATGGGGGATGAATTACTATATGGGGGATGTATTACTATGGGGGATGAATTACTATATGGGGGATGTATTACTATATGGGGGATGTATTACTATGGGGGATGAATTACTATATGGGGGATGAATTACTATATGGGGGATGAATTACTATATGGGGGATGAATTACTATAGGGGGAAGGAATTACTATAGGGGGGATGAATTACTATGGGGGATGAATTACTATGGGGGATGAATTACTATGGGGGATGAATTACTATGAGGGATGAATTACTATGGGGGATGAATTACTATATGGGGGATGAATTACTATATGGGGGATGAATTTTCATACCGTTTGTTAAAACATATCTTTGCGAGCAATCCTTTTCGAGGATGCTGGACATAAAGATGAAGAAAAGGAACAGACTTTGTTGCGAAAATGACATGAGAGTGGCACTTGCCAAGGTAATGCCGCGCATTTCTGAACTGGCCTCTGAAAGACAACAGCAGAAGTCACACTGATTTGCGGTAAATATTCATTATTTTGTTTTTGTGTGAAAATCATGTTTTAATGGTTTTGTTCATCTTGTGCACCTATGTATAAATATATACCTATGTTTTGAATTTTAAAAATCATATTTTATTTTTCCAATTAAGAAGGGTTCGGTGAATGCGCATATGAAACTGGTGGGGTTCAGTACCTCCAAAAAGGTTAAGAACCACTGACCTAGATCAAGGTTTGCCAGGGTTAGAGATTGGGTCAAGGTCAAAGGTCAGGGTCAATATTTTTTTTGGGGGGTGGGGGGAGGAGGATTATCCGTTAGGATTATTAGAATCAGTGTCAGTGTGCTTTAGGTAGGATAAAAAAAAAAAGTGCACTATTGTTTATGGGCTGTACTACAGGTACAAATAACAACTAACATACGCATATTTGGTATTGTTGAGAGAAGGAACATTTTTTTGGGGGCTGTTCTTTGGTGGTAGGTTATGGTAGTAGCAAGAAATATACAGCTAAATGTAAAAAAAAATATTTATTTTACTATTTTGGGCCTGTTATCCTTTGATAATAACAGAAAAAAAATTAGATATCTATTACCATTTACCAGGATGCACAAAGTAGTTGTGATGATATGTATGGTTTTACAAACACATGTCAAAGTTGCAAAATTGTGCTTGTGCATTAACATTTGTTTTACCCTTAAGCAGGAAGAGGTTTAAATGAATGTAATTTATGAATGGAAAACCACATACACTGTCCACATATTCGTTTGATTGAGAGAAGTTATCTTTTCTGCTCCTTTGAATTTTCCCATCACTGTGGTCAAAAATGAATGTCGATTTGACCCCGCTAATGATTAGAAAATCGAATGAACGTTCTTAAAATGAAAACTTTTGAAGGAAAAGTTTGTTTGTATATGGCCAGCATAAAGCTGGATACACACGATCCAAATATAGGCTAGTTCAGCAGGATGGCCAATGGCTTCAAGCGCTGATTTGTGTTCTGGTGGTCGGGGGTCCCTTTGTCACAACACAAAGGCTCAGTGGGAGAGATCGCTGCACTTACATCGCTTAGTTAGTACAGCAATCTCTTGGGTTTTTTCGTTCAGCCCGCTGGATTGAACAAAAAAAAAACTGCATATGTGTACCAGGCTTAAGTGACAGCATGCGCAGGGAGCTGGCATCAAGTTACCAGCCTATGACAAGGGAGTCTGTCATGTATAATATATTACAATCCTGTCTGAAAATTTGCAAAACGGCATTTTAATTTTTTTTTCTTTAAATAAGAATTTTGATGTCTGATTCTGATTATATGTACCAGGTTCAACTTCTAAAACTATGTAATATATAAATAAATATATATATATATATATATATATATATATATATATATCTTCTGTCTGTTATCCTCACAGTAGATTATATATTTTGTTCCCTAATCCATATAGGTGGTTGTTTATATTTACCACTGCATATAGCTTATTCACGAAAATTTAATTTTTTTTAAACTTTACATATTAACTGAATTATATTCCACACTTTTTTGAGCTTTTTATCCAATTAATTGAAACAATAACTGGCCAATTAATCAATTTTGAAAATAATTCCTGCACTCGCAACCAGCCCGCAGACTGTGGGCAAGTGTGAACCAAGCCATAATAAAATGCCCCGGTGCTGAAGGTTAATTGGCCCTGTATCAGTTGTCAGAGGGAGAAAAAATTACCTGGTGTCACTGGTATGAACTATTTTCCCAAGTATCAGTGGTCAGGGGAAAGAAAAAAAAATTCCCTGGCTCTGAGGTCAGCAGAAAAATAAATGTGCTAGCATAAGTGGAAGGAAAATATGCCAAACATTGGGGCTCAGTGGAATACAAACATAGACTACCAGTAGTGGTCAATCGGCGGAAAAAATTCCCTGATGTCAACAGAAGTAAAATGCCCCGGAGTTGGTGGTCAGTGAAAGGAAACATGTTTTGGCATTAATGGCAGTTGTCCATAAATTTGCAGACAGTTTAAAAAAAAACACCCTGATTTCTCCTATCTGTCTGTGGAGGGGAGAAAACTAAATTTACAGAGGCAAACTCTTTCCTCACTCACTAGTCCCCTGACACCACCCACCACTTGCTCCCACTGGCCACATCCTAGTATTTCACCTCCTCCCAACTTCTACCTTCAGTCCTAGACTCCTGGTGCTGCTGAGAAGAGAATGGAATTGGGGAGGAGGAAACTGAAGTTGTCAGTGTGTTACAAACCAAGTTGTAATTTACCCTCCCCATCAGCCGGATCTAGCCTATCTGACTTGGGCGTGCAGTAATAAAAAGTCAGAAGGCATAATGTCAACACTGTATTAGTCATTGATAGAGATGAGCGAATCGAAGCATCCGAAGTGGAATTCGAGTCGAATATCGGAAAAATTTCGATTCGTGCCGAATCCGAAAAACAGCCTAATTCGGACGCGCGAATCGAAATTTTTCCGAAAATGGCGGCTGACATGTGCGGCGACGGAGCGGGGATGTCGGGGAAGGCGCGCAGACAAGGCGCGCTGCCCCATAATGCATTCCTCAACGACATGTGATCGCATCAGCCAATCAGCAGCCAGCCAGCCAGCACTGTGTAATGGTCGAGGTATATATAGCGGCCATTTTGGAAATCTTCATTTGCCTGCAGTCATTGAACAGAGGCAGACCGCTCTGTACTAGGGACAGGGACAGAGTTAGGGCCACAGAAACGAGAATTGGGGACAGAGAGAAGTTACTTAGGGACAGAGAACCATTACTCAGGGACACAGACTTGTTAATGAGGGCCACAGAATCGTTATTTAGGGACAAAGAAACGCTAGTTAGGGCCACAGAATTCATACTCAGGGACAGACAGAATTGTTACTCAGTGCCAGAGAATTGTTACTTAGGGCCACAGAAACGTTATTAGGGCCACAGAATTTTTACTCAGGGACAGACAGAATTGTTACTGAGTGCCAGAGAATTGTTACTCAGGGACAGACAGAATTGTTACTGAGTGCCAGAGAATTCTTAGGGCCACAGAATTCATTCTCAGGGACAGACAGAATTGTTACTCAGGGACAGACAGAATTGTTACTGAGTGCCAGAGAATTGTTACTCAGGGACAGACAGAATTGTTACTGAGTGCCAGAGAATTGTTACTCAGGGACAGACAGAATTGTTACTGAGTGCCAGAGAATTGTTACTCAGGGACAGACAGAATTGTTACTGAGTGCCAGAGAATTGTTACTCAGGGACAGACAGAATTGTTACTGAGTGCCAGAGAATTGTTACTCGCACAGACACAAAATTGTTACTTGCACAGACACAGAATTGTTACTCGCACAGACACAGAATTGTTACTCAGGGCCACAGAATTCATACTCAGGGATAGACAGAATTGTTACTGAGTGCCAGAGAATTGTTACTCAGGGACAGACAGAATTGTTACTGAGTGCCAGAGAATTGTTACTCAGGGACAGACAGAATTGTTACTGAGTGCCAGAGAATTGTTACTCGCACAGACACAAAATTGTTACTTGCACAGACACAGAATTGTTACTCGCACAGACACAGAATTGTTACTCAGGGCCACAGAATTCATACTCAGGGACAGACAGAATTGTTACTGAGTGCCAGAGAATTGTTACTCAGGGACAGACAGAATTGTTACTGAGTGCCAGAGAATTGTTACTCAGGGACAGACAGAATTGTTACTGAGTGCCAGAGAATTGTTACTCGCACAGACACAAAATTGTTACTTGCACAGACACAGAATTGTTACTCGCACAGACACAGAATTGTTACTCAGGGCCACAGAATTCATACTCAGGGATAGACAGAATTGTTACTGAGTGCCAGAGAATTGTTACTCAGGGACAGACAGAATTGTTACTGAGTGCCAGAGAATTGTTACTCAGGGACAGACAGAATTGTTACTGAGTGCCAGAGAATTGTTACTCGCACAGACACAAAATTGTTACTTGCACAGACACAGAATTGTTACTCGCACAGACACAGAATTGTTACTCAGGGCCACAGAATTCATACTCAGGGACAGACAGAATTGTTACTGAGTGCCAGAGAATTGTTACTCAGGGACAGACAGAATTGTTACTGAGTGCCAGAGAATTGTTACTCAGGGACAGACAGAATTGTTACTGAGTGCCAGAGAATTGTTACTCGCACAGACACAAAATTGTTACTTGTACAGACACAGAATTGTTACTCGCACAGACACAGAATTGTTACTCAGGGCCACAGAATTCATACTCAGGGACAGACAGAATTGTTACTGAGTGCCAGAGAATTGTTACTCAGGGACAGACAGAATTGTTACTGAGTGCCAGAGAATTGTTACTCAGGGACAGACAGAATTGTTACTGAGTGCCAGAGAATTGTTACTCAGGGACAGACAGAATTGTTAGAGTGCCAGAGAATTGTTACTCAGGGACAGACAGAATTGTTACTGAGTGCCAGAGAATTGTTACTCGCACAGACACAAAATTGTTACTTGCACAGACACAGAATTGTTACTCGCACAGACACAGAATTGTTACTCAGGGCCACAGAATTCATACTCAGGGACAGACAGAATTGTTACTGAGTGCCAGAGAATTGTTACTCAGGGACAGACAGAATTGTTACTGAGTGCCAGAGAATTGTTACTCAGGGACAGACAGAATTGTTACTGAGTGCCAGAGATTTGTTACTCGCACAGACACAAAATTGTTACTTGCACAGACACAGAATTGTTACTCGCACAGACACAGAATTGTTACTCAGGGCCACAGAATTCATACTCAGGGACAGACAGAATTGTTACTGAGTGCCAGAGAATTGTTACTCAGGGACAGACAGAATTGTTACTGAGTGCCAGAGAATTGTTACTCAGGGACAGACAGAATTGTTACTGAGTGCCAGAGAATTGTTACTCAGGGACAGACAGAATTGTTACTGAGTGCCAGAGAATTGTTACTCAGGGACAGACAGAATTGTTACTGAGTGCCAGAGAATTGTTACTTGCACAGACACAAAATTGTTACTTGCACAGACACAGAATTGTTACTCGCACAGACACAGAATTGTTACTCAGGGCCACAGAATTCATACTCAGGGACAGACAGAATTGTTACTGAGTGCCAGAGAATTGTTACTCAGGGACAGACAGAATTGTTACTGAGTGCCAGAGAATTGTTACTCAGGGACAGACAGAATTGTTACTGAGTGCCAGAGAATTGTTACTCAGGGACAGACAGAATTGTTACTGAGTGCCAGAGAATTGTTACTCAGGGACAGACAGAATTGTTACTGAGTGCCAGAGAATTGTTACTCGCACAGACACAAAATTGTTACTTGCACAGACACAGAATTGTTACTCGCACAGACACAGAATTGTTACTCAGGGCCACAGAATTCATACTCAGGGACAGACAGAATTGTTACTGAGTGCCAGAGAATTGTTACTCAGGGACAGACAGAATTGTTACTGAGTGCCAGAGAATTGTTACTCAGGGACAGACAGAATTGTTACTGAGTGCCAGAGATTTGTTACTCGCACAGACACAAAATTGTTACTTGCACAGACACAGAATTGTTACTCGCACAGACACAGAATTGTTACTCAGGGCCACAGAATTCATACTCAGGGACAGACAGAATTGTTACTGAGTGCCAGAGAATTGTTACTCAGGGACAGACAGAATTGTTACTGAGTGCCAGAGAATTGTTACTCAGGGACAGACAGAATTGTTACTGAGTGCCAGAGAATTGTTACTCAGGGACAGACAGAATTGTTACTGAGTGCCAGAGAATTGTTACTCAGGGACAGACAGAATTGTTACTGAGTGCCAGAGATTTGTTACTCGCACAGACACAAAATTGTTACTTGCACAGACACAGAATTGTTACTCGCACAGACACAGAATTGTTACTCAGGGCCACAGAATTCATACTCAGGGACAGACAGAATTGTTACTGAGTGCCAGAGAATTGTTACTCAGGGACAGACAGAATTGTTACTGAGTGCCAGAGAATTGTTACTCAGGGACAGACAGAATTGTTACTGAGTGCCAGAGAATTGTTACTCAGGGACAGACAGAATTGTTACTGAGTGCCAGAGAATTGTTACTCAGGGACAGACAGAATTGTTACTGAGTGCCAGAGATTTGTTACTCGCACAGACACAAAATTGTTACTTGCACAGACACAGAATTGTTACTCGCACAGACACAGAATTGTTACTCAGGGCCACAGAATTCATACTCTGGGACAGACAGAATTGTTACTGAGTGCCAGAGAATTGTTACTCAGGGACACCTAATCGTTGAATTAAATAGTATGTCAGACAACATGCAGAGGAGTGGCAGAGGAGGCAATGTTTTAGGAGCGAGCAGACGTGGCAGCAGAGGAAGGGGTCGAGGCAGCAGTATTCGCAGCCAGAGGCCAGTGCTCCCGGTGTCATCCAGCGGTCGTGTCTCCACCGACAACCCTGCCGTCATTGATTGGTTGGCTCGGTCGTCTTCCTCTTCCCAGGTCACCTCTGACACCTACAGCCAACGGTCGGTGGGTACGTCAGACACAACCGTTAGTTGGCATGGCCCGGGACCAAGCCCACTGAAATCACGTGTCCTCTACCTGCCCCTGTCCTTTGCTGTTCCCTCACCAAGCGAAGTATCGCATGCTGTGGGCTCAGCCCCACTGTACAGTGAGGAAGAGCTAACAGAGGGCGGTCAGGAACGGGGGGAGACATCGGCCTTTTCAGCAGCCAAGCGAACAAGTACTGGCGAGGAGAGTGGCTCGGTAGCCGGTCTAGAGACAGGTCTGTCTCCTGACCCAGACGCAGCCGAGGGGGCTAGTAGTGAGGCGGAGACCCTACTTGATGATGAGGAGGTTGATCGCACTTGGCAGCCTCGTCGTCATCAGGCAATTTCTTCCGCATCATCAGGAGAAGAGGGTGGCAGCTTGGCAGCGAGCAAAACAGTCGGTGGGTTGCCCAGGAGACAGCAGCAGGGTCGCATCAGTGTCAGTGGAGCCAAACGTCCACGGAGTAGAGCACCAGCTCCACTGCAGCCTACCACCACGGCCAGTAGTGGTGCCGTTGCGCACGGAGGAAGTAGCAGTCAGCCAGTGAAGAGTAGCGGGGGCAAAGTTTCCTACTCGGTGGTGTGGCAATTTTTCCTCAAGCCGCCCGAGGAAGTAAACGTAGCCGTATGTCGACTATGTGGCCAGAAATGCAAGCGTGGCCAGGGGGCCCATGTTGGGACTACAGCGTTGCGTCAGCATATGCAGCGTCACCATTCGGTGGCCTGGGAAAACCGTGATAAACATACGGCGGTTCTGCCTGCCCCAGCCCCCGCTCCATCACCCGCTCCGTTACTTGCTCCGTCACCCGACGTCGTCAATCGCCCTCTATCAGCCAGTCAAGGCTCCAACACCTCTGCTGAGGGGAGTTGTCGCTCATTGGCATCTTCCGCTCGTTCAGATGCTCCTTCTCCTGCTACTCCTCTTCTCGGATTCCGTCAACAGTCTTTCTTGGAATCCGTATCCAAGAGACAACAGTTTGCGAGCACGCACCCGACGGTGCAAAAGCTGAACGTCCTCCTGTCCAAGTTGCTGGTGCTGCAGTCCCTCCCTTTCCAACTGGTGGACTCAGCACCTTTCCGAGAAATGATGGCTTGTGCCGCGCCGCGGTGGAGAGTGCCAAGCCGTCATTTCTTTGCCCAAAAGGCAGTGCCAGCCCTGCATTCACATGTAGAAGAGATGGTGGGCCAGTCTTTGAGCATGTCGGTCTCTGCCAAAGTGCACGGCAGCGCCGACGTGTGGAGCTGTAACTACGGTCAGGGACAGTACATGTCATTTACGGCCCACTGGGTGAACGTGGTGCCGGCACAGCCGCACCAGCAACTTGGACAGGTCACGACGCTTTTGCCTCCACGTTTGCACGTCCTTGGTCCAGCAAGCATGTCCGCCTCTACCACCTCTTTTTCCGCCGTGTCCTCAGCCGCCACCCCCGTGCCAAGTCCCATTACCCGACCGGCATATCACATGTGCAGGGCGCAACGGTGTCACGCTGTGCTGCACCTGGTATGCCTTGGCGAACGTAGTCACACAGGGGAGGAACTGCTGAGTGTAATGAACAGAGAAATCGACAGATGGCTGTCTCCGCGCAAACTAAAAATCGGAACCATGTTGACTGACAACGGAAAGAACATGGTGTCTGCTCTGCGTCAAGGAAGGTTGTGCCATGCGCCATGCATGGCTCACGTGTTCAATCTGGTTGTCAAGCGGTTCCTAAAATCCACCATCCCACTGCAAGACATCCTTAAAATGTCACGTAAACTGTGCATGCATTTCAGCCATTCCTACACCGCAAAGAACACCCTCATTGAGCTGCAGCGTCAGAACGGAATTCCACAGCATCGCCTGATCTGCGACGTTGCAACAAGGTGGAATTCAACCCTACACATGTTAGACCGCCTTTACGAGCAGCGAAAGGCCATCACCGATTTCCTGATGTTACAAGCGGATAAAGGTACTCCCCTGTGTAACTTAGATGTCAGCCATTGGCAGCTCATGCGTGACACCTGCCGCTTGCTCAGGCCCTTTGAGGAGGCCACGCTATTCGTGAGTCGGCAGGACTATGGGATGAACGACGTCATTCCTCTGTTGCACGTCCTGGAACAAATGCTGTTAACAATGGCTGGTCAGGGTGCGGTAGACGTGGCGCACAGATCTCAACGCCACATGACCCCTGTGGGGGCAGGACAGGAAGAAGAGGAGGAGGTAGAGGAGGACATTTGTGCTCAGGAATTATTGAGTGAAATGGGTGGTTTTTCCACTCAGCGGACAGGAGTGGAGGAGCAGGAGCATCTGGTAGAGGAGGAGGAGGAGGAGACAGAGGACCCAGACGCACCGTGGCAGTATGCTGTGGAGATGGAGGCAGGGAGTCCCTCGCATTCCTTGGCACAAATGGCCCATAGCATGCTCGGTTGCTTGCGTAGCGACAGCCGAATAATAACCATCAGACAGAGGGATGACTTTTGGCTGTCCACCTTGTTGGACCCTCGCTACCGGTCCAAAATGGTGGCCTTTTTCACACCTGCTGAGAGGGAGGCCAAAATTACGTACTATAAAAACCACCTATGTAGTCAGTTGGTCTCTGCCTTTGTGCGCCAACGTCCATCCTCAGACACTGTGGGCCCTGTGCGCTCGCGTTCCGCTGGCATGGCAGCAGGGGAGGGGTGGGGTGGTAGGAGCAGTGGCAGCTCCACCAGCAGCGGCTGCCTCAGTCTGCAGTCGATGATGAGTAGCTTTCTTCACCAGCGCAGTGAGGAAACTACTAACCAGCCGCAGCAGCAGCAGCAGCATCAGGTGGACCTGGAGCAGGAGCTCAAACAACAGGCTTGGGCCTACTTGGACAGCACCCTGCCAACCGAGGTAGACAATCCCCTTGACTACTGGGCAACGAAACTTGACCTTTGGCCCCAACTAGCTGAATTTGCCCTTGAAAGGCTGTCATGCCCGGCCAGTAGCGTGGCATCGGAGCGCGTGTTTAGTGCGGCAGGAGGTATTGTAACTCCGCGGAGGACACGACTGTCCACCCAAAGTGTGGAGAGACTCACGTTTGTGAAAATGAATCAGGCGTGGATTAGTCTGGATTTCAAACCACCAGTTCCTGACACAACTGACTAAATCCGCCATGAATCATGCCTCAAACATGTGCCACTTTCAGGTCTCCTCACACACTGCTGGTGTGTTACATTTTTTGACATAGGGTGCAGGCAGATTACGGGCCTCACATAGCTGCTGCCAGGCCCCTAATCTGCCATGGGCCCCTATATACCGCCTCCTCATGCTGCTGCCAAGTCCAGAGTCTCTCATGGGTCCCTGTACGGCCTCCCATTGCTGCTGTCTCCATCGCCACACTCTGCTGCCATGTGCCACTTTCAGGTCTCCTCACACTGCTGGTGTGTAGAATTTTTTGACATAGGGTGCTGGCAGATTATGGGCCTCCTATAGCTGCTGCCAGGCCCCTAATCTGCCATAGGCCCCTATATACCGCCTCCTCATGCTGCTGCCAGGTCCAGAGTCTCTCATGGGTCCCTGTACGGCCTCCCATTGCTGCTGTCTCCATCGCCACACTCTGCTGCCATGTGCCACTTTCAGGTCTCTTCACACTGCTGGTGTGTTAAATTTTTTGACATAGGGTGCAGGCAGATTACGGGCCTCACATAGCTGCTGCCAGGCCCCTAATCTGCCATGGGCCCCTATATACCGCCTCCTCATGCTGCTGCCAAGTCCAGAGTCTCTCATGGGTCCCTGTACGGCCTCCCATTGCTGCTGTCTCCATCGCCACACTCTGCTGCCATGTGCCACTTTCAGGTCTCCTCACACTGCTGGTGTGTAGAATTTTTTGACATAGGGTGCTGGCAGATTATGGGCCTCCTATAGCTGCTGCCAGGCCCCTAATCTGCCATAGGCCCCTATATACCGCCTCCTCATGCTGCTGCCAAGTCCAGAGTCTCTCATGGGTCCCTGTACGGCCTCCCATTGCTGCTGTCTCCATCGCCACACTCTGCTGCCATGTGCCACTTTCAGGTCTCCTCACACTGCTGGTGTGTAGAATTTTTTGACATAGGGTGCTGGCAGATTATGGGCCTCCTATAGCTGCTGCCAGGCCCCTAATCTGCCATAGGCCCCTATATACCGCCTCCTCATGCTGCTGCCAGGTCCAGAGTCTCTCATGGGTCCCTGTACGGCCTCCCATTGCTGCTGTCTCCATCGCCACACTCTGCCATGTGCCACTTTCAGGTCTCCTCACACACTGCTGGTGTGTAGAATTTTTTGACATAGGGTGCTGGCAGATTATGGGCCTCCTATAGCTGCTGCCAGGCCCCTAATCTGCCATAGGCCCCTATATACCGCTTCCTCATGCTGCTGCCAGGTCCAGAGTCTCTCATGGGTCCCTGTACGGCCTCCCATTGCTGCTGTCTCCATCGCCACACTCTGCCATGTGCCACTTTCAGGTCTCCTCACACACTGCTGGTGTGTTACATTTTTTGACATAGGGTGCAGGCAGATTACGGGCCTCACATAGCTGCTGCCAGGCCCCTAATCTGCCATGGGCCCCTATATACCGCCTCCTCATGCTGCTGCCAAGTCCAGAGTCTCTCATGGGTCCCTGTATGGCCTCCCATTGCTGCTGTCTCCATCGCCACACTCTGCTGCCATGTGCCACTTTCAGGTCTCTTCACACTGCTGGTGTGTTAAATTTTTTGACATAGGGTGCAGGCAGATTACGGGCCTCACATAGCTCCTGCCAGGCCCCTAATCTGCCATGGGCCCCTATATACCGCCTCCTCATGCTGCTGCCAAGTCCAGAGTCTGTCATGGGTCCCTGTATGGCCTCCCATTGCTGCTGTCTCCATCGCCACACTCTGCTGCCATGTGCCACTTTCAGGTCTCTTCACACTGCTGGTGTGTTAAATTTTTTGACATAGGGTGCAGGCAGATTACGGGCCTCACATAGCTCCTGCCAGGCCCCTAATCTGCCATGGGCCCCTATATACCGCCTCCTCATGCTGCTGCCAAGTCTAGAGTCTGTCATGGGTCCCTGTACGGCCTCCCATTGCTGCTGTCTCCATCGCCACACTCTGCCATGTGCCACTTTCAGGTCTCCTCACACACTGCTGGTGTGTTACATTTTTTGACATAGGGTGCAGGCAGATTACGGGCCTCACATAGCTGCTGCCAGGCCCCTAATCTGCCATGGGCCCCTATATACCGCCTCCTCATGCTGCTGCCAAGTCCAGAGTCTCTCATGGGTCCCTGTACGGCCTCCCATTGCTGCTGTCTCCATCGCCACACTCTGCTGCCATGTGCCACTTTCAGGTCTCCTCACACACTGCTGGTGTGTTACATTTTTTGACATAGGGTGCAGGCAGATTACGGGCCTCACATAGCTGCTGCCAGGCCCCTAATCTGCCATGGGCCCCTATATACCGCCTCCTCATGCTGCTGCCAAGTCCAGAGTCTCTCATGGGTCCCTGTATGGCCTCCCATTGCTGCTGTCTCCATCGCCACACTCTGCTGCCATGTGCCACTTTCAGGTCTCTTCACACTGCTGGTGTGTTAAATTTTTTGACATAGGGTGCAGGCAGATTACGGGCCTCACATAGCTCCTGCCAGGCCCCTAATCTGCCATGGGCCCCTATATACCGCCTCCTCATGCTGCTGCCAAGTCCAGAGTCTGTCATGGGTCCCTGTATGGCCTCCCATTGCTGCTGTCTCCATCGCCACACTCTGCTGCCATGTGCCACTTTCAGGTCTCTTCACACTGCTGGTGTGTTAAATTTTTTGACATAGGGTGCAGGCAGATTACGGGCCTCACATAGCTCCTGCCAGGCCCCTAATCTGCCATGGGCCCCTATATACCGCCTCCTCATGCTGCTGCCAAGTCTAGAGTCTGTCATGGGTCCCTGTACGGCCTCCCATTGCTGCTGTCTCCATCGCCACACTCTGCCATGTGCCACTTTCAGGTCTCCTCACACACTGCTGGTGTGTTACATTTTTTGACATAGGGTGCAGGCAGATTACGGGCCTCACATAGCTGCTGCCAGGCCCCTAATCTGCCATGGGCCCCTATATACCGCCTCCTCATGCTGCTGCCAAGTCCAGAGTCTCTCATGGGTCCCTGTACGGCCTCCCATTGCTGCTGTCTCCATCGCCACACTCTGCTGCCATGTGCCACTTTCAGGTCTCTTCACACTGCTGGTGTGTTAAATTTTTTGACATAGGGTGCAGGCAGATTACGGGCCTCACATAGCTGCTGCCAGACATGTAATCTGCCATGGGCCCCCGTACCGACTCCTCATGCTGTGACGTTGCAACAAGGTGGAATTCAACCCTACATATGTTAGACCGCCTTTACGAACAGCTAAAGGCCATCACAGATTTCCTGATGTTAAAAGCGGATAAAGGTACTCCCTGTGTAACTTAGATGTCAGCCATTGGCAGCTCATGTGTGACACCTGCGCTTGCTCAGGCCCTTTGAGGAGGCCACGCTATTCGTGAGTCGGCAGGACTATGGGATGAATGAGGTCAAATCGGCCATGGGCCCCCGTACCGCCTGTTCACGCTGATGCTGGTCCCACAGTGTGACCTGGGTCCCTGTACGGCCTTCCATTGCTTCCACTCTGCCATGTGCCACTTTGAAATCTCCTCACACTCCTGCGGTTGTCCATTTTGTCATAGGTTGCTGGCAGATTACAGGCCTTCCATAGGTGCCACCAAGCCCCATATCGGCCATGGGCCCCCGTACCGCCTGGTCACGCTGCTGCTGGGCCCATAGTGTGACCTGGGTCCCTGTACCGCCTCCCATTGCTCCCACTCTGCCATGTGCCACTTTCAGGTCTCCTCACACACTGCTGGTGTGTTACATTTTTTGACATAGGGTGCAGGCAGATTACGGGCCTCACATAGCTGCTGCCAGGCCCCTAATCTGCCATGGGCCCCCGTACCGACTCCTCATGCTGTGACGTTGCAACAAGGTGGAATTCAACCCTACATATGTTAGACCGCCTTTACGAACAGCTAAAGGCCATCACAGATTTCCTGATGTTAAAAGCGGATAAAGGTACTCCCTGTGTAACTTAGATGTCAGCCATTGGCAGCTCATGTGTGACACCTGCGCTTGCTCAGGCCCTTTGAGGAGGCCACGCTATTCGTGAGTCGGCAGGACTATGGGATGAATGAGGTCAAATCGGCCATGGGCCCCCGTACCGCCTGTTCACGCTGATGCTGGTCCCACAGTGTGACCTGGGTCCCTGTACGGCCTTCCATTGCTTCCACTCTGCCATGTGCCACTTTGAAATCTCCTCACACTCCTGCGGTTGTCCATTTTGTCATAGGTTGCTGGCAGATTACAGGCCTTCCATAGGTGCCACCAAGCCCCATATCGGCCATGGGCCCCCGTACCGCCTGGTCACGCTGCTGCTGGGCCCATAGTGTGACCTGGGTCCCTGTACCGCCTCCCATTGCTCCCACTCTGCCATGTGCCACTTTCAGGTCTCCTCACGCTCCTGCTGGTTTCCATTTTGTCATAGGTTGCTGTATGGCCTCCCATTGCTGCTGCCTCCACCGCCACACTGTGGCTCCAAACACTGGTTTTGGCCCCGTGACTGGCCAAAGGAGTGAAGTGTGCAGTGATTCTAAGATCGACGGCACTCATCTGCATGTCATACTGACAGACAGTATTATTTCTCTTCCCCAGCAGACTCCAAGGGCATTTAAATTAAAGGTACAGTGTTCTGCACTAATATTAAGTCTCTCTGAAGCCTAGAAACACCCTTTTTTAAGTTAAATTCACAGCGAATTTATTCGACTCGAATCGAATATTGTCCACGAATTCGCCGAATCAGTCGAATCGAATTTTTCATTTCTTCGCTCATCTCTAGTCATTGACAGTCTATCACACAGTGCCACTACCTAGGAAACACTTTTCTGTTTCAATATTTTTATTAAAGTTTTGTTTTTAAGAATATAACAAGCTCAAAATACGCCCTCGCAGGGGCAGAGCAGAACAATAACACATAAACAGAGACATCCTGCTGACTTGTATTAGTCAAATAACGAAATGTCCAATGACATCAAGAAGGGACGGCAAAAAGCCAAACCAAATAGCAGCAGTAATCCAACATAATAGCGGAAAAGAAAAAAGATTAGAAGAAAAGAAAAGGAAAATAAAACAAAAGGGAATCAGAAAGAAAACATGAAAGAAGGGAAACTAGAGGGATCACAGATCCAGGGCTATCACAGGCAGCGACTATAGGAGGCCATAACTAGTAGGAGGCAGGGATGGCAAGGAATAATGTATCCAAGGTTCCCAAACCTTAGGGAATCTCGGATGAGAATCATGAAGAATGCTAGACATCTGTTCATTGAACAACATAGCATTCATCCGGGTCTTCACCCCCTGGAAGACTACCGAAGGGGTTCTCCAAGCTTGAGCTATAGCACGTTTGGCCAAAATGAATAGGTAGGATGCCAATTTCTGCTGAGACCTAGACAGACCCAAAATTGGACAATGCAGGAGGGCCACCTTTGCATCCCAGAGCGCAATAAGGGATAATAATTAGCCGAAAATAAGGCAGAGTTGGAGGAAGTAAGTGTAACGCCAAGATAAGCCAGAGAATAGGATGCCCAACGGTAGGGAAATTGTGTCTGCAACTGTTTAACCAGGTCGGCAGGGAGCATAATATTCAATGTGGGTTTAGACAAATTGATGCAAAGGCCAGATATAGTCGAAAAACGGTCCAATATGACCTGGAGATTGGGGAGAGTGATGAGAGGATTGGTTAAAACCAAAAGGGCATCATCCGCATAAAATTTGGCCTTGTATTGAGTGCCGCCATAGGGGACACCAGAAATATCCGTGTAATTTAGAATGGCTGTAGCTAAAGATTCAAGAGCGAGAACAAAAAAAGCAGGTGATAATGGGCATCCTTGTCTCGTGCCCCTGAAAATAGGTAAGGATGAGGAAAAAAAACCTGCATATTTAACAGAGGCTGAGGGAGATGAATATAAAGCCGAGATCCAAACCAGAAATGCGTCACCAAACCCCCATCTAGACAGCGTATATGTCAAATATTCCCAAGAAAGTGAATCAAATGCTTTATAAATGTCTAGGGATAAAAGGAACTCTGGTATTCTGCGGCGATGCAAAATATGAATGAGATGGATGACTTTACGGATGTTATCCGAGAGCTTGTCTCCCCGTAAGAAGACAACCTGATCTCGATGAATAAGTGAGAGTAGATACTTATTAATGCGGGTGCTCAGAACCTTTCCCAGAATCTTCAAGTCCACGTTTAGCAGTGAGATCAGTCTGAAAGCTTGCGGTTCAAAGGCATCATCGGTTTTCTTAGGGATCATAGTAATATGCGCCTGAAGAGACTCCAAAGAAAGCCGGGAACCCTGTTTCAAAGAATTGAAAAAGGCTGTCAAATGAGGAACCAGAACGGTGGTAAATTTTTTATAGTAGAGCCCAGAAAACCCATCTGGGCCTGGAGCCTTGGAGGCCTTCAGAGATTTGATAGCTTGGTAGAGTTCAGATTCAGAGATATCTGCATTCAGGGCATCTCAGGCTCGGATAAAGAGGGTAGGTGTAGCTCAGCAAAAAAGATATCAGCATGTTCAGCGACAAAGGTGTTCGGTTTTTGGTAATGAGAGGACAAAAAGATCTGCAAATCTATGAGTAATCTTCACAGGGTCCGAGGTAAGACCACTGCCCCTCATTCGGAGTTGAACAGGTTTATGCGTGCAACCAAGCGAATTAAGTTTCTTGGTCAACATTGGCCCCGGTTTATTGGCGCATGTATAAAACCTATGTCCAGATCAACGTAAGGCCTTCTCAGCCCGTGTAGTGGAGAGAAGATCACGTTCAGCAGCCACCACATCTTGAGCTTTCCTATTGGCTGTAGTCGGGCAGGCTTTCCAAGTTGCGTCCACCACGGCCAATCTCGAGGTCAATTCCAACATCCTCTTCTCTCTGGCCCGTTTCCTGGACGAGGCGATTTGAATCAAATGACCCCTAATGGTGGCTTTGTAAGCCTCCCACAGAGAAACGGCCGAGGATACAGAACCCACGTTGTCTGTAAAATAGGATTAAATGTGCGAAAGAACCTGGGAGCAAGAAGCCTGAGTGGTGAGCAGGGATTCTCCACAGAAAAGAGAGCCGAGCCATACCAGAAAGACACAGTGAAAAGACCAATGGGTCATGATCAGACCAGGGTGAGGTCGAGATGACAATCTTTTGAATTAAAGAGAAATGTTGGAAGGAAATGAAAACGTGATCTATTCTACAAAAGCTCAAGTGTGGGGCCGAATAAAAAGTGTATTCCCGTGATGTAGGATGCATTTTCCGCCAGACATCAACCAAACCATAAGCTTGCAGCGTAGCACGCAATTTAGATTCCTGAGGTCGTGGCTAGGGGTCTCTCCCGTCGGGTAATGGTGATCGACAGAGGAATTAAGCGCAACATTTGAATCACCGAACAATAAGTGGATACCACGTTGGTGGTGCGAAAACACCTTCAGCAAGTGAGAAGTCACCTCCTGATCCCAAAGGGTACCCCGGAGCAGGGGCGGACTGATAATTTAGTCACATGGGCACTGCCTGAGGGCCCGGGGTCAATAGGGGGGCCCATGAGATGCCCCTAGTACCTTTCATAGGCTTTTTTGGGTGTGGTTTGAGTGTGGGCAAGTACACAGGGGCCCCATGATTTCCTATTGCCCGAGGGTCCCATGAGTTGTCAGTCCGTCCCTGCCCCGGAGGAGCAAATACCTACCGGTGGGTCAGCTATTTCCAGGTTGCAAGTAAACAACAGATTGCGTCTAAAAGCGATCACCACGCCCCTATGCTTCTCAGATGCCGAAGCAGAGAAAAAGGTCAGATAATGGTGGGAGAGGCAGCGCTGCGCAGAGGATTGAGAAAACCTTGTCTCCTGCAGGCATACTACATCCACGTCTTAGGACTTAAGATGATGGACCACTTTAGAACGCTTGGTCGGAGAATTAAAACCATGGATATTTTGAGAAAAAATCTTCAAAGTGTTTAAAGCCATACGGAGTCAAGGGAATTCAGCTGCCAAAGTACGCTAGGAATAACGGTCAAATCCAAAATGCAACCTTACCCTGGGCTGTCCAGGATCCCTGAGAAAAGAGAAAAAAAAAACAAAAAACAAGAGACAGAAGAAGAAAATTAAAACTCTAAGGTAGTGTAACGGAACCACAATCAGTGGAAATTGCGTCCCAACTGTAAGGACACACATAGGGGGTGGCTCTACCTCCAGGCACATGGATACATCATAAACAACATAATACAAAAAGAACCTTCATGGGGAGGGGAAGGAAGGGGGAAGAGGAAGGAAAAGGAAAGAGAAAAAGGGAAGGGAAGGAAGGAGGGAAAAAAAAAGGGGGGGGGGGGACAAAACAGGCAAAAAGACAACATCAAGTACATTATCTTAATAATACATAATATGACACCAGAATATATAAAGAAAATGTAAAGAGGTACACAGACATATCAGCAAAATAGAAATGAGGCATTCCTGGGTCACGGCCCCGTTAGATCGGAAGCCGGCACCAATCATATAAGGCATAGGACCATGAGCCAGGGAGGCCCCCGGTATATATAAAGAGGTACAATAACACCCCCCCCAAAAAAAAAAAAAAAACGCAGGAGCCGGGGATCCACATATAACAAAAACATTAGCGGGAAAAAAAAATATAAAAAATTCAACTCAAAATTGGACCGCGAGAAGCCGGCGGGGAACGAGGATCACCACCAGTACAGACCAGTATTGCATAGAAGAATATTTCAAACTGTAAAACTAAAAATGAGCAACATCAAAAACATGAAAAGTTCACCCAACAAGGGTCAGTCAAGGTCTCCGCCCCATCAGAAACACGGAGAGTCACGGCAGTGGATCAAGCCATCTGAAAAATGAAAAATCTTACCCATCCAACCGTACTCAAACTGGATCGGAGTGGGAGGATCCGGACAATGGAGGGTTACTAGGGAAGGAGCGTTTATGGCTACCAACTTTCTCCCATATACGCCCCAACTGAGATGGAGGATGATGAGAACCGGAGCTATCCCGTGAGGGCAGAAGGTGTAGCGCCTCCAGGGTTGACTTGGCCTCTTCCGGATTGTGGACAACATGGCTCCGACCTTGGTACGCGAACATAAGTTTAAATGGAAAGCTCCATTAGTACTTGAAGTGACGGTTCAGGAGGACGGATGTGAAGGGTTTCATCTGTCGATGTTTCTGGATGGTGCCAGATCCGCGAACAGCTGGTACGGATGACCTTGAACGCGAAGATCCTGCTTGTCTCGTGCAGAGTGAAGGAGCGATTCTTTCGTACGGTAATAGGTGAATTTAATTATGATGTCCCTAGGAGGACCCTCAGACCTCCTCGGACCCAGGGCCTGATGAATGCGATCGAACTCCAGACGGTCTATCGGTATCGCTGGATCCAACTCTTGAAAAAGCGTGGTAGCAGTAGACGTGAGGTCAGCGATGGCTTCGGGCAGGCCACAAAGGTGAAGATTACCCCGATGGGACCTATTCTCAAAATCTTCCAGGCGCAAGAGAGCTGAGTCAAGCTCTCTTAGATCTGAAAGGTCCTGTTCATGATTTTCAATCACCGTAGCCGCGGCGTCCATCTTATCTTCAAGAACATCAGTGCAGCTTCCCAATTCGCAAATTTCCTTGGTGAGATGATACGCTAGTCTGGAGGTAGCGGTGTGAAGCTCCTGCTGCAGCATGGTCTTAAACCTGGCCAGATGGTCCGCATCCCGCAAGGGGGGCTGTGGGAGGTCTGCGGCCCGCAAGGAGGGCTGTGGGTGGTCTGTGGCCCGCGAGTAGGGCTGTGGGGGGTCCGCGTCCCGCAGAGGGGGCTGTGGGAGGTCTGCAGAGTTGTCTGGAAGGCTCACCATGACCGAGAAGGTGTCCAGGCAGCCCGAGTAGGCCGCATCTGTAATCGAGCGCTGGAGGCTGCGTTTTTTTTTCCCTATAGGCATCGGGGGGGTCAGCGGAGAGTGAGGACAAAGGTGGGTGACGGAACCATCTTCCCAGGAGGCCGATTTAATGGAGAAATGCGTCCGTCGGCGGAGGAGCGCGGAGGTCAGGCGGCCATTCACACATGCAAGTATGTGAATTAGAAATTCTGCCTTTACTCTCTTTATTCTTGTTCCAGGTTATAAATATTTCCAATCAAGTTTCAAACTACTTTCACCCAAGATTTTAGGTTTTTGGATTTAAATTGAATAAAGTGTGAAAGCTGGGTGGTAATTGTGAGAATTATGGGGGAACCCATAAATTAACTTAACAGTATGGAAGCCTTCAAAAGGTTACCGTTAAGTGTATATGAAATCAAAGACACATTATTGCGATCCTGGTGCTGTATATTTTCCGGCTGTTCTTGTCACATCCCTGGTATCAACATGTATAATTTTCAGTGGCAAGGAGTGACTGTAGACCACATGTTCACTAAATACAGCTCCTCTGTGCTTAATGGGTACGTCTTGTGCTTAGCAAGGCACCTATAGTCTCACTGATACATGCTATAATTTGCCCATCACTGACTCAATGCTAAATCTCTACTGAGCCCAACCTATACCAAGCTGTTCAGGGGGATCTACTGCAAGTTAGCTCTGCTATTACACTGTCTCGGCACTGTACAATATTTGGACAGGACACCCCGGCGAGCAGTACTTCAAACAGACGTCTGTGAGTAAAGATGAAGTGGATTAAAATAATGCTGTTTTGGAATAAGCCTAGCTTCCAACTGTACGCCTTCTTCAGCTAATTGACCCTGTGCCTCCTCCTCCACAGCTGTATGTAATTAAGGTTTATGTATAGAGCGTATAAATAAATGTACTATTTACTGCTAACTTTGTATATTGCTTAAACTCAACTTTGGTCAATACTTTTTATTTTAGTGTAGGAGGGTGAGAATCAACTTTTCCTTCTTGTCTCTGGCCCTGGTATGCAATTTGCCAATAAAGCTAGTTGTATTCAGAGATCATATCAGAACATGTCACTGATATGCATATATGTGCATCAGGAAGAATGCATATGTTTTAAATAGGTGACACCTTCTATCATGTTAACCTGTAAGCAGGGGGGTTAGTACCCCTTTATGGGAGTGATTGAAGGTTGGGTCTGTAGCACCTTCCTAGTGTAGGATGCTAGGTAAATTCAGTTTTTGGCTCCTTCTGTAATCAAGGGAACCGTGATCATTTGTCCTGGTCTGTTCAGGGTTTCACAGGCTGGGAGTTTAATTGCTTCCTCTGTCTCTGGAAGAAGCTTCCAGAGCTTAGGGAAGGAGATTCGAACAACCAACGTGAATATTTATTATGCTTCAGCCAATATCTGTAGAGGAGTGTCCAGAAGGTGGCTGGAAAGATGTTAAATAGCCAGAAGCACTGGAGAGTTGGGTTCTCTCTTCCTATTAAGATTCCAGAGCTTGAGTGGTTGCTGCCTTCAGGCAGCCCATGGACTGTAGAGCTATTCTAGAGGTCTCAGTAGTGTCAGGGCTGAGGGCTGGGATGGATCTGCTTAGAAGCTGATTGCAGTACCTCAAAACAAGGGATCTGGTCTAGAGAATGACTGTCTTGCTCACTGGATCATGAAGCTGGAAGGTGGCAGCTGTTCTGGAGTAAAGAACCTAAATTGATCCCTGTGACTGTGCAGTGTTCTGGAAATTGCATTGGCTACCAATAGTTGTGCATAGGCCAAGGAAAATAGATGCCTTGCCTCATGGTCTTCAACTGTGAGGCTTTAGACTGTAATACTCACAATTACTTAAGGAGAAGATTGTTCTATAATGGCTATGTGCTCCGTTTTTTTGGGATATCCCATGCCCTATCCCCTGTTAAAGTTTCTTCAAGCAATAACTCTTACAAAGACATTACCTAAACTGTGTTATTGGAGCCGGTGTAAATGGACTAGTGCTTGCAGTCATGGGCAGCCTCTCTACTATTAGGGAATAACAAGCTATTATGAGTGGCCCCCGCGGGGTTAGCGCTACAGGTCATGTCCTCCTTATATATTACCATTGCAGGGTGAGATAGAGAGAGATCTTGTCAGAAATAGTGACCTAAAGCAAGCCAAATGTGTGTTACAGGGGACCTCAAAAATTACCCCTCTGGGGTAGACCCAAAGCATGTCCAGGAGAGATATATCTGAATTAAAGCAATCAGTTGGGGATGAGAGTAAGGAAAAGCTGGATGACACCCCCTTATGTGGTACAGGATTTGCCAAATATGTTTGGAGAGAGGCTGAATGTAAAAGTGATGTAACTGCTCTGTACCATGTTAAACATTTATAAGTAGAGCATTATAATAGGCTGACTGTGTGGACAATCAGTTATTGGAAACAAGGTCTAAGTTATCTTATAAAAGGAGGGACTCCGCCGGGAGTGTTGCCAAGATGGCAGAGTTTCTTCTTAAAAGGTGTGTTAGTAACCCCGACTGATCCATGTAGCATGAACGGAGGTGCCCTGGGCCAGCATGGTTGTTGCTGTTTGCCAGCCGAGGGCTTGCTCAGAAACCAGCAACCTCTTTCAACCTAAAGTAAAGGAGATAAACAGTGAACTCTATCATACGTGCACTAACGTAAGGGCCCCAACCAAGCCGGCACATTATAATGGTTGTCCTCTATGATAATACTTTTTTTTTTTTTTTTCCATTTGAGGACCTGATTAATTATTGGTATGCTTACATGGGCAATCCGTTATTTACATTGCAAAGACTAGCAGGTAGACTTCGACTTAACAAGGTCATGCTAGGCGGACCTGACAACAGCATAGTCAAAAAAAGGGATCTTGTTCCTATAATCCGGCTGTCACCACTGTGCCCTTAGGGTCCCCGCTACAGTTTAAGCTGTTATAATAATTGGTATCAAAAAAGAAAAATCTGGGCCTGGTCATTCCTTGCCTCACCTGTTACCATTACAGTAGTAGGTCTCTGTATAGTGTTAGGGGTATTGTATTTTACACTTTCTTGCTGGATGGTTATCCTGGTTTAAGCTGTCCTTTGTGAATATAATCATGAAGGACAATGTCGTTTAATTCCTTGTCAGGGGTGTGCCAGAGTGGTTGACGCAGTAATGTTGGGTGTTTTGTCCCCCCCCCCACCTGGATCCATCTCAGAGGGTGAAATTATTCTACAGCTCCTTTGGGGGTGCGCTATATAGGGGGTCATTCAAACTGAACTGGCAAAGCACAGGTTTGCTTTAAGTGCTGCAGTACATCACGTATCACATTTCCCACCTGGACCTGGCGGGTTATCAGTTGCAGTCGTGTTTTTCTGAAAGCAATGTATATGTGGGACTCACTCTACAAGCTGCCAAGATTTCATAAATATATTTGTCTCCTCATCTGCTGTAAGAATAAGTAAAAATAACCACCGTAACTGATGGTGCAGAAGAACAGATGATTTGACGCCTCTCCACATTAAAATCATACCGCAAACCCCAAGTAAATGTTAATGTTGTGGCATATTATCCTCGCAGAAAATGCAGAAATACATTACACTAATTTCTAGGATTAGAGGAAACCTCTGCAGAGAAAACCCTGCTATGAATGCCGACTTCACCTTTTCAAAATGCTAGTGACCTGGTTTCACTGCTTTCTAGGTTACTGAGTGCATCCAGCATTTGACTGTAATGTCACTTTCCAAGTCGCATCACACCTTCCTGGTTCATTTCACTGCATTACTGCATGTGGTTTACTGTGTAGCATTAACCACTTGCCATTCTGAGGATTTACCCCCCTTAATGACCAGGCCTTTTTTTTTGCTATTCGGTGCTGCACTAATTCAACTGGTAACTGCGCGGTCATGCAATGCTATACCCAAATGAGATTTTCTTTTTTTCACACAAATAGAGCTTTCTTTTGGTGGTATTTGATCACCTGTAAACCTATAAACAAAATACAACAGAAAATCTTGAAAAAAAACTATATTTTTTTCTTTTGTCTATAAAAAATATATAATAAACTCAACGTTGGTCATAAATTTAGGCCAAAATGTATTCTGCTACATGGTTTTGGTAAAAAAAATATCCCAATAAGTGTATATTGATTGCTTTGTGTAAAAGTTATAGCGTCTACAAACTATGGTATAGATACTGCAATTTAAGCTGTGTTTTGCTATACAGCGCTGCGCTAGTTTAACTGACAATTGTGCAGTCATGCAATGCTGTACATAAATGAAATTTATGCCCTTTTTTTTTACATAAATAGAGCTTTCTTTTGGTGGAATTTGATCACTTGTGCGCTTTTTATTTTTTGATTCTGTGAACACTGTGGTTTTGTGTGCAATGTATCAAGTGACAGTGACCTACTGCCACTGCACTTGCTGGGGGAGAAGGGGGGGGGATGGTAAGCATAGGGGCTAAATGCAGGTGCTGGCAGGTGCCGGGGCTGATCCCACTAACACTGCGTTTTTGGGGACGCTATACTAATGTGAATGCTGGTATAGTGCTGATCTGATTAAACATATTGATCTGTAAAGACACTATACTAGCAATGGAGGTTTATTGTGTATGTGAGCGTGTTCCTGGCAATCAAGGGGTTAAATGTGATTACTGGTGTACTAACGGACAATCTGACGCTAACTGATGCTAGCGCTATCTGAAGTCGCCAGCGACACTAATACAGTGATCAGCAAAAAAAATCTGTACACTGTACTAATGATAATGGTGACAGGGCAGTGAATGGGTTAACGGGGGAAGATCAAGGGGTTAAATGTGTCCTAGAGTGTTCTAACTGTAATTGTGTAGTGCTTTTTCTCACAGTTTGTTGATTCTTCTCTCTCTGGGATGGAATGTGGACAGAGAGAGAGAGAAGATTTCATCACTTCCTGTCCTGTGTAACTGTCAACACAGGACAGGATAGGACAGGGATCGATCATCCGACTTGGGCCAGACATCGCTGGCCTAAATCGGATGATTGATCCCTCGGGGATCAAATTTGGGCACCCGAGGGTTGGTGTGGGCACGCGCGTGTGCCCCCCCCCGGCCCGTGAAAACCGCGGGAGCGCTGATCACATACATATACCTGATTTTGCTGCAGCAGTAAATGTACTGTGGGCTGTCCTTATGCGGTTAAAGTGCATCTGTACTCAGGCTAGGGATATTAAACTATTTACATACTCTTAACAAGCAGAAAGGCTAAGTTCACTCTCTCAAAAATGATCCATCATGGATCACTTTTCAGAGTGCGCGTTTTTTACTGCTTTTTTTTTTTCAAACAGTAATTTTCATTAGGACTAATGCAGTACAACCACAAGACAAGTTTTTTGGCTAGTGTATGTAGCGTGGCCCATGACTGGGTGAATTTGATAGGCGCTGCTGGCTGTGAACTTGGCATATCACATGAAATTTTCCTGTGACAAAAAGCAGGGGAAGGGGGGAAACTATGGCTCAACTGTCTGTTTTTACCACCCCATAGCAGTCTGTGTAAATGAGACCTAGAAGATCTTTAAAATAAGTCATCAATGACATCTCTAGCTGCTTTTAATTAAAAGCTATTCGTTCTCAAAGATCCCCAAAAGATCACAACACTGAGGCGTAACACACTGCATTGTTAATTAATGCAGATTGTTAAATGGCCACAAGATGGCAGTGCTCTGCAGTTCAGTTGGCACAGGAACTTGTATAGCAATGCTAAGAATGCTGGGACTTCCCTTTCCCTTCCCTGGCAGGACTCTGGCCTTTGGGTCACACTAAGTTCTTGTTGGACTAGCTAGCTCGGCTTGTGTCTTGGGTAAAACACAGAACCTTACCAGGATGCTAATTGTAGGACTTTTCTGCTTTAGGTTATTTGTGTATGCTGTATACCTTGTTGTATACTGACCACCTGATTAGGTTTTATGTACCTCGGTTTGTCTTCAATAAATGCAACTGTTAAAAGAATGCTGGCACTTGTATACTGCAAGCTGGATTTCTTCATCCAGTTTAGCTGGAATAGAGTTACAGACCCCAAGTGAGTGAGCAAAGGGGCAGGAGCATATAAAAAAGGAAAGCCTGGGGAGGAGAGGAGAAGACTGAGAGAAAGGCAGGATATGGGTGAGAGTGAAGTGCTGATCCAGGAGACCTCAGTCTCGAATGGATTGAACTGGAGGGTGGAGAAGGGAATTCTCATTTGCATGGTCAATCCAACATGCAAGTACACTGGGTCATCGCCATCGGCACCACTACATCCCGGGAACACAGTGAGAAAGGGGGCTCCCCAGCATCAAGGCCATTGTTTCACACTGCTACATTGAAGGACCAAGTGAGAGGGTTCTTCACCAATACCACACCACCACGGTACATGTTCAGTTGTTGTTACCAGTTACTTAAAGTGGTTGTAAAGGCTCAAGGTTCTTTGCCTTCATGCATTCTATGCAGGAACAGGGGCGGACTGACAACTCATGGGGCCCCCGGGAAATAGGGGATCATGGGGCCCCTGTGTCCTCGCACACACTCAAGCCACACACAAAAAAGCCTATGAAAGGTACCAAGGGGCATCTCATGGGGCCCCCCTACTGACCCGGGCCCTCGGGCAGTGCCCGAGTTCCCAAATGGTCAGTCTGCCCCTGTGCACGAAGGTAAAAAAACCTTCTGTGTGCAGCAGTGTCCCCAGCCCCCTCAATACTTATCTGGGCCGCATTGAGATCCAGGGATGTGAATGACAGCCTCGGCTGCCCAGGGTCTCTGCCTCATCATTGGCTGAGACATCAAGCAGGAGCCATTGACTCCAGCTGCTGTCAATCACAGCCAGTCAGCCAATAAGGAGAGGGGTGGTGGGGACGAGCTGCAATTCTGTTTGTGAAGGGACACACAGAGCAGCGGGTGCCTCCATAGCAAGCTGTTTACTGTGGGGGCACCCAACAGAAAGGAGGAGCCAGGAGAGCCTTCAGGGGAGTCGAGAACAGGAGAATCCAGGCTGCTCTGTGCAAAACCACTACACACAACAGGTAAGTATAGACATGTTTGGTATTTTACAAAACAAAATGAACCTTTAAAATTGCTTTAAGTCCAGGATTCTTACAACACAGACTGGCACATAGAGACACAGACCCTGTAGACCAATCAGTGTTGCGGCCTATGTATACCAGTAGTCCATTGACGTACTGCTCACTGTACATCAGCCTTAATAAAGTCTGCTTGCTTGATGGGCAGGAACTGAACAAAATAAAAGCATATTACCTCAGGACTTTTCTATACAAAGAAGCAACAAGTTCCACAAGCCAAATCTCGCACTTAAAGGGACCTAAATTCTGCTCCTATACGTTTAAAGTAAACTCCCAGTTTGATGCCTTTATTAAAGGGGAACTCTACTTGATGTGTAATCATCTCTAGGGAAGTGTCAATTCTCATGAAGAGGGACTGCCCCTTCACCATGCACCAACGTAAAGAGCTCCATCAAGCCAGCAGCAGAGCTTCTCCCACATTGTGCGATAGGCTCTATAGGGGACCTTTCACTTACCAAAACTCTCAGGTAGTTGAGCACTGGTTCTGGTTACTGGGAGCCCACTAGAGAGTTAGCCTAACATTCTTGCTCCCTCCTTTTCTGCTTGTTTGGGGAAAATTCTCAGGAGAGCTCTGATTAATCTCGGAGTCCTGCAGGACAATTGGGGCTATTTAAAGCGGAGCTCCAACCAAAAGGGGAAAGCTCCGCTTTAAACCTTTGTCTCCCACTCCCCATTAAGGCAGCTTTGGGGAGCGGGTACCTGAATTTGACAGGTACCCGTTCCCACTTCTGCTGCAATCGCCTAGGCGATGGGAAGCAGAAGCTGACCTCCTCCCTCTCTGCTGGGACACGTGACCGGTCCCAGAAGACTACGGGGCCATTCACAAAGTGCAGCACTTCTCAAGCCGCAAGCTGTCACAGCCGGGTGCCCACACTGAAGATGCCGGCGCCAGGGAGAAAAGAAATTAGCGGAGGTGAGGACACTCCTGGACGGAGGGACAGGTAAGTGGCTGTATTTTAAAAGTCAGCAGATACAGTTTTTGTAGCTGCTGACTTTTTGTTTTTCCAGTTGGAACTCTGCTTTAAAGTGGCACTGCGCTGTACTTTCTGTATATTTCTGCTAATCTGATTTAAATACAGACTGATGTGCTGTTCATTATCGTGTGTGTCATAGCCAGGGGGATAGCTGATCAAGGTATTACGGTGCTGTCAGTAGGGGTTGTGCTCCAGCCAGGACTCAGAAGTGAATGGGTAACACAAAATACTCAGCGGCTCCTGAGAGGGTAGCGCTTCAGAGGTTTTAGTTGATTTCTAACTTCAAATACCTGCTGTTTGTTTGCATTTGGTGGCTGACAACCTGCCAAAAACTGTTTTCTCTATAATGCCTATAGTTACAGAGGTGCATGAGGATTTGTTTTAAAGTAATTTTACCTCTTGTTCAAAATATGTTAAGACTTAAATTTCTATGATCAGGACACAGGTTCACTTCAATACAGCCCATTCATGTTGGATGGACTGCTAATGCAGAGCAATGGATAAAAAATATGGTTTTTGTACTCACCATAGGATCCTTTTGTTGGAGTGAAAGGAAGTCTTTTGCCTTTCATGTGCTGCCTACAGGAGGATTGGAAACTGGTAAATAAAACTATGGTAAGTCAGTCCAAGATAACTCATCCTACTACCAGCAGATGCTCATAGTGCAGTAGACTTTATTAACCTCCCTGGCGGTATTCCCGAGTGTAGCTCGGGGTAAAGTTTCAGTACCACAAGCGGTAACCCCGAGCTACACTCGGGCTTACCATTCGGCGCTGCGCCGCGAGCCCTCGATCACTTACCTTGTCCTGCGCTCCCGCGATGTCCCTCCTGCAGTGTCCCCGGCAATGTAATCCGGCGGATGCCGGCATCTGTCTTCTGGGTTCCGTCCCCTGCGATGTCGGGACGTACGGGGGACGGAACGGCGGGAAATTGGAAAATGACAAAAGGTGACATTCACTAAATTCACTAAAATCACATAGCAAAACATTACTGTATCAAACCATTTCACATATATTTTATCCCGAATGCTTTGTCCTGTGCCCTGCCTGCATTTATACTGTTCTTTCTGCCTGGAAACTGAGAAATGTCCATGGTGTCCAAAAAGCGTCCCTTTAGGTCAAAAGCGGTTTTAGACCAGATAGAGAACAGCGATAGTAAATCAGAACCACTTGCAGAATTGAGTGATAATGATTTGTGGGGTAATTCATCACCAGACACAATTTTGCGACTTTGCTCAGTGATGTGCAAACTTGGTGCTATATTTTAAATTTCAGTGTTTTTGGTTTGATTATATTATTGATTTAAATTTATTATTATTATATTATTATTTTTTATGATTATTTATTAAATTATAATTTATGATTTCGTGTTTCAAGTTTTATCCTACCGGGGATTTTACTAGACTCTTGTTTGGACAGATTTCAGTGAGTTATTCCGAAAAATTACAGGCCTACAATAAAAAAAATACATATTTCCATGCAAAAATATGTACCGCTTTGAGCACAGAAATATGGACATAATCAGACCACTAGGGAGGTTAAAAGAGTGAGAGAAAAAAGGACAAATTGTATGCACTCACATACTGAAGGTGACAAAGGGGGCACCAACACAACAGCTCACTAGGCGGATCCCTTCCCTAGTTGCCATAGCTGGACCCATAATCACAAGAATATGGTGTTTGGGGACTCTTTATTAATCATTTAGACATTTTAATATATTATCACATTATTGCTTACATATAGGTGGTGTTGTACATATTTTTCACTATATTTAGGTGTAATTTTCATGACTAAAAGATTTGTCTACCTTGGTTCTTAACTTTTACAAAAAAGACACAAACTGCATGAGTTTAAATGGCCACAGCAGACCTTTTATTAACAAATGAATAAATAACATAAATTAAAACAATTTTAACAATGTAAATACAACAATGCAACCAGGAAAGGGGGCTTTGGGTGTCCTTAAGGCACACTTTATCACTCTAACTGCCCATGTCCTCAGCCGCACCCGATCGTCTCCAAGACGTTACGACCTCACACATTCTTACATTTCCCCCCAGGGGACCTAGCTCCTGGGATAACCACCAAAAACTAACCAGGTGGAAGCGCCATACCCTAGATGGGCCCCCAATTTGTTTTGTAACACTTTAATTACACACTGACCCCCAAAGACCCCATGACCTGCTAAACTGCTGTGACAATGTTCCATATTTTATTAACCTGTTTGGTTTTGTACGATATCCACTTAGAAATGTGCACCCACAAAATTGTACCCTACAACCCCAAGAACACCAGGCACCCAGAATTTAGGGCAGGAGGGAGGGGAAGTTTCCTCTGCATCAAGACTTTCCAGAATGAATACCCACTATACCTGGCACGAACCAACCTTGCAGCTCTGCCATCCCCATCAGGCCTTAGGCCTCCAATACGCCTCTTCACCACTAAACGACCCAGATTTTAACCTCTGACCTGTTCCTCCCTTTAGTCATGCCGACCCTTCATCCATTCTCCCTCTCGGGGTCGCACTTTTATGGCTAGCACCGTCTTTCAATGATTTTTCACATATTTTAAGTGTCATCGTGCACTTCTTGCAGGGGCAGCTGCCTTGATTATTAGTTGTTTTTTGGACACATAACTATACACTCAAGGGCCACTTTATTAGCTACACCTGTTCAATTGCTTGGTAAAACAAATTGCTAATCAGCCAATCACATGGCAGCAACTCAATGCATTTAGACATCTAGATGTGGTGAAGACAACTTGCTGAAGTTCAAACCGAGCATCATAATGGGGAAGAAAGGGGATTTAAGTTACTTTGAATGTGGCAGAGTTGTTGGTGTCAGACAAGTTGGTCTGAGTATTTCAAAAACTGATGATATACTGGGATGCAACCATCTCTAGGGTTTACAGAGAATGGTCCGAAAAAGAGAAAATATCTAGTGAGTGGCAGTTGTGTGGACGAAAATGCCTTGTTGATGTCAGAGGAGAATGGACAGACTGCGACATTCAGACGGTAGAGTCAGAATTTGGTGGAAACAACATGAAAGCATGGATCCATCCTGCCTTGTATCAACGGTTCAGGGTGGTGGTGGTGGTGTAATGGTGTGGGGGAGAATTTCTAGGCACTAGCAAGGTGCATCTAATAAAGTGGCTGGTGAGTGTAGGATGACACTTTTTTTCATTTCTAACTACTTTTGGAAACACACTACAACCGGATCGCATGGTACTTCTGTACCATGAGATCCAGTGCCACCAAGTCTGGGATGTCATAAACTTAATATTGACATCCACTGCAAATCAAAACTGCAATGCGTTCTGAACATGATTCCGGGAACATGCATGGATCGTGGGTTTCCTGCACCACATTCTGGTGTGAACTGGCCTTAAAGTGGTTCTAAAAGTGCAAGGTTTTTTATCTTCATGCATTCTGTGCATGAAGCTGAAAAACCTTCTGTGTGTAGCAGCCCCCCCCTAACACTTATCTGAGCCCCATCCAAATCCAGCGATGTCCCGCTAGCATTAGAGCCAACATTACTTAAAAGGGACCTTGTTCTTGGTACCCCAGTGTAGCTCAGCCCAATATTTGCTGCTGCAAGAACTGTTTTCAGATTCTTTGGAGAAATATCAAGTTACTTCTAAAAGTTGCTGGAGTATCCCACAGTTACTCTACACTCCGGGGCGGACTGACCATTTGGAAACTCATGCACTGCCCGAGGGCCCGCGGTCAGTAGGGGGCCCCATGAGATGCCCCTGGTACTGTTTTCATAGGCTTTTTTGAGTTTGAGCAAAGACACAGGGGCCCCATGATCCCCTATTGCCCAGGGGGCCCCATGAGTTGTCAGTCCGCCCCTGTCTACACTCATTTAAGTTCAAGTTCTCCAATAAAGTATTGAAAAGCATACCCAGACAGATTACTGAGTCAAAGCTGTGACTGTGTATCTGGCTGCAGGTGCATCTTCTGGGAAAAGTCTTGGGACCTAAACAACAGGCTCCTATGGGGGGTGAGTACTGTTGGTTATGTGTTAGAGAAGACACTGGTAGTGATAGGAGAATTCAGACTTTACTTGTGTGGCTTAAGTTACAAACATACAGAGCACATTTCACAGCAGACATGTTACAGACACATTACTTCCTGAAGAGATGATAGAGAGGAGAGAGGAAGAAACAAGTTTTCAGATATACACAACTAGTAACCTTTTAGTGTATAGTGCCATCTACTGGTCAAGTGATATTAACACACAATACTATATATAGTACATTATAGTACATGCTGTTGCATTCCCAACAAGTACAACATATCAGACCAAAATGTGAGACAAATAAGGGACAGAGGGATTTGGTTAAAAAAATAAAAGACTGTCCCTTCAAATCAGGGACAATTGGTGAGCAATGTAATGGACCATGGAGTCTGCATAGGGCAAGGCCAGGGAGAAGGTGAGTATTGTTGCTTTTTTATTTTCTTCCAACAGCTGGTCTACTTTCCTTTAAGGAAAAACTGGAACTGGGATTTACATACAAAGTCATTTATTGTAAGGATTTGGTCAACCTCATGAAAAAAAGCATCCAGCATTAACCGCTGTTCCTTTTACTTTCTGCGTAAATATTAAAATATTTCAGGTAATCCATGTCTGTACAGAAGACCTGTGACAGATGAGCAATGATTGCTGTTTTTGTTATTTAATCCTAAAAAGCTGCTTTTTTGCAAATAAAAAAAACTCCCAAATATCCAGCAGGGGGCGATATGTCCTAATGAATAAAGAATGACCACTTTTGATCTAAGTTTCTTGATGGAAATGTGAGATGTTTAAAGTTTACTGGACTTTTTTTTATATAGGGGCTGGTAGCATCTGAAGGATCCGGCAATATTCGGCAATTCATTTTGCCAGAATACACCAGCTTTTCTCTATTTCTGTACATTTTATCAACAACAGTATAAAATATCTAACAGCAGTTAGTGAAAATGAAATATAAAATGCGGAGAAAAAAAAACAAATTATAAAAGTTTAAAGCATGGTACTACTCAAAACCAAACATTTTTATATATTGCAGATTACCGGTCCTTAGATGTGGTGGCTATTTTTACATTTTTAGGCTTTTTTCCCCTTTTTTATCTGGTGATCCTGCCAGTAACACACTTCCTGTCCTAGAGTGGCAATGAGCATGTACTACACCGTATCTTTAGAGAAATAGCATTGTCATTCAAGGCTGTTATCTTAGATTTGTACTCCACCCTCCCTCCTCCTCATCGCCATTACACAGGGAGGAAGGGTCGTGAAGTTCATAGAAAATAGCTGGAAAATCAAACATTGCTAATAACATCGATTTAGATTTTAGTTTAGAATATGGAACAGTACCAGGACACTAGATTTCTATTAGGGCCAGCGGTTATTTTTCTGTATTTGCAGAAAATGTACCTAGCATGAAAAATGAAAAGTAATGCAGCCACCACATCTAAGGACTTGTAAGCTGTACCTGTACAAAATGTTTAAATTATAGGTGAAGCCTGCTGGCTTCTTATTTGCCTTGGATACCCGAACAGTGAAATTTGTTTTGTTGATGGCATTTGGGGAAGGTGGAGAGGTGATAGACAATTTGGGGGGTCCTAACTAGAGTTTGTCTTTAAGAGCTTGTTCACACATACACATTACAGAAACGTGCTTTCCCGTAGTTGCACCCACAGCCAGGCACACAATCACTCCTTTTGGCTCAATGAACAGTCTAAGGGTATGCTTTTCTGATGCTTTATTGCAGAATTTGAACTTGTCTAGGTTTAGTGTAACTGTGAGATACTCCAGTAACCTTAATCAGCAACTTGAGAACTCTAATGTTCCTCCCAGGAATCTGAGCACAGTCCTTTGCAGCAACGAATATTGGGCTGAGCTATAACAGGACACCATGAATAATGTCCCCTTTGAGCAATGCTGACTCTAGCACAAGACGGATAGCATCAGCTAATCTCTCACACTGGTCTGTACTCACCAATGTCCTTGAATAATTGGATGTTTCCTTCCAATATCTTCCAGATACTTTTCCTGTGCTTCCAGACCAGATCCCCAGACGAAAGTTCCTCAGTCAGCTCCAGCAAATTGCAGCAGAATAGGTCCCCCATCTAGCCTAGGTGGGACCTCGATGAGCAACAGACACATGGCAGGCCTGCCAGGCTGAGATCTCCTTCTCTAGGACAAGACACTTCTGTGCCAAACCCCAGTCTGTACTCACTAATGTCCTTGAATAATTCAATGTTTCCTTCCAATATCATCCAGATACTTTTCCTGTGCTCCCAGACCAGATCCCCAGACAAAAGTTCCTCAGTCAGCTTCAGCGAATTGCAGCAGAATAGGTCCCCCACCTAGCCTAGGTGGGACCTTGATGAGCAACAGACACATGGCAGGCCTGCCAGGCTGAGATCTCCTTCTCTAGGACAAGACACTTTTGTGCCAAACCCCAGCCTATTTATGCTCCCTACCAACCACCATCTGGGCACTTCTCCCCAGGGATTGGCCAGGGCTGCATACATATTCACTGAGCCAACAACTAAATGTACCTAACTGAGCACCTATCTGGGGAAGGGTGTGTGTGTGCCAGACGTGCATCGTGATGCCACTGTGATTCATTTTGAATGCCAACCTAATGCATCTGCAAAGCAACTCATACTGCAGTCCTCATGGTAGGCTGCACAAATAGAGCATGCATTACATATAGTGCATTATCTACAACGCATGATATCTAACAGAGCAACATAGCAAAATGCACTTACAAAAATTGTGCTTGCTTAGAAAAAGGGGGGGCTCTTCTCACTCTACAGATCGTCCTGTTCTCAATGGCTTTATCCCTACCATTGCCTACTACACTATGTTGGTTGTACTTTGCTACTTGTTATGATGCCATTGAGAACTGGATGATCTGTAGAGTGAGAAGAGCCCCCCTTTTTCTAAGCGAGTGGACTTTATCGTCTGGTAAGGTGCATAAGATAGGAGGTGGCGGTCAGTGTGTTCACTGGGAGTTTGTTACGAGGGGAACACGAGCAGAGTGAAAGTATTTTTGAAGATACGACACTATATGCGATTCCTGCAGAGGCATATTTCCTATGCGAAGGCAGACAGATTTAGGAGTCTAACCAGAAAGGAAGGTGGATTTTGTGGAAGCTTTTTCTAATTTATGAGAGGGTGAGAGCAAGGATTGCGGATGGTTAGAGGTGCACACACGGTGGAGTGATTTTTGCACGCATTAGCACGCTTTTTGTAAGTACAATTTGCTATGTTGGATATCATGCGTTGTAGATAATGCACTATATGCGATTTATATTTTTTCAAAGGTACTAAGTGGTGGAAGAGGATTTTTGTCACTTGTGGAAGAAGAATACTCATTAAGAAGATATCAAACTGGGTGTTTTATATACAGAGACAATGAATAAAAGTTGGATTCTTTAGAAAATAGACACATCCTGAGGAGAAAAGCCTGTGCCCTGCCAGCATGCTGCAGAAAAGGACCCTTGCTCTTAGTGGAAAAGTATTGGTCTCTCTGTAGAGGTCTAATGCAGGACATACATGGTTCGAGTTCCAACCGATTTTTCATCCGAAAATTGAAAACGTAGTTCAGTCGGTAATCCAATGGTGCCATCAATGATTTCAAAAATTGGCCGACCAAATCATAGAGTTCACCCCATATAACAGGTGCAACTTCTGTTCCTTATAAGTCACGGCTCATGTGCATATTCTTTTCGTAAAAACAGTCGTACGATTTGACCATTATTGAGTCGAAAATCGGTCGTTTTTCATGAATTTTCCAACATCCCCGATCACTGAAAAGAGGAGGAACCACGAAAATCGGCCGGTGAAATTGACCCACTAACAGAGCGAAAATCGACTGATTATTCTTAGGTCCGATTTCGGACAAAAAATTGGTCAAATTTCAGCCCATGTATGGCCGGCCTAAGTCAGACCTATAGCTCTGCAGTCAATAAAGCACACACTAACTGCCGATTGGTGAGTAGCTCTGATCTAGGAGGGGCATGTCAGACTTCTCCTATAATACTATAAAACTGAAGCTTTACTCTGTATGGCAAATAAAAAAAAAATATTAAAACCGAAACCAAGGGCCGTACTCGTTTTTTAATTTTTTTTTAAATTGCAGTTACTGGAAATGAGAAAAAAAACAGCCAAATATTTCTGAGTGCACTGTAAGTTCCAGGGACAGGCGTGTGATCAGTCTCCTACTACAGAAGTTGTCTCTGTTGGCAAGAAACCGATCTATGTTCAGTTTCACCACGTCTGTGTAAACAGAGAATATTTCAAACATAATTCAAGCCTGTTATATGAGCGGATGTTTTCTCAAGAATGCAGCTGGCCATTTTCTACACAAATGTTCAGCCAATCAAGTCACCGGGGTCTAGTTTGGAGAAGGTAATGAGCAGAGCCGGAACATTGGACCACATTTACATGAAGTTGGTATCAGTTGGAAAAGATGAGCTTCCCTCTTCTGAGTTTTCTTGCAGGTGCTCCACCTGGGGAACCAGAAGACGTTAAACAGGTCCTCAGGAATTGGAGTTTTGTCAAAGTTAGAGAAGATCAGTAGTGTGGGTCTATGTGTAGAAATAGAAATAAATTACTGAGACTGAAAATGGGGAAGATTACTCAATTAAAATTAGGGAAAGAGTTGAAATGATGCAGACGCTATGACAGCATTTATCAAGCAAATTAGCAACACAACTAGACACAAATCTGGCATCCTCCCATTTAGCACAGTTCGTTGAACAGTTTTTTTTGCCTATGACTCTTGCACCTGGAATTCTGGGCAGAATACAGAACAATTTGCACAGGTCAAACAAATTTAGTGCTGAAGATGAGATGGATTTTTATTCCATGGAAAAGGAAGTCACCACCACTCCTTAAAGTGTTACTAAACCTACAACAGTAATATCAGTCTGTATATGCAGTAAAGCATGATTGTTATACTCACTGTAGAACCTAAAGGGTTATTCCTCTGCATTGTGTTAAAATGCTATTTGATCCTGTCTTCTCTGATCCTCCCCTTTTTCCAGTGCCCCCCCCCCTCTTATCTCCTGATAAGACATGTCGTGTGGAGTCACTCTGCAAATGCTCAGTTTGGTGTGTATTGCTAGAGAGGTTTTTTTTCTTCTTGGGAGAGTGCATGTGATCAGCACAGGACCAATCAGCGCTGTCCAGACAGAGTTCAGTGGGTTTGTATCCTCCTAGAGCAAAATGAAAACTCCTCCAACAAGCTTTAACCAGTGCTCGGCTTGACACTGATAGAAGTCACAAGACTGCTCTTACCGCTGATGAGAAAAGATATTTAGCAGTTTATATTTACTAAAATAATTGCAAGTCTATGTTCCATGTACAGTTGCTAGAAAAAGTATGTGAACCCCTTGGGATTACGTGGAGTTTTGCATGAATTGGGCATAAAATGTGCTCTGAACATCATCTAAGCCACAACAATAGAAGAACACAGTCTGCTGAACATAATACTACACAAGCATTAGATGTTGCCATGGTTTAATTGCACATAACATATAAACATTCACAGTGCAGGGAGGAAAAAGTATGTGAACCTTTGGACTTAATAACTGGTTGACCCTCCTTTGGCAGCAATAACCTCAACCAAACGTTTCCTGTAGTTGCAGATCAGACCTGCACAACGATCTGGAGTAATTTTGTACCACTCCTCTTCACAAAACTGTTTCAGTGTAGCAATATTCTTGGGATGTCTGGTGTGAATCATTCTCTTAAGGTCATGCCACAGCATTTCAATCGGTTTGAGGTCAGGACTCTGACTGGACCACTCCAGAAGGCGTATTCTGTGCTCTTGCAGCCATTGTTTTGTTGAATTACTTGTATGCTTTGGGTCATTGTCCTGTTGCATCACCCATCCTCTGCGGAGCTTCAGTTGGCGGACAGATGGCCGTACGTTTTCCTGCAAAATGTCTTGATAAACTCTGGAATTCATTTTCCCATCAATGGTAACAATCCGTCTAGGCCCTGGGGCAGCAAAACAGCCCCAAACCATGATGCTCCCTCTGCCATGTTTCACAGTGGGGATGAGGTTTTGATGTTGGTGTGCTGTGCCTTTTTTTCTCCACACATAGTGTTGTGTGTTCTTCTTAAACAACTCAATCTTGGTTTCATCTGTCCACAGTATATTTTGCCAGTAGTGCTGTGGAACATCCAGGTGCTCTTTTGCAAACTTCAAACGTGCTGCAATATTCTTTTTGGACAGCAATGGCTTCCTCCGTGGTGTCCTCCCATGTACTCCATTCTTGTTTAATGTTTTCCTTATTGTAGATGTGTCAACAAAAATGTTAGCATGTGCCAGAGATTTCTGTAGGTCTTTAGCTGACACTCTGGGATTCTTCTTTACCTCATGCAGCATTCTGCACTGTGCTCTTGCAGTCATTTTTACAGGACGACCATGCTTAGGGAGAGTAGCAACAGTGCTAAACTTTCTCCATTTGTAGACAGTCTGTCTTACCGTGGACACATGAACATCAAGGCTTTTGGAGATACTTTTGTAACCCTTTCCAGCTTCATGCAAGTCAACAATTCTTGATCGTAGGTCTTCTGAGAGCTCTTTTTTGCGAGGCATGGTTCACATCAGACAGTGCTTCTTGAAACCAGTAAACCCAAAACAGGTGTGTGTTTTTTAAGGGCAGGACAGCTGTCAGCAACACATCCAATATCATCACACTGATTGGAGTCAAGGTTGGCTCACTCCTGGCTCCAATTAGCACTGGGAGAAGTCATTAGGCTAGGGCCTCACATACTTTTTCCTCCCTGCACTGTGAATGTTTACATGTTATGTGCAATTAAACCATGGCAACATTTAATGTTTGTGTAGTATTATGTTCAGCAGGCTGTGTTCTTCTATTGTTGTGACTTAGATGATGTTCAGAGCACATTTTATGCCCAATTCATGCAAAACTCCACGTAATCCCAAGGGGTTCACATACTTTTTCTTGCAACTGTACTTTGGGAGACTAGCTATAATGAATGCAGGGCACTGGATTTAGTAACACTTTAACCACTTAAGGACCAAACATTTTCTGGCACAGTTTACAAGTAAAAATCTGTATTGTTTGCTAGAAAATTACTTAGAATTCCCAGACAATATACATATATTTCTAGCAGAGACTCTAGAAAATAAAATGGCAATCATTGCAATTTTTTTTGTCACGTGGTATTTGCGCAGCTGTTTTTCAAATGTAATTTAAAAAAAAAAAATACACTTTAATGACGTAAAAAAAACACAATAAATAACCAAATTTTTGTGTAAAATATGAAAGATGATATTAAGCTGAGTAAATAGATACCTAACATGTCAGGCTATAAAACTGCCCACGCCTGTAGAATGGGGCCAAACAACGGAACTTAAAAATATTCATAGGCAATGTTTTAAAAGCCTTTACAGGTTACCAGTTTAGAGATACAGAGGAGGTCTAGTGCTAGAAATATTGCTCTCACCATAACGCGGCGATACCTCACATGTGTGGTGCGAACACCATTTACATGAGTCGGCATGACCTACATATGCGTTTGCCACTGTGAGTGAACTTTATTTTCTGTTTGTGTTTTTTTGCTGTTTTAGATATCTGCACTTTGTGATCACCGACCTTGTAAATAAAGCACAATTTGTTTCCCCAAGATCCTGCTGTCATGTTGTACCTCTTTCACTGTGCTCTGACTCATCCAGGGGGTCAAGCACAACCCGCTACTGAGCTCATTCCTCACATATGGCGGAGGTTTGTGGGGAAGGTGAAGTAAGGTAAATGCAAATCAGCAGCAGGCAAATGCAAATCAGTAGCACACAAATGCAAGTTTACAACAAAGTCTTGCAGTCCAGCAGTAAGTTTTGCAACAGAGCCTTGCAGCCCAGCAGAAAGCAAAGGAACAGGCGAAGGCCCGCCATAGGGAATCATTGAAACTGCAGGAACAGAAATACCAGCAGCAAATTGCGACCACCATGAAACAGCTTCAGCAGAGGCAACAGACCGATTCTGGTAACTTACCATCTTTCCGTATAAGTCACCTTTTGCCAAAGTTGACTGCAGATGATGGCCCTGAGATGTTTCTGACTACTTTTGAAAGAACAGCTGAGAAAGAAAGTTGGCCTAAAGAACAGTGGGCTGGACTAGTGCCCCCCCTACTATCTGGGGAGTCTCAAAAGGCTTATTTTTATCTGAAGCCTGTGGAGGCCAAGAACTATGATCATTTGAAAATGGAAATTTTGGCACAGCTGGGTGTAACCCTGGTTGTCCGGGCTCAGCGGGTTCACAATTGGAGTTATCGGCTGGGAAAACCATCCTGATCCTAAACGTATCACCTTTTTCATTTGACCAGGAAATAGTTGCAGCCAGAAATGCTGTGTGGACCAAAGATTGTGGAACAGGTGGTTATGGACAAGTTTCTGAGGTCTCCCTCTACTACCTTGCAGAAATGGGTGAGTCATGGAGATCCAGGAACAGCAGACAAACTTGTGGAAAAGTACCTAGCAGCCGAAAATCTTCCGTCTTCCATCAAGGACTCACAGACTTTCCATTCCAAGACCAGACCATCCTTGGCTACGTGTAAAACTGCACCAAGGGATGGGAGTGGAGAGAATGGCAAAGGGGGAACTACAGGTACTTTGGGGACTGTTTGTAATCTCTGGCGAGAGCGGCTTGGAAAGCCAAACTTGCAGGAGGTGAACAAAAGGATAATTTGTTACCGCTGCCAGGAAGAGGGACATGTAGCAAGAAGTACTGACGAACCAATGCACTGTGACGTTCTTACAGGGAGATGTCAGTCTCTATTTGAAACTGTTACTTGCACTGCCATAAAGAAAAATGAGCAACGTTTAGGCAAAATGTGTATTGATGGTAAAAATGTTGTATTGTTGGATTCAGGTAGCCTGGTTACCCTGGTAAAAACTGAACTGATAACAGGAAAACCTTGCACCCTAGAAAACTGGCAGTCATTTGTGTTCATGGGGACACTCACGAGTATCCAGTGGCAAAGTGTCCTTTGAGAGCTCCCTGTGTAATCAGGTGGGTCTGGTTTCCCAGCTACCACATGATGTCACTGTGGGAATGGTTTTCCCAAAATTCTGGGAGCTCTGGAATGGCCCAGATTTCCCATTGAACGTTTCTTCAGAGCCTGAAGGTTCTCCTAGGAGATCCTCTGAGGGTGAGGATTCGCTTGAGTTTCCCTTGTCAGTATTAGCAGGGGAAACAACAGGCTTAGGGAAAAGCTTACAACCTCAGAAGTGGAACAGCAACCTCCAGTGTTTGATGACTTAGAGGTACAGAGAGAAAATTTTGCCACTGAACAATTGAAGGAACCCTTTATTAAAGGCACTGGAGAATGTAGTGAAAATAGATGGGGAATTGGTGAACCCCGATGAGAGGATTGCCCTACCGTACTTCATCATAGAAAGGGGCCTGTTATAATGGGCAGAGGAAACCATAGAGCAACTGGTGGTGCCTAAATCTTACCGCAAATTGGTCTTATTACTGGCCTATGGGCGCATTTTTGGGGGACGTTTAGGAGCTGAAAAGTCCCAAGAAGGAATCGTACACAGGTTCTATTGGCCTGGGATAACTAAGGAAGTGGACATTTACTGTTCTTCCTGTCCGATGTGTCAGATTTCTGCCCCAGTGATACATTTTCACAGTCCTTTGGTTCCCTGCCCATCATTGGGGTCCCTTTTGAGAGGATCGCCATGGATTTGGTTGGCCCCTTGCTAAAGTCCGCTAGAGGGCACCAACACATCTTGGTGATAATGGACTATTTCACCCGTTACCCAGAGGTGATTCCTCTCCAAAACACCCCTTCCAAAACAATTGCCAAAGAGCTATTTCAGGTTTTCAGCCGTGTAGGCATTCCCAAAGAAATACTAACTGACCAGGCACCCCGTTTATGCCTAAGGTAACTAAAGAACTTTGCAAACTTCTGAAGGTGAAAAAACTCTGTACTTCAGTGTATCACCCTCAGATAGATGGGCTCGTGGAAAGGTTTAACAAAATGTTAAAACAAATGTTGAGAGAGGTGATCTATAAAGATGGAAAGAATTTGGATACTACCTTATTTAATGTTTGCAATCAATGAGGTTCCCCAATCGTCCACTGGGTTCTCCCCCTTTGAGCTACTGTATGGGAGGCACCCAGGGGGCTATTGGACATTGCAAGGGAAACATGGGAAAGTGAGAGTTCCCCTCATAGAAGTGTAATTGAACATGTGGCCCAAATGCAAGACAGAATTACACAAGTAATGCCTATTGTGAAGGAACATATGCCTCAAGTCCAGTTGGCTCAGCAAAGGATTTACAATCGTGAGGCTCATATCTTCTCTTTTTCACCTGGTGATAGGGTGTTGGTCCCCATGGTTGAAAGTAAATTCCTGGCCAAATGGCAGGGCTCGTATGCAGTGTTGCAAAAAATGGGTGGTATGAATTATAAAATTAGCCAGCCAGGAAGACGAAAAACTGAGCAGGTGTACCATGTGAATTTTCTAACACCCTGAAAGGATAGGGAATCCCTTGTCACTGAGACTACCCTGCTTCCCGCTCTGCCTAGCGTGGTAATCCCAGAGGTCAGGGTAGCGGAGACTCTATCAAAAACTCAGCAACAGGAAGCTAGAGAATTTGTGCTCCGCAATAAAGAAAAATTCTCATCATTCCCTGGGTGGGTGTCTGGGATTAAGCATGACATTTTTACCCCACCAGGAGAAAGGGTTTCAACTTGACCCATCTTATTCCAGAAGCTCAGCGAGAGGCAATTCGCCAACAAATATAAAACATGCTTGAACTGGGGGTTATAGAGGTGTCAAATTGTGACTGGTGCAGTCCTATTGTGTTAGGGCCCAAACCAGATAGAAGTTGGCGGTTTTGTAATGACTTTCGTCAACTGAATAAAATCATTAAGTTTGACACCTATCCCATGCCCCGCATAGACGAAATGATTGATTGCCTAAGGACAGCTTGTTATATGACAACACTGATCCTGACCAAATGGTGTTGGCAGATTCCTCTTTCGGAATCAGCCAAAGAAAAAACTGCATTTGTAACTCCAGAGGGTTCTTTACAGTATCGGAGGATGCCAATTGGGTTGCAGAATGCCCCCTCCACATTTCAACAGGTGATGGATAAGACCATCCGGACCCATCGAACCTTTGCTGCGGCATACTTAGATGTGGTCATCCATAGTGAGGATTGGACTCACATTTACAGAAAGTCCAGGAGGTATTCGATTCTATCTGGAAAGCCGGGTTTACAGCCAATCCAAAAAAATGTACCATTGGGCTAGAGGAGGCCAAGTATCTCGGATATACCATTGGGAGAGGTCTAATAAAGCCCCTGGTCAACAAAGTTGAAGCTATACAAAGCTGGCCACCAACAAGAAGCAGGTAAGAGTGTTGTTGGGAATTGCTGGTTATTACCGTTGTTTTATTCCCCATTTTGCCTCACGGCTGCTCTCCTGACCAATTTGACAAAAGCTGTTGATCACCGGGTCCTGGCCGGAGATTCCCCGCCGGCACCCAGCGATCCCCAAGGAACAGTGAAACACTGTCAGCATGAACAGGCTGCTTTGTATTGCTCTGCACAGCCATTACTAATATTAAGAAAAATTTAAAAATCTAGTATATATACCGCCATTTTTAGATGCTATAACTTTCACATAAACCAATTAATTTACATGTATTGGGATTTTTGTTTAGCAAAGACAAGTAGCAGAATAAATTTTGGCTTAAATTTATAACGAAATTTGATTTTTTTAATTTTTTTTTACTGGATATGTTTTATAGCAAAACATAAAAAATATTGTTTTTTTTCAAAACTGACAGTGTTTTTTTGTTTATAACACAAAAAAATAAAAAACGCAGAGGCGATCAAATACCACCAAAAGAAAGCTCTATTTCAGGGAAAAAAGGACATTAATTTGAGTGCAGCGTTGTATGACCACGCAATTTTCAGTTAAAGTAATCGCAAAAAATGGCCTCGTCAGGAAGGGGGGTAAATCCTCTAGAGGGCAAGTGGTTAAATAACTGGACTGCACAGTTTTGCCAGTGCTATGTTCCTAACATGTTTCAGGTACTGCATGCTGGTGGGGGAGGGGTTTAAGCAGTTTACTGGAGGATGGATGCACAGGAAAGGTTTTACTGGTGTAATGATGCTTAATCAAGGGCCAATAAACAGGCTGAAGGCAGGGAAGTGGCAAGCGGAAGCTAAAGAGTGGCAGATGTGGCATAGAGTTGTCACCTTCCAGTCAACAGTAAACCAAGTTGTGTGAATCACAAGACTGGCAGAACAGAGTTACAAATATTTTGGCAGGTGAAATCATTCACATTAAAGTATTGAAACTGATTTTTAGCTGTTTGGCTGAGGTTCTGCTTATGTTTCTGAGAAGGCAGAAAAAAAATCTTCAAATATCATTTAACATATACTTTTTATTGCTTGCCTGCATTTCAGGTTCAGCAGTTCCTAGTAAGGCTGAGTATTCACCCCTCCCTGGTAGAGGATTCCTGTATTTTATTGCATCCATTCAATCCTGACGTATATTTATAGCACAGCCTCCCCACTGGCCTCTCCTGGTACTGCACTCTGGGGTCTTGTTAAATGTCTGAGATTAAAACAAAGGGCAAATCAGCAGACTGTGTATTCAGACATTAATCCACTCACAGCGTGGGATAGAAGGGAAGATTCAGGTGATATTAAAATATAATGACAAGGGATTAAGCCATTCTTTCATTGCTTGACATAGATAAGACACCTTAGAAGCATATTTCCAAAGTATTGAGGGAAAACTAACTGACTTTTGCTTTGAATGTCATCCTGTTATCCAGGATCCCTGTGTTCAACTGGGCCACCCAATGCTTAAAAAAAAGATTCTAGCAAAATCTCCTGCAAAACAAGACTCTTCATATTTCATGTTGACCTCTCTTGGGGGCAACCCCTTACTTCACTCTGTTTAGGTGCTATGGCCAAAAAAGGAATTATTATTATTATGATTATTATACAGGATTTATATAGCACCAATAGTTTGCTCAGCGCTTTACAAAATAAAGGGAGACAATACAGCAACAATACAGTTCAATACAAGAGGGTTAGGAGGGCCCTGATCCTTGGAGCTTACAATCTAAGAGCAGAATCTACAATCCAGCAGAATCTTCACATCCAACACACTTCCAGGAACATGTTTTACCTGCATCCTTCACCATGTTCTGTGGTTGCTACTGAGTGCCCCTATTTTACTACAGGCCATAGTAATGACATAGGGGCTGCTGAAATGAACCACAGTGCAAAACACTGTACCAGGCATCTCATACACCCCATGTTGGATGTGAAGATTCTTCTGGAAGGATTTAGCTTTTCAGAGAAACGTGAGAACCTGCCACCAGCTGGAGACCTATGTACATGAAGAGACTCCAGGGAGCTTTTGTTAGAATTTTTTTCAAGCAACAGAGTTGCATTAAAACAACTGTTTATATAGAAAATGTTGGCAAATGTGAGCCATTCAACTTATATGTAACCCGAAGTTTGCTTTCTCTAGAACAATTAGTTCTTTTATGGGGGAGCTCAAACCCCAAGACCATCCAATGGCCAGCTAATTAGTCTTCCTGGAGCTCCCCATGTTCCTGGGACAAGATCCCAAAGACTCAACTCATTCAGGGTGGCACCAGCTGGTGCGAAGATTTGTCACCCACATCCTCGCCCTTCACAAGCATTAGGCAGCTACCAGCCTGCCAAAGCCAGATTAATCTACACCACCACATAATCTAAAACCACATAGCCACCAACCCCACTCCTTCTTAAGCAGGGTTCAGGGACATTTCACAAACAAAGAGGAATGTCCAAACAAGCAGGTCATGACCTAGAAAAGTTATTCTTTGCTTGGTCAAATAAAGAGTACACAAAGTTTCCATGACAATAGGGACTGTTCTTTCACCTTTTTTAGAAGTAGTAAAAACAAAACCCCATTGGGAGTGCCTCCTTACCCACACATTTCTGACTGCTTCAAACTTTCATCTTCATTAACTGGAGCCCATATGTCCTCCACCCCCATCTTCACAAGATAGTAGCCCCTTGCTTTCCCTAAGGAAGTGCCCCAAAGGTCTGACTCACATAGTGGCCAAATATTTCAAAGGAGTCACTCCCCAACTCTTTTTCCAATGACAACACCCAAATCAAGACTTCTCACAGGAGCTTTAAATACCAAGAGATAAAAAACTAAGATCAGCCTCACAAGTCTAAGGGATCTAAACCCTGTTACATACACTCACTGGCCACTTTATTAGGTACACCTGTTCAATTGCTTGGTAACATAAATTGTTAATCAGCCAATCGCATTGCAGCAACTCAATGTATTTAGGCATCTAGACGTGGTGAAGATGACTTGCTGAAGTTCAAACAGAGCATCAGAATGGTGAAGAAAGGAGATTTAAGTGACTTTGAACGTAGCATGGTTGTTGGTGCCAGACGAACTGGTCTGAGTATTTCAAAAATTGCTGATCAACTGGGACTTTCACGCACAACCATCTCTAAGGTTTACAGAGAATGGTCCAAAAAAGAAACAATATCCAGTGAGCAGCAGTTGTGTGCATGAAAATTCCTTTTTGATGTCAGAGATCAGAGGAGAATGGGCATTCAGTTTCAGCTGTGACATTCAGATGGTAGGGTCAGAATTTGATGTAAACAACATGAAAGCATGGATCCATCCTGCCTTGTATCAACGGTTCAGGCTGGTGGTGGTGTAATGGTGAGGGGGATATTTCCTTGGCACTAAGAAGGTGTACCTAATAAATTGGTTGGTGAATATATATACTGTACAATTCACTAGTGAATGATCTGTAAACAGTAATCTTTGCTCTACTCTACTCAGTAAGGGTCAGTTATTCTCCTGATAGGTGCCACTATCTTGCCTGCTGTTAACTAAGGTCAGCACACCTAAGACAACTCAGCCCTTCCTGTGACAGGTATGGGTCACTCTATAGAGATGATAGCTTGACTTTTGACAAAGAGTTTAATTAACATATCAGAGTGCTGTTTAGTCTGCTTAAATTACATAACGTTTGGAGAATTAATGAGCCTGAAACAGCTGATAGAGAAGATTAGAAAGGTCCAAGTTAAAGCAGACCAGTCACATTATCACCAACCTGTGTTAACAGGTTCCCCAGTCCTTCTCTGCATGTATGCAAGTGATGCCAACTTTTACAGCCCATACCATTGCATAGATGTCAGCCCAGGAAAATGATTATTAGGTTGATAATGGAACAGTGTATCAAATGTGGATGATTTAAATTGACTAAGGATTTCGTCTAATCAGAATGCTAACAGAGAGCTATCAATTCACCATAAAATACTAAGAGTCATTCAGTACCTGAGCTCGGTTTCTCAGTCTGCTGTTAGCAGCTGCAAATCTCCCAAGGTCTCTTGAGTTGCCCTGCATTTCAATGAGCCTCCTGACCAGTGTGTGCCACCTGGCTGCAATAGAACTGGGAATGTATCATGCATGCCTAAATAAATCCACATCTCTTTTCATGTTGTTGGTGGCCAATGGTAGTTTCTGTACACCTGCCACTGTCTGAGTTCACTGAATGTCTCAGCATGTATGCATGGGCCTCTAAGCATAGAAAGGGTCTTACAACTACAAACTGGGCTGTGTTCAGTGGACATTCTTGAAGGACAGGCTGGCACAGTGGGCTACAGGCATTGGGTTGACCTGAAACCCTGATTGACTGGGCTTTAGCAGCATGGATTAATAACTGGCATGGCTGTGAGAAGAAGGGAGTGGATAACCTGCAATATCTACCATGAGCAGACGGTTCAGATTTTAAGCTAAATGTTTGCTAAACTATTTCTAGTGCACTATGGGGGGAGATTTACTAAAATGGGTGCTCTCGGAATCTGGTGTTGCTGTGCATGTTAGCCAAACAACTTCTAACCTCAGCTTATTCAATTAATCTTTGACAAAAAACCTGGAAGCTGACTGGTTTCTCTGCAGAGCTGCACCAGATTTTGGATTTTGCACTCTTCAACTTTAGTAAATAACTCCCTATATCAGTGGTTCTCAACCTTCCTAATGCCGTGACCCTTTAATACAGTTCCTCATGTTGTGGTGACCCCCAACCATAAAATTATTTACCCAGTAATTATAATTCATGAGTGTCGTTTTACCTCCAATACTGCTGCTTTCAACACAGTAGCTGCTTTTAACCGAGTAGCTGCTTTCAACACAGCAGCTGCTTTCTAAACAGTAGCTGCTCTTTACACATCGGAAATATGTGTTTTCTGATGGTCTTAGGGGACCCCTGTGAAAGGGTCGTTCGACCCCCAAAGGGGTCACGACCCACAGGTTGAGAACCACTACCCTATATGTATTTGAGGCTCCATGCAGACGGGGTGTTTTAATAACGCTGGTAACGTTAGCGGTGTAAAGTCATGTTAAAAACTTGAGGTTTTTTTTAGCTTTTTTTGTATCAGTGTTAGGTGCATTTTGCAGCGTTTTTTTTTTAGTTTTTTCACGTTTGCGTTTTTTAGAGTTTATTTTACAAAATAAAAATTATTTTTTTGGTCAAAAAAACATCCAAAAACACTGGTTTGCTGCGATTTACCGAGTTTTTTGTCACGTTTTATAGCGTTAGCACATTTGTACAGCTAAAAAAACCCACTAGTTCTGGGGTTTTTTTCCAGCCAAAGAACGCCCTTGCCAAAACGTTGATTACAATCTATGTGTGCATGGACACATAGGATAACATGCTGGGGAGTTTACTGGCTGTAGAATAAAAATGTCAAAAGCCAAAAACAGCCACTGTTAAAACATCTAGTGTGAATGAGGAGTTAATTTGGTGCATTATCAATGTTGAACAAATGTTCAGCTTATTTAAGTCAGGACTGCCTAATTAATAAAATGTGGAATATGCCCAGCTTGTGCAACTAAATAAATAAATGTATACTATAGGAACAGTGATTTTACAATAGCTATCATCACTGGGGAATTAAAACATACCACAGTGCATGGTCATTTATTTGAAGGAAATAGATATAGACTTATTTAATTCGACCTGAGTTAATAGGCTTGGTTTGCAAGTAGCTGAATTTATTATAGTCTCTGAGAGTTATGAATGCATCCTGATTTAGCTTAATGACTATGGCTACTGTGAGTTGGCGTATTCACTAATCGATAACACCTTAAAGTGGACCTATGGGCAAAAGCACATATTTCATGAAGTCTGTCAATAGCAGTAAGCTGCACTCACACTTGATCAACTTGAAAAGTGGAAAGAAAAGCGGGTTCCTGCCAAAGTTTCTGGAAGTACGTGCAAAATGCACAAACATATATCACACTAGCGGTGCCATTATTTCTTACAAACAATTGCTACTCGTGTTTAAGATGCTATTATCTCTTAATGACACCTTAAGAATGAGTAGGAGTAGTGTGTTTTGGGGCATGTTTTCCATGTGACAAAACATGTGAAAAACACATGTTGCCAAATGCGCTCAGTGTCAAAAATGGTATTTGAGCTTCTTTGGTGCATTTTTGTGTGTAATAAGCAGACCATTCAAGTCAATGAATTGTTGTGCACAAGTTTAACATGTTGCAGTGCTAAGGTGTAAATTATTATTATTATTATACAGTATATATAAAGCGCCAATAGTTCACTCAGCGCTGTACATTACAAAGGGGGACAGAACATGTGACAGAACAATACCAATACAATGCAAAACATGAGGGGATCGAGGGCCCTGCTCTTTCGAGCTTACAGTAAATGCAGCCTAGCAGCCCCCCCCACCAAAAAAAAAAAATTTTTATTACCTGTTCATATTACCAGTAGTTTTGTTAATGCTCCACTTCCCTTAACAGGGTGACAATGCTGTTTATTCTGCAGTGAAATCATTGCAGTGTTGTCACCCTATGGACAGGGTTGTTTTAAATGGACATGTAGGACCTTCCTAGGTTAGGTAAATTTAGTTACTGGCTCACTGTAATCAGTAGAACTGCATGTGGTTATTTTGGTCTGTTGTGTCTTTCACTGGCTGCAGAGTTGACTGCTTCCCCTGTCTGTATGAAGAGTTCTCGTGGGAGAGTCAAATCAGCAGCTGAATATTTATTCAGCCATGGTCAATCCCCTGGGAGATGTGCCATGATGGTGACTGGGAGGGGGTATAAATACCCTGGGGCTTGAAACAGAAGTGGCTTGTCCTAGGAGATCTCGGCCTGGAGGGTGCTGCTCTTTGGGGTAAGCTTGCCATGTATGTGTTGCTCATTAAGGGTCTAGCTATGCTGGCTGGGGAGACCTATTCTGCCGATGTGTGCTGGGGCTGACTGAGGGACATTCATTTGGGGATCTGCTCTGGTATCACAGGAGAGGGGTCTGGAAGATTTTGGAAGGAGGCATCCAATCATCCAAGGACATTAGTGAGTACAGACTGATGTGAGATATTTGTGCTGTTGCTATCCCTCTTGTGCTACAGTCAGCGTTGCTCAAAGGGGACATTGTTCATGGTGTCCTGGTAAAGCTCTGCCCATTATTTGCTGCTGCAAAGGACTGTGCTCAGATTCATAGGAGGAAGATTAGTGTCCTCAAATTGCTACTTAAAGGATAAGTTTACCTTTGGGAACATGTTACACGTTTCACCTGTTTAGGGTGGAACATTTAACATGTTCCCAATGCTGCAGCCACTGCCTGATCCCCCCCCCGTGACAGAAGTATGGGGAGAGGTTCCCCGTGCTAGCTGTCACTTTTTAAAAACAGCAAGGTGGTGCGGGGCTCCACCCACACAGTCGCCTCATTCATTCAAAAACTTTACAGGCTCCTGCAACAAAAAATAATAAATACACATTTTTTTTTTTACCTGCAAAAAAAATGTGCATTTATTATTTTTTGTCAAAAGGTGAACTTATCCTTTAAAGTTAGTGGGGTAGACTTGAAATTGTATCCACTTAGATAACTTATGCCATAGACCATATGTAAATTTGGTATTCGGCTTGTGATATCATACATCTGAATTCCTTTGGCCATTTTTGAATATATATATGACAATTTTTCTTGAGCTTGTTTTTTTTTTTTTTTTGGTGTTCCGAATATATTCTTTTATTAATATGTGACTCCAAATGTATTTATATTTTCTTTGCTTTATCTCTAATATATCGTCTTGTTCTCTTTCTAAACCTTGAAAACTGTATTTAAAAAAAGTATTAAAAAAAATTACTGGAGCATCTTACAGTTACCCTGAACCTATCCACGTTCTGCAATAAAGCATCAGAAAAGCATACCCCTAGAATGATTGTGGACCCAAAGGAGTGACTGTGACTACATGCTTGGCTGCAGGTACAACTACGGGAAAAGAGCTCAGGGACTCAAACAGCGGCCTCCTGCAGGAGTTAGCACTACAGATATGTGATTTTAGGTGGGCTCTAACTAAGCAAGAAACAAACAAATGAAAACCATCTGGACTTTGTAGCAGAGTGGCTAGACGGAAGCCTCTCAGTGCAAAACACATGAAAGCTCACTTGGAGTTTGCAAAAGCTTTTTCACAGACATTTCTAAAATTTTGTTTTTGTTTTGTCATTAAGGGGTACTGAGAGTAGATTAATGAGAAATAAATTAAGGTAAACAACTGTTGTACCAGGCACAAAATTGGAAAAAGTAACAGGGGTCTGAATACCTTCTGAATGCAGTATATATATATATATATATATATATATATTTATATCTTGAAAGAGTTTCCTCTGGCTATGAGCAACTATAAGGAACAGCTGGTGGATAGTTGGCTCCTGACTCAACCTTCAGCCAGATACTCGGTGGGGCTCAGTCTATAAGGTGGTGCACATAGGTACTGTTCCTTTACAACTCTACATGCAGTGATTTGAGACTACCAGAGAGGTGGCCAGTCCCTCTTTTTTCCAGTCTGCTAGCAGCAGTAAAATCAAATACAGCACCCGCTATGCTTCAGTCCAAATCACACAGCAAACCTAGGTCTGGGCTTTTACCTGTCAACAGTCCTTTTGGCTCTACACACAGGATGAATCCTCTCTTGGTGACTGTGGTATATTGTCTCAGGCCTTAGGATGTAGCTGCTGGGTGCACACAGTGGAACAGAGATGCACACCCTCCGGTCCTCTCGTAGCAAGTGGATGTTTCTCACTACACAAAGCAAAAAAATTGCTCACTCTCTCCCAGGGAATTGTATACCATCACTCTATTCCCTTTCATAATAAGTTCCTTTTCTCCCAATTACATCTCCACAGTTCAATGTAGCCTGCTTCGGAGTCTCTAGAATTCTGTCTGTTAGCTCCCTCTGCTGGCTGGAGGTGGAACAGTGTTAACTAATTTGGCATGAAAGTCCGGTGAGAGCACATAGAGCAGTTGTGACTGTCCTAGATTGCTCCAGCTGCTTGGCTACACTAGAATTCAATATTCTTTTCTGTAGTGGGCCTTTAAGCTGTAGTTAACTGCTGCCAACCATAAGAAGTCCAAATGCTGTGACACCTGCTCTGCCGGTGGCTAACTGTTCCCAAAGTATTGGCAGTTTGTTAAGGCATATTTTACACTTTTATTAATAAAGAATTATTGCTATTTTTTACATTATTTAGTTCCTGATGGGGCAAAGTACATGTAGTTCTTCATCTCATCTTCCTAGGTGCCCTTACAAACTATCAATTCCCCCTTTGCGCTCTGTAACAGCGTAAAGAGAGATGAGGCTGACACACATCAGCCTTGCGCATGTGCTTGGAGCCAGAGACAGGCACTTACCATCAAAGCAGCTGTCTCCTTGCTAGCTGCAATGTCAAATGCCCATGTGCCAAGGAGAGGTGGGGGGGGCGCCCCGTCCGACATTGCAGCTGGGGTTTTAGGGCACCTAGAAAGATGGGATGAAGTAGTAAGTGTACTTTGTCCCATAGTAAACTAAATAATTAAACACAAAAATAGTAATAATTCTTTAAATATATGAAATTGTTGGCAATAGTTCAATAGTTTCATTTTCACAAATGATTGTCCTCTGAGATGGAGCACAAAATAACCTCTAATTACCATGGAGAATGCAGCATGTATGCTAAATAAGATTTTATATATTTATATATTCACTTTATTATGCATTAATAACTTTTGAAGCTCCTTTAAGTTTATTTAGAATGACCAAAATGAAAATGTAGAAAACATAGAAACAAAAAATAAGATTTTTTTCTGATCTGACTAGAGTGAGCCGAAATCCAGTTGGACATTATGGGTTGCTGCCCTTGGCACAGTGTCATTTCTCTGTTGTCTGCTTTTGTTAACAAGCCAGCTGGCCTGAAGATGCCTGCATCATTCTTGGCAACCGGACTGCCAATTTTCTAGTCCAAGTTAGAAAGTAAAATCTCATTAATTTTGTTGGGCAGCCAATCTTTTTGTTTCTTACATGAGATTGAGGCTGTGATGGGTTCGGGTGTTATTGAAAAGGGTTTGGAGTTTACTTATTGTTCAACACCTGTGCTAACACTTTACAGAGATGTGTGACGGCAATAAATATAACAACTGTATACCAGAAACCGAGCAAACAAAACAGGAGGACCTTCCTCAATTAAATCTGTCTCTTAGTAGTAAAAGAGAACTTTAACAAGTTTCTGTCAGTATACAATATGTGCCCTGCCCCACGTGTATTCTCTTATGGTCCAGGCAGATATTACATGGAGGTTGACTTTTCTTTCGGTAATGGGGAGCTCTGTAGGGACTGTCTGTGTCAAGGGAGAGAAATCCATGAGGATGGATTGTTTCCTTGAATCTGTACTCTGGGATAAGCAAATATTGTTTAAAGAGGCAATGGTATCTTTAATGGATCAAAATTTGGGTCAGTTAAAGCACATTGGAGTATGAAGACAGCCTGTGAAAGAGTCAACGTAGTGTGGAGTAAAACAAGTAGTTGCCACGAGTAACAGAAGTATAATAACCAGTACTTTATAAGCAACCTGACGTGAAGCGCGGTACCGGTGATAGGCAGGGGTGTCCTCTAGCAGAGAGGGGGCTGCTTCTAGGGCCATTCTGTCACTAGGAGTGAGGTGACAGAGGTATGCTGGATGGATGGAGTGGGCTTAGACTCAGCATGTCCCTCCTAAAAGCAGATGTTACAGTCCAGGTATGCATTAGCACGGGACTAGAAAGTTAACTGGAGTCCAGTTTATTTGCTCAGTGCACATGGTGTACAGCCATTTCTAAGTTGGAGGATCGCCTTAAGATCGAATCTCCCTGAAAGGGGTTTCTGCCTTGTCTCGGGGAATTGGTGAGCACAACACATCAAAAGTGACCCCATCCATGGTGCCTAGCATAGCCAACAAGAACCCACCCCTAGGGTAGATCTCTCTGTGTCATCCTAAATTTTGGTGTCCAACGGAGGCATGCTAAGAGGCCCTCTACTCCTGCTTACACTGTGTCGAGGTCACTGCTACTTTTACAAGATCCAAATGCATTTTGTGCATTTATATTCATTGAGGCTATTAAGGAATACATTTGAATAAAAACATTTTTTCAAGGAGTTCAGCTTTAAAGTGGCAGCTCTTAGAGATTGAAATTATACCTGAAATAGCCACAAATGTTCTCCTATACCTGTAAGCACCTTTAGCATGTACACAGACACCGAGTAGTCGCTGGTTTGGAGTGAGTTGCAGAGTGCTGGCATTTAACATTCCCCTGGACCCCTAACCTTTAATTCGCTTTGATCATACTGAGCACATCCTTGAGTTGTGATCACCAACACCTTACAGCATCTTGTATTGGAACCTTAAATTAGATAAGTGGATAGAGCAAACTTTTTGAAATGTACACTATTATACATTTATATATTTTGTAATCTTTGGTAATAACATTATCTTAAAATACACATTATATTATTATTATTATTATTATCTACCACCTAAGTACCATGTAGACCTGTGAACTTTAGCAGAGTCAGAGGAAGGACTCAACCTTCGACCTATGCTAACTCACTGGACCTGTATATGGTATTTAGTTACATAGAGGCAATGTTCCTATACCCTTGTCTTGTTGATTTGAAGGCCACTTTTCCCTTGCAGGAGGCATGGCCATCGCTTCCTTTACCAGGATGAAGCGTAAGTTCCAATTGGCCTGAAATTGGAGGCACAGTCCCTCTTTTGGAACCAAAATTATTGCACTTGTTATCTTGAAAGGTCAGCATAAGGGCATGGAGTGGTGAAACAAGTGCTGGTCAGTTTACAAAGAAAACAATAGTACATTATGGTGCCAACATCTCTAAATACAGTGAAGGAAATAAGTATTTGATCCCCTACTGATTTTGAATATTGACCACGCACAAAAAAATGATCAGTCTATAAATTGAATGGTAGATGTATTGTAACACAGAGACAGAATTGCAACAAAAAATTCAAAAGAAATGCATGTCTAACAAATTATGCACTGATTTGCATGTTCATGAGGGAAATAAGTATTTGATCCCCTTCACAAAACATGACTTAGTACTTGGTGGCAAATCCCTTTTTGGCAATCACAGAGGTCAGACGTTTCCTGTAGTTAGCCACCAGGTTTGCACGCATCTCAGGAGGGATTTTGGCCAACTGCTCTTGGCATGGCCATTGCTTCCTTTACCAGGCTGAAGCATAAGTTCCAACTGGACCTAAATTGGAGTCACAGTCCCTTTTTTGGAATTAAAATTATTGCACTTGTTATCTTGAAAGGTCAGTATAAAGGAATGGAGTGGTGAAAACAAGTGCTGGTCAGTTTACAAAGAAAAAAATAGTACATTATGGTGCCAACATCTCTAAATACAGTATACTGGTACCATAAACCTCAAAAATTCTTTTAGGCCTATTTGGGAACTCCATAAGCTTCCTCATCATGGCTGATATATCCAACATGGCTTCTTTTATGTCATCCTTTTACCTGGCAAGTACTGTATACTGAACAGCACATGCTTTTACTTAGAACTTTCAGAGAACTATTTTTGAATGACATTTTGTACTGAATAAAAATTTGTGAATTTTTACATCTATATATTGTTATATCTATGCATGCGGTCAAAGGCTAAGTTCACTGTTTACATAAAATGGCCTATTCAGACAAGGGGCCCCAGTAGTTTAAAATAAACTGTTTGTACCGTTTGTAAAAATATACTTTAATGCAAATGAAATACCTACCTGTAGGTTTTTGCCTGTCACGCATAAAGCCTGGATGAAATACTCCCAATCAGGGGCGGACTGACCATTTGGAAATTCGGGCACTGCCCGAGGGCCCGGAGTCAGTAGGGGCCCCATGAGATGCCCCTGGTACCTTTTTCATAGGCTTTTTTGAGTTTGGGCAAGGACACAGGGGCCCCATGATCCCCTATTGCCCGGGGGCCCCATGAGTTGTCAGTCCGCCCCTGCTCCCAATGTTTACTTTCCTACATTCCTAAGACATGGGCTACAACAAAGTGGTTGCTGATCCTTTTTCTTTGAGGACAACTAAATTGAGCATCTCTTTACTAGTCATCAAAGAAGGAGGCTAGGTGGCCATTTAGTTGTTGTCCATGTCCTGGAATTAAGACAGAATTTTGGAAACTAAACATTGGGAGTATTTTGGTCAGGCTTCATAGGCGACCGAAAAGGCCTATAAGTATTTCATGTGCATTAAAATATATTTTTACAAATGGAAAGGGACTACAGCAGTGCAAGAATCCTGGTGGGAATGTGCCACTGGAGAGTTTTGCATACATCCCAAACGTCCTGAATCCCGTGGGACCTTCCCAAGATTTGAACTAAATCCTGGCATGTTTGAATACAGTGTTCCTGCATTTTGTGCAACAACTACATCAGTATTCAGTAGAGATATATTCTTCAACCAGTATATGGCAGTGTTTATAGGTTTGTAGCTGCATCTATGGTTGTACTCTATGTTTTTTCTCTGAATAAAGTTTCCTGTTTCCTTGTTGCAGTGGAGCAGAAAAACCCATGTGGACTGTACACTGTCTATCTTGCAGGGCTATACACTACACATAATTTCCAACATGGCATCCTGCGGATCCTGAATAGGTTCCGGCACTGGGCTCCATCAATGAACTTTGCAGGGGTGTGCTAACGCCGAATGCTAATGCATTCCCATGTAGGCAGTCCCATTAATGTCAGCACAGACACGCCATTCCGCAACGTTACGGCAGAAAAAAAAGCCACGAGTGTACCTAAAAAGTCCCCAGACAAGACAAAAAAGGTTCATTTGTTTAATCAATCAGTTCTTGCATATCAATTTTTCACATTCTCTGTCACGGTGGAAGGGATGGCAGGTGTGTCTCCTTAAAAGGAAGGGAGTTCGACTTCTGAAACGCGTTAGCTTATTTCACCATAGGACCCCTGCTATCTGGGACCGTCATCTTTGGCTCCTTGTTTCTGTTTTTATAATCTTATGGTTTGTGAATATGCATTTGTGATTTTTATAATAAATTCCCATTGATCACAGTAATGCACGGGGAGAGCGCGCCCTGTTTTATTTCTTTTTTGCTAGCATCAAGATTCCCCAGTCTATTGAGGGCAGCACCTCAGTGAGTGACAGATTCTGTGTTTTCTGTGCAGCATGAAGATCTGAGCGCTGGTTTTGGTATATGTAGGTGTGTCTCCTATGCCTACATACTTTCTGCTATAACATTAGGTTTCTGTTTCCATTCCAGAAAACTGTGAAGTATGTAGAAAGAATCACACTTGTACTGACCTTCTAAGGCAGGGTTAGGCAACCTTGACACTCCAGCTGTGCTAAAACTACAAATCCATCATGCCTCTCAGTCATGCTTGTGTCTTTCAGTCTTGCAATGGCTCTTGGGACTTAGAATGCCGAGGCTGCTATAAGGGCTCACCAGAGGCATCCCTAGGGTTGGTGTCACCCGGTGCGGTAACACTTGGTGACACCCCCTCCAACGATCCCCGCAGAATGGATCAGACTCTGATCCATTATGCTCAATCCGCAGATCCGATCCATCCTGCGGGGATCGTCGGCTTTCTTTACAACTTACCTTTTCTTGAAGCGGGTCCGGGACAACTGCGCATGTCCTGGTTTCAGGCATGATCCATCGATGATAGCAGTAGTTCTATCATCGATTCATCGTGCCTGAAACCGGGACATGCGCAGTTGCTTCAGGGGGACATATCTACATGGGAGACACATCTTGCCGATACACCGGTGTCACCCCACAGGATCGTCCGCATGCAACCTATACGGGGTGACCCCGGGCCCACTCCAAGAAAAGGTAAGTTGTAAAGCAAGCTGACAATCCCCGCAGGATGGATCGGATCCATCTTGTGGGGATCGTCGGCTTGCTTTACAACTTACCTTTTTGTGGAGCGGGTCAGGTGTCACCCGGTGCCGTCGGTGTCACCCGCTGCGGACCACACCCCCCGCACCTGCCTCGGGACACCACTGGGGCTCACACCAGTGGCTGTTATTGTCACTATCACAGATCACTTTTCAGAGGGCACTTGACTGGTGATAAGTTGCCTACGCACTGCCTGTTTTAACCTTCAAAATTCCAACCGACCCCAGGATCCACTTGAATGGATCATGTTCGGTACCACTCGCCAATGTGATAGCAATACATATATATATATATATATTATAATAAAAACGCAGCACAAATAATTATATTACATAAAACAGTACAAATTTTAAATAAAAGGTCAAACAGTCCCAAATAATGTCTTGTGCTCCAAAAAGAGAAAACGTGATAGAAAAAGGTATATATTTTCCAGCGTGCTCAAATCATCTGTGATATTCAATTTCACCCACACTCACCAAATGAAGTGGACTCCTAAGCTGATATGGCTTAAGAATCAAACAGGCTTAGAGGTTGGGCAAGTACACAGGGGCCCCATGATCCCCTGTTGCCCGGGGGCCCCATGAGTTGTCAGTCCGCCCCTGATCTCACTTTGCAAACCTTCACTGGATAACCTCCCAAACTGATATTGAATAAAAATGTAACCAGGTTAAATGGACATAAAAACTTCTCAGGCAGCTACCGATGATCCCTCCTTGGTGACCTCCGAATGCTCGCTAATGGATGGATGGCAATGCAAAAAAACAGGAAAACCAATAGCGTGATACTGTATATATCTTTTAATATGAAAAACGATGCCCAAAATGCACTCACATTCTCAGAATAAAAAACAAGCCTTTTAATTGATAAAACCTCCTTAGGCAGACAAAAGATCTCGTCTGGTACTTCACAAGTATTGCTGTACAATCACAGCAGCATAGGAAAAAATTAAGTGGCAGCAGTATGGAGATAAGCGATCCTCCCCACAAAAAAGATGGCCACGAAACGCCGCACCAGCGTGCGTTCCACTCTCCGGATGTGATGCCACGAGTCATATGTTGGATCCTGAAATTGCGTCAACGCGTTTCGACCCTCCAAGGCGTCGTCACAGACCAAGATCTCCGGTTCCTAATCCTAGATATACTTCCCCATCACTCCTCCTTCTAATATGATTTGCTAATTCCTAATGGGCAGCATTCCTCTTATCACTCTTATTGGAGCACAAGACTTTATTTGGGACTTTTGGACCTTTTTTTTCAATTTGTACTGTTTTATGTAATATAATTATTTGCGCTGCGTTTTTATTAGTATTTTGATGTTCTTTTCATCTTTGAGCAGCAACATTTATTGCTTGAGCTTTCCATATTTATTTTTTTTGGTGCAGATTTTATTTCATATCTATATATATATATGTATGTTGTGGTTTTGAAGTGGTATACTGGGGTTATGGCTGATGCTATCAGCCAAAAACCTAGTATTTTTTTTTTTACCAGCCATTTCCCTTTCACATAAAAGTGATCCGAGTGGCTGATTATCTCCTGGATCACTTTTAGAAGCAGCGGAAGGGGATGCCTGCCACCCGCCGCTGTTTCCCGGGCTTACCGTTCTCACCAGTGAGCCAGTGATTCGATCTGGTGGTAGCAGCGGCTGGACACAGAGGAAAGAAAAGACCAAATCATCTTTCCTCACCTCTGTGATCTAGGAGAACCGGAGCTATGCTGTGATGTCACTTCTGGTCTGCATAAGACCAATCATTTTTTTTTTTCATCTTATGCTTTTCAAGGTAGACGAGTCATTTAGGGTCTTAGACCCCAGATGTCTCCATAAAGATGACCTATCATCCCTTATTCCTATCACAAAGTATGTTTAAAAATGTTAAAGTACTCCCATCCCTTCATGCTCGTGCACATGCGCAGAAGTGACCGCATATGTAGGTCACGCGTGCATATGTAAACAGTGTTCGCACAACACATGTGAGGTATTGCCGTGAGCATTGTAGCGAGAGCAATAATTCTAGTAGTAATTCTCCTCTGTTACGCTAACCTGGCAACCTTTAAGAATTTTTAAAGCATCGCCTATGGAGATTTTTAAGTATCACTGTTTGTCACCATTCCACGAGAGTAATCAATTTTAAAGTATGACATGTTAGGTATCTACTGTATATACTCCGCGTAATATCATCTTTCATATTTACCAAAAATTGGGTTATATATTGTGTTTTTTAAAATTTCATTAAAGTGTGTTTATTCCAAACAAATTGCGCTTGAAAAACCACTGTGCAAATACCATGTCACATGAAAAATGATGTTATTTATTAAGTAGGGTCTCTGCTAAAAAATATATATACAGGTTAATGTTTGGGGGATTCTAAGTAATTTTCTACCAAAAAATACAGATTTTTAAATGTAAAGAAAAAGGGTCAGAATAGGCTTTGTCTTCAAGTGGTTATAGAACTAAACCCTCCTATCCTTTTCAGCCAAGGAAGCTGCCAATGTAGCCTCTGTTTGATCTGCAACTGCCAGTTATGACACCAGGTGGTGTGACAGTTTGGTTGAGAGCACAAGCAAATGTGACAGAGAACATTCTCGGCAGGCCTGGTATGTACCTGTTTTTTGAAACCATTATATTGATGGGTTTAGTTCTTCTTCAATTTTTGTGTGCAATGTGTACAGCCCTGAATGGTTGCATTTCTGTGTTTAGGTGGTCATTGGGAGGGAGGTAAAATGGTGTCTCAACCACCTGCTTTTACCACTCCATGGCTGCCTATGTGAACAAGCCATATGATAGATTTAGCCGAGCAACATTCGTGCTATGTATACATTCACATTTTGCTGTCTTGGGTAATATCATCTCTTTAAACGCTTTCCCACTGCCCTATAGCAGATATACTGTTACAGGGTGGCATATATATGTATATATATACATATATGTGATTTTGCATTTCCGGGTAGGGGGAGCACGCGATCTGCGTACATGCTATACCCATGCCACTATTCGTGGCCTTGGCTGTCAATCACTGGGCCCCGGTGATTAATCGCCGGCACCCGGTGATCGAGGAGCATTACCACTGTAAGGAGAGAACTGTATGTAAACAATACAGTTCTCTCCTCTGTCAGCTCCTGCACACTGCTTTGCATGGCTCTGCATAGCACAGCTATACAAAGTGTGCTTACAGTGGAAAACATACTGCTACAGGCTGGCACGGTGCGCAAAATCACGTATATATGCGTGAGTTTGCATTTCCGGGTAGGGGGCACATGCAAGACGCGTGCGCACCCTACTTACGCCACCATTCGCGGCCGCTGCTGTCAATAACCTGGTCCCAGCCGGTGATTACTCACCGGCGCCCGGTGATTTCCGAAGTTCTCCAACAGGAGGGAGAACTGTTAGTAAACAAAACAGTTCTCCTGCCTGTCAGCTCATATAAAGCAGTGTGCTTATGGTGAAGCACTTACACACCGACCATAGTAAACAGCACACAGTTAACCCTTTGATCGACCCACATGTTAACCCCTTCCTGCCCAGTGCCATTAGTACATTGTCAGTGCATTTTATTAGTACTAATCACTGTATTGGTGTCACTAGGGATGTCAGTGACGCCAAGTCAGTTCCCCCCAGTCTCAGAATGTCCGCCGCAGTCCTGAAGTCCTGATATAAGTCGCTGATCGCCACCATTACTAGTAAAAAAAAAAAAAATCCCAGTATATATACAACCATTTGTAGGCGCTATAACTTTCACGTAAACCAATTAATTTACACGTATTGGGATTTTTTTTTTTTTAGCAAAGACAATACATTTTGGCTTACATTTATGATGGAATTTGATTTTTAAAATTTTTTTTACTAGACATGTTTAATAGCAAAAAGTCAAAAATATTGTTTTTTTCTAAAAATTGTCGGTCTTTTTTTTTTTCAGCACAAAAAAATAAAAACCGCACAGGCGATCAACTACCAACAAAAGAAAGTTCTATTTGTGGGAACAAAAAGGACCGGAAAAAAAGGGCCTGGTGAGGAAGGGGGGTAAATCCTCAGGAGGGCAAGTGGTTAAAACACACAAGTTATAATTGTGCTATTATCTGACACTGAGTACCATACAGACCTTTACCAATCCATAATCACTGTTTAATAAGTATACTAAACTTTTAGCTCACGGGCCTCTCAACTGTGATTGCCAGATCTGGGCTGTTATTAGATTTATAATGGTGTCACCCTCAAGAATGACTATATTTTGTTTTTTGCTGTCAATATTAATCTGCATGATAACATAGTTTATTGTCCCCATGTCTTGAAACAGACTCCCACACTAAATACTTTACTTCTGTCTCCTGTTTTATGTCATCCCTAATTCTAAAATGACTATGATGTTGAAGTATTGCCGGCTTCCCACAGTCCTCCACTCCTGATTGATGGGTGGCTTGCTCTTCCTGACAGGGCCTTTCAATGATGGAATAATATTCCTACGCCGCCATCAATTTTATGAGTATTGCTTTACATCCCGCACCAAATACATTTTAGAGAAATGATAAAGCCATTTGTCAGCCATATTAATTCCTCCGGCCCGGGCCTAGAAGGAGTGGAATACATTAGTAAGGATTTTATTATTAATTTTATTGACAACGTTTAGACGATCCATCTCCGTGCCAGGCTTTGCTCTTGGAGATTGATTTATTTAGAAATAAATTTGGGTCCTTCACGCTGGTCTAGCAGTTTTAACATGAATGCAAAATTCCTTTTTAAGTGAAGCGAGTGTGGAGAAGTACGAAGTACTGGTGTGCAGAACATGAGTGGAATTGAAAGCGATATTTAAGGCCTGGCGAGATGGAATGGAGCCTGTGGGGTGACCTGAGTTTAGAAGGAGAATAAAACAAATGCAGGGTACTTCATGACTAGATGGAGCTGTCAGGGAGAAATATATTCCACTCAGGAGCTTCTCTCTCATGAATTCTAAATAGAGCCGCTTCCCCAACATATTTATTGTGATGGTATATTTTCATACAGGCCGTAATGAACAAAAATATGTAATCTGAATAAAAACTTCACCCAAAGCTGCACGTTTGTGTCTGTGTCTTTGAATACCAAATGCTTAACATCTCACATTAACACGTCAAGTCATTATTTATATAACTGCAGATTTTTTTTCTAAAGGGTTTGCAAAGCCAAAAGTTTTCTTGTTCGTTTTGGATCGATTTCCTATCACTTGGCCTAATTTCATGAAGAAAGAGAGATGCAATAGGAAGTGAGAGGAAATCTCCCTAAAGTGAGGGGAATTGCTTAGAGATTTGCAATGGGAACTGGTGTCTTATTGCTGGGAGAATAGATTGTAAGCTCTAACAAGCAGGTCCCTCTGTTTCCTCTTGTACCAAATTGTATTGTAACTGTAATATTTACCTTCATTTTGTAAAGTGCTGCGCAAACTGTTGGTGCTATATAAATCCTGTATAATAATAATAGGTGCAGGTACTCCCCCCTTCCAAGTCACCACTTGTCTCTCCCCCTTACCCACCTCTGAGTACTATCCCTTGGTTCCACAAATAGAGCTTTCTTTCGGTGGTATTTGATTGCCTGTGCATTTTTATTTTTTGCGTTATAAAAAAAAAAGAGGATTTACCCCCTTTCCTGACCAGGCCATTTTTTGCGTTACGGCACAGCGTTATTTTAACTGACAATTGTGCGGTCGTGCAACGCTGCATCCAAATGAAATTTACGTCCTTTTTTTTTACCACAAATAGAGCTTTCTTTCGGTGGTATTTGATCTCCTGTGCATTTTTATTTTTTGTGTTCTAAAAAAAAAATACTGACAATTTTGAGAAAAAAAACCAATATCTTTGACCTTTTTGCTCTTAACTAGTTGCCGACTGCAGATAGCCGAATGACGGCTTCACTGCGGCTGGCCAGTTCTGGGTGGACGTCATGTGACGTCCCCCCAGAACACGCTCTCCTGCGCGCCCCAGGGGGCGCGCACCCGGCGATCTCCGTGATCGCTGTGTCCTACGGACACAGCTGATCACGAGATGTGGTAAAAGGCCGATCATACCGGGCTTTTACCACATGATCAGCGGTGTCCAATGACACGCTGATCACAGGGAAATGCAAGTGCCGGTTCTCGGCTGCACTTTCCTCACGCTGTCAGATCGTGAGGAAAGTACTGCCGAGAACCGGCAGTTGTCAGAGCGGGGATCGGCACCGATCATCAGGGCCACTGATGATCAGTGCCCTGATGATCGGTGCCCAGCAGTGCCACCCAAAAGTTCCGCCCAGCAGTGCACCCACTAGCTCCGCCCACCTGTGCCCAGCAGTGCACCCACCTGTGCCCAGCAGTGCACCCACCTGTGCCACTCTGCAGTGTCACACACCTGTGCCCAGAAGTGCCACCTACCTGTGCCCAGCAGTGCCACCCACCTGTGCCCACCAGTGCCACCCACCTGTGCCCACCAGTGCCACCCACCTGTGCCCACCCACCAGTGCTGCCCACCAGTGCCACCCACCAGTGCAGCCCAGCAGTGCTGCCAGTCAGTGCCCAGCGGTTGTGCCAGTCAGTGTCGCCAGTCAGTGCCCAGCAGTGATGCCAGTCAGTGCCATCTATCAGTACCCATCATCAGTGTCACCTATCAGTGCCGCCTATCAGTGCTGCATATTAGTGCCGCCTATCCGTGACACCTCATTAGTGCTGCCTATCAGTGCCGCCTATCCGTGCCACCTCATTAGTACTGCCTATCAGTGCCCTTTAGTGCTGCCTATCAGTGCCCATCAGTGCCGCCTATCAGTGCCCATCAGTGCTGCCTCATCAACGCACATCAGTGAAGGAGAAAAAATACCTGTTTGAAAAATTTTATAATAGAAACAAAGAAACTTTTTTTTTTCAAATTTTTTGCACTTTTTTAATTTATAGCGCAAAAAGTAAAGTGCCCAGTGGCGATTAAATACCACCAAAAGAAAGCTCTATTTGTGAGAAAAAAATGATCAAAATTTCATATGGGTACAATGTTGCATGACCGCGCAATTGTCAATCAAAGTGCGGCAGCGCTGAAAGCTGAAAATTGGCCTGGTAAGGAAGGGGGTATAAGTGCCTGGTAGGGAAGTGGTTAAACATGTCCAGTAAAAAAAATTTAAAAAAATCAAATTTCATCATAAATTTAGGTCAAAATGTATTCTGCTACATGTCTTTGCTAAAACAAAAATTCCAATAAGTGTAAATTAATTGGTTTACGTGAAAGTTATAGCATTTACAAATGGCAGTATAGATACTGGGTTTTTTTTTTTTTTTAATTTTTACTAGTAATGGCAACGATCAGTGACTTATAGCAGGGCTGCGGCCGGCATTCTGACACTGGGGGGGAACTGACTTGGTGTCACTGACATTCCCAGTGACACCAATACAATGATCAGTGCACTGACACTGTACTAATGGCACTGGGCAGGAAGCGGTTAATATGAGGGGAGATCAAAGGGTTAACTGTGTGCTGTTTTATAGTAAGCTGTGTGTGCGCTTTCAACTGTAAGCACACTGTAAGCACACTGCTTTGCATGGCTCTGCTATGCAGAGCCATGCAAAGCAGTGTGCAGGAGCTGACAGGGGAGAGAACTGTATTGTTTTCTCTCCCTCCATCAGTAATGTTGCTTGATCATTGAGTGCCAGCAAGTAATCACGGAACCCGGTGATTGACAGCCGAGGCCGCAAATAGCGGAAATGCAAAATCACGTATATATACTTGTCCACGCACTTCCTCCTATGAGCTGACAACACTCTTTTTCTGTCTTCAAATTGTGCTTTTAAGTATTGCATGTGTTTGCATGACTCCGGTTTTATGTTACCATGCCTCTCTAATACCCTTCCACTGCTAGCACAGTCTGGACACACAACTGTCATCATTTATTGTTAAACATCTCCTTTCTATGGGGGGTGTTAAAACAAATGACACATGTAAAAAGATAAAAATAAAACAAGCACTTGGTAAAATAAGCTGCTAGCATAAAGGTGAACCTCAAACCCTTTCAGTAAATACCGTATGTAATGTAGATTGCAGCTCTAAGGAGGTAATACACTGATAGATAAATATACTGTATATATACTGTAACACATAGAAAGCAGTAAATGTGCTATGGAGCGCTAAAATTAGTGGTGGTGATAATGTCCAAATATGACGTGTATAATACAGTATAAAGTTCAATTGTGATAAATAAATGTAAATATATAAAGTCCAAATATGATAAAACAAATCAATAAAAATGAATTCCATGACTCGGGTGACTGGAAGCTTATGTATATTGCACTAACCAGAAGCGCAATAAAATTGCACATTTGAGTATAATGAACCACTCCTGGCCATCTGGATTTGAATGGATATCTTAGAGGATCATGTGGCACACATCAGCACATCAGGTGATCAGCAGACTTCACTCTCCAGTTCCAGGGACATCACATCCGATAATAAGGACCAGTCATGGGCAGATAGTAATAATAGCAGGAATCCACCTTAGGGGCTTGTTAAAAAACGAGCCAGAAAAGAATCTCTGATAGTGCAGTATTTATTGAAAGCAATGGCAAAATAGTAGACAAATATATGCACTCACATGTGGCATAAAAACAACACTCTGCAGAGTGACGTCACTAGCTGGGCTCCTCTCTAACGTGTTTCGTGCTCGTGCACGTGTTCAAACGTCACACCGTCAAACGTCATGCCGGACAGGCCATGAGAAAGGCCGGTGGCCATCTTTGAAGTGGTTGCATTTACACGTCATATTTGGACGTTATCACCACCACTAATTTTAGAGCTCCATAGCGCATTTACTGCTTTATATGTGTTACATATATATATATTTATCTATCAGTGTATTACCTCCTTGGCGCTGCATTCTAAATGACAAATGCGGTTGACTGGAGTGCAGCATGGCTCTCCCCGTGTGTGGGTCAGGGGGCCCAACTTGCACATAGACCCATTGCATTCAGAAAATACCCCTGACCTTTGACCCTGAACTTGACCCCAACCAAGCTATTTTATTTTACTTTAATTGATTTTACATAGGCCTTTTTTATTTGTTTACATTATTCTTCTCTAGCATGGAGAAAAAGATATGATGTCTCTATGTCCATGAGGCCTATGGAGTACCTGAAACTAGTACAGAGATGAATTGCTCAGTGACCATCACGTATGGCAGATTTTGCCGATTGCTGTTGGTTACCAGCCAAGATATTTTCAAAGTGCTATGATCTTGTTAACCACGTGACCTCCTTCATGATCAGGGCATTTTTTGCTATTCAGCACCTAGCTGTTTTAACTGGCAATTGCTTGGTCATGCAATGCTGTACCCAAATTAAATTTATAGAATTTTGTTTCACAAAAATAGAGATTTCTTTTGATAGTATTTGCTTACCACTGGGTTTTTTATATTTTATTATATAAACGAAAAAAACCCTGAAAATTTTGAAAAAAAAAACCCTAGTATTTTCTACTTTCTGTTATAAAACATATCCGAAAAAATAAAATTTCTTCATGTAATTAGGCCAAATTGTATTCTGCTACATATCTTTGGTAAAAAAATCCCAATAAGTGCATATTAATTGGTTTGTGTGAAAGTTATAGCGTTCACAAACTATAGTATGTATACTGGAATTTTCACAGCTTTTAAGCAGCTCTGACCTTTTGACTGCCTATCACATTTTTTGAGGTGCTAAAATGCCAGGACAGTACAAGCACCCCCAAGTGACCCCATTTTGGAAAGTAGACACCCCAAGGTATTTGCTGAGAGGCATGTTGAGCCCATGGAAGCTTTTATTTTTTGCCACATATTTTTAGAAAATGATGAAAAAAAAAAAGTTCTTGTCACTTTAGATATTTCTCACACATGCCATGGATATATGTCACCATTGCATTGTCACTAGTGTCATTACTACACTGTACAGAATGTATTCACTGATCACTGTATTAGTGTCACTAGCAATGTCAGATAGCATCAGAGTCAGTTAGCTTCCCTCCAAGCCAGTGTCAGTTAGCCCCATACTGCCCACCACACTATCGCAGTTACACTGTAAGTTACTGATTACTGATATAGTGCCTGAACAGATCGGTATCCTGGTCACCATCAGAACTATACTTGTGTCCCCAATAGTATAGCATCCCCAAAAACACAGTGTTAGCATAATCAGCTGTGATCATTGCCAGCACTTGCATTTAACCCCCGCCCCACTAATGCAGTTTCAATATAATTTTTTAAATCACAACCACCTCTGATACATTTTCCACAAGATCATGCCTGATTCCCCTTGTAAGCCTGAAGGTGCTCACTGGATTTTAGGGGCCTGTACATGGCTAGGCTGCCAAAAAGTCTCTCACATGTGGTATTATCATACTCTGGAGAAGTAGCAGAATATGTTTTGGAGAGTATTTCCACAGATGCTCAATAGGGTTTAGGTCTGGAGACATGCTTGGTCAGTCCATCACCTTTACCCTCAGCTTCTTTAGCAAGGCAGTGGTTGTCTTGGAGGCATGTTTGGGGTCGTTATCATGTTGGAATACTGCCCTGCGGCCCAGTCTCCGAAGGGAGGGGATCATGCTCTGCTTCAGTATGTCACAGTACATATTGGCATTCATGGTTCCCTCAATGAAATGTAGCTCCCTAGCCTAGGCCCTCAACCCTATTGAGCATCTGTGGGGCATCCTTAAACAGAAGGTGGAGGAGCGCAAGGTCTGTAACATCCACCAGCTCTGTGATGTCGTCATGGAGGAGTGGAAGAGGACTCCAGTGGCAACCTGTGCCACTGGCAACCTGTGAAGCTCTAGTGAACTCCATGCCCAAGAGGGTTAAGGCAGTGTTGGAAAATAATGGTGGCCACACAAAATATTGACACTTAGGGCCGAATCTGAAAAGTGTACTCACTTTTATTGCCAGCGGTTTAGACATTGATGGCTGTATGTTGAGTTATTTTGAGGGGACAGCAAATTTACACTGGATACAAACTCTACACTTATATTGTAGCAGAGTGTCATTTCTTCAGTGTTGTCACATGAATAGATATAATAAAATATTTACAAAAATGTGAGGGGTGTACTCACTTCTGGGAGATACTGTAAGATCATGGCTTGGGCCAGGAAAAGAGTGGGGATGGGCTGCGCAGTGATGCTAGGGTAAGCATGGTAAAAGCTTGTCTCAGCTGTGGCATGCACATCAGGGGGGAGAGGGCACAGTTTGTCATCCTCACCCTGGACAATGAAAGACCTTAGCCTGGAACTATTTACACTATATGTGGACAACCCTCCAAAGTATTAGGTTCAGGTGTTCAGGGTACTGATAATGCCACAGACAAGTATAGTTTCCAACATTGTGAGAGTAGTTTAAGGAAGGCCTTTTTTTTTTGTTCCTGCACGGTCGTGCCCCTGTGCAGTAGTGTATGTATGTCTTGTGAAACCCTAGGCAACACAAAAAATCTGCCACCAACTCCGTCCAACCCCCCCCCCCAAAGTTGACCGCCTCCCCCCTGCTCGCCTGTCACCTTGGGAAAGAAGGAGAGAGGGAGAGAGACTCACCGTCACACCCTTCCTGTAGTCCATTCTTCTGCCCAGCCCCAGTGCCTCTCGGAAACCTCCACGGTGTGATCACCATACATAACTGAAGCAGGATAACCAGCCTCCCTTCTTCCAGGGGGCAACATCGCCCCCCCTGAAAAATGCCATCCAAGGCAAACGCCGCTGCCCCTGTGCACAAAGCGTGCTCTATAGACTGTGCCATGCTTTGTGAATGGCAGAGAGAAGTGAGAAGGAGAAAAGTCACAACACGGGAACCAGTGTCCGTCATACCTACTGTTCCAATGCATCAAAAGTGTTGGACTCTCCCCACTGTGCATATCAGTTGCACTCAGTGGAGCTGGGAGAGCTCTTGAATTAGGCCACATTAGTTTTGGTCATGTGCACTGCTCTACACACACTACAAATCCCATAGTCCATAGTCCATCTCAGACATGAGCAAGGGAGGGTGGCTAGGATCATAAACAGAGTGAGACCATAGAGAACAAATGTAGCACCTTTCTAATAGGAAATTGGATTAAAACAGAAAAAAAGGAATTTGGAGATTTGGAGGATGATGAAAGCAAAAGAAGGTACTTTTAAAAAATTAAGAATACATACGTGAATATATACACTATGCTAAAGGTGATCTCTGTCTGTTTTACAGTATACCAGAGTTGAAGTTTTGATTTTCAAAACTCTTGAGGGTCCATGCACGCTAGGAGCAGAGAAATGGCAGAAAAAGTGGCAGAAAAAATGCTCATAGTGACTCCTGTTGCACAATAGTTTAGGAGAGTTTATGGGCATTTGCTTTTATAAGTGTTTTTTCCAAAACATTCCCCTCTGCTCATTTTTCAGATTTGTGTAGCACCCTCCTAGTGCAGATAGGGGGAGCTAGACCCTAATGGTTAGACAGGAGCTGTTAGCAGCTCAGCCTTTTTTTTTCTGTCAGTGGGGTCAAATTGTGGTCAGGGTTGATAGACTTTGTAGGCCAGCTCCTCTGGAATTTCCCCTTGCTCTGTGGCTTTCGGAGGAAGGCCTTGGAGGCAGTGGATGCATCTGAGGAGTGGCTGGCTGCACTCTTTAAGGACCTCAGCCAGTCCGCAACAGAAGGCTTGGCAAGGGGCTGGGACTCCCTTACAAGTGCAGGAGCCTGCTCAGTAGCAAGAGCGTGGAGTGGATTGTGAGGAGTCAGGTGGAAGAAGGAGTAGAAAGATGTGAGTAGGAAGGCTGCCAGGAGGTCTAGTGGGATGGGGCTTGCCTGCGAGCCTGGAGCTGGAAAGGAGGAAATCTCCGGACTCACTGGCCCCCTGAAATAGGACCACCTGCATGGCAGGGATGGAGCAACCCAGCTGATAGGACTGGTAGCAGCAGCCAACGCACAAGTGGTACAGGAGAGGATCTGAGGTAGTACACCTACACCCCCTGAGCGGATAGGGGAAGGAGCACTCTGGTGGGAAACCAGATTAGTGACTGTTCAGCTCTTTAAAGGGACAGGAGCTGGATCCTATGCTCAGGGATACCTCCAGATTGCTGGGTGAAGAGGAGAAGTTCATCTAGGGTCTGGGGTGGTACACTAAGGAGTACTGGCTAGCTGTCCAAAAAGACCGTTTCTGCAGAGAAGGCTTGTAAATAGTTTCAGGAAGTTGTCCTCAGTTTGTCGGTAACCTTGGGCATCCTGTGCACCCTTAACCCTATCCCAGTTCAAATCCCCCCAATAAACAACAAAACCAGAGCTCAAGGACTAATTTCTGACCCTGGATGCAAGTTCTTTGTGAAGGTGTGTGATGCCTGGCTGTATCGGACTATAGGGGGACCCAATTCATCAGCAACTCCTAAGGGGGTAGTGCTACACTTGAAAACGCCAAATGCTCCTCAGCGCTGCATTTATGCAAGTTTATGTGTTTTTTTTCTGCCTAAAATATCCTCTCAAAAATGCACTTGTGATGTTTTTTTTCACTTCTCTGCAAATATGCCTTTAACCGCATGCCGCCCAGCCACTGTACATATACGGTGGCAGGGCGGCACTCACAGGCAAAACCCCATTTAAAACGTGTGTTTTGTAAACAAATAGGGGGCGCGCGCGAGGCACGCTGCCGCCCTATTTGTCCTGTGGATCACCGCCGCAGATGTCAGTTGCCGGGTCACAGCCGCTCATTGGCGGCTATGTCCCGGCGATCGGCGGTAAACGGTGACAGAGAGCACAACTGCAGTAGCTGTGCTGTCTGTCACCTCTCTGTCAGCTCGAGGATGAGCTGATCGAGAAAGAATAGTTTCACTTTCTCGATCAGCCTTGTCCCACCCAGTACACACCTCCGCCCCCTAGTAAAACACTCCCCTCACTCCTATAACCCTTCCCTGCTAAATAAAGTTAACCCCTTCCTCCCCATTGCCATTAGTACAGTGTCAGTTTATTTTTTTTTGCACTGATCACTGTATTAGTGTTTTTGGGGATGTCAGTGACCCCAAGTCAGTACCCCCCAATGTCAGAATGTCTGCCGCAGTCCCGCCATAAGTCGCTGGTCGCTGCCATAAGTCCCTGATCGCCGCCATAATTCGCTGATCGCCGCCATTATTAGTATAAAAAAAACCCTAAAAATCCCAGTATCTTTCCCGCCATTTGTAAACGCTATAACTTTCACGTAAACCAATTAATTTACACGTATTGGGTTTTATGACTAAATTTGATTTTTGCATTTTTTTTTTACTGGACATGTTTTATAGCAAAAAGTCCAAAATATTGTTTTTTTTCCTCAAAATTTTCAGCCTTTTTTTTCTTATAGCGCAAAAAATAAAAACCGCACAGGCGATCAAATACCACCGAAAGAAAGCTCAATTTGTGGGGAAAAAAGGATGTAAATTTCATTTATGTGCCATATTGCATGACCGGGCAATTGTCCGTTAAACTAGCGCAGCGCTGTATAGCAGAAAAATGGCGTAAATTGCAGTATTTATACCATAGTTTGTAGACGCTATAACTTCCACACAAAGCAAACAATATACACTTATTGGGATTTTTTTTTACCAAAAACATGTAGCAGAATACATTTTGGCCTAAGTTTATTACCAACTTTGAGTTTACTATTTATTTTTATAGCTGAAAATAAAAAATATTGTTTTTCTTCAAATATGTGGCGTTTTTTTGTTTATAGCGTGAAAAATAAAAACGCACAGGTGATCAAATACCACCGAAAGAAAGCTCTATTTGTGTGAAAAAAGGACGTAAATTTTGTTTGGGTGCAGCATTGCATGACCGCGCAATTATCAGTTGAATTAGTGCAGCGCCAAGTAGCAAAAAGAGGCCTGGTCATTAAGGGGGGTAAATCCTCAGGAGCTCAAGTGGTTAAACATCCCAATGTGCCTGGAAATACATATAACTTAACATAGCACTGCTTCTACAGGTTAAAGAAAGAAACACAAAATGTCTGTAGAAGCAGCAGTTTGTATGCCCAATGTGCAGAAAAGATGAAAGTCACAACTCAGAAGAAGAGGTATGACATGTCACTGCAATATGCTGTGCTTGGCATGGTGGTCAAATGCAACTATTTTTTAAAGGGGAGGGAGAGCTTTTACTTTACACTGTATATATTTAAAAAATAACTGCTGTTTGGTATAAGTTAACATTTTTCGCCTATCAATTATCAAAATAAATTGCTAGGCTTGGCAACATTATGTTGATATGAGGGCTTTTGTGGAATTACAGTTATTGCAGGTGAAATGTCACATCAACGAAAGACTGTCAAGAATGACAACTATCTGGTTTAACAGAAACCGTTTTCCTTTCTGAGTATCCATCATATGGAACACACCTATACACACATAACAACTATTTTTATCTTGAGCCTAGGTTCACTCTACAGTGGTGCGGTAAATCCCATGTGATTTGCACAGGAACCGCCATACATTTTGTGTGCCGCTATTCGCACCGCACCCGCTCCAAAAACGTGCAGGACCCTTTTTTTGTCTGCATTAGAATCGGATCGCATGGGTATTCACACTTATGTGATCCGATTCTGCACATCGCACCTAATTTTGCAGACTGATGTCGGGGTGTTGTTAACTTAACATACATACCCGCATTGGCTCGTATGAATAGGGTGCGATTGTGATGCGGTGCGGAATTAGCACTGAAAATGCTGCGAATTCTGCACCGCATCAGTGTGAACCATCTCTTAGTGACAAGTATAGCACTCACATCTTCCACAGTATAAAGACATACAGAAGCTATAACTCCAACAGAGTAATATAGCAATACAAAGAACACTAGTGGGTGTATTCAATATATTTTCATTCTTAACCTCCCTAGCGGTATGATTATTTCCGATTTTTGGTGCTGAAAGCGGTACCATTATTCTGCATGGAAATATGTAGTTTTTTTATTGTAGGCCTGTAATTTTTAGGAATAACTCACTGAAATCTGTCCGAACAAGAGTCTATTAAACATCCCGGGTATGATAAAATTTGAAACACAAAATCATAAATTATAATTTAATAAATAATCATAAAAAATAATAATATAATAATAATACATTTATTTCAATAATATAATCAAACCAAAAACACTGAAATTTGAAATATAGCGCCAAGTTCGCACATTGCTGAGCAAAGTCACAAAATTGTTTTCAGTGTCTGATGACGAATTTCCCTACGAATCATCACTCAATTCTGCAAGTGGTTCTGATTTACTATCGCTGTTCTCTAGCTGATCTAAACCCGCTTTTGACCTAAAGGGACGCTTTTTGGACGCCGTGGACTTTTCTAAGTTTCCAGGCAGAAAGAACATTCAATATGCAGACAGGGGACAGGACAGAGCACTAGGGACAAAATGTATGTGAAATGGTTTGATACAGTAATGTTTTACTATGAAAAATTGTTTTGAAAAAAATGACATTTTTTAAAAATTTTCAAATTTCCCGCCGCTGGCGGCGCCCGTACGTCCCGACGTCACAGGGACCGGAACACAGGAGCCGGATGCCGGCATCTGCCGGAGGAGATGGCTGGGGACGCTGCAGGGGACACACCGCGGGAGCGAAGGACAAGGTAAGTGCTGCAGTGACTCCCTATGCAGCGCCGCATGGTAAGCCCGAGTGTAGCTCGGGGTTACTGCTTTTGGTACTGACATTTTACCCCGAGCTACACTTGGGAATACCGTTAGGGAGGTTAAAGGATAAGTTCACCTTTGGAAACAGGTTACATATTCCACCCCTTTTTAGGGTGGAACATATAACATGTTCCCTATGCTGAAGGCGCTGACCTCCCCCCCACATAACAGAAGTACGGGGATAAGTTCCCCGTACTAGCTGTCACTTTTTAAAAACAGCACGACCGTGCAGGGCTCCACCCATACGGTCACACCATTCAGTCACAGAGTTCTGTGAATAAATGAACTACAAGTCCCGACAGGCTGTCTGCTGTCCTCAATGAGCTCCACAGCACCGTGGTAGTTCATTGAATCTTCCTGTCAGTATATCTGCTTGCTCATACATCCTGTACGGGCAAGCAGATATACTGACAGATCTGCAGGAGACCTGCATGGCATCGGTGATCTGCTGATCACTGGTGCAATGCTTCCCGAGCTCCTGCAGCCAAAAATAATCAATGCACATTTTTTTACCTGCAAAAAAATGTGTATTTATTATTTTTTGTCGAAAGGTGAACTTAGCTTTTAAAAGTATACTTTTACTACTTATTTATAGATGCTTTCCAAATGCAATCTGATAAAAAAAAAAAGCCGATTGCAAGGTGGACCTGTTCTGTGCCGGAGTTTTAGACATCAACCTAAAAGCAGTGTGCTTACATCATCTCTTTTAGCCATTTGCCCCAACCACCAGTAGTGGGTACAATGCAACACATGGCAGCATTCCAGCCAAAAGTCTCTATGATTTAAGTTGCTTCCACACTGCAGCACATGTATTTTTACATTGCAGCACTTAGAAAAAAAAGCACTATGCGCTTTTAAAAAAACGCATAGCCCATTTTAAATGTTGTGCATGCAGCACATAAAGTCGTGAATAGCTGGTAGTTAAGGACACCATTGGGGCTGGCTCCTTAACAACTAGCTATTCATTGGTTGTTAAGGATGCCGGCAGGTGGTTGTTAAAGAGCAGGAACCCGATGGCGTCCTTAACAACCAGTGATAATGCCTTCCCCATGGTCAGCAAGCTCCAGCTCAGGAGCGATGCTACCACCGGAAGGGGGAGGAGGCAGAGAGACACAGGGAGGCACAGCAAGGTGCAAAGGCTCCCAGACTCTGAGAGGAGTAGATGGGGGAAGGTCAAATCTGATTGGAGGAGGCAGGAGAAGGCCAGACTGAGCTTTTACCATCTCCTTAACAATCAGTTATTCACTGGCATTTAAGGTCGACGCTCCTTAACAACCAACAAAAACACACCTAAATACGCACACTGGGTATGTTTTTAGGTGCATTTTTGTTGCAGTTCCCATTGACTGTAATGGAAGGTGCATTTCTGGTGCGCTTCTAAAAAGTACTTTTCAAACTGCAGTGCAAATGCAGCACAGCAATGTGAAAAGTCTCATAGGCTTTAAGGGCAAATCATTTTTGATGCACTTTTGTCCCATTGGAAAAGTGCGTTCCAGCGTGGCAAAAGCACATCAATGGGAAAGGACCCTAAGTGATGTTAGTGTGAAATGCGCAGTAAGCCTTTTCCCTTCTTTTGTACCTGCTACACTATATTGATTAGTACTAATAAAGAAGTTACATTTTTGCTGGGGTGCAGTCACCTATTACATTGTGCATACATTTAGTTAAGAGGTGAACATGTAGTGTTGGGTTTTATGCTCGATTCGAACATAGTATAGGAGTAGAATGTATCCCATACTTTACATGGAGGGGCAGTATCTGGGGGCCCCCTTGTTAAAGGGGGCTTCCAGATTCCGATAAGCCCCCCACCACCAGCTATGGTTGTGGGGAAGAGGCCCTTGTCCCCATCAACATGAGGACAAGGTGCTTTGGGGGGGGGAACCCCCCTACCCCAAAGCACCCCCATGTTAAGGGTATGTGGCTTGGTATGATTCAGGAGGGGGAGCTGCTCGTTCACCCCCCCCCCCCCATTTCCTGACCTGCCAGGCTGCATGCTCGGATGCGCACACGTTTTTCTCTTAATTTTTCAATTGCTGGCCAATGACAGCTGCAACTCAGATGAAGTAAGATACCAGTTAGTGAACTGTCCCTTTTCGAAGGTCGCGGTCGAACTTTCCTAGGTTTGAATGTTCGACCGCGAACCGAACAGATGGGTGTTCAGCCCATCACTATGTACATGCACCCAGCATGAGTGCAGGCAACAGACTGGGAGTGGAATTTCATGCATTCTTACACTCCAAGAGGGCAACTGAATTTTTGTGTGTGGAAAGTGCACTCCTTTTTTATGTGCAGTAACCTGTATCAAGATGAAATATAATTGTTTTTTATGGATTAGTGCATTTTGCTCTTCTCCACTTTTTTCTACCTCATGCATCTTACTCTAGGTTAGCGACACCTCCTATCATAGTTAATGGGCCAAAAATATAGTTCATGAAATAGTAGGGGTTGGGTCAAAACAGGTTGCTGTTTTGTTTCAGGTTGGTTGCTGTTGACATGGTGCCCTGCAATTTTCATGTAAACTATGACCAGCGTCCTTTTAGCCCTCTCTGGCCCACCCCGAACTACCTTAAGTGCAATACTACTGACCCATTAGACAGAATTTCAAGGCCAGGTGTACGATAATACAGAGACAGAACTCCTTTTGCATACTGTATAGTTTATGGGCAAGTTTACTAAATAACCAGGAATAAGGGTTTTTGGTGTCCTGGGACATTCTACAGGAGGTTTACACTGATGAGGCACTTAGACATGTCTGCAACTTGACGTGTCAGCTTAGTAACTTTTGGGGTCAAAGAAGAAGAATATATTTGATACGGCTTTGAATGAGGTACAACATTTGCATAAAAAGATTTATTGCAGAATAGATGAAAATCTTTTATACATAAATAGAGCAATTTATAAAAAGCCAAGCTGATTTGTAAACACTATCATATTTTGATATACAATCTATATGATATTCACATAATAATACATGTATAAATTCTATTTTTCCAAGTATTTGACAAAAAAAATAATGAGTATAGCCTTTGGCTCGACATGTTTTGTTACAATAATCTCACTTCTTCAGGAGCAGATGACCAATATAAAGTCTGTAAGCCTAGAAAACAGTATCATAGAGTGTGTTCACAAAATCCCCTCAAAACAGTGGGAGGGTAGAGATGGTGTAGTATTTATACATACTGTATATGTAAATGTCCATTGATAGAACAATACTTACAAATCAGCTATAAAAATAACTAATAACACCTCCAATCACTTATGTCAATTTCTGACTTTTTATCTACAGTATATTATTATTGTGGTAGTATATGTATGCTGTGTCTGTTGGTATTTGATTATATATATTAAAATGGGAAGGTGCTAGACACTATACACTATATTGCCAAAAGTATTGGGACACCTCTCCAAATCATTATATTCAGGTGTTCTAATCACCTCCATGCCACAAGTGTATAAAATCAAGCACCTAGGCATGCAGACTGCTTCTACAAACATTTGTGAAAGAATAGCACCTGTGCAATAAGTCCATCCATGAAATTTCCTTGCTACTGAATATTCCACAGTCAACTGTTAGTGGTATTATAACAAAGTGGAAGCAACTGGGAACAGCAGCAACTCAGCCACGATGTGGTAGGCCACGTAAAATGACAGAGCGGGGGTGAGCGCATGCTGAAGCGCACAGTGCGCAGAAGTCGCTAACTGCAGAGTCAATAGCTAAAGATTTCCAAACTTCATGTGGCCTTCAGATTAGCACAACAGTGTGTGGAGAGCTTCATGGAATGGGTTTCCATGGCCGAGCAGCTGTATCCAAGCCTTACATCACCAAGTGCACTGCAAAGCGTCGGATTCAGTGGTGTAAAGCTCACCACAGCTGGACCAAAGAATGTACCCATTGTTATGTTTTGTCAAATACTTGGCAAAATAGAATTTATACACCTATTTTTAAGTGAATATCATATATATTGTATACTGATATATGGTAGTGTTTATAAATCAACTTGTCTTTTTAGAAATTGCTCTATTAATGTATAGAAGATTTTCATCTATTGTGCAATAAATCTTTTTATGCAAATGTTGTATCTCATTCAAAGTTGCATTAAATATGTTCTTATTCTTTGTCTATGCAATATGCAAAACGGGATGGAGGCACAACGTTATTAGGCACCAGCTCACAATTTTATTGTTTATTTGAAACTTTTAAGGACCAGGGGGCATTTTCAGGGATAAGTCTTACCATAGGAGTGAGAAGATTGCCCAGTAGAGTTTATGATTTGGCAATGGCAGCTCACCCACTTGCTTGTAATTTAAGTCGCTGCACCAGGAGAATAGAGTGCATGGTCACATGCCCAAAAGCAATGGAAAATATCAAAAGGATTGATAAATATTATAGAAAAGGCCCAGTTTGTTCAGATTAAATTTAAACCATGCTAACATGTTTTGGGGGAATTTCTTTATTTATTGTATCCTTATTCACTCACTATGTACAAGAAACTCCACCAGGAATACATACAAAAAAATGTGCTTTAAATATACTGGACCATTTATGGAATATTTATCTAGATGTGCTGTCAGTGATGGACTAGGTCACCAAACGGACCCTGTGCCAGACCAATGTTTCCCCCATCGCATACACATATTTATTGTGTATGGATTTGTAACTTGACAGAAGTGAATTGTGTCCAGAGCTATGTGACAGTGGGAGGGGTTCCCAATACAGATCTAGTGTACATGGTGTTATATGGAAGCCCAGGATCATCGTCAGCCATTTGTAAAAAGTGATAGGCTTTATTGGAATATGCAAACAGTCCAAACAAAATAGCTTGCTTTAGCAAAAAAAAACAAAAAAAAAAAAACACTAAACAATCCATAAGCACTTTGGATCCTGTAGCAGTATCCTTGATTGGAGAGAAATTGGGAATGGCCAGGAACTATAGATATTTATAAGAGCAGACCCAGTCTCTACAGGAACCCCTGGCACTTGACTCCCTCTAGTACATGCATACCTGGGATCCCAAGCAAGGCCCTACTCACAATATTCTTGGAGAGTTGTCTGCCACCCAACTTTCACTTGACTCATTTCAGTGAGGAAGACAGAAGATCGTTCTCCAGACCAGTGTCCCAGGCAGCAGAAATCCTTTAGCAAAATTTTCTCTAGGCCCTCAACCCAGTGGTTGTCGAGGCTCAAACTGCAAATCTTCTCTCACACTAGCTACCTCCCAGGGGCATGTATTGCTATGGCCGTTTTAGTGATTTTTTTTCATAGCATAAATATGGAGTGTAGTGCTACCCCCTTGAGAGCAGCTGGTTTTGAGTCCCCCTTATTTCCTGCACAGCCAGGCTACATGCATTTTTCAGACACAAGAAACAGTCCATGGGCTTGGTTTTTTTGTATTTATTAGGGAATGTAAGTTATAGGGATAAGGTAAAGGGATTATGGGATGCCCAACTTGATTGAAGAATAACAAATGAGGATACTTTCCTTCTCTAGAGTACTACAAAAATGGCAGATATTTGACTGTGTTCCAGCTGGAACCATGACAGCCCTTAGCAAAGTGACAGCTTTCAGGAGCCCTGAGTCCCCTTGAGTGGAATTTTAGCAAAGTCACAATATGTAGGAGCTCTTAGTCCCCTAAGTGAACAAAAGACCAGCCCACCTGGCTATTATAATATTTATATACATTATATAGTGCCAAAAAGTTTGCTTAGCGCTGTACATTATAGTGGGGGACAGTACATGAGACAATACAGTAACAAGACAAAGCATGAGGGGTTCAAGGGCCCTACTCTTTCGAGCTTACAATCTAGGAGATGGTATCTGATCCCAGGGCAAGGGATTGGGTAAGTTATAAACTGTCCCCTGAAGACTTGCCAAGAACTTGCATCCAGCAGACTTCTCCCTTATAGGCCCAGGGGGTATAGTGGTTGTCACACTGTCCTTGTCCTGCAGCTGTGGATAGAACTGCTTTCAGGCCTTCCACTGGGCTAGATCTTCTCCAAGCTATGCAGGCTGCCCTTCCCTGGTGGACTGCAGGGCAGTGGAGCTCCCTCCTTCAGCTTTCCTCTTTCCTCCAGCCTGGCGGCAGAACCCCCCTTGCTCCTGGGCCCTCTTCCAGGGGAAGCTTCTCCAAGCTTCTAGAGCAGGAGGGGGGGGGGGGGGGTGTATCAGAAGACTGACCTGTAGAGCCCTCCAGCTTAACCTGAAGTAACCCTCTGTCTAACCCCAGGCTTCTAGCAGGCCTCTTACACTCTACAAATTATTTACACTAGAGGGCGCTACATGCGTAACATTTTAAGATCATGTATTGTTTAGAAGTTAAGATTCCCCTATTCATGTGCTAACAAACCTGTTAGACTGCTTCATAAGTTCAGGACAGGAAGTGATGCTACAGGAAGTAGGGGGAGGGAAAATGACTTGAACAAGCCATGTGGTGAGAAACAAAGAAACAGTGTTGATAGGGCTCCAAGAAGCAAGGCGCAGTATAGACGAAGTTTCCATCACCAAAAAAAAAGTTAAGAAGCTGTTTAGTATACTTATTTCTTACATTGTCCATGCTAATTTGCTGGGAAGGATAGATAGTTTGGGCATGTGTATGTTGTATGCATATTTTGTGATACTTTGTATACCGTGAATTGGTTTTCTTCCAGTTGTATATCCATTTTTTCTGTTTACTAAAAGCAAATGAATATGCACCACAGTGGTTTTTATGTTATTATTATTATACAGGATTTATATAGAGCCAACAGTTTGCTCAGCACTTTACAATATAAAGGGAGACAATACAGCAACAATAGAGTTCAATACAAGAGGGATAGGAGGGCCCTGCTCCTTGGAGCTTACAATCTAGGATTCCTTGCTTATACTGCAAATAATTATTTGCGTATGGTTATAACCATACGCAAAACAGGGCAGCAGCCCCAGGAGAACTGGAACCCTCCTTGAAGAGGAAAGAACACTTTGGAAAGGCCTCCCAAATATTTATAATCTCCCCAGCCACCTTCTGGATGCCTTCTTTCAGTACATTCATACTGGACATTTCTCCCAAAAGCATGAGAGAGAAATCAAACACCTAGCTAGGATACTCTGAGCAGGCAAAAATAATAGATTACTGCTCCACTGACTGCAGTGAAGCCAAACACTAAACTAAACCTAGCAGCTGAATTAGAGGATGTTGCTACTATATATATATATATGTTTCTGAATTTACATAGACTGGTAAGGAGAACAACAAAAGAGAAGCGCACCAACCTTGCGCATTACCTCAGTAACCAAAATTTATTAAATAAAAGAATGGTACTCACAAACAGTGAATAAAAACAAGCATGTAAGTCCTCAAGGGGACTTTAGAGGCAAGATGCCAATGCGAATCCCATCATGGAGGAAGCCACTCAGTACCTCTGACGCGCTTCGAAGGACATGCCTTCTTCCTCAGAGCTCGCTTCTCTTTTGTTGTTCTCCTTCACAGTTTTGTTTGGGCATCCCCAGCCTTGGTGTGGAGCTGCACGACCTTGTCTATTCCGGTGGTCCCTTCCTTTTTGGAGTTTGATTCCATCAACTCACCACCGGCCTGGGTCCCGGAGCGCAGGAGTTATTGCATTTGGTTTACATAGACTGGTAACAGGCCATTTACACATTAAAAGACTAGTGGGGGTAGACTTGCTGACTCTTCACCTGCTAATTCTATTCAAATGGGTAATTGTTAATTGTTTACTGTCTGGGTGCACATGGTATCAGCAGGAACTGGACATTATTTTGAATTTAATATATTCAACTGTCCTTCTGACAGAAGCTGATCTAAGGACCGGCTTTTGTCAAAGGGACATGCTGTAAAACCAGAATCCGATCAGCGCTTGCAGCCCATGACTGATTATAATATTCTGGCAGGTGGGCAGTCCTCCTATCAGAACACAAAGCCACAGCGGGAGAGATCGCTGTGCTTACATGGTTTAGTTAGTACGGCGATCTCTCAATTATTTTTCGCTCAGCCCGCTGGGTTGAATAAAAATGTATGTGTGTATCCAGCATTAGGAAATAAGGGTTGTAAACACTACAGTTGGCCTTAAATGGCATTTTCAGTACCTGCAAATAAGGTCTTTTCATCTTGTTTAACAAGAAGATCAAATGTGTGTGATCAACCAATCAACTGCCTTTACATTTTAGTAAATAAGGAAAAAACTGTATATCAAGAAAAGATTTTGATTGCTAGGACAGTATTTTTGAAAGGAATGATGTAGAACAGGGATGTCAAACTCAATTTTATCACGGTATGGTTGCCTTCAAAGGGCCAGTTGTATCTGTGGTGCACTATGTAGAAAATGCAGGGTTTAGGGGTGCGCTGTGTATAGAGTGCAGCGTGTGTAACCCCCCCCCCCGCAAGCTTCCTTGCATCCCTCTCTCCTACCTGTCCCGACTCCAGTATCTCCCTGTGTAGGCGGTGGGTCATTCTCTCCCTCAAATTCTGGAGATCTGTCCCCACCGTGAGCATGTGCAGGAATCTGTTAGATCTGTGAGCTGCTGAGCAAAGCTGTCCCTTGTAAACACAGAAGACAAGTGAAAGCGGAGAGTTGGAGTGCAGGATGATAGCCGGAGGTGGCAGAATGGAGTTCCGCCGCATTCGTACTGCAAAACTGGGTGTGAGGGCCACATGACAAGGCCTGGCAGGCCTAATTCAGCCTGCAGGCCTTATGTTTGACATATATGATCAAGGATATAGTATACATTTTTGCATGCGTGGCAGCCACATAGGTCCGTAATATAGATTTGACATATATGCTGGATGGTTTCTGCCTGGAAAATTGTTTGGGTTGGAGGAGTTTGCTTTCTACACTTGCCTGCATACTCCTGTTTGCACAAAACTAATAATTACATTAAACTAATAGTCGTTATTTATGTTGGGTGCAGGGGCGGACTGACAGCTCACGGGGCCCCCGGGCAATAGGGGATCATGGGACCCCTGTGTCCTTGCCCAAACTCAAATAAGCCTATGAAAAAGGTACCAGAGGCATCTCATGGGGCCCCCTACTGACCCCGGGCCCTCGGGCAGTGCCCGGGTTTCCAAATGGTCAGTCCGCCCCTGGTTGGGTGTCAACAACACCCATGTGCTCCAGGGGTTCCAAAGAGGAGGCTTTCACAGTCAGCAAACAGTGGCTGAATCTCATATTTAATTCACCCTTCTCATTCAGGTGTATCCAGCTCTCCTACTCACTGCCAGTTGCTGGCTGTTTCCTCTTCCTTTTCTGGACTTCAAGGCATTTGAGTTAACCATTTTGTAATAAATATCTGTTGTCGTTGGGTTTCTGGTGCTGACTGATCACGTTTTCAGATGGCTTTTTAGTTGCAGCAGGCCAATTTCTCCAGTTGTATCTTCTATCTTGCTGCAATTTGACATTGATTGTTGTGGTATTATTCTCTATGCACCTGGCAACTTCTAGAATATTTATACACTTACAGCAGGATCCAAAAGTTCCAAGCTGAATTAATGATAGATTGTTTGGAATAAAGTTCAATAGCTGGCTGGTATCACTGTCAGAGATTATAAAATTGGTTTGATTGATAAACCGGTATACTCCCGAGTGAATAAAAACTATACTATTTATAGAATATTTCTACTCGCTATATACAGAAAAAGTCCTCAACATTCGACTATGTCATTTTTATCACCACAGGCAAAACTTAAAGCCATGGGGCCCTAGCTGAAATCATCTTAACATGGCCATTTTAGCAATGATTCTGAGATATAAAATTTAATTTCCTAATCTCTCAAGTGCTAAGAACAATGTAATTAATTTTTAACATAATGATTTCCTGATTGGTGATCATAGACGGAACTGTGATTATAGGCTTTACCATAAATCCCAACTTTCTGAGATGGCACAGAGGGACACCTAAGAAAATTGGGAGTGAATTAACAGAAATGGTGGTAGTTAAACAGGTGTTCATTAATATTTGTGGAATAGAAAAAGAAAAACAGACTGCAGAAAATACTTTGTAATGACAGCATTTTTATTCGGCTTTAACTCCAAAGACATGCTGGTAGGTTAATTGGTTCCTGTCTAAATTTGCCCTAGTATATGTATGTATGGATGTGAGATAGGGACCTTAGATGGTATGTTCCTTGAGGGTTAGGGACTGATGTGAATGTACAATATATACATTGTAAGAGGTGCGTATAAGTACCAGCAATAAATAATAAGTAATAAGATCATTTAAATTTACTACCATTGGGTAACAAGATACCACTCCCACATTCCAAGTTAGAAGAGACTGCTGACATGTTTCAAGAGAATGCAAACATTACATTTTCTGGGTGCCCAGATGATAAACATATATTTCTGATTGTCTCCATGACTTAACAGAGTAGAGTAGTCTCCACTTCCTTCAACCCCTGTTTGACACATATGCTAATACATTTTTCTTTAACTCCAATTTTTCTATTCTTGCTTTTTCTGCTTGGATTATCACTTGCAAGTTGTTTGATGATAAATACATGTGATAGATAATATGTAATTTTATGTTTGCTACAAAATAAAAGATGTTCCCAGATCTTGCGCTGTATTTCTTTGATGGAAAACATGTTAGTTGTTCGAATACAGTGTTCATGTATTTTGCAACAGCTACTTCAGTGTTCAGTAGAGATATATTCTTCAACCAGTACATGGCAGTGTTTATAAGTTTGTAGCTGCATCTATGGTAAAACTATGTCTTTTCTCTGAATAAAAGTACCTGTTTCTTGTTTGTAGAGAAGCAGCACATAAACATATGTGAAGTGTGCCCTGTCTGTTCTGTAGGGCTGTATATAGAATCGCTAACAAATTATAGGCTCAGACACCCAGGCACAGTCTGCCACAACAAATGAGTGCAAGATACAGCAACAGAAAGAAGACTGCAACAAAATAAAAAGAAAAACAGCCAGTAACACAGCTGCAACAAAGCTTTCATTTGCAAATCTGACAAACCAGAACTACCAGTCTCAGAAATTCAAGATGAAAATTCTGCTACTAAGAGAAGGTATGTGGAAATGTATAAATGAAGTCAGGCCAGAACAGCCTTAAGATGAGTGCATAGACAAAGATCAGAAAGCTCAGAGCACAATCTCTCTTAGCATAGAAGCTGATCAAATTGCATATATATGTAAATGTGAAACTGCTAATGAAATGTGGGAAGGATTACAAAAGGTGTATGAAAGTGGTAATCTCAGCAATAAAATGTATTTGACTAGACACCTATACCAAACCAAGCTGATGAAAGGCCAGGATATACAGGATTACATATGGCACACCTTGGAAATTGTTGAACTCTTCAGAGGTATAGGAGAAGAAATAAAAGATTTTCATAATATAGCATGGTGGTTTACCAGAAAGCTGTGACATGCTTGTCACAGCACTTGATGCACACCCAGATAATGAACTGATATTGGAATATGTTAAGGGCAAGCTTATGGAAGAATTTAAGCATAAAACAGAAAGCATTATTAGTGACGTTGCTTCAGTAACAGAGTCTGGTTTAGGACTAGTTCACACTAGATGCAGTTCAGTGTGTTTTTTTCTGCATCAAAAATGCATGCACAGTGTTTTCCATGTATTCCAATGGCCCCAGTTCAAACCAGTGAAGTCAGTTCCAGTCAGTTTCCGGTGCAGAAAAAAAGTAGAACATGCTGTATTTTTTCTTCACAGAACCATACTAGAACATAGAAAACTGCATCAAAACTGCACTGGAACAGAGTGTGCTGTGAACTCTAAGCAAATATGTATCTGGAATGCATCCGCAGTACGTTTATTTGGTGAGAACTGGCCCCGAAAGACAAAAAATAGGAATAAAAACAGAAACATACAAAAGAAACACGTGAATGCTTTGTGTGCACAAAACAAGTTCATTTAAAAGCAGATTGCAGAATCTGGAAAGCTAGAATGCTAAAATTATCGACTAATCTGCAATGAGGTGGTTAATACTGCCAAGGAGAAAAAAAACATTCAAACTGCATTCACACATGGCACAGACGACTTGGGCATGGAAGTTCTGACATAATAAAGAAAAAAACTGAGAATGACTATGCAAGTGCAAATAAAATTAGCCCATGTGAACAAACAATGAAATGCACCAGCTGTACAAAAGGAAAAATGACAAGAAAGGCCTTTCTAAAGCAGAGTAACAGCAGAACTAAGAAACCTCTGGACTTAATTCATTCAAATCCTTGCAGTCCAATGAAAAAATTGACTCCAAGAAAGAAGAGGTATTTTCTCACTTTTATAGATGATTACTCCAGGTATGCAACACTATGCCTGGTACACAACAAAAGTGAAGTACCAGAGAAACTTGAGCAGTATTTGGCTTGTGTAAGCAACAAATCTGACAAAATGCTGAGTGTATTGCGCACAGACAATGGAACTGAATATATGGGTGACAACACACAGGCGATTCTCAGTCATGGCATAATATTTCAACTACTTTACCATACAACCCAGAACAAACCAGGATTGCAGAAAGGATGAACTGAGCTCTATGTGAGAGTGGAAGAACCATGCTGTTTGATGCAGATATGCTACCACATACTCGTGGGAGAACATTATAACTGCATGCCATCTCCAAAATCAACTACCAAGAAAATCACCTGAGAAAGCTCCATATGAACTGTGGAATAGAAAAGTCCAAATCTAAATATTTCTGACAGCAAAGCCTATGTGCACATCTCAAAATAAAAACGTACAAATATGGATGCTCACGTAAAGAAAGTTGTACTTGGGTAGAGTGAATCTCAAAAATGATACACCAAGACACAAACAAGCTAGCCCTCAGAAGCAGTGTAATTGTCAGTGAAACTTCAATGTGTTCAACATTTCATGAATTAACCCAAACGCTTCAAACTGAGAGAAATTCCACATCAGTGTCACATGAAGATAAGCAACAAAGTGACACAGAAATAGAAATTAACGGAGAAAATCCAAATATTGTAAAATAAACCAGGCCACAAGAGGCTTCAATCAGGAAATCCACCAGAAGCAATAAAGGCATCCCAGCCAAACGTCTGACCTATGCTGCTCACGTAGCATTTGAACCAGAGCCAGATTCATGGGATGAGAAGCAAAGACTTCCAACCCAGGAGAAACAAAAGTGGATCAGATGATTGCAAGAAGCAGATTTATAGAACTTAGATTCGAAATGCGACTAATATAAGGAGTAGTAGTTAAGTGTTGGAACGCACTGTTCTTATATTTTGCAACAACTACTTCAGTGTTCAGTAGAGATATATTCTCTATATCAGTAGATGGCAGTATTTATACGTTTCTATTAGAGATGAGCGAAGAAATGAAAAATTCGATTCGACTGATTCGGCGAATTCGTGGACAATATTCGATTCGAGTCGAATAAATTCGCTGTGAATTTAACTTAAAAAAGGGTGTTTCTAGGCTTCAGAGAGACTTAATATTAGTGCAGAACACTGTACCTTTAATTTAAATGCCCTTGGAGTCTGCTGGGGAAGAGAAATAATACTGTCTGTCAGTATGACATGCAGATGAGTGCCGTCGATCTTAGAATCACTGCACACTTCACTCCTTTGGCCAGTCACGGGGCCAAAACCAGTGTTTGGAGCCACAGTGTGGCGGTGGAGGCAGCAGCAATGGGAGGCCATACAGCAACCTATGACAAAATGGAAACCAGCAGGAGCGTGAGGAGACCTGAAAGTGGCACATGGCAGAGTGGGAGCAATGGGAGGCGGTACAGGGACCCAGGTCACACTGTGGGCCCAGCAGCAGCGTGACCAGGCGGTACGGGGGCCCATGGCCGATATGGGGCTTGGTGGCACCTATGGAAGGCCTGTAATCTGCCAGCGACCTATGACAAAATGGACAACCGCAGGAGTGTGAGGAGATTTCAAAGTGGCACATGGCAGAGTGGAAGCAATGGGAGGCCGTACAGGGACCCAGGTCACACTGTGGGCTCAGCAGCAGCGTGACCAGGAGGTACGGGGGCCCATGGTCGATATGGGGCCTGGCGGCACCTATGGAAGGCCGCTAATCTGCCAGCAACCTATGACAAAATGGACAACCGCAGGAGTGTGAGGAGATTTCAAAGAGGTACATGGCAGAGTGGAAGCAATGGGAGGCCGTACAGGGACCCAGGTCACACTGTGGGACCAGCATCAGCGTGAACAGGCGGTACGGGGGCCCATGGCCGATTTGACCTCATTCATCCCATAGTCCTGCCGACTCACGAATAGCGTGGCCTCCTCAAAGGGCCTGAGCAAGCGCAGGTGTCACACATGAGCTGACAATGGCTGACATCTAAGTTACACAGGGAGTACCTTTATCCGCTTTTAACATCAGGAAATCTGTGATGGCCTTTAGCTGTTCGTAAAGGCGGTCTAACATATGTAGGGTTGAATTACACCTTGTTGCAACGTCACAGCATGAGGAGTCGGTACGGGGGCCCATGGCAGATTACATGTCTGGCAGCAGCAATGGGAGGCCCGTAATCTGCCAGCACCCTATGTCAAAAAATTTAACACACCAGCAGTGTGAAGAGACCTGAAAGTGGCACATGGCAGCAGAGTGTGGCGATGGAGACAGCAGCAATGGGAGGCCGTACAGGGACCCATGAGAGACTCTGGACTTGGCAGCAGCATGAGGAGGCGGTATATAGGGGCCCATGGCAGATTAGGGGCCTGGCAGCAGCTATGTGAGGCCCGTAATCTGCCTGCACCCTATGTCAAAAAATTAAACACACCAGCAGTGTGAAGAGACCTGAAAGTGGCACATGGCAGCAGAGTGTGGCGATGGAGACAGCAGCAATGGGAGGCCGTACAGGGACCCATGAGAGACTCTAGACTTGGCAGCAGCATGAGGAGGCGGTATATAGGGGCCCATGGCAGATTAGGGGCCTGGCAGCAGCTATGTGAGGCCCGTAATCTGCCTGCACCCTATGTCAAAAAATTAAACACACCAGCAGTGTGAAGAGACCTGAAAGTGGCACATGGCAGCAGAGTGTGGCGATGGAGACAGCAACAATGGGAGGCCGTACAGGGACCCATGAGAGACTCTGGACTTGGCAGCAGCATGAGGAGGCGGTATATAGGGGCCCATGGCAGATTAGGGGCCTGGCAGCAGCTATGTGAGGCCCGTAATCTGCCTGCACCCTATGTCAAAAAATTTAACACACCAGCAGTGTGAAGAGACCTGAAAGTGGCACATGGCAGCAGAGTGTGGCGATGGAGACAGCAGCAATGGGAGGCCGTACAGGGACCCATGAGAGACTCTGGACTTGGCAGCAGCATGAGGAGGCGGTATATAGGGGCCCATGGCAGATTAGGGGCCTGGCAGCAGCTATGTGAGGCCCGTAATCTGCCTGCACCCTATGTCAAAAAATTTAACACACCAGCAGTGTGAAGAGACCTGAAAGTGGCACATGGCAGCAGAGTGTGGCGATGGAGACAGCAGCAATGGGAGGCCGTACAGGGACCCATGAGAGACTCTAGACTTGGCAGCAGCATGAGGAGGCGGTATATAGGGGCCCATGGCAGATTAGGGGCCTGGCAGCAGCTATGTGAGGCCCGTAATCTGCCTGCACCCTATGTCAAAAAATTAAACACACCAGCAGTGTGAAGAGACCTGAAAGTGGCACATGGCAGCAGAGTGTGGCGATGGAGACAGCAGCAATGGGAGGCCGTACAGGGACCCATGAGAGACTCTAGACTTGGCAGCAGCATGAGGAGGCGGTATATAGGGGCCCATGGCAGATTAGGGGCCTGGCAGCAGCTATGTGAGGCCCGTAATCTGCCTGCACCCTATGTCAAAAAATTTAACACACCAGCAGTGTGAAGAGACCTGAAAGTGGCACATGGCAGCAGAGTGTGGCGATGGAGACAGCAGCAATGGGAGGCCGTACAGGGACCCATGAGAGACTCTGGACTTGGCAGCAGCATGAGGAGGCGGTATATAGGGGCCCATGGCAGATTAGGGGCCTGGCAGCAGCTATGTGAGGCCCGTAATCTGCCTGCACCCTATGTCAAAAAATTAAACACACCAGCAGTGTGAAGAGACCTGAAAGTGGCACATGGCAGCAGAGTGTGGCGATGGAGACAGCAGCAATGGGAGGCCGTACAGGGACCCATGAGAGACTCTAGACTTGGCAGCAGCATGAGGAGGCGGTATATAGGGGCCCATGGCAGATTAGGGGCCTGGCAGCAGCTATGTGAGGCCCGTAATCTGCCTGCACCCTATGTCAAAAAATTAAACACACCAGCAGTGTGAAGAGACCTGAAAGTGGCACATGGCAGCAGAGTGTGGCGATGGAGACAGCAGCAATGGGAGGCCGTACAGGGACCCATGAGAGACTCTGGACTTGGCAGCAGCATGAGGAGGCGGTATATAGGGGCCCATGGCAGATTAGGGGCCTGGCAGCAGCTATGTGAGGCCCGTAATCTGCCTGCACCCTATGTCAAAAAATTAAACACACCAGCAGTGTGAAGAGACCTGAAAGTGGCACATGGCAGAGTGTGGCGATGGAGACAGCAGCAATGGGAGGCCGTACAGGGACCCATGACAGACTCTAGACTTGGCAGCAGCATGAGGAGGCGGTTTATAGGGGCCCATGGCAGATTAGGGGCCTGGCAGCAGCTATGTGAGGCCCGTAATCTGCCTGCACCCTATGTCAAAAAATTTAACACACCAGCAGTGTGAAGAGACCTGAAAGTGGCACATGGCAGCAGAGTGTGGCGATGGAGACAGCAGCAATGGGAGGCCGTACAGGGACCCATGAGAGACTCTGGACTTGGCAGCAGCATGAGGAGGCGGTATATAGGGGCCCATGGCAGATTAGGGGCCTGGCAGCAGCTATGTGAGGCCCGTTATCTTGCAGCACCCTATGTCAAAAAATTAAACACACCAGCAGTGTGAAGAGACCTGAAAGTGGCACATGGCAGCAGAGTGTGGCGATGGAGACAGCAGCAATGGGAGGCCGTACAGGGACCCATGAGAGACTCTAGACTTGGCAGCAGCATGAGGAGGCGGTATATAGGGGCCCATGGCAGATTAGGGGCCTGGCAGCAGCTATGTGAGGCCCGTAATCTGCCTGCACCCTATGTCAAAAAATTAAACACACCAGCAGTGTGAAGAGACCTGAAAGTGGCACATGGCAGCAGCGTGTGGCGATGGAGACAGCAGCAATGGGAGGCCGTACAGGGACCCATGAGAGACTCTAGACTTGGCAGCAGCATGAGGAGGCGGTATATAGGGGCCCATGGCAGATTAGGGGCCTGGCAGCAGCTATGTGAGGCCCGTAATCTGCCTGCACCCTATGTCAAAAAATTTAACACACCAGCAGTGTGAAGAGACCTGAAAGTGGCACATGGCAGCAGAGTGTGGCGATGGAGACAGCAGCAATGGGAGGCCGTACAGGGACCCATGAGAGACTCTAGACTTGGCAGCAGCATGAGGAGGCGGTTTATAGGGGCCCATGGCAGATTAGGGGCCTGGCAGCAGCTATGTGAGGCCCGTAATCTGCCTGCACCCTATGTCAAAAAATTTAACACACCAGCAGTGTGAAGAGACCTGAAAGTGGCACATGGCAGCAGAGTGTGGCGATGGAGACAGCAGCAATGGGAGGCCGTACAGGGACCCATGAGAGACTCTGGACTTGGCAGCAGCATGAGGAGGCGGTATATAGGGGCCCATGGCAGATTAGGGGCCTGGCAGCAGCTATGTGAGGCCCGTAATCTGCCTGCACCCTATGTCAAAAAATTAAACACACCAGCAGTGTGAAGAGACCTGAAAGTGGCACATGGCAGCAGAGTGTGGCGATGGAGACAGCAGCAATGGGAGGCCGTACAGGGACCCATGAGAGACTCTAGACCTAGCAGCAGCATGAGGAGGCGGTATATAGGGGCCTATGGCAGATTAGGGGCCTGGCAGCAGCTATAGGAGGCCCGTAATCTGCCAGCACCCTATGTCAAAAAATTAAACACACCAGCAGTGTGAGGAGACCTGAAAGTGGCACATGTTTGAGGCATGATTCATGGCGGATTTAGTCAGTTGTGTCAGGAACTGGTGGTTTGAAATCCAGACTAATCCACGCCTGATTCATTTTCACAAACGTGAGTCTCTCCACACTTTGGGTGGACAGTCGTGTCCTCCGCGGAGTTACAATACCTCCTGCCGCACTAAACACGCGCTCCGATGCCACGCTACTGGCCGGGCATGACAGCCTTTCAAGGGCAAATTCAGCTAGTTGGGGCCAAAGGTCAAGTTTCGTTGCCCAGTAGTCAAGGGGATTGTCTACCTCGGTTGGCAGGGTGCTGTCCAAGTAGGCCCAAGCCTGTTGTTTGAGCTCCTGCTCCAGGTCCACCTGATGCTGCTGCTGCTGCTGCGGCTGGTTAGTAGTTTCCTCACTGCGCTGGTGAAGAAAGCTACTCATCATCGACTGCAGACTTAGGCAGCCACTGCTGGTGGAGCTGCCACTGCTCCTACCACCCCACCCCTCCCCTGCTGCCATGCCAGCGGAACGCGAGCGCACAGGGCCCACAGTGTCTGAGGATGGACGTTGGCGCACAAAGGCAGAGACCAACTGACTACATAGGTGGTTTTTATAGTACGTAATTTTGGCCTCCCTCTCAGCAGGTGTGAAAAAGGCCACCATTTTGGACCGGTAGCGAGGGTCCAACAAGGTGGACAGCCAAAAGTCATCCCTCTGTCTGATGGTTATTATTCGGCTGTCGCTACGCAAGCAACCGAGCATGCTATGGGCCATTTGTGCCAAGGAATGCGAGGGACTCCCTGCCTCCATCTCCACAGCATACTGCCACGGTGCGTCTGGGTCCTCTGTCTCCTCCTCCTCCTCCTCTACCAGATGCTCCTGCTCCTCCACTCCTGTCCGCTGAGTGGAAAAACCACCCATTTCACTCAATAATTCCTGAGCACAAATGTCCTCCTCTACCTCCTCCTCTTCTTCCTGTCCTGCCCCCACAGGGGTCATGTGGCGTTGAGATCTGTGCGCCACGTCTACCGCACCCTGACCAGCCATTGTTAACAGCATTTGTTCCAGGACGTGCAACAGAGGAATGACGTCGTTCATCCCATAGTCCTGCCGACTCACGAATAGCGTGGCCTCCTCAAAGGGCCTGAGCAAGCGGCAGGTGTCACGCATGAGCTGCCAATGGCTGACATCTAAGTTACACAGGGGAGTACCTTTATCCGCTTGTAACATCAGGAAATCGGTGATGGCCTTTCGCTGCTCGTAAAGGCGGTCTAACATGTGTAGGGTTGAATTCCACCTTGTTGCAACGTCGCAGATCAGGCGATGCTGTGGAATTCCGTTCTGCCGCTGCAGCTCAATGAGGGTGTTCTTTGCGGTGTAGGAATGGCTGAAATGCATGCACAGTTTACGTGACATTTTAAGGATGTCTTGCAGTGGGATGGTGGATTTTAGGAACCGCTTGACAACCAGATTGAACACGTGAGCCATGCATGGCGCATGGCACAACCTTCCTTGACGCAGAGCAGACACCATGTTCTTTCCGTTGTCAGTCAACATGGTTCCGATTTTTAGTTTGCGCGGAGACAGCCATCTGTCGATTTCTCTGTTCATTACACTCAGCAGTTCCTCCCCTGTGTGACTACGTTCGCCAAGGCATACCAGGTGCAGCACAGCGTGACACCGTTGCGCCCTGCACATGTGATATGCCGGTCGGGTAATGGGACTTGGCACGGGGGTGGCGGCTGAGGACACGGCGGAAAAAGAGGTGGTAGAGGCGGACATGCTTGCTGGACCAAGGACGTGCAAACGTGGAGGCAAAAGCGTCGTGACCTGTCCAAGTTGCTGGTGCGGCTGTGCCGGCACCACGTTCACCCAGTGGGCCGTAAATGACATGTACTGTCCCTGACCGTAGTTACAGCTCCACACGTCGGCGCTGCCGTGCACTTTGGCAGAGACCGACATGCTCAAAGACTGGCCCACCATCTCTTCTACATGTGAATGCAGGGCTGGCACTGCCTTTTGGGCAAAGAAATGACGGCTTGGCACTCTCCACCGCGGCGCGGCACAAGCCATCATTTCTCGGAAAGGTGCTGAGTCCACCAGTTGGAAAGGGAGGGACTGCAGCACCAGCAACTTGGACAGGAGGACGTTCAGCTTTTGCACCGTCGGGTGCGTGCTCGCAAACTGTTGTCTCTTGGATACGGATTCCAAGAAAGACTGTTGACGGAATCCGAGAAGAGGAGTAGCAGGAGAAGGAGCATCTGAACGAGCGGAAGATGCCAACGAGCGACAACTCCCCTCAGCAGAGGTGTTGGAGCCTTGACTGGCTGATAGAGGGCGATTGACGACGTCGGGTGACGGAGCAAGTAACGGAGCGGGTGATGGAGCGGGGGCTGGGGCAGGCAGAACCGCCGTATGTTTATCACGGTTTTCCCAGGCCACCGAATGGTGACGCTGCATATGCTGACGCAACGCTGTAGTCCCAACATGGGCCCCCTGGCCACGCTTGCATTTCTGGCCACATAGTCGACATACGGCTACGTTTACTTCCTCGGGCGGCTTGAGGAAAAATTGCCACACCACCGAGTAGGAAACTTTGCCCCCGCTACTCTTCACTGGCTGACTGCTACTTCCTCCGTGCGCACCGGCACCACTACTGGCCGTGGTGGTAGGCTGCAGTGGAGCTGGTGCTCTACTCCGTGGACGTTTGGCTCCACTGACACTGATGCGACCCTGCTGCTGTCTCCTGGGCAACCCACCGACTGTTTTGCTCGCTGCCAAGCTGCCACCCTCTTCTCCTGATGATGCGGAAGAAATTGCCTGATGACGATGAGGCTGCCAAGTGCGATCAACCTCCTCATCATCAAGTAGGGTCTCCGCCTCACTACTAGCCCCCTCGGCTGCGTCTGGGTCAGGAGACAGACCTGTCTCTAGACCGGCTACCGAGCCACTCTCCTCGCCAGTACTTGTTCGCTTGGCTGCTGAAAAGGCCGATGTCTCCCCCCGTTCCTGACCGCCCTCTGTTAGCTCTTCCTCACTGTACAGTGGGGCTGAGCCCACAGCATGCGATACTTCGCTTGGTGAGGGAACAGCAAAGGACAGGGGCAGGTAGAGGACACGTGATTTCAGTGGGCTTGCTCCCGGGCCATGCCAACTAACGGTTGTGTCTGACGTACCCACCGACCGTTGGCTGTAGGTGTCAGAGGTGACCTGGGAAGAGGAAGACGACCGAGCCAACCAATCAATGACGGCAGGGTTGTCGGTGGAGACACGACCGCTGGATGACACCGGGAGCACTGGCCTCTGGCTGCGAATACTGCTGCCTCGACCCCTTCCTCTGCTGCCACGTCTGCTCGCTCCTAAAACATTGCCTCCTCTGCCACTCCTCTGCATGTTGTCTGACATACTATTTAATTCAACGATTAGGTGTCCCTGAGTAACAATTCTCTGGCACTCAGTAACAATTCTGTCTGTCCCTGAGTATGAATTCTGTGGCCCTGAGTAACAATTCTGTGTCTGTGCGAGTAACAATTCTGTGTCTGTGCGAGTAACAATTCTGTGTCTGTGCAAGTAACAATTTTGTGTCTGTGCGAGTAACAATTCTCTGGCACTCAGTAACAATTCTGTCTGTCCCTGAGTAACAATTCTCTGGCACTCAGTAACAATTCTGTCTGTCCCTGAGTAACAATTCTCTGGCACTCAGTAACAATTCTGTCTGTCCCTGAGTATGAATTCTGTGGCCCTGAGTAACAATTCTGTGTCTGTGCGAGTAACAATTCTGTGTCTGTGCAAGTAACAATTTTGTGTCTGTGCGAGTAACAATTCTCTGGCACTCAGTAACAATTCTGTCTGTCCCTGAGTAACAATTCTCTGGCACTCAGTAACAATTCTGTCTGTCCCTGAGTATGAATTCTGTGGCCCTGAGTAACAATTCTGTGTCTGTGCGAGTAACAATTCTGTGTCTGTGCAAGTAACAATTTTGTGTCTGTGCGAGTAACAATTCTCTGGCACTCAGTAACAATTCTGTCTGTCCCTGAGTAACAATTCTCTGGCACTCAGTAACAATTCTGTCTGTCCCTGAGTAACAATTCTCTGGCACTCAGTAACAATTCTGTCTGTCCCTGAGTAACAATTCTCTGGCACTCAGTAACAATTCTGTGTCTGTGCGAGTAACAATTCTGTGTCTGTGCAAGTAACAATTTTGTGTCTGTGCGAGTAACAATTCTCTGGCACTCAGTAACAATTCTGTCTGTCCCTGAGTAACAATTCTCTGGCACTCAGTAACAATTCTGTCTGTCCCTGAGTAACAATTCTCTGGCACTCAGTAACAATTCTGTCTGTCCCTGAGTATGAATTCTGTGGCCCTGAGTAACAATTCTGTGTCTGTGCGAGTAACAATTCTGTGTCTGTGCAAGTAACAATTTTGTGTCTGTGCGAGTAACAATTCTCTGGCACTCAGTAACAATTCTGTCTGTCCCTGAGTAACAATTCTCTGGCACTCAGTAACAATTCTGTCTGTCCCTGAGTAACAATTCTCTGGCACTCAGTAACAATTCTGTCTGTCCCTGAGTAACAATTCTCTGGCACTCAGTAACAATTCTGTCTGTCCCTGAGTAACAATTCTCTGGCACTCAGTAACAATTCTGTCTGTCCCTGAGTATGAATTCTGTGGCCCTGAGTAACAATTCTGTGTCTGTGCGAGTAACAATTCTGTGTCTGTGCAAGTAACAATTTTGTGTCTGTGCGAGTAACAATTCTCTGGCACTCAGTAACAATTCTGTCTGTCCCTGAGTAACAATTCTCTGGCACTCAGTAACAATTCTGTCTGTCCCTGAGTAACAATTCTCTGGCACTCAGTAACAATTCTGTCTGTCCCTGAGTAACAATTCTCTGGCACTCAGTAACAATTCTGTGTCTGTGCGAGTAACAATTCTGTGTCTGTGCAAGTAACAATTTTGTGTCTGTGCGAGTAACAATTCTCTGGCACTCAGTAACAATTCTGTCTGTCCCTGAGTAACAATTCTCTGGCACTCAGTAACAATTCTGTCTGTCCCTGAGTAACAATTCTCTGGCACTCAGTAACAATTCTGTCTGTCCCTGAGTATGAATTCTGTGGCCCTGAGTAATAATTCTGTGTCTGTGCGAGTAACAATTCTGTGTCTGTGCAAGTAACAATTTTGTGTCTGTGCGAGTAACAATTCTCTGGCACTCAGTAACAATTCTGTCTGTCCCTGAGTAACAATTCTCTGGCACTCAGTAACAATTCTGTCTGTCCCTGAGTAACAATTCTCTGGCACTCAGTAACAATTCTGTCTGTCCCTGAGTATGAATTCTGTGGCCCTGAGTAACAATTCTGTGTCTGTGCGAGTAACAATTCTGTGTCTGTGCAAGTAACAATTTTGTGTCTGTGCGAGTAACAATTCTCTGGCACTCAGTAACAATTCTGTCTGTCCCTGAGTAACAATTCTCTGGCACTCAGTAACAATTCTGTCTGTCCCTGAGTAACAATTCTCTGGCACTCAGTAACAATTCTGTCTGTCCCTGAGTAACAATTCTCTGGCACTCAGTAACAATTCTGTCTGTCCCTGAGTATGAATTCTGTGGCCCTGAGTAACAATTCTGTCTGTGCGAGTAACAATTCTGTGTCTGTGCAATAACAATTTTGTGTCTGTGCGAGTAACAATTCTCTGGCACTCAGTAACAATTCTGTCTGTCCCTGAGTAACAATTCTCTGGCACTCAGTAACAATTCTGTCTGTCCCTGAGTAACAATTCTCTGGCACTCAGTAACAATTCTGTCTGTCCCTGAGTAACAATTCTCTGGCACTCAGTAACAATTCTGTCTGTCCCTGAGTAACAATTCTCTGGCACTCAGTAACAATTCTGTCTGTCCCTGAGTAACAATTCTCTGGCACTCAGTAACAATTCTGTCTGTCCCTGAGTATGAATTCTGTGGCCCTGAGTAACAATTCTGTGTCTGTGCGAGTAACAATTCTGTGTCTGTGCAAGTAACAATTTTGTGTCTGTGCGAGTAACAATTCTCTGGCACTCAGTAACAATTCTGTCTGTCCCTGAGTAACAATTCTCTGGCACTCAGTAACAATTCTGTCTGTCCCTGAGTAACAATTCTCTGGCACTCAGTAACAATTCTGTCTGTCCCTGAGTAACAATTCTCTGGCACTCAGTAACAATTCTGTGTCTGTGCGAGTAACAATTCTGTGTCTGTGCAAGTAACAATTTTGTGTCTGTGCGAGTAACAATTCTCTGGCACTCAGTAACAATTCTGTCTGTCCCTGAGTAACAATTCTCTGGCACTCAGTAACAATTCTGTCTGTCCCTGAGTAACAATTCTCTGGCACTCAGTAACAATTCTGTCTGTCCCTGAGTATGAATTCTGTGGCCCTGAGTAATAATTCTGTGTCTGTGCGAGTAACAATTCTGTGTCTGTGCAAGTAACAATTTTGTGTCTGTGCGAGTAACAATTCTCTGGCACTCAGTAACAATTCTGTCTGTCCCTGAGTAACAATTCTCTGGCACTCAGTAACAATTCTGTCTGTCCCTGAGTAACAATTCTCTGGCACTCAGTAACAATTCTGTCTGTCCCTGAGTATGAATTCTGTGGCCCTGAGTAACAATTCTGTGTCTGTGCGAGTAACAATTCTGTGTCTGTGCAAGTAACAATTTTGTGTCTGTGCGAGTAACAATTCTCTGGCACTCAGTAACAATTCTGTCTGTCCCTGAGTAACAATTCTCTGGCACTCAGTAACAATTCTGTCTGTCCCTGAGTAACAATTCTCTGGCACTCAGTAACAATTCTGTCTGTCCCTGAGTAACAATTCTCTGGCACTCAGTAACAATTCTGTCTGTCCCTGAGTATGAATTCTGTGGCCCTGAGTAACAATTCTGTCTGTGCGAGTAACAATTCTGTGTCTGTGCAATAACAATTTTGTGTCTGTGCGAGTAACAATTCTCTGGCACTCAGTAACAATTCTGTCTGTCCCTGAGTAACAATTCTCTGGCACTCAGTAACAATTCTGTCTGTCCCTGAGTAACAATTCTCTGGCACTCAGTAACAATTCTGTCTGTCCCTGAGTAACAATTCTCTGGCACTCAGTAACAATTCTGTCTGTCCCTGAGTAACAATTCTGTCTGTCCCTGAGAATGAATTCTGTGGCCCTGAGTAAGAATTCTCTGGCACTCAGTAACAATTCTGTCTGTCCCTGAGTAACAATTCTCTGGCACTCAGTAACAATTCTGTCTGTCCCTGAGTAAAAATTCTGTGGCCCTAATAACGTTTCTGTGGCCCTAAGTAACAATTCTCTGGCACTGAGTGAAAATTCTGTCTGTCCCTGAGTATGAATTCTGTGGCCCTAACTAGCGTTTCTTTGTCCCTAAATAACGATTCTGTGGCCCTCATTAACAAGTCTGTGTCCCTGAGTAATGGTTCTCTGTCCCTAAGTAACTTCTCTCTGTCCCCAATTCTCGTTTCTGTGGCCCTAACTCTGTCCCTGTCCCTAGTACAGAGCGGTCTGCCTCTGTTCAATGACTGCAGGCAAATGAAGATTTCCAAAATGGCCGCTATATATACCTCGACCATTACACAGTGCTGGCTGGCTGGCTGCTGATTGGCTGATGCGATCACATGTCGTTGAGGAATGCATTATGGGGCAGCGCGCCTTGTCTGCGCGCCTTCCCCGACATCCCCGCTCCGTCGCCGCACATGTCAGCCGCCATTTTCGGAAAAATTTCGATTCGCGCGTCCGAATTAGGCTGTTTTTCGGATTCGGCACGAATCGAAATTTTTCCGATATTCGACTCGAATTCCACTTCGGATACTTCGATTCGCTCATCTCTAGTTTCTATGATAAAACTCTTTTCTTTGAATAAAAGTTCCTGTTTCCTGTTTGTAGAGAAGAAGCGGATAAACACGTGGACTGTGCACTGTCTGTTCTGTAGGACTATATACAGAATCTCTAACATTAGTGGACTTTGTAATTAGTTGAGAATACCCTTATTGAAGTATGGACTGTTCTGCTAAACTAGGTAACAAGTAGCAGTAATGACTTGCCAGGAAAAACACACTTTTAATAGTAAGTACTGGATGCCATGGCTGTGACCCTTCTAATACAAAAAGTTATGTAGGCCATAAACTTTGCTGTAAATAAATGTGCTCAAATTGGGGGAACAACACTGTTATAGCTAAGGGGCTTCTTTTCTGGTGGTCTAGTAGGACCTTTATGGATCTTTTCCATTATGGGCTGAAGTTTTTATCCTCCATTCTGTATGCTGGATCTCAGGTTGCAGAGTTGGAAAGTCAAGCTCCCTGAATTGGGGCTTCAAAGAGCAGAAATATTGACATGTTACATGAAAGACTAAACTCCCATTCAATGAATATTTGTTGTATAATGTATGTATCTAATCAGCAACTAGACTAAAGACTATCAGGAATTGTAAGTATACAGCGATATTTTTTTCATCAAAAGGTATGGCCTAAGCTTGTCTCATCATACTTCACTTGTGGGTCTTAGGAATGCACTTTCTTTTGCACTCCTGTGACCCAGAATCAGCTGACAGCAGGCTAAAGCTCACTGTCGGCTGACGTCACAGAGTCGCTCCAGTCTCTGAATGTATGCCAGCAACAATGTCAGGCGAGCACATATGTAGGTTGCGCACACACACATGTGAGGTAACGGCGCAGATGTAATAATGAGAACAATAATTCCAGCATCAGACCTCCTGTGTAACTCTAAACTGGTAACCAGTAAAGGTTTTTAAAGCGTTACTTATGGAGATGTTTAAGTATTGTAGTTTGACGCCATTCCACAAGCATGCACAATTTTAAAGCGTGACATGTTAGGTATCTATTTACTCGGCATAACATCATCTTTTATAGTTTGGTATTATATTGTGTTTTTGTGCATTAAAATTCATTAACCACTTGCCCTCCTGAGGATTTACCCCCCTTAATGACCAGGCCTCTTTTTGCTACTTGGCGCTGCACTAATTCAACTGATAATTGCGCAGTCATGCAATGCTGCACCCAAATGAAATTTACGTCCTTTCTTTCACACAAATAGAGCTTTCTTTCGGTGGTATTTGATCACCTGTGCGCTTTTTATTTTTCACGCTATAAACAAAAAAAGACCAAACATTTTGAAGAAAAACTATATTTTTTACTTTCAGCTGTAAAATTATATAGTAAACTCAAAGTTGGTTATCAATTTAGGCCAAAATGTATTCTGCTACATGTTTTTGGTAAAAAAAAATCCCAATAAGTGTATATTGATTGCTTTGTGTGAACGTTATAGCGTCTACAAACTATGGTATAGATACTGCAATTTACACCATTTTTTTGCTATACGCTAGTTTAACGGACAATTGCGCGGTCATGCAATACGGTACATAAATGAAATTTACATCCTTTTTTTCCCACAAATTGAGCTTTCTTTCGGTAGTATTTGATCACCTGTGAGTTTTTTTGCACTATATGAAAAAAAAAGGCTGACAATTTTGAGGAAAAAAAACAATATTTTGGACTTTGTGCTATAAAACATGTCCAGTAAAAAAAAATGTAAAAATCAAATTTAGTCATAAATTTCTGCCAAAATGCATTCTGCAACATGTATTTGCTAAAAAAAACCCCAATACGTGTAAATTAATTGGTTTACGTGAAAGCTATAGCGTTTACAAATGGCGGGAAAGATACTGGGATTTTTAATTTTTTTTTATACTAATAATGGCGGCGATCAGCGACTTATGGTGGCGATCAGTGACTTATGGCGGCGATCAGCGACTTATGGCAGGACTGCGGCGGACATTCTGACACTTGGGGGAACTGACTTGGGGTCACTGACATCCCCAGTGACACCAATACAGTGATCAGTGCAAAAAAAAACCCACTGACACTGTACTAATGGCACTGGGGAGGAAGGGGTTAACTTTTTTATTTACTGAAAGGGTTAACTGTGTGAGGGGAGTGTTTTACTAGGGGGCGGGGGTGTGTACTGCAGGGGAACACGCTGATCTGGAGAGAGAAACTCTTCTCTCCGGATCAGCATGTCAGGAGCTGACAGGGGACTGACAGAAAGCAGAGGTACAGTGTAAACACTGCAGCCATCCTCTCTGTCAGTGATTGCCGCTAATCGCCTGGGACAGGGTAGGTAATGACCGGCCGTGACCCGGCGACTGACACCCGCGGCCATGATCGGTGGGATGGGTAGGGCATTTTAAAATGTAGTTTTGCCCAGCCGTGCTGACCTGCCACCGTATTTCTACAGTGGCTGGTCGGCAGGAAGTTAAAGTGTATTTTTAAAAAACTTACTTGAAAAAACGCTGTGCAAATACCATGTGACATAAAAAAGGCAACAACCACCATTTTATTTTCTATGGACTCTATTTAAAAAATGTATAATGTTTGGGGATTCTGAGTCATTTTCTTGCATAAACATGCTAATTTTTACATGTAAGAAAGAAGAATCAGAATTGGCCCAGTAAGCAGGTGGTTAAAGGTGTCTATTTCCATAAATAGCTATACATATAAATCAGTACAGAATAATGATACATAGATCTCCATCTCATGGTAACGTACTTGCTATACATAGCATTGAGGAAACAATAGTATATATGTAGTACAATATCTCTATCTACATTACTCTCATTCTCTGTTCTTTGAAAGGTACCTTTGATGAATAATGAAGGATAGCAGTAGCTTTTAACTTGAGATTAATTAAAAACTATGAAGTTAGAACTATGGAGCCTAGTACAAATAATAATGCCCATAAGTTATCTCTGTGTGTTCAGTGTTCTTTTTGTACTCCACCTGCTCACGTTGCCTGTATTGTAATTCTTCTTCTTTAATAAATGCCATACAGAAAGTTCAAAGCCTGAACTATGTTAATTATTACCATTTCCAACTTCACTCATTGTATCCTGTGACTCACCCTATCGAAACCATATTTCTTTCAATAAAACGGTCTAAGTACTGTCTTTGAGGTCCTGTCCACAACTGCATGTTCAATAAAATCTAATAAGCATGGTAATGGGTTATAAACCTTTAGAAGTCCAAATACTCTCCACAGTGAAACCCATAACGTTCAACCAGAAAGGCCTAACCTTTCCACACTTTCAAACCATATGGAAGACAGTCCCATCAATTATCTGGCACTTAAAACAGATCAGAATATTCCCCTTCCCCATCTTATGAGGTGGTATCAAAACATTTTGAGACTAGTTTTGTAACATGAGCAAATATAGGGGCACAAACAGAGGTGACCCCTATAAGCTCTTTTAAATATGGGGGCTGCAATTATTGCCAATACATGGACACTAGTAAATCTATTGTACTTCAAGGACTGAATTTTGAACCTCAACTGCAAAACCAAAAGGGGTTATTTACCTGCTTCAATGTGACGTAGTAAGACAAAACCTGAGTTTTGTAAGCGAGCATATCGCTACATTTCTAGCATGAGATCCTGCAACAAAGACCTTCCTTTAGGACGACATGTCAAAGACACACATGGAGGAATTTTTCTGAAAATACAATTTCTTATTCTTGGCCGAGTACATCCGGGTCCATGGGGAGGAGACTGAAATAAAATACTTCTCCAACGTGAGCTCAGATGGATAAACAAACTCGGAGCTACGTCATTTCCAGGTTTAAATGAGTCCTTCTCTTTTAGACCATATTTAGATGGATTCATTTCTGGTGGATGGGAAGAGTGACATGCCCCATTCATATGTCATATAGCCACAATTGATGTTTAGCCACATTTTGAATAGTCATAGACATGTTCTAACTTGCACTTTCCTGGGTCACAGACCAGTTGATATTAAGAAATAATGTGTGTGTGTTGCACTGTTAGAAAATGAGTGACTGGAATCCAGAGCAGCAGATTCCGGAATCTGGAACATCAGATCAAATTAGCGTGAATATTGGCAAAAGTGCAGGTGAAACTTTAGATCTGTTACAACAGGCTTATGGTGCACATTCCATGGAGAAATCAAGTGTTTTTTGAATGGCATAGGCGTTTTAAGGAGAATGTCACAATGACGTGACATTCAAACAACATTGTTACTTTGAAATTCTGAAAAGGTTATGGGAATTTGTTCAGGGGAAAAAAACAGAATTATGGTCTGACAAGTGGATTCTTGACCATGACAGTGTTCGTGCAGATGATGAGTTCATGAGTTCCTGGCCCAGAAATCAATTACAAAACTTGACCAACAACTTTATTCCCCTGACTTAGCACCCTGCGACTTTTTACGGTTTCTAAAATTAAAAATGCCTTATAAGGACACAGATGACACCAGGGGCGGACTGACCATTTGGAAACTCGGGCACTGCCCGAGGGCCTGGGGTCAGTAGGGGGCCCCATGAGATACCCCTGCTACCTTTTTCATAGGCTTTTTTGAGTTTGGGCAAGGACACAGGGGCTCCATGATCACCTATTGCCCGGGGGCCCAATGAGTTGTCAGTCCGCCCCTGGATGACACTGTGGACATCCAGCACGCCACGACAAAGATACGGAACAGAGTTCTGGAAAACGAATTCCAGTAATATTTCCAGCAGTGGCACATTGTTCTAGAAAAGTGTGTCTCTGAGGGGACTTTGTTGAAGGTGGCGATAGCCTCTAGCATATAAGTAAACAATCAATTTTTTTACAGTCCATTCAGGGAATTAAATTGTCACACCTTGTAGCCTTTTATTTTACCTGCCAAAATGTATCATTTTGGGCATCTACATACCTCTGTTGGTTAGAAAGATCACTCTTGGTTTATCTTGAGTGCTATAAGGTTCAGCTTTTGCCAGGTTTAACTCATGTTGACTGGACAGAGGGGATAATCTGGGATGAGCTTGGGTTTGATATGAACTAGCTAACATGGAAGTTAGCTGTATTAATGGACCAGGGAGCTGTGAGTGGGAGGTTTCCTGCTCAATGGACAGGACAGATATGCAGTCATTTTAAGATTGATCTAAAGGTCCTTAGAGTTCTATAGTAGATTCAGTCTTTTCACAAGCCACAAAGCTATAAATGTGGTTAGTCCAGCACACCAGAAGTCAACTGAGAAGGATCTAGAAGTGAAGCTACCCTGTCCAGCTCTGAATCTTTCTGCCATGTTGTTTTTCATCCCTGCAAGGCTTATATTTATCAGGAACTGAACTCTGGCCTGTGACTTAAGTTGGGCATACATGGATCAAAATTTGGCAGGGACCAGACAAACTATGATTCATGTGTGGCCACTGTGGTTGAACAGAATTTGATCCACTGGTCGATTTCTGTTCAACAACCTTGGTGGATAAAAGTCGCTCAATCAGCGCCATGGACAATGGGCTGCAGCGCTAATGTTTGTATTCTGAATACAATAGCGCAGCTGGGAGGATTCCCCCATCTACATCAAATGCGTGGATGGGAGAACTGGGTCCGTTTTTTTCATTCAAGCCACTGGCTGAAAAAAAACAAAAAACTGACCTATGTTTGGCCAGCTTTAGCCTTACTAAACCCAGGGCCCTGCATTCACTTTATCTGATCTCCCACAGTACACAAAACATGGAAATGCAATTATTTTAGTAAATATAAACTGCTAAATACCTTTTCTTATCAACAGAGCAGTCTTGTGACTTCTATCAGTGGACAGCCGAGCACTGGTTAAAGCTTGTAGGAGGAGTTTTCTTTCTGCTCTAGGAGGATGGAAATCCCCTGACCTCTGTCTGAACAGTGCTGATTGGCCCTGTGCTGATCACGTGCTCTCCCAAGAAAAAAAAAACTTCTCTAGCAATATACACCAAACTGAGCATGTGCAAACGCCTACGGTTCAGTTTGGAAATAAGAGGTGGTTGCTTGAAAAAGGGGAGGAACAGAGAAGAAAGGATCAAACAGTCTTTTTACACACAATGAGTATAACAAGCATGCTTTACTGCATATACAGACCGATTTTAGTGTTGTGGGTTTAGTAACACTTTAACTCTTTTAAAGTGCAGGACTCAGCTATCTCAAATAACCCCATACCCAAAGATCCTCTCATCACCTCTTGATCTCCAGTTTTAAAAAAATATCTTAAGACTACAACTAGAGATGAGCGAAGTATTCAAAAATTCGATTCGACTGATTCGGCGAATTCGTGGAAAAATTTCGATTCGAGTCGAATATATTCGCTGTGAATTTAACTTAAAAAAGGGTGTTTCTAGGCTTCAGAGAGACTTAATATTAGTGCAGAACACTGTACCTTTAATTTAAATGCCCTTGGAGTCTGCTGGGGAAGAGAAATAATACTGTCAGTCAGTATGACATGCAGATGAGTGCCGTCGATCTTAGAATCACCGCACACTTCACTCATTTGGGCAGTCACGGGGCCAAAACCAGAGTGTGGAGCCACAGTGTGGCGTTGGAGGCAGCAGCAATGGGAGGCCATACAGCACCCTATGACAAAAATGGAACACGCCAGCAGTGTGAGGAGACCTGAAAGTGGCACATGGCAGAGTGTGGCGATGGAGACAGCAGCAATGGGAGGCCGTACAGGGACCCATGAGAGACTCTGGACTTGGCAGCAGCATGAGGAGGCGGTATAGGGGCCCATGGCAGATTAGGGGCCTGGCAGCAGCTATGGGAGGCCCGTAATCTGCCAGCACCCTATGACAAAAAATGGAACACACCAGCAGTGTGAGGAGACCTGAAAGTGGCACATGTTTGGGGCATGATTCATGGCGGATTTAGTCAGTTGTGTCAGGAACTGGTGGTTTGAAATCCAGACTAATCCACGCCTGATTCATTTTCACAAACGTGAGTCTCTCCACACTTTGGGTGGACAGTCGTGTCCTCCGCGGAGTTGCAATACCTCCTGCCGCACTAAACACGCGCTCCGATGCCACGCTACTGGCCAGGCATGACAGCCTTTCAAGGGCAAATTCAGCTAGTTGGGGCCAAAGGTCAAGTTTCGTTGCCCAGTAGTCAAGGGGATTGTCTACCTCGGTTGGCAGGGTGCTGTCCAAGTAGGCCTAAGCCTGTTGTTTGAGGTCCTGCTCCAGGTCCACCTGATGCTGCTGCTGCTGCTGCTGCGGCTGGTTAGTAGTTTCCTCACTGCGCTGGTGAAGAAAGCTACTCATCATCGACTGCAGACTGAGGCAGCTGCTGCTGGTGGAGCTGCCACTGCTCCTACCACCCCACCCCTCCCCTGCTGCCATGGCAGCGGAACGCGAGCGCACAGGGCCCACAGTGTCTGAGGATGGACGTTGGCGCAGACAGGCAGAGACCAGCTGACTACATAGGTGGTTTTTATAGTACGTTATTTTGGCCTCCCTCTCAGCAGGTGTGAAAAAGGCCACCATTTTTGAACGGTAGCGAGGGTCCAACAAGGTGGACAGCCAAAAGTCATCCCTCTGTCTGATGGTTATTATTCGGCTGTCGCTACGCAAGCAACTGAGCATGCTATGGGCCATTGGTGCCAAGGAATGCGAGGGACTCCCTGCCTCCATCTCCACAGCATACTGCCACGGTGCGTCTGGGTCCTCTGTCTCCTCTTCCTCCTCCTCTACCAGATGCTCCTGCTCCTCCACTCCTGTACGCTGAGTGGAAAAACCACCCATTTCACTCAATAATTCCTGAGCACCAATGTCCTCCTCTACCTCCTCCTCTTCTTCCTGTCCTGCCCCCACAGGGGTCATGTGGCGTTGAGATCTGTGCGCCACGTCTACCGCACCCTGACCAGCCATTGTTAACAGCATTTGTTCCAGGACGTGCAACAGAGGAATGACGTCGTTCATCCCATAGTCCTGCCGACTCACGAATAGCGTGGCCTCCTCAAAGGGCCTGAGCAAGCGCAGGTGTCACGCATGAGCTGCCAATGGCTGACATCTAAGTTACACAGGGAGTAACTTTATCCGCTTTTAACATCAGGAAATCTGTGATGGCCTTTTGCTGTTCGTAAAGGCGGTCTAACATATGTAGGGTTGAGTTCCACCTTGTTGCAACGTCACAGCATGAGGAGTCGGTACGGGGGCCCATGGCAGATTACGGGCCTGGCAGCAGCAATGGGAGGCACGTAATCTGCCAGCACCCTATGTCAAAAAATTCAACACACCAGCAGTGTGTGAGGAGACCTGAAAGTGGCACATGGCAGAGTGTGGCGATGGAGACAGCAGCAATGGGAGGCCGTACAGGGACCCATGAGAGACTCTGGACCTGGCAGCAGCATGAGGAGGCGGTATATAGGGGCCTATGGCAGATAAGGGGCCTGGCAGCAGCTATAGGAGGCCCGTAATCTGCCAGCACCCTATGTCAAAAAATTCAACACACCAGCAGTGTGAAGAGACCTGAAAGTGGCACATGGCAGAGTGTGGCGATGGAGACAGCAGCAATGGGAGGCCGTACAGGGACCCATGACAGACTCTGGACTTGGCAGCAGCATGAGGAGGCGGTATATAGGGGCCTATGGCAGATTAGGGGCCTGGCAGCAGCTATAGGAGGCCCGTAATCTGCCAGCACCCTATGTCAAAAAATTCAACACACCAGCAGTGTGAGGAGACCTGAAAGTGGCACATGGCAGAGTGTGGCGATGGAGACAGCAGCAATGGGAGGCCGTACAGGGACCCATGACAGACTCTGGACTTGGCAGCAGCATGAGGAGGCGGTATAGGGGCCCATGGCAGATTAGGGGCCTGGCAGCAGCTATAGGAGGCCCGTAATCTGCCAGCACCCTATGTCAAAAAATTCAACACACCAACAGTGTGTGAGGAGACCTGAAAGTGGCACATGGCAGAGTGTGGCGATGGAGACAGCAGCAATGGGAGGCCGTACAGGGACCCATGACAGACTCTGGACCTGGCAGCAGCATGAGGAGGCGGTATATAGGGGCCTATGGCAGATTAGGGGCCTGGCAGCAGCTATGGGAGGCCCGTAATCTGCCAGCACCCTATGTCAAAAAATTGAACACACCAGCAGTGTGTGAGGAGACCTGAAAGTGGCACATGGCAGAGTGTGGCGATGGAGACAGCAGCAATGGGAGGCCGTACAGGGACCCATGAGAGACTCTGGACTTGGCAGCAGCATGAGGAGGCGGTATAGGGGCCCATGGCAGATTAGGGGCCTGGCAGCAGCTATGGGAGGCCCGTAATCTGCCAGCACCCTATGTCAAAAAATTCAACACACCAGCAGTGTGAGGAGACCTGAAAGTGGCACATGGCATGAGACACTGTGGACCTGGCAGCAGCATGAGGAGGCGGTACAGGGGCCCATGGCAGATTAGGGGCCTGGCAGCAGCTATAGGAGGCCCGTAATCTGCCAGCACCCTATGTCAAAAAATTCAACACACCAGCAGTGTGTGAGGAGACCTGAAAGTGGCACATGGCAGAGTGTGGCGATGGAGACAGCAGCAATGGGAGGCCGTACAGGGACCCATGACAGACTCTGGACTTGGCAGCAGCATGAGGAGGCGGTATAGGGGCCCATGGCAGATTAGGGGCCTGGCAGCAGCTATAGGAGGCCCGTAATCTGCCAGCACCCTATGTCAAAAAATTCAACACACCAGCAGTGTGAGGAGACCTGAAAGTGGCACATGGCAGAGTGTGGCGATGGAGACAGCAGCAATGGGAGGCCGTACAGGGACCCATGACAGACTCTGGACTTGACAGCAGCATGAGGAGGCGGTATATAGGGGCCTATGGCAGATTAGGGGCCTGGCAGCAGCTATGGGAGGCCCGTAATCTGCCAGCACCCTATGTCAAAAAATTCAACACACCAGCAGTGTGAGGAGACCTGAAAGTGGCACATGGCAGAGTGTGGCGATGGAGACAGCAGCAATGGGAGGCCGTACAGGGACCCATGACAGACTCTGGACTTGGCAGCAGCATGAGGAGGCGGTATATAGGGGCCTATGGCAGATTAGGGGCCTGGCAGCAGCTATAGGAGGCCCGTAATCTGCCAGCACCCTATGTCAAAAAATTCAACACACCAGCAGTGTGAGGAGACCTGAAAGTGGCACATGGCAGAGTGTGGCGATGGAGACAGCAGCAATGGGAGGCCATACAGGGACCCATGACAGACTCTGGACCTGGCAGCAGCATGAGGAGGCGGTATATAGGGGCCTATGGCAGATTAGGGGCCTGGCAGCAGCTATGGGAGGCCCGTAATCTGCCAGCACCCTATGTCAAAAAATTGAACACACCAGCAGTGTGTGAGGAGACCTGAAAGTGGCACATGGCAGAGTGTGGAGATGGAGACAGCAGCAATGGGAGGCCGTACAGGGACCCATGAGAGACTCTGGACTTGGCAGCAGCATGAGGAGGCGGTATAGGGGCCCATGGCAGATTAAGGGCCTGGCAGCAGCTATGGGAGGCCCGTAATCTGCCAGCACCCTATGTCAAAAAATTCAACACACCAGCAGTGTGAGGAGACCTGAAAGTGGCACATGGCATGAGACACTGTGGACCTGGCAGCAGCATGAGGAGGCGGTACAGGGGCCCATGGCAGATTAGGGGCCTGGCAGCAGCTATAGGAGGCCCGTAATCTGCCAGCACCCTATGTCAAAAAATTGAACACACCAGCAGTGTGTGAGGAGACCTGAAAGTGGCACATGGCAGAGTGTGGCGATGGAGACAGCAGCAATGGGAGGCCGTACAGGGACCCATGACAGACTCTGGACTTGGCAGCAGCATGAGGAGGCGGTATAGGGGCCCATGGCAGATTAGGGGCCTGGCAGCAGCTATAGGAGGCCCGTAATCTGCCAGCACCCTATGTCAAAAAATTCAACACACCAGCAGTGTGAGGAGACCTGAAAGTGGCACATGGCAGAGTGTGGCGATGGAGACAGCAGCAATGGGAGGCCGTACAGGGACCCATGACAGACTCTGGACTTGGCAGCAGCATGAGGAGGCGGTATATAGGGGCCTATGGCAGATTAGGGGCCTGGCAGCAGCTATGGGAGGCCCGTAATCTGCCAGCACCCTATGTCAAAAAACTAAACACACCAGCAGTGTGTGAGGAGACCTGAAAGTGGCACATGGCAGAGTGTGGCGATGGAGACAGCAGCAATGGGAGGCCGTACAGGGACCCATGACAGACTCTGGACTTGGCAGCAGCATGAGGAGGCGGTATATAGGGGCCTATGGCAGATTAGGGGCCTGGCAGCAGCTATGGGAGGCCCGTAATCTGCCAGCACCCTATGTCAAAAAACTGAACACACCAGCAGTGTGTGAGGAGACCTGAAAGTGGCACATGGCAGAGTGTGGCGATGGAGACAGCAGCAATGGGAGGCCGTACAGGGACCCATGACAGACTCTGGACCTGGCAGCAGCATGAGGAGGCGGTATATAGGGGCCTATGGCAGATTAGGGGCCTGGCAGCAGCTATGGGAGGCCCGTAATCTGCCAGCACCCTATGTCAAAAAATTGAACACACCAGCAGTGTGTGAGGAGACCTGAAAGTGGCACATGGCAGAGTGTGGAGATGGAGACAGCAGCAATGGGAGGCCGTACAGGGACCCATGAGAGACTCTGGACTTGGCAGCAGCATGAGGAGGCGGTATAGGGGCCCATGGCAGATTAGGGGCCTGGCAGCAGCTATAGGAGGCCCGTAATCTGCCAGCACCCTATGTCAAAAAATTGAACACACCAGCAGTGTGTGAGGAGACCTGAAAGTGGCACATGGCAGAGTGTGGCGATGGAGACAGCAGCAATGGGAGGCCGTACAGGGACCCATGACAGACTCTGGACCTGGCAGCAGCATGAGGAGGCGGTATATAGGGGCCTATGGCAGATTAGGGGCCTGGCAGCAGCTATGGGAGGCCCGTAATCTGCCAGCACCCTATGTCAAAAAATTCAACACACCAGCAGTGTGTGAGGAGACCTGAAAGTGGCACATGGCAGAGTGTGGCGATGGAGACAGCAGCAATGGGAGGCCGTACAGGGACCCATGACAGACTCTGGACCTGGCAGCAGCATGAGGAGGCGGTATATAGGGGCCTATGGCAGATTAGGGGCCTGGCAGCAGCTATGGGAGGCCCGTAATCTGCCAGCACCCTATGTCAAAAAATTGAACACACCAGCAGTGTGTGAGGAGACCTGAAAGTGGCACATGGCAGAGTGTGGCGATGGAGACAGCAGCAATGGGAGGCCGTACAGGGACCCATGAGAGACTCTGGACTTGGCAGCAGCATGAGGAGGCGGTATATAGGGGCCTATGGCAGATTAGGGGCCTGGCAGCAGCTATGGGAGGCCCGTAATCTGCCAGCACCCTATGTCAAAAAACTGAACACACCAGCAGTGTGTGAGGAGACCTGAAAGTGGCACATGGCAGAGTGTGGCGATGGAGACAGCAGCAATGGGAGGCCGTACAGGGACCCATGACAGACTCTGGACCTGGCAGCAGCATGAGGAGGCGATATATAGGGGCCTATGGCAGATTAGGGGCCTGGCAGCAGCTATGGGAGGCCCGTAATCTGCCAGCACCCTATGTCAAAAAACTGAACACACCAGCAGTGTGTGAGGAGACCAGAAAGTGGCACATGGCAGAGTGTGGCGATGGAGACAGCAGCAATGGGAGGCCGTACAGGGACCCATGACAGACTCTGGACCTGGCAGCAGCATGAGGAGGCGGTATATAGGGGCCTATGGCAGATTAGGGGCCTGGCAGCAGCTATGGGAGGCCCGTAATCTGCCAGCACCCTATGTCAAAAAATTCAACACACCAGCAGTGTGTGAGGAGACCTGAAAGTGGCACATGGCAGAGTGTGGCGATGGAGACAGCAGCAATGGGAGGCCGTACAGGGACCCATGAGAGACTCTGGACTTGGCAGCAGCATGAGGAGGCGGTATATAGGGGCCCATGGCAGATTAGGGGCCTGGCAGCAGCTATGGGAGGCCCGTAATCTGCCAGCACCCTATGTCAAAAAATTCAACACACCAGCAGTGTGTGAGGAGACCTGAAAGTGGCACATGGCAGAGTGTGGCGATGGAGACAACCCACCGACTGTTTTGCTCGCTGCCAAGCTGCCACCCTCTTCTCCTGATGATGCGGAAGCAATAGCCTGATGACGACGAGGCTGCCAAGTGCGATCAGCCTCATCATCATCAATTAGGGTCTCCGCCTCACTACTAGCCCCCTCGGCTGCGTGTGGGTCAGGAGACAGACCTGTCTCTACACCGGCTACCGAGCCACTCTCCTCGCCACTACTTCTTCGCCTGGCTGCTGAAGAGGCGGATGTCTCCCCCTGTTCCTGACCGCCCTCTGTTAGCTCTTCCTCACTGTACTGGATGACACCGGGAGCACTAGCCTCTGGCTGCGAATAGTGCTGCCTCGACCCCTTCCTCTGCTGCCACGTCTGCTCGCTCCTAAAACATTGCCTCCTCTGCCACTCCTCTGCATGTTGTCTGACATACTCTTTAATTAAACGATTCTGTGTCCCTGAGTAACAATTCTGTGTCCCTGAGTAACGTTTCTGTGGCCCTAAGTAACAGTTCTGTGGCCCTAAGTAACAGTTCTGTGGCCCTCAGTAACAATTCTGTGTCTGTCCCTGAGTAACAATTCTGTGTCCCTCAGTAACAATTCTGTGTCCCTCAGTAACAATTCTGTGTCCCTCAGTAACAATTCTGTGTCCCTGAGTAACAATTCTGTGGCCCTCAGTAACAATTCTGTGTCCCTCAGTAACAATTCTGTGTCCCTGAGTAAGAATTCTGTGTCTGTCCCTGAGTAAGAATTCTGTGTCTGTCCCTGAGTAACGTTTCTGTGGCCCTAAGTAAAGGTTCTGTGGCCCTCAGTAACAATTCTGTGTCCCTGAATAACAATTCTGTATCCCTCAGTAACAATTCTGTGTCCCTCAGTAACAATTCTGTGTCCCTCAGTAACAATTCTGTGTCTGTCCCTGAGTAACAATTCTGTGTCTGTCCCTGAGTAACATTTCTGTGGCCCTAAGTAACGGTTCTGTGGCCCTCAGTAACAATTCTGTGTCCCTTAGTAACAATTCTGTGTCTGTCCCTGAGTAACAATTCTGTGTCTGTCCCTGAGTAACAATTCTGTGTCCCTGAGTAACGTTTCTGTGGCCCTAAGTAACAATTCTGTGGCCCTCAGTAACAATTCTGTGTCTGTCCCTGAGTAACAATTCTGTGTCTGTCCCTGAGTAACAATTCTGTGTCCCTGAGTAACGTTTCTGTGGCCCTAAGTAACAATTCTGTGGCCCTCAGTAACAATTCTGTGTCTGTCCCTGAGTAACAATTCTGTGTCTGTCCCTGAGTAACAATTCTGTGTCCCTGAGTAATGTTTCTGTGGCCCTAAGTAACAATTCTGTGGCCCTCAGTAACAATTCTGTGTCTGTCCCTGAGTAACAATTCTGTGTCTGTCCCTGAGTAACAATTCTGTGTCCCTGAGTAACGTTTCTGTGGCCCTAAGTAACAATTCTGTGGCCCTCAGTAACAATTCTGTGTCTGTCCCTGAGTAACAATTCTGTGGCCCTAAGTAACGGTTCTGTGGCCCTCAGTAACAATTCTGTGTCCCTCAGTAACAATTCTGTGGCCCTCAGTAACAATTCTGTGTCTGTCCCTGAGTAACAATTCTGTGGCCCTAAGTAACGGTTCTGTGGCCCTCAGTAACAATTCTGTGTCCCTGAGTAACAATTCTGTGGCCCTAAGTAACGGTTCTGTGGCCCTCAGTAACAATTCTGTGTCCCTGAGTAACAATTATGTGGCCCTAAGTAACAGTTCTGTGTCCCTCAGTAACAATTCTGTGTCCCTCAGTAAGAATTCTGTGTCTGTCCCTGAGTAACAATTCTGTGGCCCTAACTAACGTTTCTGTGGCCCTAAGTAACAGTTCTGTGGCCCTCAGTAACAATTCTGTGTCCCTGAATAACGTTTATGTGGACCTAAGTAGCGGTTCTGTGGCCCTCAGTAACAATTCTGTGTCCCTGATTAACGTTTCTGTGGCCCTAAGTAACGGTTCTGTGGCCCTCAGTAACAATTCTGTGTCCCTCAGTAACAATTCTGTGTCTGTCCCTGAGTAACAATTCTGTGGCCCTAAGTAACGGTTCTGTGGCCCTCAGTAACAATTCTGTGTCCCTGAGTAACGTTTCTGTGGCCCTAAGTAACGGTTCTGTGGCCCTCAGTAACAATTCTGTGTCCCTGAGTAATAATTCTGTGTCTGTCCCTGAGTAACAATTCTTTGGCCCTAAGTAACGGTTCTGTGGCCCTCAGTAACAATTCTGTGTCCCTGAGTAACGTATCTGTGGCCCTAAGTAACAATTCTGTGGCCCTCAGTAACAATTCTGTGTCTGTCCCTGAGTAACAATTCTGTGTCCCTAACTAACGTTTCTGTGGCCCTAAGTAACAGTTCTGTGGCCCTCAGTAACAATTCTGTGTCCCTGAGTAACGTTTCTGTGGCCCTAAGTAACAATTCTGTGTCCCTGAGTTACAATTCTGTGGCCCTAAGTAACGGTTCTGTGGCCCTCAGTAACAATTCTGTGTCCCTGAGTAACAATTCTGTGGCCCTAAGTAACGGTTCTGTGGCCCTCAGTAACAATTCTGTGGCCCTCAGTAACAATTCTGTGTCTGTCCCTGAGTAACAATTCTGTGGCCCTAAGTAACGGTTCTGTGGCCCTCAGTAACAATTCTGTGTCCCTGAGTAACAATTCTGTGGCCCTCAGTAACGGTTCTGTGGCCCTCAGTAACAATTCTGTGGCCCTCAGTAACAATTTTGTGTCTGTCCGAGTAACAATTCTGTGGCCCTAACTAACGTTTCTGTGGCCCTAAGTAACAGTTCTGTGGCCCTCAGTAACAATTCTGTGTCCCTGAGTAACGTTTCTGTGGCCCTAATTAACAATTCTGTGGTCCTCAGTAACAATTCTGTGTCTGTCCCTGAGTAACAATTCTGTGGCCCTAACTAACGTTTCTGTGGCCCTAAGTAACAATTCTCTGGCACTCAGTAACAATTCTGTCTGTCCCTGAGTAACAATTCTGTGGCCCTAATAACGTTTCTGTGGCCCTAAGTAACAGTTCTTTGGCCCTCAGTAACAATTCTGTGTCTGTCCCTGAGTAACAATTCTGTGGCCCTAACTAACGTTTCTGTGGCCCTAAGTAACAATTCTCTGGCACTCAGTAACAATTCTGTCTGTCCCAGAGTAACAATTCTGTGGCCCTAACTAGCGTTTCTTTGGCCCTAAGTAACGATTCTGTGGCCCTCATTAACAATTCTGTGTCCCTGAGTAATGCTTCTCTGTCCCTAAGTAACGTTTCTCTGTCCCCAAGTAACGTTTCTGTGGCCCTAACTCTGTCCCTAATACAGAGCGGTCTGCCTCTCTTGAATGACTGGAGGCAAATGAAGAATTCTAAAATGGCCGCTATTTATAGCTCGACCATTACACAGTGCTGGCTGCCTGGCTGCTGATTGGCTAATGCGATCACATGTCATTAAGGAATGCATTATGGGTCAGCGCGCCTTGTCTGCGCGCCTTCCCAGACATCCCCGCTCCGTCGCCGCACATGTCCGCCGCCATTTTAGGAAAAATTTCGATTCGCGCGTCCGAAGTAGGCTATTTTTCGGATTCGGAAATATTTTCCAATATTCGACTCGAATTCCACTTCGCCTACTTCGATTCGCTCATCTCTAACTACAACCTCTATGTAAAAACTTCTTTCCCCATTGGATTTGCCTTGTTGTGCTATAGTGCATGTCCTTTTGTGTTGTAGAGGTTCTCCTCCTTGCTGATCCTAATGTTAAATCTCACCGTTTTAATATCTAAGATATAAAAGTGTGCCAAGCTTCCCCTATAAAAAATTATCACTTTTGAGCGCACTGACCATTAGAATAATAACTGTGTTGCCCCATGGGAACCATACATATTCATCAAACCATATTTATGAAAATTACATTTTTAAAATTGGTTAGCATGGTGTAACACATTGACAGAGTTAAACTCTACTCAGAAAAGACTCTTTTGTGTTTCTGTTGCTGCATAATTTGCTGATAACATCCAGATAGAAAAATGGGTTTATAGAACATTTAAATGATTATTATGTCATTTTGATGGTAGATTATAGCACCTCGTGTCATTTATGCTAATACAATGAATTGGTATAACAATTTATGTTCTATATTCTGGTTTTCGTCGACAAATTTGAAGTGCGCCCTGCACAAATGCAGCCGACTTCCAGGGTTGTCTGCCATTATCTTACTCTTACTGCTGTATTTAACGATACAGATGATTATAGCAAGCGGCGACTGGTGCACGCATTGTGATAATTGTTTATTGCCCTCGTCACAGCCCATCCATCTAAACAAATTACTCTTTAAGCAGTCACTGCCATCTGATTGCTACAGCACTTCTATTGATCTATAGGCTGATTCACTTGCTTCAGCTCAGCTTTGCAGCGGTTTATCACGTACTGTGTTCATCCAGAAAAATAAACATTACAAATATAAATGTGCTGCTTTAAAGGGCCAATATAAATAAAATCGTATAACTCATATAAAGACGCTAGAGGGGTTTTTATTATTTTCCTGTTGGACATTTTAGAGTGGACCTGGCATCAGATACGTTTTTTTTTCTAAAGTGTACCTATACCTAATAACAAATATATTACAGCTTACCAGTCTTTAGAAGTGGAATCTGAATAAGTTTCCATTTCAGGTCTTTTTTTTTTTCTTTAGGGGCTTTTGGTGGGGGATCCAGCTAGCAGGGGATCATAGGGAACAAGACTACACACAGCATAAGGTGCCTGCTTTGCAGCAAACCTGTTACATTGTGTAGTATGGATAAATTACTGGTTTATTTTAAATACTACAACATGGTGCATCCAACTCCTTTCCTTCAATTTGTCTCAGGTAATTCATGTTGACTTTTGTTTAATAAATTATCTTTTATTGTGTTTTACAAAATAGAAGACACAAAACACCACTACAGGTCACAAAATAAACCCATTAACAAGAGACATACCGACAAACAACCTGCACTCCAACTCCTTCTGCACCACCATCAGAATCAACAAAAGGGTCAAAGGTAATACATAGAATTTCATGGCGTCACATAAAGCAGAACTCATGGCAGTAAGATCAACTCATAGGTACATTTCAATATGGTAGTCTAAAGGACTAGTCATCAAGCCCCACAATAGCAGAGGACAAGTCCCTTAAAGGCCACAGGATAAAGTCATAGTGGAACTCAATTTAAAGTACAAGGGCAAAGTAATTTAAGAGGGGCTAAAGTGCTTAGGACATTGCTCAAGTTCCCAATTATAAACAAAGGGTCAAATAAGAACTGCAGTATCAAAGTTCTCTAGCCATGGGGACCACATTTTCTCAAATTTAGAGGTACATCGTCTGCTATTATAGGCAGTCTTGTATAGGGGAAGAACAGTGTTTACAATTAGCCTCCACTTATTAATGGTCAGTGGTGTAGGGGACATCCAATGAAGGACAATGGCCTTCCTAGCATAATAGAGCAAGATACTAAGCAATGTTGTGGTTGCTTTCCCAATTATTTGTGTTGACTTTGCTTTGTGGGAAAATGTTGTTCAGGTACAGGATGTCCAGATCCTAAACAAAATTGTTAAGTATTTAGATTAGGTAAGACATACTAGATTCCACTCTACATACCTACAAAGAGTAAAAATGTTTAAAACAAGCTATCCCTGATGACTGTAGCCACCTATGCTGTGAAATAATTCACTCTCAAAGATCCTCAAAGATCCCAACAAAGGTTCTAAAGTTGGGTTTCAGCCAGAAATCAGCTTTGAGAAACCTGCTGTGTCTTTAAATCAGCGGATTGGAATACACTCAAGATTCTGGTTCAATAGGAAGTAATGGAAAAAGAGCAAAGCTTTTAGTACCTCTGTTGAACAGTTTGAAGGAAATTTATCCTTATCCCTATAGCTACAGAGGTGAATGAGGGCTTGTTTTTACTGCTTGTTCAGAATATGGAAATACATTAGTGTGCATAGTTTGAGCACAAGTTCAACCTAAAGTCCATCTCCCTTAATGCTGCCTAGTCCTCCTAGAAGACTCCCACACTGTATGTCATACTTACCTTTTTCTGAAATATTTTGGTTAGTCAAGTGATGTACAAGGTCCTCTTTTGATCTTCTCCTAGTAGTCATTATAGATGCAAAAAATAATAATGTTAGTGTTTGCATCACCTGCAAGCTGGCATGCTACAACCCTACACTCAATATTTTCTCTTCCTTACAGTTGAGTGATGCTGAGTGTTATTTAACCCAGACGACTAATGACATTTATTGGTAGAGAAGAGGTACTGTGGCGGAGAGAGCTGGAGAGGTGGTGGGGCTCCTTACCTAAAGTTGGGCTTCAAAGGTGGTCCCAATTCCAAGATCTGGAGCCATTCTAGGGTAAAGATGGGGCATCATGCTAAGTGCTTCTTACTAAACATATTACTTCCTTGTATTTATTTCACTAGTGTGCAGATAACCACAGAAGAATATTGGATCATAGTGACAAATCTATTTGTACCAGGTCAAGTCACATTGACATAAGCTGCTGTGGTTACATATAGTACAAATACAGCATACTACATACCTATGGTTAGTTGTTATAGGTTTCCACACTATGTATATTTCTATTGCTCCTTGTTCTGCCTTATTATTTGTGGTCAGGCAGTCTTTAGATCTGTGAAAAGAGGTAACTTGTGCATATTATTGGATTGCATTCTTTTAGCGGTTAGGTTTGATGATTTGCCGAAATCTAATATGAACAAGACCTACAAAATCAATATCTAATTTTTCAGAACAAATATGAACATGTATAAAGGCATTCTTCATTTTAAGTGACAATGCAGAGCACTAGAACTATATGCACTAGCAACTAATTGAGGGTCTGTCCCTTAAGACTACCACCAATGATGTAACATTCACTGTACTTGTCCTTTTCAGAGTTGAATCTCCTGAGAGTTGCCTAAGTCCGGTTCCTTTTTATGTTCCAATGATTTCTTTGCAGAAATCCGTAACTTTGTCAGCGCTTTAGGGTTTTTCTCTTATTTTCTAAGTTGCTCTGAAAAAAATATAACGTAGCTATCAACATTTTCAAATCATGCCAAAGGACAGTTTCATAGTAGCCAGGGCTAGCTTTGGGACGTAATGATGGTTTTAATTTTAGTGTAGAGCTGCCATTTCCAACACCACCACACATCTCACAACTTCACAAAGGAGAATGAAAAAATATCACACAATGGTAAAATCTGAATAGGAAAACTCAATTTCAGCATGTTACCCCTTTAGGCAGACCCCATTTCAACAAATTACCCCTCTTGACACACCCACTTACCAATTTATAAAATAAGGTGTAAGGGGGGATGCAGGGGGTGCAGAGCAGTGGGAAATGGGAGGTGCAGGGGGTTCAGAGTGTGGGGTAGTGGGCATGGTCACTGATAGGGGGTACAGGGGGTGGGGTCCTGTCAGGTAGGCTGATAACACGAATGACAGCCCTGTGGGCACTGAGCAAAAGCTGCACCTCTCCTCCTCCACATCAGTGAATGACAGCTTGGGAGCAGGAGGAGACTTCTGTGGCACTCCCTAGGTCCCGGTGGGCACAGGGGGTACAGCTATAACAAATATAACAGCACAGCCAGGGGGCAGTTACAAAAAGAAGCTCAAAGAAGAGGAAAAAAAGAAAACAGCAAATGCATGTAAGTTCTATTATTGGTTGCTAATTTAAGAAAAAAATGACTTTAAAACCCAATTTCGGTTCCATAAAATCTGCTATCTGTGGTTTAAATCTGCTCTTACCCTGAGCTTGAGATGAAATTGAATGGACCTCCATATTCACTTAGGCTAGGTTCACACCAATGCATTTTTAGTGCATTTTGAAGAAATATACTACAGTCTATTGAAAATGGTTTCCTATGGAACACGTTCACGTCTATGCATTTTCAGCTGCTGCGTTTTTGAAAAAGGTCAGGGAAAAGGTCAGGGTTAGCAGATTGCGTTTTTGGTGTAATAGACGTTAATGGAACTGCACCAAAAACGCAAGTGTTGTGTTAAGGGCTAGGGTTAAGAGCTAGGATTAGGGCTAAGGGTTAGGGTTAAGGGTTAGGGTTAAGAGCTTGGATTAGGGCTAAGGGTTAGGGTTAGAATGCTCACCCTAACATTTAACTCTAGCCCTTAACCCTAACATTTAATGGGAACCATAACATTTAACTGTAATCCTAGCCTTTCAACTCTCATACTTTCAAATTGCCCCCCCCCCAAAAAAAGAATAAAAAATAAATCAAAAAAGCATGTTCAAAGATGCAAAATGCACCTCAAAACGTGCCAAAAAACGCATCAATTACAATACACATAGGTGTGAACCAAGCCTAAACATAAATACCATGCAAGTAACATGACACAACTGAGATTGTCAATGTTTTCACTCCTTTATTGATCTCTGCTGATAGAAATTCTTATGCAAACATTTATTTGCAATAAGTCTGGTACACTTGTACAAGTGTTTAATTTCAATAAACAGAGTAAAAAAAATGTTATGCCCAGAATTCCCCCTGAAGTTATATCACATTTATTAATTGCCTTAAGAGCCAAAAGTGTTGCGTTCCTCCTGACCTGCCTATGCCTGATTTGCCGTGCTTTTGGCTCTTTATAGAATGCTATTTCAGCTATGTGACTAGTATTTTCAGCTGTCATTTTTTACTGCTAAAAATGATATTATGGCATGCATGTTGTATCATGATCATTATAACTTGAGTGAACTGGAACAACTAAGTGGGTAGGATGTAAGGATGACAGAGTAAAATATTCAACTAAAGGACACTTGTGGATCAAGACAATGATAACAAAGTACACCCTGTCTTTGGTCAACATATAAGGATCCTGATAATGGGTTAGTCCTTTAAATAAAGAATATTTCGGTTAAAATGGTAAGAGTCGAGTGAATTAGCAAAATCTGGCTTTGTATAAATCCAACACTTCATGTCCTTTCAAAGTGGATTAGGTTTCGAGCTATCATTAGGAGCGGAGATTAGATTCCCCGGCATTAGAGAGAACAGGCTGAATAAATTACACAGCTCTGTTTTAATCATCATTCTTCTGTATAACTAATTCATGGAGAAGAAATATGAGAGAATCCGGCAATGAAGTTACAACTTTTAATAGTATAAACATTTCTCATGCTGGCTATAGATCTGCACAAGGATGTTACACTTATACTTTACATCTAAAGTGAAAAATCAAATTTGTTACATCTGTTTTGCTTGTACAATTAGTACAGGAGTGTGAAGGTAGAGCTGTCAGAGAAAATGAAATGCAATTTTAAAGTGGATGAAAACCCAATCACTGAAATCTCATATAAGTTTTTACATGTCCTTGTAATTCTAAAACCATTTTCAATATTTTTGAATTTTAAATGATTTCCTTAAAATAATATCTAGTGACCCCGCTATGAAAGTCTTTTTTGGTGCTTGTTGAAACCCTGTGAACAAAAAAATGAACCATAACATGACAGCACAAAGAAAAAAGTGCATGAGAGTACAGAATGATCCAACCTCTGAGGAGGAAGGGCCTTGATCCCTGAACCCCCTGGGGCCCAAGGCGTCTGATAGGGGTAAGGTACCCTACTCCACCTAACCTGAAAACCAGGTGGACCAAGTACTTGGTGGGAGCTCTCCTGAAGAGAGACCCCTTATGGGATTCCCTTGGACAGCATTCCGGTTGGCTACAGGTGACCCTGGTGGCCATCTTGAGTCATGAAGAGTCTTTTCAAGTCCCTGTCCCTGGGTTTCGATGCCCCTTTGCAAAGTGACTCTGTCAGGGATAACACTAGCGGAAGGGAGAGGTTACAGAGGAAGAGGGAAAGCCTAGTGCCTTCGTCTGCAGCTGGACTGGGTATAAACTGGTCAGAACACACTCCACTTCCCCCTTGGCAGGCGCTGTCTCCAGCTCGGGCCTACTCACCACTAATTCTCCACTCTGACTGTTGTGAGTCCCCCAGGTTACGTCTGCTCCCCGCCTGGTTGTTGGACTGTTTTGCAATTTCTGCAGTATACACTCACCAGCCACTTTATTAGGTACACCTGTTCAATTGCATGGAAACACAAATTGCTAATCAGACAATCTCATGGCAGCAACTCAATGCATTTAGACATCTATACGTGGTTAGGATGACTTCCTGAAGTTCAAATCAGGCATCAGATAGGAGAAGAAAGGGGATTTAAGTGGCTTTGAATGTGTCATGGTTGTTGGTGCCAGATGGGCTTGTCTGAGTATTTCAAAAACTGCTGGTCTACTGGGATCTTTAGGCACAATCATTTCTAGGGTTTACAGAGAATGGTCCAAAAAAGAGAAAATATCCAGTGAGCGGCAGTTTTGTGGACGAAAATGCCTTGTTGGTGTCAGAGTTCAGAGGAGAATGGGCAGACTGGTTTGAAATGATAGAAAGACAACAGGAACTCATGTCAATATGGACCAAAATCTCTGAGGAATGTTTCAAACACCTTGTTAAATCTATGCCACAAACAATTAGGGCAGATCTGAAGGCAAAAGGGTTTCAACCCGGTACTAACAAGGAGTACTTAATAAAGTGGCCCGGTGAGTGTATAGTTTGCTGCAAACCGGGACTCTATGTATTCTCTGCCACTGAATCACGCTACCCTACACTCGCCTTGATATCAGGGTAGACCCCGAAAAACCTGTACCTTCTTTATCTGCAAGGTAAAAAAAAATAAATCCACACATGCAGTACAATAAATAAATGAAAAATAAATAAAAGTGCACAGTGTAGTACACAAGGTATGCCTTTTGGCTGGTATAAAAATTGTTCTAGGATAGCCAAAAAGTCTGTCCAAGAATCGTGTATACCAAAAGTGAGATGACCAAGTGCCAGTGAAAATCAGTGGGAGTGAAAGTCTTTGTTGGAGCACGTTTTGGGGGTATGGGTTATGGTGTAATGCATCGTACCTCTTCCCCGACTGTTCTGCATTGTCACCCATCACACAGTCTTCCTATGGAGAGTACAAGTTGACCTTTCAACACACCTTACACTGGTATGGTCCACTGTTGTCACCATCAGGAAACCCACCCTGTCATGGAGCCATTGCTGGAGGTCATGGATGTGACTGCAGGAGAACAAATGGAGAACAACAAAGGCGAACAAAAGTATTTTATTAAAACAAAATAAATGGTGAATTTAAATTTAAATTTATAATACACTGTGCTCTCTGTAAAGCAAAGGTCATTCTACTTTCATTTAAATTCAGATCCTAAACTGGATAACAGTTACTTTGCTAAAGCTCTGCGTATCATAAACAAATGCAATAATGCTTAAAATACTGTTTTTACCTTTTCTTTATCCTGTTTTGCACTATAGTGGTACTGATCTCCTACAGCCTTTTACAGCCACTTCCAGCCTATCTACACATGTGCCTGCATAAGATGCACATCATTACTCTGGGCCTTCACTCTATATCAAGAAATGCATGAATAAAGACCTTCATGTCAGGATCACCAGGTATTATATCTATAAAAGCTTCAGTTTAAAAAAAAATTAGAAACACCTTTCGAAATTAAATTAACATGTAAAAAAAATCAGATTTTAGTGTTTGGGTTTAGTTTTGGTAAATTGTGGTTGGCAGCTACTGAAGAGGAATAATGAGAACCATTTTGCATATAGAAACCATGTTGTGATATAACTGGTTTTCTAACTCTCTATAATTTGCTTTTACATGAGAAGCTCCACATACCCTGAGGAAAGGGACTTAGAGGAACAAGCAGGACATGATATCTATCTAAGGATTCTGTAGTCTGACCAGTTAGTCAGGTTCCCATCACCATTTAGTGCACCAGAACACATGGTAACAAAGTAGAATGCATGCTGACACAGTGCTGATAAAAGAAGCACTGGATATTTTAGCTCATTGGGCAGTCCATTAACTCTAGGTTCACATTATTTCAGTGCATTTTCCAGTTTACAGAAACGCACTGCAGTCCATTTAACATGATTTCCTATGGATCGTTGCATTTTTTTTTTTAAAGAATCAGGGACTTTTTGCATTTTTTCTGCAATAGACTTCAATGTTACACAAGTTTTGTGTTTTTGATGCGTTTCATGTTTTTTTTTCTTTGCCAATAGGAAAGTATTGATTTTGATGCCACTTTGATGTGACTTTGGATGGGTGTGATTTTCATGTGACTTTACACTCTCTGGCACTCAAGGAGCATCAAAGTCACATCCAAGTCGTGATCCAAGTCGCACCCACCCAAAGTTGCACCAAAGTCGCATCAAAGTTGCACCCATCCAAAGATGTACCAAAGTCGCACCCATCCAAAGTTGCACCAAAGTCGCATCAAAGCCGCACCCATCCAAAATTGTACCAAAGTCGCAGCCATCCAAAGTCACATCAAAGTGGCATCAAAGTCAATACTTTCCTATTGGCAAAAAAAAAAGTAAAAACGATAAAAAATGCACTTAAAATTACACAATCAGCAAACTTAGATGTGAATCACAAGTTTTGTGTTTTTGATGTGTTTCATGTTTTTTTTTCTTGGCCAATAGGAAAGTATTGATTTTGATGCCGCTTTGATGTGACTTTGGATGGGTGTGATTTTCATGTGACTTTACACTCTCTGGCACTCAAGGAGCATCAAAGTCACATCCAAGTCGTGATCCAAGTCACACCCATCCAAAGTTGCACCAAAGTCGCATTAAAAGTCGCACCCATCCAAAATTGCACCAAAGTCGCACCCATCCAAAGTTGCACCAAAGTCGCATCAAAGCTGCACCCATCCAAAGTTGTACCAAAGTCGCAGCCATCCAAAGTCACATCAAAGTGGCATCAAAGTCAATACTTTCCTATTGGCAAAAAAAAAAGTAAAAAGCATAAAAAATGCACTTAAAATTACACAATCAGCAAACTTAGATGTGAATCTAGCCTTAAAGGGATAGGCTTATTTCAACCTATTCAGACTCTGGATGTACCAGACATGTCCAAAACGCTGAAGAGGTTAAATAAGGTATCTTGTAAGGAAGCTAACTTTTTGTTTATTTCAGTTCAATTCACAGCAAGTAATAAAGATACAGCATTTCTGCAAGAAAAGGGTAATTTTTTTGTACTTGCTAAAATTTTTCTCAGCAGGACAAAATAAAAACGATAAATAAAAAGCCACCACATTTAAGGAGGTGTAATCTGCAATACACAGTATGAATTTCTGTTCTTGAGTTTAGATATACTTTAATCAAACAAAGGATAATGCTGCAGTCCATATGGTAATACTTTATATTAATTTAGTCCTAAAATGAGCAACAAGGATAGTATAGGACAGCATTGACCTGGATTCACATAAGTCCGGCCAGAAACTCTGCAGGTTTGCCACCACAAATAAGGCACAACCTACGGTATAATGCAGTGCAAACAGGTGTATTTACCACAAAAGCAAACAAGGCATTTGCCTAGGGTGGCATTTTTCAGGGGGGCAGCAATGCCCCTCGGAAGAAGGGACGGAAGAAAGGACACACACGGCATAGGACCTGGTGGATTCCAAGAGAGGCTATGGGTTTCATGATGGTGTATGTACAGCCCAACTGTCGTTATCAGGGATGTCCAGAGCCGTGAAGATGAGTGTCTTTCTCTTTGTCACCATGGGCGATGGTGGCTGGTGTATGGGGGCAGTGGTAGTGGAAGGCTTTCTCGAGAGGGGGGGGCGCTGATTTTTGTGTTGCCTAGGGCAGCACAAAACCCAAAATACACTACTGAGTGCAAAGCCTTGATTTAGAAGGTTGACTTAGGAGAACAAGCAGAGAATCTGTGGTCTGACTAGTTCAGGTTCCCATCACCATTAGATACATAGCTGGTAAGGTTGAATAAAGATACCAGTCTACCTAGATAAGACTGTGTACATGTGTGTATGTGTGTGTGCATTTATGTCAACACTATTTCTTATACCCCTGTATATTGCATTCGCAAAGATGCCCAGCTAAGTGTTTTTTTAAACTATCAACACTTCCAGCTGACACCACTGATTGTGTAAGGGAGATCCACATCCTTACCACTCTGACAATAAAAAATCCCATACACATTTTAAGGTTGAACCACTTCTCCAGTTTTATTGAGTGGCCACATGTCTTCTTAAGCTCCCTGATACTGAATAGTTTCCTCCTTATGCAAGAATCACCACTGAGGTATTTGTAAATCACCATCACATCTCCGCTCAAGCTTCTCTATTCCAGGGAGAACAAGTTTAATATTTCTAGTTGTTCTTCGTAACTGAGGTCCTCCAGCTACCTTATTAGCTTTGTCACCCATCTCTGGACTCTCTCTAGTTCCAGCACATCCTTCCTGAGGGCTGGTGACCATAATTGGACAGCATACTCAAGATGTGGCCAAACTAAAGTCTTGTAAAGTGGTAGAATTATATAGTTCTACCTATCTCTGGAGTAAAGACCATTTTAATGCATGCTAATATTCTGCTTGCTTTGCTTGGCATCACAAGCCATTGCTTGCTTGTGATCTACTAGGACCCCTGGATCTTTTTCCTTCCTGGAATTCCCCAATGGTTCTCCCCTTAGCAAGTAATTTGCATTTATGTTTTTGGCCCCCAAGTGCATTACTTCACATTTTACAACATTAAACTTAATTTACCATGTAGTTGTCCACCTCTTTATTGTATTGAGGTCTTCTTGTAAGGTTTCTATAATGGGCTGTGAAATTATTGTCCTGTTTAGCTTTGTATCATCAGCAAACACTGAAATTCAGCTACTTTTACCATTAGTTGTCATAGCTATTCAGAGCAAACCCACAACAGCCAATAATTTGAAGGAGTGGATAACCCAACCCTCTGTTTGACAATAATTTGTTTATTAGCCCAACAAATGGGTAGAACTGAATAACAAAACATCACCATACACTTCAATGGGGTTCGCAGCAAGGTTTGCAAACTTCAAGCAAGATCTGAGATATTATTTGCAAACTCAGATGACGCAGTCATCCATATTGTAAAAAGGATGGGCCCTTGTGGCCCTGAAACCTTGCATATTGTTTATGACAAAATAAAAACTCTTGCTTTGATCTTTGGAAGACATACACTATATTGCCATAAGTATTGGGACACTCCTCCAAATCATTGGATTCAGATGTTCCAATCGCTTGCATGGCCATAGGTGTATAAAATCAAGGACCTAGGCATAAAAACTGCTTCTACAAACATTTGTGAACGAATGGGTCACTCTCAGGAGCTCAGTGAATTCAAGCGTGGTACCATGATTGGTTGCCACCTGTGCCATAGGCCCATCCTTGAAATTTCCTTGTGACTAAATATTCCACGGTCAACTGTTAGTGCTATTATAAGAAAGTGGAAGCAACTGGGAACAACAGCAACTCAGCCACAAAATGGTAAGCCATGTAAAATGACGGAAAAGGGGTGGGGTCAGCGCATGCTGAACTGCACAGTGCGCAGAAGTGCCAACTGTCTGCAGAGTTGATAGCGAAAGACTTCCAAACTTTGTGTGGCCTTCAGATTAGCACAACAACAGTGCATGGAGAGCTTCATGGAATGGGTTTCCATGGTCAAGCAGCTGCATCCAGGCCTTACATCACCAAGTGCAATGCAAAGCGTCAGATGCAGTGGTGTAAAGCCCGTCACCACTGGACTCTAGAGCAGTGGAGATGTGTTCTCTGGAGTGACGAATCACATTTCTCTGTCTGGAAATCGGATGAACGTGTTTGGGTTTGGCAGTTGCCAGGAGAACGGTACTTGTCTGACTACATTGTGTCAAGTGTAGAGTTTGGTGGAGGGGAATATGGTGTGGGGTTGTTTTCAGTCATTGGGCTTGGCCCATTAGTCCAGTGAAGGGAACTCTTAAGGCATCAGCATACCAAGACATTTTGGTCAATTTCATGCTCCCAACTTTGTGGGAACAGTTTGGGGATGACCCCTTCCTGTTCTAACATAATTGCGCATCAGTGCACAAAGCAAGGTCCATAAAGACATGGATGAGCCAGTTTGGGGTGGAAGAACTTGACTGGCCTGCACAGAGTCCTGACCTCAACCCAACAGAACACCTTTGGGATGAATTAGAGTGAAGACTGCGAGCCAGGCCTTCTCGTCCAACATCAGTGCCTGACCTCACAAATGTACTTCTGGAAGAATGGTCAAACATTCCCATAGACACACTCCTAAATCTTGTGGACAGCCTTCCCAGAAGAGTTGAAGCTGTTATAGCTGCAAAGGGCGGGACAACTCACTATTGAACCCTACGGACTAAGACTGGGATGCCATTAAAGTTCATGTTAATGTAAAGGCAGGCGTCCCAATACTTTTGGCAATATAGTGTATGTAAATATAGGTTTTCTTTTAGGGAATACAAACCATTTTGATCAATCAAACAACAAATAGTTTCCTTAACCTCTTGCTGACCATGTAACGCATATGTGTGTCAGCAAACAGGGTGGGCTTTAACGCTCACATGCGGCACATATGCCTTCATCAGTGTCCAACGTCTTTGCTCTGAGAACAGGCCCTCTGTGCACTCCCAGCACAGTGATTAGGCTGTTATAGATCTTCTTGTCAACCTCCCGTCTTTAGTAATGTAGGGCCCTCTAGTGTAGATAGTTTATTTAGTGTAGTTAGAGGCTTGCTAGAAGCCTGGGTGTGAGGCAGAGGTGTTCAGGTCACGCTGGAGGGCTCTACAGGTCAGTCCTCTGGTACGTCCTCTGCTCTAGAAGCTTGGAGAAGCTTCTAGAAGTCAGTAGACTGAGGTGAGGAGGAGCTGATCTGCATATTTATGGGACTATGACCAATCCCAGGCAGGAGACCTTGCAGTGTGACAGGCTGGCCCATAAATATGACAGAGCCTGACCAGTAAGGAGAGTTGTCTGAAAGATGGGAGGTTAAAGTGCTGCTGTGTAGTCTGGGAGGGAGGTCTCTGAGAAGGGGGGGTTCTGCCTCCAAACTGGAGGTTGGAAGAAGGAGGAAATCAGAATGAGAGAGCTCCACTGCCCTGCAGTTCATTGGGGAAGGACAGCCTGCATAGCCTAGATAAGAACCAGCCCAGTGGAAGGCCTGAAAGCAGTTCTATCCACAGCTGCAGGACAAGGACAGTGTGAGTACCTCTATACCCCCAGGGCTTGTAAGGGAGAAGTCTGCTGGATGGAAGTTCTTGGCAAGTCTTCAGGGGACAGTTTAGAGCTTACCTAATCCCTTGTCCTGGGATCAGAAACTGTAGTCAGATGTCCTTGTATTTTGTTCACAAAGGGGACCCAGAGCTCCTACAAGCTGACACTTTGCTGAAAACCCAGGAGGGGTTTATATTGCTAAAGACTGCCGTGGTCCCGGCTGGAACGCAGTCAAAAGTCTGTCATTTTGCAGTATTCTAGAGAAGGTAATTGACCTAATTTTGTTAATTTTCGATCAAGTTGGGCATCTCATAACCCCTTTTCCCTATCCTTTTCCCTATCCAAGTTGAAATCCCTAATAAATTAAAAAAAACAAGTCTATGGACCGTTTCTTTGTGTCTGGATACCAGCTGGAAAATGAGTGTTGCCTGGCTGTGCAGGAAATAAGGGGGACCCAAAACCAGCAGCTCTCAAGGGGGTAGTGCTACAGCAATGATTGGGAACTGGTGTGATCGGCTTCCGATCATGTGACTACTGTGACAGTTAATCACTGTGGTCACCTGATCTAGCAGTCCTTCTCACTCTCTGGGCTTAAGACTCAGTTAAAGGGATGCTGAGGCTGGGTGGGAATGGGTTACGAATATTTAATGTGTCATTGTTAGAAAATATTTCCTGGCAGTTCAGTGAGGCATACCAAAGAGCAACCAATCTTAAACTGAAGAAACTACAGCCATCTTTAATGTGATTGGTTCCTACGGGTTTCTGTTATTTACACTTTATTGGATACGTTGTCATTATAAGCTCAGTGTGGCTTCAGTAATGTACTTGAAAACATGGCCAGCCATCGCTGTTATTGTTTAACTTCTGTCTCTACCTTTAGCAAACAAAACCATACTCTGAAATATGAGATATTTACCAGGAAGCAAAAGCAATATCCCTATCCATTATTTAAATGTTGACAACTTCCTCAGTTCTGTGCGCTTTAGAAATGATTATAACACAGGAGGTAACATTTCTTAAAGCCGAACTCCAGAAAACGTGAACATTTTTCCTTGTATTGGGGTCGCGCCTGTACCAAAACCTGACTGCTTATTTACGTCCAGGGGGCATGCTCTGCTGGCCTCTTTGCACTTCCAGAAAGACTGATAGAATAATTTGTTGCCAGGATCGCCTCAACCAAATAGTTTGCTGTCTTCCTGGTGCCAGGGTTCGGCATGCGGTGGAACGGGTTGAAAAATTACTGGGAGGGGCTGGGCATGACCCAGCTGTCTTGCTTCATGTTGGAACCAATGACAGAATACATGGAAGGTGGAGGCTCCTTAAGAATCAATTTAAAGAACTAGGCTGCAAGTTGAAGGGAAGGTGATATTCTCTAAAATATTACCTATGCCATGTGCAAGTCAGGAAAGACAGGGGGAGATTAGAGAACTCAATGCATGGTTGAAGATCTGGTGTAAGGGGGAAGGATTTGGGTTTCTAGAGCACTGGGCTGACTTTTCATTGGGGTTCAACCTATATTCTAGAGATGGTCTGCACCTAAATGGAAGGGGGTCTGCTGTGCTAGGGGAGAGGTTTATGGGAAGGCTGGAGGAATATTTAAACTAGGATCGAGGGGGGAGGGAGAATTAGATTATAACGGGGTAGACAGATCAGACGGGGTCAGTCCTTTTGGCGGGTGGAGTGGGGAAAGATGAGGGGAAGACTATGGCAGATGATAAGAAGGTTCCCATGTTACAAACAACCAGTGGAATTGGTTCCATTTGTATGAAAATAAAAAATATGAAAAATACGTGTGAACAAGGTTTCAATGAATTAAAGTGTTTGTTCACCAATGCCAGAAGTCTGCCAAGCAAAATAGGTGAGTTGGAAGCTTTTGTGCATGAAGTGAAATACGATTTAATTGGTATTGCTGAATCTTGGCTTCATCCTTCGCATGACTGGGCCATTAATATTCCTTGCTATGTTCTCTTTCAGAGAGACAGAGTAAATAGGAAAGGTGGTGTCTGTCTCTATGTGAGAAGTGATCTCAGAGCGAGTGTGAAAGAGGACATAGCTGATGGAGAGTGTGATGAGGCTGAAGTATTATGGGTGGAACTGCACATGGGGGTGCGTACTACAAAGGTAATCACTGGAGTTTGGTATAGGCCTCCCAGTGGTAATGAGGAGGTGGAAACTCAGCTCCTTGCACAGATCAAAAGGGCTGCAAGGGCTGGGACAGTGATAATAATGGGGGATTTTAACTACCAGGAAATTGACTGGAGTAATGGTACTGCAGGAATAGTTAAAGGGCAAACATTTTTAAACCTACTACATTACAATTTTATGGTACAGTTCATAGAGGCCCCAACTAGGAATGATGCTCTGCTGGACCTGGTAATCTCAAACCATGCAGAGCTTATTACGAATGTCCATATAAAAGAACATCTGGGTAGCAGTGACCATAACATGATTTAATTTTTGGTAGCTGTAAACAGCAAGCATATACGGGAAAAATAAAATGCTCAATTTCAAGAGAGTTAATTTTCCAAGGCTGAGAGCTGCTCTCCAAGACTTAGACTGGGAGGGAATATTGGCATTGATGAACACAATACAGAAATGGGAGTTCTTCAAAAAGACTATATGTGAACACACTGCAAAATATATTCCCATGGGCAACAAGTTTAAAAGGCTAAAAATCAACCTTATGTGGCTTACGGCCAAAGTTTAAAGAGCTATAGATAATAAGAAAAGAGCTTTTATTAGATATAAAATTGAAGGAATGCTGTCATCGTTTAAACATTACAAAGAATATAACAGAATATGCAAAAAGGAAATAAAGGCCGCAAAAATTGAAAACGAGATTGCAAAAGATAGCAGGACCAACCCCAAAAAATTCTTCAACTATATTAATAGTAAAAAGAATCGGTCTGAGCATGTAGGCCATTTACAAAATAATCTGGGTGACTGGGGATAAAGAGAAGGCAAATTTATTTAATACCTTCTTCAGCTCTGTGTATACAAAGCATGGGGGAGCTCTAGTCCATAATGGGCATGGTATTAACACAGCTCCAGATGATCCACATTGGCTCACAATTGATATGATCCAAAAATATTTAGACAGTATAAAGGTGAATAAAGCACCTGGACCGGATGGCATACACCCAGGGGTCCTTCAAGAATTGATCTCTGTCCTTTCAAAGCCACTATTTCTAATTTTTAGGGACTCTTTAATGACTGGCATAGTACCACTGGATTGGTCAATGTGGTGCCAATATTTAAAAAGGGGTCAAAATCTTTACCAAGTAATTATAGACCTGTAAGTTTAACTTCTATAGTTGGGAAGATATTGGAGAGTTTAATAAAAGACCACATGGATGAGTTCTTGCTGGAATAAAATATTTTAAGCAACAGACAGCATGGATTCATGAAAGACAGAAGTTGTCAAACAAATCTGATTTCTTTTTATAAGGGGGTGAGCAAAGCCTTGGACAGAGGGGTGGCGGTGGACGTGGTATACTTGGATTTTGCAAAAGTGTTTGACACAGTTCCCCACACACGGCTAATGTGTAAGGTAAAGTCTACGGGTTTGGAAAATCTGTATGTAAATGGATAGAAAACTGGCTAAAAGATCGTATTCAAAGAGTAGTGGTTAATGATTCATACTCTGAATGGTCTGGGGTCATCAGTGGTGTACCCCAAGGTTCAGTGTTGGGACCCTTACTTTTTAATATATTTATAAACGATATAGGGTCTGAGATTACAAATGCCATTTCAGTCTTTGCAGATGACACCAAGCTGTGCAGTGGAATAACGTCCTTACAGGATGTCTCCAACTTACAAGCCGACCTCAATGCACTGTGTAATTAGGCAACTATGTGGCAAATGAGGTTTAATGTTGATAAATGTAAGGTTATGCACTTGGGGGCTAAGAATCATCATACATACTGGGGGGGAGTACAACTGGGGGAATCAATGGTGGAGAAGGATCTGGGAGTTCTGGTAGATCACAAGCTTAATAATGGCATGCAATGCCAAGCTGCGGTTTCTAAAGCGAGCAAAATCCTCTCTTGTATTAAAAGAGGTATAGACTCCAGAGAGAGAGATATCATATTACCCCGGTACAAATCATTAGTAAGACCTCATCTGGAATATGCAGTTCAGTTTTCGGCACCAATTCACAAAATGAACATTGGGGAACTGGAGAAAGTACAGAGAAGAGCACCCAAACTGATACAAGGCATGGAGGAGATCAGCTATGAGGAAAGATTAGATGAACTGAATTTATTCTCTCTTGAGAAGAGGAGATTAAGGGGGATATGATCAACATGTTTAAATACATCAGTGGTTCATATAGTGAACTTGGTGTAGAGCTATTCACCCTGAGAATCAGGAAGGATTTTTTTCCCAGCAGGAGCAAATTGGATCATGCTTTGCTGGGGTTTTTTTTTTCCTTCCTCTGGATCAACTGTGGGTATAGGATTATAACTTTTTTTCTATGGATGGACTTTTGTTTTTCTCAGCCAGACTAACTATAACTAAGACAGATCCCTGCAGCATTTTCACTCCTTTGCTCCAGTGGTCTAAGGTCCTGACGTCATCAAGACCAATACAGTGGCCATAGCCCTGCATTGGACATGAGGACAATGGGAGAGCCCACCGCTGGAGCATGAGGGAACGCTTTCTGCCAGGGGAACAGAGGATTGGGTAAGTAAAATTGCTTTTACCATCCTCTAGACATAACTGAGCAATAATCCTTGCAGTGTGGGTGCAAACATTTGGAGTTTGTTCACAGTACTGTTAGTGGGAAGTTACTTACTTGGATGGGGGGGGGGGAGGTGATGTTTTTCCTACGGAACACCTTCTCGATCATGAAAAAGTCCTATATCTAATAATATACTGTATATTTTTTTTTAAAACTGCTGAATACAAAGATAAATACTAATTACCAACACTAAATGTTTGCTTACTGTATTTACTGTATATAATCCAAATTATTTATATAAAGCCTATCTCCAGGAATACATAATCTGGCTCCAACCCCACCTCTCACTGATTGCTGGATTTAATGAAACCTGACTGGGAAAACTCACAGGATTTAACGCAATGGAGAATGGAGCAGGTCTTGAGCGCGCCGACAGCATCTGTCTCTAAGGGAGAAATGAGGACTGACCAGTCTGCACCTAAGTGGGAGGATTCCAGTAAGGGTGGTGCGTCCCTGTCCCTACTCATCTGAAACCTTTTCCTATCGCTATTCACCTTCCTTGACAGATGGGTGACCTGTTCCTACACTGCCCACTTGCAAAATATGCTCCAAACCCAGGATCCAGGGTCTTAAATAGACTCTGCCTGGCCCAAAATGACTACCAGAGTCACATGGGGTGGCAGCATCCAACCGGATAGCTTGGCTAGTGGCCCAGGAAACCATAGAGGAGCATTGCTCCTCTTGACTTCCTCTCCCTCTGCCATGCCACTGCGGTTGAGTGCCACCTGCAGTATAGAAAGTAGACTGTACTTGCCTACATGTTGACATCCTTCTTCTGGATGTCCATGTAACTGTCTGCATGACATGGACATTCCTATTGGTGGTGGTGGCTTCCAGCTATGGGGCCTTTTCAAATTGGTCAGTGCAAAAAGATGTACATGAGGGACACGAGGGGACTTGTCCCTGAAGGGATAATGCATATAGTGACCGGTTCCAACAGTAAGAAATCCCCATTACCCAAAGGAAACTGGGATTTTCAAAAATGTGTTTGGCAGGAACATTAAAGAGTAAGGTAAGTAATGCAAAATGCACTATTGAAGTTTTCTAAAAATGAAATAAATTATTTCCCCATGCAGCCAATCACAAAAACTTCCTTACCACACAGCAGACTAGCACCTATAAGTACAGTGAGGAACAGAAGTATCTGAACAACTTGCGATTTTGCAAGTTCTCCCAATTAGAAATCATGGAGGGGTCTGAAATTCACATTGTAGGTGCATTCCCACTCTGAGAGACAGAATAAAAAAAAAAAATTCAGGAAATCACATTGTATGATTTTTAAAGAATGTATTTGTCTTGCACTGCTGAACATAAGTATTTGAACACCTGAGAAAATCAGTGTTAATATTTGGTACAGAAGCCTTTGTTTGCAATTACAGAGGTCAAATATTTCCTGTAGTTCTTGACCAGGTTTGCACACACTGCAACAGGGTTTTTGGCCCACTCCTCCACACAGATCTCCTCTAGATCTGTCAGGTTTCGGGGCTGTCGCTGAGCAACACGGAGTTTCAGCTCCCTCCAAAGATGTTCTAGTGGATTTAGGTCTGGAGACTGGCTAGGCCACTCCAGAACCTTGATATGCTTCTTATGGAGCCACTCCTTGGTTATCCTGGCTGTGTGCTTTGGGTCGTTGTCATGTTGGAAGACCCAGCCATGACCCATCTTCAATGCTCTGACTGAGGGAAGGAGGTTGTTGCTCAAAATCTCACAATAAATGGCCCCATTCATCCTCTCCTTAATACAGTGCAGTCTTCCTGTCCCCTTCACAGAAAAGCACCACCAAAGCATGATGTTACCACCCCCATGCTTCACAGTAGGGATGGTGTTCTTGGGATGCAACTCATCCTTCTTTTTCCTCCAAATACGACGAGTGAAGTTTAGACTAAAAAGATTTAAAAGTTCTACTTTGGTCTCATCTGACCACATGACGTTCTCCCATGCCTCCTCTGGATCATCCAGATGGTCATTGGCAAACTTCAAATGGGCCTGGACATGTGATGACTTGAGCAGGGGAACCTTCCGTGCAATGAATGATTTGAAACCAAGATGGCATAGTGTTCTACCGACAGTGACCTTTGAAACTGTGGTACCAGCTCTCTTCATGTCATTGACCAGCTCCTCCCTTGTAGTTCTGGGCTGATTCCTCACCTTTCTTATCATCAGTGATACCCCACAAGGTGAGATCTTGCATGGAGTCCCAGTCCGAGGGAGACTCACAGTCGTCTTTAGCCTCTTCCATTTTCTAACAATTGCTCCAGCAGTTGATCTATTTTCACCAAGCTGCTTGGCAATTGCCCCGTAGCCCTTTCCAGCCTTGTGGAGGTCCACAAATTTGTCTCTGGTGTCTTTTAACAGCTCTTTGGTCTTGCCCATGGTAGTAGTTGGTGTCTGACTGACTGTGGGGTGGACAGGTGTCTTTAAAGAGCTCAGACAGGTGCTACTAAGTTAGATTAATGAGTGGAGTAGAGGTGGACTTTTTAAAGGCACAGTAAACAGGTCTTTGAGAGCCAGAATTCTTGCTGTTTCTTAGGTGTTCAAATACTTATGTTCAGCAGTGCAAGACAAATACATTCTTTTAAAATCATACAATGTGATTTCCTGAAATTTTTTTTAAATTCTGTCTCTCAGAGTGGGAATGTACCTACAATGTGAATTTCAGACCCCTCCATGATTTCTAAGTGGGAGAACTTGCAAAATCGCAGGGTGTTCAAATACTTCTGTTCCTCACTGTATATCACGCCAACCACCTAAATATAAAAATGTTTAAATATGGACAATGCAGTGCTCTGATTTACTAGCTAAAACCTAAATGCTATAACTGTTCTTGAAGAAAATGCTATGGAAAATAGTAGCATGCAAAATAATTACTCAAAATATAATCCTTTATACTGTCCGTGATACAATAGTGACACAATCCCACTGAATGATACACCACCAAAGTGATAATATACAGTGACTCAATAAATATATATGTTACAAAACTGCAATTATCAAAACTCAATTGAAAAGTTCATAGTGTTCATAGTGTTCATCATTATTATTCATAAATTGGTATATTAAAATGTTTTGCAATCCATGTCATACACTTATGCTGTCCCCACGTATGTAAAAAATATGCTCATCATCAAATGTTGACCTGTATGTTATAGGAGGTCAATATCGCTTTCAATAATATGAATACTGAATCCAGTCACTCAGTTTCACCCTCTTTCTGAAGCCTCAGCCATTAAAACTTCTTTTTGGGAAACGTCTCAATTGCAAGATACTGCATCCTTCTCCAGAGTTATATGGAGCGTAACAACTCCTCAATGAAACACAAAAGGGTCCATCTAGTGCTCTCCGTATGTATATAGATTTATTGACCTTAAAGTGTTACTAAACCCACAACAGTAAAATCAGTCTGTATATGCAGTAACGAATGCTTGATATACTCACTATAGAACCTAAGGGGTTTTTCTTATGCACTGTGTAAAAAGGCTGATTGATCCTGTCTTCTCTGATCCTCCCCTTCTTCCAGTGTTCCCCTCTTTATCTTCTGATAAGACATATCATGTGGAGTCACTATGCACATGCTCAGTTTGGTGTGTATTGCTAGAGAGTTTTTTTTTCTTGGGAGAGTGCATGTGATCAGCATAGGGCCAATCAGCACTGTCCAGACAGAGGTCAGGGGTTCTGCATCCTCCTGGAGCAAAATGAAAAATCCTCCTACAAGCTTAAACCAGTGCTCTGATGGACACTGATAGAAGTCACAAGACTGCTCTAACTGCTAATGAGAAAAGGTATTTAGCACTTTATAGTTACTAAAATAATTGCATTTTTTGTGTGTACTGTGGGAGACCAGATATAGTGAATGCAGGGTCCTGGGTTTAGAATGGTGCATAATGGTTGCATAAGCCTCCTGTGCATTCATTCTCCTGCCTAGTGTCTCTATTCTCCCAATGGATGTGCAGAATCTCCTCCCAGTGGCGTGCTGATGTCACAGACAAAGCCCCGCTTGATACATTGCGTCCTAGTCAGGACTTTCTCAGAGCTTCTAGCTTTGAAGGATTTGAGTTTTTAGTTTTAGTCATTTGGAGTGCTGCATGTCTTTAATTATATATTTTTGTTATTGAAGTTTGATTTTTTCCTGGAGTTGGGTTTTAACTCTATTTATAGAGCCAAGTATACAGATGATGATGCATGCATAACTGTTTTACCTGCCAAAATATTTGCATCTTTCTTAACCTCCCTAACGGTATTCCCGAGTGTAGCTCGGGGTAAAATTTCAGTACCAAAAGCGGTAACCCTGAGCTACACTCGGGCTTACCATGCGGTGCTGCATAGGGAGTCCCTGCAGCACTTACCTTGTCCTTGGCTCCCACGATGTGTCCCCTGCAGCGTCCCTGGCCATCTCCTCTGGCTGATGCCGGCATCCGGCTTCTGTGTTCCGGTCCCTGTGACGTCGGGACGTACGGGCTCCGCCGGCGGTGGGAAATTTGAAAATGTAAAAAAAAGTCATTTTTTTCAAAACGATTTTACATAGTAAAACATTGCTGTTTCAACCCATTTCACATACATTTTGTCCCGAGTGCTTTGTCCTGTCCCCTGTCTGCATTTTGATTGTTCTTTCTGCCTGGAAACTTAGAAACGTCCATGGCGTCCAAAAAGTGTCCCTTTAGGTCAAAAGCGGGTTTAGACCGGCTAGAGAACAGCGATAGTAAATCAGAACCACTTGCAGAATTGAGTGATAATGATTCGTGGAGAAATTCGTCATCAGACACTGAAAACAATTTTGCGACTTTGCTCAGCGATGTGCGAACTTGGCGCTATATTTCAAATTTCAGTGTTTTTGGTTTGATTATATTATTGAATTAAATGTATTATTATTATATTATTATTTTTTATGATTATTTATTAAATTATAATTTATGATTTTGTGTTTCAAATTTTATCATACCCGGGATGTTTAATAGACTCTTGTTCGGACAGATTTCAGTGAGTTATTCCTAAAAATTACAGGCCTACAATAAAAAAAACTACATATTTCCATGCAAAATAATAAAACCGCTTTCAGCACCAAAAATCTGAAATAATCATACCGCTAGGGAGGTTAAGTCACTCTTGTCATTTAGACATCCCTGCCACACAGCCTACCAAAGTTGGTGACCTTGCTATTTATTGCTTAAAATAACAAGATACATAGATTAGTCACTGACCTTTCCCAACCTTCTGACTGGTCAGTGAAGGAATGGCAACACGCTGTAAAGTTTTCCTTTTTCTTTCTTTTCCTAAATGCAAACCCCATGTTACAACATTGAACAATAGATTTAATGTACTAGTAGTATTTAAAATACATTTAATGAATGTGCTAAACATGGATATTTAGAGCGCTCAGGGTCACGAATGACCATATTGTAAGGGAGTAGATCAAACACACCCCTTTTCCATGGGTGCACATTCTGAATCATGCACCCACCCTTATCTCCATGCTGTCCTGATTAAACCTCACTGCACAGCTTGCTGTTCCTTTTCTATTACCAGTACTCAGGGCCTTTTCACTTTCCAGTACCAACCTTAGCTTCACTTTTTCTGGGGTAGGAAGTCAATCCATTTGAAAAAGTACAACAAATAAAAAAACAGCATTTTCCCCCTTCCCCTTAGAAGTAACCAACCTGATATGTGGGCTGACATGTAGTGCCCAATTAGAAGTAAAAACCTTCCCATTTTTGATTGGTGGCCCCAGGGGCGGACTGACAACTCAAGGGGCCCCCAGGCAATAGGGGATCATGGGGCCCCTGTGTCCTTGCCCAAACTCAAAAAAGCCTATGAAAAAGGTACAAGGGGCATCTCATGGGGCCCGCTACTGACCCCGGACCCTCGGGCAGTGCCCGAGTTTCCAAATGGTCAGTCTTCCCCTGGGTGGCCCTGTCAATCTAGCACGGAGAATATAGATTGGTGCAGTGGTTCTCAATCTTATTGAGACCTGAACCCAGTAAACTGTAAATGTCACTGTGTGGGCGTGAGGGTTCTGAAGGTGGTGTGGGGACTCTGCAGCAGACTTGGTGGTCCTGTAGGAGATTTGTAAAGGAGCTGGAATTCAACTGTGAGGTCTCTGGAGGGGGCTGTGGGTCTCTCCAGGAGGCTGGGGACTTTTCAAGGGAATTGTGGAAGTCTGGGTTGCACTGCAGGGACTGGGGGGGGGGGGGGCACTGTGGTACACTGTTAGAGGTTGGGGGTACTATGGGGGGCTAAAGGCTCTGCACCAAGTGTCCCCAACCTTCCACAGTGCCACCCAGTTCTGCAGGGAGGGGGACTGGGTGGCACCGTGGAAGGTTGGGGACAATGGGGTCTGGGGGCACTGTAGGAGGTTGAGGGGCAAGTTGGACCATTATGGGAGGTTAGATGACACTATGAGAGGTTAGCGGATCTGCAAGTGGCTAGAGGTGGTGCGAGGACAAGTGGATTAATGTCAACGAGATAAGTGGGGTAGGTGGGCCCCATGGTCAAACAGTAGGTAAGTCTCCTGTCAAATTCCAGGAGAATGAAACAATGTGTCACAAAGTGAGTAACATATATTGAGTTTGGCAATTTTTAGGGAAATTTGATTTTCTGATGTGTTCCCCCTATAAGAAAAGATATACTCCTTGAAGGAGAAGTGCAGTTATTATTTATACTCTAGTTGGAGAGCATAGAAAATGTTACTGCCATCAATACTGTAGGCATCAGAGTGATTCTGAATGGGTGGAATGCATCAACATTTTGGAAAGGAATTGTATGGACAGGTTGGGTCTATTTCTTCCCAAACGTTGGATATGTTTTTTTATTTTTTTAAGCTGCAGTTAAAATTCTACTTTTGTTACAAAACCAAGTCTGAGTGGACAATCCTTATTTCTGTTGTTAACTGTTTGATGGATTGTTGGAATGTCTCAAGAAATGGGCAGACTCTGAGAAGACTAAATACATCCTTATATGTGGTCTTTTATCCACAGGAGCAGTCTTGAAGTTGATGGTTTGCACATCCACTTTGACACTGCCTGAACCGAAAGCAAGATATCAGTCCACATGCACATTACCAATGGAAGTGCTTTGAAAAGGATTCCAAAACAACACTAAGCACCACCTCCCAAAGCACTGGGCATCAGGCTCAGGAGGCCTCTATGCTCATTCCTCACTTGCTCTGGGGATACCAGACTAAGTGTCTATACTGAGCCGATTTGGTTATTCCTGGTTAGTGATGGGCTGGATATTTGAGTCGAACGTAAGTTTGACTCAAACATTGGCCAATCGTGTGTTCAGCGAATACACGAACGGTAAGGGCATTCTGCGGGCTATGTGCCTTCCACACTCCACAATGGACTGCGCTTTCACAGTGCATTGGGATTGGCCAAAACAATGCACCTGACTACAGGTCAGGTGCATTGCTTTGGCCGATCAGAGCACAATTGGGTGGAGCTAGCGGTGATGTTACCGCTAGCTCCACCCAATTGTTTACATCTGATCGGTAAATGTCAGATTGCGGTGAAACTCTATACATAGCTTAGTAAGAATATACGGTATTAGTAAAAGGAAACACTTTTGCCGCCTCTGAGCTAACAACTGTGTTTCTGCACAAGAAATGTATCCAATTCTACATAAATGGTTCATGTTTGTGAATGAGGTAAGTGTGTACCATAGAATAATTAGAACCTTGTTCTGCCTCGCAATTTGAATAGGACACTGAGCTGCCTAGTAATTGGATTTATGCACAATGAAAGTATGCTTTGTACTATATAACCAGTATATATACATATGGTACATAATAGAATTGTGTGTGTGGTCTAAACAAAATATGTCATTACACTGCCTGGTAATTTTCTTGTAATTGGATTTATTTGTGATGAATATATTTCTTTTTTCCCCTTTCATTAGTGTGGTAAAGAATATACAATCAGTTTCTTGTATCTGAGACATTGTTATCTATACTTCTTCATGATAAGGGGTCCTTTTTATTTCCATTTATCAAGAGATGCTTATGGGGGTGTCTTTGCTGACCTATTGCTGAAAATGCTAGTTTCCTGGCTTGGTATGCTGACCCATTTAATCATCAAGATGTCTTCATGTGCTTACTTGCTCCGGGTCTCCTGGTCAGTGAGTCAAAGTATCAATAAAATGAATGAAATGTCAGCAGTGACAGACAGAATATAAATAAACACCTTTTCTTTATACAAAATCAAGTAAACATACAAAATGTCCCCAATGTCTTAAACACCATACGTAAAAGTCTTTTCTTCTTTCAAAATAAATCTCTTTCTTAGTCCGAGAAGTTTCCAATGCTCATAAACCTCAAGAAAAACAAACTCAAAATAGTGTCATACCCTTTATAAAATTAATTTGTGCCACTCACTGTGAGTGATGTAAAACACTTTACTAGTGGAAAAGAAAAAAAAAAAAATTTATATATACTGTATATATAACACATATATATATTTAAATTCTCCAAACGTGATAACAGTCCAATTGTGTCCACTGCAACAAATCTGTGAATCACTCAAATGTGTGTAAACACACTAAATACAAAGACAGTGGTCACCTTAAGCCCAAAAATCACAATATAACACTCAAACTCCTGTAGCAGTGAATAATTACCCTATAAATATATCAGAAGGGCATATCATAGGCTAGGGTGACATCTTTCTTCAGGATCCAACTCAGTCTTTAGAACTCTCCTCCATTTCCCTCATAAATGAATCCGCAATTAGATATGGTGGATAAAGTGTAATATAAATTTATTCAGTAACTTACATATAAAATTGGAGAAAACAGCTCCTCATAGCAGAGACAATGTGTAAGTGAAGCAAGGGAACAACCACATGTTCCCACTTCCAAAATGGCCGCAATCGCACTTCCGGTGAACGGCGATGCGTCAGACGTCCTGTATTGCTGACGCGTTTCGTCACTTCCTTTGACTTTTTCTTAAGGGTCAAAGTGACAGACAGTCTCCATGTCTTTTTTGCAGGACATGTTTACTGTAAAGCAGAACTGCAGCTAAAAAGTTAATTATAATTGAATAGCCCAATAAAAGATAAAATATCTCAGAAGATTAAACAGATGCATTATCTCTTATAAAATGCAATATCAAATTTCACAGCCTAAAATTGGAAATAACCAGGAAAAAGTGCTTTAAGTGCATTCATATACAAATTAAGTATATTGTTAAATACAAGCACAACTGTTACAAAAAGTCATAAAAATGCACAATGTGGAAGCGGATCTACTCCCGCCTCTTGACCCCACTTCACAAACCACCATCAATATGTAGTGATTATTGCAATAAAAAATCTTAAACACAGTCCAAAAACACAGTTCATCTGGATATTCGAATTGATGTGAATCTCCCACTCTCTGTTTCCAGCCACTTCAGTGCGCCTCCACCAGAGCACACAAGTCACTTACCAAAGCTTTTCGGCCCATACACATTCCACATTACGCCTCTGGCAACATCATACCACTCAGCCTGGCTCCAAAATGATCAGAGATGTGCCACAAGATGCAGATTAAATGCCTGTAGTACCGCTTGCCACCTGATATTTATCCACGATACGCCAAAATCATGCAAACACAAAAGCTCCCATACTGCATGAACCCATATACATTTTATTCCAGATCAGATTGTGCACCTACAAATCGTATCCAATATCAAATCATGTGACTAGCAGTACACAGATTTCATGCTGATCCAAGCTCGGCTCCGACGCGCTTCACCCAACAGTGTCTTCAGGGATGCAGAAAAGATAAAATATAAAAACATTTTTTACTGCAACATTCACATTCAGTTCAGAGACATTTCCTGCCACTAGATGTTCTCAGTGGGATGTCCTGCATCATTCAGCCCACTTCCTCTGCACCCTGCTCATACAGGACTCACTCCAGCCAGTGACTGGACAGTGAAAAAAGGAGCAGCACGGTGATGAGCTCATTGCTATGTCACTCTGCTTTCTCCGATCAGCATGTTCTTGTCAGCACATGAACTGATTGGTTCCTTTTTTTGCTTCTTCTCACTGTCAGCTCTACTATACCGAGACTGCAAGAGGCTGATACCAGGATAAAATGTTACGTTTCACTTTACAGCTTCCATGATTATTTTAGCTATAATCATGTGAACTGTGAAGGGGTGTGGAAAAGGGAGGGAGATATTGTACTAGAAGTTTGGGAGGGCTTCCGGGTTAATGGATGGAGATAACTGGATGGATCCACAAGGGAGGGCATCATTTTCGGTCTAGCAGGGCTAGTTACTCCTACCCTACTTAATTTAAATATAAGGCAATAAATCATGATATGGGTTTGAGGCACAAGTAATAGGTTTAGTTGAGAGTAAAGTGGACAGCTATGTTTAGTTGAATTTTGAACTGTGAAATCTGTAGGAGAATATTGTCACAGGTTTGGTGGATCTTTGGGAATGCTAAAGAACAAATTGGGCTTTTTTTGGCTCTAAAATGTAAGGAAACCCCAACAATGACAACATATAGTACAGTTTGTGAGGGTTGACCAGGGGCGGACTGACCATTTAAAAACTAGGGGGCCCCATGAGATGCCCCTGGTACCTTTTTCATAGGCTTTTTTGAGTTTGGGCAAGGACACAGGGGCCCCATGATCCCCTATTGCCTGGGGGCCCCATGAGTTGTCAGTCCGCCCCGATTGACACCCTAGGACAGGAAGATTGTTGCTGGCAGGATCACCAGGTAATTACCACATCTAAGCTGCATTGTTTGCTGTTCTGTTTATTTTGATAGGACAAGGTAGAGATTGTGACCCCCTTCCTCCCCGCTTGTCTACCTTGTCCAATCAGAGAATGCCTTGTATTCATTGAAAAAATACAAGGCCTTCTGTAAATGTCAGCCGTGCTGAGCAAGTGACCCCGTGTGTTCACTATGCAGAAGGGCAACTGCTTGGCAAATGTACCAGAAGTCCGTGGCAATCACTGTAGTAGCGCTAGCTACTACAGCGATTCTCCACAGCTATCCCACAGGTATGAAACATGTATATGTACATTGATTCAAGTTGGACCAATGTAATTATGCAATGAAAACCATATCTGGAGTTCAGCTTTAAGTTTTACATGCTATCAGCCAATGTGGCCAACACACTAGTCCCTCGGTTTGTTTTTGATCCCCCAAATAGGATCACTTTAAGGTACATGTGGCAGGTTTGTTGTGAGCAGTGTCATACATACTTTACAGCTAGTCATGCTCATTACTTCTGGTCTCTGAGCTGCAATGCTTAGTTGCCAACCTTTTCTGCTCTCTCGGGTCCTGTTTCACTATATTAAGTCTTATCCAGTATTATGAAGAGGGATTTATCGGAGGAAAATAGCATTAAACTCTCCTACTGCATTATTAACAGACCATATGTTCATCAAACTCTAGAGATATCAGCTTAGACAGGATAGCAGCTCAAAACCTCTCTGATCTCGCTGCCACCTCTAATTCATAATCCAGCCCCAGCACAGAGGAAGAACTCCATAGATTTTATCAAAGAATTTCAGCAGGAGCCATCTAGTGAGTTTAACTTCTGTAGTGCTGGATGGGGCATAGTGTGTCGGCATCGGCAGACTGTCTGGCAGCATCTATTCCTGGGCAGCTCAGATATCAGGCTTTTGCTGATGCATTAGTATTTGCATTAGCATTTGAAATGGTAAACTTGGCATTTTCCACTTCTTGTTGAGTGTAGTTGTTTGCAGGATTTGTTGGCTCTAAACTTTCATCTTGATTTTGGGAACAGTCTTGCAAGTGAAATCATCCACCTTCTTATTATGTGCACTGATAGAGAGGGAACTGTGCACCAGGGCTGTATTTACCATGGCACATGTGGCCATTGCCCAGGGCACCAGGATGGGGGGGGGGGGGGGCAGCACCAAGCCTCAGCATTTATATTTTTTTCCCTTCCTCATTTGTAGCTAAAGGTGATAGGGGAAAGTGCATGTTGTGAGTAGTCAGAAGACTCACTACAGTTCAGCTTAGCATGAAACCATTTCTCTTAATGAAGCCACCAGGATTGGTAAGCTGTAATATATTACATTTCTGTTTCTCAGGTTGAGTTGTCATTTATTAGGGCTGACCTCAAACAGTAATGGGTAGCACTTAAAGAGGAGTTCTAGCTGTTTTAGTTTTTATTAGAAGTCAGAAGCTACAAAAACTGTAGCTTCTGACTATTAATAAACACACACTTACCTGTCACGGAGTCCAGCGATGTTCTCACCCCCGCCGTCCCTTCTCCCCTTCTCTCCTCCACGGCGCTGGCATCTCAACTGTGGGCACTAGGCTGTGACAGCTTGTGCCTCCTAATTGGTCCAGCAGTCTTTTGGGATCTGTGAAAAGTTCCCAGGAGACTGTGGGACAGAAGAGGGGGGCGCGGCAAAGTGAGCCGGAAGTGGGAGCGGGTACCTGTCAAAAACAGGTATCCACTCCCCCCCAAAGTTGCCAAATATGGCAGTGGAGGTGGGGGAGGAGGCAAATAAGCAGAGCTTCCGCTTTTTGAGTGGAACTCCGCTTTAACAAATGTGACTGGTAACAAAGCTACAGCAACAAGCTTCTGAAATATTTGCACAGTTGGCTATGCATGTTTGTTCAGACAGTACACAAAGACTTCTCAGCCTTCTCTGCAGCACATATGCCGAACCTTGTCCATCAGCCTCCTGCTACACATACAGTTGAGCTCAAAGGTTTGCATACCCTTGGAGAATTGGTAATATACAGTATGTACCATTTAAAAAAAAAACATGAGTGAGCAGGCAAAACACATTTATTGTATTTCTTTTGGGATTCATTTTCAACTGTATTTCATAACAGAATGGCCCAATCATAAAACAAACTATGGTAACAAGTAAACAAATGAAATAACCCCGGTTCAAAAGTCTGCATACCCTTAGTTCTTAATACTGTGTATTGCCCCTTTAGCATCAATGACAGCGTGCTTGTAATAGCTGTCTATGAGGCCCCAAATTCCTGAAGGTTGTATAGCTGCCCATTCGTCTTGGCAAAATGCCTCCAGGTCCTGCAAAGTCTTTGGTCGTCTTGCATGAACCACACGTTTGAGATCTCCCCAGAGTGGTTTGATGATATTAAGGTCAAGGGACTGTGATGGTCACTCCAGAACCTTCACCTTTTTCAGTAATCACTGGAGGGTCAACTTGCCCTTGTGCTTAGGGTCACTGTCATGCTAGAAAGTCCAAGAGCAGAAAAATGCAAATTATCTGCCAGTATTTTCTGATAACATTCTGCATTCATCCTTCCATCAGTTTTCACAAGATTTCCTCTGCTTTTAGAGCTCACTCCCCAAAACTTCAGTGAGTCACCACCATGCTTCACAGTGGGGATGGTATTCCTGTCACTATAGGCCTTGTTGATCCCTCTCCAAACATTACAGTGTGCCATAAGCTGTGAGGGATGCCAAGGTGTTGTAGGGCAATTTTTTTCAACCTTTTTTCAGTCAAGGCACCCTTTAAAATTATGGACAGTCCTAAGGCACCCTTTAAAATTATGGACAGTCCTAAGGCACCCTTTAAAATTATGGACAGTCTTGAGGCACCCCCCCATTCTAAAATGTGAAAAACTATTCTAATAGTTTTATATAATACAGCAACATCCACACATGTAGGATATCCAACATTAGAGGTGATTTATTCTTCCAAAGCAAATACACTTTTGCACACTGGTACTGACTAGCATTTCAGTGTTTCTCTTCTCCCTCATTTTTTCTCCATCACTGAGCTAGTGTGACCCCAGCACTGAAGGAGCGTGACAGGGGAGGGTCAAACTAGGATGCTGTGCAGGCAGCTGACATCCTCCTGATCAACTGATGATGTCATTGGTTGTCAGGACGCTGGCAGCTAGAAGGTCATAATGGTGCACAATGAAAACCTGTGGCTTTGTGTAACTAAAAGGCAGGCTTGATCCACCCCCTGGCTTGTACACAAGTTTTGGGCAATTTTTAGACATTTTGCCAAGGCACCCCTGAAGAAACCTCAAGGCACCCCAGGGTGCCTGGGCACCCTGGTTGAGAAAGGCTGTTGTAGGATATATTGTAACCGGGCTCCTATGTGGCAGAGAGGCTTCTTTCTGGCAATTCAACCATGCAGTTCATTTTTGTATCATGCAGTATCATCGTATTGTGCTCCTTGAAACAACCTCACCGTCTTTTTCCAGAGCTGCCTGTATTTCTCCAGTGGTTACCTGTAGGTGTTTCTTTGTATCCCAAGCAATTCTTCTGGCAGTTGTGGATGCAATCTTTCTTGGTCTACCCTATCTTGGCTTTGCATCAATAAATCCCTGAATTTTTCACTTCTTAATAAGTGATTGAACAGTGCTGTCTAGCATATTCAAGGTTTTGGATATCTTTTTACAGCGGGTAAAATAAGTATTGAACATGTCACCATTTTTCTCAGTAAACATATTACTACAGGTGCCATTGACATGAAATTTTCACCACATGTCGGTAACAACCAATTCAATCCATACATACAATGAAACCAAAATAAATAAGTTCAGAAATAAAGATATGTGTAATAAAATGGAATGACATAGGGAAAAGGTATCGGACATGCTAACTGAAATTTGTTTAATACTTCATACAAAATCTTTTGTTCGTAATGACAGCTTCAAGACACCTCCTGCATGGAGAAACTAGTCGCATGCATTGCTCAGGTGTGATTTTGGCCCATTCTTCCACACAGTCTTCAAATCTTGAAGGTTCCGTGGGTCTCTTCTATGAACTCTGATCTTTAGTTCTTTCCATAGATTCTCTATTGGATTCAAGTCAGGTGTTTGGCTGGGCCATTCTAGCAGCTTTATTTTCTTTCTTTGAAACCAATTGAGAGTTTCCTTGGGTTTGTGTTTGGGATCATTGTATTGCTGAAATGTTCACCTTTGTTTCATCTTCATCATCCTGGTAGATGGCAGCAGACTTTTATCAAAAATGTCTTGGTACAGTTTTATATTCATCTTTCCTTCAATAACATGAAGTTTGCCAGTACCGTATGCTGAAAAACAGCCCCACACCATGATGTTCCCACCACCAAACTTCACTGTTGGTATAGTGTTTTTGGGGAGATGTACAGTGCAATGCACCTCCAACATGGTGTGTATGATGGCATCCAAAGAGTTCAATTTTGGTCTCCTCTGACTAGACTATATTCTCCCAGTATTGCACAGGCTTGTCTAAATGTTGTGCAGCAAACTTTAAATGAGCTTCAACTTTTTCTTCAGCAATGGAGTCTTGCGTGGTGAACGTGCATAAAGGCCATGGCGGTTGAGTGCATTACTTATTGTTTTCTGTGAAACAATTGTACCTGCTAACTCCAGGTCTTTCTGAAGCTCTCAACAAGTGGTCCTTGGCTCTTGGACAACTCTTCTAATAATTCATTTAACTCCTCTGTCAGAAATCTTGCAAGGAGCCGGTTTATGATGGAATGATGTTCTTTCCACTTCTGGATTATGAGCCCAACAGTGCTCACTGGAACATCCAGAAGTTTTGGAATCCTTCTGTAACCAAAGTCATTAGTATGTTTTGCAACAATAAGGTTACAAAGGTCTTGATAGCTCTTTGCTTTTACCCATCATGAGATGTTTCTTGTTTGACACCTTGGTAATGAGAGACCTTTTTATAGGCCATCAGTTGAGACTGAACCAGCTGATATTAATTTGCACTGACAAGGAGCAGGATTGCTTTCCAATTACTGATATATTTCAACTGGTGTTTTGGCTTTCCATGCCTTTTTGCACCTCCCTTTCTTCATGTGTTCAATACTTCTTTCCTATGTCATTCCATTTTATTACACATAACTTAATTTCTGAATTTATTTGTTTTGGTTTCTTTGTATGTATGGATTGCATGGGTTGTTACCGATATGTAGTGAAAATTTAATGTCAATAGCACCTTTAGAAATATATTTACCTAGAAAAATGGTGAGGTGTTCAATATTTATTTTACCCACTATATATCTTTTTCCATCTTTATAAAGTTCCATTATCTTGTTACGTAAGTCTTTTGAAAGTTCTTTTCTTTCCCCCATGGCTCAGTTTCTAACCTGCTCAGTGCATCCACGTGAGAGCAAAAAAACTCATTTTCTATTTATACACAGACACTAACTGCAATTTAAAAAGCTGCAGATGTGGAAAATTAACCTTTAACGTCTATTTTAGCCCGTGTGTGTCACCTTGTGTCTGTGCCAAAGCCAAACATTCCAGGGTATGTAAACGTTTGATCAGGGCCATTGATTTCTGTTATCATTATGATTTAAAAAGGAGCCAAACTACTATGCAGTCATACATGGCATCATATGATTGCTATCATTAAACAAAGGACAGTTTTTGTCGTGATCAGTCATATTTTCAATATCAAATTTCACGATTTCTGCCAAGGTATGCAAACTTTTGAGCACAACTGTACTCAGGCTTTCATCCATTTCTCCATCTATTTTCGGCTACACATAGCCTTGTCTATCTATCCTCATGCCACATAGACATGGTGTCTTGTTTATGCATCATCCTCCTACCAAACACATGGGGTTATCAACCTGCTACACAGATGTACCCTCACCACTTCATCTCCACAAGTGCCGGGCATGGTGTATATGCTGTTCTGTAGAATTAAAGCTGTATATCTGCAGTGTGAGATCATCTAAGACACAGATGCCTTTAACTTCTAGTCTCATTACTGTTTCACTTCTAGAAAATGAATCTTCTGAATGAATCTTCCTGCTTCGTATCTTTATGAACCTTTTCTGTTGCATTTTGATCCTAACCTCACCAGTCATCGAGAAGGCAGCTCTGAAATGACGAAGCAAAGCTCTGCTCCTTTACCAAGTTGTCCATCTCCAGATAGAGATTCATTGTAGAACAAATAAGATATGCTAGAAGAGTGAAGGACTGAAGGGTTTGTGCAAAGGTAGGTGCTAAGGTCCAAAAAAATCAAAAGGCAGCTCTTTGTCAGCTGGGGTGTCCTCCAGTGCCCCCAGGATAGTCTGACATATGTGGAAAGAATAAGAGCACTACAACACTGACCTGAGTCCAGTAGGTTTTTATTGTATATGACAATAAAAACTTACTGGACTCAGATTAGTGTTGTGGGGTTCCACATTTCACAATTGTAGAACAAGGTAGGATAATCCAGGAATTGGGAAACGATAAGCTGCAAGGAGGCCACAAGAAATACTGATGAATAGTTCTATGCCCTCTACGGGTCTCTGCCTAGATCAGAGATGGTCAGCTTTTTTGATACAGGGGGCTTCAAGTGTAGCCCCTAAAATCACCAAAGGGCTGTGCAGAATACTCAGTAAATGTAATACTACAAAAAGATTTCAGAGACTACAGACATGCTATAGTTGATGGTGGACTAAAGTCAGCTGATGTCACAGAGCCACTCCGGTCTGTGAATGTATGATGACAATATCAGTGTCAAGATCCTTCCAGATGCCTGATCAGTGCATCAGTGAGAGCCTGAGCCAGCTGTTCCTGACCCCTCCACACCCTGGCCCTTCAATGAGTGCTGGAGAGCCAGAGTACAGAGTGGTGACTGACGATCACTGCTCTGTGCTCATAGCGGACCTGAGAACTGAGTGATCAGCAGTCATGTGATTGCTCGGTTCTCGAGCTTAAAACTGGCAGGGGATAGTTGCCACATTGGACCAATGCTGCAGCCATATAGTTGAGGGTTTATTTTTTTTTTTCACGCCCTGCACTTCTCCTTTAAGGATATGTTTCCTTCACTGACCTGAGCAAAAGGCCCATGAGGGCTGCACGACAAGTGCTAGAGAGCCACATGCGGCCCCTGGGCTGCAGATTGGGCACCAAGAACCTAGATGAAGGAAAACACTCTGCTCACTTACTGTTATACTGCAAAAAAAAAACAATTCTCTATTACAATAATACAACCAAGCAGGAGCACCATTATTCCAGGTGAATGGCAGATGTCCTTTTGCTACCATATAGAGTGACCCAGATAGAGAGGTTATACAGATTGTTGTACCAGGCTGGCCCTGATACTATGAGATTGATCACATGTCAATTGTACACAATGGTTTTCATTCATAGCCATTTGTTGTGTAGTATTGTGATCTCTGTGATTGGTCAACAGCGCACATGTACTATGTGATAGCTGTGGCCAATCACGGCCATCATAATTGATTATAACTGTAATAAGCAATCATAGAGTAAAAGAATTCTGATAACTTTCCCAGGGCAGTACAGTGTCACTATTGCAACACTGTACTGCTCTGGTCACAGTTAGAGATGAGCGAAGAAATGAAAAATTCGATTCGACTGATTCGGCGAATTCGTGGACAATATTCGATTCGAGTCGAATAAATTCGCTGTGAATTTAACTTAAAAAAGGGTGTTTCTAGGCTTCAGAGAGACTTAATATTAGTGCAGAACACTGTACCTTTAATTTAAATGCCCTTGGAGTCTGCTGGGGAAGAGAAATAATACTGTCAGTCAGTATGACATGCAGATGAGTGCCGTCGATCTTAGAATCACCGCACACTTCACTCATTTGGGCAGTCACGGGGCCAAAACCAGAGTGTGGAGCCACAGTGTGGCGGTGGAGGCAGCAGCAATGGGAGGCCATACAGCACCCTATGACAAAAATGGAAACCACCAGCAGTGTGAGGAGACCTGAAAGTGGCACATGGCAGAGTGTGGCGATAGAGACAGCAGCAATGGGAGGCCGTACAGGGACCCATGACACACTCTGGACCTGGCAGCAGCATGAGGAGGCGGTACAGGGGCCCATGACAGATTACGGGCCTGGCAGCAGCATGAGGAGTCGGTACAGGGGCCCATGGCAGATTACGGGCCTGGCAGCAGCAATGGGAGGCCGTACAGGGACCCATGACACACTCTGGACCTGGCAGCAGCATGGGGAGGCGGTACAGGGGCCCATGACAGATTACGGGCCTGGCAGCAGCATGAGGAGTCGGTACGGGGGCCCATGACACACTCTGGACCTGGCAGCAGCATGAGGAGGCGGTACAGGGGCGCATGACAGATTACGAGCCTGGCAGCAGCAACTTGGACAGGAGGACGTTCAGCTTCTGCACCGTCGGGTGCGTGCTCGCAAACTGTTGTCTCTTGGAAACGGATTCCAAGAAAGACTGCTGACGGAATCCGTGAAGAGGAGTAGCAGGAGAAGGAGCATCTGAACGAGCGGAATATGCCAACAAGCGACAACAGTGGCCCATGACAGATTACGGGCCTGGCAGCAGCATGAGGAGTCGGTACGGGGGCCCATGGCAGATTACGGGCCTGGCAGCAGCTATGGGAGGCCCGTAATCTGCCAGCACCCTATGACAAAAAATGGAACCCACCAGCAGTGTGAGGAGACCTGAAAGTGGCACATGGCAGAGTGTGGCGATGGAGACAGCAGCAATGGGAGGCCGTACAGGGACCCATGAGAGACTCTGGACCTGGCAGCAGCATGAGGAGGCGGTATAGGGGCCCATGGCAGATTAGGGGCCTGGCAGCAGCTATGGGAGGCCCGTAATCTGCCAGCACCCTATGACAAAAAATGGAACACACCAGCAGTGTGAGGAGACCTGAAAGTGGCACATGGCAGAGTGTGGCGATGGAGGCAGCAGCAATGGGAGGCCGTACAGGGACCCATGAGAGACTCTGGACTTGGCAGCAGCATGAGGAGGCGGTATAGGGGCCCATGGCAGATTAGGGGCCTGGCAGCAGCTATGGGAGGCCCGTAATCTGCCAGCACCCTATGACAAAAAATGGAACACACCAGCAGTGTGAGGAGACCTGAAAGTGGCACATGTTTGGGGCATGATTCATGGCGGATTTAGTCAGTTGTGTCAGGAACTGGTGGTTTGAAATCCAGACTAATCCACGCCTGATTCATTTTCACAAACGTCAGTCTCTCCACACTTTGGGTGGACAGTCGTGTCCTCCGCGGAGTTGCAATACCTCCTGCCGCACTAAACACGCGCTCCGATGCCACGCTACTGGCCGGGCATGACAGCCTTTCAAGGGCAAATTCAGCTAGTTGGGGCCAAAGGTCAAGTTTCGTTGCCCAGTAGTCAAGGGGATTGTCTACCTCGGTTGGCAGGGTGCTGTCCAAGTAGGCCTAAGCCTGTTGTTTGAGGTCCTGCTCCAGGTCCACCTGATGCTGCTGCTGCTGCTGCGGCTGGTTAGTAGTTTCCTCACTGCGCTGGTGAAGAAAGCTACTCATCATCGACTGCAGACTGAGGCAGCCGCTGCTGGTGGAGCTGCCACTGCTCCTACCACCCCACCCCTCCCCTGCTGCCATGGCAGCGGAACACGAGCGCACAGGGCCCACAGTGTCTGAGGATGGACGTTGGCGCAGACAGGCAGAGACCAGCTGACTACATAGGTGTTTTTTATAGTACGTTATTTTGGCCTCCCTCTCAGCAGGTGTGAAAAAGGCCACCATTTTTGAACGGTAGCGAGGGTCCAACAAGGTGGACAGCCAAAAGTCATCCCTCTGTCTGATGGTTATTATTCGGCTGTCGCTACGCAAGCAACCGAGCATGCTATGGGCCATTTGTGCCAAGGAATGCGAGGGACTCCCTGCCTCCATCTCCACAGCATACTGCCACGGTGCGTCTAGGTCCTCTGTCTCCTCTTCCTCCTCCTCTACCAGATGCTCCTGCTCCTCCACTCCTGTCCGCTGAGTGGAAAAACCACCCATTTCACTCAATAATTCCTGAGCACCAATGTCCTCCTCTACCTCCTCCTCTTCTTCCAGTCCTGCCCCCACAGGGGCCATGTGGCGTTGAGATCTGTGCGCCACGTCTACCGCACCCTGACCAGCCATTGTTAACAGCATTTGTTCCAGGACGTGCAACAGAGGAATGACGTCGTTCATCCCATAGTCCTGCCGACTCACGAATAGCGTGGCCTCCTCAAAGGGCCTGAGCAAGCGCAGGTGTCACGCATGAGCTGCCAATGGCTGACATCTAAGTTACACAGGGAGTACCTTTATCTGCTTTTAACATCAGGAAATCTGTGATGGCCTTTTGCTGTTCGTAAAGGCGGTCTAACATATGTAGGGTTGAATTCCACCTTGTTGCAACGTCACAGCATGAGGAGTCGGTATAGGGGCCCATGGCAGATTAGGGGCCTGGCAGCAGTTATGGGAGGCCCATAATCTGCCAGCACCCTATGACAAAAAATGGAACACACCAGCAGTGTGAGGAGACCTGAAAGTGGCACATGGCAGAGTGTGGCGATGGAGACAGCAGCAATGGGAGGCCGTACAGGGACCCATGAGAGACTCTGGACCTGGCAGCAGCATGAGGAGGCGGTATATAGGGGCCTACGGCAGATTAGGGGCCTGGCAGCAGCTATAGGAGGCCCGTAATCTGCCAGCACCCTATGTCAAAAAATTCAACACACCAGCAGTGTGTGAGGAGACCTGAAAGTGGCACATGGCAGAGTGTGGCGATGGAGACAGCAGCAATGGGAGGCCGTACAGGGACCCATGACAGACTCTGGACTTGGCAGCAGCATGAGGAGGCGGTATATAGGGGCTTATGGCAGATTAGGGGCCTGGCAGCAGCTATAGGAGGCCCGTAATCTGCCAGCACCCTATGTCAAAAAATTCAACACACCAGCAGTGTGAGGAGACCTGAAAGTGGCACATGGCAGAGTGTGGCGATGGAGACAGCAGCAATGGGAGGCCGTACAGGGACCCATGACAGACTCTGAACTTGGCAGCAGCATGAGGAGGCGTTATATAGGGGCCCATGGCAGATTAGGGGCCTGGCAGCAGCTATGTGAGGCCCGTAATCTGCCTGCACCCTATGTCAAAAAATTTAACACACCAGCAGTGTGAAGAGACCTGAAAGTGGCACATGGCAGCAGAGTGTGGCGATGGAGACAGCAGCAATGGGAGGCCGTACAGGGACCATGACAGACTCTGGACTTGGCAGCAGCATGAGGAGGCGGTATATAGGGGCCCATGGCAGATTAGGGGCCTGGCAGCAGCTATGTGAGGCCCGTTATCTTGCAGCACCCTATGTCAAAAAATTTAACACACCAGCAGTGTGAAGAGACCTGAAAGTGGCACATGGCAGCAGAGTGTGGCGATGGAGACAGCAGCAATGGGAGGCCGTACAGGGACCCATGAGAGACTCTGGACCTGGCAGCAGCAGGAGGAGGCGGTATATAGGGGCCCATGGCAGATTAGGGGCCTGGCAGCAGCTATGTGAGGCCCGTAATCTGCCTGCACCCTATGTCAAAAAATTTAACACACCAGCAGTGTGAAGAGACCTGAAAGTGGCACATGGCAGCAGAGTGTGGCGATGGAGACAGCAGCAATGGGAGGCCGTACAGGGACCCATGACAGACTCTGAACTTGGCAGCAGCATGAGGAGGCGGTATATAGGGGCCCATGGCAGATTAGGGGCCTGGCAGCAGCTATAGGAGGCCCGTAATCTGCCAGCACCCTATGTCAAAAAATTTAACACACCAGCAGTGTGAAGAGACCTGAAAGTGGCACATGGCAGCAGAGTGTGGCGATGGAGACAGCAGCAATGGGAGGCCGTACAGGGACCCATGAGAGACTCTAGACTTGGCAGCAGCATGAGGAGGCGGTATATAGGGGCCCATGGCAGATTAGGGGCCTGGCAGCAGCTATGTGAGGCCCGTAATCTGCCTGCACCCTATGTCAAAAAATTAAACACACCAGCAGTGTGAAGAGACCTGAAAGTGGCACATGGCATGAGAGACTCTGGACCTGGCAGCAGCAGGAGGAGGTGGTATATAGGGGCCCATGGCAGATTAGGGGCCTGGCAGCAGCTATGTGAGGCCCGTAATCTGCCTGCACCCTATGTCAAAAAATTTAACACACCAGCAGTGTGAAGAGACCTGAAAGTGGCACATGGCAGCAGAGTGTGGCGATGGAGACAGCAGCAATGGGAGGCCGTACAGGGACCATGACAGACTCTGGACTTGGCAGCAGCATGAGGAGGCGGTATATAGGGGCCCATGGCAGATTAGGGGCCTGGCAGCAGCTATGTGAGGCCCGTAATCTGCCTGCACCCTATGTCAAAAAATTTAACACACCAGCAGTGTGAAGAGACCTGAAAGTGGCACATGGCAGCAGAGTGTGGCGATGGAGACAGCAGCAATGGGAGGCCGTACAGGGACCATGACAGACTCTGGACTTGGCAGCAGCATGAGGAGGCGGTATATAGGGGCCCATGGCAGATTAGGGGCCTGGCAGCAGCTATGTGAGGCCCGTTATCTTGCAGCACCCTATGTCAAAAAATTTAACACACCAGCAGTGTGAAGAGACCTGAAAGTGGCACATGGCAGCAGAGTGTGGCGATGGAGACAGCAGCAATGGGAGGCCGTACAGGGACCCATGAGAGACTCTGGACCTGGCAGCAGCAGGAGGAGGTGGTATATAGGGGCCCATGGCAGATTAGGGGCCTGGCAGCAGCTATGTGAGGCCCGTAATCTGCCTGCACCCTATGTCAAAAAATTTAACACACCAGCAGTGTGAAGAGACCTGAAAGTGGCACATGGCAGCAGAGTGTGGCGATGGAGACAGCAGCAATGGGAGGCCGTACAGGGACCATGACAGACTCTGGACTTGGCAGCAGCATGAGGAGGCGGTATATAGGGGCCCATGGCAGATTAGGGGCCTGGCAGCAGCTATGTGAGGCCCGTTATCTTGCAGCACCCTATGTCAAAAAATTTAACACACCAGCAGTGTGAAGAGACCTGAAAGTGGCACATGGCAGCAGAGTGTGGCGATGGAGACAGCAGCAATGGGAGGCCGTACAGGGACCATGACAGACTCTGGACTTGGCAGCAGCATGAGGAGGCGGTATATAGGGGCCCATGGCAGATTAGGGGCCTGGCAGCAGCTATGTGAGGCCCGTTATCTTGCAGCACCCTATGTCAAAAAATTTTACACACCAGCAGTGTGAAGAGACCTGAAAGTGGCACATGGCAGCAGAGTGTGGCGATGGAGACAGCAGCAATGGGAGGCCGTACAGGGACCCATGAGAGACTCTGGACCTGGCAGCAGCAGGAGGAGGCGGTATATAGGGGCCCATGGCAGATTAGGGGCCTGGCAGCAGCTATGTGAGGCCCGTAATCTGCCTGCACCCTATGTCAAAAAATTTAACACACCAGCAGTGTGAAGAGACCTGAAAGTGGCACATGGCATGAGAGACTCTGGACCTGGCAGCAGCAGGAGGAGGCGGTATAGGGGCCCATGGCTGATTAGGGGCCTGGCAGCAGCTATGTGAGGCCCGTTATCTTGCAGCACCCTATGTCAAAAAATTTAACACACCAGCAGTGTGAAGAGACCTGAAAGTGGCACATGGCAGCAGAGTGTGGCGATGGAGACAGCAGCAATGGGAGGCCGTACAGGGACCATGACAGACTCTGGACTTGGCAGCAGCATGAGGAGGCGGTATATAGGGGCCCATGGCAGATTAGGGGCCTGGCAGCAGCTATGTGAGGCCCGTTATCTTGCAGCACCCTATGTCAAAAAATTTAACACACCAGCAGTGTGAAGAGACCTGAAAGTGGCACATGGCAGCAGAGTGTGGCGATGGAGACAGCAGCAATGGGAGGCCGTACAGGGACCCATGAGAGACTCTGGACCTGGCAGCAGCAGGAGGAGGCGGTATATAGGGGCCCATGGCAGATTAGGGGCCTGGCAGCAGCTATGTGAGGCCCGTAATCTGCCTGCACCCTATGTCAAAAAATTTAACACACCAGCAGTGTGAAGAGACCTGAAAGTGGCACATGGCAGCAGAGTGTGGCGATGGAGACAGCAGCAATGGGAGGCCGTACAGGGACCCATGACAGACTCTGAACTTGGCAGCAGCATGAGGAGGCGGTATATAGGGGCCCATGGCAGATTAGGGGCCTGGCAGCAGCTATAGGAGGCCCGTAATCTGCCAGCACCCTATGTCAAAAAATTTAACACACCAGCAGTGTGAAGAGACCTGAAAGTGGCACATGGCAGCAGAGTGTGGCGATGGAGACAGCAGCAATGGGAGGCCGTACAGGGACCCATGAGAGACTCTAGACTTGGCAGCAGCATGAGGAGGCGGTATATAGGGGCCCATGGCAGATTAGGGGCCTGGCAGCAGCTATGTGAGGCCCGTAATCTGCCTGCACCCTATGTCAAAAAATTAAACACACCAGCAGTGTGAAGAGACCTGAAAGTGGCACATGGCATGAGAGACTCTGGACCTGGCAGCAGCAGGAGGAGGTGGTATATAGGGGCCCATGGCAGATTAGGGGCCTGGCAGCAGCTATGTGAGGCCCGTAATCTGCCTGCACCCTATGTCAAAAAATTTAACACACCAGCAGTGTGAAGAGACCTGAAAGTGGCACATGGCAGCAGAGTGTGGCGATGGAGACAGCAGCAATGGGAGGCCGTACAGGGACCATGACAGACTCTGGACTTGGCAGCAGCATGAGGAGGCGGTATATAGGGGCCCATGGCAGATTAGGGGCCTGGCAGCAGCTATGTGAGGCCCGTAATCTGCCTGCACCCTATGTCAAAAAATTTAACACACCAGCAGTGTGAAGAGACCTGAAAGTGGCACATGGCAGCAGAGTGTGGCGATGGAGACAGCAGCAATGGGAGGCCGTACAGGGACCATGACAGACTCTGGACTTGGCAGCAGCATGAGGAGGCGGTATATAGGGGCCCATGGCAGATTAGGGGCCTGGCAGCAGCTATGTGAGGCCCGTTATCTTGCAGCACCCTATGTCAAAAAATTTAACACACCAGCAGTGTGAAGAGACCTGAAAGTGGCACATGGCAGCAGAGTGTGGCGATGGAGACAGCAGCAATGGGAGGCCGTACAGGGACCCATGAGAGACTCTGGACCTGGCAGCAGCAGGAGGAGGTGGTATATAGGGGCCCATGGCAGATTAGGGGCCTGGCAGCAGCTATGTGAGGCCCGTAATCTGCCTGCACCCTATGTCAAAAAATTTAACACACCAGCAGTGTGAAGAGACCTGAAAGTGGCACATGGCAGCAGAGTGTGGCGATGGAGACAGCAGCAATGGGAGGCCGTACAGGGACCATGACAGACTCTGGACTTGGCAGCAGCATGAGGAGGCGGTATATAGGGGCCCATGGCAGATTAGGGGCCTGGCAGCAGCTATGTGAGGCCCGTAATCTGCCTGCACCCTATGTCAAAAAATTTAACACACCAGCAGTGTGAAGAGACCTGAAAGTGGCACATGGCAGCAGAGTGTGGCGATGGAGACAGCAGCAATGGGAGGCCGTACAGGGACCATGACAGACTCTGGACTTGGCAGCAGCATGAGGAGGCGGTATATAGGGGCCCATGGCAGATTAGGGGCCTGGCAGCAGCTATGTGAGGCCCGTTATCTTGCAGCACCCTATGTCAAAAAATTTAACACACCAGCAGTGTGAAGAGACCTGAAAGTGGCACATGGCAGCAGAGTGTGGCGATGGAGACAGCAGCAATGGGAGGCCGTACAGGGACCCATGAGAGACTCTGGACCTGGCAGCAGCAGGAGGAGGTGGTATATAGGGGCCCATGGCAGATTAGGGGCCTGGCAGCAGCTATGTGAGGCCCGTAATCTGCCTGCACCCTATGTCAAAAAATTTAACACACCAGCAGTGTGAAGAGACCTGAAAGTGGCACATGGCAGCAGAGTGTGGCGATGGAGACAGCAGCAATGGGAGGCCGTACAGGGACCATGACAGACTCTGGACTTGGCAGCAGCATGAGGAGGCGGTATATAGGGGCCCATGGCAGATTAGGGGCCTGGCAGCAGCTATGTGAGGCCCGTTATCTTGCAGCACCCTATGTCAAAAAATTTAACACACCAGCAGTGTGAAGAGACCTGAAAGTGGCACATGGCAGCAGAGTGTGGCGATGGAGACAGCAGCAATGGGAGGCCGTACAGGGACCATGACAGACTCTGGACTTGGCAGCAGCATGAGGAGGCGGTATATAGGGGCCCATGGCAGATTAGGGGCCTGGCAGCAGCTATGTGAGGCCCGTTATCTTGCAGCACCCTATGTCAAAAAATTTTACACACCAGCAGTGTGAAGAGACCTGAAAGTGGCACATGGCAGCAGAGTGTGGCGATGGAGACAGCAGCAATGGGAGGCCGTACAGGGACCCATGAGAGACTCTGGACCTGGCAGCAGCAGGAGGAGGTGGTATATAGGGGCCCATGGCAGATTAGGGGCCTGGCAGCAGCTATGTGAGGCCCGTAATCTGCCTGCACCCTATGTCAAAAAATTTAACACACCAGCAGTGTGAAGAGACCTGAAAGTGGCACATGGCAGCAGAGTGTGGCGATGGAGACAGCAGCAATGGGAGGCCGTACAGGGACCATGACAGACTCTGGACTTGGCAGCAGCATGAGGAGGCGGTATATAGGGGCCCATGGCAGATTAGGGGCCTGGCAGCAGCTATGTGAGGCCCGTTATCTTGCAGCACCCTATGTCAAAAAATTTAACACACCAGCAGTGTGAAGAGACCTGAAAGTGGCACATGGCAGCAGAGTGTGGCGATGGAGACAGCAGCAATGGGAGGCCGTACAGGGACCCATGAGAGACTCTGGACCTGGCAGCAGCAGGAGGAGGCGGTATATAGGGGCCCATGGCAGATTAGGGGCCTGGCAGCAGCTATGTGAGGCCCGTAATCTGCCTGCACCCTATGTCAAAAAATTTAACACACCAGCAGTGTGAAGAGACCTGAAAGTGGCACATGGCAGCAGAGTGTGGCGATGGAGACAGCAGCAATGGGAGGCCGTACAGGGACCATGACAGACTCTGGACTTGGCAGCAGCATGAGGAGGCGGTATATAGGGGCCCATGGCAGATTAGGGGCCTGGCAGCAGCTATGTGAGGCCCGTTATCTTGCAGCACCCTATGTCAAAAAATTTAACACACCAGCAGTGTGAAGAGACCTGAAAGTGGCACATGGCAGCAGAGTGTGGCGATGGAGACAGCAGCAATGGGAGGCCGTACAGGGACCCATGAGAGACTCTGGACCTGGCAGCAGCAGGAGGAGGTGGTATATAGGGGCCCATGGCAGATTAGGGGCCTGGCAGCAGCTATGTGAGGCCCGTAATCTGCCTGCACCCTATGTCAAAAAATTTAACACACCAGCAGTGTGAAGAGACCTGAAAGTGGCACATGGCAGCAGAGTGTGGCGATGGAGACAGCAGCAATGGGAGGCCGTACAGGGACCATGACAGACTCTGGACTTGGCAGCAGCATGAGGAGGCGGTATATAGGGGCCCATGGCAGATTAGGGGCCTGGCAGCAGCTATGTGAGGCCCGTTATCTTGCAGCACCCTATGTCAAAAAATTTAACACACCAGCAGTGTGAAGAGACCTGAAAGTGGCACATGGCAGCAGAGTGTGGCGATGGAGACAGCAGCAATGGGAGGCCGTACAGGGACCATGACAGACTCTGGACTTGGCAGCAGCATGAGGAGGCGGTATATAGGGGCCCATGGCAGATTAGGGGCCTGGCAGCAGCTATGTGAGGCCCGTTATCTTGCAGCACCCTATGTCAAAAAATTTTACACACCAGCAGTGTGAAGAGACCTGAAAGTGGCACATGGCAGCAGAGTGTGGCGATGGAGACAGCAGCAATGGGAGGCCGTACAGGGACCCATGAGAGACTCTGGACCTGGCAGCAGCAGGAGGAGGTGGTATATAGGGGCCCATGGCAGATTAGGGGCCTGGCAGCAGCTATGTGAGGCCCGTAATCTGCCTGCACCCTATGTCAAAAAATTTAACACACCAGCAGTGTGAAGAGACCTGAAAGTGGCACATGGCAGCAGAGTGTGGCGATGGAGACAGCAGCAATGGGAGGCCGTACAGGGACCATGACAGACTCTGGACTTGGCAGCAGCATGAGGAGGCGGTATATAGGGGCCCATGGCAGATTAGGGGCCTGGCAGCAGCTATGTGAGGCCCGTTATCTTGCAGCACCCTATGTCAAAAAATTTAACACACCAGCAGTGTGAAGAGACCTGAAAGTGGCACATGGCAGCAGAGTGTGGCGATGGAGACAGCAGCAATGGGAGGCCGTACAGGGACCCATGAGAGACTCTGGACCTGGCAGCAGCAGGAGGAGGCGGTATATAGGGGCCCATGGCAGATTAGGGGCCTGGCAGCAGCTATGTGAGGCCCGTAATCTGCCTGCACCCTATGTCAAAAAATTTAACACACCAGCAGTGTGAAGAGACCTGAAAGTGGCACATGGCAGCAGAGTGTGGCGATGGAGACAGCAGCAATGGGAGGCCGTACAGGGACCCATGACAGACTCTGAACTTGGCAGCAGCATGAGGAGGCGGTATATAGGGGCCCATGGCAGATTAGGGGCCTGGCAGCAGCTATGTGAGGCCCGTAATCTGCCTGCACCCTATGTCAAAAAATTTAACACACCAGCAGTGTGAAGAGACCTGAAAGTGGCACATGGCAGCAGAGTGTGGCGATGGAGACAGCAGCAATGGGAGGCCGTACAGGGACCATGACAGACTCTGGACTTGGCAGCAGCATGAGGAGGCGGTATATAGGGGCCCATGGCAGATTAGGGGCCTGGCAGCAGCTATGTGAGGCCCGTTATCTTGCAGCACCCTATGTCAAAAAATTTTACACACCAGCAGTGTGAAGAGACCTGAAAGTGGCACATGGCAGCAGAGTGTGGCGATGGAGACAGCAGCAATGGGAGGCCGTACAGGGACCCATGAGAGACTCTGGACCTGGCAGCAGCAGGAGGAGGCGGTATATAGGGGCCCATGGCAGATTAGGGGCCTGGCAGCAGCTATGTGAGGCCCGTAATCTGCCTGCACCCTATGTCAAAAAATTTAACACACCAGCAGTGTGAAGAGACCTGAAAGTGGCACATGGCATGAGAGACTCTGGACCTGGCAGCAGCAGGAGGAGGCGGTATAGGGGCCCATGGCTGATTAGGGGCCTGGCAGCAGCTATGTGAGGCCCGTTATCTTGCAGCACCCTATGTCAAAAAATTTAACACACCAGCAGTGTGAAGAGACCTGAAAGTGGCACATGGCAGCAGAGTGTGGCGATGGAGACAGCAGCAATGGGAGGCCGTACAGGGACCATGACAGACTCTGGACTTGGCAGCAGCATGAGGAGGCGGTATATAGGGGCCCATGGCAGATTAGGGGCCTGGCAGCAGCTATGTGAGGCCCGTTATCTTGCAGCACCCTATGTCAAAAAATTTAACACACCAGCAGTGTGAAGAGACCTGAAAGTGGCACATGGCAGCAGAGTGTGGCGATGGAGACAGCAGCAATGGGAGGCCGTACAGGGACCCATGAGAGACTCTAGACTTGGCAGCAGCATGAGGAGGCGGTATATAGGGGCCCATGGCAGATTAGGGGCCTGGCAGCAGCTATGTGAGGCCCGTAATCTGCCTGCACCCTATGTCAAAAAATTTAACACACCAGCAGTGTGAAGAGACCTGAAAGTGGCACATGGCAGCAGAGTGTGGCGATGGAGACAGCAGCAATGGGAGGCCGTACAGGGACCCATGAGAGACTCTGGACCTGGCAGCAGCAGGAGGAGGCGGTATATAGGGGCCTATGGCAGATTAGGGGCCTGGCAGCAGCTATAGGAGGCCCGTAATCTGCCAGCACCCTATGTCAAAAAATTCAACACACCAGCAGTGTGAGGAGACCTGAAAGTGGCACATGTTTGAGGCATGATTCATGGCGGATTTAGTCAGTTGTGTCAGGAACTGGTGGTTTGAAATCCAGACTAATCCACGCCTGATTCATTTTCACAAACGTGAGTCTCTCCACACTTTGGGTGGACAGTCGTGTCCTCCGCGGAGTTACAATACCTCCTGCCGCACTAAACACGCGCTCCGATGCCACGCTACTGGCCGGGCATGACAGCCTTTCAAGGGCAAATTCAGCTAGTTGGGGCCAAAGGTCAAGTTTCGTTGCCCAGTAGTCAAGGGGATTGTCTACCTCGGTTGGCAGGGTGCTGTCCAAGTAGGCCCAAGCCTGTTGTTTGAGCTCCTGCTCCAGGTCCACCTGATGCTGCTGCTGCTGCTGCGGCTGGTTAGTAGTTTCCTCACTGCGCTGGTGAAGAAAGCTACTCATCATCGACTGCAGACTGAGGCAGCCGCTGCTGGTGGAGCTGCCACTGCTCCTACCACCCCACCCCTCCCCTGCTGCCATGCCAGCGGAACGCGAGCGCACAGGGCCCACAGTGTCTGAGGATGGACGTTGGCGCACAAAGGCAGAGACCAACTGACTACATAGGTGGTTTTTATAGTACGTAATTTTGGCCTCCCTCTCAGCAGGTGTGAAAAAGGCCACCATTTTGGACCGGTAGCGAGGGTCCAACAAGGTGGACAGCCAAAAGTCATCCCTCTGTCTGATGGTTATTATTCGGCTGTCGCTACGCAAGCAACCGAGCATGCTATGGGCCATTTGTGCCAAGGAATGCGAGGGACTCCCTGCCTCCATCTCCACAGCATACTGCCACGGTGCGTCTGGGTCCTCTGTCTCCTCCTCCTCCTCCTCTACCAGATGCTCCTGCTCCTCCACTCCTGTCCGCTGAGTGGAAAAACCACCCATTTCACTCAATAATTCCTGAGCACAAATGTCCTCCTCTACCTCCTCCTCTTCTTCCTGTCCTGCCCCCACAGGGGTCATGTGGCGTTGAGATCTGTGCGCCACGTCTACCGCACCCTGACCAGCCATTGTTAACAGCATTTGTTCCAGGACGTGCAACAGAGGAATGACGTCGTTCATCCCATAGTCCTGCCGACTCACGAATAGCGTGGCCTCCTCAAAGGGCCTGAGCAAGCGGCAGGTGTCACGCATGAGCTGCCAATGGCTGACATCTAAGTTACACAGGGGAGTACCTTTATCCGCTTGTAACATCAGGAAATCGGTGATGGCCTTTCGCTGCTCGTAAAGGCGGTCTAACATGTGTAGGGTTGAATTCCACCTTGTTGCAACGTCGCAGATCAGGCGATGCTGTGGAATTCCGTTCTGCCGCTGCAGCTCAATGAGGGTGTTCTTTGCGGTGTAGGAATGGCTGAAATGCATGCACAGTTTACGTGACATTTTAAGGATGTCTTGCAGTGGGATGGTGGATTTTAGGAACCGCTTGACAACCAGATTGAACACGTGAGCCATGCATGGCGCATGGCACAACCTTCCTTGACGCAGAGCAGACACCATGTTCTTTCCGTTGTCAGTCAACATGGTTCCGATTTTTAGTTTGCGCGGAGACAGCCATCTGTCGATTTCTCTGTTCATTACACTCAGCAGTTCCTCCCCTGTGTGACTACGTTCGCCAAGGCATACCAGGTGCAGCACAGCGTGACACCGTTGCGCCCTGCACATGTGATATGCCGGTCGGGTAATGGGACTTGGCACGGGGGTGGCGGCTGAGGACACGGCGGAAAAAGAGGTGGTAGAGGCGGACATGCTTGCTGGACCAAGGACGTGCAAACGTGGAGGCAAAAGCGTCGTGACCTGTCCAAGTTGCTGGTGCGGCTGTGCCGGCACCACGTTCACCCAGTGGGCCGTAAATGACATGTACTGTCCCTGACCGTAGTTACAGCTCCACACGTCGGCGCTGCCGTGCACTTTGGCAGAGACCGACATGCTCAAAGACTGGCCCACCATCTCTTCTACATGTGAATGCAGGGCTGGCACTGCCTTTTGGGCAAAGAAATGACGGCTTGGCACTCTCCACCGCGGCGCGGCACAAGCCATCATTTCTCGGAAAGGTGCTGAGTCCACCAGTTGGAAAGGGAGGGACTGCAGCACCAGCAACTTGGACAGGAGGACGTTCAGCTTTTGCACCGTCGGGTGCGTGCTCGCAAACTGTTGTCTCTTGGATACGGATTCCAAGAAAGACTGTTGACGGAATCCGAGAAGAGGAGTAGCAGGAGAAGGAGCATCTGAACGAGCGGAAGATGCCAACGAGCGACAACTCCCCTCAGCAGAGGTGTTGGAGCCTTGACTGGCTGATAGAGGGCGATTGACGACGTCGGGTGACGGAGCAAGTAACGGAGCGGGTGATGGAGCGGGGGCTGGGGCAGGCAGAACCGCCGTATGTTTATCACGGTTTTCCCAGGCCACCGAATGGTGACGCTGCATATGCTGACGCAACGCTGTAGTCCCAACATGGGCCCCCTGGCCACGCTTGCATTTCTGGCCACATAGTCGACATACGGCTACGTTTACTTCCTCGGGCGGCTTGAGGAAAAATTGCCACACCACCGAGTAGGAAACTTTGCCCCCGCTACTCTTCACTGGCTGACTGCTACTTCCTCCGTGCGCACCGGCACCACTACTGGCCGTGGTGGTAGGCTGCAGTGGAGCTGGTGCTCTACTCCGTGGACGTTTGGCTCCACTGACACTGATGCGACCCTGCTGCTGTCTCCTGGGCAACCCACCGACTGTTTTGCTCGCTGCCAAGCTGCCACCCTCTTCTCCTGATGATGCGGAAGAAATTGCCTGATGACGACGAGGCTGCCAAGTGCGATCAACCTCCTCATCATCAAGTAGGGTCTCCGCCTCACTACTAGCCCCCTCGGCTGCGTCTGGGTCAGGAGACAGACCTGTCTCTAGACCGGCTACCGAGCCACTCTCCTCGCCAGTACTTGTTCGCTTGGCTGCTGAAAAGGCCGATGTCTCCCCCCGTTCCTGACCGCCCTCTGTTAGCTCTTCCTCACTGTACAGTGGGGCTGAGCCCACAGCATGCGATACTTCGCTTGGTGAGGGAACAGCAAAGGACAGGGGCAGGTAGAGGACACGTGATTTCAGTGGGCTTGGTCCCGGGCCATGCCAACTAACGGTTGTGTCTGACGTACCCACCGACCGTTGGCTGTAGGTGTCAGAGGTGACCTGGGAAGAGGAAGACGACCGAGCCAACCAATCAATGACGGCAGGGTTGTCGGTGGAGACACGACCGCTGGATGACACCGGGAGCACTGGCCTCTGGCTGCGAATACTGCTGCCTCGACCCCTTCCTCTGCTGCCACGTCTGCTCGCTCCTAAAACATTGCCTCCTCTGCCACTCCTCTGCATGTTGTCTGACATACTATTTAATTCAACGATTAGGTGTCCCTGAGTAACAATTCTCTGGCACTCAGTAACAATTCTGTCTGTCCCTGAGTATGAATTCTGTGGCCCTGAGTAACAATTGTGTGTCTGTGCAAGTAACAATTCTGTGTCTGTGCAAGTAACAATTTTGTGTCTGTGAGAGTAACAATTCTCTGGCACTCAGTAACAATTCTGTCTGTCCCTGAGTAACAATTCTCTGGCACTCAGTAACAATTCTGTCTGTCCCTGAGTAACAATTCTGTCTGTCCCTGAGTATGAATTCTGTGGCCCTGAGTAAGAATTCTCTGGCACTCAGTAACAATTCTGTCTGTCCCTGAGTATGAATTCTGTGGCCCTGAGTAACAATTGTGTGTCTGTGCAAGTAACAATTCTGTGTCTGTGCAAGTAACAATTTTGTGTCTGTGAGAGTAACAATTCTCTGGCACTCAGTAACAATTCTGTCTGTCCCTGAGTAACAATTCTCTGGCACTCAGTAACAATTCTGTCTGTCCCTGAGTATGAATTCTGTGGCCCTGAGTAACAATTCTGTCTCTGTGCGAGTAACAATTCTGTGTCTGTGCAAGTAACAATTTTGTGTCTGTGAGAGTAACAATTCTCTGGCACTCAGTAACAATTCTGTCTGTCCCTGAGTAACAATTCTCTGGCACTCAGTAACAATTCTGTCTGTCCCTGAGTAACAATTCTCTGGCACTCAGTAACAATTCTGTCTGTCCCTGAGTAACAATTCTCTGGCACTCAGTAACAATTGTGTGTCTGTGCAAGTAACAATTCTGTGTCTGTGCAAGTAACAATTTTGTGTCTGTGAGAGTAACAATTCTCTGGCACTCAGTAACAATTCTGTCTGTCCCTGAGTAACAATTCTCTGGCACTCAGTAACAATTCTGTCTGTCCCTGAGTATGAATTCTGTGGCCCTGAGTAACAATTCTGTCTCTGTGCGAGTAACAATTCTGTGTCTGTGCAAGTAACAATTTTGTGTCTGTGAGAGTAACAATTCTCTGGCACTCAGTAACAATTCTGTCTGTCCCTGAGTAACAATTCTCTGGCACTCAGTAACAATTCTGTCTGTCCCTGAGTAACAATTCTCTGGCACTCAGTAACAATTCTGTCTGTCCCTGAGTAACAATTCTCTGGCACTCAGTAACAATTGTGTGTCTGTGCAAGTAACAATTCTGTGTCTGTGCAAGTAACAATTTTGTGTCTGTGAGAGTAACAATTCTCTGGCACTCAGTAACAATTCTGTCTGTCCCTGAGTAACAATTCTCTGGCACTCAGTAACAATTCTGTCTGTCCCTGAGTATGAATTCTGTGGCCCTGAGTAACAATTCTGTCTCTGTGCGAGTAACAATTCTGTGTCTGTGCAAGTAACAATTTTGTGTCTGTGAGAGTAACAATTCTCTGGCACTCAGTAACAATTCTGTCTGTCCCTGAGTAACAATTCTATGGCACTCAGTAACAATTCTGTCTTCCCTGAGTAACAATTCTCTGGCACTCAGTAACAATTCTGTCTGTCCCTGAGTATGAATTCTGTGGCCCTGAGTAACAATTCTGTCTCTGTGCGAGTAACAATTCTGTGTCTGTGCAAGTAACAATTTTGTGTCTGTGAGAGTAACAATTCTCTGGCACTCAGTAACAATTCTGTCTGTCCCTGAGTAACAATTCTCTGGCACTCAGTAACAATTCTGTCTGTCCCTGAGTAACAATTCTCTGGCACTCAGTAACAATTCTGTCTGTCCCTGAGTAACAATTCTCTGGCACTCAGTAACAATTGTGTGTCTGTGCAAGTAACAATTCTGTGTCTGTGCAAGTAACAATTTTGTGTCTGTGAGAGTAACAATTCTCTGGCACTCAGTAACAATTCTGTCTGTCCCTGAGTAACAATTCTCTGGCACTCAGTAACAATTCTGTCTGTCCCTGAGTATGAATTCTGTGGCCCTGAGTAACAATTCTGTCTCTGTGCGAGTAACAATTCTGTGTCTGTGCAAGTAACAATTTTGTGTCTGTGAGAGTAACAATTCTCTGGCACTCAGTAACAATTCTGTCTGTCCCTGAGTAACAATTCTCTGGCACTCAGTAACAATTCTGTCTGTCCCTGAGTAACAATTCTCTGGCACTCAGTAACAATTCTGTCTGTCCCTGAGTAACAATTCTCTGGCACTCAGTAACAATTGTGTGTCTGTGCAAGTAACAATTCTGTGTCTGTGCAAGTAACAATTTTGTGTCTGTGAGAGTAACAATTCTCTGGCACTCAGTAACAATTCTGTCTGTCCCTGAGTAACAATTCTCTGGCACTCAGTAACAATTCTGTCTGTCCCTGAGTATGAATTCTGTGGCCCTGAGTAACAATTCTGTCTCTGTGCGAGTAACAATTCTGTGTCTGTGCAAGTAACAATTTTGTGTCTGTGAGAGTAACAATTCTCTGGCACTCAGTAACAATTCTGTCTGTCCCTGAGTAACAATTCTATGGCACTCAGTAACAATTCTGTCTTCCCTGAGTAACAATTCTCTGGCACTCAGTAACAATTCTGTCTGTCCCTGAGTAACAATTCTCTGGCACTCAGTAACAATTCTGTCTGTCCCTGAGTAACAATTCTCTGGCACTCAGTAACAATTGTGTGTCTGTGCAAGTAACAATTCTGTGTCTGTGCAAGTAACAATTTTGTGTCTGTGAGAGTAACAATTCTCTGGCACTCAGTAACAATTCTGTCTGTCCCTGAGTAACAATTCTCTGGCACTCAGTAACAATTCTGTCTGTCCCTGAGTATGAATTCTGTGGCCCTGAGTAACAATTCTGTCTCTGTGCGAGTAACAATTCTGTGTCTGTGCAAGTAACAATTTTGTGTCTGTGAGAGTAACAATTCTCTGGCACTCAGTAACAATTCTGTCTGTCCCTGAGTAACAATTCTATGGCACTCAGTAACAATTCTGTCTTCCCTGAGTAACAATTCTCTGGCACTCAGTAACAATTCTGTCTGTCCCTGAGTATGAATTCTGTGGCCCTGAGTAACAATTCTGTCTCTGTGCGAGTAACAATTCTGTGTCTGTGCAAGTAACAATTTTGTGTCTGTGAGAGTAACAATTCTCTGGCACTCAGTAACAATTCTGTCTGTCCCTGAGTAACAATTCTCTGGCACTCAGTAACAATTCTGTCTGTCCCTGAGTAACAATTCTCTGGCACTCAGTAACAATTCTGTCTGTCCCTGAGTAACAATTCTCTGGCACTCAGTAACAATTGTGTGTCTGTGCAAGTAACAATTCTGTGTCTGTGCAAGTAACAATTTTGTGTCTGTGAGAGTAACAATTCTCTGGCACTCAGTAACAATTCTGTCTGTCCCTGAGTAACAATTCTCTGGCACTCAGTAACAATTCTGTCTGTCCCTGAGTATGAATTCTGTGGCCCTGAGTAACAATTCTGTCTCTGTGCGAGTAACAATTCTGTGTCTGTGCAAGTAACAATTTTGTGTCTGTGAGAGTAACAATTCTCTGGCACTCAGTAACAATTCTGTCTGTCCCTGAGTAACAATTCTCTGGCACTCAGTAACAATTCTGTCTGTCCCTGAGTAACAATTCTCTGGCACTCAGTAACAATTCTGTCTGTCCCTGAGTAACAATTCTCTGGCACTCAGTAACAATTGTGTGTCTGTGCAAGTAACAATTCTGTGTCTGTGCAAGTAACAATTTTGTGTCTGTGAGAGTAACAATTCTCTGGCACTCAGTAACAATTCTGTCTGTCCCTGAGTAACAATTCTCTGGCACTCAGTAACAATTCTGTCTGTCCCTGAGTATGAATTCTGTGGCCCTGAGTAACAATTCTGTCTCTGTGCGAGTAACAATTCTGTGTCTGTGCAAGTAACAATTTTGTGTCTGTGAGAGTAACAATTCTCTGGCACTCAGTAACAATTCTGTCTGTCCCTGAGTAACAATTCTATGGCACTCAGTAACAATTCTGTCTTCCCTGAGTAACAATTCTCTGGCACTCAGTAACAATTCTGTCTGTCCCTGAGTATGAATTCTGTGGCCCTGAGTAACAATTCTGTCTCTGTGCGAGTAACAATTCTGTGTCTGTGCAAGTAACAATTTTGTGTCTGTGAGAGTAACAATTCTCTGGCACTCAGTAACAATTCTGTCTGTCCCTGAGTAACAATTCTCTGGCACTCAGTAACAATTCTGTCTGTCCCTGAGTATGAATTCTGTGGCCCTGAGTAACAATTGTGTGTCTGTGCAAGTAACAATTCTGTGTCTGTGCAAGTAACAATTTTGTGTCTGTGAGAGTAACAATTCTCTGGCACTCAGTAACAATTCTGTCTGTCCCTGAGTAACAATTCTCTGGCACTCAGTAACAATTCTGTCTGTCCCTGAGTATGAATTCTGTGGCCCTGAGTAACAATTCTGTCTCTGTGCGAGTAACAATTCTGTGTCTGTGCAAGTAACAATTTTGTGTCTGTGAGAGTAACAATTCTCTGGCACTCAGTAACAATTCTGTCTGTCCCTGAGTAACAATTCTCTGGCACTCAGTAACAATTCTGTCTGTCCCTGAGTAACAATTCTCTGGCACTCAGTAACAATTCTGTCTGTCCCTGAGTATGAATTCTGTGGCCCTGAGTAACAATTGTGTGTCTGTGCAAGTAACAATTCTGTGTCTGTGCAAGTAACAATTTTGTGTCTGTGAGAGTAACAATTCTCTGGCACTCAGTAACAATTCTGTCTGTCCCTGAGTAACAATTCTCTGGCACTCAGTAACAATTCTGTCTGTCCCTGAGTATGAATTCTGTGGCCCTGAGTAACAATTCTGTCTCTGTGCGAGTAACAATTCTGTGTCTGTGCAAGTAACAATTTTGTGTCTGTGAGAGTAACAATTCTCTGGCACTCAGTAACAATTCTGTCTGTCCCTGAGTAACAATTCTCTGGCACTCAGTAACAATTCTGTCTGTCCCTGAGTAACAATTCTCTGGCACTCAGTAACAATTCTGTCTGTCCCTGAGTAACAATTCTCTGGCACTCAGTAACAATTGTGTGTCTGTGCAAGTAACAATTCTGTGTCTGTGCAAGTAACAATTTTGTGTCTGTGAGAGTAACAATTCTCTGGCACTCAGTAACAATTCTGTCTGTCCCTGAGTAACAATTCTCTGGCACTCAGTAACAATTCTGTCTGTCCCTGAGTATGAATTCTGTGGCCCTGAGTAACAATTCTGTCTCTGTGCGAGTAACAATTCTGTGTCTGTGCAAGTAACAATTTTGTGTCTGTGAGAGTAACAATTCTCTGGCACTCAGTAACAATTCTGTCTGTCCCTGAGTAACAATTCTATGGCACTCAGTAACAATTCTGTCTTCCCTGAGTAACAATTCTCTGGCACTCAGTAACAATTCTGTCTGTCCCTGAGTATGAATTCTGTGGCCCTGAGTAACAATTCTGTCTCTGTGCGAGTAACAATTCTGTGTCTGTGCAAGTAACAATTTTGTGTCTGTGAGAGTAACAATTCTCTGGCACTCAGTAACAATTCTGTCTGTCCCTGAGTAACAATTCTCTGGCACTCAGTAACAATTCTGTCTGTCCCTGAGTATGAATTCTGTGGCCCTGAGTAACAATTGTGTGTCTGTGCAAGTAACAATTCTGTGTCTGTGCAAGTAACAATTTTGTGTCTGTGAGAGTAACAATTCTCTGGCACTCAGTAACAATTCTGTCTGTCCCTGAGTAACAATTCTCTGGCACTCAGTAACAATTCTGTCTGTCCCTGAGTAACAATTCTGTCTGTCCCTGAGTATGAATTCTGTGGCCCTGAGTAAGAATTCTCTGGCACTCAGTAACAATTCTGTCTGTCCCTGAGTATGAATTCTGTGGCCCTGAGTAACAATTGTGTGTCTGTGCAAGTAACAATTCTGTGTCTGTGCAAGTAACAATTTTGTGTCTGTGAGAGTAACAATTCTCTGGCACTCAGTAACAATTCTGTCTGTCCCTGAGTAACAATTCTCTGGCACTCAGTAACAATTCTGTCTGTCCCTGAGTAACAATTCTCTGGCACTCAGTAACAATTCTGTCTGTCCCTGAGTAACAATTCTGTCTGTCCCTGAGAATGAATTCTGTGGCCCTGAGTAAGAATTCTCTGGCACTCAGTAACAATTCTGTCTGTCCCTGAGTAACAATTCTCTGGCACTCAGTAACAATTCTGTCTGTCCCTGAGTAAAAATTCTGTGGCCCTAATAACGTTTCTGTGGCCCTAAGTAACAATTCTCTGGCACTGAGTAACAATTCTGTCTGTCCCTGAGTATGAATTCTGTGGCCCTAACTAGCGTTTCTTTGTCCCTAAATAACGATTCTGTGGCCCTCATTAACAAGTCTGTGTCCCTGAGTAATGGTTCTCTGTCCCTAAGTAACTTCTCTCTGTCCCCAATTCTCGTTTCTGTGGCCCTAACTCTGTCCCTGTCCCTAGTACAGAGCGGTCTGCCTCTGTTCAATGACTGCAGGCAAATGAAGATTTCCAAAATGGCCGCTATATATACCTCGACCATTACACAGTGCTGGCTGGCTGGCTGCTGATTGGCTGATGCGATCACATGTCGTTGAGGAATGCATTATGGGGCAGCGCGCCTTGTCTGCGCGCCTTCCCCGACATCCCCGCTCCGTCGCCGCACATGTCAGCCGCCATTTTCGGAAAAATTTCGATTCGCGCGTCCGAATTAGGCTGTTTTTCGGATTCGGCACGAATCGAAATTTTTCCGAAATTCGACTCGAATTCCACTTCGGATACTTCGATTCGCTCATCTCTAGTCACAGTATTTAAAAAAAAAAGTGAAAAAAAAGACATTGCACAAAAATGTTTTTAAAAAGTTATATATTTTTTTCCTTTCTGTCACCAGTGTACCTGATCACTGCTACACTAGTCATATGGTGACTTGTACTGTTCTGGTGACAGTACACTAAGAAAAAAATGTGAAAAGAAAAAAAGTTATTTAAAGTCTTTATTTTTTTAAAAATTGACTCAAAATTACAAAAAAACCTGTCATGCCTCTTACTTGGGGTGTCTACTTTCCAAAAAAAGGGGTTTCCAAAAAAAGGGTTAGTTTAGGGGGTGTTTGCACAGTCCTGGCATTTTAGCAGAATACATTTTGAGACAAATTTATGAAGAAAGATTACTTATTGTAATGTTATAAAGGAAACTAAGAAAAATTTGAATTTTTCAAAAAATTTTTTCTTTTAATTAAAAACCCAGTGGTGATTAAATACCATCAAAAGAAAGCTCTATCTGTTTAAAAAAATAATAGAAAATGTAATTTGGGTAAAGTGTTGCATGACTGAATAATTGTCATTTAACTTGCGACAGTCAGTGCTGAAATCTGAAAATTTGCCTGGGCATGAAGGGGATGAAAGTGTTCGGTATGGACGTGATTAAAAAGGAACCTGTTAGTATTTTTTTTTTCACTTAACAACACTGCAATCAGCCAGTGCGAAGGCTGAAACTGAATGGCAAACAAAGGGTGTCCGTTCCATCCAGTAAAACAACAAGACTAAAATGAGGAATGTCAATTTGTTATAGCTGTATGCCAACTACTCAGCTGTCAGTATTCCAGACTTGGAATGGCCATTACTGACATTGCTTTCCCAGATGTACGTTTCCGATAAAAACTGTATTCAGCTATGAGAAATGTATGCCTTTTCATTAAATGCATGCATTTCTTTTGAAGTGACATTTAATCATACAGACTACTACGGTGGAACGCAGCTTACATTATTATTCCAGCCTATCAAAGGCAGCTTCTTTCCAGGCCTGGATAAAGCTAATGTGGTGGCACTGGAAGGCTTTTCATAGAACAGCGGAATGTACAATAACCTTTTCTAAACGAAGGCCTAAATGTTATAGCAAGCGCAGCGGATGTTCTTATCTGTAGTTTCAATGGGCTTGCAAATGGGTTAGCAGTGTAATTCTCTGTCTCGCTCTCTGGATTTCATCGTTCAGCTTGGTTCTTCTGGCCACACAAATCTTTACATCTCTTGCTTTCTGCATAGTGTTATCAGCCCCTTATTGTGTATATCTTTTGCATATGCTGATTGCAGACCTAATTTACTTTACTGGCATCCCAGCTCCTCTGGTTCAGGGTAATCACACAGATGAGACTCACAGAGCTTTTGAAATATTCCATCTGGCACTTATTAAATAGCATTTAAGAATTTGTTGCAGAAATATTAATTTAGCTGCTGAATTCATATTAAATAGCTTGGAACCCGGAGACCACATATCTGCACTTATTGATAGAGTAGTTGTGTTCTGTGTCAAGACACTCACTAGGGATGCTGAAGATGACAAAGCCTCTCTCTTGGTATCATAACAGTTAATTAGGACTTTAATATAGAACTTGGCATTTAATGTATTAAAGTGCATTTTTTTCCCTTGTACAAAGCATTAGTAAAACCTCATCTTCAAAATGGAGTTCAGTTTTGGACACCAGTTCACAAAAAAGATATCGGAGAACTGGAGAAAGTTCAGAGAAGGGCAACCAAACTGATAATAGGCATGGAGGAGCTCAGCTATGACAAAAGATTAGCTGAACGGGATTTATTTTTCAGAAGAGGCACTTAGGGGGTGTATGATTACCATATAATATGATATAATATGATGATGTATAAATATATTGGAGGTCCATATAGTGAACCTGGTGCAGAGTTACTCACTTTAAGGTCATTACAAGGGGCACTCTTTACATCTGGAGGAAAAGAGATGCACAAATGGAAAGGCTTCTTCACAGCCAGAACTGTGAAAATGTGGAATAGGTTCCCTCAAGAGCTAGTTCTAGCCAGCTTGGTAGATTGTTTTAAAATAGAGCTGGATGCATTCCTAAATGCACAAAATATAACTGGATACTGACATTTTTAAATAATAACATCAGAGATTATTGATCCAAGAAATATTCAACTGCCTTTCTCGGTGATCAGAAATGAGTTTACATCCCCCCCTGGAGCAAATTGGACCATGTTTTATATGTTTTTTTGCCTTCCTCTGGATTAACTGAGGGTATAGATTTTTTCTATATGGAGGTTTTTAATAATATTTTTTTTAATCTGTCTATCTATCTATCTATCTATCTATCTATCTATCTATCTATCTATTTGTTTAATCTCAAGCACTTTATGATTTCTCGCAGTCATTGACCTAATTTTTCTCTACTGCAGTTAAGCAGCATAGCTTGATCAGAGACCAGCTCCCAGCTGACTTCCTGCTGGCATTTTAACCAAAGAGTTTATTTGATAATCACAGACAAGTAGATAATCCAAGTTAAAAGGGAATTCCACTTTTGTAAAAAAAATAATGTAGGATGTAAAATTGCCACAGGCCATTTTAATTCTTTGTTACTAGAAACTACCTATTCATTTCAGCCTGAAGCCACTGTTATTTTGCTAAAACTGCCAAAAAATGAAATGCAACACAACAAAGTGGATGTGTTCTATAGGTTGTTGATGCACAGGTAATTTGTTGCTTGTGTGATTGGCTCACTTATTTTCTCTGATGTCTGTGTCAAGATACAAGTACATTTTTATGCAACCTCTGTAATAGGAATTTCAGATATGGTGAGATAATCCATAAGGATTGATTACTTCTAAAGGGATGCAGACACTGCAACTTTCGTCATTGCAACACTATGCGTGCACTAGATGGTTAAAATGTTGTAGCATTTTTTGGGAAATCAGGAAAACTTCAGATACGGACTCTTAAGGAATACAAGTTTATTTAAAACAGCGCTGTTTTGACCCAGCATACGGCCCATGCTGCTCTCATCTGCTAAGTCAATTCTATACCCTTCTTACAAGTGTATATACTGGCAAATATGCTACAATGCATATATTTCCTCTTAACATTTCTTGTAACTGTGAAAGCAGTATACAGGATATAGCCTTATTGCGGTTTCTGCTCAGACTGTCACCTGCTAAATTAGGACAGGCCATTGCTACAGGAAATTACGGGGGTAGAAAACAAAGCTTAGCTCAACTCTGCAAAAATGAGCCATTAAATCCTTACATATTAAAGGGGAACTCTGCACTAAATGCTACCACAATAATAAACCAGATCTTCTCGTTCAGGAATCAGTCTTGCAAGGAATGGATTTTCTTCAGAATGGATAAAGTAGAAATCTACTTCAAAGTTTGATAAAATCCCTGCAATGTCCATAGCTCACCCAGAGGGTATCGTTTTTTTTTCTTCAACAAAAGTGGGATTCAACTTTAAATAGGAAACTAGTATAAGACTGTTTTTTTTTAAATATTATATATTATAACTAATATAAGATTTACCCAGATCAGTAGCCTGCATGCTGGAGATTCTCTCAAGTTCAGATTGATTTATACAGCCTTTCTTTTTTTTAATAATTGAAGTAGCACTGTCCCATGGCATTTGGTGCACATTAATGAATTGGTTAGTTGAGGAAAGGTTCCAGTGTAGGAGGGACAGGGTAGGGACCTCATGCCTGATTCTTCTAACTAGTATACTCTGTGGGATTGGAGCTAGGAACTCCTATCAGCCCCCTGGTTGCTCTTGCCACCACACTGCCTATCAGCCACCTCCTTCATCATATGCTGCCTGGTATTGTAAGCTTTTCCACATGTCTTCTCCACCATAGAGACTGTGCTCCAATATCCCTAACTCCCTAACTGTGAATAACATCTTAGGAACTATAAGAGAGTTCTTTGCTGCTAACTACCACATGCCACGTTCCTTGGTCTCCGTATGCATTTACTCCACCTTGGGTACCAAACATCTGGCCACGCCCACAAGCTGCTACTGGATTGTACACACATCCATAGGCAGCTCCTACAAAAAGTCTACAAGAAAGTAAGGAGAATTATTAAAAGTAGTCTAATAAAATTGAAATTGCAAGGAGAACAAATACAATACAGCAGTGCATATACAGTAGGTTTTCTCTGAGTAGATATGGTCGTATTAAGTTTCTATAGTCTATATGAGGATGGAAACCTGACTAGCTGGTCAGATAATGCAGTCAGGATCAGCATCTGCTATTAGTCTTCTGGTCCTCTTCAGATAGTTCTGATCAGGGATTTTTTTCAGTGGGAACACTTCCAGCACTGAATGTATGTAATGGCAAGGGTTAGTGGGGTGTACTGCAGGATCCACTGATGCTGGCTGCTGGGGATCTATTGTCACTGGAGGGGATCTATTTTTGCAGGGGGAGGGCTCCACTGGTGCTGGGGGGTGGGGTCTATTGTTGCTGGCTGCAGGGATCTATTTTACTGTTTTTCTTGTTATCATTACAAATTCCATACAAATTGATACTTGGTTCTGTAATCTCTATAAGGGCGGTACTGGGATGTAGATGAGGGGTGGAACACAGGGACAGTGTGGGACAGAGACAGAGAGTGACTCAGAAAGGGAGAGTTCCTGCACCTATTCTCTGAGAATAAAAGCCCTGGTTCTGATTGTTCTGCTAGTTCATGTTTGGCGATGAAGTCCTTTTCTTCAAAGTTTGTGGCCTTTCTTATGCAATACAAATTATAGAGTTAGAAAACCAGCTACAGTACATCATAGAAGGTTGGGAAAAACAGCTATAAATCAAGAAATGGTTGCTACATATAGAATGGTTCTCACTTTTTCCCTACAGGAAGTTTTTTTCTGATCTGCCCTGATTATAAACAAGACCAGCCTGGTCTCTCTCAGCCATTGACCTCGCCTTTCTCCATTGCATTTGAGCAGCACAAGTTGGCCAGGGACCAACCCACAGCCAACTTTCTCCTGGCATTTAACCAAAGAGTTCAAATTATTATTATTATTATAATACAGGATTTATATGATAATTACAGACAACTGGTAAACTTATATGCAACCTGGCATTTAGAATTATAAAGCACAAGAGCACAAGGCTAAATAAAAAGTAAGAGAACTGTTTTACTTGGAGTTAAAGTGGAAGAGAAGCCTAAGTTTAACTATTCCTACAAGCATTCCCTCCCTCCTCCTGCGTATCCTGCCTAACTGGTATTTAAAAAAAAAAGAATCAGTATACGTACCTATTTTTAATGAGCTCTGGTTACATAGTTAGTTTGGCTGAAAAAAGACAAATGTCCATCCAGCTCAACCATAGAAAAAAAAAAAGAAAGTTATAATCCTATACCCACAGTTGATCCAGAGGAAGGCACTTGATTCTGTGCTCAACCATAGCTGTGAATTCTGGGAGCCATGACTTCACCCATAAGCTCCCATAGCCCAGCCGTTGTTGGTGCTCCCTTCTCTTCCCTGCACCAGCCACTCATTGACACATGACAACCGGAGCTGGGGGGTCATGTGACCGGACTGGAGCAGATTAAAAATAAGTAAGTACACACATCTTTTTTTTATACAAGGCCGTATAAATGGGGGTGGGGTAGCAAACATTTTTAAGATTAGTTAGACTTGCGCTTTTTTTTACTTTAAGTAAACTTTTCTACTTTTTTTCAAATGGAGCTTAGCAGTGCAGTGCTTGTTGACCCCAGTGAACGAAAGAAGTGAACTGTGAAATTTCAGCAGCCAAAAAAGTGCAAGAGTGTATATAAAGGTCAGACCTCCAAAGAAGAAGGCCCTCAATCCCTAAACCCTCTGGAGCACAAGGATCCTGACAGGGGCAAGGCATTCTAGTCCACCTGGCCGAAACCAAGCAAGCTCCAATTTTTAGGGATCAGCCAAAGCCAGTCCTTCAAACAGGCTTCCCTGAATAGAGTCCCCCTGTTGCGGAGAGGAAAAAGACCCAAGAAGGCCACAGATTCTCTCCCTGAGATCAGGGCAGGCCCCAATAAATCTGCACTTTCCATTTCTGTGAAGTGAAAAAAAAATAAACCTACATGTTCAAATTTTCTTGACAGTTATTTTACAAACATGTGTCCTAGAAATCAACATAGAAAAAAAGCTAAATAGTTTGGGCTCCATGTTCTTGAAACAGTCTAGAGTTTGTCTTTTGGAATAACAAGTATGCCGATCCAAACTGGTGCAGACACAGTCTGATGTGGCCAAAGTGCATGATGCTGCTGGTGCTGAAAATGACTCTTAAAGCTGCAGAGGCCTTAGCGTCAGACAAATATGAATCAAATATCTGGAGTACCAAAAGAATCTTCCATTGGGGAATAAATTTACACTGGACTGCAAAGAATAAGTAGAATAAAAATGGTACATCATTTTGTAAAGGTGACCAGGAATGATGCAATGGTAAAAATTAACAAAAAAGTTCCATGTGAAGCGCACATAGACATTGCAGCAAGCTATCCAAAAAGACCTACCCAGCGAATTTCCAAGACACCAGGAAATGTGGTGAAAGAATAGTGACATGATCTAGTGGCATTGAAACTCAGTGGGGTCCCAAACTCATAGTGTTCTTATGGCACCTTTGGGACACCATCTCCAGGGGGCACATTACCGGGAGCACCTTGTGTCCTGTAGCCCCTGGCTGTACATGGATAGTCAGTTGTTTAAGCTTGCAGTAAAGCAGCACAGCAGCATAGACGACTAAAATATACACTAATATTTACTTCAACATTCTATTAGCACATCAAATAATTATAATTTCAACTCCTCTGTATTAGACCTGTATTAAGCTATTCTTTTGAAAAATCTCACCATCAGAAAAGAATATAAAAGGATTCCCAATGGTTACACACTCCTTAAGAGGCTAAATTCCTAAATGTAGACCAAGTCTCCCAAATTTTAAGGAATGACGCAATAATATTTTCTATATAAGCCATCATTTTTTCAAAGGAAAAACTTTACAAGGTGCTCACATTAGGGGCTTGTGTCTCCTTCCATTAGTTCATTATTGTAGGTCTGGGTGCAATTAGGATGTGCTCAATTATTGTATGTATGATATTGCATCCTGTGTTGTAGTCAAGCTGAAAAAAAGACAATCTACAGTATAGATATCACGTAAAAATTGAGTTCCAAAAACTTTTTAGTGAGGGACAAATCCAGAGAATACAGGAATAGCGCCAACCTGTTCACAATTCCCCCAACCTTAGAAGAAAATGTGTTGGAAATTGTACTCAACCATTAACAGGCTCTTTTAATTGCCCCCCCCACCTCTCCATTGCTGATAGTTACCTTCCCTGTGCCCCCTTATAGGAACCGAATGCAAAAATGCTTTGTAAGGTCCTGAAGTTTGAGCTAAGTAAACTTCCTTTGTGATGGTGCCTCAACCTGGAATTTGCCTACACAAACGTCAAGTACTGCATCACAGGAAGAAGTGGAGAGGGTCACCTTCCCTCCCTATAGCTTGGCATTTTACTTGATTCAAGGGGCATGGGTTGGTAAGTATCATCAGCGGGGGTGAAGAAGGGTGCGACCTATTAAGTGGTTCCACTAATTTGTGCTGAATGTGCAATGTACAGGTTCACTTTAAGTGATAGAAAGAATCAGTTTATATACCTGGACACACCACTTTTTCTTTGTTTTTTTTTATCAATATTTATAGTATGCTAGTATATGAATGATCAAATAATGCAGAGCTGGATAGAGATTTACTGCACAGCTCGTGGTGATAGATTTCAGATGCTATTAATCTGACATATTTCACATTCTCTCAAGCAGTACTGACAGCTGTGGTGAAGCCCTGGAGTCTCTTTTCTCCTCTCCACTCTGTGTTATGATTGGTAGAAGAGAAGATTGACAATTCTCTTGGCTCCTGTTTACTCAACAGCGAGATACGCTGAGGTTTGAACAATTTCACTTCCACTGAACAAATATTCCAGAGACTTCATGTAACATGTAATACCAAGCTTCAGACAGGTCTTCTCTGTTGTCAGATCCAAAGGCATGCCATATGTGACAGGGTCCTGAAGTAATATGCGTGAAGCGTTCTTCTACTCCAAATATGTGAAAAATTGATGTAGAACAAAATTGTTGCATTTTGCCAATTTACAGTTAAAGGACACATGTAAAGAGAAAAATGTTATAGACTGCCACTGCAGATCTCCCTCTCAAAAAAGCCTAGCTGTTATGCTGTTATTGAGTTACTGACCTGGGACACAGATGTAGCAATTATGACTTTGCTTGTCAAGATGAGCTCTAAGTGAATAAAGTATTGATTAAACAATAAAACAATTCTATTCCACAGTATGTAAAAAGTATTGCCTTTGCTGCAATACTCACCTTTAATCTAGAGCTGTTCCCGCAACACTACTTCACTACCATGAGATGCTGGCAGTCTTCTGAGTTGAATGTCCTGTCCTGGCAAGAAGTTAGGAAAAAATCTTCATGATAGAGACATAGAAGTAAATAAAGCCCTTCCCCAATCTATGCAAAATGAAATGAAAATAGTTAGTTGGAAACAGATACTGTATTAAATGTGCAAGCTATATTTCTTGAAATCATCCTGGTAAAGCCATAACAGATCAGGCAGCTTCTATGAGGCCCAGCAAGGAGGGAAAACCCATTAGGACCAGGTGTAGGGGGAAGCTTGCTGACATGACTTTAATCTTTAGTGGTGCAAGTATTATTGTACAGGGAAGAATGCTTTTGCCTTCTCAGGTGGGGCTGATTGGACACTATATTTTAGTTTATACTGACAGCCCTGTGTTGGGTAGGTGCAGCGTGGTCCCGTTTTGCCAACAACGATGTGCAGGAAAGCTCACCTAACAAGGGCACTTACAGCAGTTCAAAGCAGAGTCAACGGTATGTGGATCCAAGCTGCGTCTGTCACGGGGAGCAGAGCATGGTCTCGCCACTCCAACCTAAACGGTGGCTCCTTGAAGAGATAGACATAGGCCCTACTCCACCAGAACCTCTCTCTACCGCTAGTGCTGTCCCTGACAGATGAGTATCTTTTCCCCAAACTAGCCACTCACTTAAAGTGCTCCAAAACCTAAAAAGACTTTGTGTGACCCAAGATGGCCGGCAGGGTCACCTAGATCCAGCGCATCCAACCGGATCACTGCTCCAGGAGACAGTAACCACACAGAAACTCAGTTTCTCTTGGCTTCTTTCCCTAGATCCATTACCGCTATGGTCGAGCGACACCTGCAATAGAGACTGTACCTGCCTACACCAGACCAGTAGAGGATAAGGAAACTAGTGCAGTTCTTCAGGTCTGTAAACAAAACTATTTTTCTCCATAGCAGTTTTTCTACTTTCAGTGTCTGCAAGGCAGTCTCTTCTCCTAGCAGACTACATTTTTGTTCAAGGTACATGTTGTGCACAGCATACTCATCACCTTCAATACAGTTCCCCAAGACAGAGATAGGGTCCCATGAAAACTTTCTTGTAATGGTCCCTGCTCCATCTCATAGATGCCCAGTAACTTAACTGGTGGACAGGTGATAAGGAAAGTGATGACTCTACCTTTAAGACTGAGATATAGGTAGAAAGAGAGGCAGGGGCACCTTTATCATAGGATGGTTGACAAGAAGATCAGGATCTGGGCAGAAGACCAGATGGACACATACACTCACCGGCCACTTTATTAGGTACACCTGTTCAGTTGCTTGGTAACACAAACTGCTAATCAGCCAATCACATGGAAGCAACTCAATGCATTTAGGCATGTAGACGTGGTGAAGACGACTTGCTGACGTTCAAACCGAGAATCAGAATGGGGAAGAAAGAGGACTTACGTGACTTTGAACATGGCATGGTTGTTGATACCAGACGAGTATCTCAAAAACTGCTAATCTACTGGGATTGTTACACACTACCATCTCTAGAGTTTACAGAGATGGTCCGAAAAAGAGAAAATATTCAGTGAGTGACAGTTGTGTGGACAAAAATGCCTTGTTGATGTCAAAGGTCAGAGGAAAATGGGCAGACTGGTTCAAGATGATAGAAAGGCAACAGTAACTCAAATAACCACTTGCTACAACCAAGGTAGGCAGAATACCATCTCTGAACACACAGCAAGTCGAACCTTGAAGCAGATGGGCTACAGCAGCAGAAGGCCACATCAGGTAGCAAGGTGTACCTAATAAAGTGGCTGATGAGTGTAGGTCACAAACCAGAGTCAGGGCAAACAGAATAGGTTCATGGTCAGAGTAGCCAATGGCTCATGGTCAAGGAAAATCAGAAGAAACAGTTATGAGGATATGCCTGTCCAAAATGGAATCGTGCCTCCTTACACATCCTTCATAGCGTATTTTCAGTTTTTCTCTTTTGTAAAAGGCTTACCACTTCCATGAAAGTTTCAGCACTCTTTGCTTTGTCAGTGCCCAGTCGTGCAGATAAGTTGTCATAATCTGAGCAAGGTAGAGATGAATAACCAGAAGAGGCTAAGACCACAAACTATGTCATATGCCATTGATCCAGAAGATGAGACTAGGGAATAAGATTAAACGTTAAAGCTAAAATGTGTTACTATATACAGCAAAATATTTCTTAATGGGTGGCAGGGTTGAACTGTCTACTGAACATACCAAATGTCAGACCTGGCCATACATGGGGCCCTGACACTAGGGATGACCTCAGTTTGGTCCAAAATGTGATTTGGAATAAACTTTGTGGCCATATTTAGTGAATGATGTCAGTCACTATCTCTGTAAACTGGAAATTACTGAAGTAGATACCGCTACTCCAGTGATTCCTACTTGCTTCTGGGTCAAGTGGCTGGCTTGCTACATTGTAAACACAGGAGGTCAACTGCTTGGCATCGGTGCCCTTCAGAGAATGCTTTGCATTTTCTGAATGAATGCAAAGCTTTCTCTTATTAGAAGAGGTGGAGCATCACTTCTCTACACTTTGTCAAATTAGAGAACGCTTTGCATTAATTCAGAAGATGCAAACCATTCTCTGAACCCCACCTGTGCCAAACAGCTGACCTCCTGTGCTCAGAATGCAGCAGGGCAGCTGCTCGGCACGGGACCCAGAAGCAAGTGGAGATCACTGCAGTAGCACTGTCTACTTCAGTGATTTACAGCTTCCAGGGGCATTGGCCAGACATGGTATATACATAGTTACATTGCTCCAAGCTGGATGTAACTATGTAGAAAAAAGTCTACACCTGGAAATCCTCTTTAACCTCCTTGGCGGTATTCCCGAGTGTAGCTCGGGGTAAAATTTCAGTACCAAGAGCGGTAACCCCGAGCTACACTCGGGCTTACCATGCGGCGCTGCATAGGGAGTCCCTGCAGCACTTACCTTGTCCTTCGCTCCCACGATGTGTCCCCTGCAGCGTCCCCGGCCATCTCCTCCGGCCGATGCCGGCATCCAGCTTCCGTGTTCCAGTCCCTGTGACGTCGGGACGTACGGGCTCCAGAACTGGCGGCAAATTTGAAATTTTTAAAAAATGTCATTTTTTAAAAAATTATTATTATATAGTAAAACATTGCTGTTTCAATGCATTTCACATATATTTTGTCCCTACTGCTTTGTCCTGTGCCCTGCCTGCATTTTGACTGTTCTTTCTGCCTGGAAACTTAGAAAAGTCCATGGCGTCCAAAAAGCGTCCCTTTACGTCAAAAGCGGTTGTAGACCGGCTAGAGAACAGCGATAGTAAATCAGAACCACTTGCAGAATTGAGTGATAATGATTTGTGGGGAAATTCGTCATCAGACACTGAAAACGATTTTGCGACTTTGCTCAGCGATGTGCGAATTTGCCTCTGTATTTCAAATTTCAGTGTTTTTGGTTTGATTATATTATTGAATTAAATATATTATTAATATATTATTATTTTTTATGATTATTTATTAAATTATAATTTATGATTTCATGTTTCAAGTTTTATCATATCCGGAATGTTTACTAGACTCTTGTTCGGACAGATTTCAGTGAGTTATTCCTAAAAATGACAGGCCTGCAATAAAAAACTACATATTTCCATGCAAGAAAATGGTACTGCTTTCAGCACAAAAAAATCGGAAATAATCATACCGCCAAGGAGGTTAAGGTCTAACCTTGACATGTTTGTAAAGAACTGATAGAGAAACTGTGATCCATTCAAACCATAACTCATGTTTATATGTAGGTTGTCATTAAACTGCCATGTCCTTTATTTTATACATTAGTTTTGTTATACATATTATATATTACATGTAATCTGCTTTTTACCTTACAGTTTAGCATCAGTAACAATATGTCAACAACATTCAATTCAAACATTCCTGGGCACTGAAGATGAGGCTTTTTCAAGGCTTGTACAAAGCATGCTTTGTACAAAAACGATCCAAAATACCTAAATTGTCAAAATCTCCTCTGTGTACAGCCAGCTGAGGGGCTCTGTGAGTTATCGTTGGCTGTGAAGCTCGATTTTAAACTTTTAAAATTTATGTGGGGAAGAGGATTTTACCTTAGCTCTAGCTGAAATGTAAACTCAAAACTATAAATCTGTATGAAAGGGACTGTTAGGCTTTAGTCTGAGGAGAACCAAGGGTCCTCATTTTATTATGTTATGTCATAATACATAAGCGACACAAGCAACAAATCTTTTTTGCTGCGAACCTTCCGTTAGACCAAATTTGTACCGCTGTTTTTATCACAAAGAGGAAAAACTTTCAAGAATTCCACTGAGCACAATTTGCATCTAAACCAACCAGATGACAAAACCTCAATGCAGCTTCAGGAAAGCAATCCTTCTGTGAAAGACTTATTTATGATGGTATCATGCCTGTGATAGTTATCCATGAACACGTGCAAAGATTCAAACTTTAGGATCTGTGTGTGGCCCCTATCAGATCATAACTGAATAGACTTAATAGTGGCCCTGACACTGCTTCTAAGACCATCAGTTGAGTACATACTGTAAGGGAGAAGATAATATGACATTCTCACCAACAATGCCTTTTATTTTTCAGAATCCTGTTGGGGATATTGACCAAGCAAATTATTACACAAATATATGCAAACCAGGCTGACTCTCTTTTTAGAAAAGTCTAGGCAATAGTTTCACTGGGGGCTGATTTAATAAAACTGGAGAATGCTAAATCTGGTGCACCTCTGCATAGAAACCAGCTTCCAGGTATTGTCAAAGACTTATTGAACAAGCTGAGGTTAGAAGATGATTCGGCCATGCACAGCTGCACCAGATTCTGTACTCACCAGTTTTAGTAAATCAACCCCACTATTTATTTGTGACTCTCGTGCCTGAACTTTTGGGCAGCAAACTGAGACAGATTTGAAAAAGTGTGAGACAGATGTTCACTCTAAACAGATGTGCAATTAACGAGAACTGAAATCTGGAAGCTGTGCCTCAAAAAAGTCAGAAGGCAAAGGACTAGTTAACAGTATTGCCTTTGGTCTCCCTGCAGCTAATTGTTCCCTCTCCCTCATGTAGCACCCTCCTAGAATAGGTTAGATTCTAGAATGTAGTGGGTTGTAAGAGGCAGACCATGGTCCTGGATATTCATGTGGTTTCAGCCAATCCCTGAGAGAGAAGATGCCCAGTAGGATGCTGAGGAGTAAATAAATAATTTGAGGCCTGAAACAGTGTGGTTTATGTCCAGGAAGCGAAGACACCAGCCTGAAGGGGCGATGTAGCTGAAAGACCATGAGAAAAGAGGCCCCTAGGTCAAGAAGGTCCAACAAAGGACAAACAGCTGCTTAATGAAAAACCACTAAATGTTTATTGCAACATAATAAGCAGATATAGAAATACAAAATTAGAAAAAAGAAGACCTCACCGCCACCAACAGAGACAGATAAAGGATGGAAATGACGTGGTCATCCAGGATGACGCCATGCACTAGAGAGAGTCCCGACACCCTGGTGTAGATGTAAGGCCTATGGGGAAAATGGAGTTCATGCACTATAAGAATGTAATATGGAGGAGAGAAAAAGGCCATGAGAAATAGTTACGTATAGTAATGGAGGACACAAATGAAGCTAAATGCAACCATATCCTGTATATCCCATTAATGAAAAAAGAATGATTAATAAACAATCATGATTGAAACAGCAGGAAGAAGACAATTAGAGTAAATGTGTCCATGATGGAGACATGAATAAAATAATTCTCAATGGAGCCATATAAATAATAGTGCAGAACTGAATGATGACACTTGTCCGAAAATTAGTCCTAGGTATTCTATAAAGCACTGCAGTTTATATTGGTACTATATATATATATATATATATATATATAGTCATGGCCAAAAATACTGACACCCCTACCTGCATTTCTGTCACAATGCACCAATGTTTAGGCATTCTCATGTTTATATTTTGTTTGTATTGGTATGGCACAAAAAACTGGAGAAACAAAAAGCCAAGTCTGACACATTCCACGCAAAACTCCAAAAAGGTGTTGGACAAAATTATTGGTGCCCTCAATTTAATCTTTGGCAGCACACCCCTTAGAAAAAAATAACTGAAATCAATCGCTTCCTATAACCATCAATTAGTTTTTTACACCTCCTTACTGGAATTTTGGAGTACTCTTCTTTTGCCAACTGCTCCAGCTCTCAGATTGGAAGGGTTTCTTTTCCCAACTGCTGTTTTGAGATCTCTCTACAGGTGCTCTATGGGATTGAGATCTGGACTCACTGCTGGCCAGTTCACTACTCTCCAGAGCTTTGTCTTAAACCATTTCTGGGGGCTTTTTGAGGTGTGCTTTGGGTGATTGTCCTGCTGTAAGACCCATGACCTCTGACAGAGACCCAACTGTTTGACACCGGGCCCAACAATGCAACCCAGAATTCTTTGGTAGTTTATAGATTTCAGAATTCCATGCACACGGCCAAGACATTCAGTGCCTGAAACATCAAAGCAACCCCAAAACATCAGTGAACCTCCACCATGTTCGACTGTAGGGACTGTATTCTTTTCTTTAAAGGTCTCATTTCTTTTTCTGAAAATAGTAGAATGATGGGCTGTACCAAAAAGCTGTAATTTAATTTCATCTGTCCACAGCACATTACATAGTCTAATTGAAAAAAGACAAAAGTCCATCCAGTTCAACCATTAAAAGGATTTTGGCTTCCTCAGGTAAGTTTTGGCAAACTCCAATCTGGCGTTTTTTATGTTTCTGTGTGAACAGTTGAGTCCTCTTGGGTCTCCTACCATAGCGTCCCATTTCATTTAGATGGCAACATATAGTGCGAGCTGACACAGTTGTACCCTGTACCTGAAAGTCAGCTTCAAATTGTCAGGAAGTTGATTGAGGTTCTTTATCCACCATTCAAACAATCCTTCATTGCAATCTTTGATCAATTTTTTTCTCTCGTCGATGTCCAGGAAGATTAGCTACAGTCCCATGGGCTGTAAACTTCTTGACAATGTTGCGCACAGTGGACACAGGAACATTAAGATCTCTGGAGATGGACTTGTAACCTTGAGATTGTCCATGCTTTTCCACAATTTTTCTTCTCAAATCCTCAGACAATTATTTGCTGCTCTTGCTCGTCTCCATGCTCCATGTGGCACACAGAGACACACAACAGAAAGGTTGAGTCAATTTTTCACCATTTTAACTGGTTGCCAGTGTGATTTCTTTATTATTATTATTATTATTATATTATTATTATTATTATAATACAGGATTTATAGAGCGCCAACAGTTTGCTCAGCTCTTTACAATATATTGTCAGCACCTGTTAATTGATACAGATGAGTTTACTTACAAATTCCAGGAGCATCACAAACTTGGAATGCAATTATCTCTTACAATTTTGAGAAGGTGACAATATTTTTGTGTAGTCCATTATTGGAGTTTTGGGTGGAATGTGTCAGATTTGGCTTTTTGTTTCTCCAAATTTTTGTGTCATACCAATACAAGCAAAAGAAATAAACATGAGAATGCATAAACATTTGTAATAGCAACAATTTTCTGGGGCAAAGTGGTGCATTATCTGACAGACATGGAAGGGTACCAATATTTGTGGCCATGACTGTATATACTTGATGGAAATACTAAAAATTGATAATATTGTGAGTGGCAAGCCTACCCCTAACACCAGTCCTGGGACAGGTACGTCCAGCACCCAGGGCAAGGATGTAGAACTAATGCATGACATAGAATAATTGTAACACCTTGTGCTCATTATTTGCTCCAACTTCCCATAGTGAGTGTCCACTGCCCCTGCATAGCCATTCACTTGCTTTCTTGTGGCTAGAAGGCAGTTGCACATTGTGTTTTTGTGTCAGCTGTGGGCAACTGGGGTATGTTCGTATGTTGGAGCATAGTGTGTTAGCTGGTAGCTGCCAGTGCAGATATGAAACTGTGGCCCCTTGTTGCTAGCCACTGATCTGTAGCTTGCATGTGGTGAAGCGCTGTCCTCCCCTATAGCTGTGTCCTAGGTGGCTGTCCCTCCGGCCCACCACTTGTCCTGGCCCCGACTACTAACACACATACAGTGCTGCAGATATTATATCTGTGCTACCAGGTGCTAAGATTTGTAGTATGGTACTTTACTGCAAACCTAGCTGCAGAGAGGAGAATAAGTCATTATGGGACAGTGGTCCCCATCATGTACCATCAGAGAATGAATAGGAATTAGGAAACAGAAGTGTGTGAGGATGGGGGAGCCGTGCACCCCTCATCCCAGACCAAAGAGAAGCAGATATCACTCCTATGAAGGGAACGTGGCCTTTTGGGTATCAAGGGATGCCTCCTTCAAACTGGAAGACATATGACATGCAGAAATCTTATTTCCTTCCAGAGGTGTTTCCAGTATTCCCATTTCATGTTTTTAGATGATACTTTTTTATGAAATAAAACCAGTCCAGAGCAGAGCTAAATCTATAAATCTCTGGCTAGGCAGCACATTGTACTCCAGTGCAAAGCAGCTTCTGGTGTAATTGGTATGATTAGATTTCAGTTTAAGAATCTCTCATTTGTCGCTCAGGGCAATTATATTACAAGAGCTGTTCCCTTCAGTGGGATAAGAATGAAAATACCTCTCTTGAAAAGAAGAACAAAACATTTTAATGCCATATATCCCAGTCTTTCATCATGTGTCTTCAGCTCCTTATGCATCGAGTGCATAGTTTTCATTTTTTTTACATTGAGTGTTTTACCTTCATTATTCAGGAGACATCATGTACCTTTATTGTTTTCTCACTATGAAGCCAATCCAGACATTGTATTACATACTACATAGTTAATACCATTATTATTGTATTCTTATTCTAATCATTATAGTTCTATATTTAGTATTTAGCACAAAAGGCTAACTCTGCCTTCTGTGATATTTCAGCTTTAAAAGGAAACTATAATGGTTTGGGGTCAATCTTATCTTGTTCGTTAGTGTTTATGGGTTTTACATTTCTCTTTACTAACTGAAGTTTTACTTTATAAACAAGGTTTATTTTACAAATAACTATTTAGTACACAGCAATGGATTTGAATGTAGTGCTATTAGATAAATAGTACCATCCCACATGGAAGAAAAATATATTTGAAATATATTTTAAAAATTTTCTTCCCAAATATATTGACATATATCTGAAATGTTACAATTTTGGCCATATTCAATATATTTCAAAATATATTTCAAGAACTATACTATGCTGTTACACAGTTAATATTTATGTTAATGTACATGAGAATTCATATAGTTTATTTTTTGTACCATTTCCTATGGACATTTCTATAGTTAGTTATGCTGCCATCCAGTGGCCTTATTTGGTAATGTATTTGTTTTTTATATTACCTCCCTGAGATCTATGACACAATTCCTTTGTATATGAAGCTCCTCCCTTCTTCTTGAGTTCAGCACTTCCTGTGTCATGGAGGCAGCTAACAGACCACATGTAACAGGGACACATGTATTCTGCATAGTACGCTATGGAAAGTATCATCTTTTGACCGCATAATACTGGAAACCATTCATTCTGCTGTATCCTGTTGTCACATGTACAGAATAAAGCAACTTCTGGATGAACACAGTATTGGTGAGTTCAAGCTATCTGATAAGGATTGTCCACAGTGATTATATCTGCTTATACAGGCTAGGCAGAGAGGTCTCACAAGGGATAAATTGCTATCACAACAATCTGAGTCAGAATATATACATATATATATATATATATGTATATATGTAGTATGTTGAAATGCGATTTTATTAAAAAATATATAAAAAATATATAAAAATACATTTCAAATATACTGAATGTCTTTAAAAATACAAATCTACATTTTTGGAATGCATTTACAAATATATGTAAAAATATATGTTAAAATGACTTTTTTATATGTTAAAAAAAATCTAAAGAATTTTTAAAAAAAATATAAAACATATTAAACATATAAAAAAGTCATTTTAACATATATTTTTACATATATTTGAAATAGGTTTTTATATATTTTGTAATAAAAACGTATTTCAACGTACAGTATATATATATGATATATTGTATAAAGCAAATATGTGAGCGCAAAAAGAGGGTGAAAGCAGATGTGCACAAGGTAACCAAAAAAACCCTTATAAAACTGTATAAAATAAATGTGCAGCGCTAAAATGATAATAGTAAAATCAATACGATATATATGAATGCTAATAAATAATTAAGACAATATCAAACTGACATAAAAACAGTTCATAAAGTGACTTGAAGTGCTCAGATATTCCTATGACTTTCTGAAGATGAATGATGTGCATACAGGTGCGTAAGGAATGCGCACTCACCAGAACGTGCAAGTTAATGAGCGTTTGTATGCTATATCCTGATGTCATCAGATGGTCATCACAGGGTAAGGCAGGAATCCAGTAGACTCCTTCATGTGGTCCTGGGACTCAATAGTGGGACATCAGGGTTATCCAAAGTTCCCCTTAAGGGATAGGTGGGTGCAGCTCTCTGTGTGTAATGGAGGCTCCCTCTCTGGTGGTCAGGTGGCAGGTAGCTGTAAGTTGATACTTCACAGGGGAGTCAAGGTAAAAGCATATCCATAGTGTAGTATTTCAAGGATTTTATTGAAAGTATGCAAGTATCCAAGTAAAAGTAGTAAAGCTGAACAAGCAGAGCAATGTATGATATATTGGTATCAGTGGGTGCAGTAATAACCCCCAGCATTAGTGGCAGTGGGCGCAATAATAACCCCCAGCATTGGTATCAGTGGGTGTAGTAACAACCCCCCCCCAGCATTGGTATTAGTGGGTGCAGTAATAACCCCCAGAATTAGTACCAGTGGGTGCAGTAATAACCCCAGCATTAGTGTCAGTGGGTGCAGCAATAACCTCCAGAATTAGTGCCAGTGGGTGCAGCAATAACCCCCAGCATTAGTGCCAGTGGGTGCAGTAATACCTCCAGCACTGGTATCAGTGGGTGCAGTAATAACCCCAGCATTAGTGTCAGTGGGTGCAGCAATAACCCCCAGCATTAGTGCCAGTAATACCCCCAGCACTGGTATCAGTGGGTGCAGTAATAACCCCCAGCATTAGTGCCATTGTGTGCAGTAATAACCCCCAGCATTGGTATCAGTGAGTGCAGTAATAACACCCCAGCATTAGCATTAGTGACATTAGGTGCAGTCAGGAGCGGACTGACAACTCATGGGGCCCCCGGGCAATAGGGGATCATGGGGCCCCTGTGTCCTTGCCCAAACTCAAAAAAGCCTATGAAAAAGGTACCAGGGGCATTTCATTGGGCCCCCTACTGACCCCGGGCCTTCGGGCAGTGCCCGAGTTTCCAAATGGTCAGTCCGCCCCTGGGTGCAGTATTAACCACCAGCATTGGTATTAGTGGATGCAGTAATAACATCCCAGATTTTTTTCACCACTCACCTCCACACTCCTCTTCCATTTCTTAATTCTTCACCCTTGTCAACAGCTCACCCTTGTACCTTTCATCCATAGCTCTGCTCTGCACAGCTCATCCACTTTTTGCGTCTGCATTCCTCCTCTACAGCTCCCTCCACTTCGCTTGGCAGGCCATTCCTCTGCATGCCTCATTCACAACTCTCTTCTGTACCACTCTATCACCACCTGCCCCTGAACAACTCATCTACTGATCCTCTCTGCACCCCCCTCCATAGTTCACCTGTACCCCTGAACCCCTTGTCCACAGCTCAGTTGAACACAGCTGACTTGCACCCTCTAAACACCTCTTTCACTGCTTCCTCCCCAGCACCATACCAGGACCTGGCTTCACCCCCTAGGGAGGTACTGTCCAACCCCTCCACCACACAAATGAGCCATGGTTAATGCATATGCAAATCCCAGAACACAGCCCATGACAGTCCTGACAACTGAAAAAACAGAAGGACTTTCTGTGGAAATCCAGGACAGTTGGTAAGTGTGTGGATGTTGTGGCAGGTCACAGATCAGAGCTGGTACTAGACATTTCCCAAATGGGGGGAAGGGGCATTGTAGCTCAAATGGTGGGAAAGAAAATAAATAGCTTTGAGATCTCTTTCTTCTTAATAACATTGTCAGCATTGCTTCTTTGTTACTGGACAGGCTGGTAATATAGTGGCCAGTGAACAACCCAGTAATGGATGGTACCCCTACTATGGAAGAAATAATAGGAAATGCTATATAAAGGACGTGTCTGGGGGGACACATGATTCATTTTGGTACAACATTACCTCCTATTGGGGTTTTGTGCTATTGGTGAGCCCATAGCCCATCTTTCTCTTCCACCCGTTGCACTGTAGACCAAAGCATTCATATGTTCTGCATCACATTTACAAAATGTGCCAAGGATTCATGAAATATATGGATTTAAAAAAATATCTCTAATTACAATTTTGTATGCTTTTGACTTGTGTTTTCTCTTTTACTACAGTCTAATGCCAAATGCTCCCATTTTCCATCCTTTTCTTTGATGCCATACATGGCAGGGTCTAATCCTGTGATTTAGGTTGGCTGAAATAGCTGTACAGTATAAAATATAGAAGATGTGCTGGAGTCATAGCCTGCTAGCTTCCATCAGATGCCTCTTACATCTGAACAATGGTTAGATACATCTCTGTTCCAATTCTCTAGTGCAGATGAGATGATAAACAGTATATTGACTTCCCTGCTATAGGACATTTCCAGCATTTATGTCTATGAGTCTTAGATACACAGGCAGTGCATTATGGAAACATTAGTAACCTAGTAATGGACTCATCAAATAATCCTGAATCTTCACAGCTGAACATAAAAGGCACACATACAGAGATCTTCGCTAATTTCTCAGCTAATGGACAATTCTTGGAGAAAGGCTTTTCCAGAGATACATATAAAATAAGTGAATAATGCTTATTTTAGACCCTTTGTGCAGGACAAAAAGAAATCTAATGTACATTGCATGGATTTGAACAAACATTGTTGTGGATTCCTAGCTTTATTTATTCTGAAGAAATGGCTAACTGTTTTACCTTGTCCATTGCAGAGTAGTTCCTGAATGGAATGGCCAGTGTTCATTATAACCACCGCAGAAAATCTCTGCAATTAGGAAGTTGCAGTGTCTGCATCCCTTTAGTAGACAAGACTGACTGGCCATGGATGGATCAAAATTTGGCTGGTTCAGCAGGGACCTGCCGAATTTTGATCCATCTATGGCAATTGCAGTTCGGGAGGATCTAATGATCAACACCTCTTGAGCGGGACTGCTGGTAAATTTGTTTGATCAGTACCTACAGCCAATGTGGGAATCCTCCTTGATGAGCTACTATATTCTGACAGTGAGTCTCCTCTGCTGTTAGAATACAATAGCTAAGCAAGCAGGATTCCAGCATCCATCTTATACTGTATGTATGGAAGGGGGAGTCCGTTAAGTTTTTTTTATTCTCCATCAGCGTGCTGAGTGAGTGACAAAAACTGATGATTGAGTGCAGAGATGTCTTTATCTCTTTTCTTCTTTCTGTTTAAAAATGGTCTATTTTAGCCACCTCGGCTTACTGTTATATCTTCATCAGAGTTTCATTGGCTGCCATAATCCTAACCGGTTAGCTACCTATCACCTTCATACTATTTTTTTTTTTGTTCTCAATATTTACACTTTTAGTCATTTCTCTACAAAGTTTTGTACCATCAGCAGCTATTAACCCATTGGTTAATAGCTAATTCTTCATGTTATGATATGTACCTTGTAACATTTCAATACAAATTTATTGAAAGTGAGAATAAATGATCCATGTATGGCCAAGATTTAGGGAGCATTTAATCAAAAATAAAATTCTAATAGCAGAGGATGCCAAAAATTTAACTTGTAAATTATTGCAGAAAATCAGCAAGTCAATTACAGAAGGAGGAAATGACATGTCTGGGGTATCGATGTACAGAATGCCTTCAGGTTACCATATTGCATTGATTTTTTTGACAGTTTTAGAAAATTTGAGCAGCTGCAGAAATGTCCTTTGATACCAATCAATGTACTTTGCCATGTCAGTTCCAAGAAAACTGTTGCTAAGCAGTAATAGTTCAAGAAAACTTGCTATGAGAAACATGTGCTAGTGCCGTTGCTAACCTCCTTCTGAAAATAACGATTCCCTAGCTATCGTGATGATCTTCTAACATCAATAGCTTCAATCCTACTTAATAATTTTCGCATCACTGACCTGGAACAAAAATAAAGCCACTTCATTAGTGAATTAGGGAGAAGAAAGTCATATAAATACACTACAGAACTTAATAGATATGGCCGACAACAATAAAAAAAAAAAATCAGTTCATCTCTCCAATGCATTCCCCACATTTTATCCTGTCATCAAGTTTTAAAAATGCAGAAAAATAGCTGTTACGTTTCCAGAAATCCCAATTTTCTTTGTGGACTAGCAACACAATGCCCCTGCTGAGCTGAAATACCAAGCAGTGGTGTCAGCTTATTGCCCACTGCTTTCCTTCCACTTCACATGCATGGATTGATTTTTTTATCCAGTAAGGCCATGCTACTGTCTTTGATCCCAATAGCCTGCATTTACAGTCTGTGTGTTTGTGTGTGTACGTGTGTGCATGTAGTTCTGGGGGCGAAGGAACTGACCTCCCAGCAGCTGCCCCTTCGAGAAATGTAGGATTCAGGCTATGATACCTTGGGCAGTAATAAAACTGTTTATTGGTACAGGAACAAGGTAAAGAAAAAAAATGGAGAAGGGAATTTGGGTTTACAGTTATGGAATTCCTGGGCATGCCCTTTAAATGATATAAATATAGCACCATTTCTGAAGGTAAAACTAATTTTAGACTTTCTCTGTCAAAAATTCCACTGTGAATAAAGCACTACAGTCTTTCAAGGGCAGCGCATATCCATCTGAGTAGCAAATAGATTAGAAGATGTGTGAGGAACATGTCAATGAACGTACAACATGCAACGTTTCTGGGACCATTTGTCTGACAGAGCTGGCCATAACCACAGACGAATCAATGTGCAGTTGAGTTGGAGAAGCTCTGTGATGAGGACCAATCTCTTGATCCTTTTTTTTCATTACGTTGTGCTGGTCTATCTGAAGACACTGAATGGATAAAATAAAAGCGTCTCTTTAAAGTGTTACTAAACCCAGGACCCAGCATTCACTATATCTGGTCTCCCACAGTACACACAACATGGAAATGCAATTATTTTAGTAAATAAAAACTGCTAAATACCTTTTTTCATCAGCAGTTAGAGCAGTCTTGTGACTTCTGTGACGGGTGCAGTGTCAGACCCCCGCCCTTCTCACCAAACTCGTGACCAAAGGACTAGCCAATCTAAAACAGCGATGTCACGTGCGTAACAATGCCACACCCAGCTGCACCCTGCACATCGATTTTCCAGCTAATTGGACCACAATCGACAGAACGGCAGCCTGATTGCGATTGTTACTGGGTCCGGTTAATTACGCAATTAACCCTTCACACTGCCACCACCTCCTTTTTATACAGAGAAAGAGGAAACTCAGGAATACACTAGGATGATTGGTTAACCGTCAGTATCCCACTATCTCTACAGACCGGTTATACAGAGGGTTAAGCACTCATAGTAGCGCTCTTCAGCGGCAGGGATTCGTAAGTCACATTAAAGAACTATAGAAACAGTTCAAAGCTTTCAGAAAGTAAGATTTACTACTAAAAGGTCAAAAGGGTGCAGTAGAAATATTTACAGAAAAGATGTAACCAATATATATATATATACTGTATATATATATATATAAAAATATATATATATATAAATATACAGAGCACAACATCACAGCAAACAGATAACAGAAAGATGTTTAGGTAAATAAGTACTTGCCAAATAAATGCCTGGGGTTAAGCAGTTTCAAGTCTGATGAGCTAAAAAGGGATTTCTGGTCTCACACTCAGTTTCGTTGGTACCACGCAATTCCCCTTTCTCTTGGTCTGCTAGATGTTAAAACGCAGACGGTCCGCACTTCTCTGACTACACACAAAGCATAACAGTTTCTTTTCTACAAAAATCAATTGGTATCTTTTTACAACAGACAAGCCTATTGCCTTATTTGGGAAAAGGATGGCAAAGATAGCTACACTGAACGCATTCCTGAGGGAGGGGGAATGAGGGGATACATGAAGACTTCTTAATACAGTGAGAGGCGTGCCTGGCTCTTGTATGTACGATTACTACACCTTCCCCCCCCCTCAGGTGATGGCATATGTGTTTAAGAGCAATACCAAAATGTAGAAGTTTGGAGCAAAATGGAGAACCGCACCTCTCCCTGTGGGCATGATTGTGACAACTTCTTTCAGTGTCTGGCTGAGCACTGGTTAATCTCGTAGGAGGAGTTGTCATTCTGCTATGATTGCCCTATGAGGATGCATAACCCCTGACCCTCTGTCTGGACAGTGCTGATTGGCCCTGTACTGATCACATGCACCCTCCCAAAGACAGAAAAAAACTCTCTAGCAATATAAACCAAACTGAGCATGTGCAGAGTGTCTCCTAGAGCTCTGTACTATCAGCAAATGGACTGGGGACAGTAGAAGAAGGGGAGGATCAGAGAAGACAGGACCAAACAGCCTTTTTACACAATGCAGATGATTAAGCCCTTAGGTTCCACAGTGAGTATAACAAGCATGCTTTACTACATATACAGAATGATTTTACTGTTCTGCGTTTAGTAACACTTTAATGATGTACCTAGTGTTTGAGGACACCAGCACATTAAAGCTGAACTCCAGGAATTCAGCAATTTCCTAAAATGTCCTGGCTTACTATGGGTTAAGTGCAGCAAGATGCATGCCACCTTGTGGAGTTATCCTTTTTGTTTCCATCTGACAGTTTTACTGAGTACCAGGAGTACAGTTATCACTATACACTCAGCGCTCTGAGAGGAGCGATGCTGCATTCCCACACAGCAGCAGCTGTGCCCACCACTCCCCTCTGCTAAACATTCACAGAAAGCTTTGTATTTTGTAAATGGGTTCACATAATACAAAGCACTCTGTAACTAGGAGGAGGGGAAGGGCAGGCAGAGTGGCTGCATATGACCTTGCAGCTGAAGGAGGTGCGATTGTAAGGTGTTGCATCGGAGCACTCGAAGTATAGTGTAAATTAGAAGTTAAAGAGATAAGTCTGTGAGGTGGCATGCACCTTGTTGGAATTAACCCATAGTAATCCAAAATAGAAAGTGGTTGAATTTATGAAGACACAATCCAAATTTCTCCTGTTCTTATCTTTCTGCTGGTGGCCTCATAAGCAGTGACATGGCCTCTGCTTAAGAAGACACTCAGCCAATCTGAACTCCAACTATTCGTCTGACAATTTTCCGTCTGGCTCTTTCAATCTTGCAATTGAAGGATGGAGAGTGGAAGAGTGGTAACAAGGCCACCCACAAAGCAAATTTCAGACGGTTCATAAGGGACCCAGCCATAGTGAGTGGTCATCTTTAGACAAAAGACAAGAAATGATGGAAGCCTGGAGCAGGATTTTTTCTGCGAAAGGTCTAATATACAGTATTAGCTCTTCTATTGCTCTATTTATACATGGCTTGGTGTTACCATTAGAACATAGGTCTACTTCAGTGGTCGGCAAGCCGCGGCTCGCGAGCCACATGCGGCTCTTTACACACTTCAATGCGGCTCTTCTGTGTGCCGGGTGCCCGCTCCCCTCCCTCCTCTCGGGCGGCTGCCCCAAAAGTCAGGGCTCTGCAGCTAGCCCAGCAATGGGCAAACTACGGCCTGGCGGACCTTTTAATCCGGCCCGCGGAGCGTGGCAAACATCGGCTGTCAGGATGTAGGCGGGGCAGCGTGACAAACTCCTCTCCTCTCACAGTCCGCCCTGAAGACCGGAACGGCGCGGGAACACGGCGAGAGGAACGCGCGGAGCAAAGGTAAGTGAATTGACAAAATATGGGGAATGAATTACTATAGGGGGGATGAATTACTATAGGGGGGATGAATTACTATATGGGGGATGAATTACTATGGGGGATGAATTACTATAGGGGGGATGAATTACTATAGGGGGGATGAATTACTATATGGGGGATGAATTACTATATGGGGGATGAATTACTATGGGGGATGAATTACTATGGGGGATGAATTACTATATGGGGGATGAATTACTATGGGGGATGAATTACTATATGGGGGATAAATTACTATGGGGGATGAATTACTATATGGGGGATGAATTACTATGGGGGATGAATTACTATATGGGGGATAAATTACTATATGGGGGATGAATTACTATGGGGGATGAATTACTATATGGGGGATGAATTACTATGGGGGATGAATTACTATATGGGGGATGTATTTTCAGTTTTAAAAATGTGGCTCTCAAAATAAATTTCAATCGTGGTTTTGGCGAGATTTGGCTCAGTTGAAAAAAAAGGTTGCCCACCACTGGTCTACTTTAACATCAGCAAGCACTTGGCAGACCCAGAAAAGTACAGAAAAACTTTTATGTTGCTACTGAGGTCAGGGATGTATAAATATACTGACTACATGGCCCTTGCAAATATTATGAAGGATTGTCCTTTTCAAATTTGAATCTGTATCTTGTAAACTGTCTGACCTATTCGGAGACAGAGACGTCCTTGATCTTTTCTCCTAATCTTCTCTCCAGTCACTGGCAGATAAAAGGAAAGGCCTTAATTACTTCTTCTTTCAGCTCTTATTAGGTTTTACTGCTTGTTTTAGCACCTTTAGAATGTGATAGAGTATTATTTATTACACTGACCTGAAAGACCTTTATTGATGGAAGACATTCTAAATTTTCTGTCAAGTGTCTCTTTCTGATGGGGATGCATACACTGAAATGTCTGCTATAACTTTATATTGTATTGTGTATATCAATGCTGATATTTGTGTACAGATGTCAAATCCAGAGATTTAGCTTGATGAGCCTCAAGGACTATCAAGGTCCTACCTTTCCTCAGGGCTTGTGCTGCTCTATGTGCTGGCATCCATCTTAGGTCTGCAAAGCATTGTGGGATCCTTTATGCTTTCAGCCCTCTGCGGCTCCTCCCAGGAGGTGGCGGCTTATCACATTTAAGTCTGCTGTTTGCAGCTGTCCATTGCATTCGTGTCCTGTCTGTTGCACAGCAGCAAGCTCCTGTTTAGTTAACTCTTTGCTCGCCTGGATACCAACTTGGCTTTGGCTAAGACTCCTCCTGGCTTCTGACCCCGGCTCTGGCGACCATTCTTCCTGGCTTCTGACCCCGGCTCTGGCGACCATTCTTCCTGGCTTCTGACCCCGACTTTGGCTACAATTCCCGCTGGTTCTCGACTTGATTATCCTGGAAGACGACCTCGGCAGGAGAACTTCTGTCCTACCAAGTCATCCGCTGTTGCTGTCGGACTTGCATAGACTCTTGCCTTGTTTCTGTGTAAATAAACCAATTAATTGCACCTCCTTGTGTGTCTGGCTCCTCGCTCCCTGACAAGGACATCCTTAATGCCCAATTTAACTTTCATTTTAAATTGACTAAATACCTTCCAGATGCATCAAACCCAAGTTTTTCAAAGTCTTCTAGTTTTTTGTTTTTTTTTGTAGTAAAGCCTGACCCTACCAGCATGCTGCAAAACAGGGCCCTTGCTCTTTGTATGAAAGCAGTGGTCTCTCTCTAGAGGACCGGAACTCCCATGACCCGTAGCTTTGTAATCAACACTTCTTATGCTCCTTGTTGATTGCAGAGATCTAACTCAGCAAGAGTCAAAGCCCTGGAGAGAGACCACTGCTTCCATAAAGAGAGCAAGGGTCCTTATCTGAAGCTGCTGGCAGGGGACAGGTTTTGTACACCTTTTGTATTGTTGCAAATGGAATGTACAGTTTTCAGCTGATAAAAACAGAAAGTTCAGTTGTGCTTTAAAATGATGGTTTCACTACCACTTTCTTTGACCTTATCTGTTGTCTCATCACCTAGCTCTGTACTGTGAGTGATAATGCAGGTAAGGAACCTGGAGGACATGTAGGAGAAATACCTTTTTGCAAAAATATGAAGAGCTTTCTCTCACCTTGGCAGGCACCCAGCATTGACTGCAAGAATGTTTTCCCATGTGTTTCCTAAAGTTTTGACATCACTTTTTAGCTACAGGGGACCAATGGGAAAGTACTCCACAGTTCCTGAGCAACAGTCAATCATAGAGAGGACTCTGCATTTTAGATGTGTAAAAAATTACCTGGGAGACCAACTAAGAGTGCTGGATGACCAGGAGAGAGAGGGGAAAATTCAGATATTTGGCATGTATGCAGCTCTGGGAGTGATGGATTTCTAGTCCCCAGCTGTGACTGTTTTTGAGTCTGAGATCCATAGCAAGTTTGCAGCAATTCAAAGCCTATTTACAGTTTTTTTGTGATTTTAAATAGTTCATTGGGCCCAGATGGTTCAAACAAACTATTTTCTTCACTAACAGATATAAGTGCTTTATAACCAGTATGTAGTATCATCTACATACAGTATGGATAGGCAGGTGCAGTCTGTGCTCCCCTCTGTAGGTGGTGCTTGACGAGAGTGGCAATACAGAAGGGAAGGAAGTTGGGAGGAACCCAGGTCCTATATGACTTCCTGCATCATCGGCAGAGTGGCTGTCCGATTGGATGCTGAGACCCTCCATGACTCCACACGGCCATACTGGGGGAGGGCAGTGCTTATTTAAGACACAGACTCCCTGATTTTGCATGCATTCTGTGAGTGGTAAGTGTAGGGACAAGTTCCCTGTCTGTCAGGGGCAATATCTAGTGTTAAGCAGAGGTTCCGAAGGAGTAAGGACAGTGCAGGGACTAAATTACTCTCCACTAGGGAAGCCTCCCAGTTGGGTCGGGCCAGCTAGGCCACATTCCCACTCCTCACTGCAGAAGCTGTCTGCATCAAGTTAAGCTAAAGTGTTGCTGCTCAAGATTCCGTAAGTGGCTCGGGATGGTTGTGCGAACCCACCAGGACTAGTTGTACCTTGTTGGAATTTTATGCAATAAATAGTTAAAGTTACCTTAGCGGGATGGGAGCTTCCCCTCCTGTTTCTAGAACAAAATCAAATCAGTCTCAGAACTGCTCAGCGATTCACAGGGAGCATTGTATTTCATCAGTGAATACAAGGCTTCCTCTGATTGGTTGCGGTGGAGATCCTAATGCCATACGCTGCCTCTCCATCCCAGCCAATCAGAGGGAGCCTTGTATTCATTGATGAAGTACAAAGCTTTCTGTTAATGGTTAAGCAGCACTCAGCCTGACTTGATTTTGTTCCAGGAGTGGAATCGGAAGTCCCCATCCCGCTATCGGAGCTAATGCTACATACAGTATGTGCAATGCTCATAGACCAGAAACATGGCCACTTTAAAGGAACTTTGGAAGAGTGTTTCCTTAGATTAGGTATCTCAGCCTGCAGAAACTGGAGGCAATAACTAGCTAACTATTATCCAGCACAATCCTGTTCTGGCAAATCCACTTTTGTTTTTGCTGTTGTTTTAACTTGTTAAGTGACAGATTAACCCGGACTGCCTTGTATACAACACCGCAGAAGAGATTTATTTCTTACAGCGCTTGTAAAAGATGTTTTTGTAAAATGTAAATGATCTAACAGAATGTTGACTTAAAAACCCAGAGATTTCCTGTTACCAGCCCATTTCCATTTCTACAACAATCTTCCCGTAAGATCCTATGTGCATGAGTGAACTATTGGCGCTTTATAAATACTGTATAATAATAATAATTTAACATATTTTATACATAATATTTATCTGTAAAAAGCCTCCATCGTGTTGAAGTACAAAAGCCCTGAGCAGGGGCGGACTGACAACTCATGGGGCCCCCAAACTCAAAAAAGCCTATGAAAAAAGGTACCAGGGGCATCTCATGGGGCCCCCTACTGACCCCGGGCCCTCGGGCAGTGGCCGAGTTTCCAAATTGTCAGTCCGCCCCTGGCCCTGAGACATATGCACCATTTTGGATGTGATGTGAGCAGCCCCAGTAGACTCAGAGCTGTCAAATAAGTGATACTCTATAGCAGGGGTGTAACACTCCATTTCATCCCTGGCCGTACCAGCATTATGGTTGCCCTCAAAGGGTCAGTTGTATCTGTAAAACGAAATGTCCAGAGCACCCCCTCATTACATCAGATGTCAAGAATCCCACACCCTCCCTAACATCACCCTGCACCCCCTTTGGGGGCAGAGCTGGAAAGCAGAAAGTACAGGGTCTGGAGGAGCACCAGAGGAGGAGTGGAGTGAGTTACCAGAGTCTGCTGAATGCTGAGACCAGGGGAGGCAGAGATGACGGGGTCCTGCAGCTGCATTGAGAGTTGCAGGATTTGGCACAGGAGTTCTAGTCTCCTTTCTGCTGCCGACTGCTGGGACAAGCTGGGGGTGCAGACAAGGGGGTACCTGCAGGAGAGGTGCAAGGGCCACATGAAATGGCCTGGAGGGCTGGATTCGGCCCACAGCTTTGTGTTTGACACCTGTGCTCTATAGTATTCTCCTTCACTCCTCCCCTGGCAGCTACATCAAAGGTTGTGTAGGGAGGTGAAGAAAGCAGTGGAGGAACTGTGCCAGCACAGACCTTAAGGTGTTACTAAACGCCCATCTGTAAAATCAGTCTGCATATACAGTAAAGCATGCTTGTCATACTCACTGTGGAACCGAAGGGGTTAATCTTACGCATTGTATAAATAGGATGTTTGCTCCTGTCTTCTCTGATCCTCTTCTTCTTTCACAGCCTCCAATCCATCTGCTGATAGACCAGAGCCTTGGGGGCAAGCTGCACATGCTCAGTTTGGTGTGTATTGCTAGAGATATTTTTTCTTTTTCTTGGGGAGTGCATGTGATCAGCACAGGGCCAATCAGCATTGTCCAGACAGAGGGTCAGGGGTCCTGCAGCCTCATAGCACAATCAGGTTAAAATGAAAACTCTTCCTACAAGTTTTAACCAGTGCTGTGCTGGACGCTGATAGATGTCACAAGACTGCTCTAACTGCTGATGAGAAAAGTTATTTAGCAGTTTATATTTACTAAAATAATTTCACTTCCATGTTTGTGTACTGTGGGAGACCAGATATAGTGAATGCAGGGACCTGGGTTTAGTAACACTTTAAACCTGTCCTTTAAGGCCCATTTTTTTATGTTTCATGATATTTACACAGCTGTTTATCAAATACATATTTTCAGGACAAATTACACTAAAACAAATTTTAGTAAACACAAACAGAATATAATACCCATATTTTTGGTAAAATATAAAAAGGCGTAGTTGCAGCATGTAAACAGATCCCAAACATGCCAAGACTCAAATTGTGCGTGCCTGTGAAATGGTACCTAAAGTTTTCATAGACAACGCTTATAAAGCTTTTGCAGTTAATCAGTTTAGAGTTAACAATGATTTATGGCTCTAGAATTATTGCTCCAACATTTGCAGTGATACCTCACATGTGTAGCGCAATCGCTTTTTACATACACGTATAGGACCAATGAGCACTTTAGCACTTGCATGTATGTATAGGAGGGATTAGGGTGCTTCTACATTTTGTTATTGTTTTTATTTATGTCATTAAACTGTACATTTTTTACACTTTCTATTTTTTCCTTTTCATTTAACTTGCCTCAACTTATTGCTATCACTTTCCTCCAGATGTTAGTCCAGATCCTCTGCATGCTGTTCTTGTGGATAACGGGACAGTGCATCAATGTCTCTGTGTAAATGTTCCTGCTAATAGTGAATTTTGAAACTGAAGAGAGCCAGAAAAGCAACCCAATGTTGCTCTAAGGTGCCCAGTTTGTCAGTCTCTGGATATAATAGGGGATTGCTGTCAGTGTAAATACCCATCTGTCCTCTCAGCAACGCCAGTAACTCCAGCTTGAAAAAAAAACTATAGTTATGTGGGTTGTGCTTAGTTGGCCATAAGCTTTGATTGGCAATGGCAATGACTCCATCTTGTTCCTGAGCAAGTTCCCCCCCAAGTCCCTGAGGGCTGCCATTGGTGTACACACTGAAAGGTTTGATGCAATTAGAATACACGAATAATTGTGTATGGGGAACAGCGCACTGGGTGAAATTGGAAATGAAATACTGGTAGTACCCTACTAACCCCGGAAAGGAGCACAGTTACGGTTTTTGGAATCAGACAATCCCATACCACTTGGGTCTTTGTGGGATTAGAAGATACTCCTTCGACTTCCACAATATGGCCTAGAAACTGTATCTAGCTGTTCGTAAGAGCTTTGGCATTTGTTGAGCTTTAGTGTGAGTGCATATTGAGTTATATTAAAGACCTGATCAAGATGTTTGAGATGGTCTTTGAAAGTCTTACAAAAAATGATGATATTGTCCATATAGTAAATCAAGACAGCAATCAAGTTCAGGTCCCCCAAGCACCACTCAACAAGCCACTGAAAGGTTTGGAGGGCATTGGTTAGCCCACAAGGTGTGCCAGTATCCACTACCTAGATCTAACATAGAAAATTAACAAGCTTTTCTTAGGGCCATAAAATACTCCTCCACTTTCTGTAAGTGTTAAGCATTGTGGTGGATACAAGCATTTATCTTTCTGTAATGTATAAGAAATCATAGACTTCAATCTTTTTTTCTTTCAAGGACTATGGGTGCAGCACATGGACTCCTGCTTTCCCAAATTATCTGACTATGCAACATGCGCAAGTCCAAATCCTTCCAGTCATTTTATTATGTGCATCAAATACTGTGCTGTGTTGAGGCCTGTGCTTACCTAGGCTGTGGGTGTCTATGCAACCTCTCACTTTCTTCTCACTGTTGTATGCAGGGCTTTTTTTTCTGCAGGAATGTGGGGGAACACAGTTTCAGCACTCCCAGTGCTGAATGTATGTAATGGCAAGGAGTGCTAGGGTGCGCTGGAGGGTCTATTGATGCTGGCTGCTGGAGGATCTATTGTCTCTGGAGGGGATCTATTTTTGTGTGGGGGTCTATTGTTGGTGGGAAGGTCTATTGTTGCTGGTGGGAAAACTACTTTTGCTGGGGGGGTCAATTGTTGCTGGGAGGAATCTATTGTTGAGAGAGTGGTCTATTGATGCTGGTTGCTGGAGATCTGTTGTTGCTGCTGGGGGTCTGTTGTGGCTGAGGTGGATCTATTGTGGTGGGGTGGTATTTTTTGTTGGATGTCCATTGCTGCTGGGGGAATTCTACTGTCATTGGAGGATCTATTGTTGCTTGGTGTTGGATCTATTGTTGGTGGCTGCAGGGGATCTATTTTACTGTCTTTTGTTGTTATCAATAACAAATTCCACACAAATTACTTAGCACCACAAAATGATACTTGGTTCTATTCTCTAAAGGGATTGATATTGGGAGGGGTGGAACTAAGAGGCAGTGCTCAGAGGTGGGTAGAGGGCGGAGACAAGGGGTGCTTCAGAGGGGGGGAAGATCACCTATTCTCCGAGAAAAAAGCCCTGACTGTATGTATTTGACATTGAAGACTCTACACCCACATATGTGGCTGTTTTTTTCCTTTTCTATTTTCCTGTATTGTTTTGTCCCACCTACTCCCCTCTGAGGGGTTGGGCCTTGGGAGCCTTTCTCTCCATCCTCTCTCCTTTGTTGCTATTTCTCATGTTACAACCAAAAACTTAAATGTATTTTATTGGGATTTTATGTGATAGACCAACAGAAAGTGGCACATAACTGTGAAGTGGAAGCAAAATGATAAATGGTTTTCAAATTTTTTTGCAAATAAATCTGTGAAAAGTGTGGCGTGCATTTGTATTCAGCCCCCCGGAGTCAATACATTCTAGAACCACCTTGCTGCAATTACAGCTGCAAATTTTTTGGGTATGTTTCTGCCAGCTTTGCACATCTAGAGAGCAAAATATTTGCCCATTCTTCTTTGCAAAATAGCTCAAGCTCTGTCAGATTGGATGGAAAGAGTCTGCGAACAGCAATTTTCAATTATTGCCACAAATTCCCAATTGGATTTAGGTCTGGACTTTGACTGCTCCATTTTAACACATGAATATGTTTTGATCTAAACCATTCCATTTTAGCTCTGGCTGTATGTTTAGGGTTGTTGTCCTGCTGGAAGGTGAACTTCCACCCCAGTCTCAAGTCTTTTGCAGACTCTAACAGGTTTCTTCTAAGATTGCCCTGTATTTGGCTCCATCCATCTTCCCATAAACTCTGACCAGCTTCCCTGTCCCTGCTGAAGAAAAGCATTCCCACTACATGATGCTGTCACCACCATGTTTCACGGTGGGGATGGTGTGTTCAGGATGATGTGCAGTGTTAGTTTTCTACCACACATAGTGTTTTGCTTTTAGGTCAAAAAGTAAAATTTTGGTCTCATCTGACCAGAGCACCTTCTTCCACATATTTGCTCTGTCCCCCACATGGCTTCTCACAAATTGCAAATGGGACTTCTTATGATTTTTTTTCAACAATGGCTTTCTTCTTGCCACTTCATAAAGGCCAGACTTGTGGAGTGCACGACTAATAGTTGTCCTGTGGACAGATTCTCCCACCTGAGCTGTGGATCTCTGCAACTCCTCCAGAGTTACCATTGGCCTCTTAGCTGCTTCTCTGATTAATGCTCTCCTTGCCCGGCCTGTCAGTTTAGGTGGACGGCCATGTCTTGGTAGGTTTTCAGTAGTGCCATACTCTTTCCATTTTTGGATGATGGATTGAACAGTGCTCTGTGAGATGTTCAAAGCTTGGGATATTTTTTTATAACCTAACCCTGTTTTAAACTTCTCCACAACTTTATCTCTGACCTGTCTAGTGTGTTCCTTGGTCTTCATGATACTGTTTATTCACTAATGTTCTCTATCAAAGCTCTGAGAGCTTCACAGAACAGCTGCATTTATACTAAGATTACATTACACACAGGTGGACTCTCTTTACTAATTAGGTGACTTCTGAAGAAAATTGGTTCCACTGATTTTAGTTAGGGGTATTAGAGTAAAGGGGGCTGAATACCAATGCACGTCACACTTTTCAGTGTAAAACATTTTGAAAACCATTTATCATTTTCCTTCCACTTTACAATTATGTGCCACTTTGTGCTGGTCTATCACATAAACTCCCAATAAAATACATTTACATTTTTGGTTGTAACATGACAAAATATAGAAAAATTTCAAGGGGTATGAATACTTTTTCAAGGCACTGTATACTTGTGTCTCTGTAGCCTCTTGATCCCTCCAGTCTCCTGTCCTTTGCAGCCTCTGACTCCCTTCCTTCATCTGTGTTGCTGTGTCTATGCAGACTCACTCCATCCCCTCCTCTCTGTGGCTGTGTCTATGTACCATCTCACTCGCTTCCCTGTGAGGATGTGTCTATGCAGCCTGTCACTCCCTTCCCTTTTCTGTGTGACTGTGCCTATGCAGCCTCTGACTCCATCCCCCTCTGTGTTGTTGTGTCTGTGCATTTTCTCATTCTCTCCTCTCTGTGACTGTGTTTGTGCCACCTCTCACTTCCTCCCCTTCTCTATGTGGTTGTGTCTATGAAGCCTGTCACTCCCTTCCTTCTTCTATGTTGCTGTGTCTATGAAGGCTCTTAAGTCTCCCCCTCCTCTTTATTTCTGTGTCTATGAAGGCTCTCACGTCCTCCCCTTTCCTCTGTATTGCTGTGTCTATGGAGCCTCTCACTTCCTCCCTTCCTTTGTGTTGCTGTGTCTATGCAGCTTCTCACTTCCTCCCTTCCTCTTTGAGGCTGTACCTATGAAGCCTCTCACACCCCCTTCTTCTATGTTGCTGTGTCTATGAAGGCTCTCACTTCCTCTCCTCCTCTGTGTGGCTTTGTGTATGAAGCCTCTCACCCCCTTCCTTCTTCTATGTTGCTGTGTCTTTGAAGGCTCTCACTTCCTCCCCTCTTCTGTGTTGCGGTGTCTATGAAGCCTGTCACTCCCTTCCTTCCTTTGTGTTGCTGTGTCCATGCAGCCTCTCACTCCCTTCCTTCCTTTGTGTTGCTGTGTCCATGCAGCCTCTCACTTCCTTCCCTCCTTTGTGTGGCTTTGTGTATGAAGTCTCTCACTCCCTTCCTTCTTCTATGTTGCTGTGTCTATGAAGGCTTGCACTTCCTCCCCTCCGCTGTGTTGCTGTGTCTTTTTTCAGTCTATCACCCCCTTCCTTCCTTTGTGTTGCTGTGTCTGTGAAGGCTCTCACTTCCTCTCCTCTTCTGTGTGGCTGTGTCTATGAAGCCCCTGACTCCCTTCCTTCCTTTGTGTTGCTGTGTCTATGAAGGCTCTCACTTCCTCTCCTCTTCTGTGTGGCTGTGTCTATGAAGCCCCTGACTCCCTTCCTTCCTTTCTGTTGCTGTGTCTATGAAGGCTCTCACTCCCTGACCTGCTCTGTATGGCTGTATCTATGAAGTCAATCACTTACATTCTTCTGCTATGTTGCTGCGACTATGCACCCTCTCACTCCCTCCCCTCTTCATTTTATCACAAAAATGTTGGATGTCTGTGTCACCATCTGTGGTTCCTTCTATCTTCTGACACCTACAATTCTGCATGACACAGCAGTGATGTAGGGTCGGTGGATGTGGCTCCTAGAAATGTTAACTGCTTCTGGAGGCTGCAGTGCTGGAAGAGAGAGAAGCTAGGATGCAAATACTGCTGGAGGGTATATTACAGCTTCTAAACCTGGATTTAGGATTTTTTTGAGAATCGACAGAGTTTCTTTCATGGCCAAAGCAACATATCTGGTTTCTTTTGCAAACCAATGAAAGAATCTTCTAACTCGCTACGGGCAAAGTTTCCTTTGTTCTAGTTTTCATAAAACACCTCGTTTTGCTTCAGATAATTCTTCATACATCAAAGTTTAATTTATTTCAGTGACTTTTTGTGCTTGCCCGTGAAAGCACATCACTGAACTCTGTCTTCAATATTATGCATTTCTCCAAATATGCCCTCTCTTCAAACATCAAACTAATAATAACATATTTAACTGCAAACCCAAGAGCCATACAAATATTAATATTTTACCAGGACGTTCTGTTCCACTGTATTGATCCAAATGAAAAATGATGGCTCACGTGACAATACGCCTATATTTTAATATCTTATATTTTCGGAGGGTGAGCATACAGCTAGAATATTAAATTACGTCAGGAATAGGATAATGAAAAAGCTATTCATTTGAACATATGCATTTCAATAAATACTATTATCTCTGTCCTGGAAGGGATAATGTCTGCAAAATAAAAGAACTCAACCTTCTTTTTCCATTAAGTTCTATTTACTAAAGCAAAAGAAGAGATTTTTTAGTGTTCTGCTTAATGTCAGATACTTAATACATATTGTACCGTGAATGAATTGCTGAAGATAAAGTTAAATCAAATGGGAAAAAACCACATAGCTGCATATAAAATGCCTCTTTTTTATGCAAACTTTGACCATGAGTAGGCCACCTGTACCATGGCGCAGAGATCTGCCTAAAAGAAGTACACACAAATGGCCATTTATATTACTAAGGCATACCCTCTGACATTTAACACAGATAAAGGTATGCCGTATTAAGTGATTTAATGTGATAGCATAAATAAATTCCAATAAAAATCAAAGTCCTTCTTTATTTGTGTTCTTCAATTACTTCAAGTTTTCATATATGTGAGTCCCCACATGAGCCGCCTCCTTTAGCTCTCATCTTTTTTCTGACCTATATATACACGATAGGTCAAAGTACGTATTTCCTTTTAAAGGGCACAGAAAACACTCCAAACTCTCCTAGTGGGATTATTTGCCTCCACTTCTCCACTTCCTTATATTTTTCCCATTGAAATGGGAAAACACTATAATTGTTTTAATTCTTCCTGAGCATCCATTGGAGAATATAAAGATACGCCTTTAAAAAAAAAAAAGAAGTCTTTTACTGGCTTTTTGGAGACAGGATTAAAAAATTATGGGAAAATAACAGGAAGTGGAGGAAGGTTATGTAGGGAGGTGAAGGCGGGGTGAAGAGGCTGGCACAGCACAGACAGTAATTAGACCCTCCCAGAAGAGAAGAGAGCTATGATGTGCAAGGAGGGAAGGTGCTGTGCTTGGCATTCAACTCTTTTAAACTGGTCAGATTTTGATAACAAGTTCAAAGACCCTTTACAAGTGAATAAAAATATTTTATGGAAAGGAATCACACCGCAATAAAGCTTTTGAAATACTTGAATTCTATGTTCTTTATGTGCAATTTTTAAATTTGGTTATGGGGGCTCTATTAGCTAAAGCAGATAGCATGCGGTATTTAGCTGTCCGGACACATTTTCCCTAAATATCGTATGCGATCCTGAAATTGTCAGTTCACTATGCCGTTTTGTGGTATTTACCGGGATGTACAGGCAAGCAAATATACTGACAAGTCTGCAGGAGACTTGCATGGCACCAGCGATCTGCTAATTGCTGGTGCAATGCTTTCCAGGCTCCTGCAACGAAAAATAATGAATGCACAATTTTTACTTGCAAAAAAATGCGAAATTGTAATTTTTGTTAAAAAGGTGAACTTATCCTTTAAGTAGCGGTCCAGGCATGCAGAATTTAGGAATGTAAAAATATAATAGCCAGTTTTGAGTAGTCTCTGCCTTTTTGGATCGGTTCTTTCAACAGTAATGCATGGAGACCTAATTATGGAAAATACAGAATCATTGGGGTTGATTCACTAAAAAAGCAATGTTTCTCAAGCTTTTTTTCAATCAAGGCAACCTTTAAAATTCTGCGCAATCCTGAGACACCCCATTTTAAACAGTTAAAAACTGAACCAATAGTTTGACATAATGCAGCAACATTCATGTGCGTAAGACACCCAACGTTAGAGATGTATTCTTCCAATACATTCTGGTAATGACTAGTATTCCAATGTTTCTCTCTCTCTCTTGCTCTCACTCAGTTAATGTGACCCCAGCGCTGATAGAGAGGGGTATCTAGGGGGCAAGCAAGGATGCTGTGCAGGTGCCCCACATCCTCATTATCAGCCGATGATGTAATTGGTTGTCATGATGCTGGCAGCTAGAAGGTTGTTATGGTGCACAATGAAAACCTTTAACTGTGTAACTAAATGGAAGGCTTGATGCACACGTGGCCTTGTATGCAATTTTTGAGACATTTTTAGCCATTTTTCTAAGACGCCCCTGAATAAAACTGAAGGCACCCCAAGTTGCCTCGGTACCCTGGTTGAAAAAGGTTGACTTAAAGTATAAACTTGTTTTTAGTTTTGGATAGAGTGGAGAGGGATAAGAACACCTGTCAGGTTTTTTTATTGTGGTCTGTGTCCCCTTAGGGAGATTCACCCTCTCTATTTGTTCTGTTTACCATTATCATTCAAAGTGAAAGTAAAAGAAAATTCAAAATTTTTGTTCTCCCCAGAGCATAAATGTTAGACAGGAGTAAAGGACCCTGGGATCAAAAGGAAGAGCCTCAGGCTTGGAGGGGATAGGCCCTAGTGTCATGGACCGCACGATCACCGCCACCAACATGCGACAATCTCATGATTGAAGGGAAGTGATGTCAGACGCATAGAGGAACTGGAAGTGATCCGGCGGCCATTTTAGAATCTGGCAAAACCTCATAGAAGTCCATGTGGAGGAACCAGGGAACTCTGAAAGATTTGGATATTCTAATAAAGGCTATTTTAAAGAGGAATCATGATGTAAGCATATTCAATAAAGTATTTTAAATTGTATATGCGGGTTTACGCTATGATTTATTCTATATATGGTGGGCATCGGTGGAGATTCATGGTTATACTTGAAAGCTACTACATCTGGATGACATCTTGATCTGATCCATGAGGCTGTGATGATCCTTTGGTTGAAGCAGAATTTTTGATAATACCCTCGCCGGGAGGTGTAAGGGCATATTATTTACATATTTTTGGTAAGGGTATTCACTCCTTTCACCATCGATGTGGACACAGTGTTTCACATGCTGTTTTTGGATGCATATTTTTCACTTGTTTGATTCACTGGCACTGTTTTGACACTTTCACTTTTTTAACTATTTGTGATCATGCATGGTTGTTTGTGATTTTTCTTTTTATGTTGAGGTTTCTTTGTGAGCCATTGAAAGGCTGAATATGAAGATTGATGATTGAAGTTGGCACAGAGTGACTTTTTATAACATTATTTATTTAATTTTATTTCTATTTTTGGACTGTTAAATTTAAATTTTTTTTTTAAATATATTTGTGTGATATATACTTTTGGGAATATTGGTATTAGCATATTCATATTCACGATCTCACGATTGCGACGTCCAATATGTCACGATCGCAGCGTCAGACCCCAGACCTTCTCACCAAACTCATGACCGAAGGACTGGCCGATCTAAAACTGCTATGTGACGTGCGTAACAATGCCACACCCAGCTGCACCCTGCACAACGATTTTCCAGCTAATGGACAACAGATCGATGTGCCGTCAGCCTGAGCGATTGTTACTGGGTCGGGTTAATTACGCAACTAACCCTCCACCCTGCCACCACCTCCTTTTTGTACAGAGAAAGAGGAAACTCACGTTATCAGTTATAACACTATAATGATTGAAATAATCGTCTGTATAAAATGGTCCGCAGGCCGGTTATACAGAGGTTTAAACAAACAGTAGCGTCTCTTCAAAGGCAGGGATTCGTAAGTTGCAATTAAGAACTATAGAAACAGTTCAACACTTTCAGAAAGAGAGATTTATTACTAAAAGGGTCAAACAGGTGCAATAAAATATTTACAGAGAAGATATAACTAATATATATATATATATATATATATATATATATATATCTATAAAAATATACAAGAAACAGCATAGCACAGCAAAGAGATAATGGAGAGAAGTTACAGGGTTAAGTTACTTGCCAGTAAGCCTTTGATGTAAGTAGATCCAAGTTTTTTAGAGCAGAATGGTGCTTTGATCTTCCGTTGTTACAATGGAAAAATGGGAGATGTCTCAATTCTCCTCTCTTAGTGTCAGGGACCGCCGCGGCTCCGTCCCCGGCTTATGCGCACTAGCGGCGGCTCACGCCGGGACACAAGCACCAGGTCCCGGCGGGCCGCGGCTGACAGGAGGCCGCGCATGCGCAGTAGGAGCCGCGGGCGTGCCTCGGGCGGCCAATGACAGCCCGGGGGCACATCCTAGGTGGCCAATGACAGTGCAGGGCGCGATATTTAAAGATGCCCTGCACTGTCACAAATCGCCGCAAGGCCTGACCTGTTACCTGAAGTTACCTGTGCCCTGTGATTAAAGACCCGGATTGTTTGACCTTCTGCCTGCTCCAGCCCTGACCCGGATTATCTGACTACGCTGCCTTCTCCTGTGTTTGACCCGGATTGCCCCTGACTACGCTGACTTCTCCTATCCCGACCCCCGGCTTGTTTGACCATTCTGCGGACTGACTCCGGTACTGACCCTGCGTGTGACTTGACCACTCTCTGCCTGCCGTCTCTGTACCTCGCCATTCCCCACGGTGACAACTGCCGGTTTATCCTGCCTGGTCCTGCCGGCCTCCTCACATCTGGCTCTATTCTGTCTTACTCTCATCCCCGGAGGCTCCCTCTGCCACTGGTGGTATTGCTCGGAGGTCGTGACCTGGTCCTGGTTCTGCTCCAAGTCCATCCCCACCATCAGGGGCCCTGGTGAAAACGCAGACTGGGACTTAGACTCCACGCTCCGGGTGATTCCGCCTAGTGGGCTGCCAGAGGTACCACCTGGTGGATTCGTAACACTTAGGCCTGACAGCCGGTTTTAAAGTTTCCCGGCAGGGGGTGGTTCTGAAGTAACAAACCAATCCCTTGTGCAGGGAGGGATCGTCGGGCGGAACCCTAAACTGGAGCCCACACCTTTCATAATTCATATTCTAGTTCATAACTTCCCAGCTGCACAAGCTACAGTCCACCCGCAGGTATTTTATTATGCAGATAATCCTAAGGATTATTTAGATATGAATTATGAAATTATATGTGGCACGGTTCGCGAGTTCTATGTTTCGGCTCCCCTGATGGTCCGAGATAATTAGAATGACCCATCAAACTGTTCGCCTGCTCCTAGCCAATCTGACTGGATTTCTGGTTTTAATGTAAGTCTCTCATATTCCAAGATATGAAACATAGGGGAAAAATTGATCTTTTAAAAATGTTATCTGGTGTGGGCTTCTTGGGAATGCCTTGAACTCCGGGGAAGGCTCCCTTATCTTTTTACGAGGCGTGGAATTACACAGGTTCTTTGGACAGTGGGGCACCATGTGGCTCCCTGCTGGGATCTGGCCTGTGACACTTTAACACACACACATCTGTCACTGTGCCTCTCAGGAAGGGAGGGGGAAGGAGAAGGATGTGGGAGAAATGGATACCCTTAGCAAGATGGAGAATGCGTCAGTCTCTGTTGCGCACATTTGCGACACCTAGGACCAGAGGTCAGGGAGGCCCTTCATAGTGTCTTGCACCAGCACCCTGAAAAATGTACTTACGCCTCTGCATTGTGCCCTTGCTGGGTGTCCTGTGTGTCCTTGTACCTTTAAGATGGGATGGGCTTCCTCCAGGCACACCTGTCCTAATCTATCCATTATTATATATGTGCTCCATCTTGGGAGACTCTCAAATTTTGAAGTTAGGACTGTGGTACACTGGGGTGCCGTGATGTGGCCACTGCAGCTTACACATAGTTACATATAATTACATAGTCTGGCTGAAGAAAAGACCAAAGTCCATCCAGTTTACACATGTATTTGCAACTGTGTGCTACTAAACCCCTCCTTTTTTTAACTGTCAGACAGTGTCCATTTGGTTTTGTTGCAGACTGGCTGGTTGTTTTTGATATATTAAAGTGAACCTGTCACTAGACCAATAATTTGAACAAATATCTTCCCATGGAAATTTGCATTTGACATATTTTATCCATGTTTTTTTTTGTACCTCTTGTGTAGACATCCAAAAGCCCTGAGGCTGCTGTTGGGATGCCGCCATCTTGGATATGATGTCAGCGGCCCCAGCAGAGTTGTCAGTCAAGGAACACTCTACTTCCCTTTGCTCTTCACTCATAGCTACAAAAAAGTTATACAGTGAGGTAAAGGGAGTGGTGGAGGAGCTGAGCCAGCATGGACAGTAATTAGACACTCCCAGAAGAGTAAGGGGTATGACATGCAAGGAAGGAGGGGGCAGTGCTAAGAAACTAATTCTTCGTGGAATAGTCATATTTGCTAGCAAGTTCAGTTGCAGATTGGAAGTCAGTTTAAGGTGGTACTCCACCAAATGTGCCAATACACATTTCAAACCTATATATTATGTTACCTGTCATAAAGATTAGTAAAATGAAGCACACTCTTGTGATCCACCTAGTTTGGTTAGTGGCAGGGGCGGACTGACCATTTGGAAACTCGGGCAATGCCCGAGGGCCCGGGGTCAGTAGGGGGCCCCATGAGATGCCCCTGGTACCGTTTTCATAGGCTTTTTTGAGTTTGGGCAAGGACACAGGGGCCCCATGATCCCCTATTGCCCGGGGGCCCCATGAGTTGTCAGTCCGCCCCTGGTTAGTGGTATATTCAAGCCTTTTAAGGAAAGGTGACATTGGAGTTTGGTGACACCACTGCTTAGACCCCCAGTGCCCGATTTGCAGCCCTTTGGTTAATAGCAGTGGGTGTATTGATTTATAAAGGGGTCGTAATGATGTAATATCTCATATAACATGCCTCCAGTCTCTGAGACTTTCCTGAAAATATTCTCCTGTCTCCAAAAAGCATATCAACTGTCTCTGGCCATCTCCTGCAGGGTGCCTGCAGTGTCCGACAGTTCTCAGAAACATTTTAAATAAAGGATATTATCTGCAGCCCCTTGGTGGTGTCAGGGGCAGCAGTTAAACCCCTGAAATTGGGCAAGTTAGCCACTTCAGGCTAACTAAACTATGAAGGAGATTGGCTGGTATTGGTTACTTGGATTTAGAAGGAAAAAAGACAATAGCACCATTCAATCAAACTTCAATAAACACTTAAACCACTTTAAAGGATAAGTTCACCTTTTATAAAAAATTACAAATTCACATCCTTTTTTCCAGGTAAAAAAAAAAGTGCATTTATTTATATTTTTTTATTAGCAGCTTGTAAAGCATTGCATCTGCAATCAGCAGATCTTCGGTGCAATCTCAGGCTCCTGCAGACTATGAATGTAGCTGTCTGCCCATACCTCGTACAGGCAGGCAGTTACTGAATGACACGAAGAATCAATGAACTACCTAAAGAACTCCTCAGCGCCTTTTTAGTTAATTGAGAACTACTGTACAAGCCATCAGCTGCAATGGCTGACAGTAGTTGTAGTTCTCCCATTCACAGAACGCTGTGAATGAATGATGTGGCCGGGTTGGCGGAGCCCCGCACAGCTGCATTTTTTTAAGGCTTGATTCACACCAGACGACTCCAAAGTTGTACAAATTTCAGTGTGACTTTGGAGTCTGACTTTGATATCTTTATCAAAGTCTCTGGCACTGTAGCCTTATCAAAGTCACATCAAAGTATTGTAGAAAACTTTTCTGAAGTTGCAGCAACTTCATTAGTTTTAATTGGAATGGCTCTCATAGAGACACATGGCATTTCACATGTCTTGCGACTTTGCGTCTCAAAGTCGTATCCTAAGTTGCAGGAGTGTGAACTGAGCCTCACTTGTGACAGTGGGTGCGGGAAGAAGATCCCAGGCCCACTGTCACAACGGGGACTCTGGTGGGTACAAGGGCTGCTCAGTTAGTAACATGTTACACCTTAAATACGGATGTAACAGGTAACATGTTACTCAAGGTGAAATTATCCTTAAAACTGTGCTTAGGTCATGACAAAATAGCATAGTAGTCAATATTATTGTATGACAGTTTAGCATGCCTTAAGTGCTATTCAGCATGCCTTGAGTGCTATTCAGCATGCCTTAAGTGCTATTCAGCATGCCTTAAATCCAACTGCAGCTTCATGAATCAGGTCACCAATAGTTAACAATATTACCAGAATTTCCCGTGGTCTTCTTGCAACTGATCTTTCCCTCATTACTAAGTCACCACACCTTGTTCTGCACTGTGTCTCTGTGTGGAAGTGAACATCTTAGTAGAGGCAGGGCTTTGTTCCTCATGTCAGAGCCTCCAACAAGGCACAGCTCATATATATTCTCAAATCTCACACCAAATTGTATGAGACTAGCAGTCAATTTAGATACATAGTTACATAGTTAGTCTGGCTGAAAAAAGACAAAAGTACATCCAGTTCAACCAAAAAAAAAAAAAAAAAAAGTTATAATCCTATACCCACAAATGATCCAGCCTGCTTCTACAGGGGAAAAAATTCCTTCCTGATCCCCTGAGAGGCAATCGGATATTCCCTGGATTAACTTTACCTATAAATGTTATATCCAGTTATATTGTGTGCATCTAAGAAAGAATCCAGGACTTTATTAAAGCAATCCACTGAGCTGGCCAGAACCAACTGTTGAAGGAGTCTATTCCACATTTTCACAGCTCTTACTGTGAAGAAACCTTTATGTATTTGGAGATTAAATCTCTTTTCCTCCAGACGTAAAGAGTGCCCCCTTGTCCTCTGTGATGACCTCAGGGTGAATAACTCTACACCGAGTTCACTATATGAACCACTGATGTATTTATACATGTTGATCATATCCCCCCTTAATCTCCTCTTCTCAAAAGAGAATAAATTCAGTTCCTCTAATCTTTCCTCATATCTGAGCTCCTCCATGCCTCTTATCAGTGTGGTTGCCCTTCGCTGCACTTTCTCAAGTTCCCCAATATTCTATTTGTGAATCGGTGCCCAAAACTGAACTGCATATTCCAGATGAGGTCTTAATAATGATTTGTATCGGGGTAATACGATATCTCTCTCTCTGGAGTCTATACCTCTTTTAATACAAGAGAGGAATTTGCTCGCTTTAGCTTGGCATTGCATGCTATTATTAAGCTTGTGATCTACCAGAACCCCCAGATCCTTCTCCACCATTGATTCCCCCAGTTGTACTCCCCTAGTATGTATGATGCATGCATATTCTTAGCCCTCAAGTGCAGAACCTTACATTTATCAACATGAAACCTCATTTGCCACATAGTTGCCCAATTACACAGAGCATTGAGGTCGGCTTGTAAGTTGGAGACATCCTGTAAGGACGTTATTCCACTGCACAGCTTGGTGTCATCTGCAAAGACTGAAATCGGACTTTTAATCCCAGACCCTATATAAATATATTAAAAAGTAAGGGTCCCAACACTGAACCTTGGGGTACACCACTGATGACCCCAGACCATTCAGAGTATGAATCATTAACCACTACTCTCTGAATACGATCTTTTAGCCAGTTTTCTATCCATTAACATATGGATTTTTCCAAGCCTGTAGACTTTACCTTACATATTAGCCATGTGGGGAACTGAGTCAAACGCTTTTGCAAAATCCAAATATACCACGTCTACTGCCACCCCTCTGTCGAAGTATACCACTTTCACTGCCACCCCTCTGTCCAAGGTTTTGCTCACCTCCTCATAAAAAAAGCCGGAGATGAGATACAAAAAGAACAAACAGGAGGGCGCAACTGCCTAATGTATTACCAGTGATTTCTTCTACATACAACAAGATAGATGTCAAATGGATATTCACAAGAGTGGAAGATAAAATAGTGTGAAAACCAAGATGCCACAGTGTGTAGGAGTCATGTGTGCACATACAACTCTATCAGACGGTCAAGCGTTGCGAGGGTGCACCCCTTTCCTCAAAGCTAGGCTAACCAGCATGCGCCAAGTATGAAACTAGATATATCCATTCCACCACATGCATCCCTCTACTGTACTTACCCCACGAAAAGGGTGGAGGTGAGGGTCCAGGTCAGAGGTCATGCTAGGGACCAAATGCTAAATGCTCTCAATAAAATGTAAAAAAAATGTACTAGGGCTACCCCCTGCCAAATCTCACACGCTGAAGATCCATTATAGGCCACATGCCAAAATCTACAGCTGCAAGACTCATAACATAAAAAATAGTAATAAAACTGACTGATGTACTTTATATTAGGCGGTGCCAAGAAAGCATACTGGTGATATCGGTGACAACAATCTTGCACATATGTGCCACATCAAGATCCTGTGAGAATATGATCATGGCTGTGGGCCACTGGAACACAAGCTCCTAGCAGACCAGAAATATGTCAAAATCTTCACTTCCTGTTTACCATAAGGGCCCCACATAGTGGAGTCACTGCTCCCGCGGAGGGAACACCCAAATATGGCATTTGCCGTCATTGCCACGGGTTGCTAGGACGCATGCCCTGACAAGCCATAGATCAGAAGTATATCCTGTCTTTACTTACTGTTGGACATAGGAAGTGTAGCGGCGGGAACCAATCATTGCCGCTGTGGCCCCACAGAATGGAGTCACTGCTCTTGTGGGAGGAACACAAAATCCGCAAAAGCTGCATGTGAACAGATGAAATCATAATAATAATGATAACTGGCAGCCACAACCGCATATGAGGCACCACGATGTGTATATATATGTGGGTGTGTATGTTGGCCCCATGTGCTGACATGTCAGAGATCTGAGCCCTAGAGATGTCTGTGTGGATAAAAATAGGATACAAATATTGTAAAAAATATATCTGTAAAATCTACACCTCAAAGGTTTCAGTAACGTGTCACCTTTTGATGTTCCTGTCATACCTGTGATGTCATTTTAATACTTCAATAAAGAATTCAAGGAGTGCAGCAATAGTCCATCTTTGTGCATATTACTGTAACTCTTAGAGGACTGCTTAGACACAATTGACACTTCAAGGTGTCCTTTAATATCACAAATCATGGGATTTTGAGCTCGGTTCCATTTTAAAGTAAATTGCTCTAGTGATAGAGAATACAAACTGCTTTCATAGATACTATACCTACATCAATCACCATGTAGACAGCTCTGGGCCCCTGTTCTTCTGGGCCCATGTAAGCCACATGGCCTACTACTGCTATAGTTATGCTACTGATGCCAACAAGCTGGTTTAATTAAAAGTCATACTAGCTGAACTGAAATATGATTTGAACAGCTTTTAAATGGATCTGTATTCAGACTAAATGCTGTTTTTATATGCTTTTCTGGAATTGGTTCCTCCATGGTACCCAGGGTTCTGGCATCTCTTTTAGTGCTCAAATCATTTCAAAGCTGAGTGTAAATTATCGTAACAAAGGAATTTGCAGTGATAAGATGTTGTTTTCCTGCAGTGTAAACTGCCAAAAGAGAATGCTTGGCAAATGATATAACACGAGAGCTTCTGCCATTGAAAATGATCCGTGGAGTGATTGCAGAGAGATATGTTCTCTTAGAACAAGGACAACCATTATATCAGAAAGGGCACAGGATGCTCCACTCTCTGTGACAACCAATTCAGCCAGATATATGTGATCCGGGAACAAGTGCATTCAGAGTTCACCATCTGCAGGTTTAAAGGCAAATAAGCTGTAGCAGTAAGCCTGGGCTTAAAGTACTATTAAACCCTCCGCATTTTTTAGTTTAACGCATTGATCACTATAAAATAAACATTCCCTGTAAACTACGTGCTAACATTCTTACCCCAGCACTTTTACAGCTGCTGTCTCCTGCTTTCTCAATGCTGCTTCCCTGAACTTCCTGTCCTCACAGGAAAGAATTAGCAGTGGACAGTACAGTCTCCAGCTTGGAGAAGGGGGGGAGAGGAAGGAGGAACAAAGGAGGGGGGGCTCCATAGGATGCTGCAAGTGAAAGTAACCAACTTGAACAGGAAATCTAGGGTAGTGGTCCTAGCGCCTGCTTAAACGGGAACATTGGCAAGGATTAAAAGGTAAAGAAATTGCATAGTCTGTACGAGATTAACCACTTGCCTACAGGGCACTTACAGTTGCAAGAAAAAGTATGTGAACCCCTTGGGATTACGTGGAGTTTTGCATGAATTGGGCATAAAATGTGCTCTGAACGTCATCGAAGTCACAACAATAGAAGAACACAGTCTGCTGAACATAATACTACACAAACATTAGATGTTGCCATGGTTTAATTGATGGGCGGCACTGCTGGGCGGCACGGATGGGCTGTACTGATGGGCAGCACTGATGGGCTGCACTGATGGGCAGCACTGATGGGCACAGGTGGATGACACTGCTAAGCACAGGTGGGTGGCACTGATGGGCACAGGTGGGCAGCACTGATGGGCACAGGTGGGTGGCACAGGAGATCATCAGTGCCCTGATGTTCAGTGCCGATCACTTCTCTGACAATTTCCGGTTATCTGCAGTACTTTCCTCATGCTGTGACAGCGTGACAAAGTGCAGCCGATAACCGGCAACTGTATTTACCCGGTGATCTGCTGTGTCATTGGACACAGCTTATCACGTGATAAAAGGCCGCCGTGATTGGCCATTTACCATATGACGTGATCAGTTGTGTCTGTAGGACACAGCGATCACCAGGGGGCGTATTCTGGAATGATGTTCATGGATGTCGTCCCAGAACCAGACAACTGCACTGTAGCCATCCTTTGGCTATAGAGCGGTAGAGAACTGGTTAAAGCAGCTGTTAAAAGTGCTTTAAAGCCCAACGCTGATATAAAACTACTGCTTCTGACTGTTAACCTCAGAAGATTTGGAGTAATATTTAGTGATGTCATTACTGTGCTGCACACTGTTCACCTTGCTGTAGACTGTGACAGAAGGAAGCAAAACCTTGTCTTTACCAAGATGGCAGCCTTCACACAGAGACGTAGTGCAGAATAAGCTGCAGGGAATCTATTAGTAATTCTGATGACTAATTTGCCTTTTTCTGGCAAACATCCAAGGTGGATAATGTTGTTTGTTAATTGATTTTGTCTCAAGACTAACTGGCATTAGCCATCTCTGACCCTTCTTAGCAGCACTCCTCCCATAAGCGTGTGGGGAGGTGCAGCGTGATACGGTTACAGTAAAGACACAGAGTTCAGTTGCATTAAAACTTGAAACTTCTATTAAAGAGGATGTCAAACTACAAACACTGCGGGAACTCATAACTTAGGGTTATCACTCACAGTACAGTTCAAATGCAAGGATGCAGCAGGAAGAGATGCAGCCACAGCTTCTGGTTCAGAGGGAGAAGTCAAGCCCTGGCCAGTTCGGCCCCAAAGGGGATGCTTCCCTGAGAAAACAAATCCCTAGCCTGTCCCTACTCATCAGAAACATTGCCCTGCTGCTAGTCACTTTCCCTGGAAGATGGTGTCTCTCTCCCTACTCTACCCACTTTGCACAAAGCTTGCCAAAACCTAGGGGCAGGGACTAATAAAGACCCTGCTGACCCAAGATGGCCATCAGGGATCACATGTATGCAGCGTAGCGAACTGGGAATGCTTCTCCATAACCTAGGAAACCACAGAGAAACCAGGTTTCCCTCGACTTCCTCTGCACCTGTGGTACCACTTGTGGAGCACCACCTGCAACAGAGAAAGTAGACTTCACCTGTCTACAAGCAGTCCACCCAATCATAATCAGATGTGTATGCACTCTTTTAGATAATGTTGGAGCTGACAGGGGGTACCTTTTTTTTTCCCCTTCAAAGATTGTAGCTGGGACTGATGATTGGCCACTGGGTAACACACTGACTTCTCTCACACTCCATGTTTCTCTCTACCCTTTGCCTTCCTTAACATCTCCATGCCACCTTAGTTTTGACTCCTTTTTGGAGCCCACTACAAACCATATTTGCCATTGATTCACCAACCATCAGGAAAGCCCTCCTGGACCTGGCTGCCCCTGTATGCACCTAAGGGGACGCGTAACCTCCTTACGTATGTTATTTCTTTAGCAAGACATTGGGGGTTATTCACTAAAACTGGAGAGTGCAAAATCTGCTGCAGCTCTGCATATAAACCCATCGGCTCCCATGTTTTATTGCCGAAGCTTAATTGAACAAGCTGAAGTTAGAGGTTGATTGGTTACTATGCACAGCTGCACCAGATTTTGAGATTTTGCACTCTCCAGTTTTAGTAAATAACCCCAATAGCTTGTGGTGGACTCCAAAAGGGTTTCAAAACTAGCATGGCATGGAGATGTTAAGGAAGATAAAGGGTAGAGAGAAGCATGGAGTGTGAGATTAAGTGTGCTACCCAGTTGTCAATAATCACGGCCAAACACAGCCACTGAAGGAGAAGAAAAAGTTACCCCGCATCAGCTCCAACATTATCTATGCAAAGCTGCACCAGATTATGCACGCTCCAGTTTTACTAAACTTCCCCCACAAACTTACCTAGGTAATTGTATTGGGTGCAGCCCTTCCAACCCAAAACTCCATCCATTTGCCCAGGTCATGCAGTACTGAAATTCCATGACTATGTTCAGACTGTACAAACAGTCTAGATATTTTATAATGATATAACTTATAGGAAATACCATAGGCAGGTATAATAACTTATTTTTTTTAAAGGAAAAGTTCACCTTTTAATAAAAAATAATAAATGCACATTTTTTTGCTGGAAAACATTGCACCATCAGATTGCTGGTGCCATGCAGATCTCCTGTAGACCTGTCAGTATATCTACTTGCCTGTACGGGATGTACAAGTAAGCAGATATATTGACAGGAAGATTCAATGAACTACCATGGCGCTCCACAACCATGGTAGTTCATTGAGAACTACAAGCCAACAGCAACCAAGACTATTGGGACTTGTAGTTCGTTCATTCACAGAATACTTGGCAGCGGGCAGCTGCAGCTTAGAGAATATGTTATGTGTTCCACCCTAAAAACAGGTGAAACATGTAACATGTTCCAAAGGTGAACGTAACCTTTATGGCTGGATTTTCACTTTAAAGATATTTATAGTATTTTTATATATATTATTTTTACTATTATTTGCTGATTTAGAGCTATTTTGTGAATAACATAAAAAACCCTATGCTGCAAATAGACCTGAACAGTAGGGAAGATCAGAATACAGGGATTGCCTAGGGCCTCTGAAGTAGGATACCCCTTTTCTCGCTGCCTTCTGGTAATAACGGAAATTTCTGGACTGGTCAGTTACACACTGGCTGCCAACAACTATATTGCCAAAAGTATTGGGACGCCTGCCTTTGCACGCACATGAACTTTAATGGCATCCCAGTCTTAGTCTGGTTCAATACGGAGTTGGCCCACCCTTTACAGCTATAACAGCTTCAACTCTTCTGGGAAGGTTGTCCACAAGATTTAGGAGTGTGTCTATGGGAATGTTTGATCATTCTTCCAGAAGTGCATTTGTGAGGTCAGGCACTGATGTCGGACAAGAAAGCCTGGCTTGCAGTCTCCACTCTAACTCATCCCAAAGGTGTTAAATCGGGTTGAGCTCAGGACTCTGTGCAGGCCAGTCAAGTTCCTCCACCTCAAACTCGCTCATCCATGTCCTTATGGACCTTGCTTTGTGCACTGGTATGCAGTCATGTTGGAACAGGAAGGGGCCATCCCCAAACTGTTCCCACAAAGTTGGGAGCATGAAATTGTCCAAAATGTCTTGGTATGTTGACAACTTAAGAGTTCCCTTCACTGGGACTAAGGGGCCAAGCCCAATCCCTGAAAAACAACCCCACACCATAATCCCCCTTCCATCAAACTTTACACTTGGTACAATGCAGTCAGGCAAGTACCGTTTACTTGACAACCACCAAACCCAGACACATCCATAGGATTGCCAGACAAAGAAGTGTGATTCGTCACTCCAGAGAACATGTCTCCAATGTCCAGTGACGGTGTGCTTTACACCATTGCATCCGACGCTTTGCATTGCAATTGGTGCTGTAAGGCTTGGATGCAGCTGCTTGGCCATGGGAACCCATTCCATGAAACTCTCTATGCACTGTTGTGCTACTCTGAAGGCCACAAAGTTTGGAGGTCTTTAGCTATTGACTCTGCAGACAGTTGGCGATTTCCACGCACTGCGCATCAGCATGCGCTGACCGCGCTCTGTCAATTTACGTGACCTACCACTTCATGGCTGAGTTGCTCCTGTTCCCAGTTGCTTCCACTTTGTTATAATACCCTTAATAGTTGACCGTGGAATATCACGTACCACGCTTTAATTCACTGAGCTCCTGAGAGCGACCCATTCTTTCACAAATGTTTGTAGGTCTTTAGATTGTAAGCTCCACAAGCAGGGCCCTCACATTCCTCCTGTACTGAAATGTATTGTAATTGTACTGTCTCCTTATATTGTAAAGCGCTGCACAAACTGTTGGCGCTATATAAATCCTGTATAATAATAATAATAGAAGCAGTCTGCATGCCTAGGTGCTTGATTTTATACACCTGTGGCCATGGAGGTGAATGGAACACCTGAATCCAATGATTTAGAGGGCTGGTCCAATACTTTTGGCAATATAGTGTATATACAGGTGAAACTCGAAAAATTAGAATATCGTGCAAAAGTTAATTTATTTCAGTAATGCAACTTAAAAGGTGAAACTAATATATGAGATAGACTCATTACATGCAAAGCAAGATAGTTCAAGTCGTGATTTGTAATAATTGTGATGATTATGGCTTATAGCTCATGAAAACCCCAAATCCACAATCTCAGAAAATGAGAATATTGTGAAAAGGTGCAATATTCTCAGCTATTCTAATCAGCTAATTAAGCCATAACACCTGCAAAGGGTTCCTGAGCCTTTAAATGGTCTCTCAGTCTGGTTCAGTAGGAATCACAATCATGGGAAAGACTGCTGACTGCTGACAGAAAACCATCATTGACACCCTCCATAAGGAGGGAAAGCCTCAAAAGGTAATTGCAAAAGAAGTTGGAAGTTCCCAAAGTGCTGTATCAAAGCACATTAATAGAAAGTTATGTGGAAGGGAAAAGTGTGGAAGAAAAAGGTGCACAAGCAGCAGGGATGATCACAGCCTGGAGAAGATTGTCAGAAAAAGGCCATTCAAAAGTGTTGGGGACTTTCACAAGGAGTGGACTGAGCCTGGAGTCAGTGCATCAAGAGCCACCACACACAGACGGATCCTGGACATGGGCTTCAAATGTCGTATTCCTCTTGTCAAGCCGCTCCTGAACAACAAACAACGTCAGAAGCGTCTTACCTGGGCTAAAGAAAAACAGACCTGGTCTGTTGCTCAGTGGTCCAAAGTCCTTTTTTCTGATAAGAGCAACGTCTCATTTGGAAACCAAGGACCCAGAGTATGGAGGAAGAATGGAGAGGCAGAATGGAGAGGCACACACTGCAAGATGCTTGAAGTCCAGTGTGATGTTTCCACAGTCTGTGTTGATTTGGGGAGTCATGTCATCTGCTGGTGTTGGTCCACTGTGCTTCATTAAGTCCAGGGTCAACGCAGCCGTCTACCAGGAGATTTTGGAGCACTTCATGCTTCCTTCCGCAGACGAGCTTTATGGGGATGCTGACTTCATTTTCCAGCAGGACTTAGCACCTGCCCACACTGCCAAAAGCACCAAAACCTGGTTCAATGACCGTGGGATTACTGTGCTTGATTGGCCAGTAAACTCGCCTGACCTGAACCCCATAGAGAATCTATGGGGCATTGCCAAGAGAAAGATGAGAGATATGAGACAGAAGAGCTGAAGGCCGCTATTGAAGCATCCTGGTCTTCCATAACACCTCAGCAGTGCCACAGGCTGATAGCTTCCATGCCACGCCACATTGAGGCAGTAATTGCTGCAAAAGGGGCCCAAACCAAGTACTGAGTACATATGCATGCTTATACTTTTCAGAGGTCCGATATTGTTCTATGTACAATCCTTGTTTTATTGATTGCATGTAATATTCTAATTTTCTGAGATTGTGGATTTGGGGTTTTCATGAGCTGTAAGCCATAATCATCACAATTATGACAAATCACGGCTTGAACTATCTTGCTTTGCATGTAATGAGTCTATCTCATATATTAGTTTCATCTTTTAAGATGCATTATTGAAATAAATGAACTTTTGCACGTTATTCAAATTTTTCGAGTTTCACCTGTATGATTACTGAAAAGAAATGAATTAAATATACAGACAGTGCTGGGCCTTCTCACCAAAAATCACAGCCTTTTGTAGTCTGTATGTAGACTGAATGACATGGATTCACCTTCTATTAAATGTGTATCTGTGAAATTAGGATTTTATACAAAGACTGAAAAAAAAAGATATTACTCATCAGCTGATACATTTGTAGGCTTAAAAAAAAGAAAATAAAATTGACAAAAAACTACTATACCTTTTTTTTTTTTTTTTAAAGCTGCTACATCTCCTAGACATGGACAAGTGAACGTTGATGGAAACAGCGGTCTGCCAGCATAAAGTCACCTCTGTGAATTCCTGCTGAAAGACACCAGTGGCATCTCTTTTCCAGCCCTTGCACACAACACGACGCTTGATGTGTCTTATTTATAGGTCAGCTCAGGGGAGCACGCAAAAGTGCAGAGAGGAGCTGTGCCCTGCGGGGAACTGGCAGGAAGAAGATCGCACCCAGTGGGCTACCTCCTCGCTCGAGAGCATTTCACAGGCCAGCCAGCAACGCTGTATTCAATCAGAAAAACAAAAAGGAAAGCGGTTTTAATACTCCTGTCCAGGATTGTGCATTTCTATCCAAACAAGAAAAAAGTTCCCTAACATACAGCAGAACCTGTAATGGGAAAGTCAATGGTGTGCTATGGCCTCCTATCAACATATTGCATTCATTATAACCACAAGGTGAGGATTTAGCTTATGGGGCAGGTATACTATTTTTGTATATATTTTCATTATTTTTGTGTTTTGACAAGACTTAAAGTGGAATTGAAAGAAAAAAAACTATGTATTACAGATTACCGATCCTTATTTGTGGTGGCTGCATTCGTTTTCTTTTTTTTAAGCTTTTTCCTTTATTTTCACCTGGTGATCTGGCTAGTAACATACTTTCTGTCTTAGCCCAGGTTCACACTGAGCCTGGGTTTACACTGATGCCGTACGGAATTCGCAGCAGTTTCTGTGCAAATTCTGCACCGCATCACAATCGCGCTCCGTTCATGCGAACTGCTGCAGGTGTGCATGTTAAGTTAAAAACACCCCGAAATCGGTTTGCAAAGCGCGGTGCGATGTGCAGAATCGGATCGCATAGGTGTGAATACCCATGCGATCTGATTGTATTGCAGAACAAAAAAGGGTCCTGCACCTTTTTGGAGTGGATGCGGTGCTATTTGAGCCATACAAAATGTATGGCTCAAATCGCACCGCACAGAATGTGGTGCGGTTCCTGTGCGAATCACAAATGCGATATGCCACACCGCATCAGTGTACTTAATCCAACTTTGGAATCATGCGACTTCACTTGAAGTCACACGATTTCAAAGCCACAGCTCAGTATGATTTCAGGTGCGACTTGCCTGAGATCTGTGCAACTTCATGCACAGTCGCACCTGAAATCGCAAAAAATAGTGCAGGAACATTTTTTTCAAATCCACAAAGTCAGAGTCGCACTAATTTGAATGGTCCCATTGCCAACAGTAGGATGCGACTTGTCATGCAATTTGGAACTGTCAAATCACATGACAAATAGCACCGGTGTCAAACAGAGCTATGTCTCCATTCGGGATGAAGGAACAATGAAGGCAACTTTGGGCAGCAGCATTGTCAGTGTGGGGAGAGGGTAGTTTTAGAATTACTAGCAGAGTTAAATAGATTAACTAATTAGATTAACACATTAAAGTGTTACTAAACCCCGGACCCTGCATTCACTATATCTGGTCTCCCACAGTACACACAACATGGAAATGCAATTATTTTAGTAAATATAAACTGCTAAATACATTTTCTCATCAGCAGTTTATAGCAGTCTTGTGACTTCTATCAGTGTTCAGCCGAGCATTGGTTAAAGCTTGTAGGAGGAGTTTTCTTTCTGCTCTAGGAGGATGGAAATCCCTTGACCTCTGTCTGAATAGTGCTGATTGGCCCTGTGCTGATCACATGTGCTCTCCCAAGAAAAAAAAAAACGTCTCTAGCAATATACACCAAACTAAGCATGTGCAAACGCCTACGGTTCAGTCTGGAGATAATAAGTGAAAAAATATACGGTATCCTTACAATATACAAAAATTCCCAAAACGCATGCAAACACTTTCACCCCAAAAAGTGTAATAATCTGATCAAAAATTATGCATAAAATACAATCCCACAGTGTCCAAATTATCCAAAATTAGAATAACCCAATCCCAAATTTTAGAAATGTCCTCCAAAATAAATATAGTCACTGAAAATTTTGTCTGGAGAGAAGTGGTGGCCACTTGAAAAAGGGGAGGAACAGAGAAAAAAGGATCTAACAGCCTTTTTACACAATGCAGAGGATTAACTCCTTAGCTTCCATGGTAAGTATAACAAGCATGCTTTACTCCATATACAGACTGGTTTTACTGTTGTGGGTTTATTAACACTTTAAATTCATTTTTTTTTTATTTGCTGAAGGATAGGGTTTGAATGACAGAAGAGATCCTATAGGTCTCTTCTGTCATAAAAGCTTCCTTCTGTCTGTCAGCTGTCATGCACATTGAGCCACGCATGTGCTACTCAGTGATGGCATCCACTCTGTGTTTTGATGACATGACACCGGTGCGCATGCCTGGGGGTGTGTCACCATGCCACCTTGGGCACAGTACTGCTGAGCAAAACCGCATTCTTGACTCTGGCAAAAGGAGGAATTACCTGTGACATCAGGGGACTGGCTGGAAGACACTTGGTATCAATGTATGTATACTATTTATTTTTTATGTATGGGCTGCCATCTAGTTTTAGTCCACCACAACTTGTTTACTTACATGATTTGGTATTTCCCTCTGTCCTCCCTCTTGTTTAGTGCTAGTTAGTTCAGTCCTATCTATACCCCTGTTTCTTCCATATTCTTTAAGTACTTCCATGTTCTCTCAGTGTTAGTTATTTGCAGAGACATGGCTCAGGAAAGTCTTCTTCCACTTCAAAAAATCCACTGTACTGCAGTTAGCTTAAGTAAAATTAAGTTGGATTCAACTTCTGTGTGTTATTGGAGAGTTAAGCTGTCTGTGGAGAGTGCCAAGTCAAACTGGAGGTATGTCAATGTATAAATTGATATTTTAAACAGAACAGTATTTGGTATGATAAAATATACATGGTGAAGAGAATAAAGAAGTCTTTTAAATAAATGAAACTGTTCCTACTTATTCATAAAAGCAGGCTGTTAATTATTTAAAGTTCTTCATTAATGAAGGGGAATGCTAAGGGCTGTGTGAAGCCTGGGATCTTCTCTAAAATCAGCAGTGCTGAGGTGGTCATGATTATCAGGGAAAATGCTGCAATGAGTAACTTTTCAGTTCTGCAAGAATACATGGGGGCACCTCGGTTAGTACTGTTCCCCATTTCAGTTCCTTTCTGATTCATAGTCAGGATTTGTTGTTGTCCGGTTGAAATCGATGAGTTATAGGCTGCAAATTGATGAAAAACTCCCTATTTGAGAACATTAGTGAATAAAAGTTAGGTACGGGCAATACTCCTGTAGCAGGTCCAGGCCCCATCGGATTAGCAGGGCTGCCAGTAGGGGGGTACAGATACAATCAGGTTAGCAGGGCTGCCAGTAGGGGGGTACAGGCCCCATCAGGTTAGCATTGCTGCCAGTAGGGGGGTACAGATCCAATCAGGTTAGCAGTGTAGCAATTGGGCACACAGAGATGGACGCAGTCATCCATCTTGCTAAGGATCCTCCATCTTGTATCTCTGCCCCTGCAATTCCCCCCTCCATCTCTGTTAAGTGACACATGGTCCCTGTGTGCTGGGTTCAAAAGTGCACAGGCAATCAGGCCCAGCGGGAGAGCTTCATGGTTATAAATCCCAAATTAGCTGGTTCCCAGGTGTCTGTTAGTTTCTCAATCTGAGGGAATCGTAAAACCATAAAACAATCCTTCACTGGCCTTCAAAGACATTCCAGCTAGCAGTAAAACAGACAACACATTTAAAACCCACTTTTCCATATAATTTTATATCTGGAGATGGGAAATAATTACATAAAAACCAAGCATATATTCGGATAGCTCAGTTTAATGCGAGTTGTCTGATATCTTACACCCCCTAGTTGAAGTCTACAGGAGAGCAGAAAACCATATAGTTCTAGCTGAAATAGTGAACTATGCCATGTTTGATATCTAGACGTTCAGCAGATGATTCTGCATATTAATCTACCTGTGGATAGAATGTTACATGTATCTAGGGAAGATTATTGCCCAAGGTATAACTTGGGAGGGATTTTGGTTCTAGTCTGAGTCCCCCGCCTACAACACCCCTCCCCAAATAAGGGGATTGGTTCTCTGCTGTAAGGAGACACCCTGCTGAGTTCCCAGAAAAAGGCTGTTATGCTTGGAGCAGTAAGTTGAAGAATTCTCCCCTTTTAGCACCAGGAACCAACTTGGGAGATGGTACCCTTTGCTCTGAAACTTGATCTGCTTAACCCAGGACTTTTGGCAAGTACTCTACGTCTCTAAAACGTCTGTTATCTCTTTGCTGTGTTATTGCTCTCTGTGTTTATATATATATATATATATATATATATATATATATATATATATATATATATATATATTGGCTACATCTTTTTCTGTAAATATTGTTATTGCACCCTTTTGACCTTTTTAGTAAGAAATCCTATTCTCTGAAAAGTGTTGAACTGTTTCTAAAGTTCTTTAATGCAAATAAGGATGCCTGTCTCTGAAGAGCGCTAATGTGTGTTTTAAACCTTTATATATCTCTGCCTGCAGTGACAGTGGTATACAGACGATTATTCAAACATCATAGTGTTATTGGTAATATTAGCGAGTTTCCTCCATTTCTCTACAAAAAGGCGGTGGTGGCAGTGTGAAGGGTTAATTGCGTAATTAACCTGACCTAGTAACAAACGCTCTCAGGCTGCAGGTACATAGATTGTGGTCCATTAGCTGGAAAATCTTTGTACAGGGTGCAGCCGAGTGTGGCATTGTTACGCACGTGACAGTGCAGTTTTAGATTGGCTAGTCCTTCGGTCACGAGTTGGTGACAAGGGCTAGGGTCTGACGCCGCAATCGTCACAAACAGGGCTGCCAGTAGGGGGGTACAGGCCCCATCAGGTTAGCAAGGCTGCCAGTAGGGGGGTACAGGCCCCATCAGGTTAGCAGGGCTGCCGGTAGGGGGGTACAGACCCAATCAGGTTAGCAGGGCTGCCAGTATCGGGGTACAGCCCCATCAGGTTAGCAGGGCTGCCGGTAGCGGGGTACAGGCCCCATCAGGTTAGCAAGGCCACCAGTAGCGGGGTACAGGCCCCATCAGGTTAGCAGGGCCACCAGTAGATGGGTACAGACCCAATCAGGTTAGCAGGGTTGCGAAGAGGTGGGTACAGACATTACTGTGAAAATGGATTTTATTTCAGCAGTGTCTAATAGGGAATACCAACCACAGTTTCTGATGGAAATAGTCAGTTCAGGGAGATTGAACAAATCTGCATATGACATGCAAACATGAAAATATGGAACAGCAAAATGAAATCAAAAACTACTTTTAGGTGAGCATTACAAAAATATCTAAAAAAGAATGCTTTCAGTGCTTGTAGGCATCTTTAAATTCTAGCATGTTACATAACATAGTCTGCCTGCAGCCGAAATTAACATTGACAAGTGTTGTATAATTAATGTGTAATCTTAGGATTATACTGCTCAGGTTTAATGTACTGTATGTGAACCACCCCAGGGGGTATAAAAGCCAGAGACCTTTATAATTAACATTTCCAAGTTACATAAAATAAAGAACATTGTACGCGTTGGATAAAAATAAAGTCAGCCCTGCCATAAATGAGTTACTTTTCTACCAAGTGATTCAGTATATTGCAATAAGTTTGTTTTTCCATTTGAAAATGATCAGCTCAATAATATAACCTGCAATCTCCCTGATGTTTGCTGTGCTGCAGTCACAAATCAATAGTCGGATATTAACTGGAGTTTTTTACTTTAGAGCTAATGTGAAGGTTGTTATAGCTGAAAAAAAACTTTCATTTAAATACATTACTTAATTATCACAAAGCATATAAATCCAGTTTATGTCCCTTTGCAAACCCAGATATTGCCTTTTAAGAGCAGCAGTGACATCACCGCTGTGCACAGTCTGTGCAGAGAGAAGAGATGCGAGAGGGACCCAGCAGGTCCCACCCACTACAGGCTGCCTGCAGAAAACAACAGGAGGGGGCGAAGACCAGACCAGTCACTAGCACAAGAACAGTGAGCAGTAGTGACCGGTCTTTATTACAAGAATCTACTGCATGGAGTCAAATGTTTATGATGGATTGTCGTGCAGATCTGAAGGAGATACACAAAGCACACCAAAATTCTAATAGGAATACACATATATCCTTATATCTGTATGAGTTCAGATAGCAGAGAGAAGGTTTGTGGTGGAGCTTAGGGCGGGGTTGTGGAAGGTGTTGTATGTCACTGTTAGTACTTTGAATTTTTGTTCTGTTTCCAGACAGCAAGATGCTAGAAGAGACACAAGGTGGCAGTGTCCTGCAACTCAGTGGCACACGTCCTGGTGAAAAGCATTATGGATTTTGTAGGCTGAACAGCAAGACTTTGCTGGAAAGCAGGGACTACATTTCCCAGAGGAGCTGGCGTATTGGCAGAGGCATATCATTGTAGAAGTCTGGGAACAGAGACAGGAAATGAGCTGGGAGAGAGCTGGAAGGAAGGTGTGACGAGAAAGCTGTGCAGAACGCTGGAGGATTGGACCGGGCCGAGAGGGAGAGTGGAGAAAAAGGGAAGAATAGCCAACCACTGACATCGCCAAAGAATCTGGAGAACACCCCTATTGGCCGGTGACCTGGAATGCTGCAGCCACTAGTGAACTCTGCAGGAGGATGCCACAGAGAGTCCCATTCTCCAGCCAATTAAGTTGTTACTGACATTCTATTGAATCAGCCATTATTTATCTAGTTACTGACATTGTTCACAAGTTACACAAGTTGAAGCCTAGTTCACCCGGTCTATTAGCAAACATATCTCCAGCATAATCCAGTCCTCAGAGCCTGCTGCAGTGTCTGCCCTCTGCAGGCCAAGCCACACCACTGTTTCCTCTGCGGTTTACATCCATCAAGGACACTTGTCATGGTCGCCATTTGCTACTGCGGCCTATAGAGGAATTAAGCCCTTGTCAATTAGTGCTTCTGCCCACCCCTTAAACCTTTTGCCCAAAAACTGCATCCCATCTTGTGCCTTAAAGGGGTGCTGCCCAAGTGAAATACCACTTAAAGGGATAGTGTTTGTGCTTGCAAAAATCCTTTTGAGGGACTTCTACCTGTTACAGCCAAGGAGATCTAAATTATTGTAGTGCAATCTGCCAAGCAAAATAGGTGAGTTGGAAGCTTTGGTGCATGAACAGAACTATGATCTAATTGGTATTGCTGACTCTTGGCTTCATTCTTCACATGATTGGTCCATTAATATTCCTGGCTATATTCTGTTCCGGAAAGATAGGGTAAATAGGAAAGGTGGTGGTGTCTGTCTCTGTGTGAGAAGTGATCTCAGAGCGAGTGTGAAAGAGGACCTAGTTGATGGAGAGTGTGATGAGGCTGAAGCATTATTGGTGGAACTGCACATGGGGGTGCGTACTACAGAGGTAATCATTGGAGTTTGTTATAGGCCTCCCAGTGTTAATGAGGAGGTGGAGACTCAGCTCCTTGCACAGACTGAAAGGGCTGCAAGGGCTGGGGCAGTGATAATAATTGGGGATTTTAACTACCCAGAAATTGACTGGAGTAATGGTACTGCAGGAACAGTTAAAGGGCAAACATTTTTTAAACCTACTACAGGACAATTTTATGGTACAGTTCATAGATTGTAAGCTCCAAGGAACAGGGCCCTCCTATCCCTCTTGTATTGAACTGTATTGTTGCTGTATTGTCTCCCTTTATATTGTAAAGCGCTGAGCAAACTGTTGGCGCTATATAAATCCTGTATAATAATAATAATAAAGGCCCCAACTATAAATTATACTCTGCTGGACCTGGTGATCTCAAACCATGTAGCGCTTATTACAAATGTCCATATAAAAGAATATCTGGGTAGCAGTGACCATAACATGATTTAATTTATTGTTAGCTGGAAACAGCAAGCACATATGGGAAGAATAAAAACACTCAACTTTAAGAGAACTAATTTTCCAAGGCTGAGAGATGCTCTCCAAGACTTAGACTGGAAGGGAATATTGGCATCAATGAACACAACACAGAAATGGGAGTCCTTCAAAAAGACTGTATGTGAACACACTTCAAAATATATCCCCATGGGCAACAAGTTTAAAAGGCTAAAAATTAAACCTATGTGGCTTACGGCCAAAGTTAAAAAAAAGCTATGGATAATAAGAAAATACATTTTATTAAATATAAAAAGGAAGGAATGCTAACATCATTTAAACATTACAAAGAGTATAACAGAACATGCAAAAAGAAAATAAAGGCTGCAAAAATTGAAAATGAACAACAGATTGCAAAGGACAGCAGGACCAACCCTCAAAGATGATTCAAATATATTAATAGTAAAAAGGTTCGGTCTGAGCATGTAGGCTCTTTACAAAATTATCTAGAGTGGCTGACTAGGGACAAAGAGAAGGCAAATGTATTAAATATCTTTTTCAGTTCTGTGTATACAAAGGAGCATGGGGGAGCTCTTGGCCATAATGGGCATGGTATTGACACAGCTCCAGATGATCCACATTGGCTCACAATTTATATGATCCACAAATATTTAGACAGAATAAAGGTGAATAAAGAACCTGGGTTGGATGGCATACACCCATGATTCTTTAAAAAATTGAGCTCTGTCATTTCAAAGCCATTGTTTCTAATTTTTAGGGACTCTTTAATGACTGGCATAGTACCACTGGATTGGTCAATGTGGTGCCAATATTAAAAAAGGGGTCAAAATCTTTGCCAAGTAATTATAGACCTGTTAGTTTAACTTCTATAGTTGGGAAGATACTGGAGAGTTTAATAAAAGACCACATGGATGAATTCTTGCTGAAACAAAAATATTTTAAGCAACAGACAGCATGGATTCATGAAAGACAAAAGTTGTCAAACAAATCTGATTTCTTTTTATGAGGAGGTGAGCAAAACCTTGGACAGAGGGGTGGCGGTGGACGTGGTATACTTGGAGTTTGCAAAAGCATTTGACACAGTTCCCCACACTCGGCTAATGTGTAAGGTAAAGTCTACAGGCTTGGAAAAATCTGAAAAATCTGTATGTAAATGGACAGAAAACTGGGTACTGGAGGAGCTCAGCTATAAAGAAAGATTAGAGGAACTGAATTCTCTCTTGAGAAGAGGAGATTAAGGGGGGATATGATCAACATGTATAAATACATCAGTGGTTCATATAGTGAACTCAGGGTAGAGTTATTCACTCTGAGGTCATCTTTACGCCTGGAAGAAAAGAAATGTAATCTCTAAATACGTAAAGGTTTCTTCACAGTAAGAGCTGTGAGAATGTGGAATAGACTCCCTCAAGAGTTGGTTCTGGCCAGCTCAGTGGAATGCTTTAAGAAATGCCTGAATTCTTTCTTGGATACACAGAATATAACTAGTTACTAACATTTATAGGTAAAGTTGTCCTTTTTCAGCCGGACTGACTATGTAAGTATGTAGCAACTGGGCCCCAACAAGCGTGCAGAAGATCTTCCACTGCAGTTAAAGGCACCATAGTCCTCCTAATTAAAGAGCTCTTCCCTCACCTCAAATGTGAACCTCATCATAAGCTTCCCAAGGTGAGTTAGCCATACTATTTAATAGTTTCCCCTTGCTCACTGGGGACAGGCCATCTCGGAGTTGAGGCCTTTGAATAAATTCTGAATTGCAGGATGTCCATAACTGATTGAGATTTTTGTTATATGTGTGCTGACCTTTGCTTAAAGTTACAAAAAGTGATAACTGTTATTATATGCATACCTATAATTTTGTGCTGCTTTAATGTGCTCATACGCAACTCTAATATAATAAAAATATCAGTTCATTTTAACTTGTGTGTGTCTATTTTATGGTAATTTTGAGAGAGTTTACTCTTACCCGATGTGTACAGTGGTGTCAACAGGGGTTGGGCTTTCAGAATGGGGTCAAGAGTGGCAGTAAGCCTGAAAATAACTCTTGAGGGGGTAGTGCTAGTTGGTCTAGACAGTATGGTCTCCTGGGAACCATCCACCGGTCAATAAGACACAGAAGTTGAATCCAACACAATGTTACTTCAAGGAAGTGTCATACAAAGGATGTTTTTCAAGTCTTTTTGTATTAAAAGGTAATGCTTTTTCTAAGTCCTGCCTCTGAAGAACTAACACGTACTAAGGGAACATGAAAGGAACAGGGAGTGTCTAGCTAAGAGTGAGCTAAACAACACTAATCAGAAGAGAACAAAGGGAGATACCAATCAAATAAGTAAACAAGTTGTAGTGTCCCTAAAACACCACTAGATATCTGCGTACATCAGAACAATAATAACTTGATATAGTTCAATACAACAACAGAAAAAATCTTTATAGTTGGGACAGAACAATTGTATTCTAGGGGCAAGCTGAAGCCAGAGGACAGGTTGGCAGCAGAGAGGGGTGGCAGACACTGAAAAGTTGGTAAGGTGGATCAGTCTGGCAACAGTATTTGTGAAATACTAAAGGGGGGGGATAGCATGTGTAGAGGTAGGCCAATGAAAAAGGGAGTTGCAATAGTAGAAGCGAGAGAATCGTGGAGTGAACTAGTAGCTTGCTGGTGTCACAGGTTAAGAAGGGGTATAGCTTGATAACTTGGAGATGTTATATGGGTTAAGGTGACAAGATTTGGACAGTGATTGGATGAGAGGCCAAAAGGAGAGGTTAGAGTTCAGTATTACACCTGTCATGAGGGGAGGGACTGATGGTTGTGCTATTGATCTATTACATACCACCTCTGTTAACACAATAGGTCATGTACAATGTCACTGCAAAGATAGGGGGAGTGTGAGTTGTCGGTGTCTCACATATGGGATTAGTATCTTTTATAAGGAAGCCGTAAAGCAAAACCCTCAGGATTGCACCGGATGTTCCTACTCTGATACATCTTTCAGCAACACAGCCCAATGGTTCCCATACAAATTGCATGAAGTTCACCCAATCCAGACAGCTTTAGCTGGCTGTGACCCTGACAATGTTTATGGGGATCTGCAAAAACAACTCTTGTGGCTGAGGTTTTTTTGGGGAATAAGTTGTTTTTTCTTAGCCTTCAAAATGAGTACTAATAGTAGGCTGGAGATGGAAATGCATGCTTTGGCCACTTCAAAAAATGTGTGGGAGTGAGGGCATCTGTATTGCCAAAAACACAATTTTTTTTCTCTATCAAATTTTCCCTGCAGTGAACTGTATGTTTCCCAACATAAAACCTTGACTTTAGATCTACTGAGCAACAAACCTAGAATTTGGCTTTAGGTCTTCTTTAGACCTCACATCAATGGTACAGTAGCTGCTGACTTGGCATGGCGGGGGGCTTTTGGCACCAAAAACAAATATGAATTTTCATGAATGTATCCATACTCCAACCTTTATCATATTTTTGTTGATCCAATGCTAACTCTTAATCCTTCAAGGTAAAGTCAAACTCCATCCCAGCAGCTAAATGCACAGCTAAAATATATACATGGGAGCTGCTTTACTTGTCTTTCCCAACCAGAAAGCACAGCCGAATTAGTGACCTACCTTTTTAGATGAAAAAAAACTTTATCCATTCCCAGTAAATTCATTCACCATGTGCAGCTTACGTTTGATAGCATTTTATGCAGGACAAAACATACAAGTGCAGCGAATCCTGCATTGTCCTTTTCTCCCCCATCACCCTTCCAACACACATACTATTCCGTGCTGCTGTCATCTTAATTTTTTTCATCATTAGGAGCCAGCTGTCTCATCTAGGTTCTTGCACCTGGCCCCCTGATTATGGCCCATCACGTCCTTTCTCCAGTGCTGTGTGATGCCTCAGCAGAAGCCTCCTTGGAAATCTGGCATTGGTATCTCAGGAGGCTGCAGGAGAAGGCTTTACGTTTTTCTCACCTAGGAATGACTGGAGGCAGATGATGGGTTGAACATGAGTAAAAAAAAAAGAATATAGAAATAATAGGAATTAAATGTTTATGTTGAGGAAGGGGGTGGATTTTGATGGTGGAAAAGGCAATTCTTGAGTGAGGCCAACTTCAAAGCAGACCTTCACCTTCCTTTTGAATATTGCAGATTCTAAGCCCTCCACCAGCCCTTTAAGACATTTGGAACGTTTTTTTTGAGAGGTAAAAAATACTTTTTTTATCCAGTTCCTCATTCCCTACCTAGGTGAGGATAATGTTTGATGGGTGGCCTCCCACCACACTGCTGTAGCCTCCTGGAATAAGTCACACATCCCAGAGGGCTTCGAGATAGTCTCCCCCAATCAATGTATCTCACGCATGAACAGTGAGGAGTCAGCCCTGACTGATCATAAAGTCACAATCTGCTGCTCATGAAGCCAAGACGGAGGCATGGAATTGAAGACAGCATTGGACTCTGTGGGCTGGTAAGAACCTGTTTTGTAAAAGTCAGCAGTTACAGCATGGCCAGATCTAGACTGCCTGATGTAGGGGTGCAGTAAAAAATCTCGGGGGGGGGCAGAGGATATGAGGTCAGTAGGGCAGTGTATAGGGGGGGCAGAAGGGCAGAAGATAGGGTCAGCAGTTTATAGGGCAGCCTACAATGGTCATTAGTTTGTAGGACAATGTATAGTGGGTTATCAGAACAGAGGACAGTGTGCAGCGGGTCAGCAGAACAGAGGACAAGGGTCAGCAGGGTGGAGAAAATGGGTTGTCAGGTCAGCAGTGCAGAGGACAGGAGCCAGTAGGGCATAAGACATTGGTCAGCAGAGAAGAGGACAGGGTCACTGGTGGCAGAGCACCCAGAAGGTCTCCTCCTCCACACTGCAAACAGCCTGGGTACTCAGATCTCCACCCCACACAGCACATAGCCGATATCAGATTCTCTTGCATACACAGCAACCATCTGGCTTTGCACAAATCCCCCCTAATCCCTCCTCCTTACACAAATCCCCCTCAACCCCTCTCCTTGCACATTTGTCCCCTAATCCCTCCTCCTTGCACTTATCCCCCCTAATTTCTCCTCCTTGCATGTCCCCCCCCAATCCTTCCTCCTTGCACATGTCCCCTCTAATCCCTCCTCTTTGCACATGTCCCCCCCTAATCCCTCCTCCTTGAATGTATATCCCCTAATCCCTCCTCCTTGCACGTATACCCCCTAATTTCTCCTCCTTGCACGTATCCCCCCAATCCTTCCTCTTTGCACATGACCTCCCCAATTCTTTCCCCATGCACATATCCCCCCAATCCCTCCTCCTTCCACATATCTCCCCTAATTCCTCCTCCTTGCACATATTCCCCTAATCCTTCTTCCTTGAACATGTACCCCCAATCCTTCCTCCTTGCACATATCCCCCCTAATCCTTCCTCTTTGCACATATCCCCCCTAATCCTTCCTCCTTGCACATATCCCCCCTAATCCTTCCTCCTTGCACATATCCCCCCAATCCGTCCTCCTTGCACATATTCCCCCCATCCTTCCTCCTTGCACATGTCCCCCCCAATCCTGCCTCCTTGCACATATCACCCCCCCAATCCCTCCTCCTTGCACATATCCCCCTTAATCCCTCCTCCTTGCACATATCCCCCTAAACCCTCCTCCTTGCACATATCAGCCCTAATCCCTCTTTGCACATAACCCCCCTAATTCCTCCTCCTTGCACATATCCCCCCTAATCCCTCCTCCTTGCACGTATCCCACCAATCCTTCCTCCTTGCACATGTCCCCCTTATCCCTCCTCTTTGCACATGTCCCCCCTAATCCCTCCTCCTTGCACATGTCCCTCCCAATCCTTCTTCCTTGAACATGTCCCCCCCAATCCTTCCTCCTTGCACATATCCCCCCAACCCCCCCTCCTTGCACATATCCCCCCTAATCCCTCCTCCTTGCGCATATCCCCCCAATCCTTCCTCCTTGCACATATCCCCCCTAATCCTTCCTCTTTGCACATATTACCCCCCATCCCTAATCCTTGCACATATCCCCCCCAATCCCTCCTCCTTGCGCATATCCCTCCTAATCCCTCCTCCTTGCACATATCAGTCCCCCCCCCAATCCCTCCTTGCACATATTCCCCTCCAATACCCCCTCCTAGCAAATATCCCTCCCCAGTGCAAATAGTTGCTAATCCCTCCACCTCTAATCTCAATCAAATTAGTCTCACACAGCCCCCCCTCACTCACACACACGATTGCTAGTTCGGACTGCACACAGTTTACCTGCACCCTGCCTCCTCCAAGTCCTGGCAGAAGGAAATGTGTGCAGGGCACAGCTCACCCCACCACCCCCTTAGATCTGGCCATGAGTTACAGTATTTGTACTGTGCTCTTTACTTATGTGGCTAAAGTTCCTCTTTAAGTATTACAGTTATATCACCTCTTTGTTTCCAGCCAGTGGTTGGACAATGGCAGGCCTTCAGCAGACTGATCAGCTCATCTTCTTATTCCTGTAAGCATGTGTGCATTGGATGAATTGCTTCACAGTGCCTACAGCTACAGGGGACAGTGAGAGTTTGTTTTAAAGCTTATATAATGCTCACTAAGAATGTGTAAATATTTGAATGTCCGTAATCTAAACACAATTTTACTTCAAGCCCCTAAGAAAAACAAGTCTCGTGGTGATTGTCCCATCAGTCAGACTAAGCTTCAAGTTCAACTCATGGGAGCATTTATGTTTATTCACAGAAGGAACTTTTTCTCTTAATCACTTTTCCTCCTGAAAGCTACATATCATTAAAATGCAATTTACTTCTCTACTTCTCTGCTCGCTAATGTTGTAACGTTATTAAATCATGTAAGCAGAGTACTTGTGTCTAATTTATCTCCTGAGTAATAAATGCGGTTCTATATTTAATTATTGACCAAATGGATTCTCTGAATATGGAATCTTGGAACAGAAAACTAAGATGTAATTATTAATATTATTTTTTTAAGATATACACTGTTCTGTGCATACTGAATGCTGATTAATATTTACTCTATGAATATTAATGTATAAAAAAACTTGTTGGCAGTCAGGGGGTGGCCTACAATAATAAAACAGCTCACCAATGTAATGGGCTTGTTTGTTTAGTTTAAAATTGTTTTGTCAGTTTTTATATTGCTATTATTTTCCAATTGCATTATAAATATAGATTTACTTTTAGAATAATTTAAACAAATTTTCAGGTTTGAAAGGATGTTACTGAAAAATTTGGGAAGCCTAATCTTGACTTAAAATCTTTCCATCATCTCATCTCTCCGTTTTTTTTACTTGCCACTCCCTTAAGAGTGTAAGCTGACCATAGATGGATTGAAATTGATCGTTCATCAGTGATCCATCTTTGGCCACTCCTGCATGACAGAAGTCGATCTTTAGATCAATTGAGCAGTGGAAGAAGCAACCATAATAAGCCATAAGTAGGTTTCCTCTTAAAAATAAAGCTAAAGCCCTCAACTTTGTACAAATCGCCCAGTGGCTCTACAGTTTAAACCCTCACATTGTAAAACAACCCATTCAATTTGAAATAGAAAGGAAAGGCAAAAAATGTGTGTATAGATATAAAAAAAATTATACATGCTTTTTCCCTGTTTTCTAAGTAATCACATACCCTCCAAGCTCCTTATGCAGCTGAGAATAGAGAGTTGACAGCAGCACACTGACCTTTCCAGTGAACGGCTGTGCGTGTGTTTGTGTGTGTGTGTGTGTGTGGGGGGGGGGGGGGGGGGGGTGTAGGACAAATCTGATAATTGGAGGAGAGCAGGCTGAGTATCCACACAGCTAGAAAACTGACCATGCTGTGCTTTCATGCCTGGTGTAGTCAGTTATTAATAGGAAACCAGAGGGACTGCCAGGAACATCAGGGATTTCACACAAAGTAAGCAATACAAAGAGAACAGGATACTTTTTCATACAAGTACATGGTACAGCAGGCACATATCAGGAATATGAAAAGTTAGGTTTACATATTTTTTAATAATAGAGTTTGTGATTGTATTTTTTTTATCCATCTATTCCTTTGTCCATTTTTTATTCCAAATGTAGTTTTTATGTGCTTAGTAGAAACTGGACAGCATCAGGATAGTACATGAGCACTTGAATAGGCAGCAAAAAGAGAGAGACAAGGCAGGTTTGATCTTGCAACAAATATTAGAGTGTATTGTTTCAATAACCACAAATATTGTTCAGTGACAAGACAATATGTATGCAACTTGGTTAGGCCACAACATAAGAGGGAGAGAAAGATTTTTATCTTGGAATAGAAATTAGAGTGTATTTTCTGAAAGACAATAGTAACAAATATTTTTGAGCATCTGAACAGGCCTAAAACTTTTAGGCACAACACAGGATTTGCCCTTCAGAAAACAGTTTGTTTGAGCTGTAGAAACATAGTGTGGCACCTTTACAGTGCAATAAAGCACAGTATAGCATCATATAGCACTGGCGCTATACTGTCCCTACATAGACTGTCAGTTCTCCCTAAAGTTCTGTAACACACAGTAACATGTGGCTACTGGGAACCCTACCTTTTAAGGGGGTTGACTACTGATTCCAGTTGAAAGGTCAGGCTGCACATTATGAGTCCTTTAAAATCTGGGGAACCGTGAACTTAAAACCTGAATTTGAACATCATCCCTATTTTCCCCTGGTCCAGTTTGCCATTCCTTTTCTGGACTGAATGATGCCTAGTGTCATTAAATGCACTTCCTTTGAGCCCAGGACATGAAGGACATGCCATTTTGGGGTGTGTCATAAACCACCCTAGGCTCACAAGAGAATGATGCAGAGGACAGTATGTGGACAGGGCCTACTTTCCCGAGCAAATGGCACCTTTACTCTCTCCTCTCACTAACTCTTAGGACAAGGCGGGAATATTTTCATATATATTCAACATTAAGACAGCACCCCAAATTAGAAGTGACCTGTACACACGGTGCATTTGTACCATAACTTGAGACTTTGCTGAATGCATTACACTGTCCCATGATATGTACGGCCCTGTGGAATGTGACATTTTGAAAGAGACACCACAGAGTAATGTCCCATTCCACCAGTCTAGCACTCCTATCTCCTCACTCCCAGTGCTAGCCTGTGATTCTTCCAAATGTTTTCATGAACCCACTCCTTTGCAAAAACTTGTTAACTCCTTCCGTATCTGCGGCTGGGTCCCTGAAATTTCCAGCATGTGGGTTCAGTCCCAGTTGCTGGGAAACCCTCCCCAATGCATGAGACTCACCCTTGCTGGTACCATTCTCCCGCTGTCTGGCTGTCATGCCATTCTCTTTTTTCACTGGTTGCCCTTAGCAATTACATGTTCTCCCTTCACCCCAAGTGTGCATAACTGGCCCTGTTCTTCAATATGCCATGTACCACCATGTACCCCTTTGTGGTAACTTCAGACCAGGCTTGCAACAGTGAAAGAACAATACTTTGAACTCTGCAGCAGTACAGTTCATGAACACACAAGTACCTTTACTAACCAGCTATTCCTAGGTTACCTGGGCATAATTTTTCAGGTAGAAGTCCATGACTGGAAAAGTTCTTTGCAGATGGGCTCCCTTGGGGTCGAGGTTGCGGGTTGCTCCTGGTTAGATCCCCTGCTGTGGACCTCTCACTCTACTCCTATGTGGTTCCCTGGCACTCACCATACTGAACCTTCGCCTTTTTTATTTGAATCAGAGGGTGGAGGGCAGAGCCCAAGAAATCCCAGGAAAACTGCAGAACCAATGTTTACGCCTTTCCACCTGGGCAACCTAGGATTGCTGTCTAGCGCAACTTTTGTAGGCACCTGCCTACAAGTGCCCATGTCCCTAGCAACAGGTAAGGAGCCAGCCCATCGAAGAAACTGTTACCAACCCATCGTGCTGACAGGACAGTGTGAGTACTCCTACACCTTCGGGGCCAGATAAAGGGAGAGGGCAGTTAGGTGTGATACCCAACTAGTCTTCATCCAGGGCTGCTTAACTGCAAGCTCTTGGGACCCCCTAGCTAAGGGATACCCTCAGCACAGCTGGGTGAAGAGGAGGATACATTTGGGGTCTGAGGAGGTACACCAAAAAAAGGACAGTGCTACATTTTTGCTAGTCCACATTTTTTTGTACATAGTTGCTAAAAAGTTAATCATCAAGTTCTACAGTTCCTTGGGCATCCCATATACCCCTAGACCCCATTCTTATTGTTAACCCCTTAATAAAAACAAATAATAACTAGCTCAAGGACTGTTTTATTGACTCTGTGCATATGAAGAAGTAAAGAAAATGTGTGTTGCTTGGCCGTGCTTAGTTTAGGGGAACCCAAACCCAGCAACTCCTGCGGGGATAGTGCTACATATACAAAAACATGAGAAAAAACAGCAACTCTTTGGGAGAAGGGCTCCAGGGAAGAAGGGGAGGTGTTAGGTAAAGTTGAATTTTAATCCAATGATAAAGACTTTTATTTTGTCTTTTTGTTGTTTTTATAGCTGTTATTTTCAAAACCTGTGGGAGTCAGCTGAAAATAAATGTCCCTTTTTTTATAATAAGGATCTTTATCCTGAATTATAAACTTTGTGATCTGGAGGAAAAGATCATCATACTTGCAAGACAATGCCTGAAATACTTTCTAATTGCTGAACATATAGAGGGATATCAGTCCACACAGGCAAGGAGGATCTACCAAATAGCTGCTGAGCCTTCGCAGGGGAATCAATCCGACAGCTAGTAGTAGGGATGAATGGAATGATTTTTGTCAAAATTGATTTTGCTGTAAAACTACTAGTTTTGCTGCCTGGAAATCACTCAACTGTGCTCATTGAACTGTTAAGGTGAAATGTGTCTGAACTTTTTTTTTTTAATTCCTTAATTAATTAATTCTTTAATTCAATTTGTTTATTTAGAGTAGTGCAGTTTATTTATTTTAATATTTTTCTTGCATTTGAGTTTTTATTTTTTTATTCTGAGCAAAGTTAGTTTTGTGTACTGTTGCTTTTACTTTTTTTGTCAGGTTTTTTTCTTTCTGTGACAAATAAATAAAATATGGAGGCTAATAGGAGGCCTTTTTTGGCAAAATAACATGCTCAGGATCATTGAAATGAAGTGTAACCCTCAGCAGTCATTTAGAGGCAGTTGCATCCCTAAAGTCACCAAAACCCACCGCTGCAGATAAAAGAGACAAACTATGCAGCTCTGTTATCATTAAAACACGATTAATACTGTATGGTTTTAAAGGCAAAATGTTTTTTTTTTTTTACTTAAAGTAATATTAAAGGCAATTAAACAAAACAACAAAAAAAGGTCATACTCACCTGCTCTGTACAGTGTTTTTGCACAGAGCAGCCCTTTTCTCAGGTCTGTTGTCAGCGCTCCTGTTCCCACCCTCCTGCCTAGTACTCCTAGAGCAAGCAGCTTGCTATAGGGGTAGTCAGGCAGGCTCGATTCCGAAACGGCTGCTCTACATGTCTAATCACAAACAGAGTTGCAGCTTGGCCACACCCCCCACTCCCCTCATTTGCTCACTGGTTGTGATTGACAGCAGTGAGAGCCAATGGTTCTCCTGCTGTCTCAGCCAATGAGGAGGGAGAGTCCCCAGAGAGTCGATGCTCTCGGGCACATCACTAGATCCAGAGGGGGCTCAGGTAAGTATTGGGGGGGGGGTACTGCACACAAAAGGATTTTTTAATGCATGAAGATAAAAAACCTTGAATCTTTACAACCACTTTAAAGCATTGTCTGCGTTAAGGTAAAAAAACTTTCAAAAGCAGCTCCCCCAGCCCGCCCAACACTTACCTAAGTCTCAAGCCAGCACTGTGTCTGGAAGTTGCGCAAGACGTAGGGGCAGCAGACCGGAAGTACGTCAACGTGTTTCGCCCCTCCCACTGGGCGTTCTCAAAGAGGTCTGCTGTCCCTACATCTTGCGAAACTTCCGGTGAGTGGAACGCACGCTGAACGGTGCGTTCCAAGCGGCCATCTTGGGATCTGTCTGTCCTACATACTGTCATCCTCTGCTATATTGGAGCTGTGAGATTTCTGGAGCTGTCTCTGGATGGTGTTTGATTCTACTTGGCTGTTGGAGGTTATTAAACATGCTTTTATGAATCTTGGAATATGTGAGTGGCCTGGTATTTGTTTATCCATGTTCTATGGTCATTAACAATATTACACTATATGCAATATTTTTCCTTTGGCACAACGGTGGAGCTGGTTTGGAGTGATTAACCAAGGAGGGAGTGGAAGGATCATCATAGCTCTGCATGGTGGAATGGAGGTCTGGAGGCTATAGAGGGGGTATAGGATCCCTGAAAGTCCTAAAAGGCCTACTATTCACCAATATCTGGTGACTGCGGTATATGTTGGTTTGCACTGGTGAATGGTGGAAGCATATATCACAGAAGAATATTTCTTTGTTCAAGCACTGTGGAGTTTGGGAGGAAGGATTTTGAATATATAAAAAATATTTTTTGAGTTATTATGGACACATTTATTTATCATATTTTTGAGTTATTATGGACACATTTCATTTATTGATATATTATATTATAATATTCTTTTTTGGACACTATAATATTACTTTATATTTAATAGGTATTGTTTTGCGCTGTTTATATTTTTGTTTTTTATTTGGTGTTTTACACTGGTGTACAGCAACATTTCATACCTGGGTTGGAGATTATTCTGTGGCGCAGGAGTGTATTAATTTTTTGTTGTAATGTCATAATGTGCAAGTCTGACAGTAGTGCTGTCACCGCTGCAAAGGTTTCCATTTTCACTCGATCTTTCTTCCGGGTATGTGAGCCCCGGCTGTCTGACTGGCCGAACTGCGATGACATCACTCTTGCACGTATGCAGACCACAGCACAGTGCTCTGAAGGAATGCCACGGGTATGCCGCTCCTTCAGAGCACATGTGTCGGATCTAAAAAAAAAAGTGAATATCTCCTAAACAGTGCATGTTTAGGAGATATTCATTTTATCTACAGGTAAGCTTTATTATAAGCTTACCTGTAGGTAAAAGTATAAAAAAAAGTTTACTGCCACTTTAAAGCTAGTTTTGTTATTCGATCTTCTTTACTGATATTATGTATGTTTTGCTTGTAAGATTTATCCTGATTAAGTGCTCCTCTACCTTTATAATTGCTCATATTGCTATTTTTGTTACAGACATTTTTGGTCATTATATGGAGACAAAACATATTTTACAAACCACATTCTCCCCTTTACTAATGAACCATGCAGGCTCCATTCATGAATCCTGGAATCAGGTCACCATTAGGTACATTTCCCGATATTATAGCTGACATAACTGGCTCCTGAGTTTACATAACACTGACTTTCAGTTTTGTGTAAACATATTTGTGACTCAGAGATAAAATAAACTTTTGTTCACTTGGCTTTTTCCTGGCTATGCTCCAGCTCTGTGCAGGTTATTTAGCTATAGAGTAATCCTATTTTCTGACATATATTAACAGACATTATGCATCCTGGCTGGTTTACTGGCATGCCAATATGGAGAATTCATCTCTATCTCTGCACTTAGGACTTTGCATCGCAGAAGCTTTTCAGCATGAAATGCGGCTAAGTGGGTCTACACAGGCGCAAGCCCAGTCTAACCAGTAAGTTGTATGAGAAAATTGGCATTAGCATTAAAGCTGAGGTTTAAGTGTGGCTTTTTTTGTCTAGTTATATTGGTCCAACTTGGACCAATGTAAGAAAGTATGTGCCAAAGCTGGTTGATCCCTGTGGAAGCGGAAAAATCACTGTAGTAGGCACTGCTACTGAAGTGATCACCATTAACTTCTGGGTCCCAGGCCCACTCCATAGTGAACACAGGGGCTTGCTCACTTGGCACAAGTGTGGGAGGTGACTATAGAATCTCCACCTTGTCCAATCATAGAAAGCCTTGCATTCATTCAATAAAATGAAAGGCAGTCTGTGAATGGTGCTTTTGTCAAGCAGTCAGCTTCCTGTGTCCACTTAGCCATCGGGCAGTCGCTCAGTATAGGTCCCGGAAGCTGGGCATGATCACTGTAGCAGCTCCTACTACAGCAATTCCAGCTTTCAGAAGGATCAGTCAAGTATGGCACATACATACCTACATTGGTCCAAGCTATAAAATAAAACTCCAATTTTATTTTTACTTTTTAGATTCTTCCCTCCTGTTATTCTGTTCATTTTCTATGATTCCCAGCATATTGTCAAGTAGGCTAGGCTCACAGTACTCTATGACTAGTCTTTATGTGAGCACTGCTCAGTCCTGGAGGAATATCCACCCTCCCAAGTCTGCCAAAGGAAGAAAGGGAAGCTGCTATGATGACACCTGATTGCCTAGAAGACTGTAAGAAAAATTGCTGGGGTGGGGGAGGTCAAAATTAGTTCTTTTACACCATAGTCTCTGTGTTCACTTTATGGGATGAGTAGGCCTGGGTGTGAATCAGCCAGGTTATTTTAGGTCAGGGTTAAGGGCTCTGCAGGTCAGTTCCCTGATACCTCCCCCTGCTCTAGAAGCATGAGACGTTTCTAGAAGGCAGTGGGTGGGATGAGGAGGGGCTGATCTGCATACTTAAGGGATCTTGGCCAATCCCCAAGCAGGAGGCTTGACTTTGGGCCACAACATCCCTTAAGTATGAGAAAGCCTGATCATTCATTCATTTTTTTTCTTTCATATGTATTTGTACTGCCTATTTGCAGCATTTAAAAATGCACCTGACTGCATCTAGTGTAAATCTGGTTCACACAACAATTTCTGTGTTCTGGATGCTTTTTTTCATACATGTTTTTGATACATTTTTGATTAATTCTTTCACTTGATTCATTCATAATAGCTGTACTTACTCTAGTGATGCTGTGATTGTCTCACAGTTATTACATGGTACCTGAGCCAGTCAGAGCACCCTGTACCATGTGATAGCTGTGGGCCAATCACAGCATCACTACAGTAAGCAGAGCTGTTACAAATGAAATCCATTCATGACAGTACAAATGATTGCATCGCTGTACCAACAATCACAGTGTAAACAAAAAAATCCCTAATCACCCCCCTCCCCCAGAGTAGTACAGTATCACTGTGGTGACTCTGATGACAGTATATAAAAAAAATTGTAAAAAATAAAATGTAAAAAAAAAGGAGACAAAAAAAATTGAATAAAATATAGGTTTTTTTTTACATACTGTCACTAGTCAGTATCCCTGATCACCGCCACACTGGTCATATGATGATGCTGTACTGCACTGGTGACAGTACTGTATGTAAAAAAAACTGAGTTTCTTATTTTTTCAAAAAATTGTGACAAAAAAATTACAACTTAAGAAAACTTGCCAAGTCTCTTACTAAATACCCCAGACTGTCTACTTTCCAAAGAAGGGGACATTTAGGTGGCATTTTTACTGTCCTGTCATTTTAGGGACTTAATAAATTAGATAGGCCATCAGTAGATCAGGATTGATGAATTTTCGAATGCATATATAGTATGTAGTATGTAGACACTAGATTTCTTGCACAGACCAAGAAATATACACTTATTGGGATTTTTTTTACCAATGACATGTAGCAGAATACATTGTTGCCAAAATATATGAAATTTGATGTTAGTGTATATGTTTTATAACAGAAAGTATATAATATTGTTTTCTTTCAAAATATTTGGTCTTTTTATGTTTATATAGCAAAAAAAAACAAAACCCAGTGATGATCAAATACCTTCATAAGAAAGCTCTATTTGTGTGAAAACAATGATATACATTTAATTTGGGTACAGTGTTGCATGATCGAACAATTTCCAGTTAAAATAGTACAGTTCTGAATAGCAAAAAAATGGCCTGCTCACAAATGGGGTAAAACATTCCATAGGGCAAGTAGTTAAAAACACTCTGAACTGCATCTGGTGTAAACTAAGTTTCGACAGGTACCCACTCCCACTTCCGCTGCAATTGCCTACGCGATCAGAAGCAGACGTTCTCCCTCCCTGACACCATCTGGGACACATGACAGGTGCCAGAAAACTGTGAGACCATTCACAAGGCTCAGCTCTACTGAGGACACCGCTGGATCGAGGGACAGGTGAGGGTCTGTTTTTTAGAAGTCAGCAGCTACAGTTTTTGTAGCTGCTGACTTTTATTTTTTTAGTTTTTGACTGGACCTCCACTTTTTTCACTGAAAATATGAACTATGCAATACTAAACTTACAAGCTATTTAACTACCATCATTGGGCATGCCTATCTATGCTCAATAATGGCCGTTCTTATGTGAGTGCAACCATACTTCAAATAAATGTTGTCTCAATGGTTTTACACTATGTGGAGCACTCTTTTTTGCATATTTCTTACCACGAGTCTGAATCCTATCCGGAGTTGTGTATTTACCCTAATTAGGGTCCATTGCTTGGAGGATCTTTACTTTTCTCTCTTGGTGATCTGGGTTGTTTACAACAAAGAGTGATTGACTACTTTTAACAGGGGGTCATGTCTTTCTGGTAAGCCTTTCGTATGAGTGGTTGGTGACACAACAACTGTCCTTAGATTTCCTTTGTTTCATCACAGCCTCTGGGGACTTTTTCTTTATCTGAATTTTTTGATGGACTGTTTTTTGTATGACACAATTTTTCACAGTTTTTTTCACTAATCATTTGTTACTTTATTAACCATTTGCCGCCCGCCCTATGGCCGAATGGCGGCCGGCAAATGTCATCAGCGTTCCGGGTGGACGCCATATGGAGTCCTCCTGCACATGCGCAGATTGCGCTCCTGCAGAGCCGCGCAGCGGCATGATCTGTCACCGGTCGTGTACCTCAGACACGGCCGATGACAGATCTGAGTATCGGCCCCCGTTGCCGGTACCATGTGACCTGCTGTGACCAATCACAGCAGGTCACATGACAGTTGTATACAATGGATGGCTTCATTCATGTGATTAGCTGTGGCCAAATCACAGCTAAGCACAAAAAAAAAAACCCTGAATAAATCAATGTCATTCAGGTAAATGCTTGCTTATAGCAAAATAATTCTTTGCTATAAGCAAATTGTGTAAAAAAAAAAAAAAACTGATCGCTTTCCCAAAGTAGTACAATGTTACTATGGTAACATTGTACTACTTTGGTCATAGTGAAATATGAAAAGAAAATCTTAAAAAAAAAAAAAAAATTTAATAAACAAAAAAAAAAAAAAAAAAAATTTTTTTTTTTCATATTGTCACCAGTCAGTGTCCCTGATTACCGCCATGCCAGTTATATGATGACGCTGTACTGCACTGGTGACAATATGTAAAAAAAAATTGTGAAACTAATTTTCTAAATTTTTTAATTTTCTGAAAAATTATGACAAAAAAATACAACTTCAAAAAACTCGCCATTCCTCTTATGAAGTACGTCTGACTGTCTACTCTGCAGAAAGGAGTCATTTGGGGATATCTGTACTGTTCTGACATTCTTGGACCTCAAGAAATTAGATTGGCTGTCAGTACTTCAGGATTGATCAATATTCAGATCTATACCATAGTTTGTGAACTCTATAACTTTCCTACAAACTAAAAAATACATCCTAATTTGGGTTATTTTCACCAAAGACATGTAGCAGAATACATCTTGGACTAAATTTATGAAGAACAATTATTTATTTGTAAACTTTTATAACAGAAACAAAGAAAAACGTGTTTTTTTCAAAATTTTTGGTCTTGTTTTGTTAATTTAGCAAAAAATAAAAACCCCAGCGGTGATTAAATACCACCAAAAGAAAGCTCTAGTTGTGTGAAGAAAATGATAAAATTTTAGTTTGGGTACAATGTTGTATGACCGCGCAATTGTCATTCAAAGTGTGAGAGCGCTGAGACCTGAAAAATGGCCTGGGCAGGAAGGTGTAAAATTGCCCGATATTGAATTAGTTAAGCACTGCACTTTATGTATATATTGTTTACTGCCTAGTATCAGGGTTTTTAGTGTTCAGCTGCTATTTGTTTACACTTTATTATTTATCATATATTACAATTTTCTTAAGTGCAGGTTTATTATATATGTATTTTGCCTTGCAGTGCTGCCTATCAGTGCAGCCTCATCAACGCACATCAGTGAAGGAGAAAAATTACCTGTTTGCAACATTTTATAATAGAAACAAAGAAAAACTTTTTTTTTTTTAATTTTTAGCTATTTTTTTTTTGTATAGCGCAAAAAATAAAACACCCAGTGGCGATTAAATACCACCAAAAGAAAGCTCTATTTGTGTGAAAAAAATGCAAAAAATTTCATATGGGTACAGTGTTGCATGACCGCACAATTGTCATTCAAAGTGCAACAGCACTGAAAACTGAAAATTGGCCTGGGCAGAAAGGGGGTATAAGTGCCTGGTAGGCAAGTGGTTAAAGCTTGTAGTTTTCATTATCCTCTCACTGCCCCATAACATTGCTTAATCCCTGACCCTTTGTCTGGACAGTGCTGATTGGCCCTGTGCTGATCACATGAACGCTCCCAAGAAACAGAAAAAACTCTCTAGCGGTACACACCAAACTGAGCATGTGCAGAGTGTCCCCGAGGCTGTGTTCTATCAGGAGATGAAATGGGGAACGTGGAAGAAGAGGAGAATTAGAGAAGACGGGATCAACCATCCTTTTTACACAATGCAGAGGATTAACCCCTTAGGTTCCACAGCATAACAAGTATGCTTTACTGCATATACAGACTGATTTTACTGTTGTGGGTTTAGTAACATTTTAATGCTCTCCAGTAACTGTCTGCCCATATGGGAGGTATGAACAGACAGCTATATTGAGATTCTACAGGAGCCTGACATTGTACTATGATCTGTTGATCTCGAGTGCAATACTCCAAGGTCACCTACAAAAATATTAGGTTGCACCAATACCGTTTCTTAATCGGTGAGTACAAGTACTTGTGCTCAACCACTCGCTGATACCGATTACCGATACCTTTGTGGTGCGATTTGAACCCATACAAAATGAATGGGTTCAAATCGCACTTCAAAGAATTGCATGTGATTTGAACAGGAATGCAGTGCGAAATGGCTCAAATCACACGGTGAACTGCATCGTACCCACAGGGAAACCACATGCGATTGTTTGCAGTGTGATTTGAGCCCATTAATTTTGTATGGGCTCAAATAGCACCACAAAGGTATTATTCATTGGTATCAGCAAGTACTTGAGCACAAGTATTGGTACATGTACTCGCTGATTAAAAAAACAGTATAGGTGCAACCTTAATGTTTCTGCAGGTGTATGGGCTCAAAACGCACCACAAAGGTTCCAGTTTTATCGGAGCATTTGTATGAGTATTCGTGTAAATGCTTAGTATTGGCACCAATACGGATACTGATATTGGTATCGGTGCAACCCTAAAGAATACGTACATTTATTACTTAGTCTTTAACACAGAGGAACCCTTGAAATAACTTTTTGTCTTCAGGGAACCCCTGCTAATAATTATTATATATACATAATAATTATTATATATGTTATATATACAGTTCACAGTACATTAATGTGATGCTCAGTGGGAAGAATGCTCCTTAAATTTGTGGTCATTGGAAAGAATGCCCTCTCTTACAGATAGCTAAATAGATCAAAAAGTCATTCAGCATAGCTCAGGGTGTGGTTGCCATCATCCCTATTTCCATAATAGAGGGCTGCACCTTACATTTTATGGGATTTTTAAGGCAACCTTGGGGTATATACAAAGAAACCAATTATTTAAAAATTCAACATTTTATTTAGACGAATTTCTTTTGTTTGACAAATCAGCACATATTGGGTAAATATTGCATATTAGCCAATATAAAATACAACAACTTTAGACAGCTCATTCACTTTGCAAAATTGTAGTTGTTGCAGTATGAATCCAGTGGTATCCCCCAAAGTTGATTTCCATCTAGCAACCTCGAGGTTTGACTGCAGATATATTCAGCCTGGGATCCAATGTGTTTCGAATACATTAACACAAATTCTTCCTCAGGGAAAGGATACCACTCTATAACAATGATTATTGTCAATGATTAGTAAATATCTTTAAAATGATATAATGATAAGAAGAACCATATACGGTGTGTTACCATATATATGGTTCTTCTTATCAGTACATAATTATATTTAGGCTTCTGTAAGATGCTGAGAATGGAGCCATTTGCTAGGATAATTTAACTCCAGTGGCCACCCAAAGGTTGAAGAATGAAGATTTCTGGTTGTGGAAAATGTCTGCAGTGGTAATGGGGAGCAGGGTCTTTCATCACTGAAAAAGGCAAACTAAAAGGTAAGTTTGTCATAATGTGAAAGTATGCTGTACATCAAATTCTTTCACATTACCAACTACTTGGTGGCCAAGATCTCTGTCTGTCATCCCCTCCTTTGGCTTCCTCTTGCCCAATGAATACAATTGAAAATACTAACAATAACATACAAAGCCAACCTTCACTCTGCCTGCAGCTATTTTACCAACCTCATCTCAAAATATACCCAAACTCTCCTCTCAAGACTTCATGCTCTCAAGCTCCTTCATTATCTCATCCCATGCTTGCCTCCAGAACTACTCCAAAGCATATCCCTTCCTTTGGAACTCCCTACCCAGCTCCTCTATCAGCTCATCCTTCACAGATAAAGCTGAAGTTTCGCTAAAAAAAATCCCCACAGCTTTAGTCACATAACTTACCTGTAATGAAGTACACTATATTGCCAAAAGTATTGGGACCCCCCCTCCAAATCATTGGATTCAGGTGTTCCAATCACCTCCATGGCCACAGGTGTATAAAATCAAGCACCTAGGCATGCAGACTGCTTCTACAAACATTGGTGAAAGAATGGGTCGCTCTCAGGAGATCAGTGACTCCAAGCCTGGTCCTGTGATAGGTTGCCACCTGTGCAATAAGTCCATCCATGACATTTCCTTGCTACTAAATATTCCACTAAATATTCCACGGTCAACTGTTAGTGGTATTATAACAAAGTGGAAGCAACTGGGAACAGCAACTCAGCCACCAGTGGTAGGCCACGTAAACACAGCTCCAGTTGATCCACATTGGCTCACAATTTATATGATCCAGAAATATTTAGACAGAATAAAGGTGAAAAAAGCACCTGGACCAGATGGTTTACACCCACGGGTCCTTAAAGATTTGAGTTCTGTAATTTCAAAGCCATTGTTTCAAATTTTTAGGGACTCTTTAATGACTGGCATAGTACCACTGGACTGGTGTAAAGCCAATGTGGTGCCGATATTTAAAAAGGGGGCAAAATCTTTACCAAGTAATTATAGACCTGTTAGTTTAACTTCTATAGTTGGGAAGATACTGGAGAGTTTAATAAAAAAAAAAAATAGATGAGTTCTTGTGGGGAAAAAAATATTTTAAGCAACAGACAGCATGGATTAATGAAAGGCAGAAGTTGTCAAACAAATCTGAGTTCTTTTTATGAGGAGGTGAGCAAAACCTTGGACAGAGTGGTGGGGGTGGACGTGGTATACTTGGACAGAGGAGTGGCGGTGGATGTGGTATACTTGGATTTTGCAAAAGCATTTGACACAGTTCCCCACACATATAAGGTAAAGTCTACAGGCTTAGAAAAATCCGTATGTAAATGGATAGGAAACTGGTTAAAAGATGTTATTTAGAGAGTAGTGGTTAATGATTCATACTCTGAATGGTCTGGGGTCATCAGTGGTGTACCCCAAGGTTCAGTCTTGGGACCCTTACTATTATATATTTATAAACGATATAGGGTCTGGGATTATAAATCCCATTTCAGTCTTTGCAGATGACACCAAGCTGGGCAGTGGAATAAAGTCATTACAGGATGTCTCCAATTTCCAAGCTGACCTCAATGCACTGTTTAATTGGGCAACTATGTGGCAAATTATTATTATTATTATTATACAGTATTTATATAGCGCCAAAAGGTTTGCTCAGCGCTGTACATTATAGTGGGGGACAGTACATGAGACAATACAGTAACAGAACAATACACGAGGGGTTCGAGGGCCCTACTCTTTCGAGCTTACAATCTATGAGGGAGGTGATAGTAGTACAGGAGGAGGTGGCTGTGTTGGATGGAGTGGTAGGAGGAGTGGAGGAGATCGGCTGCTAGGTGAGAGTGGGGTAGGCTTCCCTGAAGAGATGGGTTTTCAGGGTGCGCCTAAAGGTGAGGAGGGTAGGTGACAGTCTGATGGATTGGGGTAGTGAGTTCCAGAGGATGGGGGAAGTCCTGGAGAAGTCATGCAGTCGGGCGTGGGAGGAGGAGACCAGGGAGCTAGAAAGGTTTAATGTTGATAAATGTAAGGTTATGCACTTGCGGGCTAAGAATATGCATGCATCATACATACTAGGGGGGGTACAACTGGGGGAATCAATGGTGGAGAAGGATCTGGGAGTTCTGGTAGATCACAAGCTTAATAATGGCATGCAATGCCAAGCTGCGATTTCTAAAGCGAGCAAAATCCTCTCTTGTATTAGGAGAGGTATAGACTCCAGAGAGAGAGATATCATATTACCCCGGTACAAATCATTAGTAATACCTCATCTGGAATATACAGTTCAGTTTTGGGCACAAATTCACAAAAAGAAAATTGGGGAACTTGAGAAAGTGCAGAGAAGAGCAACCAAACTGATAAGAGGCATGGAGGAGCTCAGCTATGAGGAAAGATTAGAGGAACTGAATTTATTCTCTCTTGAGAAGAGGAGATTAAGGGGGGATATGATCAACATGTATAAATACATCAGTGGTTCATATAGTGAACTCGGTGTAGAGTTATTCACCCTGAGGTCATCACAGAGGACAAGGGGGCACGCTTTACGTCTGGAGGAAAAGAAATTTAATCTCCAAATACTGAAAGGCTTCTTCACAGTAGCTGTGAGAATGTGGAATAGACTCCCTCAAGAGTTGGTTCTGGACAGCTCAGTGGAATGCTTTAAAAAAGGCCTGGATTCTTTCTTGGATACACATAATATAATTGGTTACTAACATTTATAGATAAAGTTGATCCAGGGAATATCCGATTGCCTCTCGGGGACTTAATGGACTTTGGTCTTTTTTCAGCCAGACTAACTATGTAGCTATGTAAAATGACAGAGCGGGGTCAGCGCATGCTGAAGTGCACAGTGCACAGAAGTCGACAACTGTCTGCAGAGTCAATAGCTAAAGACGTCCAAACTTCATGTGGCCTTCAGATTATCACAACAACAGTGCATAGACTTCATGGAATGGGTTTCCATGAACGAGCAGCTAGATTCCAAGCTTTACATCACCCAGTACAATGCAAAGTGTCAGATGCAGTGATGTAAAGCACACCACCACTGGACTCTAGAGTGTTCTCTGGAGTGACGAATCACACTTTTTTGTCTGGCAATTCAAGGGACATGTCTGGGTTTGCCAGTTTCCAGGAGAATAGTACTTGTCTGACTGCATTTTGCCAAGTGTAAAGTTTGTTAGAGGGGGGAGTATGGTGTGAGGTTGTTTTTTCACAGGTTAGGCTTGGCCCCTTAGTTCCAGTGAAGGGAACTCTTAAGGTGTCAGCATACCAAGACATTTTGGATCATTTCCTGCTCCCAACTTTGTGGGAACAGTTTGGGGATGGCCCCTTCCTGTTTAAACATGACTGCACACCAGTGCACAAAGCAAGGTCCATATAGACACGAATGAGACAATTTGGGGTATAGGAATTTGACTGGTCTTCACAATGTCCTGACCTAAACCTGATAGAACACCTTTGGGATGAATTAGAGTGGAGTCTGCTAGCCAGGCCTTCTCGTCTGACATCAGTGCCTGACTTCACAAATGCTCTTCTGGAAGAATGGTCAAACATTCCCATAGACACACTCCTAAACCTTGTGGATAGCCTTCCCAGAAGAGTTGAAGCTGTTATAGTTGAAAAGGGTGGGCCAACTCAATATTGAACCCTACAGACTAAGAGTGGGATGCCATTAAAGTTCATGTGTGTGTAAAGACAGGAGTCCCAATACGTTTGGCAATATAGGGGCGGACTGACAACTCATGGGGCCCCCGGGCAATAGGGGATCATGGGGCACCTGTGTCCTTGCCCAAACTCAAAAAAGCCTATGAAAAATGTACCAGGGGCATCTCATGGGGCCCCCTGCTGACCCTGGGCCCTCGGGCAGTGCCCGAGTTTCCAAATGGTCAGTCCGCCCCTGGTCCCACATTATGCAAGCAGCTGGATCCTGGAGAAATCTTCACTTCAAGCATGCTTGTCCTCTTCCTGTCTCTGAACTTTCAGCACTGAAATGGTAAACAGCTTTAGGTCCCTTCCTTCCTCCTATGCCATTGAGGAATGATCTTTCATTGATCACACTGTATGGAACACAATGCAGGCTCTGCGTAAAGGTGGTCATAGTAATATGTCTGATGCATTTGATCAGCATTTGCATTATGGTAGAAAAAGATCAAATACCATAAATGGATTCCCAGTGTTTGCTATGTATTTACAATGCATTCCCACGGAGAGAAATAGAACAAAAATAGCAGATGAAATAAGACTGAATAGGACTAGTTGCATTAAGAGAAATGCAAACCAACAAAATGTGAAGCAAATATTTCTAAAAATACTAAAGTAATCTGCAAAGGCAAAAACTTCAAACAACATCCTCACAGCAAGGAAATAGCTTTTTTATGTTCTTAAAATACCTGTTTATTTTTTTAAGAAGCTTTTCTATCAGCAGTTTTTACATCAATGCAGCAGCTTTCATCAATAATGTTTCAAGTAGCCATGCTTTCAACAATGTCCTTGGTAGCTGTACTTGAATAAAGATCAGTGCCCTGACATGCTGTTGTTGAAAGCCAATGTACACACGGCCTCCTAAAAACTTTCATTTAAATAAGTTTCTCAAAAGCCACAAGGGATATCAGCCTAATTTTAAGGGGATCAAATGTCTTTGTAAAGGCAGCTCCACCCACAACAGGCTGTCTGTGGAAAACAGACCGGTCACCCAGCACAAGGAGAGACAGCAGCAGTGACCGGTCTGAATTACAGGAAGTTCCTGCACAGAGGCAAATTGTTGGTGTTGCTTTGTGTTGGATTACTGCACAGACCTTAAAGGAATACAGAATGAACACCATTCAGGGGCGGACTGACAACTCATGGGGCCCCCGGGCAATAGGGGATCATGGGGCCAATGTGTCCTTGCCCAAACTCAAAAAAGCCTATTAAAAAGGTATCAGGGGCATCTCATGGGGCCCCCTACTGACCCCGGCCCTCGGGCAGTGCCGAGTTTCCAAATGGTCAGTCCGCCCCTGACACCATCATTTAAGTAAGAATACACTTATGTCTTGTATTCACACAATATTTATATACCTTGGAGTTTAGCTTTGATGACAAAAGAGTTCAGGAAACTTTCCCTCAATTCTGGTCCTGATGTCTGAGGAGGAGAAATCTACCAAATGGGGACACAGAAAACAATAAAAACTGCTAAATTTAAATTGTAAGGTCCTTGTGAGCAGAGACTGATGTGAATGTACAATATACTGTACATGTAAAGGACTGCCTAAAGTGACAGCACTAAATAAGTACTTGTAATAAATGAGTAAATAAATAAAGGCTGTAACTTTGCCCATTCTATACACAACTACAAAAAAAGAATTTGTCTCAAGCTGTGCTGTATAGAGTATATTCTTCACTGGGCTCTATAGTGCCCAGCTATCCCTTATTTGGAGGGACTGTCCTTCTTTTAGAACCAAATGCCTCCCAAATATTTCTTTTTTTCAGTTTCTGTGTAGTGAGTTATATGCATCAAAGTACAATTTAGCTGTTATTTAAATATTTAAAATTGAACTACACAAGCACCATCAAATAGGGTGTAGGTAGGTGCAATTAGCTACTTTGCTACCACGTGACTCTGTACCAGAATTGTGTCTGGTACAGCAGGTAGTGACACTAGGTTCTGGCCCCTATTTAGGCAAAGTCCATCCACAGTGATGTCAGGGTGAGACAGCACCCATATATAAGCCAGGTGGGGAGGGGCACACACTCTCACCTATGGTATGTGGATGCAGTCAGGAGACGTAGGCTCTGGACAGGGCAAGAGACCAGGTGGAGTGGACCCATATGCAGGAGGAGCCGTCAGTAGTCTCTGTCCCTTATGGCAGTGGGGGCTAGGGCAGATTGTAAAAGGTCTTTTAGGCCAGGTCGAAGATTCCTGTGTCAGGCTGCTTTCCTGGAGGGTTCCTGGGAGAGGTCCTGTGAGTACTAATGACCCCGGGCAGAGAAGAAAGTGAAAGGGAGATGGCTGCTAAAGTGCTGCACATGCTTTCACTTCACTGCAGATCATCAACTATATGTGATTGACTGTATAATGTTAACTGACTCTGGAATGTATGTCCCGGTGATGTGACTGTATTGCCGTTTCCTGAACACCAACAGTAAAGTGGAGCAAATCATTACTTGTGTGCACATTCCTTCCTTGGGGATGTAAAAGTCTATGGTTGGGAGTGTTATGTGGAGGCCTATGGCAAGGAAGAGGGCACAAGATGGTGGAGAGTCTGGCCCCAGCTGGAGGGATAGTGCTCTAGCAGGGCTGGAATGTGGGTTGGGGCCAACATCAGCCATCCTCAAACCCACTCTTACAAGGGGGTCAGTCAGCCATAGGTCAGTGAACCCCTAGCAACCTTTGAAGAAACCTGTGGGTTCCTGATTCAGAATAGCTGGTTTAGATTGCCATACAGGAACATTAAGTTGTATGATAAGTTGTTGTTATTGCAATAAACCTCTTTCAGCCTTCAGATTAATGCAGTTTTTATTTTAGAGAAATGAGATAATAATGTATTGTTAAGTGATCATTCTTACGCTTTATTTCACCATGAGGAATGTGATCAGGAGGTATGGCAAGGGTAAGTCCTTTTTATAAATATTCGGACCTAAAAGACTCCTTCTTGCCTGACTGGACTCCATGGAATCGTAAGTATGTTTTTTTATTTGAATACAGAGATACATGTTGGAGATTTTACATTCTGTTTGGGATAGGTAGGGTGAAGTTCCCCTTCCCTGGGCAGTGTAATATGTGAACAAAGTGCTAGACAACTAAACGCTATCTTTATTTCTAGCAATTAGAATGGAGAAATGTCATAAATATTGTTGAGGAACCTTATCTCACAAGTGATGCAGGGTTAAGTGATACTGTGACTGGCAGACTATAAGTCTCTGGCACTGTTCCTAATGTCATTATGCTGGTTTATTGAGTCACCTAGCTAGCTTGAGGTGCACAGGTGCCAACAATTGAAAGTAATTGCAAGGGATACTTTCCTGCTGAGAAGGTGAGTCCGTTTATGTGCAAAACACTGCCTACCTTATATAATAATGGTGATGGTGATGCAACAAATAACCATATACACTGACATCCAGTTACATGCCACGACCAGTCTTATACTTGAATTGGTTGTTATGAGAAACATTGTATCTGTGAATGTGTGATTTTAACAGTTTTTATTAATATATACCTCTATAAAAAAAAAGAGAAAGAGACTGAGGGACCCCTTGTTGCCATACTGCACAGTAGTGACATTTAAATTGAAAAAAAAAGTTTTTTTATGATTAAAATAGGTAATTTTTAATAACATTGAATTATAAAATGGCATGTGTAGTAATTATACTCTATATGTTCATTTTAATTTTTTAAACAAAAGTAGAGTAAAATTTAGCTTTGGATAAAGTAGGGAGTGGTTAAAACCTTGTATTTTTTTTTTCTTTTTGCTTTTTATGTCCACTTCAATAAGATTTCTTTCAAATTCATCCATCTCAAGACTCTTTGAAGCCTTGGGCTCCAGAATCCAATCCTCAAGAAGACTGAAAACACAATTTCCTCTACTCAGAACAGACTTTCTGGAGCCCCTCAACTTGCATCGATCAGAACCAGGAGCGTATCTACCATGAGGCAAACAAGGTGTTTGCCTAGGGCGGCAATTTTTATGGGGGTGACACCGCCCCCCCGACCCCGGAAGGAGGGACCTGTTGAGCAGCGGTGCACAGAGCCATGCAGGGCCGCGCCATCAGAGTGGTACCACCGGTACTCTTGTAGGTGGCCCGGACAACAGGAGGATCGGTGTGGTGGGGGAGATCAATTGCAGAACGATGTTCGTGTATCTCTCCCTCCAGCAGCTGAAAGCTGGTTTGTGGTTTCTCCCCCTCTCCCTCCTGCCGGCTTTCTGCTGCTGGAGGGAGAGACAGACCTGGCCGCTTGGAAGGGGTGCCCTGGTGTTCCTTAGTGGCCGCTCTCCGCTGAGCTCCTTCCCCCGCCCACACTCAGAGCTGGGACCAGGGGAAAGCCTGGAGCAGGGAGAGGAGAAGTGGGAGAGGAAAGAGCCTGGAGGAGGTGAGCTGTGATATGTTCTCTGGGCTCTCCCTCCTGTTGTCTATCCAGCACATGAGACATTGATAGATCGTATGGGACTGTACACACACAGTATGATTACCACCCCCTGCCCACATTTTCTGCTGCCCGGAGATCAGCAGCCCTTGGAGGAGTTGTGTGTGTGTGTGTGTGTGTGATCATACAGTGTGTGTGTGGGGTGGGGGTAATCATACAGTGTGTGTGTGTGTGTGTGGGGGGTAATTATACAGTGTGTCTGTGTAAAGTCCCATAAGATCTGAGAGAAATAAGAGGGAGGGAAGAGGGAGAGAGAGGGGGGAAGAGATTGAGAGGGAAGAGAGAGAGAGAGGGAAGAGAGAGAGAGAGAGAGGAGAGGGAGAGAAAGGGGGAAGAGATTGAGAGGGAAGAGAGAGGGAAGAGAGAGAGGGGGGGGGAGAGGGAGAGAGAGTGGGAAGAGATTGAGAGGGAAGAGCGAGAGAGGGAAGAGAGAGAGGGGGGAAGAGGGAGAGAGAGGGGGAAGAGATTGAGAGGGAAGAGAGAGAGAGAGAGAAGAGGGAGAGAGGGGGGAGAGAGAGAGGGAAGAGAGAGAGAGATGGAAGAGAGAGAGAGGGAAGAGAAAGAGAGGGAACAGAGAGAGAAAGAGAGAGGGAAGAGAAAGAGAGGGAAGAGAAAGGGGAGAAGGCGAGAGAGATGGGAGAGAGAGGGAAGAGGAAGAGAGAGGGAAGAGAGAGGGGAGGGAGGGAGAGAGAGAGAGAGAGAGGGGGGGAGGGGGGGAGATAGGGGGAAGAGGGAGAGAGTGGAAGAGAGAGAGCAAGGGAAGAGAGAGAGGAAAGAGAGAGAAAGAAAGAAGAGAGAGAGAGAGAGAGAGAGAGAGAGAGAGAGTCATATATACATACACACACTTATTGAACTCTCACACTCTCTCATTGGGGGGGTGCAACATTTTTGTGTTGCCTAGGGCAGCACAAAATCTAAATACACCACTGATCAGAACCCTGTGTGACATTTAATATTCCCAACACAGTAGCAGGACACAGATCGATCGATCTATCTATCTATCTATCTATCTATCTATCTATCTATCTATCCATCCATCCAGCTGTTTAGCCATTTAAATAAATATATGTGGCACCCTTCTTAGTACAGGATGCTAGGAAATTTTCGTTTTTTACTTCTCTTTAGCCATTGGAGCATCCATTGATTTCTTTGAGCTGCTCTGGGTTTCACAGGCTGCTGCTTTGATTGTTTGCCCCTGCATTCTGGGGACTTCCAAAACATGGAGGGTTGGGAAAGTCAAATAAGCACCTAAATATTAATGGTACCTCAGCCAATCCTTGGGAAGGTGTGCCTAGTAGGTGGCTGGAGGGGGACATAAATAGTCCTAGGTCTGGAGCAGCCCTGGTCTGGAACTGCTGGAGGAGTTCCCAGCCTCAGGGGCTGCTGCCCCTTTGAGGCAGCCATGCTAGTGTTGGCTGATAGTCATTGAGGTCCCACTTGTGGCAGAACTGGGGGGTCTATTCATAATTTCATGTGGAGCTGAGGAGTCGGTATGGATAACTCACTGAGGAATGCCTAGTATAAGCTGGGAGATGTGCAGCTGCCATGGGATGTTGTGAGTTCTGACCCAAACTCAATATTTAGTAATTGTGTGCTTCTGGGGTGCCAACTGTAACTATTCCTGTTTCTACTGGGTCTCCATTCTGGTCTTCTTCTTGGTTTCTGGCTTAAAGACTGGTCAAAGTTTTATCTAGCTGAGCATGTCCTCTTGTCACAAGGCTGTAGCATCCCATACCACCCCAACCCCTCTCCTCTTATAAGTTCTACAAGCAAATAAAATTTAAAAATACATCCCCTAGACTGTTTAATGGAGAACCAGTTAAAAATCAACAGCTCCTTTGGGGGGAAGCACTATTTATCTATCTATCTATCTATCTATCTATCTATCTATCTATCTATCTATCTATCTATCTTCTAGTGAAATGTGTTTATCTATATCTACCTCTATCCGTAGTTCAATATGTTTGTCTATAATACAGAGCACAGAAGTATTGTAATAATTATTGCATACCTTTTTTTCTAAAACACACTCTTGTTTTTTTTCAAACCTCTCAGTCTGTCCATTCAGGTCACAATACAAAAGAATGTGGTTTCTCGGGCAGGGAGACCTGTCTCTCACTTCTTGCCATCTCCCCTTTCTCTTTTACAGAGCGATTGCATTTGTTTTTTTGGAAACCATCCATCTACTTGAAATACTTGCTGTGTATTGAAGCAGTGGAGGAATTGCATGCACAGCCTGCCTTCTTCTCTAGAACCTGTTTGCCCTGTCAAGTGTCATGATGTAGTGCAAGAAAGGAAACGGCTAAGAGCTCCGAGAAAGGTTACAGTTATTGAAATGAAGAATTCTTTGTTGGTTTAAACACTCCCCTCTGTGCTATCATGTAATTGGTCCATAAACTGGATGAACCTGACAAACAAGTCTTCTTGGTGGTATTTCAATTTTAGAAGCTGTGCAGCACATTGAAATTCCAGCCAGTCTTTGCTGGATTTTGCTTGGTTACAGGTGGCGGAGTCTGAACTGTATTCTCCAAGGAGATCTGGGCTTGCTGCGAAGGCAGGAAAGATCAGTTGCTCAGCATTTGCCATTGCAGGATGGATAAGAGTGCCTTGCAAATAGCTGGACTAGTCTTGTGCGGAATCGGCCTGGTTGGGACATGTGCCGTGACGGGCATGCCGCAGTGGCGGGTGACCGCTTTCATCGGGAACAACATCGTCGTCTTTGAGACTCTCTGGGAAGGCCTGTGGATGAACTGCTACAGACAGGTTAACATAAGGATGCAGTGCAAACAGTACGACTCTCTGCTTGCCCTGACTCCCGACTTGCAAGCAGGAAGAGCGCTGATGTGCATTGCGATCTGTCTGTCCTTTATGTCCTTCCTTGTCGCCATCATCGGCATGAAGTGCACGAACTGCGGTCAAGACAATGAGCGGACCAAAGGGATTATCCTATTAATATCTGGAATCAGCTTCATCATTTCTGGCATCATCGTTCTGATCCCAGTATCGTGGACGGCCAACAGTATCATCAGAGACTTCTACAACCCTCTTGTCAACCAATCTCAGAAGAGAGAGTTGGGGGACGCCCTTTATCTCGGCTGGGCAACAGCTCTTGTTCTTGTCACAGGGGGTATCATCTTGTGCTGCTTTTGCTCCCCAAAGGAGACAAAATATAATTACAGTCTGCCTGAAAAAAACATGTCTAGTGCTCCCCGTGAAGGGATCATGAGGAAAACATCAAGTTTGTATTCAAAAAGTCAGTATGTCTGATGGATGTCAACAATGCGATGGTAGTCTAATAGGACTGAACAAAGAATGGCAGAAATGGCCATCATTTTGAAGTTATCTTGTACTATGGACTTAAAATTTAAAAGTCACAGAACACTTTGATGACACCATTTGTGGAAATTCTACAGGCATTGTAGTTGACAGTGCTCAAAAGAACACTGATGACACTCTTTCAAGTCTGTGAGGAGGTGTAATGTGATGATCAAAGCAACAAGTGGTCCAAAGTGAACTTATTTACGGCGGAATATATCCCCTTCTGTAACAACCCAAGGCCGCTTGCAGGCAGGTGAACGAAGAAGATAACTTACTTTAAAGTATATCCAAAGACAAAATTATTTTTTCATTTTGGAGTAGGGAAGGGTTAATAATGTTTTTTTTTTTTTTTAATATTTGTATTTATATTTTTTTTTTAGCCAACTGTGTCTGATTAGGGAAATTTCCCTAAATTTCCTGTCCTGTACACTTAACATTAAGGGCAGTTTCACACCAGAATCACACAGGAACGTGGTCCACATTCCTGCACAATTCCTCAATCTTCCTCTGCAGTGTGATTTTGGGTTACAAATCACACCAGAACACACAAAAAGTGTGCTACTTTCGAAATAAGTGCTGCATCAAATCACATGGTACTGTGGTACCATGCAATCTGGTGCCCGCAAATGCACTGCGTTTTTTTATCTATATTTGGGGTGCAGTTAACAAAGTATTGGCACCCCAACAACTTGATGCACGTTTGCGCACTGTCTCAGCATATGGTGAACTCCTTTTAGTGAAAAATGGCCTAATCTTGGGAGAACCTCCTCTAACATATTTTTCCCAGTAGGGGCTTAATGGTAGAGAACAAAAAACCAATGTGAACAAGAAATTCACAAGAAAAAAGCGGTTACATAAAGGACAATGCGATACTCAAACTTTCAACAACATATGTTTTTTTTTGTACTGTCATACATTGAGGTGATGGCTGTCAGCAGTCTTTACTCAATGTTTCACATTGCTATCTTGCTAATAAAAGCATATTTTGATTACAAGTTTGGGTATCGCATTGTCCTTTATGTAACCGCTTTTTTCTTGTGAATTTCTTTTTCACATTGGTTTTTTGTAGGCTTTTTTGGTTATTGGGCAATACTTTACACTTCTAGCGATACCTATTACCTTTGATGCCTCCATTTTTATGGTGCTTAATGGTAGAGGCCTCACCATTAAGCCCCTACTGGGTGAAACATGTTAGAGGGGGTTCTCCCATTGGTAGCAGACCAAGCTGAAGCCATTTTTTACTAAGAGGAGTTCACCACATGCCAAGGTAGTATGTGGACATGCATCATTTTGATCTCGGTGTGTCCGGTGAGCCGGTATTCAATCCGACCAGCACCTGCAAACATTGTGGCCGGTCAGCTGGGATAACAGATTGGGGAATTTGAGTGGAATCAATTTTATTTGGTTTTCTGGTTTACTAAGAAAATGTATTGTCATCCGCAGCAGATCGTAATGACAGTGCATTTTGAACGCGTATGGAATGGACCTTTCTCGCATTGAGTTCTGATGTGAACTGTCCCTAAGTGAGAGAATTTACAGTGTGTGGGAAATTGCCACGGGAACAAGTGTCCCCATGAGGAAATTTCCCTTTTATTCCTGTTTTGGTTCTCAGCTCAAAATGTTTGATTTCCCTCACTTTTATTCCCGGTGGATTTGCCCAGGACAGCTAGAAAGAGTGAATCTTCCTGACGGGGACACAGACAGCAATGAAATGCTGACTCTATCCGAATGGTTTACCTTTAGTTATACTTTAACTATTGTACTAAATTACTGTTTATTGGATTTTTTTATTGCATATTTTGTACTACACCATTTTTTTGTTAGTATGATTGCTAGTTTCTATACATGTGATTTAGGTGTTAATGCAAAATCTTTACACATGAAGAAAATAATGAATGACAGATAAACATGAGCATTTCCAGATATATAAAAAAAACCTTTCAGTTTAATATGAGTTTAATGAGCTTGTTTGGTAGGAGAAAGAGCAGTGTGCAAAGTGCAGTTAGCCATAGCCGGGGTGTATTTACCACAAGGCATACAAGGCATTTGCCTAGGGTGGCATTTTTTAGGGGGCTGCACTGCCCCCTGGAAGAAGGGACATATGTTGCATGGGAACCAGTTGGGACTGAGAGAGGATGCGGGCTGCTTTGATGATGTATGCAGAACCTGATTGTCATTCCTGGGGATGTTCAGAGCGGTGAAGGTGAGCGTCTTTCTCACTATCGCCAGGGGGGGGGGGGTGCTAGTGGAAGGCACTCTCGGGTGGGTGAAAGGGCTTGTGTTGGTCAGTGTCAGGCTCTCTTCGCTGGGGAGGGAGTCCGATTTTTGTGTTGCCTAGGGAAGCACAAATCCTAAATACACCACTGGCCATAGCCACCTATCAGAACACTTCTCTCACCAAGCTGGCCGCAGTTAGGGTCAGTTCACACTACACTTTCAGTTGCTTTCTAAAATGCACAGAAAGTAGGTTATATGGTTGTCAATGTTATAGTTCACATCAATGCTTGCAGTTCCAGTGCGTTCCAGTTACAGAAAAAAAAAAGTAGAACAGACTGCATTTTTCCTGCAGAGAACTGTACTGGAATGCGGTAAAATGCATAAAAAACTCACCAGAACGCACCAAAAACACACTGGAGCGCACACGACTCTATTTAAATTGAAGAAAAAGAGAGGGGGAAAAACTGAACTAGAAAGCATCAAAAACGCACGAGAACACTAAAAAACACATCAAAATCTCACTGGAACGTACCATAAATGCGTCAGAAATGCGCATGCAGAAAAGCATCTGGAACGCATCTGGACTGCATTTCTATAGTGTGAACCAACTCCTAATGTGAAGCTGATGGGTTGCTATGGGTGACAGCACTTTGCAGTTAGTTATGACTAAACCCATACAAAGTTACCTAAAGGGTGACATACAGGCAACAGAGACAGATGACAAAAGAAGGTGAAGGAGGAGGTGCTAACTGGGATGGTAATCGTTTCGCCATCATGGTGATTTTATCGTTAAAAAGTCCAGCTCAGATCACTCCAATGTGACAATAAAGCACTACCGAAATATTGTATATGTTTATATATTTAATTGCTAAAAGTTGGAGCTTTTCTTAGCAGGACAGAGCAAAGCGTGGTAACCGTAGCAACCAACCAGAATTCATTTTGTATTATTTCGGCAGTTCTAAACCACAAGGTGGAAGCTGATTGGTTGCTACGGATGATACACTGCGTATGCACTGAATGCACTACCTGACTATATAGGCTTTCCTAATTGTATATTGTATAGTTGAATAATTGTATGTTTTTGTTTTCAATAACTTTGATACAGTGTACATGCTATTGATTTGGGTCTGGCATGAACTATAAAGTCTTTGGTAAAACTTACTCGTCTTGTTCTCATTGGCTACTCTCTCTGGCTGCGGAATGTTCACGAACCACTAAGGAACTGCAAGTCTCAGCATGTCCTACCCACAGCCTGTGTCTGAGGGCTCATTCACATGGGCATATTTTCTGCAAGATCTTGCTGTCAGATCTAGAAGATCCTGCGTGAAATACTCGCCTAAAGTACATTTATACACATTTAAGTATGTTCATGTATAAAATTTGCAGATGTGCTCTACTTTTTTTTGCACGGTTACATTTTCATATGAATTCGCAGCTATGTGTATGGGCTCATTGATTATTACAGTGCTGCGTTCCAGGGGAGGACTGACAACTCATGGGGCCCCCGGGCAATAGGGGATCATGGGGCCCCTGTGTCCTTGCCCAAACTCAAAAAAGCCTATGAAAAAGGTACCAGGGGCATCTCATAGGGCCCCCTACTGACCCCGGGCCCTTGGGCCGTGCCCGAGTTTCCAAATGGTCAGTCCGCCCTTGCTGCATTCAGATGCAAACAAAACTATCTGCTGTACTCGTATGATTGCAGCATTTTTTTCTGCCCGCGAATGAGCTCCAATGGTGGCCACACATGCTTTGATTTTTTTTATCAGGTCTTCCTTGGATAGAATATAACTGGATACTAACATTTATAGGTAAAGTTGATCCAGGGAATATCCAATTGCCTCTCGGGGATCAGGAAGGAATTTTTCCCCTGCAGGAGCAAATTGGATCGTGCTTTGCTGGGTTTTTTTTGCCTTCCTCTGGATCAACTGTGGGTGTAGGATTAAAAATGTTTTTTGTTTTCTTATGATTGAACTGGATGGACTTTTGTCTTTTTTCAGCCAGACTAACTATGTAACTATGTAATGTGCAGTTCAATCAAAATGATCGAATTTACAAACAACTGAATAGCCATAACTTCCTTAATGATCGATTTATACCCAGTGGCGTCCCTAGAAAGATGCGGGGGGTGCGCGCCGCACCGGGTGACACCTACCGCGCAGGGTGACACAGGACCCGCTCCACGAAAAGGTAAGTTGTAAAGCAAGCCGACGAAACCCGCAGAATGGATCGGATCTGCGGATTGAGCATAATGGATTGGAGTCCGATCCATTATGCTCAATCCGCAGATCCGATCCATTCTGCCGGGATCGTTGGCAGGGGTGTCAGCAAGTGTTATCGCACCGGGTGACACCAACCCTAGGGACGCCCCTGTTTATTATACCCCGATCACACCGATCCGACTTTGAAATAGTGCGACTTTCAATGAAGTGATTTCAAATTCGGATGTGACTTGAGGTGTCTATGTAAGTCGCACCTGAAGTAGTGCATGCACTACTTTAGAAATCGGTGCCGACCCAACCAAGTCAGTATCGCACTGATATGACCAATTTAATTGTGGACAATAGGGTGCGACTTGCCATGCAATTTGCTACTCACATGGCATGGAAGATCACATTGCAAGTCGCAGCCGGTGTGATCGGGGTCTTAGGGTAGATTTGCACATACATCTAAATCTCCCTTTGGCCTCTGGAGCCTGATCTGTGTTCTAATCATTATAAGATAAATAGTGCAGCGCTTGATGTTATATGACTGTACCAGTATTGGAGATGGTACAATATCCCTTACTTAAATATCAGCAGATGTGGACCATATGCATTATATGTGACCAAACACACTATATGTGATCCTCCAATAAGTTGGAAACAGGAGGAGGAGAAGGAATGACATGAACTCCAACAATTTTCACTTCACAATACAAAACGCACAATATAAATGCACAATATAGTCCAATCATCAAAGAAACACAGATGAGTGTATCCCGATGAGATCTTTGTAATGCATGTAGTCCGGCAATGTGCAGAAGAAATGAATGAATTGCGCACTCACCGGAAGCACAATTTAAATGTGCGTTTGTGTCTCATACACCAAAGGTCACTCCGACTGTGGATGAAAGGAAACTCCAAAAGATGGTTCTATGATGAAAGATGACCCATCTGGGGATTCCTACTGGCATACAGGTTCCAAACAGGATCAGCTGGATATATCTCTGAGCTTTGGAGTAATCGCCTGGTGGTCCTGTATTTCCCGTTTAGAAAAAAATCCTTAAACACGGTTGCCATTAATCAAATATGTTTTTAAAAATAGAAATATATGAGTCAACCATATGCAACATGTGCACATCAACAATGCAGTCAGGTTGTCTTGTTGTCTGTGTCCCATTGGTGAGATGTTCCTTTACATCCTGTCTTCAGCTGACATGGCCTCTGAAGTCCCCAAGAAATAATTTCAGTGTGTGATTCCAGCAGTCAGTGTGTGATTCCAGCGTGTGATATGTGATTAAAAATATTTCTATTTTTAAAAACATATTTGATTAATGGCAACCGTGTTTAAGGATTTTTTTCTAAACGGGAAATACAGGACCACCAGGCGATTACTCCAAAGCTCAGAGATATATCCAGCTGATCCTGTTTGGAACCTGTATGCCAGTAGGAATCCCCAGATGGGTCATCTTTCATCATAGAACCATCTTTTGGAGTTTCCTTTCATCCACAGTCGGAGTGACCTTTGGTGTATGAGACACAAACGCACATTTAAATTGTGCTTCCGGTGAGTGCGCAATTCATTCATTTCTTCTGCACATTGCCGGACTACATGCATTACAAAGATCTCATCGGGATACACTCATCTGTGTTTCTTTGATGATTGGACTATATTGTGCATTTATATTGTGCGTTTTGTATTGTGAAGTGAAAATTGTTGGAGTTCATGTCATTCCTTCTCCTCCTCCTGTTTCCAACTTATTGGAGGATCACATATAGTGTGTTTGGTCACATATAATGCATATGGTCCACATCTGCTGATATTTAAGTAAGGGATATTGTACCATCTCCAATACTGGTACAGTCATATAACATCAAGCGCTGCACTATTTATCTTATATTGTTTATTTGAAGGTTGATGGTTTTCCTTTTTAGTGTATCAGCTGCTGTGTCGGTTAGCGCTCACTGAATCCCTCATTACCATGTGTTCTAATCATGACAAGTGGTGAGGAAGTGATGTGATGCCTCCTCACGTCCTGTTTTAACCCCATTTTTGATAATTGCGTCGCAACCGCGTGCACTGCACAGGGTGTTTGCAGCGCTTCCCCACTTGGTAGACTGTAGTGCTACATTTTGGGTAAACATTGCCCAGGAATGAAACCTTGTGGCCGCAGCATGTAAACACCCCTGACAGCTGCCTATTGCAGCATGTAAACACCCCTGTCTGCTGCCTATTGCAGTCTAAGGCCTCGTACTCATGAACTCCCCTAGAAGTCAAACTCTCCTGGCAGCAGAAAATCGCTAAACGCAGCAAAAATGCATGTAAATGTGCTACTCCGTTTAGCCATGTTTAACGCTTGGACAATTATTCATTTGATTAGCCAGAGTATTTTCCATTGACATGAATAAACGTCCAAGCAAGCGACATGGCTAGCGTTTAGAAGCATTTAGACACATTTACACGTGTTTTTGCCACGTTTAGTCTTTTTGGTAAAAAATGTCCTCTCTTGAACACGTTTCTTCTGCTTTCAGGGGAGGAATGTTTAACTGCCCCTAAACCCTGCTGCCCCTAAACTCTGCTACATGGACACATAGACTTTTATTGAGTTGAATTCAGGGGCTTTGGCAAGAAAAATGTCAAAAGCTCCTAAACTCCTGTTTAGGAGTAGCTGTGTACCTGAGGCTTAAGGAGGGGGGGGGGGTTGGTGGGCAGCATAAATGTGGCTCAATTGTGCATTTTTGCCACCCCCCAACCTCAGGTCTAAACAAAGCCTAAGGCCAGGTTCCCATATGTGGGGCTATGTGGGCCGCGATTTGCGCGAGCACGAGAGCCCATTCATTTGAATGGACTCCTGTGCCCCGGGACACGCAGGGAAGAACTCCATGCACTTCTTCGGAATTGCAGCCCGCACGGGAACTGAGTTTCCCAGTACAGTTGCGATTTCCAGTGCGGGCGGAGTGCCATTAGAATTAATGGCAACTGCCTGCTCGTTATGCATTCCTCTGTGTGGGTGGTGCGGCTGCAGGTATTTTTGTGGGTCCCGCAGTGGCACTGCCTGCACTGATGTGAACCAAGCCTTAGTCTAGGTTTACACCTAAGTGTTTCCGCAGCATTTTGCGTTTTGCAGAAATGCACAGCATTCAATTTAACATGATTTCCTATAGGACATGTTCACATCTCTGTTTTCACCCGGTGCGTTTTTTGGAAAGGGTCAGGGACTTTTTAAAATGTAAAGTTGCATTTTTGGTTCTAAAGACTTCAGTGGAGATGCTGCAGAAAAGCATGTATTGCGTTTTTGCTGTGGTTTAATCTGCCTAGCAACAAGAAGAAAAAACGCAAAATGCATCAAAAACAAGGCAAAAATGCATGTGCAAAAACGCAAAACGCACCACAAAACACACTGCAGGAACAGATCAAACGCCAACTGCATAGGTGTGAACCTAGCCTAAGACTCAGTTTCAGTTGGATTAAATTGGCCAAGGCGTTACTTGGAGTCAATCGGTCAAGGTGGAATATTATTGGTCAGTTTGCATCAGTTGGCAGCATTGTGATACTTTGTTGATGAATACAATTGTATTTCAACTATACAGATTTTGAGACATTACACGGTGGAAACAGAGATGTGATTGATAACTTATGATCTTGGGTTAGGATCGTATCTTAGCTATCCACCAAAATCCACTTTCCACGTGTGTATTTCGATTGAATAGGTTGTTGATTATAGATCGTTTATTTCTATCGGAAGAGATTTATCAGGAAAGAAATCAATTATTTATGGAAGTATGAATGATCACTGTTAGGGCCCATCAACAGCAGTAGGCAGGGGCGGACTGACCATTTGGAAACTCGGGCACTGCTCGGGGGCCCGTGGTTAGTAGGGGGCCCCATGAGATGCCCCTGGTACCTTTTTCATAGGGCAAGGACACAGGGGCCCCATGATCCCCTATTGCCTGGGGGCCCCATGAGTTGTCAGTCCGCCCCTGGCAGTGGGTCTGCATTGTGCTGTGTATCATGTTCACCCATTGGTGTGCCTTGTGTAGGGCAGTGCAATGTGTTCTCATAATGCATCGCATTGTTTACCAGTTTCTTTTTTTTAACTTTATTGTCCCAGAATGCCATTTTGTTCATTTCTATGCATAGCAGTGCATTGTGATATGGTTTCGTGTGTGGAAACATGCTGCACTGCGGTAAAATTCAACCTTTCCTACTTATTTTTAGAGCATACCAACCAAGCAATGGTATGAACTGAAATGGAAGCACATATGGTAACATTGTCTTATCTAGTTGTTGGGCAGTACAGTCCAATGGAGCTGCTGTGAACAATGAAACCTTTAGACTTGCAGGTTGAGGGGGGGTAAAAACATGCAGCACTTTTACCTCCCAGGCTGCAAAGACAGGGAACAGCACTTTGCTTTACGGCTACAGTAAAAAAGAGCCCCCTATTGCCTTCACTGGTTCACCATCAAATGTGATGTATTCATGTAAATAGGGCTGCTCTACATGTGGTTGTGGTGCGGCATTTACAGGGTTAAAATGCCTGTAAACCACCTCTGAAAAGTGATCCAATCGCTGATTGCTTTTCAGAGATGTAGCCATCACTAGGGTAAACGCAGCCAAACAGAAACATAAGCTGTAGCTACTGACCTCCTTGACATGCTAGCCAACTGGCTGTCTCAGGATTTAAAGTGTTACTAAACCCAGGGCCCTGCATTCACTATATCTGGTCTCCCACAGCACACAGAACATGCAATTATTTTAGTAAATACAGTCTGCTAAATACCTTTTCTCATCTGCAGTGTATAGCAGTCTTGTGACTTCTATCAGTGTCCAGCTGAGCACTGGTTAATCTTGTAGGAGGAATTTTCATTCTGTTCTGATTGTCCTATGAGGCGGCATAACCCCTGATCCTCTGCCTGGACAGTGCTGATTGGCCCTGTGCTCATCACATGCACTCTCCCAAAGAAAAAAAACTCTCTAGCAATACACACTAAACTGAGAATGTGCAGAGTACCTCCTAGGGCTCTGTACTACCAGCAGATTAATTGGGGACCATAGAAAAGGGAAGGATCAGAGAAGACAGGATCAAACAGCCTTTTTAAATAATGCGGATGATTCCATGTCCATGTGCGGAGTGAATGTGAATGGGAGTGATTTTATCATTATTAATCAGCTGCTGAACCTGTAGGGCTCTAATGAAGAAAGTGGCAGGGTCTGCATCTTTAGACGTAATTTCTGTTTGAGAGTATCTCACCAAAAATGACATTTTTGTTGTAGGGGATGCCCAAAATCTGACTTCTGGGAAAATCAGTGAGCCAATCACACAAGCAGGAAATGACACTTCTGGGGGGCGTTCTGTACACCGTCTTTGTACAGAACTCCTCCAGGTTGTCATATTCCATTGCATTTTACAGAAAATTACAGTGCTGCAGATTGAAAAGGAAAGGTCGTTTTTCTCTTTTCAATATGTTTTTTTGTTTTTTTTTGTTTTAAAGAGCGATACAAATACATTTCACATCGATGCCCAAAAGCTGAGCTGCCCCACAAAAATGACCATAACCAGGTGACACAGTCCACGATTGGTTAATTTAACAGTGAAAGAGATAGCAGCCATAAGGCTGATACTATTGATTGACCTGGTTGACAGACATCTGTCCGGTAATGGAAACTTAGGTTCTGTTAGAAAGAGAAATAGGAAGAGGGAAAAGGAGGAGCGGAGAAGAAGGAGAGGAGTGGGAGGAAAGGTGTGACACAGGGAGTGTCCAGCCCACTAGGAGGCCACTTTTGCTGCTGTCAGGCTTGCCAAGGAAATCATTGGATGTCGGTATGTGAGCTATAGCCTCCAGATTTTAGGAAATTTTGTATGAGTAAGAATACTAGTCAATAATAAAAATGCCATCCAGGAGAGTTTTGATTTCTGAAAAAGGGGTGAATTGCTTCTTCCACACTTTAACGATTGTGAGTTTAGAAGCTAGCAGAACAAAGTGGACCAACTGGAATTGGCATTTAGTAATGTTCAGGGGTTAAAATGCAGGAGGGCCAGCCAAGTATCTTTAGTAATTGGCGTTCCAAGTAGCGAACGCAACAGCAAGAAGACCCTGGACCACAAGCAGCCCGGCATAGGGCAGGTCCACCAAATATGAAGGACATCACCATGGACCTGGCATCCTCGGAAGCAGAAAGGTCATTTTTAAAAACATTCAATTACAATATGACTTGAGTAGTAATTGTATATGTGATATTATTCTTTTTTTTATCTGCTCATTTTATTTCCACGAAAGTGGAGTTACTCTTTAAGTGTTGCCTGTTTTTTATCATTCAGTAAAATACTTGGGAAATCCTTAATATCTCAGTGGTGCATTAACATTAGGCCACATGTTAACGTGTGTTGCATTAAGGAGGACTAATTATATGAATGGGTTTCCTAATGTATTGAAAGGCCCCAAAAAGTTGCTAGAACTATTTTTGATAACACAATGCAGAGCTGTGGTGTGCTTCTTTGTAGGTGGGAAAGGTTCACTGAGCTGCCTTCAGGATCAATAGCACCACAGCATACCAACACATGTATTGTGCATTTTCGTGTGTTCTTGTAATACACATGTTATTGCAACACAACTGTGTGAATCTGGCTTTAAACTTCTTAACATAAAATATACCATATTTTTCACTCCATAAGACGCACCTAGATTTTAGAGGAGGAAAACAAAAAAAAATATTCTGAACCAATGGACTGCAGACATAGTACAGGAGATGACCAGAGACTGCGGACATAGTACAGGAGATGACCAGAGACTGCGGACACAGTACAGGAGATGACCAGAGACTGCAGACATAGTACAGGAGATTACCAGAATCTGCGGATGTACTACAGGAGATGATCAGAGACTGCGGTCATAGTACAGGAGATGATCAGAGACTGCAGACATAGTATAGGAGATGACCATAGACTGTGGACATACTATAGTACAGTAAATGACCAGAGATTGCGGATGTATTACAGGAGATGACCAGAGACTGCGGACACAGTACAGGAGATGACCAGAGACTGCGGACATAGTACAGGAGATGACCAGAGACTGCGGACACAGTACAGGAGATGACCAGAGACTGCGGACGTAGTACAGGAGATGACCAGAGACTACAGACACAGTACAGGAGATGACCAGAGACTGCGGACACAGTACAGGAGATGACCAGAGACTGCAGACATAGTACAGGAGATTACCAGAATCTGCGGATGTACTACAGGAGATGATCAGAGACTGCGGACATAGTACAGGAGATGATCAGAGACTGCAGACATAGTACAGGAGATTACCAGAATCTGCGGATGTATTACAGGAGATGACCAGAGACTGCAGACATAGTACAGGAGATGACCAGAGACTGCGGACATAGTACAGGAGAAGATGACCAGAGACTGCGGACATAGTACAGGAGATGACCAGAGACTGCGGGCACAGTACAGGAGATGACCAGAGACTGCACACATAGTATAGGAGATGACCAGGGACTGCGGACATAGTACAGGAGATGACCAGAGACAGCGGACATAGTACAGGAGATGACTAGAGACTGCAGATATAGTACAGGAGATGACCAGAGACTGCAAACATAGTATAGGAGATGACCAGAGACTGCAGACATGCTACAGGAGATGACCAGAGACTGCGGACACGCTACAGGAGATGACCAGAGACTGCAGACATACTACAGGAGATGACCAGAGACTGCAGACATAGTGCAGGAGATGACCAGAGATTGCGGACAAAGTACAGGAGATGACCAGAGACTGCAGACACAGTACAGGAGATGACCAGAGACTGCGGACATAGTACAGGAGATGACCAGAGACTGCGGACATAGTACAGGAGATGACCAGAGACTATAGGAGATGACCAGAGACTGCAGACCTTTGTGGAGTGGGGTACCCGAATTTGACAGGTACCTGCTCCCACTTCCGCGGAGTTGTTCTCCCTCCCATAGTCTTGTGGAACTTGTGACAGGTCCCAGAAGACTACGGGGCCATTCACAAAGCACAGCGCTTCTCGCCCAGCTGTGAAGCTGCAAGCTGTCACAGCCGGGTGCGCACACTGTCACAGCCGGGTGATAAATTGTTGATTGATTTTCCTAATGATTTTTTCAATCACACAAGCAGGAGATGACCGATGGTGTAGAGTACTCCTCCAGGTTACCATATTGCATTGAATTTTACAGAAAAGGTCACAGGCTGCAGATCAAAAAGGAAAGGTAATATTTTCTTGACATTAAAGTGGTAGTAAAGTCATTGAAAACAAAACAAAACAAAACAAAAAGTGTCCCCCTGCAAAACAAAGGCGTAATGTGCTAGTATACATCACATACTAGCACATTATGAAGGACTTACCTTAACCCCTTGACGCCGATGTACCACAAATATGCGGCCTCAAAGAACTGGGCTTTTTTCCGTGGGGCCACATATCTGCGTATCTGTCTATGTGCTTGGAGCACGCCGCACAGCGTGTTCCCAGCACAAAGATCAGGCTGTCACTAAGAGCCCCGGGTCCCGGTCTAACGATCGGGACCCAGGACTCCCGTTTCCGGGTCACATGATTGTCGTGATAGCCTCTGATTGGCTATCACAGTGGTCAGTCACTGTACAGCCCAACCCCCTTGTTTTTTTTTTCTCTCTATGAATGCAGGAGAGAGATATATTGTACCTCTCTAACTCCTGGCATAGATGGAAAAAATATGTTAAAAAAAAAAGATAAATAAATATTAAAAAAATAAAAATATAAAAAATTAAGAAAAAATACCTAGATCAAGGTTTGATCTAGTTCAGTGCCAGGGTAAGTGTTTGGGTCAAGGTCACGGTCAAAGGTCAGGATTTAAAAAAAAAATTGGTATCAGTGTCAGTTAGTGTCAGTGTGTTTTAGGTAAAAAAGACAAAAACAAAATGTGCACTATTGTTTCTGGGCTGTACTACGGGTACAAACAACAAATAACATACACATAAACGGTATCGCTGCGATTGTCAAGAGCTGGAGAATGAATTTTGGGTTGTTCTTTGGTGATAGGTTATGGTAGTAACAAGAAACACACAACTAAATTAAAAAAATGATTTTTTTTTTTTACTATTTTGGGCCAGTTTTCCTTTGATAATAAATAAAAGATCAGTATACATCCATTACCAGTTACCACCAAATGAAAGCCCAATTTATCGTGAAAGAAACAAGGTATAATTCACCTGGATGTACAAAGTAGTTGTGATGATATGTACGGTTTTACTAACACATGTCAACGTTACAAAATTGTGCTTAGGCATTTAGATTTGTTTTACCCTTAGGCGTGAAGGGGTTAAAATGAAGCCCTCCAGCTGTGCTCTGTCACCACTACAGAAGCTTCCATCTTCACCCGGTCTTCCTTCCAGGTTCATGGGCTGCGGCTGCTTCTATGGACTAGCCGCGATGACGTCACTCATGTGCATGAGAGTGGGAGTCTCAGCCGCGGCACACAGCTCTGCAGGAACGGCACAGGTATGCCGTTCCTTCAGAGTGCATGCACCGATGACGTCACTGGCTGCTGCTCGATACAATATCTCATAAATGGTGCACGTTTCGAAGATGTTCATTTTACCTACAGGTAAGTTTTATTATGAGCTGACCTGTAGGTACAAATAAACAAGAGTTTACTAGCACTTTAAATTACAACATGGCTTGTGCAGGAATTGTATATGATAGATTTATTTTTTTAATTTGCTATATTTTATCCCCACAAAAGTGGAGTGACCCTTTAAATGTGGCTCACAAAGTTCGATTGCTCAGATAAACACTCTGTGAATCGCATGCACAGGGTTAACACTGACACAGGTGTACAGAATGCACTCTGCTATTAGAGCTCTTTTATGTACAGTATTCTCATAGGAGATGATAAAACACTAACAGACTGAGTAATGTAACACTCAATGAATCGTCATCTGGAAAACATCATGCACAAGGCATATAATAGATCTGTACTGTATGTTCCTGATTTCAATGAAAATTAAATAAACTACACGTTTCTTATTACTATGTTTTGATTATTTTCTAATAAAAAGCCTTTTTTTGGTCTCTTAATGGTTTGTCATGTTGATGACATGTTTTTCAGCAGAAACACAATGTACAAAATCCCAGCTGGCTTGATGATTGCCACTGCGGGTTGAAGTGGCCAGGAAGCCCTCAATCGCTGTCAGGAGTGTGGCATTTTTGAAAGAACATTCTTTGATCCGACAGGAAGCACTCTCATGTGGCCAGGATGGGTCAAGCAGGCAGTTTTATGGCCGTGTCACAAAAAAAGACTAGAGAAATATGAAGCCATCATCACTAGTTGTCTGGCTATCTGGTTGCAGCACTGTTCAAGCACATAGAAAAGATAGTCACAATAAAGTCAGAATTGCTGATTACATCATTAATACTCAAGCTATTGGATAAGCGTAGCAGGCAGACAACTGGCATTTTTAGAAGTAGGCAGCCTCCCTAATTTCCTTAGTATGCCTTTTACGCCTTAGTACAGCCAAAACCTTTAGAACCATCACCATAATTTTTTTGTTTTAGTGCCATTTCCATGGCCATTGAGATTTCCCCTCACTTGCTGTGTGGTCACCAGGGGCGGACTGAACATTTGGAAACTCGGGCACTGCCTGAGGGCCCGGGGTCAGTAGGGGGCCCCATGAGATGCCCCTGGTACCTTTTTCATAGGCTTTTTTGAGTTTGGGCAAGGCCACAGGGGCCCCATGATCCCCTATTGCCCGGGGGCCCCATGAGTTGTCAGTCCACCCCTGATGGTCACCAACCCAAGAAGTGAACAGAATCCTTCAATGGAGGCAAAGATTGTAATAAAACATATTTTTTTTTATTGTAAAGCTGGGAAGTCTATGTTCCAATTGGGGAGATCTCACTTCTTGTGCAGCATGAGCGTGTTCAGATCAATGTATTACAGTAGTGTGTGTTTTTACCATGCATTACCACAATGAGCGTACTATAGTGTTGCGCTGGCATTTTTTATGAATGGCTCCTTAATAGTGGGTAACACATCTGCACTGTAGCTCAACATATTAGGCACATGTTCTTTTTTGGCTACATTGCAATGCATGTGAAGCTGCTTTAAAACTACATATTTTAATTAATTTATGCCCCGCTAAAGTGTGAATGGACACTAAGTGAGGTGAAATTGCTGATCCCTATCTCACTACTGTCTCCTGTAGCAGGAGTAGCCATGGGTTGTGTGTAGACTAGTCTTTTTCAACCTTTTTACCCCTGAGGAATGCTTATAATACAATCATAGGTGATAATGCGTGAGCTGAATATACAGTAATATTCTGCATTAAGGCATCATCCCAATTGCATTTCTATCTAACCATCCAAGCAGCCAAGAGGAGTCGAACAGTTAAGAACAGTCAGACCTTTGGTGTGGGTGATACCTCCAGCTTTGACTACCCTTCTCTTTTGTCTGAGAACCAGCTGAATGAATATACATAAGGGTTTCAGAATATAAGGATATGAAAATTTGATCTTCCGACTGATTCAGGAGATGAAGGGAATCACATAATTCTCAGGATTTTGTGCCTCTGGCCACCTATATTTGATATGTGTTTCTTCCATACCAGCATGCCATCCTCTTCATGTATACTCAAGCGTGGATCCTGAAGAAGCAAGCCTTTGCGAAACGTGTTGATCCTATACTCTGTTATAATGCTATTGTATAACATGTGTCATGTAACATGGGTCATAAGGTTATGTTTTTAATATGAATATGGCATTTTAATCTTATTTTGTAATATAACTGATTTTGGTTTTACATACAGTTGTATTTTGTAATCCCACAAATCTGGCAAGTAATCCCTCAGGTCTTACTTTTTTGATCTGGGGTTTCATTCCTTTCATTTTTGGAGGGTCTGTACCCCAGATCTTTGGTTAGATAGAACTCTTATAATAATGTTCATGTCTTGGGGAATCCCTGCTAAAACCAGTTCATTTGTTGCCCATACGAAGAACACCCCATACAGGGTTGCTAAGAATGTGAATCTTACAGACAGCCAAAAAAATCATTGATGTTGTGCTACTGGCCCTGCCAAGTGGCATTGACCCTTGAACAATGCAGGCACCATCAAATAGGAATGTCAGTAAGATACAGCTCAAGGAACATATATAAGAGAGGGACAGACATTTGGTCAGTTGGCTCTGAGGAAGAGGCAAGTCCTCAAAACGCATTAGCCTGTTGGAGGTGCAGAGTTCCCATTACGGACAGATACATACTGCGGATTGGACAGAGCTGTTCCTTCACGATGTGCCTTTGACTGTATTGCCATTTTGTGAGTACAATACCTACTTTTAACATATAATAAACATATTTTTTAAGTTAATGCACTAGGCTGGTGTACCCTCTGTTTGTTTTTCTCTATCCAGCTCAAAGGAAGCCCTAGTAACCCCTAAAGGAACCATGGTTTAGAATGTCTGGTATAGAGGAATCAGGAAATAAACATGGAAATGTCAGATACTAGGAGATACTAGCAGAGGCCAGAGATTTCCAGAAGGATATGGACAGAGAACATCTGAGACACATGTCCTCTCCATGAGAGAGCTGTTGCTGAACCCAGACCAAAATGCAGGGATTACTAGGCAAGTTCTCTTATGTTTAACAGTTTATTATTGTTTCCCCTAGCTTCTGGGTGTATATATGCATATACACTATATTGCCAAAGATATTGGGATGCCTGCCTTTACACACACATGAACTTTAATGGCATCCCAGTCTTAGTCCGTAGGGTTCAATATTGAGTTGGCCCACCCTTTGCAATTATAACAGCTTCAACTCTTCTGGGAAGGCTGTCCACAAGGTTTAGAATTGTGTCCATGGGAATGTTTGACCATTCTTCCAGAAGCGCATTTATGAGGTCAGGCACTGATGTCTCACAAAGTTGGGAGCATGATATTGTCCAAAATGTTTTGGTATGCTGATGCTTTAAGAGTTCTCTTCACTGGAACTAAGGGGCCAAGCCCAACCCCTGAGAAGCAACTCCACACTATATTCCCCCCTCCACCGAACTTTACACTTGGCACAGTGCAGTCAGGCAAGTACCGTTCTCCTGGCAACTGCTAAACCCAGACACATCCATCAGATTGCCAGACAGAAAAGAGTGATTCGTCACTCCAGAGAACACATCTTTACTGCTCTAGAGTCCAGTGGTGGCGTGCTTTACACCACTGCATTCAATGCTTTGCATTGCACTTGGTGATGTAAAACTGGATGCAGCTGCTCGGTCATGGAAACCCATTCTATGAAGCTCTCTATCAGCTGTTGTTGTGCTACTCTGAAGGCCACATAAGGTTTGGAGGTCTTTAGCTGTTTACTCTGCAGACAATTGGTGACTTCTGCACACTGTGCACTTCAGCATGTGCTGACCCCGCTCTGTCATTTATGTGGCCTACCACTTGGTGGCTGAGTTGCTGTTGTTCCCAGTTGCTTCCACTTTGTTATAATACCACTAACAGTTGACTGTGGAATATTTAGTAGCAAGGAAATTTCACAAATGGAATTATTGCACAGGTGGCAACCTATCACGGTACCACGCTTGTATTCAATGAGCTTCTGAGCGCTACTCATTCTTTCACAAATGTTTGTAGAAGCAGTCTGCATGCCTAGGTGCTTGATTTTATACACCTGTCTCTATGGAGGTGATAGGAACACCTGAATCCAATGATTTGGAGGGGTGTCCCAATACTTTTGGCAATATAGTGTATCTAAAGACTGATGACAGAAGCATATCTGTCCTATTGGTATTATCTCACATGTACAGTGCCAGATAACTAAGTCTGTATGCAGTGGTCACCTTCCAATATACTAATAGGTGAACCTGTTTATTGCAATAGGGTTTATATGTAGCTCTTGTTATTTTAGTTAATCATAGTTCTTCTGGTCTCGGATTCTATAGCTAGTTTTAGCTCAAGGCTAAACAACCAGCACAGGCTAGAACCAGATTAGGCATCTGTTAGTTAGAGGCCTGGTTGCTTGATAAATTAGATGTGACTAGGGACTAAGCACAGAGTAGATAGGCTGACTCTGTGTTCCAGTACCACGCCACTGTTTCCGGTAATGAATAGCTACATTTCAGGCTGGTTGGACAACAGCTGCAGGGTTTCTTCATTACCGCAGCTCTTTACTTCAGGTCTCAGACACCAAGTCGGACGCCGCATCGTAGTCATCCTCAGGGGCCCATGCAACTAGACTTTAGTGCAACATTCATCTGGAGGTATCTCTGTTACTAACTACTGTATAAATACTTGGGTGCACAATTCCACCAGAATTCTTGTTGACTCCTTTGCTGACAATACCTGTTTGTATATTGGATGTATGTTCTGTTATTAATCTTTTCTTATATAAAGCTTGTATTATTTCCATACTGGTGTACATCTGTATGTTTATGGTTAATGCTATATAGTGGCTGCAATAATTCTTCTGCTTTCACTTCTAACTTTGAATAGATTACTGGAAATTTTCCAGAAAGGGAATCCAGTCTGTTCACAGAGGTCCTGTTCTGGGTGGTGGGTGGAGGCACTGCCAATTTTATTATCAAACCTACTCATCCACTTAGCAAAAGTTCTGGTTCTCTTTAGCTACAGGTTTAGTGGAATATCCTGTTTTGGGAGGACCATTTCTCATTACCACCCCCCACGCCCAAAAAAGGGCTACAGTATTTATCTGCTTCTTTTATGAGGTGGACTTTAGAGTCCTCATAAGAAGCTAGTGAGAGGGTCTCCTTAATAGAGAGGCTTATTCCCTAACAACAAATACCCTTCTTACATTGCTCTTAGCTGCACTGAAAAATAAAGTTTCATTGGTTTAATTGGTTGTCCCACTGACACCGATGCAAAATGGACTATTATTTCAAGCCACACTGTGGCACTCAGGTACAGTACAGTGTTTAGAATGAAGCATAAAACGTACAGCAGAGCATACAGAATGGGGCTTTGTTGGAGAGGGGATGTACATCACAGGGTAAAGAATGAGGTGGGAGAAATATAAATTGTACAGAACAGCGCAGAGAATAGGTCAGCATGGACAAGGATCTGGATGGGACCAGGTGGCACAGTTTATCTACAGAGGCTCCCATAGGGGATGTTCCACCACTGGTGCTAGGACATGGACACTGCAGTTGTCTTCACAGCCCTGATCCCAGGACACAGCACACTAAAAAGTGGGAATGTCCTTGAAACTCTGGGACATTTAGTAAGTATGGCATCCTAATGTGGAAGGCAATAGGAAAAGCTGTGATTGTGTTACCCATACAGTGTGTGGGAGAACTTCCTCTGTATCACCGGTGAGAATAGCTTTTACATAATGCTGCTACTACACTGATTACAGGACTGTCTAACAATCTAAATAAAGGCTAATAAACATGCAACAGCAATTTGAAATAAACATGGGCGATTCAATCAGAGCGTACTATAAAAATATAATTAGAAGGTTTTGTTCTTTCACAAAAGTTTTATTGAGCTTTGAAAAATATAGGTACAAATAGGACATGTCTGAGTGATACAAAATATTGAGTGTAATTCGACATATGTATTACAAGATGACACATTTCCATCCATGACAATACACCAATATAAAGTAAGATAGGCCAATTACTAGCTAACTGGTCTTAAGTATCAAACAGTTCAAAAATGAAATAAGGAGTGGGATATAGAGTTAAGATGACGGTCAGGTGTAGAAAACATAACTGGTTAGAGGGGAGAATGACATCAGTCATCCGTGGGATGAATTTGTTGGAGTTATAGGGAAGAGGAGAAGCGTAAAAAGGCCTCATGCACACAGGACGTTTTGCCAACTCTCCAAGAAAGCCTTTCCTCCTGGCAGCACCGTTTTGGCAGAAAAAAGCTTAACAATTGTAAAAGTTTGCAATGCATTTAGGCGCATTTAGAAGTGTTAAGCTCTTGGGCATTAACTAATTTCAATGGCCAGAATAATAATTTATTCTGGCCAATGAAATGAATTAACACTCAAGTACTAAACACAGCTAGCACTTAGGCGCATTTAGACATATTTAGGCACATTTACAGGTGCAAAGTGTTTTTTTTTTACCAAAATGCCACAACTCTTGGACGCAAAAGTTTCTGCCTCTAAACTTTCTGTGACAGAGCGTAGGCAGGACACACAAAGAAGATGGTAAACACACAAAGCTTTATTAAACTATGGAAGGCACTCACTCAGGGGAGGAAGGTAGCGTCAAGGTACCAAAAAGGGGAAGAGAGGGGAGAAGCCCAAAATAATTGTAATCCGGCCCACTTCAGGTAGCGATGGCCCAAGCAATCAGGGGGGCAGTCCAGGTAGCTAATCCGGGCACGCAATGGGGCAGTTCAGGTAAGGGTAATTCGTGCACACAATAAGGACAGTTCAGGCAAGGGTAATCTGGGCATACAATAGGGGCAGTCCAGGGCACTCCGCAACATGCGGCTTCTAGGGACACTCACGGTAAGCGGCTTGCAGAAACTCAGCAGGAGGTGGCTTCTAGGGACACTCACGGTAGCAGGCACACGAGGACTCAGCTGGACCCTGGCTGTGGGGTCTGACCTCAGCACAGCCCTCACACAGCTCTCTAGGGACAACAACAGGCTCACGGGGACTCAGCGGGATCTTGGCTGTGGGGTCTGACCTCAGCACAGCCCTCACACAGCTCTCTAGGGACAACGGCAGGCTCACAGGGACTCAACAGGATCTTGGCTGTGGAATCTGACCTCAGCACAGCCCTCACACAGCTCTCTAGGGACAACAGCAGGCTCATGGGGACTCAGCGGGGTCTTGGCTGTGGGGTCTGACCTCAGCACAGCCCTCACACAGCTCTCTAGGGACAACAGCAGGCTCACGGACAGTCCAGGCAGGAAAAAGTAAGGGGGGGGGAGTCCATGGACAGTCCAGGCAGGAGAAACGGGGGAATGGACACTTGCAGTTCTGGCAGGGGTTCTTCTGGCTCCCAGTGGCCGGCAACAGGCAACGACAACCCTCAGTACATGGCAGGTAATCCACACAGCAGTTAGTTCTGGCACACAGCAGCAACGGGTAATCCTGGCCCCAGAGTATTAGGCAGAGTATTAGCCGGTAATAGTCCTGATCCAAAGTATTATGCAGAGCGGCAGCGGGTACTCCCGACCCAGAGTATTAGGCAGAGTGGCAGCGGGTAATAGTCCTGACCCAGTGTAGTATGCAGAGCGGCAGCGGGTACTCCCGACCCAGTGGATTAGGCAGAGTGGCAGTGGGTACCAGCTGTGGGGGTCTGGCCCCAGCACCCTGTCCTGAGCGGGGGACGAACAGGCAGCTCGGGTCCTGCTCCAGTCTTTTTAAGCCTGAGCAGGACGCTTCCCGGTTGCCCCAGCAACGGCCGGCCCAGCATCGGGGCAACGAGGCACGCCCCCTCACTCGGGCCACGCTCAGGAAACGCGGCCTTTGTCTCCAGCGGGCATAGAGCGCGGGAAGCCTAGTGCCCCCGGGGGGACGCGCTGAGACACCTTGGTGGCCTGCGCTGGGGATTCTTGGTGGGGGGGCCTGAGAGGTGCTAACCGCACCACAGGGGGTGTTTCTTCCCATCCTGCACAGCCCTTTGATGTAACCTGGCAGGACGCGAGGAATCTGCAAGGGGGGAGGGAGGGGTGACGAGATACGGCAGAGGGACAGCAGGCAAAAGGGGGTGGGGGAGGCACGGGCACTCTGTGTCACTTTCCTAAAAGCCTATGCTTGCATGGACACATAGGGATTGATTTACTAAAGGTAAGTAGACTGTGCACTCTGCAAGAGCAGTTGTTTCAGAGCTTAGTAATAGAGCACAAGCTCTGCTGGCTTCTATCATCCAATCATGTGCAAGCAAAAATGCTGTTTTTTTGTTTTCCTTGCAAGTGATTGGGTATTCTTTTGTAAAGTGACGCTTCGCCTCATTTACTAAGCTCTGGATCAACTGCACTTACAGAGTGAAATTGCACTTGCACTTTAAAAAAAAATGCAAACGCAATGAAAGATGTATGTGAGAAGGGACAATTCAATGCAAAAGCATGAAAATACTTTGTAGTACTACTGTAAAGCCTCATTTTTCTTTTGTAGAATTACATACATTATTTGCCAGTTGAGCAGAGAACAATAACAGTTTAAGAAAAGTACAGAAACACAACAATAGTATAGCCTCCAGCATGCTCTGTGCTGCTTCCCTGAACTTCTAGTAGGGGAACATTCAATTATAACTTCATACAGAGACCAACAATCCCCCCTCCTCAGGACTACATGTCCAATGATCCAAGCACCAGCATGCATGTGCTTCCAGTCAAGTTGTACACTAGTGAGCATACAGCCTCTTTCCTAGTGATGCAAAGGGTGGCTCCATAGGACTTAATCTTCTTTGCTACAGGCAGATAGAGTCAGAATCTTGTCAGTCATTAAAGCTAATTCCCCCCCATGAAAAGGTACATGCAGCAATACTTGTTAAATAGGAAACACAATGCACATACTTGGGAACTTTCCAAAATTAGTGTGCCTGCTATCGGCCATGGCGAGGGGTGGAGCAGGGGGAGGGGCTAATAGTGGCACACCAGACAGACATGGGATTCATAGTTTAATATTGGCACACAAAGGGGCATATTGAAAAAATGTGCAGAGGTATGCATCCTGTAAAACTGCATTACATTTGTTCTTACAAATGAGGCAAAAACAAATGATAAGCTTTGATTAGACTTTTTTTCTCTCCAGGGCAACAGTTATCCTTCAAACACAATAAAGTGAATCAGAAAAATGCCACATTATGGCCACTAGATGGAGCTGACAATCAAAGTAAAAAGATATTTACCATGAGCTCTATCTAGTGGCTATAATGTGATATTTTCCCGATTTCTACCTTAATTACATTTTTGGTTTAACTAGACTTGTAGCTGGTTTTTCTTGTTTATTAAACTGGAAACAGAGGATGACAGAAGAGTAGATGGATAGAAGCTGACACAGGGTCAATATGTCAGCCAATCCACAAACTCTCCATCATCGTCACTCAAATTCCCTCGGGGGGGGGGGGGAGCAGACTGCTTTCTTCTTCCAAACCTGGTCTACCTGTGTGTGGTTAAACCAATATTATAGATTGCTTAACCACTTGCCCTCCTGAGGATTTAACCCCCTTCTTGACCAGGTTATTTTTTTGTGTTATGGCTCTGCGTTACTTTGACTGACAATTGCGCGGTCATGCAACAAATGCATGAAGGTAAAACACCTCGAGCCTTTACAACCACTTTAAGGTCTGGTGTCCCAGCAAAGTGTACTATAAATGCTACAATATACAAAGACATTGGAGACAACTGTGCGCTTCCAACCTTTTGGTGAAGGCTCTTTTCTGTTCAAGCATGACTGTGCCCCCGTGCACAAAGCCAGCTCCATAAATACATGGTTTGGTGAATTAGGTGTGGAGGAACTCAAGTGGCAAGACAGCCCTTACCTCAGATTACCTCAATTCTTCTTTACGATGAATTGGAAGGTCGATTGTGAGCCATCAAACATCAGTACCTGACCTCAACCCTACTGAACTTCTTTGGGTTGTATTTAAATGCCAAATGTAAGCCAGGACCCCAGGTCCTCTTGTTGGACATCAGTACCTGGCCTCACAAATTCTTTTGACTGAGTGGGCACAAATTCCCATAAACACTCTCCAACGTGTTGTGGAAAGCCTTCCCAAAAGAGTAGAGGCTGTTATAGCCAAAAAAGGGGAAGGGACTCCATAATAACGCCCATGGTTTTAAATTAGGATGTCTACCAAGCTCATACAGATGTGGTAATTCACAAACTTTTGATTCTCTATTCAGTGTCAATAAAAAAAAGGGATACTGTATAATCTTTGAGATTAGGCAGTTTGTAGGCTACCTTTGGCTGATTTCATGTCCCAGGTTCTATTCCTGCTAGTGCAACAGCGAGGCAAACAGCATCTTCACACTTTGACTCAGGAAACAGTCCATAAAGGTTGCCTTTTTGCAGTTTTATTGCAGCATTAACTTGGGTTCGGGGAGCTGTGAGATACACTAACTAGAAAAATTAGGACATTCTTCCTTGTAGTAGCTACCCAGGCCAGGCAAGCTTTGTACTTTTTGCAGCAAGGGGTGATAAAAGCAGTCACTGAAAATTCTTTTCCCCTCTGGGTCAGTACTTTCAGTGTCCTTCCAGCATGGAATGCAACTCTGATTCCAGCAGACAGGCTTAACCTGTGAACTCCCAAGGCAGGTCTTCAGAGGCATTCCTTTTTAGTCCCTGAAAGGGTTTGTGGCTGAGCTGGCCCTCTCAACATGGCTGGGATCCTGATGAGCAGCCTGGACCTTCAACATTACAGCCAGAAAGACAGGCAGCCCTCCCTGGCATGGAACGTCTTCTCCTGGACCTCCTAGACAAAAACCCGGCTCTGAACCTTTTGTACTACCCAACGACCTTCTGAGCAACACCTCCCTAGAGATTGATTGGGGTTACATAAATATTCATACTGCTCCTCTGACTCTTGCACCCAATATGTTCTGGAAAACTCCAGAAAATCAGGAGGCAGCAGTCTGCAGAGCCCAGAGCAGCCCAAAACAATCACACACAGCTCTTCTGGTTATAGGAAAGTAAAACTAAATTTGCTTAGCCAAGCAACCTAGTAGCCTAACTAGGAGGGTGCTACAAGTTAAAGTATTAACCATAAACAACTTCTTTAGTTATCCCTGTATACAGTATATGGGGTGTGGCACACTGGGCCAACATCAATGTCTGATATGACCATCACCATAAATAGCCATTTCTTCTGCAGATCTCTTTAAGCTTCCATACGCTTACATATACAGTGGGGATCGAAAGTTTGGGCACCCCAGCTAAAAATTTGTATTAATGTGCATAAAGAAGCCAAGGAAAGATGGAAAAATCTCCAAAAGGCATCAAATTACAGATTAGACATTCTTATAATATGTCAACAAAAGTTAGATTTTATTTCCACCATTTACACTTTCAAAATAACAGAAAACAAAAAAATGACGTCTGCAAAAGTTTGGGCATCCTGTAGAATTTATAGCATGCACTGCCCCCTTGGCAAAGCTGAGACCTGCCAGTGTCATGGATTGTTCTCAATCATCGTCTGGGAAGACCAGGTGATGTCAATCTCAAAGGTTTTAAATGCCCAGACTCATCTGACCTTGCCCCAACAATCAGCACCATGGGTTCTTCTAAGCAGTTGTCTAGAAAACTGAAACTGAAAATAGTTGACGCTCACAAAGCTGGAGAAGGCTATAAGAAGATAGCAAAGCGTTTTCAGATGTCAATATCCTCTGTTCGGAATGTAATTAAGAAATGGCAGTCATCAGGAACAGTGGAAGTTAAAGCAAGATCTGGAAGACCAAGAAAAATATCAGACAGATGGGCAAAGATACCTCAAACAAGAATTGAAAGACTCTTGGCTGGCTACAAAAAGCATTTACAAGCTGTGATACTTGCCAAAGGGGGCAGTACAAGATACTAACTCTGCAGGGTGCCCAAACTTTTGCAGACGTCATTTTTTTGTTTTCTGTTATTTTGAAAGTGTAAATGATGGAAATAAAATCTAACTTGTTGACATATTATAAGAATGTCTAATCTGTAATTTGATGCCTTTTGGAGATTTTTCCATCTTTCCTTGGCTTCTTTATGCACATTAATACAAATTTTTAGCTGGGGTGCCCAAACTTTCGATCCCCACTGTATATATATATTTAAACAGTCAAGAAACAAATTATCAAGAAAATTGCCAAATTACCAGAAATTCAAAATACTTTTTGCTGCTGCTAAACAACACGATTCCACATTCCCCGCCATGACTAACAATTCCACTCTGTGGCCAAGATAAACAATAACCGGTTATTGTACCTGAAATAAAGGATGGAATGCACAGTAGAGCTTTCTTACACAGAAGGTATTTGAATGTCTCAATCCCATCTTTGCTATACATGCAGACGTGTCACGCTGCTATATCTGGCCCCCCAGCAGAGCTTTTTGTCTTTCCATCTGGCCCCCCAGCAGAGCTTTTAGTCTTTCCATCTGGCCCTCAGCCAGTTCACAATGGTAAAGTGAGTGAGACTGCAAACTGTTTTCTTGGTCATTAAAGCCAAATTACTCCAAAGTGATTTTCAGAATCATTCATTCATTCTACCCTGCTCCTGGCTGATTTCAGCAATTAATCTGAAATTGTTGGACTGAATATTACCTTGGTACTGTCTCATAGTTTGCACTTGTGTTGGTGGGACTTAAGGAACTCTAGTGAGGACACTGTGGAGCTGCATTTGTGAATGCCTATACCTTGGAAAGGGCTGTGGTCTAGGAAATCAACATTAAAGGCTCGTTCACACCGTGGTGCAGAGACGTCAGTTTTTCTGCACGCATTCCTCAAGGGCACAACTAAATCAATTGTTGCCCTGTTCACATCACAAAACTAGTATCACGTGCAGATTTTTTCTGCACAAGAATCTGCAATGTTTATAAAACGTATTGCAGCATGCGTGAAAGGTGATGTAAACTGACGTCTTAGTAAAATCTTCAATCAGTTTCCATCACGTTTCTTGCATGTATGGTGTGAACGAGGCCTAAGGCAGGACTCCAGACTTAAGCCGGCCATAGACAGTTTTAATCTTGGCTGGTTCAGTGGGGACAGACCAAGATTCAAACCATATATGGGCAGGCTAAATGTACTCAAGTTGATTGATCGATCAACTTGGGTATAACCAGCTCATCTACTTTTACATGCGATTGCTGCTAGCAGCTATTATAGCTGCTAGCATTAATTACTATGTTCTCCTAGCGAGGATGGCTCTCCCCTCCGGGAGAACACAATGGCTCCGCAGGAGGGTTTCATATTTCATTACTGATCCATGGTTGAAGGAAAGAAAATCACTCCATCTATGGCCAGCTTTAGAAGCGAGCAGCAATTTGAACAGTTAACTCTTTGCAATCCGTGGCCAAACTTCTTCACACTGTTAACACTAAGCACTTCAGACACACATTTGTTGAAGAACACCACTCCCCAGGAGTGCAGCATTTCTGAGCCGGCACCGCAGAGCATGTACTGTCTCCACCAACTCAGCAATCCCATCACCTCACTTCCACTGACATGTCCCGTATGTTACTGTTGGACACAGAGACACATTTCTCTGTAAATCCATGCTTGTTCTGCTTCCCAGTGCCCCTCTACATCTCTCTCCTATGACCCCAGGCTAGGTCTCTAGGTACCCTGTGTCACGGGGTCAGCCCCAGTATGTGAGGAACCGACCACTAGTGAAGGGGCCAAACATAACACTCCTTCACAAGGTTTTCATCAACTTTGTCATATCACCCATCTCCTGGCTGGTTGACTGCTTTAGTGATACAAATACAGTAGTCCTTAGCAATGGCAATATAGCCTTCCTCTGGACAGCATTCTGCTAATTGGACTGTATACTGTATCTTCTCTAACTTCCCTAGTCCCCAGATGTAAACCCCATTCTTTGGTACAACACACATTCCTGTACAAAGCTCTCTAGGTGCCCTTGAAGTAGTGCCCCATGAGGTAGTCATATCTGAGTTAAGGAGCAAAGCCCACAAAAGCAATCCTTTCAAGGCAAGATTCCATTTAGGAAGTAAATCCACAAGAGATAGCACTGTAAGTAATCAGTTAAAGTCTGTGATTTAGCAGAGATCCACAAAAGGCAGTAAGTCCATGCAACAGGTGATTTAAAGCGTAGCTCCACCCAAAAGGGGAAGTTCAGCTTTAAGGACTGCTCCCCATTAAGGATTGGCACCTTTAGGGGGCGGGGGGGATCGGGTACCCGAATTTGACAGGTACCGACTCCCAATTGCGGTCAGACTGCCTAGGCAATCGGAAACGGAAGGTGTCCTCCCTCCTTACCTCCCTGTAGTCTTCTGGGACACGTGACAGTATTGCAGTAACCATTCTCTTAAAGCGGGGCTTAAAGTTCCGCATTAAGGACTGCTCCCCCGCTCCCCATTACGGATTGGCACCTTTGGGCGATGGGAGGGAGTGGGTACCCAAATTTGAAAGGTACCCGCTCCCACTTCCGGTCTGATCACCTAGGCGATCAGAAGTGGAAGGTGTCCTCCCTCCCTGTAGTCTTTTGGGACACGTGACAGGTCCCAGAAGATTACAGGACCATTTATGAAGCATGGCGCTACTTGCGCATGTGCAGTGGGTAGCCGGCTGTGAAGCCGCAAGCAGTCACAGCTGGGTGCCCACACTGAAGATGCCGCCTCCAGGAATCCAGGAGGGCAGGTGAAACGGGCTGCGGAGGATACCACGGGACCGAGGGACAGGTAAGTGGCTGTTTTTTAAAAGTCAGCAGCTACAGTTTTTGTAGATGCTGACTTTTATTTTTTGACAGGATGAGTGGAACTCCACTTTAAGTCCATAAAGACCCCAGGTTCCAGACCCCATTGGGAACCCTGACTGGGCTCCCAAGAAGGGGGCACAGACCAACAGAGTAACAGCAACATCTTGGGCAAGGAGACTCTAGGTCTCCCTCAGGGGGCTAATGAGCCCCTATTTATATGACGTGATCTGCAGGGAACAATAATCTGAAAAGAGCAAGAAAATCTGACCAGCAGCGTTAACCCTTCCTTCTCAGATCCACCAGCAGGACAACAGTTGCAACATGATACATTGTAACATTTAGCTTGTACATATAACCATAGTTGACCTGAGTAACCCCAGAGCATGAATAAAGAAGAAAAACGTTTAACTCTTTGGAAGCAACTGCTTACAATTTGACTTGTAAACTCAGCAATATAAAGGCCTGATTAAAGAGCACGCCTGGACTCATCTCGTCCTGTACATGCTCAGAAATGCATCACATTTTGATGGCGTCAGACGCCACATGTGCTGATTTTGGACATCTTGGAGACTCTGCCAAGCTCCACCATCCATGCTGTATATGCACGGCACCATCTGCTGGCAGACACCTTGGAGATTCCACCAGGTTTACCATCCATGCTGCACATGCACAGCACCACCTGCTGACAGACTCAATCGATCTCCTCTTTGGATCAGATACACAACTACATCTGGCTACAGACGTCTCACCCTCTTACCCATGAGCCCGTTTTTAAATTCTAAGATGTGAGTTACTACTTATCTTTTTATTAAATACCTTCACAGTACACACTTAGAGGCGCTGTGTTTCTTTGTTTTACCTTCTGCAGAGTTATGCTTCGCTCCTACGCAGCTTGCCCTTAGTGCCTACTGGACTACCTTCACCCCTGCCCATTTGGAACTCATCAAACATACATGGACTGCCACACCATGCGCCTGTTAATCTTTTACATAAACTCATAAATATAGTAGCTGATATTGCTGACTTCTTTCTAAGGTGCATGTTCCATAGCTGTCTTTATCTTTCCTTCACTAACTGACCTGGAATAAGCATATCATAGGTGATAACTGCAAAGAAGGGGGTGACTTCATGAAGGACACATGGACAGTCTCTTGCAGTATTAGACCTTTATCCGAATAGCCAAGCTCAGAAGGCAATCAGGTAGCATGAACAGTACACGCCCAACAGGTACAGTACATAAATACTCAGTGACTAAAGAGCAATAGGAATTAAAAGAGGTTGCACTTTGAAGCTTAAAGTGTTACTAACCCCACAACAGTAAAATCAGTCTGTATATGCAGTAAAGCATGCTTGTTATACTCACTGTGGAACCTAAGGGGTTAATCCTCCGCATTGTGTAAAAAGGCTGTTTGATCCTTTGGGCTCCTTCACACTTAAGTCATTTATAACTCTTGCCAAACACCCCTATAGTGTTTGACAGGCATTAGACAGGCGCCGGGGAGCATTTTTAACGCTCCTCAAATGTTCCCCAAATGCCCTATGCGCATTTTTGAGGCATTTGATAGACGTTTGCCAAACGTTAAAACACAACATAAATGCCTATAATGAAGCTCCACAAAGGCCTGCAAACGTTACGTTTTTTTTTTTTTGGGAGGGGGGGATACAGCACAAAACATATTGGCTAAATGTAACAGTGGGTATCCCATTAACTGTAGGTGGCTGTTTCTGGTAAAATTCTTCCCTTCAGTGCCAAGCTGAAGTTAGAAGCCGATTGGCTACCATGCACAGCTTCACTAGACTCTGAGAGCACCAGTCTTATGCCCCGTACACGCGATAAGAAAATCGTACAAAAAGTTTGCGGAACCACCGATTGAATGATTTTCTCTTCGTTGATGAACAGAATGTTTAACCACTTGCCTACAGGGCACTTTTACCCCCTTCCTGCCCAGGCCAATTTCCAGCTTTCAGCGCTGTTGCACTTTGAATGAAAATTGCGTGGTCATGCAACACTGTCCCCAATTTGAAATTTTTAGCATTTTTTTGAGACAGATAGAGCTTTCTTTTGGTGGTATTTAATCACCTCTGGGATTTTTATTTTTTCTTAAACAAACCAAAAAGCACTGAAAATTTTGAAAAAAAAAATGTTTTTTCTTAGTTTTTGTTATACAATTTTGTTATTAAGTGATTTTTCTCCTTCACTGATGTGCACTAATGAGGCTGCAGTGATGAGCACTGATAGGCTGCACTGATGGACACTGATAGGTGGCACTGATGGGTACTGCTGAGGAGGCACTGGTAGGTTGCACTGATGGGCATTGACAGGCATCACTGATGGGCACTGAAAGGCAGCTGTGATACATGACACTGATATATGGCACTGATAGGCGGCACTGATAGGCAGCACTGACTGGCACTGATAGGCGGCTCTGACTGGCACTGTTAGGCAGCACTGACTGGCACTGATAGGCTGCACTGACTGGTACTGATAGGCTGCACTGATGCGCACTGATAGGTGGCACTGATTGGCAGCACTGATAGGTGGCACTGATTGGCAGCACTGATAGGTGGCACTGATTGGCATTGATAGGTGGCACTGACTGGCACTGATGGGTGACACTGAAGGGCAGCTCAGATGGGCACTGATATGTGGCATTGATGTGCACTGGTATGCACTGATATGTGGCATTGATGTGGCACTGATGGGCACTGACTGCTGGCACTGATGGACACTTGCAGGTGGCACTTTTGGGGCCACACTGATCATCAGGGCACACTGATCATCAGTGCCCTGATGATCAGTGTACATGTCCCCTCCGCGGAAAGCCGATTACCGGCTCTCCTCTCCTCTCGAGCTGTCAGCGTGACAACTTGAGAGGAGAGAAATGCCGATAACCGGCATTTCCGTGTTTACATGTGATCAGCTGTGATTGGACACAGCTGATCACATGACCGAGCCAACATCTTCATCTCTTTCCGTGATCCGCTGTGTCTGAGGGACACAGCGCACCGGCGATCGCCACACTGCGCACTCCCTGAGCCTCGCATGCGTGGTGAGAATGGGAGGACGTCATATGACATCCTATCAGAACGAGAGAACCACCTTGCGCCCGTCATTGTACTATATGGCGGGCAGAAGGTGGTTAAACCGATAACTATATTGTGAAGGAAAAAATCCGGTTGAACAACAGTGAAAAATGTTGTCGTTTCGCATATGAACTTCCAATTTTCTATGCGGTGGTATGACGGTCGTAGGAAAAAAATCTAACAAGTGCTATCACGCATGAGTAAAAACAGAAGATGACTCGGATGTTTATGTACAAGGAATCTTCTTAAACCCGAATGAAAAATCCAAATGTTAAAAGTAGATTGGCCTAATGAGACAATGAAACCAGAATTCTGTATATTATATTTTATGTATCACTATTTATGTATATAGGTCATGTAACAAACTATATTATACTCATTGCTGGTAATTGTTGTGTATATCGCTCGTTCTGGCCGGAAGGGCGTGGCTACAAGGTCACACGCACACCGCATCACTTCCACTTGTACGGAAGACGTCAACACTACGTATTGCCTGACAAACTATTTTTTTAGATTGGTTCATTTGGGCCACAGTTTCGACCAACAAACGAACAAACACCTCGTCGGATGACCGATCGGTCGATTTTCTAATCGTGTATTCCCACCTTTAGTACATCTTCCCCTTTATGTCCTAGAGACCACTGAGGAAGAGAGATGAAATCTTCCCAGCGTGGACACAGACATAAAAAAACCTAAAACCTTTTTTCTAATCCCTCAAATTAAAACAAAATGTAAATAAAAAATAAAGTTTTTTCTGAAGTAAGACTTTATCACAGATCTCTACACGTTCACTGTCAGTTCCTGACACTTTTGCTCTGTAACTTCTTCTTCTTGCTGTTTCACCAATTAATTTCAGGTTTACAAAGCAAGTGTGGATTTGATTGGTGGCTGTGTGAAAGCGACCATACACTATACTATCTGATTGTACAATCTGCTTTAGATCTAACATCAACTACACAGCAATTTGATACAAATGCAATGTATTATTAGACTTGTCCTAATAATAAATAATTATAGTAAATCTAAAAGAGATTGGACAGAAATTGAACAATCTGATTGTATAGTGTACAGCCAGCTTTTAAAACTTTTTGGTACAATAGACAATGTGAAAATGTATTTTTTAGTATGTGAGAGACAGCAAGGAGTCTCCAGTGAGTGTGTTCGGAAATATTTCTAATTACAAACACATATGCAAAAGATGTTTTTTATTGTGGCCACACATATATTGATATGATCATCCGGTATGACTAAATCGATGGAAATGGAAATGCAAACCAAAAACCCTCCATTTGATCTATTTATTGATCTCTTTTGGAGTTGATTAAATAAACTTTTTAAATAATTTGTCCACACTTATAAATGAGAGAACGTATCTATCTATCCATCTCTGTTGCATCATGCAATATTTAATCGATGATGGATCGCGGTTTGTGATCGCTGGTTCTCCAGAACAAGTCGAGGAATATTGTTGTTTGAGATGGCAACAACCCCGACCCCCGGGGTAATCCCATCCTGAACTGCTTTTCCCATCTTGTTTGGTTGATTGTGGGTGGGTTGCCATGGTAACAGAAATGCCGTCCAGGGATTGTACTAACTTTTGTATGTTTTGGTGCGATTTCTGGCAGGTGCCTCTCACAATCCACCACACAAGAAGGGAAAGGCATTTTAAAGCTGATGCGATCTCCTGCGGGTGTTCTTGTAACCATGGAAACCCACTCACAATCCACCACACAAGAAGGGAAAGGCATTAAAAAGCTGATGTGATCTCCTACGGGTGTCCCTATAACCATGGCAACCCACCCACAATCCACCACACAAGAAGGGAAGGGCTTTAAAAAGCTGGTGTGATCTCCTGAAGATGTCCCTGTAACCATGGCAACCCACTCACAATCCCTCAAACAAGAAGGGAAAGGCATTAGAAAGCTGGTGTGATCTCCTGCGGGTGTTCCAGTAACCATGGAAACCCACCCACAATCCCTCAAACAAGAAGGGAAAGGCGTTAAAAAGCTGATGTGATCTCCTGCGGGTGTTCCAGTAACCATGGAAACCCACCCACAAGCCACCAAACAAGAAGGGAAAGGTGTTAAAAAGCTGATGTGATCTCCTGCGGGTGTTCCAGTAACCATGGAAACCCACCCACAAGCCACCAAACAAGAAGGGAAAGGAGTTAAAAAGCTGATGTGATCTCCTGCGGGTGTTCCAGTAACCATGGAAACCCACCCACAAGCCACCAAGCAAGAAGGGAAAGGTGTTAAAAAGCTGATGTGATCTCCTGCGGGTGTTCCAGTAACCATGGAAACCCACCCACAAGCTACCAAACAAGAAGGGAAAGGAGTTAAAAAGCTGATGTGATCTCTTGCGGGTGTTCCAGTAACCATGGAAACCCACCCACAATCACCACACAAAAAGGAAAAGGCATTAAAAAGCTGATGCGATCTCCTGCAGGTGTACCTGTAACCTAGGCAACCCACCCACAATCCAGCACACAAGAAGGGAAAGGCATTAAAAAGTTGATGTGATCTCCTGCGGGTGTTCCTGTGATCATTGCAAAACACCCCTAAGCCACAACACAAGAACAGAAAGGCATTAAAAAGCTGGTGTGATCTCCGGTGGGTGTTCCTGCTATCATGGCAACCCAGCCACAATACGCTACATATGTGGCAGAAACATTCAAGAGCCAGTACGATCACTGGTGGATGTCCCTGTTACTGTGGCAACCCACCCACAAACCAACATTGTTTGTCTACTTATTGTTTGATGGACTGTGGATGGGTTGCCATGGTTACACCTGCCAGAGATCAACCTGGCCTTAAAATGTTTTTGGTGATCCTGCAATACTGTGTCTTGTTGACTCTCCAGTCTCAGTGCCACCCCACACAATGCCTCCCTGAGTGCTCAAGGTAGGCATGGCCCTGTTTGTTCCTCAAATTGTTGCATTTATGGACACTAGGGATGAAAGACTGGACCCGTAAAACTAGTGTCAAGTCCTCAAAACCCCATCTCTTCATAGCAGCCTATGCTCTGGGCACGATCATAATCAAAGGGTAAGTAGGTTAGCAATGGGTAATGACTGTAGGGCCCAAGGATGAGTCTGGCTTGGCCATGCTACCGTCCAAAGGTGTTATTGGAGGAGAGTTCAAAAAAAGTAATGAGTGTAGGGTACAGGGTGAGGCTGACTTGGCTGTGCATACATCCAAAGGATCAGTCAGATCATTAATAAGGTTTGGTCAAAATCATTGGGCAATGTAAAGTTTGATTTGGGGTGTTGTTTAGGATGGCAGATTTTTGTTTTGTATTGCAAAAATAATCATTTAATAAATAAGTCTGCACAGTTATAAATTAGAACAGAATATTCAGATATGTACGATATCCAAATCATGCCAAGCTGTCATACGGTGACATTGGTGATCAACCTAGATCACCTTTGTTGAGTGGATTGTGTGATGATGTCTCAGACTGGAAAGCCCTGTCCCCATTTTTGTAACACTAGGGGGGAGTATATTACCCAAGATCTAGGGCTAAAATGTATCCGCATGCAAGAAAATTGTCTGTCCTGGCTGTACTGGGTAGAACTTGTATGAGGTGTTTGATTAACTATAGAGGTGACAGCACCAGTCAGCCAATAGGAATCCAGTTGCCATGCGTTCCTGAGCTGAGACCAGCTACAGAAATTGATTGGACACTCAAAATAAAGCAGGTACAGTCACATGACTGCAGGCGACCCATAACAGCTATATATGCCATGACAGTTGTAACAGTTGGAGCTTGCTTTGGAGGCGGCAAGAAGTATTGACAAAGCTGCCTTAAGGAAGAGGTAATAAGACTGGTAGGGATGACAAGGCCTACATATACACTTCAATCTAATTGCTTCATATTCCACATCACAAAGCCTTCTTATAGGTCTTTCTACAGTTATATTGCAAACAACACAGGCTTATGGCCCGACTGATGGATTTTTTAAACCGTATCCGAATTTGATTATCAATACTGTAATTTATATGAACATCAAATATCCACTGTAGACATATGTGGTGAATTAAAAGCAGATCCTCTTTGGTGCTCCTCTCTGATTTAGTATCACTTTGTTGTTACTAGGTTTCTTAGCTGAACGTCCACAACTACCATTCCTTTGTCCAAGGAGACCATCTCTGTGGCTATTAAGACAACAAGAATCACTGAAGCTTATGTAAGAGTCTGAATATTTATTCTTAAAATGATTATAATTCTGCAGTTCTATTAAATATTTAGCCACTTATTCAGCATATTTGAGAATGACTTGTGAACTTAAATGTCAGAAATGAGGGGCCCCCGAGAGTTTTGGTGCTTTATTCCCTGTCAACTGCTTGACCTTAGGAGCTGGAAGACAGGATGGACACTAAGGAGACAGACCTAATTCTCTAGGCGGCAAAGCCTGTCTTATTTGCCATAATGGTCTTTATTTCTAACGACACGATTGCTGCTCACATTGACTTCCATTACTGAACATAACAATCTTTATGGCTTAGTGAATTTAACCCTATGTGGGGTTTCCGCATGAGGTCAGGCAGTTGCCAAGTGACCAACTATCAGATTTCAGATGACCCCTAGCCTCCAACTCCCAGGGACATCGTCAGACATCAGAGTAAGTTCAAATAAACTAAGTGATATCCTAGGGGCCCGTTCACAGCAGAGGCAAGGCTTTTTTCCTTGCCTCTGTAGTGTTGCCCAATGCAGAGGCAATGCAAAAAGCCTTGTTCCCTACCACAGCAGTTTACATCACCGTGCTGCTGCCAATAGAACTAAATGAAATGTCATTTAGTGTCATTTCAATACGGTTATACCCATAAAAGGTTACAGTGTGATGCTCTATTTACGCACACTGTCAACCACATAGTAGTATGTATACTTGTTTTGGTTTAGGATGGAAGCGGGAGGATCAGCATGGCAACCAAACCACTAACATTGGCAAAATGAGTAGATAGCAATGGCAGCCTTTATGCTTGTCTTTTAGGAAAGGTGATGTAGCTGGAATTTTGATATCTGTCACTAGCCATCCTGTAGTGATATGACCCGCCCTCCCCTCATCAGCCCACCTTCCAATCAGAGCACTGTTAATGACTGCCAAGTTGGGGGTGCCATAGCTGGTCATGTGTGTAGCATTATGGCAACTGCAGATCTAAATACTGGCTAAGATGGCACTGTCCTCTGCATATAGGCATAGCTCCAAACTTTCTGAGATGAGAATGAGGGACACCTATTAGCAAAAGTATGTTGGCATAGGACACACGCCCTGCCATGCCCCCCTTAAAGGAGAATTATACATAAACAATTGTTGATTAAACACAAGTAGTTTTTTGGTCACTATTATTCCTTTATTTCGGCTTTAGACATTTTCAAATGCAGCAATTTAGTAATTGGATGAAAGGTTTAACACTGTAAAACACTTTTTGTTACATAAATAGCTCATTTTATATACAACTATATACATCAGACCAAAATGAGGGACAAATGGGGAGGAAGGAGGGACAGGGGGACTTCCAAATGAGGGACAGTCCCTCAAAATTGGACAGTTGGGAGCTATGGTATAGGATGATAGGAAGGTTTTTCTCTGCATTAAGCACAGACATTCAATATGGTGGCTAACTCTTTTAAATGGGATTCGCATCATATTCTACAAACTCCTAATCAGATAAGATTTGGTGCAGGAAATGCTGAAGTTGCTTTCTGTTTGCCAGACAGTAAATGATCTGCATAAAATGATGGGATTACAGGTTAACAATCTTCTTTTGTAGTTAACAATGGCTAAACCTAGAAAGAACCAGACCCCTGTCAAGCGTCAGACTCACGGTAGACATGGTAAACGTATGACAAGGAGAGTTCCTATACAAGCACCTCCTAAACAACGCAGATATGTGTCCTACATCTTCGGCATAAGGAAGGTCCGCACGTGTCTTCGCCCCAAATTTGGCATGTCCGTCCCAGCTCGTCATGCCATGTCCTCTATTGTGAAATACTTATGTGACAGGATCATAGATGAGGGAGGAAAACTAATGCTACGAGAACATAGAAAGATTCTGATGCCAAGGGATATCAAGAGTGCTGTTCGTCTCCTGCTGCCCAGAGCCCTGGCCAAATATGCCTTATCTAAAGACAACAAGGCACTGAACCTGAGCAAGTCAAAGTAAAAGGCATCACGCTGCTTCAACCAAACCAGCAAGTGACATGTAGCTCAATTATCATAGCAATCGATTGACATGTAACGCAATAAACATCTAGAATTGAGGTGTTCACCTCTTGTGTCGTTTGTGACTCCGCATTTCTGGCACCAATTTTTTTTCAAAGGGACAACAGGTTTGACCAAGCCAATCCAGACTTGATGGAGATCTGCACTGAAAGGAATACCGAGCCATTGCTGACTTCCTACTGAAAATACTTATTGCTTGGTTCTTTCTGGCTTCAGTGCTTTAAAGTACTGAACCAGAACAAATATGCATATCAGAAAAGTAAGTTTCATTTCAGAACCTGTTATTTGCATACTCATAAGTCAGTGGTATAGAAAGTAGTGAAGCTACAGGATCAGCATGATAGCCAGAGCATTTTCAAAATGCAACAGCAGCATCCATACTTATAACATACAAATTTACAGTGTGCATTTCTGGTGTCCCAGAAACGTAATAATGCAAGAACAGCGCTGATGTAATCAATTCAATGCAGCTCTCTGCATCCCCACATGGAAGAAAAATATATTTGAAATACATTTAATATTCTTTCCAAATATATTGCCATTTATTTGAAATGCTACAATTTTGGCCATATTCTATATATATATATATATATATATATATATATATATATATATATATATATACCATGCATGTTGAGATGCGTTTTTATTACAAAATATATGAAAAATATTTTTAAAAATACATTTCAAATATACTGTGTGTCTTTAAAAATACAAATCTACATTTTTGCAATGCATTTACAAATATATGTTAAAATATATGTTAAAATTACTTTTTTATATGTTAAAACAAATCTGAAGAATATATTTAAAAAAATATAATTTTAAAAATATCTATTTTTTAAATATATTCTTCAGATATGGCCATATTAATTATGGCCAACATTGCAGCATTTCAAATATATGGCAATATATTTGGGAAGAATATTTTTTAAATATATTTCAAATATATTTTTCTTCCATATGGGTCAGCCTGGACTGCTCAGTGCCAGAGAGGAGGACCAAGTGCATCATGTGACCAACCAAAAGAAATCCAGAAAAGAGATTATAAAAACCCCACATGATATACTGCTGGAACAAAATGGGAACTTTAAACTTTTGGGTCTAGTTACGTTCCCTTCCAGGATTGCCCAAGACTGACAAAGTGTTGAAAAAGTTGGGCAAAGAACTCTGCATGTCATGTGAATGGTCTGAAGACATATGGAAATGGGAAGTATAAAACAAAATTATGACATTTCGCTTTAATACACAAAAAGAAAAATACTGAATATTTATTTTGCTGACTCAAGATTACCTCTGTGCTTACATTGGATTGTCCTCCATGTATGCAATGTGTGTTGGGCTCATGGGCCCCAAGGGGGATGGGGCCCATTGTGCTCTCACTGTCTGCTCAACAGGATTCACACCGTCCTGAGGCCTGAACTAGACCATCACTTGTGGCTGAAGCACAAAGGACATGTGCACTTGGTCAGGAGAAGCTCAGCCTGTGCATTATGGGAGACACTCCGGATCCCATTTCTCCCAACCTCCTGATTGCACAGAGCTAATTTGGAGAGAAAGCTCCAAAGTATTTGGGTCGATCAGTGGTAGGGGACTATCCCTGCACCCAGACCTATGTGTACCAGGACAGCAGTCCCAGAGCTAGGAAATGGACTCCAAATCTGCTGGGGGGCCCCAAGGTCACGAGGGGAAATTATGGGGGGCAACTGGGACCTAGAGACAGATGTTGGAGCCTTTGTGTACTGACTCCTCTTGACCTGTGTATTGCCTGTTCTTCAATATTAACGTGGTTCTAAAGTCTAAATGTTTTTTTTACCTTTATGCATCCTCTGAATTAAGGTGAAAAAACTCTCTACAATCTCCCCCCCATCCCTAAACACTTACTTGACTCCTCTCACAGTTCCAGTGCTGTCCCACTGCAGCACCCATCCTCTCACTTCCTGCTTTCACAGCACAGGAGACACTGAAAGCAGTAGGAGCCATAGGGTTTGGCTTACCATTAGTATGTACACACACAGCCTGGATCAGGAGCGCACCCACATGGGTGTCCCTAGAGAAAAGTGGACATTGTGGGGCCCCGTTCACAACAGATGCAATGGGCTGTGCTGGCTAGTGTTGCCCAATGCAGTCCCAATGCAGAGGTAAATCAAAAAGCCTTGTTTTCTTTCATGGCAGTTTACATCACTGTGCTGCTTCCAATAGACCTAAATGAAATGTTGCTTGGTGTCATTTCAATAAAGAAACAGAAAAAAAATGTTACAGTGTGAGGTGCTATTTGCATTGCACACTATCAGCCATGTGGTAATGTGTTCTAATGGTGTGGACAAGCCCTAAGTCCTTCATAGATGAGCCTACAGATGCTCCACGGGTTCAGGTTGTTATGTTGACTCTCTGCCTCTAATACTTATAATTCGCTGTCCCAGAACAAGTATACAGAGCAGAAAAGTAAAAAAAAGTCAGAAATCCTTAACTGTATACTTCTCCTGGTTCAGTGACTTAAAGAATGGAAGCCAGAGGATCAGCATGGCAGTCAGGCCACTAACATTGGCAAAATGAGTAGACACCAATGGCAGCCTTTATGCTTGTCTTCTATGAAAGGTGATGTAGCTGGAATTCTGATATCTGTTAATGGCCATTCTGTAGTGTTATGAACTGCCCCCCCCCAACCCACCTTTCAATCAGAGCACTGTTAATGACAACCAAGTTGCTTTGATTGTAATTTGGGGTGCCCTAGCTGGTCATGTTTGCAGCACTATGGCAACTGCAGATCTAAGCAACGACATCCAATATGGCGGCCAACTCCTTCAACTGAGATTTGCACCATATCCTACAAAATCCTAACCAGATCAGATTTGGTGCAGGAAATGCTGAAGTTGCTTTCTGACTACCAGGCAGTAAATGATCTGCATAAGATGATGGGCTTAGTAGGCTAACAATCTTTTTGGAGTAAAGGATGGCTAAACCTAGCAAGAATCGGACCCCTGTAAAGCGTCAGACTCATGGTAGGCGTATGAAAAGGAGAGTTCCTATACAAGCACCTCCTAAGCAACGTAGATATGTGTCCTACATCTTCAGCATTAGGAAGGTCTACAGGAGTCTTCGCCCCAAATTTGGCATGTCCACTTCAGCTCGGCGTGCCATGTCCTCGATTGTGAAATACATGTGTGAAAGGATCATATATGAAGGAGGAAAACTAATGCTACGAGAACACAGAAAGATTCTGACAGCAAAGGATATCAAGAGTGCGATTTGTCTCCTGCTGCCCAGAACCCTGGCCAAACATGCCTTATCTAAAGACAACAAGGCACTGGACTATTATAACCTGAGCAAGTCAAGTCACGTTAAAAGGCATCACACAGCTTCAACCAAACCAGCATGTAACATGTAGCTCAATAAACATAGCAATTGATTGACATGTAACTCAATAAACATAGCGACTGATCTCAGTGTTAACTTCTGGTGTCATTTGCACCTCTGACACCAATGTTTTTTTACAGGGACAACAGGTTTCACCAAGCCAATCCAGACTTGAAGGAAATTCACACTGATAAACAGAGACATTGCTGAGCTCCTATTGAATATAATAATTGCCTGGCTGTTCCTGGCTTCAATATGTGGGTCCCTCCTGACCCAGGACAAATATGCATATCAAGAAAGTAAGTGTTGGGTCAAAACTTGTTATTTGCGCACTTGTTCTAACTCCGTGGTATAGAAAGTAGTGAAGCTACAGGATCAGCATGATAGCCAGAGCATTTTCAAAAGGAGGGTCAAGCAACAGCAGCATCCATACATATAACATACAGCTTTACAGTGTGCATTTCTGGTGTTCTGGATGTCTAGAGCTACTTACAGCTGTCCATAGACATGAGTGGATGAAGGCAGCTGCACCCAGGTTTGTAAAGAAATGCATACGCACAGATGTAATGTACTGAAAGCACCTTGTGTGAATTCAGTTCATTACATCTGCACGTATATAATACTTCAAGCAAGTAGCTGCCTGCACCAATTCATGTCTATGGACAACTGTACTTAACTCTAGAAGGTCCAGAACATCAGAAAAACGCAGTGTCTTTATGCTGCACAGGCAAAAGCATCTATGTGCATGCAACCTTACTATGGCAATTATGACTTTGGTACTTTGAGTTGAGTGCCATTCTGCCTGGAAGACAGAGGACAGAGGAGCTACTGTGAGCGCTGGGTGCTATGGACCCCTCACCCCCCGAGGAGGTGTCACCAGGACACCCTTCACTGTGTAATAATGCAAGAACAGAGATGATGCCAACACATCAATGCCACTCTCTATATCACTATGGACTGCCCAGTGCCAGGGAAGAGGATCAAGTGCATCATATGACCAAGCTAAAAAAATCCAGAAAAGGGATAAAAAAAACCATGATATACTGCTGGAGGGAACGCTAAACTTTAGGGTCTAGTTGGGTTCATTTTAAGTGCACAAAAAGAAAAAATGCTGAAAGCTTATTTTACTGACTCAGGAATACTTCACAGTGGTACTCCATGTGTGCAATGTGTGTCAGGCACATGGAACCCAGGGGGGTAATGGGGCCCATTGTGGTCTCACTCTCTGCACCACATGATTCACGCTTTCCTGACACCTGAACTGCAGCTGCGTCTATCACTTGTGGCTTCAGCACAAAAGAGATCCGCACATGGTCAGGAGTTGTCCAGCCTGTGCATACTGGGTGCCACATTGGATCCAATTTCTCCCCACCATCTTATTGCACAGTGCAGGTTGGGAGAGAAGAGCGGAGAGGAAGTTACAAAGTAACTGGGTAGATCAATGGTAGGAGACAATTCCTGCACCCCGACCTACGTGAACCAGGGCAGAGGAGACAGCAGTTCCAAAGCTAGGGAATGGAGTCCAAATCTGCCACCATCAACTGGGGGCTACAAGATCAAAGACAGGGGCAATGATGGGGGGCAACATAAACTTGGGTAAGGATGTTGGAGCCTTTGTCTATTGCCTGTTCACCACTATTAAAATGGTTATAAAGTCTATTTTTTATTTAATTTAATGCATCCTCTGCAGTAAAGTAAAAAAAAACTCCCTACAATCTTTCCTCCCCCATCTCTAAACACTTACCTGACTCTCACTGCTCCAGCATTGTCTTGGCTGTAGCATCTCTCCTCTCACATCCTGCTTCACAGAAGACACTGAGAGCAATGGGAGCCACAGCTTCCTGCTGCTGTCAGTAAAACTCCTGTGAGGAAGGACTGGGGGGGAAGGTGTAGCTTATCAGTGCTGTCTGTGTCTATGGAGGCACAAAGCCCGGCTTGGAAGTGCACATGCACCCTCATAGCACACAGCTTGCTGAAAAGGCACCAGGAGTAAGGAGGAGTAGACAGTTCCAGTGGAGGCCTCCAGAAGAGGAGGCAAAGGACTGCTCTGTGCAATACCTTTGCACAGAACAGGTAAGTGTACACTCTTTTTTATTTAAGAGAAAAAAAAATCTTAAATATCACTTTAACTGCCCCCATCTGTAATGCCTTTCTCCACCATCAAACTGTTCCCCCTGTCCTGCCTGTCCCCACTATCACCTGCCCGCCTATGTACTTCCTGTCCCCACCATCAACTGCCCACCCCCCCCTCAGTATTACCTGTCCCTACCATTAACTTTCCCCCCTCAGTACTACCTGTCCCTACCATCAACTGCCTACTTTGTACTGCCTGTTCCCACCATCACTTGCACCTTCTATACTGTCCCCATCATCAGCCTCTCCCCTCTGTACTTTCCACCCCCACCATCAACTGCTCCCCTCTGTATTGCCTGCCCCCCTCATCAATCCCTCCTTCTGTACTGCCAGTCCCCATCATCAACTGTCCCCTCTGTACAGCCTGCACCGACCATAAACTCCCCCTCTCTACACTGCCTGTCCACACCATCAACTGCCCCACTGTTCCGCATGTACTGACTATTATTGCCCTCCCCCATTATGATTTTTTTCCCACTAACATAGGGACATGTTTTCTTTCCAGTGACACCACTGACGCAGGGACATCTTTCCCTCACACTGATGCTGAGGCCTTTCTACCTTTGTCATTGTTAGCCGAATTTTGTAGGCACAAAAACTATAGCATTTATGTGAAGTGAGTGGTATCAGCCCTGCCCAGTTGTCTTTTTCAAAACTACTCAACCACACTCATCTAAAGAATGGGTGCTAAAAGAATTTTAGGAACACGGCAGGCTAAATAGGCTCTAAATAGGCTCTTTGCGATAAAGCCGGCAGAGACAACATGACACAGGATAGCTCTGAATCAAGAGCAGCTCATTGTTACAATTTACATACACTTTAAAAGCAAACTACAGCAGCCTTACTATTGACTATGGCAGTGTCCACGTCTTGCCCTAATAGAGGTCTCATAGGAGATCTATACTCCTCTTTGCAGTCATCTATCTCGGCTCGCTCTCAGGTGCAGAGTATAGGACAGTGGCGGCAGGATTTGGAAATAATAGAGGAAGAGGAATGGGCTCAGGCTTTGAAGTCCTTCTCGCAGGTTTCTTTATCTCCATCACAACGCCTGACTCAACTGTTTATAATTCATAGAGTGCATTACACCCCACAAAAGCTTTACTCCTGGGGAAGATTAGACTCTCCGTTGTGTTCTAGATGTCACTTAGATACTGGCACACTTATTCATATGCTATGGCGATGTCCTAAGCTTCATCGATACTCGTCCTCTATATTTAATACTCTTAATTCGATCTGTTCCATGCGAATGTAACTTGATCCCAAGGTTGCATTATTGGGTATCATTTCTGAGGATATCCTTCCTGTAGAGATGCACTTGTTATGGATTAGATCTCTGTATATAGCCCGTAAACGTATCCTTCAAAAATGGACTTCCCACTTGCCACCAACTTATAGTCAGTGGGGTAATGTTACAAATGTTACTTTGAGAAGGGAGGACTTGACTTACAAACACAGGAACTGCCCTAAAAAAATTAGGAAAATATGGCCCCTGTGGCTGGAGTCTAGTAATTCAACATTTTCATCACTATCCATGGGAACGGATGAGGGTTAGATTTCTACTTTGGTGGGTGCAATATTACTACTGTTGAGGGATCCTTAGGATATGATGTGCTAGGATACGGGTTTTACTGGTGATTCTGATCATACTGGTTCTGAGTATCTTATATGTGTGTACTGCGATTTTGCACGATCTCTGTATATGACAAAAAAGTATTTTTTTCTTTTTTTTATGGTTTCCATGGCCTGTAACCTCAGTTATTGTAATTTCTTTTTTATGTGTTTGTTGTTTGGACTGTTCATATGATGTTCGGCTTGGCCTCTGCCAGTGTTGACATATTGTTGTTCCATGTCATAGTTATGTTTCTTGTTTAGTGATATGTTGTATGACTTGCAAAAATACCTTAATAAAAATTACTTAATTTAAACTACAGCAGGCTTAAAAGTACTTAGAAGTGGAATAATGCTTTTGTCAGACCAAAAGAAAAGACAGTAATTAGGTCAGCCCACGCAGAACAAATAATTCAGTTCTGAGTGGACACTGGCAATCCGAATTACCCACTGCCTCTCAGCACTCCAGGGTGGAGTTCTTATTGCACAGTTTACAGCTCTCTGAATAAAATAAATACTGTGTTTTAATATATACCATACTGTGAGGCACAAAGTAGTTTAAACCTTTAGCAGTCCCTTGAAAAAAAAGCTGTCATTAATGGGCACTGTGGTGTCAGCGATGGAACTGGGATTGCAGTACTTTCTGTTCTGAGTTCTGAATCTAGGTCATACCAATTAGTGCAACAACTGTAATTGTGGGCCACGTTTATTGTGAAATGCTGGTTAATAGTAACAGAACATTGTTTGACTCCTGTTATTATACCATATGGAACATCTAACAAGCCAATACTATCCAAGAGTTTATAATAAAAGCATGGAGATACACGAGTGAGATCAAGAAAAGCTACAGTTTTAAAGGAACATTCTATGCATACAGAGAATACATCCCTACCTATACTTTGTAATCCAGGTATTGCTGTAGTGTCCCACTCACTTCCCTTTGACAGAGCTCCCAAATGTCCTTCATTTGGAGGGACTGTCTCTCTTTTGAAACCAAATCCCTTTGTCCCTTGTGCAGCCCCAGTTATCCCTTTTTTTGGTTGCATTTGTACATCTCTATACAAAGTCTACTTTTTTTTACTACCAAAAGGGTTTTTCTAAACCTTTTATCCAACCTCCATATTAAAGCATTGCTAAAAGTGACATTTCCCACATCTGTGGCTTTTTAAATTGCAATTAGTGTCTGTGTATAAATAGACAATTCGTTTGTTAGCTCTCACATGGATGCACTGAGCAGGCTAGACACTGAGCCATGGTGAGCAGAATAGAACTGTCAAAAGACCTGCGTAACAAGGTAATGGAACTTTCTGAAGATGGAAAAGGGTATAAAAATATATCCACAGGATTGAATATGCGAGTTAATACTGTTCGGGGATCTCTTGATACCAAGTCAAGGTCAGGTAGACCAAGAAAGATTGCAGCCACAGTGGCCAGAAGAATTGTTTAGGATACAATGAAAAACCCACAGGTAACTTCAGGAGAAATACAGGCTGCTCTGTAAAAAAGCAGTGTGGTTGTTTTTAACCACTTGACCTCCAGAGGATTTACCCCCCTTCCTGACCATGCCATTATTTGCAATACGACGCTGCGTTACTTTAACTGACAATTGCGCAGTCATGCAAATGAAATGTATGTCCTTTTTTTCCCCCACAAATAGAGCCTTCTTTGGTTGTATTTGATCACCTCTGTGGTTTTTAGCTTTTGCGCAATAATTAAAACAAAAGACCGACAATTTTGAAAAAAAGCTACATTTTTGACTTTTTGCTATAAAACATATCCAGTAAAAAATTTTAAAAATCAAATTTCGCCATAAATTTAGGCCAAAATGCATTCTGCTACATTTCTTTGCTAAACAAAAAATTCCAATAAATGTAAATGAATTAGTTTATGTGAAAGTTATAGCGTCTACAAATAGCGGTCTATATACTGGAATTTAAAAAAACTGTTTTATACTAGTAATGGCGGTGATCAGTGACTTATAGCAGGACTGCGGTGGGCATTCTGACACTAACTGACACTGACTAATTGCCACTGACATCACCAGTGACACTAATACAGTGATCAGTGCTAAAAAAAAGCATTGACACTGTACTAATGACACTGGGCAGGAAGGGATTAACATCTGGGGCAATAAAAGGGTTAACTGTGTGCTGTTTTACTATGTGTGCTGTGTGTGATTTACTGTGTAAGCATGCTGCTTTGTATGGCTCTGCTGTGCAGAACAACACAAAGCAGCATGCTGGAGCTGACAGGGGAGAGATCTGTATTGTTTACATACAGACCTCTCCTCTGTCAGTGTTCTTCGGCGATCACCGTATGCCGGCGGGGAATCTCTGGCTGGGACCCGGTGATTGACAGCCGTAGCCGCCAATGGTGGCGCGGGTAGGATGGTGTGTGCACCCACAATAAGGAAATGCAAAATCATGTATATATGCATCATTTTGCACAGCCCTGATGCCCTCTAGCAGTATTTGTGCTTTAGGGCAGCGGGGAAGCGGTTAAAGAGCACAATTTGACAATACCTGGACAAAAATGAGCTGCATGGTCAAGTTTTCAGTATGAAGCCCGATGAGGCTTGTCAAGGTGTTGCTGGGCATATTGTAACCTGGCTTTTTTGTAACATTGGCGCAGTAAAGACTTCGTTCTGGCAACTCCTTGAAACAACCACATTTCTCCTGAGGTTACCTGTGGGTTTTTCTTTGTATCCAGAACAATTCTTCTGGCAGATGTGGCAATCTTTCTTGATCTACCTGACCTTGGCTTGGTATTAAGAGACTCCCAAATTTACCACTTCTTAATAAGTGATTGAACAGTATTGAATGGCATAATCAAGCCTTTGAATATCTTTTCATATCCTTTTCTATCTTTATAAAGTTCCATTACCTTGTTACGCAGGTACCAGTTGACATATCTTTTCTGTTCCCCATGGCTCAGCATCTAGCCTGCTCAGTGCATCCATGTGAGAGCTGACAAACTCATTGACTATTTATACACAGACACTAACTGCTATTTAAAAAGCCACAGATGTTGAAAATTAACTTTTATTTGCCATTTTAACCCGTGTGTCACTTTGTGTGTCTGAACTAAGGCCAAACATTCCAGGGTACGTAGACTTGATCAGGGCCATTTGGGTGATTTCTGTTATCATTATGATTTAAAAGGAGCCAAACGACTATGTGATAATAAATGGCTTCATATGATCACTATGCTTAAATAAAAGACAGTTTTTTGGCAGCATGATCAGTCATATTTTCAATATCAATGCCAAAATTTCACAATTTCTGCCAGGGTATGTAAACTTTTGAGCACTATTGTAACAATGAGGGGAACTCAGCACTGGCCAATAAATTAAAAATGTACAGTGTATCAGACTGCCAAAATGTTCTGCCCTGAGCTCAGGAATGAAAATAAATTGGAACATTTCACCACAGGGAGATCGTTATGTGAATGAAAGCACATTGGAAGGTTTTCATAGTTTCATAAAATTTGTTGTTGCATTTATTTACAGAACTACAGAACTATCTTCTTCTTGTGCATTGTTAGCAAAAAATTCCAAAAACCACACCAAAAATAACACAAAATTTAAGTGATAAATATTGCAAAACATAAATATCATATTACACGTTCTGTAAATAATGCATGAGTTATTGTAATTCAAAAATTCATGTGTTATTTATCTCTTTGTGAATTGACCCCTATGTTCTAAAGCAATTTTTAAAGCCAAAAAAAAAGTTTGTTCTTACATATGAAGCTGTCCCTGCAGTACTTTTTTTAGACATGAGATGCAGTACTTTCTTTTAGACACCAGTTAGCATGGTGGAATTAAAAGGAAACTTTTTTTTACACTGTATGTTCAGGTGCTGGAAGCTCAACTAATAGGTGGCCACTACTTAGCTGTTTTTTTTTTTTTTTTGTGGCTATTTCCTGCGTGGAGTTCTTTTTCTTTCTGGAGAGCTAGGCTTGGTTGATTGATTATTTGAGACTATGGTTAATCAATTTATTTGTGTTTTCTCATGGAATGTTAGGGGTCCAAATAATACTTTGAAAAGGCAATCTGTTTTTGGGTATATTGTCGCTTTTCGCCCATCTTTGGTCTATCTACAGGAGACACATGCCACTTGTGATACTATTAGATTTTTACAGAGTCAAACTGTACAGGAGGCTTCTCAGTCCTTGGATACCTCATACTCAAAGGGCGTGTCTATTTTGGTATATAAAGGCATGTTGTTCTTGTGTTTCTCTGTGTGTGGTAGGACCTTGGTGAACAGAAATGGCAAACATGTTTTCCTCCAATGCAAGATTCATGACTTTGATTTGATACTTGCTGCTGTGTATATAAAGTATCTCCCCCTTATAATTCAGAGGTGCTACACCAGCTAATCTCCTTCGCAGGAGTCTGTCCTTCAGTACCAATCTTGATGGTTGTAGTTTTTAATAATGTAATCGATCTGGGGAGGGATAGATCTTCACCTCCTAGAGCCCTTTCTGGAGAAGGTTGTTCCTCATTGGGGAGACTATGCAGGGAACTGGGGCTGCAAGATATATGGAGACAGTTACATCCTGATGAAAGTGCCTTTGCATGCTATTCTAAATTGCATGACTCTTTGTCCAGAATTGATTTGGCTTTATGCTCTATGGAGCTTATTCCAGCATTAGTTGAGGTCAATATAGAACCCAGAGCAATATCGGACAATTGTCCCGTTAGTAACTTTAATATCTGGCCATCCAGAATCTAATATTCCAATTCCTGGCTGGAATTGCTCCCCAAAGAAGATACTCTACCTTCTGCTATTGAGGTATTTTTTCCCTCAGAGTGGGTTCCACTCCCTCAGGAGTAGTATGGGATGTGTTTAAGGCTTTCCTTCAGGGTTTGCTTATCCAACAAGTCAGTGTTATTAAAACTGCCTCCTAGGGAATTGGAACTCGCCAAAATATAGACTTTGGCGGCAGAAGCTAATTATATTTCGTATTCTATTCTAGATAGCAGACTTGAATGGCTGTCTTCCCAAAGAAGGCTCAAAGAACTGTTAGAAGATAGGGCTAGGAATAAACAGATTTTTCAGAAGAGGTTGCTATGGGCTGAGGGGGGAGGCAAATGGTAGGTTATTGGCTCAAATAATTAAATCTCAATCTAATCCCACTCATGTCTCGGCCTTGAAGAACAGGGAGGAGGAGATTATTATTATTATTATACAGGATTTATATAGCACCAACAGTTTGCGCGGCGCTTTACAAGGTAGACATTACAGTTACAATACAATTTGGTACAAGAGGAAACAGAGGGCCCTGCTCGTTAGAGATTACAATCTAGGAGGAAGGGTTGAGTGAAAAAGGTAAAGGTAAAAGGTAATAGCTGTGGGGGGATGAGCTGATATAGGAAATAAATGGCGGTTTACTAGGTAGAAGCAGGATAGACTTCTTTAAAGAGAAAGGTTTTCAGGGATCGTCTAAAGGTGGATAGATTAGGAGACAGCCGGACAGATTGGGGTAGAGAGTTCCATAGGATGGGAGAAGCTCGGGAGAAGTCCTGGAGGCAAACATGGGAGGAGGTGACATGGGAACTAGAGAGCAGAAGGTCTTGGGAGGATCGAAGAAAGCGGTTTGGTTGATATTTTAAGACCAGGTTGGTGATGTAGCTGGGGGCAGAGTTGTGGATGGCTTTGTAAGTTGTTGTTAATATTTTGAATTTTATTCGTTGAGTGAGTGGAAGCCAGTGGAGGGATTGGCAGAGAGGGGTAGTCCCTGTTGGGATTGTAGTTCGCTCCTGTGGAGGCGGCAGGTTGGAGGCGGGGAAGGACTACAACTCCCAACATGCAGTGCGCCTGGCCACGCTGTAGGCTGCTCTTAGGGTTGGAGCTCCCGGAGCTCTCCGCAGTGGATGGTGGTGGGGAGCCAGGAATGAGAGATGATCCTGGATGATGGCAGTGTCCAGGGGAGGCATGATACTCCTACTCCTCACTGGATTCCTCTGTTGTAGTGATATCACGGATGTCCCTTTTTCCGAGGCGCGGCGCCGCCCCACTGAAAAGTGCCACCCTAGGCAAGTGCCTTGTTTGCCTCGCGGCAGATACGCCCATGGTCATACCTAAGAAAGATAAAGACCCTCTGTACCCGTGGTCTTATAGAGCAATTTCTCTATTGACTACATATGTTAAAATACTTGCCAAGGTATTAGCTAGTAGATTGAAGCAGCACATTATTCACCCTGATCAGGCTGGATTTATGCCAAATTTGTAAACAGCTATCAATAATAGGTGGGCCTATCTATATATGCAGGTGCCAGTCTCGGATCATACGGATCATGCCTTCTTAGTGCTAGACACTATTAAGACTTTTGATAGTGTTGAGTAGCCATAATTGTTGGCTGTTCTCAAAAAATTCAGTTTTGGTTCTGTCTTTTGTCAATGGGTCCGTCTTCTGTATATGGCCCCTAGGACTTCAGTTAGAGTTAATGGCTTTCAGTCTTCTTCTTTTAGACTTTTTAGTGCACTAGGCAGGGGTGCCGAATTTCCCCCCTGCTTTTTGTTATTGCCATAGAACCCCTGGCCTGCCTTATATGGACTGAATAGACATGACTGGCGTAGTCAAAGGTGTTTTTGAGGAACAAATTGAATTGTATGCAGATGATGTCCTCCTGTTTTTCTTGTTCAAACATTTTATTAGTTTTGAAACAAAGGGGTGAAGACATTGACATTTGACAATAGACATTATGTTGGCTGCAAAACATAGGAGAAAATATATACAGTATGAATGTCTATAAAGGGAGGGGGAGAGAAAGAGTCAAACTAACAATGCAACAAAACTTATGTCTCATGGTATACAGAAAATATTTTAGCATAAGATAACAATATGTCAAAGAGAGACTTGTTCAATGAGAAAAGAGACTCCCCCGCACTATGTGGGAAGTTAGGGAGGAACCTGGGGAGGTCAGGAGAGGGGGGGAGGGGAATGGGGGTGGTAGGGATGGCTCCATGACTAGTTAGGAGGGGTATAAATAATTTGTGGGACCGGTTAGAAGTGGTACCAGTACTGCGCAAAGATTTTTTTTAATTTTAATATCATGGAAGAAGGAGGGATTCGTCAAAGCTTTGCGGAAGGAAACTCTCAACCCAGGGAGTCCAGATATTCTAAAACGTAGGAATTGTATTGAGAATTGTGGCTTCAACCTTAGCGTGTATCATAGCCTGCGTTACTCTAGTTCTAACAGCGGCAATGCTTAAGACGGGGGTTTTCCAAGATTTTGCTATGACCTGCTTGGCTGCTGTGGTAACCTGCATGATGAGTTTGAATTGTGACATAGTCACATTTGGAGGGCGTAGATTGAGAAGAGCCATTATCGGGGTGGGTTGGAGCGCATTTGCACTAAGTCTGGATATCATAGTGAAGACATCCGTCCAGAAGGTTTTGGCTACCGGACAATCCCACCAGATGTGATAGTATGTTCCGGGGTCTACACAGCCTCTGAAGCAGTTGGGGGAGTAGTGAGGGGTAAATTTTGCAATTCTTGATGGAGTCATGTACCAGCGAGTCAAAACTTTATAGTTAGCTTCCAAAGCTACAACATTCTGTGAGGATAATTTTGTATTGGCCCATATGTGTTCCCAGTCGGATTGATCAAGCTGCCTGTTCAAGTCTGTTTCCCACTTATGGGTATATGAAGGGGAAGATGCGGAGGCCGGGGCTGTGAGGAGGGAGTATAGGCTAGAAATGAGGCTGCGCCTATGAGGATCTTTATAGCAAGCTCGCTCAAAGGAAGTCATGGTGTTAGTTTGGTTGGGTATTTTAGTGTAGGGGCCGTAGAAGTGTTGTAGTTGTAAGTATCTGAATATTTCGGAGGCTGGTGTCTCCTGCAGTGAGGCAAAGGATTTGAATTTGTTCCTCAGTAGAAAGTGGTGGGTACTGAGTAGGTTAGCAGAGGTCCATAGTTTGAAAGAGAGAGGTGACGACCATGCCGGGGGAAAGGCTGGATTATTGAGATGTGAGAGTAGGGGATTATGTAAAGACTGGAGAAGGTAGCGAGTCTTAAATCTGTCCCATAGTGATAAAAAGTGAGACATGATGGGGTTTGTTATCGAGCGGCGATCACTTGGTCTAAGCCAGAGTAAGTTTGTCATAGAGAGGGGATCACATTCTATAGATTCAAGCACAACCCATTGGGGTATTTCATAGGTCGCATGGTATTTTGGCAGTTGAGCCAAGTGCGCCGCCTGATAATATTTAACAATATCGAGAAGGCCAAGATCTCCGTTGAGTTTGGAGCGGAAGAGGGTGGAACGAGGTATGCGGGGACGGACAGTGCCCCATATATAGGAAGAAATGCGACGCTGTAAAACACAAAGATAGTGAGAAGGTACAGGGATTGGGAGAACTCTGAATAGATACAAAATTTTTGGGAGTATAGACATCTTTATGACTGCTATCCTGCCCAGCCACGCGAGTGGTAAGGAGGACCACTTAGTCATAAGAGCGGGTAGATGCGTCAGCATAGGGGTATAGTTAGCTGCAAAGAGATCTGATATATTGGGGGTCAGTCTGATTCCCAGGAAAGGAATGTGATTCCGAGACCAAGGAAATGGAAGTATCTGCTTCAAGTGTGCCAGTTCCATAGATGAGAGGGAGACATTAAGTGCCGTGGATTTGTGATGGTTTACTATAAGGCCAGAGAGTGAACCAAACCTCTCGAGAAGCCGGAGGAGGGGAGGAAGTCAAGGGAGAAGTGAGAAAAAGCAGAACGTCATCCGCAAAGAGGCATAATTTATGATGGGAGCTACCTATTTGAAGCCCTCGAACATCCGGATCAGCTCTGATTAGGAGGGCGAGCGGTTCTAAGGCTAAAGCGAAGAGTAAGGGGGAAAGAGGGCAACCTTGCCTAGTGCCCCGGGAGATTGGAAAGTGAGCAGACCTATGTACTAGGAACTGAATTCTGGCCGATGGCTCTCGATACAGTGAGAAAATCCAGGTTAAAAAGTGTGTGCCAAAGCCCCAGCGGCTCAGAATGTACCGTAGATATGGCTATGAGACTGTATCAAATGCCTTCCTGATGTCCAGAGACAGGAAACAGGTAGGAATGCGGGAGATTGGAAAGTGAGCAGACCTATGTACTAGGAACTGAATTCTGGCCAATGGCTCTCGATACAGTGAGAAAATCCAGGTTAAAAAGTGTGTGCCAAAGCCCCAGCGGCTCAGAATGTACCGTAGATATGGCTATGAGACTGTATCAAATGCCTTCCTGATGTCCAGAGACAGGAAACAGGTAGGAATGTTACGGGACATAGCGATATGCGCTAGCAGTGTTGCGCATCTGACATTATCTCCGGCCTGTCGAGTTGGGATGAATCCCACCTGATCATTATGAATTAAGGAACCTATACACAGATTAAGCATTGTGTCCACAGTAGCACTTGTGTAGGCAGGGCAGAGTAGGACTGGCCATAGAGGGATTACTTTGACGCAGTTGGCCAGCTTAAACATGTATTGCAATATGTGTGAACCAAATATCCCTATTTGTTGCATAGTTTGCTTGAAAGGGTATATACCAGTGTGCAGAGGGTCCTTCAGAATTTCTAGAGTTAATGTGGTTACACCCCTTTAGCACCTGATGGATAAATGCATGCACTAGCTGTATGGATTTGAGCACAGGGATCTCTTGTTTGCTATACACAGATTAAGACGCGTGGAAAGGATTTTGGCAAGTAGTTTAATATCAATATTGAGGAGGGAGATCGGCCTATAATTGGACCATTGCGTATCGTCTGAATTGGGTTTTGGGATCATGGAGATGGTAGCTTGTACTGATTCCGGGTTGAAGGTATGGCCCGATAATATGGCATTGAAAGCATTGGTGAGGGTGGGCGTTAGAAGATGGGCAAATATTTTGTAATATGTGGCGGAGAAACCATCCGGTCCCGGGCGTTTTCTAAGTTTTAGGTTTTTAATTGCGTTTAGGGTTTTCGGTTGGGGCAATGGGTTGTTCTAAGGCTGCTAATTGGTGCTCAGAAAGAGCCGGGAAAGAGATAGGGGCCAGGAGAGCATCCTCCTGGGTGGGGTCGAAGGGAGTGGAGGGAGAGTAGAGTTGTGAAAGGTTCCTGTGGAAAGTTTGTAGGATGCGTTCCGGATTACTTGTAAGGTTGCCAGATGAGGTGCGTAATCGAATGGGCCTAATTGTCTGATCGAGCCTACGAAGCGAAAGAGCTAGAAAGGTGCAGGGTTTATTTGCTTTTGTGTAATATTTGTGTCGGGATCTAGGAAGTGAGAGCTCTGCTTGGTCCGTGAGAAATAGATCAAGAGCCAATCGGGCTCGCTCAAGAGCTTCACGGTTGGCTGATGAAGGGGTTGTTTGGAAGGCTTGATGGGATTGGTTATATGTTCGCTCGAGAGAGAGACGTCTTTGTCGTTTTGCTTTATTTAAATAGGATGCTTTACTAATGCAGAATCCCCGCAAGACCGGTTTATGTGCTTCCCAGAGGAGGAGAGGAGAAATATCGGGTGTTTGGTTTACTGAAAGATAATCTTTGAGAGCAACCTCAATTTCTAGACAATGAATCGGATTTGTTAGCAGATTGTCATTAATGATCCAGGAGGGGTCAGAAGGGGATGGGGCTAGGGAGGTCATGGAAGTAAATACGGCGCTATGATCAGACCAGGGAATCGGAAGTATTTCGGAGCCCAGGAGCCGGGAAGAGGAGCCGGTAGTTATGAAAATGTGATCTATCCTGGAGAAGGACTTATGAGGGTGTGAATAAAAAGTGTATTGACGCTTAGTTGGGTTAAGTTCCCTCCAGGTATCTATCATGGAGTGAAGTTGTAGTACGGCTTGGAAAGATTGCTTGGAGGTAGGGAGAGGGGGGGATTGGGGAGATTTGTCAAGAAAGGGGTATAAAGTGCAGTTAGAGTCTCCGCAAAGTACCTCGCGCATGGTGTTCTATTACCGATAGTAGATGGGATAGGAATGGTAAAGGGCCTTGATTCGAGGCATAATATGTCGCTCTGGTAACGTCCACGTCTAGGAGTTGCCCTGTTAACAGGAGGTAACGACCCTCTGGATCCTTGACTTCATGATATACTGTAAAGGGTGTTGTACGGTGGAAGGCGATGAGTACTCCTCTGTGCTTTGTTGTAGCTGAGGCTGTGTAGACCTGCGGGTAACGGGGGCCAAAAAACTTGGGGGTGGCGTTAGAAGTGTAGTGTGTTTCCTGTAGGCAAACGACATGGGCTCTAAGTGATGCAAATGGGCGAAAGGCTTTGTTGCACTTCTGTGGAGCGTTGAGGCCCTGAACGTTCAGGGTCAGGATATTAAATTGGCCCATAAGGAAGGTGTATGTTGTATCAGAGGATAAAGTGTTGTTAGCCATGAGTGAGACTGGTAGCCACTATGTAAGTTTGTCTTAATGTGAAAGAAACTGGGTAAGGTCATGGAGCCGTTTAAAGGGAAGAGTAGGGGGAAATGAATAGGGAAAAATATCAGGGGGAGGTGGTGTGGGGCCATACTAGGCCCGAGAAGCGGTCCCCGAGGCTATCTAAAGTCAGGTTGGCTCGGGGAGCTGTGGTAGTCCAAGCGCTATTAAATAAGCAATAGCGCAGGGCCTAAAGGGGAGTGCACAGATACGCGGACCGCGGGGATGTCAGAGGTTTTCTTAAGAAAAAGATAGGGAATACATAGTAAGAAGATCCCAGAAAAGAGTGGGCAGATCAGTACTCAAACAACTGAAGAGGTCCTGAGCTCTGTCGACTATTAGCTTGAAAACTGACCAACGGGGATGAGGAGCTGTAGCATCCAATGTCGCCAAAGTTGAGGCCCCTGCAAACAATCTAAGACCCGACTGAGGGGTAACGGTATCAACAATAGCACACATTGAGCAACATGCTCTAAAGAATACATGGGAAACAAAGAAATATATTGGCCTTCCCTTATGAGGAAAGCCCAAATAAGGGTGTTTTCCAAAAGCAGAAGTGAACATTATGAAGAAAAGGAACTAGGGGGCTAATCAAGTCCCTATGATCAACGGGAGGTTACACAATGCCTGCCGCTAAGCGTGAGGCAGGGAAGGTGGATATCATAGGCGGTAACCGTGCCGCTGATCGAGTGAAGGCCAGTCCACTTTGTCACTTGTGTGGTAAGAAAAGAAGTGAAGGACGCGGTTCAGTCCATGGTGTCTTGTGGAGGTGTGCCCGGTGAGGTGAAGCGTCCACGTTTGTGGACACTGAGTTGACCGCCAGCTGAGCGTGGAGGGTAGGGTTTCCGTGGTGAGCAGGATGTAGATCTGCGTTTGGAACCCTCCGGCTGGGTCGAGGGGGAGTGTAGCTGAAGGTTCCGCAGGACGTCCAGTAGATCTTCAGGGGTTTTGCAAGAGTAGTCCCGGGATTGGTATCTGAAGCGCACTGCGAAGGGGAAGCTCCATTTATACGGTATCGCATGATGCTGAAGCGCTTGCAGATGTGGTTTCATAGCTCTACGTTTAGCGATGGTTGTTGGGCAAAGATCTTGGAATAATTGGTATATGTGGCCTTGGAACCGTAGGGAGTCTGTGTTGCGGGCTGCCTGCAGGAGCTGCTCCTTAGTACGGAAAAAGTGGAGCTTGGCTATGATATCGCGTGTCGGGCCCTCAGAGCGTCGTGGGGCTAATGCCCTATGGACCCTGTCCATTTCTAATCGGTCAATTGGAATGGCTGGGGCGAGCTCCTGGAACAGTGCCGTTATAGTAGACTGGACATCGACGATCGACTCTGGAAGGCCACGGATGCGCAGGTTTGAGCGCCTTGCTCGATTCTCGAAGTCTTCTAAGCGTGCTAACAATGTAGCGTTTTCATCACGCAAGAGATCAAGATCGTCAGCATGTGTCTGAAGTGAGGCGTCAAGATCGTCTACTTTGTTTTCCAGGTCCGGCGTGCGCTGTCCCAGTTCGCGAATTTCTCTGGACAGCGTAGCGGTGATACTGTCTGAGGTTTGTTTCAGGGCTTTATGCAGCATCTTCTCAAAATGCACCAGAAGATCAGGGGGTGTAAGGTCAGGATTCATGGTGTGTGTGGGGGCGTCTACATCTACATCGGACTCACCCCCAGATGCGTTGGGAAAGCTTGGCAGTTCGTCCCTCAGCACTGCGTAGGATCCTGTAGCCTGCTTGCTACTGTGTGATGCAATTGTGGCCATTTTGGATGAGGCTTTTGCCAGTGCCTCTTTTATGGGCTTCTGCTGTGGTGGAGCCTGGTGGCGGGGTGCCCCCTTCACCATGCTGCTGTCAGGTGAGAGTGCCGTTCAGATCGGAGCCCCACTCTATCTGGCAATGACAGTGGGTGAGCTAAGATGCAGACCTGCGGGGAAGTGGGCGTGTCCCTGTGCGGCCTGCTAGGGAGACGGAGCTGCGGCTCCTTATAGCTGTATCTCCGACCGCTGGCCTGCAATCGAGCCGGATCGGATCTGGGGGGTGTCACAGTGGAGGTATGTACCTCTCCAGGTGCTGTGCCGGCTGGGATCCGTGGGCGGATTACCTCTGCAACCCGATGGGGGGACGGAGCTCTATCTCTCCATGTCCGTCCCGCCAGCCGCGTATGTGCACTCCATGTCCTCCTGTTTTTATCTAATATACAGATATCTCTTCCAGCAGCAATGAAATATGTTGATGAATTTGGGTAATTTTCAGGCCTTGGCATAAACTTGGAGAAATCAATGTTAATGCCACTGGATCCTTTGTCAACTCCCTTACCATCCACACTCCCCTATTTAAAAGTTGTGTCATCCATGACGTATTTGGGGGTAATAATATCTACTTCATTTCAGGCAGTTATGTCAGACAATATTGAGTAAAACTTGGAGTAAGCTACCTCTATCTTTGGTAGGCCATGTTAACCTACTCAAGATGATTTGGATAACGCAACTCTTATATTTTTTTTATATAATTCCCCCAGTTGGATACCTCTGCAGGTTTTTATTAAGATCAATAGCATATTCAGGGATTCATTTGGAGAAAGAAGGTCCGCCATATAAAATTAGAGGCACTACAATATCCCAGTGATGCTGGAAGATTAGCTGTCCCTAACCCAAGGTTATATTTTTTTGCCGCTCAGTTGCAGCACCTTGTGGGCTCTGAATCCGAGAAACCTCTTAGGGCTGCTTGCCGACTATTCTCTCATACCATTGCATGTCCAAGAAGGGGCATTAGAGGGTGTTTCATTAACTGCCATGCCTCTGGCGTTAATGTGCAAGTTGTGGGAAGAAACTAAATAAATTATACAGATCTCTAACCTACTAGATATACTCTAATATTGGGAAATGATAAGAGATGGGAGAGAGTAGGGGTTTCCACCTTAGTATAACTTTATCATAATGGAACTCTCAATATGTTTTAGCAGTTGAGGATAGAGTTTTCTTTACCTCAAATGTGGTTTTATCAGTTTCTTCAACTCCGTCATGCAATATTAGCTCAACTTTCTTCTAGAGTAATGTTTTTTTTGTGCCACTCTGATGCTGGACAGAATAGTTCAAGTGAAATCAACTAAGGGACTTATTTCAGACACCTATTTAGATTTATTAAAATTTTTTTTACTGAAGTTCCTGGTTCTGTGTAGGGCAGGATGGGAACAGGATATTGGTTGTATTTTGGAGGAGATCTGGGGGCAGATTCTTCAGACTCTTCGTTTAGTGTCTCTTTTTCCATCACATAGATCAATGGTCTCCAAACTGCAGCCCATGGGCTGGATGTGGCCCTTTGCTTTCCTTTATCTGGACCTTGGGGCACCCTTCCATCCACTGACACCAATGATGGGGGACCATTCCTCCCACAGACACCAAATATGGGGCACAGTTTTTATGTCTGTGGGAGGAATGGTCCCCCATCATTGGTGTCAGTGGATGGAAGGGTGCCCCAAGGTCCAGATAAAGGCAAGCAAAGGGCCACATCCAGCAATGTCTCTTCTGCAATACGATGCACATACCTGTCTACTCACTATCTTCTCCGGCATGTAAACTGAGCTGTGCATATTTATAAATATAAATCTTTAGTGCTGCTCTTCTGTCTAACACAAGACAAAAAGAGGAACTTGAAGAATATTGTTTCTTCTTTTACAAGATCCTCTTTTTTAGTCTTGGATAGAGGGATTATTGCTGTCTGTGCCCCCACTGGGGAGATTCACCCTCTCTATTTGTCCTGTTTACTGTTATTATAAAAAATGAAAGAAAAGTAAATCTCAAATGTTGGGATGTCCCCAGAACAGGAATCTTTCTATCTGGGACACTAGTTCTGGTGACACTCCAGGATTCCTTCACTGTGGAGGGATTTCCTCTCACTTCCTGTTTTGGCTATGGGACAGGTAGTGAAGGGAAATCCCCCAATGGGACACAGATGTAAAAAAAACTGACAGGGGGTATAACCTTCCGTTATTCTATTTAAAATGCAAAAAAAAAAGTTTGGTCTTTAGTTCTTCAACTTCTCAACTGTGTCTTGAGGAGACCCTGGACACACTGAAACAGGACCAAGACTTCCTTTTATGTTTATACGGCAATACGGACTTCACATCAACAAGCCCTTAGACAACAGTTGATACTATTGATGTTGAAGAAACTGTGTTAATCATTAAAGGGCTTCATACAAACTACTTGTGAGCTTGAACCAGGTTCAACAGGCCTGCTGCTTGCATTCATTTGCCAAATTAATCTAGCAGTCCAAAATATTGTACAGTGCTCTCGAAGTACAGGGATCTTCCAACATCAACTTAAGGAAACCATTATTAGGCCTTTTCTAACCAAAAAAACCTTCCTTGGATCCAAAGATCTTGGCCAACTACAGCCCAGTGTCAAATATTCACTTATTTAGGAAAGGTGATTAAAAAGGCAGCTGCTAACAACTTGGAGGCCTGGCTGACAAATGAAAAATTCTTTTACAAATTTCAATCTGGTTTCAGGAAAAAACACAGTACAGAAACAGCACTGGTTCACCTACTGAATTACCTATTGATGTCTAGGGACAAGGGAGAATGCTCCATCCTTATCCTCTTTATCTTTCTACCACTTTTGACAACGTGGACCATGACATCTTACTGGATAGTTTAAAGCTGCTCTTTTGGACTAGAGGGCATAGCGCTCAGCTGCTTTAATCCTCCCTGTCAAGGAGAACACAAAAGGTCCCTGCAGAGATACATGTAAGTGGGATAGAATTAGCTAGGTAGATGCTGTCCCAGATGGGAGGGTAGGGGTAATGTTCTCACTGGGTTTTGGGTCTGACCCACTGCAACTGTGAGTATAAATTAGGACACTGGGTCAGGTCCGTGTGGTGGGTGGCCAGTGGCCTGTACCATTAGCCTTGGTCATAGAGTCTAGAAGATTTGCTGTAAGGAAAGACCAAATCACTTCTGATAATGACATCTGGGAAAGGTGTAGGAATGGCACAACTATCCTTTACATCTTAAAGACTTGGGGTTCACATTGAAGAGACCAGCTTCTGGAACTTCCCTCTGTTGAATGTTGCGACTACAAGGACTCACCTCTGCAGGTATGCCTGGGACAGCACATTAGCTTGGTTAGAAATAGGGACTAAGGACTTTGGAAAATGGACTGTTCTATTGAAGTTCTGTTGGACTTTGTACTGTTGCACTTTATTAGTAAAGCATTAAAACCTTGCCTTTTGCCTGCTCAGAAGTTATTCACAGTGGTGTAATACAAGTAACTGGCACAACTCTGCATTTAATCTACAGCTTGGGTCACTAGCACATGGGATATGAATAGTCATTCTAGTATAGCACTAACCCCTTATAAGTTGCTGAAAATTTTGGTCCCCCTATAGTCTTGCACAGCCAGGTAACACACATTTTCTTTCAGACTTACGTCATGGAGACAGTAACCAGTCCTTGAGCTTGTTTTAATGTTTTATTAAGAGATAATAAACTTGGATGGGGCAAGGGGTGTACGGGATGCCCAATGGAACTGGAATAGAGGACAAACTTCCTGAAACTGTTTACAAGTGTTTACAGCAAAAATCCTCTTCTGGAGAGCTAGCCGGCCTCTCCTGATGTACCATCCCAGACCCCAGATTCTCCTTAATCCAGCAATTCTGGGTGAATCCCTGGGCAGGGGATCCAGTGCCTGTCCCTTTAAATAATGGAACAGTCCCAGTAGCAGCTAATCCATTTTCCCACCAGAGTGCTCCTTCCCCAGGGGGTGCAGGTCTACTCACTCAGTCTCTTCTCTTGTGCTGCTGGTGGGTTGGTGGCTGCCACCAGGCAGGCTTCAAGCTGGGCCGCTCCTTCCTTGCTGTACAGGTGGTCCTCACTTTGGGAGCTGGTGAAGTCCTAAGCTTTCCTCCTTCTAAGCTCCTCTGTCTGTAGGTGATGCCCAATCCCATCTGTGCCCCCTCCCAGGCTCCTGCTCTCCAGCCTTCACTTCCTCATCTTCCACCCAAACTCTCCAGTCACTACTCTCCTATCCTCCCCTCTTGCTGAGCAGGCTCAGTTATTCTTAAAGGTTATTCTAGCCCCTTGCCAAGCCTCCTGTTGGGGATTAGCTAGGATCCTCTAAGAGTACAAACCAAGCACTCCTCAGATCCGCCCACTGCTTCTAGACATTTTCCAAAGTTCTAGAGCAGGGAGAAACTTCAGAGGGCTGGTCTGCAGAGCCTCTCAGCTCTGACCAAAGTTTGACCCCTGCTAGCTATCACAAACAGGCTGCTACTCAGCCCTAGCTAACAATTGGAGTCTAACTCCCCCCAGCTTACTAGGAGGGTGCTACACTAGTGTAGATTATACATGTGGTTGCCATGAGCTATGAAGTAACAATCAGCAAGCAGTCTGCTGGAACATGTGCCTGTTATAGATGGGATTGCCTCTACCTGTGAGGGAGATTACGCCATGGTCCATCTCCTATAGCAACTGGAGTGGAACTGCACTGCAAAGGTTCAATCTTGTCTATCCAGCCCTGAAGAACCCCCCCCCCAGGGGTAGGCCTCTCATGAGACCCTTGCTTGGCTTCCAATGAGGAGAGAAAACATGGAGGATGTGATAAACAACCACCACCATTCCCAATCTTCCTCACTTTACATTACAGGGTACCACAGGGCTCCATTCTGTCACTAATGTCTTAGCTACCATTGCTATGAAGATGACACACAAACATGCCTGTCTTTCAGACGAGATACTGGTGACCCTATTGACAAGATCAACAGGTGTCATATTGGCATACAAGAGTCGATTAACTGTAATTGGTTAGAAATGAACCCAGACAAGACAGAAGTGCTTGTAATTGGTAGACTAAGGATAACATAAAAGTACAGCAAACAAGTCCAGCTGACCCTTGGGAAGACAAATCTTAAGTTCTAAGACCATGTGCGCAGCTTGGATGTGATCCTCCACATTGACTTATTAAGCAACAGGTATCACCTGCCATCAGGTCCTCCTTCCATTACCTCAGGAATATTAGAAAAAACCCACATCTGTTTCCAACAGTGGACATACCACCATGAATCCATGCTTTGGTAACCTCCAGTTTGGATAAATGGAACACCCTCTACTATGGTCTTCCTGGGAAAGAACTACATTGTTTGCAGTTAGTATAGAACGGAGCAGCCAGGCTACTCACTGAACAACTCCATCACTGACATACAGTATGGCCCCAGTTCTTCCCTGCCTACACTGGCTTCCAATTAAATTGAGGACATCCTTCAAGATCAGCCTATTTCCTTATAAAGATCTAAATAACTTGGGCTCACCTATCTGACAGATTTTCTCTCACACACTCCCTTCGCTCCTCAGGTAAATGCCAAAAAAGTGCCCAGAGTCATCTTAGAATCTTTTGAGCTTCGTGCAATCTATCATGCAGAATCCACAATATGGAACGCACTGCCATTAACTCCATTGTCTAGCGAGCACCTTCTTTGGATATTTTCAAAAGCAGACTCAAGACACCTCCACCTAGGCTTATGGAACTGCCTGACAAAGCCAAGTCTTCAAACAGCCAACACCAATTTGATCAATGCTTTGAGCCCCCAGAGAGGAAAACGCTATAGAAATATTGCTATTATAATTATATAATTACTGAATTTTATTTTTAACGTGTTGGTTTGTTTGTGGTATAGCTCTCTCTCTTTTTCTCTCCCCTTCCTCAGTGCCAACGAAAGATATAAATTACTTGCTTTGTGCAGGTGCAGCACAACCTCTCAGCATTCAATCTGACACTTATCTAAAAAAAAAGACTTTTTCACACGTTTTAAAGTGTTGCTTTTCTCAGGTGGTAATTTTATTGACCTTTAGCGAATGGAGTTGGTTGAATCAGAAAATCACTAAACGGAGCCACTGTTTATAGTCTTGTTTCTTGCGTTGGTGGCAAATCAATTTTTGAGCCAGCTGTTTGCCTCTATTCCATGGCCGCAAAGCCAGAATTTTAGCATAAGTGAATCCTCATCCACATTTATTCATATCTGTGTTCTGCATCTACAGTGTGTGCTATACATTAACGATGTGCAATCATTATGTTTTGACATATTCGTTATGTTAGAATGATTCATCTTCGGAATTCGTTTTGTATATTTGGATTCGATTCGTAAACTCATTGTTCCAAATCCATTCATATTTTCAGAAGTTATTTTGGAAGATTTGGATTCATTTGTTATACTTCCAGTGCGACTTTGCATTGTCACTTGCTTGCGAATTTGATGCACCTTGGATGCTTTGCGACTTACATTCTTGCAATTTTGATGTGACTTGCTTGCAACTTTGATGCAATTTAGATGCCTAGCGACTTGCTTGTGATTACGATGTGACTTGCTGGAGACTTTGGCTTTGGACAATCATAACAATACAGAGAGTGACACATATGGAACTTACAAAACCCTCTGAAGTTGCAAATGAGTGAAATGAATTAATAGAATGAATTAGTTGTTTTCGTTATAATTTATTTCAGATTCGTTGAAATTCATTATTATTGCGATTTGGAGATTCAGATACATCTAAATCTCTGTATAACAAAATTTTTTTCTGAATTTCGATTAGTAACAAAATGAGTTGCACATGTCTACTTTCCATATTCATACAATATTCACACACATTTCCTATTAAAAAATTTTAAATTTTCATTCACTTTTTAGAGCCAATGGACTTTTTTTGACTTGCGTTGCCCCAATCCCAGCTCCACGTGGTGACATTTATGACATGAGCTTTTTTTTAAAGTGTTACTAAACCCATGACCCTGCATTCACTATATCTGTTCTCCCACAGTACACAGAACATGGAAATGCAATTATTTTAGTAAATTTAAATGGCTAAATACATTTTCTCATCAGCAGTTAGAGTAGTCTTGTGGCCAGCAGAGCACTTGTTAAAGCTTGTAGGAGGAGTTTCCATTTTGCTTCAGGAGGATGCAGAACCCCTGACAGTGCTGATTGGCCCTGTGCTGATCACATGCACTCTCTCAAGAAAAAAAAAACCTCTCTAGCAATACACACCAAACTGAGTATGTGCAGCTTGCCCCCAAGGCTCTGTTCTATCAGCAGACTGAGCATGTGCAGAGTGACTCCACACCATATGTCTTATCAGGAGATAAGAGGGGGACACTGGAAGAAGGGGAGGATCAGAGAAGTCAGGATCAAACAGCCTTTTTACAGAATGCACAGGTTAACCCCTTAGGTTCCACAGTGTGTATAACAAGCATTTTTTACTGCATATACAGACGGATTTTACTGTTGTGGGTTTAGAAACACTTTGAATTCTATTACAGGCTGACAGCTGCTGTGGCTGGATGGTGTGCTAAGCAGTACTTAAGTTTAGTGCAGTATGCACCCAGAGGAGAATGCCCAGAGTGCAGATGGCTTCTTATTTATTTATTTCAGGTACTTATATAGCGCTGTCAATTTACGCAGCGCTTTACATATATATTGTACATTCACATCAGTCCCTAACCCTCAAGGGGTGTACAATCTAAGGTCCCTAACTACATTCATACATACACATACTAGGGACAATTTAGACAGGATTCAATTAACCTTCCAGCATATCTTTGGAGTGTGGGAGGAAACCCACCCAGGCACAGGGAGAACATGCAAACTCCATGCAGGTAGTGCTGTGGTTTGGATTCAAACCAATGACCCTGGTACTGCCAGGTGGAAGTGCTAACCATTTAGCCACTGTGCTGCCCTTGTGCTTGGTACTTACTGTAAGCACTGCTTGGTCCAGCCACATCAGCTGTCAGCCTCTCGTAGAATTCAGCAGACTCCTGGCAGCAGGACTGGATGGTGCACCTAAATACCAGATCCTCATCACCTAAACACCCAGTGTGCATTGGGCCTAACTTGTAAAGTTGTCACTCTTTTCCATTTCAGAAAGTTGGAACATATGTGTATCACTCCTAGTAGTCAAGTATCTCTCTTTCTGCATACAAGTGCACACAAGTAACCATGGCAGGCAGCACACAACATTTATCCCCAGTGTTACCTAATGCAGCTTTTGCAGGATTGTTGGTAACTTTATTGCCATGATCCTGTGCTGGAGAATTTACTTGCTATAAATATGAAGCCTCATGTACAGTCTGGCCTCATTCACATGGGCGTACCATAGCATATGCCTGTGCGAGCTCTGTGTATGCCTGCACAGGGAGTACTGGTGTTCCATGAATACCCAGGCAGGCAGTGCCATTTATTTAAATTGGAGTGCAGCGGCTGCAGAGATACAGTTGCTGCTCACAATTTGGCAGCTGTGCAAGTGTGTAGGTGGGGTGCAGCGTGGTGCGGTTCAATAACACATACAGTCCAAATGCAATGAAAGAACTTATAACTGAAAGTGGTTGTAAAGGCTCAATGTTTTTTACCTTCATGCATTCTATGCATGAAGGTAAAAAACCTTCCGTGTGCAGCAGCCCCCCCAGTCCCCCTTAATGCTTTCCTGAGCCCCATCACGATCCAGCGATGTGCATGAAAGCCTTGACTCTTCGGGGAATCTCCCTCCTCATTGGCTGAGAAAGCAATGGGAGCCATTGTCTCCTGCTGCTGTCAAACACAGCCAGTGAGCCAATAAGGAGTGAGAGGGGACAGGCCAAGCAGTGGCTCTGCATGTGAATGAACACACAGGGCAGCAGCTCAGGAAAAAGCCTGCTTGGGTGCCCCCATATCAAGCTGCTTGCTCTTGAGGCACTTGGTGGGGGAAAGGCCAAAAGTGCCAGCTGGGAACCCGAGAAGAAGAGGATCAGGGCTGCTCTGTGCAAAACTACTGGTAAGTATAACATGTTTGTTTGTTTCGTTTTTTTAAATATTGCCTTTAATATCACTTGAAGTAATGCAAAGACAGTTCGCAATAAACCTGTCGGAAGGACAACCCAACCAGGACCACGCACAGATCCAGCAGCATGTAGAAAGCAGGTTTCAGACAAACTAACAGCGCCAATTAGGAGGTGCAGAGTGCGGTCTGCTCTTCTCATGCCCAATTGGGAAGATGGCCAGAGAAGTTGCGAGCCTTGCGCTTTCCCTCCTCGTCAGGAAACTTTCCCTGCTGCTAGTTCTGTTCCTACCAGACAGGGTACCTGTCCCTACTCTACCCACTCACAAAAATACACACCAAGCCTGGGGGCCAAGGGCTTTAAATAGTCTCTGCCTGACCCAAGATGGCTGCTAGAGTCACATAGAGCAGCAACATCTGATTGGATCACTTCCCCAGTGACCCAGGAAACCATAGAGCAGGGGTGTCAAACTGGCAGCCCTCCAGCTGTTGGCAAACTACAAGTCCCATGATGCATTGCAAGGCTGACAGTTACAAGTATTACTTCAAAAGGCAGAGGCATGATGTGACTTGCAGTTTCATAACAGCTGGAGGGCTGCCAGTTTGACACCCCTACCATAGAGGAACCATGTTCCTCTTGATTTCCTATCCAACTGCAGTGTCACTAAGGATTGGCGCCACCTGCAGTGGAGAAAGTAGACTGCACCTGCATAGGCGCAAATGCACACTATCTACGTTTGGGGCTGTGCATCCGCACATGCACGGCTGTCAAACTAGGAGCTTTGACTGCGTCCCAATTGATATGAAAGGAACTACCTGCATGGGGGTGCATGGAACACCTGTGCATCCCTGTGCAGGCAAATACATCCCTTGCACGGGCATACACTATATATAAAAAGTAGAACACTGCTGTCAAGGAATTGGTTGTGAAACTGCCTTACTTGTAATGTAACAAAAGAAGCACTGAAGTGTAGGAAAATTCATAGTAAAGATAAATTATTCATACAAACCATAGAGAAAAATTGTAGCCTTACAAATGTACTTTCTGATGAATGTCCCATTAAAATATAGCAGGAGAGGGATTAGCTGCTCTGTAATAAATATTGCATGCTACTACAAGCAGTGCCACTTATTCATGATAGTGTGGGTATAATTACTCCGAACCAAGAAAAAGTTGTAAATGCCACCATCACATTGATATACTATTAACAAAGTAAAATTCATTACAATATTTGAAACTGCAAATGCATTTGACAATAATGGAGGACGGGTATTAGCAGAGTGAAGACCACATTTCTTTGGATAATTATTTACAGAATTACAGTTTCTACAGAAATACGGTCAAGAATTTGAGCAAATTAAAGGCTGAAGTGAGTTGTGCAAGGTTAAGTGTACCCTAGTTATATCTTGCAGGAGATATACACTGATCAGCCATAACATTATGACCACTTACAGGTAACGTGAATTTCACTGATTATCTCTTCTTATTCTTCATTATTTCATTATTTCATTATTCTTCATTATTTCAGATGTCTCTTGCAATCTCTATTGCAGTGACATCTGAAATTGGGTAGGATATATTGGGCAGCAAGTGAACATGTTGTCTATGAAGTTGGTGTGTTGAAAGCAGGAAAAATGGGCGAATGTAGAGATTTAAGTGGCTATGACAAGGGCCAAAATGGAACGGCTAGACAACTGGGTAAGAGAAAGTCAAAAGTACAGCTCTTGTGGGATGTTCCAGGTCTACGGTGGTCAAGAACGGCGAAGTGGTCCAAGAAAAGAAAACTGGGAAACCAGCGACAGGGTCATGGGTGGCTAAGACTCATTAGGATATATGGGAGAGAAGGCTGGACCATGTAGTAGAACTACTGTAGCTCAAACTGCTTATAAAGTTCTCCTAGATTGTAAGCTCCAAGGAGCAGGGCCCTTCTAACCCTCTTCTATTGTATTGTTGCTGTACTGTCTCCCGTTATATTGTAAAGCACTGAGCAAACTGTTGGCGCTATATAAATCCTGTATAATAATAATAAGTTAATCCTGTTTCTGATAGAAAGGTGTCAGAACATACAGAGCATTGCAGTTTGTTGCATATGGGGCTGCGTAGCCACAGACCAGCCAGGGCGCCCATGCTGTCCAAAGGCAAATACACAGCAAACAATAGACATGTGAGCAGCAGAACTGAACCACAGAGCAATGGAAGAAGGTGGTCTAGATGAATTGAAGAATGATTTCAGAAACAACGGGTCTGGGGTGTAGACTCGGTATTTTGCCTTCAGCAAGGAAAATCATTATGCAACATTAAATTCGTTCACTGCCTGGAATACATTTTCCAGAAACCAGAATCTATTTGGTTAATAAAACTCCCATCATCCTTCCTTCTAAGAAAAGGAAACAGGTGCATCCTGGGAGCTCAGACTCCATCTTAAAGAGGTAGTAAACCGTCAAAACATTTGTTTTTAAATTTCCCCTGCAAAATAATGTCATAATGTCCTAGTATGCATCTCATACTAACACATGACAAAAGAGCTACCTTAGAGCCAAGCCCTCCAGCGGCGCTGTCACTGCTGGCTAGGGCTGCCATCTCAACCCTATAAACCCGAACACATATTAATTACACAGGTTTTGTGGCTGATTAAGGTGGTAATTAAAATCACTTACTGCTTTATCTGCATTAAATCAGCCTCAGAACCTGTGTAATTAATATGTGTTTGGTTTTAAAGGGAGGAGGTGGAAACCCTACTGCTGACGGTGAGATTGACTTCAGACGGCTTCTATCTTCACCCTCTCTTTCTTCTGGGTTCACAGGCTCTGGCAGCTTGATTGGTTGACCAGCGATGATGTCACTCCAGCGGATAAGCGTGGGAGTCTTGGCCGTGGTACAGATCTCTGAAGGAGCGGCACGGGTATGCATTATGACACTGTATGGCAGTGCTGTCTGTGCTCCCAACGAACTTCAGGCTGAATGGGTTAACATGACCTTGCCTCCGCCCATCAGGGGGTGCTGACAAACAGATGTTTGGCAGCATTGAACTATGGGAAATGTAGTTTGGGAAATAAACTTTTCTATGACAATTAATGGACTATTGGACTAAAATTCCCAAGGAGAGCAAGGAATAAGGAAGAGAGAGTTATATTGTCCCAGGCTGAATAGTGAGCGACTTTCTCTTTGCTACGAGGAGACCGAGGAGTGCTTATCACTACTCCTGTTTGCACATCAACATGCTACAAGCCTGCAGCTGGGACAGAAACTGAAGCACTGTTAAAGGAGAAGTTCACCTTTTAACAAAAATTAATAAATGCACATTTTTTTGCAGGTAAAAAAATGTGCATTTAATATTTTTTGTTTGTGGAGCCTCTAAAGCATTGAACCAGCGATCAGCAGATCACTGGTGCCATGCAGGTCTCCCCCTGACCTATCAGTATATCTGCTTGCATGTACAGGGCAAGCATATACTTACAGACAGGAAGGCTGTGGAGCACCATGGTAGTTCATTGAAAACTACAAGCCGCAAAGGCTGCCGGGACTTGTAGTTTTCCCATTTACAGAATACTGTGAATGAGTGTTTTTTTAAATTGTGACAGCTAGCGGGGAGAAGATCCACTCCTAGCTGTCACAACAGGGATCGGGGGGAGCAGGGGGCGGTCCGATTGTAACATGTTACATGTTACACCCTAAATATGGGTGTAACATGTAACATGTTATAAAAGGTGAACTTATCCTTTAACTTGTGTGCTGAGGACCAAAGTTCACCTTGAGGTCATCACAGAGGACAAGGGGACATTATTTACATCTGGAGGAAAAGAAATTTAATCTCCAAATACGGAAAGGTTTCTTCCCAGTAAGAGCTGTAAAAATGTGGAATAGACTCCCTCAAGAGTTGGTACTGACCAGCTCAGTGCATTGCTTTAAAAAAAGATCTAGATTCTTTCTTGAATACACAGAATATAACTGGTTACTAACATTTATAGGTAAAGTTGGATAAGGAAGGACATTTTTCCCCTGCTGGAGCAAATTGGATCATGCTTTTCTGTTTTTTTTTTCCTTCCTCTGGATCAACTGTGGGTATAGGTTTTCATTTTTTTTTTTCATGGTTAAACTGGATGAACTTTTTTTAGCCAGACTAACTATGTAACTATGAAGTCACTCCAGGCAGATCCAGAAGTGAGCTGACATTGGAACAGCGGGACCACTGTTGCTGTAGCATTGGAACTGGTGAGAAGAAATTGCTGCCATTGATCTATCACTGCTAGCAGAGACTGAGTACTTAGGGACTGGCCGTCTAAACAGCAACCTTATCAACTGCATGTATACTTTACCAGGACTGTACCTATGTGCACTGTCATAAATACTGAGCCCCAACACTAGCCGGCTGAAGAACTAGGATTGCCCACCCAAATAGCTGTCTCACAGGAACTGTGCCTACTGTCCATAGTAACCTCTCTAGGGAGCCTTATAGGCCACCAAAATCATTCATACATAGAGCGTACTCTAAAGTGGTTATAGCCTACTGTTTACAAAGGAGTTACAGCAGTACTAATTATTCTTGCTGTTACTGATTTGCAAATGCCACTGCTCAATGTTGAATTTGTGGGTTACTAGGTTTGCTTAAATCTCTAAGTCTCTACTCTAAGTCAGCCTTTCTCAACCAGGGTGCCCTGGCACTGTCAGAGATGCAGGTGTGACCAGAAGTGTGTGGACTGACACAGGGAAACGCAAGCTTCAGATATGGTATAAATAAGACGCTTTATTAAAGACTAACAATACAAACATAAATGCAGTGCACAAAACCCCAAACTAACACAAATACATACAACAAGGTGAAACAAACCCAAAGCTAAACTGATACAGATACCCAAGTACATACATATGTAGAGCACAACGTAGTTAGGCAGGCCGGGTCGATAACTATCGGGCAGGTAGGTACAGGAGGAGCAGGCGGAGAGAATGGTCAGGGTCACAAGCCAGGGATCAAAACAGGAGAAGTCAGCAGAGGTCAGGATCAGGCAGGGTCGGAAACAAGTCAGACAGGAACAGGAACAGGAGTGCAGGTTACAAGATACAGGGGCCCATGGAAAAACACACACCAAGGCACAGACTGCAGGTCTGGCCATCCCTTAAATACACCTGCAATCAGCCCCAGGTGATGGCTAATTGCCGAAGTGAACCTCTGGTTGTTGAGAGCACCCGCTGGCCAGCCCTGGTACTGCAGCCCACAAGGCAGGTGAGTCCCACCACTATTGGCAAGTCCATTCCTGACAGTACCCCCCCCTCAAGGAGCGGCCTCAGGACGCTCCAAACAGTCCTAGCTGGGCAAAATGTTCCACCGCCCGGGTCTGGTGACTGGCGGGCTATCAAAGCCTGGCACATCGGGCTGGGCACCGGACGGAGGCACTTCGAGCTGGACACCGGACGGAGACACTTCGAGCTGGACACCGGACGGAGGCACTTTGAGCTGGACACCGGACGGAGGCACTTCGAGCTGGACACCGGAAGGAGGCACTGCGGGCTGGACACCGGACGGAGGCACTTCGGGCTGGACACCGGACGGAGGCACTTCGGGCTGGACACCGGGCGGAGGCACTTCGGGCTGGACACCGGACGGAGGCACTTCGGGCTGGATGCCGGATCACCAGGCGGAGCAGCGGGCACCGGGCCCCCAGGTAGGACGACCGGCACCGGGCCACCAGGCGGAGCAACAGGCACCGGGCAACCAGGCAGGGCAGCAGGCACCGGGCCCCCAGGTGGAGCGGCAGGCACCGGGCCCCCAGGCGGAGCGGCGGGCACCGGGCCACCAGGCAGGGCAGCAGGCACTGGGCCACCAGGCAGGGCAGCAGGCAACGGGCCACCAGGCGGAGCAGCAGGCACCGGGCCCCCAGGCAGAGCGGCGGGCAACGGGCAACCAGGCAGGGCTGCAGGCATTGGGCCATCTGGCTCGACAGCGGGCATCGGGTCACCAGGTATGACAGCGGGCACTGGGTCATCAGGCATTGGATCGTCTGGCTCGACAGCGGGCATCGAGTCATCAGGCACGACAGCGGGCATCGGGTCACCAGGCATGACAGTGGTTGGTCAAATTGTGAAATCATTGGTGGCACCATTGAATTATAAAACGCACAAAATTTCTGATTTTCTAAAGAAAATTTGTTCAGAATTCGACCCCATGTATGGCCTGCATTAGGCTACATTTGGTCAAATAAATTCTTTGAAATACTTCAAGGTGTGTCAGTAAGTGCTGGGTGAGACAGGAGTGTCTGTGAAGTCTTCCTGCTGGTGTCCATAGCTCTAAGGTGATGTGAGCTGGGGAAGAGTCCACACACACCAGCCGCAGAAAAAAGGGGAAATGATTGGATCTTTGTAGTCATGTGATTGCATAGAAGAACTTGAAAAGAAAGGTATTTACATTTGTGATATATTAGAAAATGTATGCAAGGAATGTAAGAGCAGTTGGGATGCAATGTTTAAAAGGTGGGTTACTGTATTTTTTTCTTCTACTTTAAGAGTCTTAGCTGAATCTTCATTTTCATTGTGGCTAATGTGAACAAGAGGAGAGGGTTTCCATAACAAAATTAGTGTTAGAGTTAATTCAGAGTGGTGTATGTTGAAGTGCAACCATTCTTGGCAAATGTAACTGTAACGGAGGGTAAGCGGGACAGAACACACGAGGCAGACGGCAAACACTTAAAGCTTTATTAAAACAGACAACAGTCACTCATTGGGGAGTAGTGCAGGAAGAGAGTCCAAAATACTTGTAATCCAGCCGTGGTGGGCAAAGTTAAAGGCTCTACAGCAATTTGTAATCCAAGAGGCAGTTCATAAGCAGTCAGATAGCACAAGGGGAGCATACACTCATGCAAAACTGATGCGATAGTCTCAGGCAGAGCTGACAGCATTCCAGGCAGGGCTGATGTAGCTTCTGGGATCCCCCTTCCTCCAATGGAGCTCAGGCAGAGCCGGGGGGCCACTAGAGTCCAGCTGGACCCCTCAGTGGTTGCCCAGCAGAATTTCATAACAAGAGAGACCAGCACTGGCCTCTTAAACCCCCTGAGCAGGAAGAGAGGCGGAGGGGAGTCATTAGCAGGTGACAATGAAGAGAATGGAACAACAGTAATTTAATTTGTAGCTGTACACAGAAAGGACTGGTTGGGCAGGATAGTGGGTGGGAATACATTAATACAAAAGTAAGGCACTAATTAGGGATGTATACACTAATTGAATTTGGCCCCCTGTGGAGGGGCGAGTTAATTACAGCTAGGGGCCTTTGGTACGCAGGAGTGAATTCTAATTGGAGGAAGCTCTTCCTAAATTTGGGACCTTTTGTGGAGTGGTGAATTAATTACAGCTAGGGGCCTTTGGCACACAGGAGTGAATACTAATTGGAGGAAGCTCTTCCTACGGCCAGGAGGGATTAGGAACAAGGAATTAATACCTGGGACTGGCAGATATCGTATGTACTCTCCAGCGCCTCAGGATATGCACAGCCAAAAGGGAAGCCAAGGGTACCAGGACAGCGACAACCAAAGGAAATGTTCCAGGGGTGCAGCCCTCCTCAGACGGGGAAATCAGCCACTGGATAGAGAGAAAACAGGTGGCGCACACACCTAGTGCATTATTCAAGGTTTATTGTAGGAATGAAATAATAAAAACATACTCACAGACGAAGCATGTATCTAAAAAGCATAGAAAAATTACAATGGCCACAACGGCGGGCAAGGTGTTCTCACTGTCAGTGCGGTCAAATGCTGACGCGTTTCGGGGACGAATCCCTTTCCTCAGAGCTGATGACCAACCTCTGATGCTGATGTATGATGTATGGACAGAAAGAGCCTCGCTGTTGATGCCTCAACAGCGAGGCTCTTTCTGTCCATACATCATACATCCATTGTAATTTTTCTATGCTTTTTAGATACATGCTTCATCTGTGAGTATGTTTTTATTATTTCATTCCTACAATAAACCTTTGATAATGCACTAGGCGTGTGCACCACCTGTTTTCTCTCTATCCTGGGACTGGCAGAGACCCATACCATGACAGTAACATGGATACAATGAATATTACATTGGGGTGTATTCAGGAAGAAATCTGTCCTGCAAAACTTCAGGTACATTCCTTCTGTGCAAATGATAGCAAAATTGAATGCTTCTCTCCAAGTTACATGCTCCAAATTCATAAGAATAGGGTGAATCAGGAAAATATTATGGCCACTCGATGGAGCTGATGATCATAGTAAATAAGTATTCATTTTATATCACATGTGTCAAACACAAGGCCTATGGGCCGAATGTGACACGCCAGACCAATTCATGTGGCCCTCACACCTCTTGCAGCTGCTTCTTGCATCTCTCCCCCACCTTGTCTCAACAGCTGGCAGCAGAGAGGAAAACAGAACTCCTCTGCCAGATCCTGCAGCTGACTCTAGCCCTCCTATTGTCCTCCTCCAGACCCTGCACTTTCTGCTTCCCAGCTATGTCTCCAGCTACTTCCCAGCAGCACAAGGTAAGGGTTGACTCTTGACGTCTGATGGTGGGGGGGCTCTTGACATCTGATGTAAGGGGGGTGAGGTGCTGTGGACATCTTGTCTTACTGATACAACAGGCCTTTTGAGACCAACCATAATGCTGATGCAGCCCTCCATGAAATTGAGTCTGCCAACCCTGATTTATATGATGTTCAGCTGCATCAAGTGGCCCTTCTTCAGAGTTTTCCGGATTCACGCTATTCTTTTGAATAAAACATCTGTTTCGGAGAGAAAACAGCCCAATAACATTCAATTTTGCCAGATTTCTCTCTTAAAATTTCAATAAATACACCTTTTAGTGTTGAATTTTCCTTTGAAGAATAGGAAAATCCAGATGCTGACAAATTCCTCCAATTGCACCAAAACCGTTTTTAAATGTGCTTAATAAACACTGCTAAATTAGGGTAAAGGATCAGCTAATAGATAATTTCAAGCTTTATAAATCTGTTACTAATATGGCACATACATAGAAATTATCGGGAAATTTAAACCTATTTGAACCAGCTTTGCAACAGAAAAAAAATGATACAATCAACACAATTACCACCAATCCTACTATATGTTCAAAAATATATTCCGATGTAGTGCCTTCTAGTTTATCTAGATAGAATTTATGTTAGTTAGAGGCTTGCTTGGAGCCTGGGATGATTCAGCCTGGGAGTGAGGTAGAGATGTTACCTCAGTACAGGCTGGGAGGGGGCCCCAGGGAGGGGAGCCTACCTACAGGCAGGATGCTGTAAAGGAGAATTTCCACTGCCCAAAGTCTTCTGGGGAGGACATACTAAGCAGCAGGGCAGAAGCCAGCCCAGCGTAAGGCCTGAAGGCAGCCACCAACCCACCAAGACAACAGGACAGGATAGTGTGAGTACTTCTACACACCCTGAGCCAGATAAAGGGAGAGGGCGGTCAGGTGCAATACCCAACTAGTTCTCATTCGGGACTACTTCAGTGATAGCTCTTGGAATCCCTTGCCCAGGGATACCCTTAACCACTTGCCGCCCAGCCACTGTAGATATACGGTGGCAGGGCGGCACTCACAGGCAAAACCACGTTTTAAAACGTGGTCCTGCAAAACAGGTAGGGGGCGCGCGCGAGGCGCGTGCCCGCCCTATCTGTCCCGCGGGTGTCAGCAGCGGGTCCCAGCCGCCGGGTCACGGCCAGTGATTACCGGCCGTTTGGCCGCGATGAGCTGTGATCACTGACAGATAGCAGGGCTGCATTGTTTACACACAGCCCTGTTATCTGTCAGTTGCCGTCAGCATGTGACAAGCTACAGAGGGAGAGAAGAGTTTCTCTCCCTCGATCAGCTCCCCCCTCCCTCCCCCCCTCCAGCACACACCCCCGCCCCCTAGTAAAACACTCCCCTCACACAGTGAACACTAAAAATGTTAACCCCTTCCTCCCCAGTGACAGTACAGTGTCAGTGTTTTTTTTTTTTCACTGATCACTGTATTGGTGTTACTGGGGATGTCAGTGACCCCAAGTCAGTTCCCCCCCAGTGTCAAAATGTCCGCCACAGTCCCGCAGTCCCGCCATAAGTCGCTGATCGCCGCCATATGTCGCTGATCTCCGCAATATGTCGCTGATCGCCGCCATTATTAGTATAAATAAAATAAAAAATCCCAGTATCTTTCCCGCCATTTGTAAACGCTATAACTTTCACGTAAACCAATTAATTTACACGTATTGGGATTTTTTTTTTAGCAGAGACATGTCGCAGAATGCATTTTGGATGAAATTTGTGACAAAATTAGATTTTTTAATTTTTTTTACTGGACATGTTTTATAGCAAAAAGTCCAAAATATAGTTTTTTTGTCTCAAAATTGTCAGCCTTTTTTTTTATAGCGCAAAAAATTAAAAACGCACAGGCGATCAAATACCACCAAAAGAAAGCTCAATTTGTGGGAAAAAAAGGATGTAAATTTAATTTGGGTGCAGTGTTGCATGACCGCGCAATTGTCAGTTAAAGTAACGCAGGGCCATAACACAAACCTCTTCTGTAACCGCTTCCTGACCACCCTACAGCAGAAATACTGCTACAGGGCGGCATGGGTACGCAAAATCACATATATATATACGTAATTCGCGCTCCCGTGGTTTTCACACCCCTCCCAGATAGCGTCAGATTGCCCGACAGTACACCAGTCATCACATTTAACCCCTTGATTGCCAGGAGCATGCCCATGTACAATAAACCTCCATTGCTAGTATAGTGTCTGAACGGGTCAATATCTTTGATCAGATCAGCACTATACCAGCGTTCACATTAGTATAGCGTCCCAAAAACGCAGCGTTAGCGGGATCAGCCCCTGCACCTGCCAACACCTGCGTTAAGCCCCTACGCTTACCCCCCCCTTCTCCCCCAGCAAGTGCAGTGTCAGTAGGTCACTGTCACTTGATACATTGCACACAAAACCGCAGTGTTCGCAGAATCAGGCCTGATCTCTGTTAGCACTTGTCGGTAAATTTTGATGACTCTCATATGCAGCAGAGTGCCAGTACTAGTGCCGCTCTACCTTTTCGTGAACTGGCGAGTACCAGCGGTCTAGTACATCTTGGTCTTTCACATACCTCCTTGATTTTTGGAGCTGTTTTTTACGGAATATCTGTATGCGTTGATTGTGGATCAAAGCAGTTTATATGCACAACAATTTATTGCCGCCAACCCAAATTCAAACCTTGCCAGACCATTCACATGGAAACTCATTACGGTTTTCAAATTTAAATTTTTTTTGGGCCTAACCCTCAACATGGGCATTACTAAAAGAAATGAATTTCGGTTGTATTGGTCTGCAGACCCCATTCATCATATGCCGTGTTCTCTGCTGCCATGGCCAGGCATAGATACAGTTGTGGCCAAAATTATTCAACCCCCAATGCTGTAAAGGGGTTTAGGGACTATAGTGTACATTTGGAATTGTATTCAGAATCAAATCCTACAAGGACGTTGTAACTACCCAAATGCAACTAAAATGACATCAATTGTTTATGTAATACAGTAGTAAATGGTTCTTATGTGGTTTCTTCATTGCCACAATTATTCAACCCCTTAAAGACTACCACTCTGAAGAACAGAGGTTCATACAGGTGCTTTCCATCAGGTATTGAAAACACCTGTGGATGTCACCGAGCAGCAATCAAGCATAATAAGCACCAATTAGGCAGCTTTAAAATGACTGTGATACTCAGCTCCTTCTAGACATTTACTGGTGTGGTTACAAACATGGTGAAGGCAAGAGAATGGTCCAGGAAGACAAGAGAAGAGGTGATTTCTCTTCACAGGAAGGGCAATGGCTATAAGAAGATTGCAAAGATGTTAAACATACCAAGAGACACCTTAGGAAGCATCATTCGCAAATTCAAGGCAAAGGGCACTGTTGAAACGCTACCTGGTCGTGGCAGAAAGAAGATGCTGACTTCGACTGCTGTGCGCTACCTGAAGCGTAGAGTGGAGAGAAGTCCCCGTGTGACTGCTGAGGAACTGAGAAAAGATTTGTCAGATGTGGGTACAGAAGTTTCAGCCCAGACAATAAGACGCACACTGCGTAATGAAGGCCTCCGTGCCAGAACTCCCAGGCGTACCCCCTTGCTGTCTCCAAAGAATAAGAAGAGTCGACTGCAGTATGCCAAAAGCCATGTGGACAAACCACAAAAGTTGTGGGATAGTGTTCTGTGGACTGATGAAACAAAATTAGAACTGTTTGGGCCCATGGATCAACGCTATGTTTGGAGGAGGAAGAACAAGGCCTATGATGAAAAGAACACCTTGCCTACTGTGAAGCATGGTGGAGGGTCAATCATGCTTTGGGGCTGTTTTGCTTCTGCAGGTACAGGGAAGCTTCAGCGTGTGCAAGGTACCATGAATTCTCTTCAGTACCAGGAGATATTGGATGGAAACGTGATGCAGTCCGTCACACACCTGAGGCTTGGGAGACGTTGGACCTTTCAACAGGACAATGATCCCAAGCATACCTCCAAGTCCACTAGAGCATGGTTGCAGAGGAAAGGCTGGAACATTTTGGAGTGGCCATCGCAGTCACCAGACTTAAATCCGATTGAGAACCTCTGGTGGGACTTAAAGAAAGCAGTTGCAGTGCGCAAGCCTAAGAATGTGACTGAACTGGAGGCCTTTGCCCATGAAGAATGGGCGAAGATACCCGTAGATCGCTGCAAGACACTTGTGTCAAGCTATGCTTCACGTTTAAAAGCTGTTATAACTGTAAAAGGATGCTGTACTAAGTACTAAGATTGAATGTCACTTGGGGGTTGAATAAAACTGATAATGCTGTGAGCACAGAAAAGACATTTGTGGTTATTTCATTATAACTGTTATGTTATATTTGTCTGACCTACAAGTGCCTCTTTAATGTAAATGTAAGCAAGATGACTGAATGATCAAAAGCAATGTCAAACTGGCCAAAACACTCAATTTCAGTGGGGGTTGAATAATTTTGGCCACAACTGTATGAGAGTATAATGTGTTTTATGCATTTCAACGATAATACACTCTGTCATTCTCACGGTAACCCTGAATTTGATTGCTCCACAAAATTCAGCCCCTCGCAAATCACCTTAACCTAAAATTTGCAGATGTCTATACTCCCCAGCAAAACATCTGCGTTGATGAGTCCCTTATTAATTTTTCTGGCCGCCTTGCATTCAAACAATTTCTCCCCTGCCAGCGTGCCAGATATGGAGTCAAGATGTAGAAGACCTGTGAGAGGACAACAGGCTATACTTATAAGTTTCGGATTTACGAGGGAAAAGATAGTCACATGGAGCCCCCCGGATGCCCAGAATACATGGGGAGCAGTGGCAAGATAGTTTGGGACTTGGTGTCATCATTTCTCCATATGGGGTACCACTTTTACGTGGACAATTTTTATTCAAGCATGCCACTATTTAGACATTTATTCAATCTTGGAACTGTCACTTGTGGCAAAGTGTGACCTAATGTGTGCCCACCATTAGAAGTGGGTGGATGCAGGGTGGTATATTCTAATGGTGGGCATACCACACACTTTTTCTGGCAGAAATTTCTTCTCATTTTTTCATTCAGTCCACAGGCTGCATACAAAAAAAAAAGAACATAGCATATATACCCAACAAGGACCAGCGATGTACTGGTACATCACTGGATTTGAATGGTTATACCAGGATGATGCCTACAGCTGCAGGCATCATCCTGGTATCGTTTTTTTCAGCCGGTGATCGGCTTTCATGTAAAAGCAATCCTAGTGGCTAATTGGCTGCATTCTCAGGTTCCCCCGATTATGTCCCCCCTCCCCCGCTGCCTTCCACGGCCTTCTCGGGCAGTCTCGTGCCATCGGGGGAACCTGAGAATGCAGCTGACCATAGAGCTGATTGGACACCAGAATGATGCCAGAATGATATAGTCTAAGAATTCGGAAGCTACAAGCATTTCATCACTTCAATTTCGCAGGATATAAACAGCGCCATTTGTAAATTGGGAAAGCATCTGATCACACCGATTTTGGTTTGATTAGATAATGTAAGGGCAGAGGAGAGATCTAGAGTCTGATAGACCCCAGATTTCTTAAAAAAGAATATATGACAATGCCCATTGAAGTTATAGGGGTTATTTACATTCCCTGTTATAGCATTAAAAGTGATTAAAAAAAAAAAAAATGAAAGGTACAATGTAAAAATAATTTTAAAAAAATCAAAATAACTATAAAAAAAATAAAAAATTGCCCCTCCCATGTGCACACACCTGTGTGCACAAACCTTGACCCTGTGCCGTTATGTAAACAGCGGTTGAACCATGCATGTGAGGTATTGCCGTGAACGTCAGATCGAGGGCAGTATTTCTAACACTAGACCTCCTCTGTAAATCTAAAATGGTGGCTTTTAAAGGCTATTAAAGCACTGCCTATGGATATTAAAAATGTTTGCAGTTTGTCGCCATTGAACGTGGCATGCGCAGTTTTAAAGCATGTCATGTTTGGTATCTATTTACTCGGCATACCATTATCTTTTATATTTTACCAAACAATTGGCCAATATATTGTGTTTTTGTGCATTAAAAGTAAAAAAATTGTATTTTTTGTTTAAAAATTGCATTTGAAAAATCGCTGCGCGAGTACTATGTGCCATAAAAAATTGTAGTACCCACCATTTTATTCACTAGGGTGCCTGCTTTAAAAAAATATATAATGTTTGGGGGTTTAAATTAATTTCCTAGCAAAAAATACTGATTGTTTTCATGTGAACAAAAAGGCTTGGTCTTCAGGTGGTTAGAAGAGTGGCATAAACTTCTAATGCTGGGCATAAAACGCCCCCACCCCCCAAAATGACCCCTTTTTGGAAAGTAGTCACCCCAAACTATTTGCTGAGAGGAATGTTGAATCAATAGAAGAATTTATTTTTTTACCACACGTTTTTGGAAAATGACAAAAATATATATATATATTTTTTTTTTTACACAAAATTGTCACTTAAATTATTTACTGCTCACACATGCCATGGTTATATGTGGAATTACTCCCCAAAATACATTTTGCTACTTCTTCTGAGTATGGGGGTACCGCATGTGAGAGACGTTTTGGCAGTCTAGCCAAGTACAGGACCCCAAAATCCAATAAGCACCTTTGGGCTTTTAAAGGGCTTTATTTCCTCATTACACTTCCAGACTACCTATCACAGTTTCGGAGGCCCTGAAATGCCAGGATAGCACCTAACCCCCCCAAATTACCCCTTTTTGGAAAGTAGATACACCAAGGAATTTGATAATAAGCATGGTAAGTATTTTGCAGATCTCATTTGTTGCCACAAGTTTTTGGAAAATGAAGAAAAAAAACAAAAACTTATTTTTTCTGTTCTTTTTTTATATTTCAAAACCTTGTGAGAAAAAATGAGATCTGCAAAATACTCACCATGCCTGTTTTTAAATTCCTTGGGGTGTCTACTTTCCAGAAAGGGGTCATTTGGGGGGGTTTGGGGCTATCCTGGCATGTCAGGGCCTTCGAAACTGTGATAGGTAGTGAGGAAGTGTAATGAGGAAGTTACGCACCTTCAGGCTTTCAAAGTGGTCATTGGATTTCAGGCTCCTGTATGTGGCTAGGCTCCCAAAAAGTCTCACACATGTGGTATCCCCATACTCAGTAGAAGTAGCAGAATGTATTTTGAGGTGTAATTCCACATATACCCATGGCTTGTGCGAGAAAGAAATCATTTAAATGACAACTTTGTGTAAAAAAAAAAAGAAAAAAAAAGTTTTTGTCATTTTCCAGAAACTTGTGGAAAAAAAATAAATCTTCCATGAACTCAATATGCCTCTCAGCAGATAGCTTAGGGTGTCTAATTTCCGAAAAGGGGTCATTTGAGGGTGTTTGTACTATTCTGGTATTTTAGCACCTCAAGAAATGTGATGGGCAATCAGGAAGTAAAAGCTGTGTAAATTCCATTATCTATACCATAGTTTGTAGACGCTATAACTTTCACAAAAAGCAATCAATATACACTTATTGGGATTTTTTTTAACCAAAAACATGTAGCAGAAAACATTTTGGCCTAATTTTATGACGAAATTTTAGTTTTTTTAGATATTTTTTATGATCAAAATGAGAAAATATTGTTTTTTTCAAAAAATTTTTTTTTTCTTCAAAACTTTTTCTGGTTATAGCGCCAAAAATAAAAAGTGCACAGGTGATCAAATACCACCAAAAGAATGTTCTATTTGTGTTAAAAAAATAACATCAATTTCATTTATGTACCCTATTGCATGACTGCGCAATTGTCCGTTAAACTAGCGCAGAGCTGTATAGCAAAAAAATGTCGTAAATTGCAGTATCCATACCATAGTTTGTAGACGCTATAACTTTCACACAAAGCAATCAATATACACTTATTGGGATTTTTTTTACCAAAAACATGTAGCAGAATACATTTTGGCCTAAATTTATAACTAACTTTGAGTTTACTATATATTTTTTATAGCTGAAAGTAAAAAATATTGTTTTACTTCAAAATATTTGGTCTTTTTTTGTTTATAGCGTAAAAAATAAAAAGCGCACAGGTGATCAAATACCACCAAAAGAAAGCTCTATTTGTGTGAAAAAAAGGATGTAAATTTCGTTTGGGTGCAGCATTGCATGACCGCACAATTATCAGTTGAGTTAGTGCAGCGCCAAGTAGCAAAAAGAGGCCTGGTCATTAAGGGGGGTAAATCCTCTGGAGCTCAAGTGGTTAATGCAGTTGGGTGAAGGAGAGGATTCATCTGGGGTCTGACGAGGTACACCAAGGGGACTTCAATGCTCCTTAAAAGAGACAGTGCTACATTTTCTGCTGCGTGCTAATTTTTTTTGTACAGGTTGTTAGGAAGTTCGTCGTCAAGTTTACACTGCCTGGGCATCCCATATACCCCTAGATCCATCCAAGTTGTTAATCTGTGCGTGTGAAGATGTGGAAAAATGTGTGTTGCCTGGCAGTGCAAAGCTAAAGGGGAACTCAAACTCAGCGGCCCTTGAAGGGGTAGCACTATACAAGTAAAGCTAAAACCTTTATTATTAATATTATTATTATTATTATCTTGGATAAAGTAGGTCATGATTAAACCCTCCTCTACCATCACTTGCTGTCCTTCAGACACAACAGCAAATGAGAGGAATTATTTCCTAATTGATGAAAATGCCGTCTTGAACAGTCGCCATTGGAGCAAGTGTTTTCATTTGACAATTTCCCAATTTTCCTGTTTTAATGACAACTCAGAATTGTAGATTCTCTCCTACTTTTGTTCCTGGTAACAATGGACACCAAGTCAAATAAAGTCAATCGCCCTAAATGGCATAATCCTTAAGGGCTCATTTACACCAGCAGCATTGGGCTGCGTTGCCCAACGCAGTCCCAACACAAAATCAAGGTTATTTGCCTTATATTGTGTAATTTAGTTCACACTACCAGGCTGTGTTGGTATGCCCTGAAAAAAAATAGCACATGTTGCATTTTTACGTAGTGCAGTATGTTATGATTTGCTGCAACACTCTGCAGTGCATAGCTGCCCAACACAGTCCCAACACAGGAGCGAGGTTATTCGCCTTATCAGGGGCGGACTGACCATTTGGAAACTCGGGCACTGCCCGAGAGCCCGGGGTCAGTAGGGGGCCCCATGAGATACCCTTGGTACCTTTTTCATAGGCTTTTTTGAATTTGGGCAAGGACACAGGGGCCCCATGATCCCCTATTGCACGGGGGCCCCATGAGTTGTCAGTCCGCCCCTGCGCCTTATATCCATAACTGGGTAATTGGTACCATACACATAGGAAGAGGAGCACCTCACTATTTTTACAGTCCAGAATTGACTTTTTGGTCACAGGCTTTGTTTGGATAAGTGTTGACTGTTGTCCGATCTGACCAGCACAGTTTCTGTACTTACCTGATAGCATTAGATGCTCACTGAATGCTCTTACTTGTTGCCTAGAATTGCTCTTTACCTATAAGAAATATTTTCCCTTTGAAAATGAAACACCTGAATAGCTGCCAGAGGACCTGAAACTTTCATACATGGGGCTGCTTATGTTTTCTTCCAAGCTATATTAGGCCAATAAAACAGACACTGATAAATTACTTTTCACATAATAATGGCAGAGTTCCATGTTTGGTCTGGAGCAGGGGTGGACTGACCATTTGGAAACTCGGGCACTGCCCGAGGGCCCGGGGTCAGTAGAGGGCCCCATGAGATGCCCCAGTACCTTTTTCATAGGCTTTTTTGAGTTTGGGCAAGGACACAGGGGCCCCATGATCCCCTATTGCCCGGGGGCCCCATGAGTTGTCAGTCCGCCCCTGGTCTGGAGATACAGAGATTATATCTAAAGTACTGCTGTAGGATCAGGTAAAGCTTTCGCTAATCATGAACATTTATAGGTATGATGGGTGGAATATTATAACCGGCTTTCTATGGAGTCAGCTGACATGTGTAGATAATTGAGCGTCTCCTGTTCACAATTAAAAGACATTAGCAGCCTCTTGTGGTGTATTGTCTAAATGAGTTTTCTGTAAATCATCGAACTCCAGAAATTCATTCTGCAAGTATTAAAAGCAAGCTATGGTGTAAGTATACACTTGAGAAGAGGAGATTAAGGGGGGATATGACCAACATGTATAATTATATCAGTGGTTCATATAGTGAGCTCGGTGTAGAGTTATTCACCCTGAGGTCATCACAGAGGACAAGGGGGCACACTTTACGTCTGGGGGAAAAGAGATTTAATCTCCAAATACGGAAAGGTTTCTTCACAGTGAGAGCTGTGAAAATGTGGAATAGACTCCTTGAAGATTTGGTTCTGGCCAGCTCAGTGGATTGCTTTAAAAAAGTCCTGGATTCTTTTTTAGATGCCCAAAATATAACTGGATACTAACATTTATAGGTAAAGTTGATCCAGGGAACATCCGATTGCCTCTCAGGGGATCAGGGATGAATTTTTTTCCCTGCAGAAGCAAATTGGATCATGCTTTGCTGGTTTTTTTTGCATTCCTCTGGATCAACTGTGGGTATAGGATGGGGAGGAGCCCGAACATGGCGGCTGTGGGGAGCGTGCGGCACTAGTTTCTCGCTAGGTCCCGCTTCCCGACCCACCCAGTGACCCGCACTAGGAGCTGACCCACCGGAGTCTGGAGGGCTGGGAGTTGGTCCCGGAGAGCCGGAGATGGAAGCGGGTCTGAGGCTGTGGTGACACGCCGCTTCCCCCGGCATTACAGGAGCGGGAGATCCGTGCGGCTGAGAGGAGAGGTGACGCTGCGGGAGCACGTGACCAGCCGCGGAGGATCTCTGGGGGAAAGAGGAAACCGGCCAGCTTCCTGATGTGACAGGGAGCCGTCAGCTCTCTGTTGCCTGTACCCCCCGGCCAGCTGTCTGATCCTGGGTCAGGGAGACCCAGGAATACTAGGAGACCCATCCTGCTTCCCTAGGACGAATCCTAAGGAGAAAAGAAAAAGAAGGAAACAAGGCATCGGAAACCCATAGGAATCCCCCCCCCCAGGACTGAGCAGCAGTGAAGACCCTCCACACTATCCTGGAGCCACGTTCCTGAGAAGGGAAGGGTGAGTGAGATCTGCTGGGGACTTACTGTGTTGTGGTCGCCTGAGTGATATAGGAGACCAAGGAGAGAATGAGGGGAGGAGAGGATTCCCAGGGGTTAGAAGAGAAGAAGAGAGGAGGCCCAGGTGTCCTAGGAGAGTAAAATATACAGGAAAAGTAGCAAGCCTGTCTGTCCATAAATCTTAAAGGAGTGGTATAACCCCATCTTGAGAACATAGAAGAAAAAGGAAAGAGGGAAAGAGAGAAAAAGGAAAAAAAAAGAAGAAAAAAAGAGAGATTTACAGAAGATATGAAGAATAAAGGTCCCAGGGGAACAGGGCTCAAAGGGTCTCGAGCAGGAACGATAAAGAAATTTGCATCACATGGAAATATTACGCCAGAAAGGGCCCAAGGTGCAGGTGCAAAAGGGGAAATGGACATTGGTTCAGGAAATAGTCCCAGATTATCATTGGGCATGAATAGCAGTTGTAGCCAACAAATAGTGGATGGCTTGGGAAAAAAAGAAACTGATGGGGAACTACGAGTGCCAAACGGGAAGGAGATGCTAGAAATGTTTCAAAGTCTGGAAAAAATGATAACACATGAAATGACAGCTATTTCGAAATGATTTAGGGCATCTGCTATCAAGAATGGAAGAAACAGAATAGAAAGTTAAAATCCAGGCCCAAAACATAGATAATCTAAGGAAAAAAATAAAACAATTGGAAAACACTCAGAAAAAATTGACCTATAGGATGGAAGCTCAAGAAAATAAAGAAAGAAGGTGTAACCTTAGAGTACGAGGAATCCCAGAGACTGCAAAAGGGGAAACACTATATGATCTAGTTAAAAAAATTCTAAACTTTATAAGAGACAGACCTGAAACAGACGGGATCAAGCTAGACGGAGTGTTCAGAATAGGAAAGTTCAAACAGGCTACTGAGAAGGATAGACCGAGAGACATAATTGTCCAGTTCCAAAAATTTGGGGTCAAAGATGAGATTTGGAAGAAGACCAAGGGAAGATCATTAATTAAGTATGGAGATTTGACTATCCAAATATTTGCGGACTTAACAGCAGTGACCCCATGGAGAAGGAGATCCCTGAGACCCCTGTTGGATCAAATGAGAAAACAGAATGTGCAGTATAGATGGGGTACCACAGCATCTCTAGTTGGCTGGAAAAACGGGGTCACAGCTTATTTGAGATTACCGGAGGATTTGAGTGATTTTTGCGATAGACTGGATTTGCAAAGAATGGAGATAGCTGGGTGGGAAGAAGAAGAAGAAGATAAAGGAGATACAGATGATACAAGAAAAGAGGACTGGCAGCGGGTCGGGGGGAGGGGGGGGGAGGCCTCGAAGGCCTCGGGGTTGAGGAGGGAGAGGAGGGAGAATTAAGTAGAAAATATGTTGTTTTTTTTTTTTCCTCTCCCTCTCTAGCCCCTGGTCTCTCCCCTCCGGAAGTAGAGACCCTCTTGGAAGCTACGGTTAAGGGAGGGAAGTATAGATTCTTGCTGAGTCTAGATGATAGAGAGAGGGCATCTGGGGGGGTCGGAGGAGAGGTGAGCCGTACATTGGCGGAGTTTATGCCCTAAGTTTTAAATCAATGGTGGAAATAGATCCACAGATGATTTGTAGGCAGGTTATAGGCCTAAAAATGGGTAGGGGAAAAAGAGGAGGGGGTGAGAGGAGAGGGGGGTGGGGGTGGGAGAGGGGGGTTGGGGGGGTGGGGGCGGGAGGAGGGGAGGTTGGATTAATATTTGGGTGGGGGGGGGGAGGGGTGGTGGGGCTAATATTCTGCAAGATATTCGGGCCTAATAGGAGGGGACGAATTAGAAGAGAGATAGATAGAATCAAGAAGGATGGAAGAAATACAGTTTATAACATATAATGTGAATGGGTTGAATTGTCCTGGGAAAAGATTTAAGTTGTTTAAAGAGTTACATCACAGGGCAATGTCAGTGGTATTTTTACAGGAGACACATTTTTGAGATAGAATCAAATGTGAAATTAAAATCCAAATATTATCCAACATGGTATTACGCTGACTCTCCAATCAAAAGAGCAAAGGGGGTGGCAATAGGATTGGCAAAGAATATGAGATTTGAGTTGGAAGATAGAAAGACTGACCCGGAAGGGAGATTCCTGTTTTTGAAGGGTAAACTACAGGGAATTGAATGTACACTAGCCAATATATATTGCCCCAACAAGAAACCTGAGATCTTTTTAAAGGGTTTGCTAAAAAAATTGATAGACTTTAAAAAAGGGCGTTTGATAATAGCAGGAGATTTAAATCTTTGTATGGACCCACAAAAGGATGCAACCTCCCTCGTGCAGAGAGAGGGGGGTAGGTCTCTGAGAGCCTTGAAGAAGGCGATCCACGAGTACCAACTGGTAGACACCTGGAGAATGATGCATATGAAAGACAGAGACTATACCTTCTTCTCTAATGCACATGGGATATACTCGAGACTGGATTATATTCTAATAGAACATCAACTCATTGAAATGCTGGTTAAAATAGAAATAGAGACAAGAACTTTTTCGGACCATGCCCCAGTCATAATGAAAATAGGATGGGGGAAAAGGTGGACAGGAGGTTTAGGATGGAGGTTGAATGAGACTCTTCTCTTGGATGAGGATATTGTGCAGAAGATCAGGGAAGAGATTAAGGTATATTTCAAGGAGAATGAGACAGAGGAAGTATCGACAGCTACAGTATGGGAAAGTCATAAGGTATATATAAGAGGAATCTTGATTGCGATGGGAGCAAGGAAGAAAGAAGAGAGAGGGTTAGTGGACTCTTAAAGGAAATCCTGGATTTGGAGCTAATACATAAGAAGAAAATAACAATAGAAACAAGACAGAAGTTAATGGATAAAAGAGACGAATTAGAGAGATTGATGGAAGAGGAGAGGAGAAGAGTATATAACAAAGTATTAAGTGAAAGATATAGATGGGGTGATAGACCAGGAAAATACTTAATGAGAGCCCTGAATAAAAAGAAAAACAGGAATTATATAGAAAAGATAAAAAGCCCTAAGGGGGAGTTGGTCCACTCAACTAAAGAAATCATTAAAGTATTCACGGAGTACTATAGAAAGTTGTATAACATCAGCCACCAAGGTTCACCAAAAGAAACTAGAGAAGGTATTAATGAAAAAAGGATGATATATTTAAAAAATGCAGGATTGCCAAAGCTCAGTGAAACACAACTGAACTCCTTGGATGTAGAAATTTCCCAGGAAGAAATAGAAGTAGCATTAAGAAGTACAGGGGGAGGGAAAAGCCCAGGCCCGGATGGTTATACAGTCAAGTACTATAAAAAATTTTGTGAAATTCTGTTACCAAAGTTAAAGAAATATATGAATGACTTGGGAGGTGGAATGGAGGGGAGGAGGGAATCCCTTCAGGCCCATGTCGTTCTCATTCACAAGGAGGGAAAAGATCCTTCTCAGTGCTCTAGCTACAGACCAATTTCATTGTTGAACACTGATACCAAGTTGTACGCAAAGGTCCTAGCAAACAGGCTGAAAGATCTAATGCCCGAATGGATCCATGGAGACCAGGTGGGCTTTGTCCCGGGGAGAGAGGGTAGAGACAATGGGTTGAGAACTTTGATGCTTATCCAGAAAAATAGAAAAGGGAAAGCCCCGGTGGTGCTCTTGTCAATTGATGCCGAAAAGGCGTTTGATAGAGTGGACTGGGGCTTTATGATGGACAACTTGGAAGTGTTGGGGATTGGAGAGAGAATGCGTGAGTGGATAGGTAAATTATATAGGGAGCCGACCGCAATCATCACGGTAAATGGGGAGAGGTTGGAATCCATTGGGATGTCCAATGGAACAAGACAAGGATGTCCATTGTCCCCCTTGCTGTATGTTTTGACATTGGAACCCCTGCTATCAATAATAAGGAATAGTGGAGCGATAAAGGGAATACAGATAGAAAACATAGAACATAAAGGAGCGGCCTTTGCGGACGACCTACTGTTTTATGTAGGCAACCCCCGAATAACACTACCAAGTATAATGAAGATCCTGAAGGAATATGGTGAACTATCAAATCTAAAAATTAACCCAACAAAAACAGAGATTCTGAACATTAATATACCAAAGAACGAAAAAGAAAAGCTACAAAAAGAATTCCCCTTTATCTGGAGAGAAAAAGATATAAAATACCTAGGAATAAAACTTGCTACCTCATATAAACAACTGTATAGATTAAACTATATTTCTCTGATAAATGAGACTAAGGACGAACTAAAAATATTAGAAGGAGGAAACCCATCATGGTTAGGACGTATAAACCTAATTAAAATGGTAATTATACCTAAAATACTCTATAGATTTCAAATGATCCCAATCAAACTCCCAGAGGTTTTTTTTAAGATAATGAGAAGAATGTTAACAAGATGTATATGGAGGAATAAAAAAACAAGAATATCATATGAAACACTAAGTAGGACTAAAGAGAAAGGGGGGATGGGACTACCTGATGTCAAGAGATATTACAAAGCAGTAATTTTAGCAACAATTTATGATTGGACTTTTAACTATAAGGGGAAAAGTTGGGTAAAAATAGAAAATGAACTGAGTGGAATTAATTTGAGTAAGATGATATGGGTTCCAGCACATTATAGAAGAATTAAAGAAAGCACAAGCACCTACACTTTAAATGTTTTAAGGATATGGGATGATTTACATAAACACATGAAATGGGAATTCAACTCTATATTAATGCCTCTTGCAAACACGGAGTTCTTCCCTCCAGGAAAAGATGAGATATCAGGGAGATGGTTTAAAAAGGAAGATATCCAATTGAGAGACGTATTGGTAGAGGGGAAATTGAGAACATTTAAAGAATTAAAAGAGAGGGGAGGAGATATGTTTATTAAAATAGATGAGTGGAAATATCATCAATTAAAATGTTTTATTGGAACTCTCCCAAAACCCTTGAGATTAAAAAAGGAGTGGAATATGTTTGAAAGGCTATTAGAAACACGTCGAGATGGGAAACACGGTGTCACAAAAATGTATAGAATACTCACAGAATTAGACACAGACACAAAGTTAATTTTTATAACAAATTGGGAAAGAGACATGGAGGTGGAGATAGATGAAGATCAACAGAATAAGATATTTAGATTAGTTCACGAGAGTGTTAGTATAAGAGACGTTGAGATTAATTATAAATGTTTGACACGATGGCATATTACACCGAGTACTGAGCACAGGATGAGGGGGGAGAATTCAAAAATGTGTTGGAGAGGATGTGAGGAGGAGGGCACGGTGTTTCATATTTGGTGGCAATGTCCAAAAATTCAGGTTTTCTGGAAGACAATAGTCAAATTAATAGAAATAATAACTGGAAATGACATAGGATTAGACCCAACCATGTGTCTCCTACATAATGTTGAGACAACAGTAAATAAATACAAAGAATCAGGAGTATGGTACTACTTAAGTGCTGCAAAAGGGTTGATTCCCAAGTTTTGGTGGAAGACAGAGGTGCCGACGGAGGAGGATTGGATCAATAGGGTAATCCAGTTAGTAGAATGGAAAAATCTTATTATATTCAGGAAGACAGGTTGAAATTATACTATTCGCGATGGGAAAAATGGGAAAAATCAGAATTGAAAGAGAAATATAGAAAACTCTAAACTAGGAAGTTATTTAAAGTTATTGGGCCTTGAGAGATTGGAGATCTTGCAGAGGGGAGGGAGGGGGGAAGGGGGGAAAAGGTGGGTTGGGTGGGAAGGGAATGAAAAGAGGTCAATAGAAGGGACAAAGTAGAAATGTATGGATTACTTATATGTATTGTGTCTCTTCTTATGGAATTTTTGTAATAACATGAAAAATTAATAAATATTTAAATTAAAAAAAATATATATTTTAACTATCAAGTGCATACCAAAAAAAAAAAACTGTGGGTATAGGATTATAACTTTTTTTTTTTTTAATGGTTGAACTGGATGGACCTTTGTCTTTTTTCAGCCAGACTAACTATGTAACTATGTACAGTAACTATACACATTCCAAAATATCACTGTGACACTTAAAGTAGAAGTAAACCCAAGTTTGTATCTTTTACCTCCAGGTAAGCCTTTAAAAAGGCTTACCTGTGGGTACTGTAAATATCTCCTAAATGTGCACCATTTAGGAGATAATTACTGTAGAAGAGCTGGTGATATCACCGGCGCATACACACAGTGTTCTCAATGGATAGTGCCGTCCTTCGAGAGAGCTGAGTCTGGGAGGCCAAGCAGATGGCCCCTGCTCACGAACCCAGACCCGGAAGACCAGGAGAAGATGGAAGCCTCGGGGAGCCATGACAGGTTTTCAGGTAAGTCTTTCATAATGTGCTCTTAACCTGCATGGGGAAGATTTTTTAGATTTTCTTTGCCGTTTACTTCTTCTTTAGGACAGTTTTAAACTTGTGTTTGACATGTGGTGAGGAGGAGTGGTGATGCCTCCTCACCACCTGTTTTAACCCCATAACTGACACATCAATGCACCACAACCACGTGCATAGCACATGGTTGCGGGCATTTGCAACACTTCCCCATTTGCTTGAAAGGCTCATGTTCGGCATTCTTTCTGTGTCCGCCGCATATGACATGAGAGATCATTTTGGGTGTGAGCACAAAGCATCACAACCGTAGCAAGCAAACACCCCCATTAGCTCCATTTGAAGCTTGGGGGGGTTGATGGAGAACTCCAAAAACGCAGATGAACCACACATTTTTAACACCCCCAAGTGCAAGTGTAAACAAGCCCTTAATTGATTATAATTTTTGACGAACCTTTAACACTTCAGTGGTTCATATAGTGAACTCGGTGTAGAGTTATTCACCTTGAGGTCATCACAGAGGACAAGGGGGCACTCTTTACGTTAGGAGGAAAAGAAATTTAATCCCCAAACACGGAAAGGTTTCTTTGCAGTAAGAGCTGTGAAAATGTGGAATAGACTCCCTCAAGAGTTGGTTCTGGCCAGCTCAGTGGATTGCTTTAAAAAAAAGCCTGGATTCTTTCTTAGATACACAGAATATAACTGGATACTAACATTTATAGGTAACGTTGATCCAGGGAATATCCGATTGCCTCTCGGGGGATCGGGGGAACTTTTTCCCCAGCAAGAGCAAATTGGATCATGCCTTGCTGGGTTTTTTTGCCTTCCTCTGGATCAACTGTGGGTGTAGGATTATAACTTTTTTTTTAATAATTTAACAGGATGGACTTTTGCCTTTTTTCAGCCAGACTAACTACTCTATGTAACTATTATGGTAAAATGCAAATTGGTAGGGGCCTGTCTTATATACTGTTCCCCTTTTGTATGGTTTAGTGACAGTGAAAAGGGGATCATTCATGGTATGATCTGCAGTTATTGGCGCAATTGACTCCAAGTTGGTGTTGTTTGGCTGGAGGTACATAGAAATACCAAGGAGGACCTTGGGGCTCCATTCATATTGTATTGGATGTTATTCTTTTATTTATACATTTTGTTAATAAAGGGCTGGTGAGATCCAGCAGTGCAGTACAAACTGGTGAGGTGGCTATTACTCATAGCATAATGCAACAGCAGCCACGAAGAATTGGAGCACAGGTACATGGAGCCCATAGTAGCTTTCCAGAGGTGCTTGTAAACCCTAATTGGTTGCCCCCAGATTCATCAGCACCTGTTTTTCCCCCATTCACAGCCCAGCCCGGGGAATCAGATGGAAACAGCCAATTGAACGAATAAAGAACATTATATGTATGTTATATTAGAACAGTGGGTGGATATGTGGCGGAAGCTTCTAATTTTTAACATACACTTTTCCTGGCAGAGATCTCTTCATCCAAATTGATTGATGTGAATGAAGAAATGTGTTAGATTCTTTTTTTCGTTCAGCCCACAGGCCATTGCATGTATACCCAACATTAGGAGTGTGTCAGAAACCCATAATGCTGGCCATACACACAAATGCCAGGACAGTTCAAACACCCCCAGATGACCCCTTCCACACTTCAGGCTGTAATTGACTGCAAAGTATTTGCAACCAAGTATTAAAAAGTGAAAGTTTGATTTATGATTATTATTCTGTCCCATTACTTTTGGTCCCTTAACAAGTGGGAGGCACATATGCAAACTGTTGTAATTCCTACACCGTTCACCTGATTTGGATGTAAATACCCTCAAATTAAAGCTGACAGTCTGCAGTTAAAGCACATCTTGTTCGTTTCATTTCAAATCCATTGTGGTGGTGTATAGAGCCAAAACTGTTAGAATTGTGTCGATGTCCCAATATTTATGGACCTGACTGTATATATATATATATATATATATATATATATATATATATATATATACACTGTATGTACCCATAATATATGATTCTGTCCTGTTGGTGTTTATGTAGCGCACACTGGGCTTTAAACTGTGATGGAAGATCACAGCACAAGTTTTATATTTGTTGATTTTTCCATGAGAAAAGGAACAGAGGGGAGTAGTTGGGTGTACACTAGTGGATTTTTGAACAAAACTTTTCATTTCAAGAGCATTCATTCCTTTTTCTAATCATTAGTGGAGTGAAATTGATGTTTATTTTTTTTTACCATAGTGACATGGAAATTCAAAGGAGCAGGATGGAAATTTTTCCCAAGCAAACATTTTCTAACAGTGGGAAATTACATTCAATCCAGAATTGAATGTTAAGAGCAAATTAAATTTTGAGCATTCGTCAAGCCATTTAATGAACTGAGAATTCTTATACGGAGTTTCATTCAAAAATCTGCTAGTGTATTCCTAACTCTATTGAGCTGTTTGTGTAATCTGATTTGCTGCAGTTCAGATCTAGACACAATATCAGCTATCTAGGTCTATTCACAAATAGAAGAAACCAGCTTTCGAAAACCTTTCTGAAATGAGCTCATACTTGCCACTTGCTGATTGTGGGAAGTACATAATGACATATCCACACACAGAATTTCACATATAGCTTACTAAAAAGAAATAACACAGATGTTAAAAGTAATTTTTTGTTGAAGATAATATGGAGTTAAAAGAAATACTGGCAATAACACAACATATTTATTTTATAAAATATATCATAGCTCTATCTTACAATATTCCTACTTATACTGGATAGAGCTAACTACGGGAGGCCAATAGATCCATTAGGAAGAGCATCACACTACAATCTAAATGCAAAACAATCAGGAGAGTCGGCAGCTTTCCTCCACATACGGCAATGCCATTCAGGATTACACGTTGAAGAGGCCGGAGATTTACTGATAGAGGTCACAAGCCGCATTTATATGCCAGCTATACAAATCAGACTTCATCTTTGTTATTGCTAATAAAACCATTATTTTACATAAAGCATGTGGAGGAGCATTGGCATTTGTGAACCTGAGTTAAAATGTATATCAGTTCTATACTTACATTTGGTACTGTATGTGCTGAGTATTGTTGGGCTTGATGTTTAAGTCGAACATAAGTTGAACTTCAACATCGGCTGTTTGTGTGTTTAGTGAATTGTGTGTTTTGTGAATTGTGATTGGCAAAATCGATGCACCTGACCACAGGTCAGGTGCAATGCTTTAGCCAATCACAGCTTTGGCCAATCACAGCACATGATCCCAGCGCAGCTGTCATACGGTGGGAGCCAGCTTTGAGAACAAAGCTATTTTTTTCTTTTTTCAAGTTGGCGGTGGCGGTGGGCATCGTGATTGACGTTAGATCTACTTTGGGAGACATTTTTTTTTATTTTTGTTTTTAATAAAGCATTTGTCAAAGACTGTCTACTGTCATTTTTTATACTACACTTTTTTTTTGTGAATGAGTAGTGGTACCTTATTAAAGAGGGCTTCCAGATTCCGATAAGCCCCCTGCCTGCAGACTCCCACAACCACCGGCCACGGTTGTTGGGAAGAGGTCATCAACATGGGGAGGCCAATAGGTAATTGATAATTAATTCAAATATATTCCTCAATTGCCACAAAGATAGAAACCCACTTTGAGTTCAAATTGCATTTTCAAACCCAGATATCTCCTTGTAAAAGTAGTGGTGATATCATCAATGTACTGTGCATAGTCTGTGCAGACAGTGGAGCTGTGGGAGGAGGGGGAGGGGGTCCCTTTTAAAATGTATACCAGACCAAAAGGGCTTTGTATGGATGGGGGAGGGGACTCCACGCTGTTTATTTTCAAACATTTTTAATTGTCGGGCAATGCTAACAATTCTTTTGACATTCAGCGGGCAACCCGCTGACAGCTGAAACATGAATGAATGTTTCACTACTAAAATACCGCATGACTTAATAATATAACTCATGCTGTATTTTAGTAAATGAGCGATATCTTACCACATACTCAGATGCGGTAAGATACCGCTCAGTAAATTGTCCCTTTTCGAAGTTCGTGGTCAAACTTTCGGTAGGTTCGAATGTTCGACCGCAAACCGAACAGGGGATTGTTCATCCCATCACTAGTTATATAGGTGCGCATTTGTGAGGTCAGGCACTGATTGTGGATGAGAAGGTCTGGCGCTCAGTCTCTACTCTAATTCATCCCAAAGGTGTTCTATCAGGTTGACATGCCAGTCAAGTTCCTCCAACCGCAAACTCGCTCATCCATGTCTTTATGGACCGTGCTTTGTGCAATGGTGCGCAGTCATGTTGGGACAGGAAGGGGCCATCCCCAAACTGTTCCCACAAAGTTGGGAGCATGAAATTGTCCAAAATGTCTTGCTATGTTGACGCCTTAAGAGTTCCCTTCACTGGAACTATGGTGCTAAGCCCAACATCCGAAAAACAACCCCACACCATAATCCCCCCTCCAACAAACTTTACAATTGGCACAATGCAGTCAGGCAAGTACATTCTTCTGCCAACCGCCAAACCCAGACATGTCCATCAGATTGCCAGACAGAGAAGCTTGATTCTTCACTCCAGAGAACACATCTCCACTACTCAAAAGTCCAGTGGTGGCGGGCTTTACACTACTGCATCTGATGCTCTGAATTGCACTTGGTGATGTAAGGCTTTGATGCAGCTGCTCAGTCATGAAAACCCATTGCATGAAACTCTCTACAGACTGTTGTTGTGCTAATCTGAAGGACACATGAAGTTTGACTATGCAGACAGTTGGCGACTTCTACGCACTGTGCTCTTCAGCATGCGCTGACCCGATCTGTCATTTTACATGGCCTACCACTTCGTGGCTGAGTTGCTGTTGTTCCCAGTTGCTTCCACTTTGTTACAATACCACTAACAGTTGACCGTGGAACATTTAGTAGCAAGGAAATTTCACGGATGGACCTATTGCACAGGTGGCAACCTATCATGGTACCACACTTGAATTAACGCTTGGATACTCCTGAGAGCGACCCATTCTTTCACAAATATTTGTAGAAGCAGTCTGCATGCATAGGTGCTATTGTATACACCTGTGGCCATGGAGGTGATTGGAACACCTGAATCCAATGATTTGGAGGGTTGTCCCAATACTTTTAGCAATATAGTGTATATAAATATATAGATAGATAGATAGATAGATAGATAGATAGATAGATAGATAGTTAGAAATAGATAATAAAGATATTCCAAAAATATGTGGCAAAAAATAAGGTCTTCCAATGACTCAATATGCCTCTCAGAAAATACCTTGGGGTGTCTACTTTTTATTTATACTGACCTTGCATTTTAGGGCATCCAAAAAAGTAACAGTTAGTCAGGAAATCAAATGAGCGAGTTACGCCCTTTGAAAGCCTGAAGGTGATCATTGGATTTTTGGACCCAGATATCTCCTTGTAAAAGTAGTGGTGATATCATCAATGTACTGTGCATAGTCTGTGCAGACAGCGGAGCTGTGGGAGGGTCCCAGCAGGCTTCATCCACTACAGGCCATCTCCAGAAAACTACAGGAACGGGTGGAGACAAACAAAAATGCTGTGTGTGTGTGTGTGTGTGGGGGGGGGGGGTTCCCCTTTAAAATCTATAACAGACCAAAAGGGCTTTGTATGGATGGGGGAGGGGACTCCACGCTGTTTATTTTCAAACATTTTTAATTGTCGGGCAATGCTAACAATTCTTTTGTGAATGAACACAATGAGTTAGATTAGTCTTTTATTTATAGGATGTTTTCTTATTGTTTCAAAATCAATTTTATTGAAAGTACTAGGAAATATATGTTCAAATCTAACACCTATTTATACTTCACAGGTTAGATGCAATGTTTTGGGCAATCACAGGGCATGATGACATCACAAGGGGCGTGCCCCCTTGTGATGTTGTCACCTTATTTAAGGCTCGAGGGCGGAGCGGCTTTTTTTTTTCTTGCGACAACATGCCCTGTGATTGGCCAAAACATTGCATCTGACCTGTGGTCAGGTGCAATGCTTTTGCCAATCACAATGCACTGTCAGATCGCAGTGCCATCTTAACAGTATAATGGGCCCCTGGGCAATGTAATACACTGGGTCCCCTACAATCCTGCCCCAATTTACGCACCTACTTTCAAGAATTAAAGTATAAATAGGTGTTTGATTTGAACATATATTTCCTAGTACTTTCAATAAAATTGATTTTGAAACAATAAGAAAACATCCTATGAAATGAAAGACTAATCTCCCTCATTGTGTTCATTCACAAAAGGAAAGGGCTGCTAAATATGACTTGTAATATAAATTTATATAATTTTTTTCACACAAATAGAGCTTTCTTTTGGTGGTATTTGATCACCACTGGGTTTTTTATTTTCTATTATAAAAGTGAAAAAAGACTGAAGATTTTGAAAAATAAAGCAATATTTTCTACATTCTGATATAAAATATATCTAATAAACAAAAAATAAAAATCAGATTTCTTCATAAATTTAGGCCAAAACATATTCCGATACATGTTTTTGGTACAAAAAAAAAAAAATCCCAATACATGTATATTGATTGGTTTGTGTGAACGTCATAGCATCCACAAACTATGGGATATATAATACATACTGGAATTTACACATCTATGACGCTATACTGGTAATGGCGCTGATCAGCGACTTATAGTGGGACTGTGATAGTGTGGTGAACAATCTGGTGCTAACAGACCCTCACAGGGAGGTACACTGACTAACTGACTTTAATAGTGACACTAATACAAAGATCAGATATAATATTGTACTACTGGCACTGGCCAGGAATGGGTTAACATCTAGAGGTTACCTTTGTGCCTATCAAGTGTAATATGTCTAATATGTGTTGATTTTACTTACAGATCTGGCTGTTTTTTCTCCCTGCTTTTCAGGGAGAAGAAACAGCCAGATCACTGTCCTGTGTGTTTTTAACCACCTCCCGCCCGCCATATAGTAATATGATGGACGCAAGGTGGTTCTCTCGTTCTGGGAGGACGTCATATGATGTCCTCCCATTCTAACCGTTCATGCGCTCCAGGAGCCGTGCAGGACAGGCAGTGCGGCGATCGGCAGTGCGCTGTGTCCCTCAGACACAGCGGATAACCAATCCACGGAAAGAGCCGAAGATGTCGGCTCGGTCATGTGATCCTCTGTGTCCAATCACAGCTGATCACATGTAAACAGGGAAATTCCGGTTATCGGCATTTCTCTCCTCACGAGCTGTCACGCTGACAGCTCGTAAGGAAAGGAGAGCCGGTAATCGGCATTCCTCAGAGGGGACATGTACACAGATCATCAGAGCACTGATGATCAGTGTGCCCTGATGATCAGTGTAGCCTGATGATCAGTGCCCATCAGTGCCAGCTCTCAGTGCTCATCCATGCCACCTGCCAGTGCCCATCAGTGCCACATAAGTGCCACATTTCAGTGCCACATCAATGCCACATATCAGTGCCCATCTGAGCTGCCTTTCAGTGTCACCCATCAGTGCCAGTCAGTGCCACCTATCAATGCCAGTCAGTGCCGCCTATCAGTGTGCACAGTGCCGCATATCAGTGCACGTCAGTGCTGCCTATCAGAGCCGCCTAACAGTGCCAGTCAGTGCCGCCTATCAGTGCCAGTCAGTGCCACCTATCAGTGCTGCCAATCAGTGCCACCAATCAGTGCCAGTCAGTGCCGCCTATCAGTGTGCATCAGTGCCGCATATCAGTGCACGTCAGTGCTGCCTATCAGTGCCGCCTAACAGTGCCAGTCAGTGCCACCTATCAGTGCCACCTATCAGTGCCGCCTAACAGTGCCATATATGAGTGCTGCCTTTCAGTGCTCATCAGTGATGCCTGTCAATGCCCATCAGTGCCACCTACCAGTGCCTCCTCATCAGTGGCCATCAGTGCCACCTATCAGTGCCCATCACTGCAGCTTCATTAGCGCACACCAGTAAAGGAGAAAAATCACCTATTTACAAAATTATATAACAAAAACTAAGAAAAAACGTTTTTTTCAAAATTTTCTGTGGTTTTTGGTTTGTTTAAGAAAAAACAAAAAAAACACCAAAATAAAGCTCTATCTGTCACAAAAAAAATGATAAAAATTTCATATGGTTACAGTGTTGCATGACCGCGCAATTGTCATTCAAAGTGCAACAGCGCTGAAAGCTGGAAATTGGCCTGTGCAGGAAGGGGGTATAAGTGCCCTGTAGTGGTTAAGCACAGAACTCTGTGTTGTGATTGGACACAGCTGACCGATAGGTTTCTTTCAAAATCATTGGGTGAAACCTGTTGATTAAATCATGCTATGTCCAATCACAGCATGGGTTGGCAGTGGGCATGGGTGTGCGACCAAAAACCTAGAAGACAGGAATGTCGTCTGGTCTGCCAGTGCCGCTTACCCTCAATGAAACTACTGTGGCTCGGTGGCAAATATATAGTGAACATGTAACAATCAAAGTGAACATGCATCAATACAAAGTCTCTCAAAATTAATCTCTTCAACTTGAATAAAGAGCAAAACTTCTCTCTTCATACAGATTAAATTCTCCACCAAACAACCACCAGATGTACCCTCACCTGGAGTTTTTGACTTTACATCATGTCAGGTCAAAAAACGCATGTGTCCCAAGAAGGGGATACGTATTGGTATAAGTATCCAGAGTGCAGGTTCTTCCTCCAGAGATCACCAGTCTCTTAATCTCTCCTCCTCTACTCCACATATATGATATAAAAGATAGGAAACACAATAGTGCTTTATCCTTAAAATAAAACTATTTTATTAAAAACTTAAACAGTGGCCACTCACATTCTTTAGGTGCACCAGATATAATGCACATATAAAAACAAGGTTGTAACCACAGGCATAGATATAAACTCTTCCACTTATCTGCTGTGACAGTGAATCGGTAAGCATTGTGATGTCATCTAACTCCTACCCTACGCGTTGCGCAGCAGGGTCACGTGGCTTCCTCAGGGGGATATGATTGGATGCCACAATGCTCTGATAGTATATATATAGCAGCCTGTGACCATTTTCCAGTAGCCCTTAATGTGATTAACATTAACCAATTAGCGGCATCCATGGCCATTTTGTTGTGGATCCATGTAGCGGCTGGTGGCCATTTTCTTGTGGACCCTCTACACTAACCTCAACATATTAGCCACTCTCGCGGCCAATGATTACATCTAACATTTAGATGACCCTACAAGTATAACCTACTATACCAAAATAATTAACTAAATTAAAATACAATATGTATGACTGTTGTAATCTATAATGCCTATTTATATGTGGCTTAATATACCGGACCCCACAGAATATGTAAGAAAACACTTCAATCCGCCGCTATAGTTGTTATATTAAAACAGTCCTCCCACACATTACCTATATGAGCCGAACATAACAAACCATCATGTTATAAAATAGAATGATGTGGATATAAATCCAAATCGGATTACTAATGATCATAATCATATTTCCAATATAAATTCAACAATATAAAATTACCTGTATATATATATATATATAGACAGTGTCATAAAACTAGGTTTTTAATTATTTTAAACTTATTTCAAAATTATTTTATGGTACACTTCCATTTTGTCAAACACCAACAGGGACTCGTATATACAAAGGACCAATCCAGTGAAGTGTGTAGTGCTATAATCTTCCCTTACCCCTGCATCTTATGTGACCTCATACAACAGATGTGACCTCCAATGGGTCCATTAATAATTGCTCAAGAAAAATGTGAGGTCAAACTCAGCATTTAGGCCATTAAGGACCAGGGACCCTAATTCGAGAATCCATCTGGATTCCTTCTTACTTAATTCCTTAATCTTCTGATCCCCTCTCCAATGTGGTTTATATACTTCTACGACCCAAAATTGTAACAAACTTCAATCTTTTTGATGGACTAATCTAAAATGGTTGGACAAATGATGTTTTTTATACCTTCTACTGATATTTTAATCTTGTTCCTTCACTCTTTCTTTCAATGCTTGCTTTGTCCTACCCACATAAAAATATCCACATGGACACATCAAAATATGCACCACTCCCTTGGTATGGCAAGATATTAAATCTTTGATGATGTATTATTGCCCTGTACTGGGGTTACATAACGTCTTTCTTCTCTTATTGTTTTTCCTAACCTTGACACAACTGTAACAATGGCCACAAGCAAAAAACCTTTTCCATCAAAAATGGTGTGCTTTTAATTTTTTTTAGGTGGATCAATTATATTATGAACCAATCGGTCTTGGAGTGTAGGTGCTTTTTTATATAGAAAATCTCGGGTTAATGGGAATATTAGTTTTTAAATGCTTATCATGATGAAGAATGGGCCAATATTTACGTATAATGCGCTCTACTTGTTTATATTGTAGATTATAATTCATGAATACTACTAAACCCCTATCCTCATTGATTCTCTCTTTATTTGGCAATATATCCATTGTGCTCATATTACTCACTGATATCCTCTCCTCCTTGAGACGAGATGAGTCATAACCTTGGTTGGGGAACATGTTTATAAGCTTATTAGTTTGTTCTTCATAGTCTTCATCCTTAGTACAATTCCTTCTAATTCTTACAAACTGTCCTTTTGGAATATTGAATAATCATGGTCTATAATGGCAACTATTATTCGGTATATAGAAGTTTCTGTCTGTATATTTAAAATACGTTTTTGAACTGATCTGACTATTGCTAATTATTACCTCCAAATCAAGAAGATTAACATTCTTCTTACTAATATCTGCTGTTAACTGGATGTTCCTATCATTATTATTGAGGCCCTCAATGAATACATCATTGAGGTCATCCTACCCACCATTTCATACAAAGCTCAAGTCATCAATAAATCTTCTGTACAATTTAATTTCTGGTCTAGGATACCGGAAAATGCATTCTTCCTCCCATTTAGCCATGTACAGTATATATTATTGACACTAGGCACAAATTGTACGCCCATAGCAACTCCCTCCTCCTGTAAATAATATTTGTGATTATATCAGAAATAATTATGCCTTAACCTCCTTAGCGGTTTTCCCGAGTGTAGCTCGGGGTAAAATTTGAATACCAAGAGCGGTAACCCCGAGCTACACTCGGTCTTACCATGCGGCGTTGCTCAGGGGGTCCCTGCAGCACTTACCTTGTCCTTCGCTCCCACGATGTGTCCCCTGCAGTGTCCCCAGCCATCTCCTCTGGCCGATGCCGGCATCCGGCTTCCGTGTTCCGGTCCCTGTGATGTCGGGACATACGGGCGCCGGAATTGGCGGGAAATTTGAAATTTTTAAAAAATGTCATTTTTGCTGTCATTGCTGTTTCAATGCATTTCACATATATTTTGTCCCTACTGCTTTGTCCTGCGCCCTGCCTGCATTTTGACTGTTCTTCTGCCTGGAAACTTAGAAAAGTCCATGACGTCCAAAAAGCGTCCCTTTACGTCAAAAGCGGTTTTAGAACAGCGATAGTAAATCAGAACCACTTGCAGAATTGAGTGATAATGATTCGTGGGGAAATTCGTCATCAGACACGGAAAACGATTTTGCGACTTTGCTCAGTGATGTGCAAATTTGCCTCTGTATTTCAAATTTCAGTGTTTTTGGTTTGATTATATTATTGAATTAAATTTATTATTATTATATTATTATTTTTTATGATTATTTATTAAATTATAATTTATGATTTCGTGTTTCAAGTTTTATCATATCCGGAATGTTTACTAGACTCTTGTTCGGACAGATTTCAGTGAGTTATTCCTAAAAATTACAGCCTACAATAAAAAACTACATATTTCCATGCAAAAAAATGATACCGCTTTCAGCACAAAAAATCGAAAAGAATCATACCGCTAGGGAGGTTAAACAGAAATCCAAACTTTTTATAATAAACTTTTTGTGTACCTGAGAAAGATTAGTATTCTTATTGAGCATCCATTTGATAACTTCTATCGCTCCTGCATGGTTAATATTGGTGTAAAGGGATGCTACATCCGCCGTGATAAACATTGTGTCATTAGATACCTCTATTGATTGAAAAAGCTGTAGTATTTGCTTGGTGTCTTTCAAATAGGCCTGTGTGCCCTGTACTATGGGTTGTAGGAAAAAATCAATGTATTCTCCTAAAAGAGCAGATAGGGAATCTATCCCATTGATAATGGGCCTCCCAGGTGGATTTTGACTGTTTTTGTGAATTTTGGGAATATAATACATCACTGGTATTTTACATGTGAATGGTATTAAATATCTTTCTTCATGTTTATTTAGTACTCCTTTTTTAACCCCATATTTAATAATCCTTTCCAATTCTATCGTATATTGTTTAGTGGGATTACTATGCAATATCTCATAAGTATTGCTGTCACTCAATAATTTTTCCATTTCATTAGTGTATTGTTCTTTATTTAAAATCACAATCCCACTCCCTTTGTCAGCTGGGCAGACAACCAGGTTTTTCCTACTTTCCAAAGATTTAATACCTATCCCAATGGCCCCCTCATCATAGTATTTTTTTTAGTTAGTTTTACTAAATCATCACTGACTGGTCAATCCGTGTGCAGATTGCTTCGTTTACAGTAAGAGACTCAGAGCAACGGAGGAGGGGGGGGGGGGGGGTGCTCGGACAGTGAACTCACCAATTTTGCAGCCTGTAGTGTCCTCCAATAGAATTTTCACCTGCTGCAGCTGCACACACACCTATCTAGCACCACACTCTATCTGTGTGTGTGCACATCAGGGCATGGGGCTGATGGTGCGGGCACAGCAGGGATTGGCTACTTTACAAGGGGTCTTCAGCACCCTGGGGGGGCCTGTGCCGTTCACTCTGAATCCTGACTCCAATATCTCACTCACAGGATTTGTGTGAGTGAAATATTGAGTGATAGGATCGGCACAGGCAGCCACAGACAGCATGGTTCACTGTGCACCGGCTCCCAGCAACGGAGTCCTGGCTGGTCGGTGGGTGGACAATGGAGGCAGAGCCGTCGGCATTCGTCAATGAGCACTCACTCAAGGAGGGTCAGGACAAGTGATTGCCCAGCCAGCAGGTGGCACAGATGGTGCCGCCGCCTGTAGGACCGGTGCCAGCTCAGCCTGACAACTAAGCCCCGCTGCTAGTGCTAGGTTGTCTGTGTCGTGTGCAGAGCCAAAGACTGCAGCCACCATCCTTTCTTCCACCTGACCTCAACCCTGCTAGCCTGCTGCACTCCCTAAATAATTCATTGTGACTGAGCTGGCCCTGATGGTGCCCCTGGGCCTGCTCAATAAGACGGGCCTGCCAAATGGACAGTTATTACAATATGTGGCAACAAAAAAGCAACTGTTACAATACACTATGTCCTTTACAATATCTAATGTTATGTCTCCAGCTTATCAGGGGCCATTTTCTCACCACATCCAAGACAGAGCCATTCTTGATGGGGTCCCATGAGCACCTGGGGCCCCTGGGCAGTGTCCAGGGGTGCCTGCTCAATAAGATGGCCCTGCCAAATGGACAATTATTACAATATGTGGCAACAAAAAAGCAACTGTTACAAATACACTATGTCCTTTACAAGATCAAATGTTATGTCTCTAGCTTTTTGCCACATCCAAGATAATTGAAAATAGCTTCCTTAATCCTCAGAGGCAATTAAAAACCAATTGCACCATTTAAGCCCACCAAAACACATTCATTTTTGCCCCAAAATGATTCCAATGCCTTTGGCCAAAATGGCAAACATTCATCGATATCTCAAAAAATAAAAACTTGCAGTTTTGCTCATACATAGTTAGTAATGAAAGCCAACATACATCTGTAGTATAGGTTTGCTTGATACAGAAACCATAATAGTTTGTGTCAATTTAATTTACCTTTTTTATATATTTATACATTTTCAAACTATATGTATAAACAGTATGTTTGTGTGTGCTCTCCATCGCTCCAGGAAATAAATTGCCAAAGGGAGGCCAAGGGGACAAGGACAGGAGTGGCCTAAAGATAATGCTTCAGGGATGCAGCCCTCCTCAGATGGGGGAAATCAACCACTGGAAAAAGAGCAGACAGGTGGCGCAAACACCTAGTACATTATCCAAGATTTATTCAAAGGTGTAAAAGACAAAAACATACTCACAGACATGTATAAAAAACTTTTGCTTAATGGAGATGGCTGCAACAACGGGCAAGGTGTTCCAACTGTCAGTGTGGTCAGATGGTTGACGTGTTTCGGGGATGAATCCCTTTCCTCAGAGCTACTTTGAATAAATCTTGGATAATGCACTAGGTGTTTGCGCCACCTGTCTCTTTTTATAAACAGTATATACACAATCTTTGATTTGCAAAAGCAAATTGATTACTTGCCAAAAAATTATTTTAGAACAATGGGTTAGCTAAAGAGACAGAAGACTATGTTAAAGTGTAATTCTGGCCAGTCTTTTTTTCTCTTAGTTAAAATTACACTTCCTTCTAGCAGTGGTGCAGTGACTCAGCAGCTGAGCTCCCCCTGCTCTTTCTTCCCGAGCTAACTCAGCAGCTTAGCTTCCCCTGTTCTTCCTTCTAGAGGTAATCCAGCAGCTCAGCTCCCCCTGCTCTTCCTTCCAGAGGTAACTCAGCTGCTCATCTCCCCCTGTTCTTTCTTCTTGAGGTAACTTAGCAGCTCAGCTCCCCCTACTCTTCCTTCCAGAGGTAACTCAGCAGCTCAGCTCCCCCTGCTCTTCCTTCCAGAGGTAACTCAGCAGCTCAGCTCCCCCTGCTCTTTCTTCCTGAGGTAACTCAGAAGCTCAGCTCCTCCTGCTTTTTCTTCCCAAAGTAATTTAGCAGCTTAGCTCCCCCTGCTCTTTCTTCCAGAGGTAACTCAGCAACTCAGTTCCCCCTGCTCTTTCTTCCTGAAGTAACTTAGCAGCTCAGCTCCCCCTGCTCTTTCTTCCTGAGCTAACTCAGCAGCTCAGCTCCCCCTGCTCTTCCTTCCAGAGGTAACTCAGCAGCTCAGCACCCCCTGCTCTTGCTTCCAGTGGTAACTCAGCAGCTCAGCTCCCCCTGCTTTTTCTTCCAGAGGTAACTCAGCAGCTCAGCTCTCCCTTTTCCTCTTTCAAGTGGTAACTTTGCAACTCAACTCCCCCTACTCCTCATACCAGAGGTAACTCAACAGCTCAGCTCTCCTTTTTCCTCTTTCCAGAGGTAACTCAGCAGACCAGCTACCCCTGTTCCTCCTTCCAGAGATAACTCAGCAGCTCAGCTCCCCCCACTTCCCTCCCACCAGTGGCTCTGCAGCTAAGCTCACCCTGCTCTTCCTGGCAGTAAATTAACCAGCTCTCCCTGCACCCATATCCATTGGTGATTCCACAGCCTAGCTCACTCTTCTCTTCCCTCCTAGCTGTTACTCAGCAACCTTCAAGCCTTCTAATCTCTAATGTTAATAGAAAGGAGGAGCTCAAAGAAGAGGGAGCAGAAGGAGATGTAGCTGCTTAGAGAGCTGACTTTAGTAACTTCCCAGCCTCTCTTGTGAATTTGAGAATGAATTCCTCAACCATGTCTGAAGCTACATAGGTTAGTGAGGGCTTGTTATAAGCTCATTCTTAAGAATGACCCTGAATGGTCAAAGTTGCACCTTGAGCCTGGGTCCTCACCAATGTTTTATGTAATCAACTGCGGGTGTCAATGTTAAATTAATGACACCCCAAAACAGCTCGCAAACACCCATGCGATCTGATTTGGGTGCTGCAAAAAAAAAGGGTCCTGCACCATTTTGGTGCAGATGCGGTGCGATATGAGACATACAAAATGAAGCTCATTTTGAGCTCAGCTCCCCCTACTCTTCCTTCCAGAGGTAACTCAGCAGCTCAGCTCCCCCTGCTCTTCCTTCCAGAGGTAACTCAGCAGCTCAGCTCCCCCTGCTCTTTCTTCCTGAGGTAACTCAGAAGCTCAGCTCCTCCTGCTTTTTCTTCCCAAAGTAATTTAGCAGCTTAGCTCCCCCTGCTCTTTCTTCCAGAGGTAACTCAGCAACTCAGTTCCCCCTGCTCTTTCTTCCTGAAGTAACTTAGCAGCTCAGCTCCCCCTGCTCTTTCTTCCTGAGCTAACTCAGCAGCTCAGCTCCCCCTGCTCTTCCTTCCAGAGGTAACTCAGCAGCTCAGCACCCCCTGCTCTTGCTTCCAGTGGTAACTCAGCAGCTCAGCTCCCCCTGCTTTTTCTTCCAGAGGTAACTCAGCAGCTCAGCTCTCCCTTTTCCTCTTTCAAGTGGTAACTTTGCAACTCAACTCCCCCTACTCCTCATACCAGAGGTAACTCAACAGCTCAGCTCTCCTTTTTCCTCTTTCCAGAGGTAACTCAGCAGACCAGCTACCCCTGTTCCTCCTTCCAGAGATAACTCAGCAGCTCAGCTCCCCCCACTTCCCTCCCACCAGTGGCTCTGCAGCTAAGCTCACCCTGCTCTTCCTGGCAGTAAATTAACCAGCTCTCCCTGCACCCATATCCATTGGTGATTCCACAGCCTAGCTCACTCTTCTCTTCCCTCCTAGCTGTTACTCAGCAACCTTCAAGCCTTCTAATCTCTAATGTTAATAGAAAGGAGGAGCTCAAAGAAGAGGGAGCAGAAGGAGATGTAGCTGCTTAGAGAGCTGACTTTAGTAACTTCCCAGCCTCTCTTGTGAATTTGAGAATGAATTCCTCAACCATGTCTGAAACTACATAGGTTAGTGAGGGCTTGTTATAAGCTCATTCTTAAGAATGACCCTGAATGGTCAAAGTTGCACCTTGAGCCTGGGTTCTCACCAATGTTTTATGTAATCAACTGCGGGTGTCAATGTTAAATTAATGACACCCCAAAACAGCTCGCAAACACCCATGCGATCTGATTTGGGTGCTGCAAAAAAAAAGGGTCCTGCACCATTTTGGTGCAGATGCGGTGCGATATGAGACATACAAAATGAATAGCTCAAATCGCACCACACAGACATAGCATGTGGTTTGCACAGAAATGTGATGCGACTGCTGTGTGAATCACATGCAGTGTTCCGCACCACCTAAGTGTGAACCTAGTCTAAAGGCTCCACATGTCTGAAGGAAAGGACTAAGTTATCCAGTAAAGCAACCTTTCTAAACCTTTTTACCCCAGAGGAACCCTTTGCATGTGTCAGAGAACCCTATCTACAGCTCCTGGTACATTAGATCATGACAGTTTTTGAAACCCTGGGCAGATCATTTTTTAAAAAAACCTCTGAAGAAAACTTGGCTGAGAAGGGCTGTGAAAAGTGATGAAATTTCTTTTTCAGTCTTTTTTTCAACATGCTGTAAAGAGAGATAAACAAATATGTAAAAAGGGACAGGGTTCGCCATCTGCTGGAAAAAAAAAATATTATTAAAAAAGTTTTCATATGTACCAAAAAAAAGAGGAAAAATATGTAATACAATTTTTTTCAGCCCTGACTATAATAAAGAAAACAAAAACCCTATACTTTCTCTGTCATAATTCCATCCTATTTGAACAACAAAATATTGGATAGCTTTTATTATTATTATTTTAATATCAGATTATGTGTATTTGCTGTTTCTTTTCATAACTGAGCTCCCGCAGTGACTGCACTACTTTATTAAATCACCCAAAATATCATTCTACCTTTCACCCTACTCCCCTTTCTTTCTCTCCTAACTCTGAGAGCTCTCCACAAATTACATACTTAGATTTTTACAACAAGCGGCAGTTATTGACAGCGCGTGTATGTTTTTCTGACCCTGCTGCTATTTTATCATTTTTTTGACAGTACATTTTCGCTCGTTAGACATTTAATTAAGCATTTAATTAAACAGGGTGGCAAGCAAGCTAAAATTTGTCTTGGAGAGATGTTACGAAGCATTTCATTTAAGATGACACCTTGCCTCAAGCTAGAGAGGGGAGCTACAACAGCAGAATTCCATATAAGAGTGTCTGCTATGGATCCTGCAAAGGGATATAGAAATTGATTCACCAAGCTTGAGATTTGACCTGGATTGGATTGATTTTTGGCTGATTAATAGGGATAAATTTTTAGGTGTTCTCATTAAAAAAAAAAAAAAAAAAAAAAATATATATATATATATATATAAATTGGGAGGGATAAGCAGGGGAGTGCCTTGCCATCTTTGGCTATGGGGCTGTGTCTTTCTATTGGTGTACAGTGTAAAGAGATACAACTCTACTCCCTGTATACATAGGTGGCTCCATGGGACACTGCAAGAGAAAGGAGCCACTCTAAAACAGGAAACCTGAGGCAGCAGTCATAGTACCGGCTTAAACTGGTACACAGGCAAGGAATAAAAATAAAGAAGCTGCATACTCAATAAGTGATTAAAGTGGTTCTAAAAGCTCAAGGTTTTTTACCTTCATGCATTCTATGCGGCATCCACACCAGCCCCCCTAATACTCACCTAAGCCCAGTCTCGATCCAGCGATGTGCACTGAAGTCTCGATTATCCTGGGACTCCCTCTTCTCACTGGCTGAGACAGTAGCAGGAGCCATTGACTCCCACTGCTGTCAATCACCGCCATTGAGCCAATGAGAAGGGAAAGGGGGGTGGTGCCGAGCCACAGCTCTGTATGTGAATGGACACATGGAGCAGCGGGTGTGCCCATAGCAAGCTGCTTGCTGTGGGGGCACCCTACAGGAGAGAGGGGTCAGGAGCTGGGGACCCGAGAAGAGGATTCAGGCTGCTCTGTGCAAAACCTCTGCACACAGCAGTTAAGTATAGACATTTGTTATTGTTTCTTTAAAAAATATAAGCCTTTAGAATCACTTTAAGTCAGATGCTGAAAATGCTTAACCCCTTGACGCTGACCGTATGCAAATATGCGGGCCTCTCGACAGCTGGGCCTTGACGCCTAGCGGCTGCATACTTGCATTCCATTTGAAAGCACATATGAGCTGAGAGCGAGCGCCATGCACGCTCCCAGCACATATGTCGGTGTCTCACGGAAAGGTCCCGATCTCCCCTTGCAATCGAAACCTTTTCCGATCATGTGATCGCCTTGACAGCGAACCATGGCAGTAACATGACCCTAAAATCCCGCCCCGCCTCCCGGCGCCTTAAAGGGCTGGGAGGCGCCGCCATGAAGAGGTTAAAGCGGTTGTAAACTCTTTCATATACCCAGTGAAGTAACTGACCTCCTGACCTAAAACAAATCCTCCTACATAAGTTTTACATGTTTGTCTGAAGTCTTCTCTTCTATACAGCCCTAAAGTCTAGAATTTATCAAGTTTGTCTCAGAGTTCAGAAAAAAAGCTGAAATTACACACTGCAGAGCTCATCGAGGGGAGCTCTGAAAGCTGATTGGAGGGAAGACACCCCCCCCCCTCCTCACAGCTCACAGCTGGAACAGAGCTGAGGCTGTCAATCTGCTGAAGGTCCCTCCCCTGTCACAATTTTTCTCTTGGTGTCAGAAAAATGTTTCAGAAATGATTCATGCTGATAGCAGATGAGCAAAGCAGCAGATACAAATGACAGCTAGGGGGAGAATTACTACAGAATCTGGTGCAACTGTGCATAGTAACCAATCAGCTTCTAACTTCAACTTGTTCAATTACTCTTTGACAATACAACCTGGCAGCTGATTGGCTACCATGCACAGGTGCACCAGATTCAGTGTGCACCAATTTTAATAAATCTCCCTGTAGCACTACCCCTTAGGAGACACGGAAGATTTGGGTCCCCCCTATAGTCATGCACAGACAGGCAACATGCATTTTCCACAGATTTGCATTCCAGAGACAGTAAACATTCCTTGAACTTGTTTTTTTTTGGGGGGGGGGGGATTTTATTAGGGGTAAAAAACTTGGATGAGGTTGAGGTATGTATGGGATACCGAAGGAACTGTAAATTGAGGACAACTTCCTGGCAATTATATACAAGTCTTTGCACAGCAAAAATGTCCCGGGAGAGCTCTCCAGCCTCTCTTGATGTAACTCCCCGGACCCCAGATGAATCCTTGGGCAAGGGGACCTAGTGCCTGCCACTTTATGTTGAACAGTCCTGGGTAGTCAGTTTCTCAGTCAAGTTTCTCACCAGTGTGCTCTTTTCCCCTTATCTGGCCCAGAGGGTTTAGGATTACTCACTCAGTCTCACTCCTGTGAGCTGGTGTAGGAAGGTGGCTGCCTTCAGACCTTCTGCTGGGCTGGCTCCTTTGCTGGCTCCACAGGTAATCCTCCCTTCAGGGACTGGTGAGGCCAATCAATCCTCCTGTCAAGGTCCCAGCCTGTAAGTACGCCACTTCCCACTGGGCTCCCTCCCTGGCTCCTGCATCTCTTCCTCTCACTCCATCTTCCACCCAAACTCTCCAGTTGCTGAGCTGCCTCAATTACTTTTAAGGGCTGTCTTGTCCCTATGCCAAGCCTCCTGCTTGAGGATTGGTCAGAACCCCTTAAAAGTACAGACCAGCTCCTCCTCACCCCCGCCCACTGAGTTCTAGAGACTTCTCGAAGTCTATGGATGTGGGGGAGGTATTAGAGAGCTGATCTGCAGAGCCTCTCAGTCCTTACCCAAATTTGACCCTCTGACTATTTCTCCCTGGCTGCTACTCAGCCTTCTAAATATCCATCTAACTCCCCCTAACTAGCTAGGAGGGTGCTACATCATCTTTAGTGCTTTTAATTGAGACAAATTCACACTATAGAGCAGTCGTCTCAAAACTTTCTAAAGAAAGGGCCAGTTTACTGTCCTTCAGACATTAGAGGGGCCGGGCTGTGCCCAGTGGGATTAAACAATTTCTGATCTTTGGTATTAGTGGGAGAAATAGTTGGTGTCAGTGGGAGGAATAGTGTCCCATTGTTGGTGTGAATAGCAAGAAATAATGCCTCAAGGGCTGGATAATAGCAAGCAAAGGGCTGCATCCAGCACCAGGACTGCAGTTTGGAGACCACTGCTACAGAGAGATATGTTTTGTTTATATTTTATGTCTGAGGTTTACAACCATATTAAAAACATATGATTTAATGTCACTTTATGTTCTGATAATCTTTCTGGGGTGCATAAAAGAAGATTGATGGGAGGCCTGTAATATATTTCCTGGAGAGTACTGCTACAGGCTCCCTTCAGTGCTAGCCATACTTGAGAGGGTCTAAATACTTGGTTATGTTATCCCTACTCAGCAGTGTTTATGTGAACAAGTGCCCAGGCATATATATATACTGTATATATATATATATATATATATACCAATACAATAGTAAGCACGTAAAGTAAATGTCCAGACATTGTACATTTAGCATCAAAGCTCTCTTCCCAGCATATCCCAGAATAATTTTATACTTATACATTTCTTTTACCTTGTTCCCCATGACATCAGCACCAGGGGCAGCTGCTGGGAGCTCATTTCTTGTTGAAATAGGCACATCTCCCAGAACTACATATCCCAAGAGCTCTTTCCCTACACATAGTGAGCGGGTAGGCACCAGCATTGTTCTGCTGGATAAAGAAATCATGCATGTGCTGTTAAACAGAAAAGGGACACGGGATAGGCAGAATTCTGTAGTTCAGCAAGCAGGGCAGACAGCACTGATTGGGATTTAAGTGTAGCAAAGGAACTATTTTGTCAGCCCAAACAGAAAGAAAAGAGCTCACTGGATTCTAGGCAGGATCAACCAATATTTTACTGTACTTGCAATGTTTTTATAGAGATAAAACATTGAGTAATGTGCATGTATTACAGAGATGTCCTGAATTAATACTTATTTTTTTATTTTGCCCTGCCATATACTTAAAATTGTATCTAAAGGCATAACTGTTTTTTACTTTTTTTTTTGGGGGGGGGGGGACCTTCATGCCAGACTCTGGGTACATGGACCAGCACAAGAAGTGGAAGTGTTTGCAAAATACTATGTATGCTTTACCACTCTTCGGACTTGTGAGGATTGTTATGGCTTAAAGGCTAAGTTCACCTTTGGGGACATATTACATGTTCCACCCGTTTTTAGGAGGGAACATGTAACATGTAATATGTTCCCATTGCAGCAGCTACGCCCCCCCCCCCCCTCTGACAGATAGTACAGGGAGAAGTTTCCCCATACTATCTGTCAAATTTGAAAACAGCGGACTTCTATGAATGAATGAACTGCAAGTTCCGACAGCCTTAGCGGCTGTGGGTTTGTACTTTTCAACGAACTACCACAGTGCTGTGGAGCTCCTATCAGAATATCTGCTTACTTATACATTCTGTATGGCAAGCAGATAGTCTAAGAGGTGTGCAGGAGACCTGCATGGCATCAACGATCTACTGATTGCTGGTGCAAGCAATGCTTCCCAGGCTCCTTTGGACAAAAATAATAAATGCACATTTTTTTTTACCTGCAAAAAGTGTGCATTTATTATTTGTACACTCAGCCAGCAATGTGTCACCATCACAACCCTTTATTGTATACAGTCATGCTACCCTGGAGACCAACATACACTCCATTACATCCCATCACACCCTATATACACTCATCATACTCTGCAAACACCCATCCACTCCCTGCAGAGACCTGATACCACCCAACACTCCCCATTACACCCATCACACCCCAACATACCCTGCCAGAACCTCTCGCCATAGATCCCACCCTACTATACTCTGCATACACCAATCACATAAACCCTCCTGCACCTCTCACCACCCATCACAATCCACTATTCCTGCTTACACCCTTCCTACAGCTATGGCCCCCCATTACCCCCATCCTACCCTGTATACATGCATCACACCCTTCCTACAGCTATGGCCATCACCTTCAAGCTACCCTCTATATACCAATCACACCCCATAATATACTGTATACAACCCTTCTGCATTGTCACCACCATTTGCGCCCTAGTTGCTACTGACACCATGCAACCTCATGGGGGGGGGTCGGGTCACACCACCCTAGTTTAGTTGTTACTGTCACCATGGAACCTCATGGGGGGGGGGTCACACGGTTTTGGTGTTGCCTAGAGCAGCACAAAACCTAAATACACCCCTGTTTCAGCCACTTCATTAAATGTAAAGTCGTCAGCATCACTCATAAATTTGGACACTGGTGAACAAAAACAGACCATGGCGCACTCTTATTGTGCATTACCATGGTAACCCACGTATTTATTGAATAAACAAATGGATATATACTCACAAACCAACGGAAATAAAAGCAGAATGTGTGGTCCGCAATGACAGTTTATGAAATGCTGTGCCCTTAAAAAGGATAAGTTGACCCGAAACACGTCAGCTTATCCTTATTAAGGGCACAGCATTGCATCAACTGTCATTGCGGACCACACATTCTGCTTTTATTTCTGTTGGTTTGTGAGTATATATCCATTTGTTTATTCTTCTCCCACCTCTGCGCACCACACAACCTCACTAACACTCCCTTCCCTCTCTCGGACCACAACCTCATTACCTTCTCTGTCTCCTCGTCCTCTAACGCCTACCCCTCCAAGTGCCATACTGCTACCAGCCGTTACCTCCGCAACCTGAACCCTGCCCCCCTCCACTCTGTAGCTGATCAACTCCACAACAGCATCCTACCCCTGTCCTGCCCCGACCTGGCTATAACCGCCTATAACAACTCGCTGTCAGCCGCCCTTGACTCATTAGCGCCTCTAACCACACAAAACCCCAGACCCCGACCGCTCCAGCCTTGGCAGACTGATCACACCAAAACTCTCTAACGACACAGCCGTGCCCTGGAGCAACTATGGCGCAAAACCAGATCCCAACAAGCCTTCACCCGCTATAAATCCGCCTTCCTCACATACACCTCCGCCCTCCACGCTGCCAAAAAAGCCTACTTCCTGACCCTGATCAAGACCCTCTCCTCCAATCCTCGCCTACTTTTCTCCACCTTTAACTCTCTGCTCCCTCTGCCCCCACCTCCACCAGCACCTCACTCACCGCCCTTGAAATTGCCAATCACTTTAAAAACAAGATTGACACAATTTGCAAGGGCATCACCGCTCCTCAAACTCGCTCCATACCCTTCCCCTCTCACACAGCTACCCTCTCATCACCCCTCTCCCCCAGCCTCACCACTGCTCTGACCTCCACTCCACCTAACATTCCTCACACTGAAGCCCCCTCCACACTCACACCTTCGACCTTACTACCATCGAGGAGGTCACCAAGGTCTTTTCTGACGCCCGCCTCACCACCTGCCCCCTTGACCCTATCCCCTCACAACTCCTACTACCACCCTCCCCCACCATCCTACACTCCCTCACCCACATCTTTAATCTCTCCCTCTCTTCCAGCGCATTTCCCTCCCATACTCAAAAAGCCCTCCCTGGACCCCAACGATCCAAACAACCTCAGACCCATCTCCCTGCTCCCATTCTCATCCAAACTCCTCGAGCGCTTAGTCTACAATCGCCTAAGCTCTCACCTCAACGACAACAACCTCCTCGATCCCCTACAGTCTGGCTTCCATCCCCTACACTCCACCAAAACTGCCTTACTCAAACTCTCCAACAACCTTCTAACCACCAAAGCTAACGGCCACTATTCAGTGCTCCTACTCCTCGACTTCTCCGCTGCCTTCGACACAGTCGACCACCCCCTCCTCCTCAAAAAACTACACTCCCTTGGCCTCAGAGATTCTGCTATCTCCTGGCTCTCGTCCTACCTATCACAACGCTCCTTCAGCATTACCTATAATGCTACCACCTCCCCCTCGCTCCCCCTCTCTGTTGGGGTCCCTCAAGGCTCCGTCCTTGGGCCCCTTCTCTTCTCCATCTACACCTCCTCCCTTGGCCAACTCATACACTCTCACGGCTTCAACTACCACCTCTATGCCAATGACACACAAATCTATCTCTCTACCCCTCGCCTCACCCCCTCTGTCTCCTCCCGAATCACAAACCTACTAAACAGCATATCAGACTGCATGTCGCTCCACTTCCTTAAATTGAACCTCTCCAAAACCGAGCTCCTAGTCTTCCCCCCAGCTCGCACACCACCCCCCATTGACTTCTCCATCATGTCCAACAATGCCACTATCAGGCCCGCCCCGCAGGCCAGAGTACTTGGTGTCATTCTGGACTCCAACCTATCCTTCCAGCCCCAAGTCCAATCACTAACAAACTCATGCAGACTCCACCTCCGCAACATCGCCAAAATCCGCACGTTCCTAACCCCAGAAACCACTAAACAGCTCATCCACTCCCTCATCATATCACAACTCGATTACTGCAACTCCCTCCTCACTGGCCTGCCTCGCCACAGGCTATCCCCGCTTCAGTCGATCCTGAACACGGCAGCCAGACTCATTCACCTTACCAACCGCTCCATTTCCTCCACCCCCCTCTGCTAATCCCTCCACTGGCTTCCGATTGCGCAACGGATCAAATTCAAAATCCTAACACTGACATACAAAGCTGTCCATCATACTGCCCCAAACTACATCACCGACCTAATATCCAAGTACCACCCAACACGCACACTCCGCTCCTCTCAAGACCTCCTTCTCTCTAGTTCCCTGGTCTCCTCCTCCCATGCCCGCCTCCAGGATTTCTCCAGGACATCACCTATCCTCTGGAACTCCCTACCCCAATCCATCAGACTATCACCTACTCTCCTCTCCTTTAGGCGCACCCTGAAAACCCACCTCTTCAGGGAAGCCTACCCCACCCCCTGCTAATTGCCGACCTCCTCCACTCTTCCTACCACACCATTCCCCACAGCTTTTCCTCCTGTACCACTATCCCCTCCCTCCTAGATTGTAAGCTCGAAAGAGGAGGGCCCTCGAACCCCTCGTGTATCACATTGTATTGTTTTCGTACTGTCGCATGTTCTGTCTTCTTTTGTAATGTACAGCACTGACCGAACTGTTGTCGCTTTACAAATACTGTATAATAATAATAATAATAAATATGTGGGTTACCACGGTAATGCACGATGAGAGTGCGCCCTTGTCTGTTTTGTTCACCAGTGTCCAGATTTCCCGATCTTTGAAGGGCAACACCTCTCCATTTGGCATTTTTAATTTCCTATAGTCTGCATGAAGATTTGAGCGCTGGTTTTGTTTGTTTTTCACTCATAAATTTGTTTTGCCATTTTTATAGTTGTTTATATGTGTGCAGTAATGAGTTTTACCTTTTCATTTTTTATTATTAATTTGGTAAGGAGAAGTATAAATTGGGATTCTTAAATCTACTTTAATCTGAATCACTCTTTTCTGGGTGTCTCACATGAGACCTGAGCAACACCCTGAGAATTACATAATTGCTTTTATGTAATCCATTGGAAATTACAGGGACTATTAATGAGTCATCTGCAAAGGTAATCGGGAACAAAGTTGGCATCACGTGTTGCAAATTAGTTAAGACGTAAAAAAATAGTGAACCAATATTTAATTTGTTCTAAGATATATACAATACTGGTTTTAATATTTTAGTTGTGAAAGAGGACCTTATTCAAAATGAATGGTCTGTATGTTAGTTAAAACCCTGTCACCCCATGTAAAAATACAGGGGGGTTATATACTAAAACTGGAAAATCTGGTGCAGCTCTGGAGCTTAAGTGCCCAGTCACACCGATGAGATTTCAGGTGTGATTTGCGAATTGAATTCGCACCTGAATTCTTATCTAATGAATGTGAATATCAGTGTCTTAACATGTGTGATTTGCAGCAGTGTGATTTCTAAAGTAGTTCTTGCATTACTTTTTCTACAGTTTTGTTGTGATTTCACATACTTAGAATGTAATAGAAATCGCACTGCAAATTGCAAGAAATCATTAAAAATCTTCACAAGTAGCAATAAAGTCTTCAGAAATCGCACACAAATCGCTCAATTTTAAATCGCAGTGGTGTGACTGGTGATAAAGTGAACAAGCTGAAGTTAGAAGTTGATTGACTGCCATGCACATCTGTACCAGATTCTGAGTGCACCGGTTTTAGTAAATCCCCTCCAATGCACCAGGTTTAGTAAATTCCCCCCAATGCATTAAAACACAAAAACACAGATCAGAGAAAAGATAATTTGGCATACAAATACACCTCTGTAACTTTTCTTATAATCAATTTTTTTTTTATTGCAGCATGTTCACATTGAGGTGTAAGGGTCTAACTAATACCTTGCATTTTGGTTCAATTTAAAGTGTAACTTTAAAGCTCAATTAAACTTTCAGCTTCAATCAACTAAGCAAGCATGAGTTTGTTCGTTGCAAAGCTATAAGTCTGACTCAGCAGGGGATGATCTGAATATCTGGAGGACAGGGACATGGTGGGTTCAGGGTTCTGAGAAACATTTGGGGTTTCACTAGTAGTGTGGTCCCTTAGGGGGAGATTTACTAAAACTAGTGCATTCAAAATCTGGTGCAGCTGTGCATGGTAGCCAATCAACTTCTAACTTCAGCTTGTTCAGTTAAGCTTTGGCAATAAAACCTGGAAGCTGATTGGTTTCTATGCAGAGCTGCACCAGATTTTGCATTTTCCAGTTTTAGAAAAAAAAACCCTTTGTGTCACTAACAGGGGTTTTAAACTCTTCTTTACCATAGCGTATGAGAAGTGTTTGCTGAGCAGAACCTGTGATCTCATTGCATTTAATTGAAGACACCTGGAAAAATTTTATATGTGCATAGTCTCTTTTATTTATAGGTGTCGGACGGGCGTAAACCTGGTTGGGGGCCAGCAGGAGATAGCCCAATCCTGGGCTATAAAACCTTACTCTTTAAAGGATAAGTTCACCTTTGGAACATTTTACATGTTCCAACCGTTTTTAGGGTGGAACATGTAACAAGGTCCCATAGCTGCAGCTGCGCCTATCGCCCCCTCCCTCTGACAGATAGTACGGGGAGAAGTTTCCCCGTACTATCTGTAGATGTGAAAACAGCCCGGCCATGCGGGACTCCCCCCACATGGCCACGTCACTCATTCACAGTGTTCTGTGAATGAGTGCCTACAAGTTCCAACAGCCTTAGCGGCTGTGGGCTTGTAGTTCTGAATGAGCAACCACAGTGCTGTGGAGCTCCGTGGTAGTTCATCGAAGCTTCCTGTCAGAATATCTGCTTGTTCATACTTCTGTACAGCAAGCAGATATTCTGACAGGTCTGCAGGAGACCTGCATGGCATCATCGATCTACTGATTGCTGGTGCAATGCTTGCCTGGCTCCTTTGGACAAAAATAATAAATGCACACTTTTGTAACTGCAAAAAAAATGTGCATTTATTATTTTTGTCCAAAAGGTGAACTTATCCTTTAAACCAGTGAACATGTTACCTGATGGTTTTATATGATGCACTATTGAAGGCAGCATGATAGTCAAGCAAGGTGACACTTGGGGCTTGTTCAGAGATATGGCAGCCCTTGCTGACTCTCTGCGAGGTGCAACTTCTGCAAGTAGTTGACAGTGGGCTGGAAGGCATTTTGTCACTTCCTTGTCACCTGTATTAACTTTCAAAAGGCCGAACCATTGCATGTGGTTGAGGGTGCTTGCACTAAGACCCTAGTAACTTGAATGGACCATGTTCTGTGGCGGAACGGCACAGGGGACTTACTTTTTGCCACGGCCATGGTATGTGTACAGCTCTGAGCTGTATGTCCTTGTTCAGGTGTGGGGGTGTTTTTACAGCTTTTACCAGCCCCTGGCTGCGTGTCTAAATGAGCCCTAAAAGAGGAATGCAAGCAATGTAGGAATGTAAGCACATGATGTAAATGTTCACTTTGGTACTGAGTGTCACCCTGCTGCATCAGACTAAAGATGTCTCATAGTAAATTCAGCTCTGGCCAGGCGGGTCAGCTCACACCCTTTAAACTGAGCATATATCCATATGCATTTACCTGTAAGCCACTTCATTAGATGACCGACCATTAACATCACTCATGGATTTCAGTTTCCCGGTTTTTATAGTTGCTCACATGTGCATTTTTTATTTTGGTAACAGGAAGTATATATTGGGATATTGAAATGTACTTGAATATGAATCACTATTTCTGGGTGTCTCACATGGGAATAGAATAACTCTCCAAGAATTACATAATAACGTAATTGATGCAATACATCAGAAGGTATGGGGACTAGTAATAAGTAATGTTCAAAGCTAATCAGGAACAAAGTGTTCATCATGTATTGCAAATCAATTTAGAGCAGTAAAATAATCAAGCAATGCTTAGGGCAGAACAGTGGCTAAGTGGTCATCAATTCTGCCTAGCAGCACAAGGATTGTCGGTTCAAATCCCAACCAACCTGCCTGGAGTTTGCATGCCCTGCCTCTGTGGGTTTCCTCTGGATTCCTTCCAAAGACATGTTGGCGTGTTAATTGGCTCCTGTCTATATTGTTCATAGTATGTATATGAATCTGAGTTAGGGACCTGTATGCTCCTTGAGGTTTAGAGACTATATGTGAATGTATAATACATATGTAAAGCACTGCATAAATTGACAGCACTGTATAAGTACTTGTGATAATAATTTGTTTTACATGGGGAAGCAGAGTACTAACAAATAAGCACACCTTGCACTTTGGTCCATTTCAAACTGTAACTTTGAAGCCCAACTTACCTTTCAGTTTTAATCAATGCATTACATTCCACCCACAGCCACATTGCATTTCTCTTGCGAGGCAAAGGGGGCAGGGGGTGCCATTCATTTTAAGTGGCACCCCACGCATCTCACTCCACAGTTTGATTGCTGGTGTGGGAACTGCACGGAGATCACATGGTCAAAAAGACAATGTGGTTTCTGTGCATATGCATACAGAGGTGCATACAACTTTTCCTTTCATGAAACATGGTCACAGCAGCCCATTCCAATAAATGGGGCTGCTGTGCTAGTACAAGCCGCAACACTCTTGGTACTGTTCATCTGTCCTTTATTTATTCATCCCCCCCCAGTTTCCTAGGTAGCCTGCCAGTCAGATAGGTTGCAAAAGGGCTATAAAAGGTCATGAGGGTGGTGCATAGAGCACTCAGTCATGGAAGGTATTAGTCTGCAGCAAGGAGAGATGTAGCCTGTAGTGCATTTTGCATTCTTCCTCTTTCTGGGAAGCTTGGACCTTTTCCCTCCATTGGGAGGTAAGATCAGGGCATGTCCCATACGTGGGGAAGCCTGGACTATATTTCTCTAAGCTAAAGGTCTCGCTCACTGAATTCAATCTCTTGGACTTCCCTGGAGAAATGTTTTCTCTATGTTATAAAGCTATTGTACAACCACACAGGAAGTGGCTGAATTATGGAACTCTGCTATTACAATCATTCAGAAAAGCACAATTACAGAAGATCTGCATCAGTCTGGATTTTATTGTACACCTGACCAATGAGAACTTCCCTGGAACTTTTCCGTGCATTTGGAGGATGTGAGGTCATTAGTCACAGACACAGGAAAATATATGCTATGGATTACTGGTCAAACCAGGCTGGTTGTCTTTAGGGGATTCTAGAGGGGAGAGAACTAGTGAGGGCCATTACTGGGCGGAAGACCCCATGTTAAAGTTCTCAAGTCTGCCGTTAGGGAACAACCCCATGCCCAGCTCATGAGGGTCAAAACTGCATATGGGTATAAGACAGCGACCTCCTGAGATATTTACCTCTTTATAAATAAAAATAAATAAGACAGTGACCTACTGAGATACATAATGTATTCTTTATTGCAGGGAGTAGATCTTTAGATGTTTTATGAGAAAGCAAAAAAGAGTTACTTTTAGTTATGGTTTTATTAATTCACTTGCTATTTTCATGCATGTATTTACTTGAAAAACATTTTAGCTTCTCTTTGGGCCTGCGGCATACTGATATTCATTTATTTTTGTATGAAGCATACCAATCCCTGAAAGGAACATTGGTAGCTTCTAAGACCTCTTATCAGTGGAAATATTCAGTTTAAAGCCCCTTTCACACAAGGTTGCCATTCAGGTTAGCCTGTCAATTTTTCAGATGGATCTGATTGGAAGCTCCATGCTGGTCTATGGGTTGTCAGATGTAAACAGACTTGAGTCCCACCAAGCCAGTCCAGGTCTGGAAAAAAAATGGAAAAGGACTGCAACCTTTTCTGTTTTTTTTTCTTTTACAAAGTATCTATTACATTTTTCAAAGAAGCAAAGTTGCAAACAAACATCAAAAGACAATGGTGTCAAAGGCAATAGGAGCCAATGAGGCAGTAAGAGACAATGAGAAAAAAGAAATGGGCTGATAGGCCTACAATTACAAAGGCAGATGGATGATCCAACAATAACCACCAGTGTAACGGTTACATCCAGGACATAGGTGTGTAATAGTACAAAAAAGTGTTCAAGTACATGGGATTTGCATGTCAAGCATGACCAGAGCCACCCAAAACCTGAGGGGAGAGGGTGGTCCAGGTCTCTGTACAAGCCAGCAAAGGAGGGGAACTTACGAAGGGCCAAAATGACTGACAAAAAAAGAGGAATGGAGAGAGAAAAAGAGAGAGGAAAAATGGAGGGAGAGGGGTGGTGGATGAGTGAAATCCCACGAGATACAGCTGTAGAACCATGGTGGAGAGTCGCATTAGTGTCATCACATCAAGAGCAAGGAGCGGCCCAGGTTCAAGTTGTCATTATAGGCCCTCAATTGCTCCCAAACCTTCAGGAATTGAGCATGTGTGTCATTCAGTATAGAGGTGAGCTTCTCGTGGACCATGGTCCTCATGGGGGATTTAACCTCAGTTGGGTGCAGAAATTGCTGGTGCCAGGGCTTGGCTAGTGTCTGGCAGGCTGCCATGAAGACAAAGCTCACCCACTTCCTCTGGTGTTTAGATTAGAGTCATAAAAGGAGCTGTTTTCATTTTTTTTGTTTTTTCAGGAACCTAATTTTGACCAGCAGTGGCAGTCTGATGTAAACAGATGTCAAACAAATGTCTGTTAACATTTGGCCACCCACAGAGCCATCATACAGTTGCAAGAAAAAGTATGTGAACCCCTTGGGATTGCATGGAGTTTTGCATGAATTGGGCATAAAATGTCCTCTGAACGTCATCTAAGTCACAACAATAGAAGAACACAGTCTGCTGAACATAATACTACACAAACATTAGATATTGCCATGGTTTAATTGCATATAACATGTAAACATTCACAGTGCAGGGAGGAAAAAGTATGTGAACCTTTGGACTTAATAACTGGCTGACCCTCCTTTGGCAGCAATAACCTCAACCAAACGTTTCCTGTAGTTGCAGATCAGACCTGCACAATAATCTGGAGTAATTTTGGACCACTCCTCTTCACAAAACTGTTTCAGTGTAGCAATATTCTTGGGATGTCTGGTGTGAATTGCTCTCTTAAGGTCATGCCACAGCATTTCAATTGGGTTGAGGTCAGGACTCTGACTGGGCCACTCCATAAGGCGTATTATGTGCTGTTGCAGCCATTGTTTTGTTGAATTACTTGTATGCTTTGGGTAATTGTCCTGTTGCATCACCCGTCCTCTGCGGAGCTTCAGTTGGCGGACTGATGGTCGTAGGTTTTCCTGCAAAATGTCTTGATAAACTCTGAAATTAATTTTCCAATCAATTACAACAATTTGTCCAGGCCCTGAGGCAGCAAAGCAACCCCAAACCATGATGCTCCCTCCACCATGTTTTACAGTGGGGATGAGGTTTTGATGTTGGTGTGCTGTGCCTTTTTTTCTCCACACATAGTGTTGTGTTTTCTTCCCAAACAACTCAATCTTGGTTTCATCTGTCCAGAGTATATTTTGCCAGTAGTGCTGTGGAACATCCAGGTGATCTTTTGCAAACTTCAAACGTGCTGCAATATTCTTTTTGGACAGCAATGGCTTCCTCCGTGGTGTTCTCCCATGTACTCCATTCTTGTTTAATGTTTTCCTTATTGTAGATGTGTCAACAAAAATGTTAGCATGTGCCAGAGATTTCTGTAGGTCTTTAGCTGACACTCTGGGATTCTTCTTTACCTCATGCAGCATTCTGCGCTGTGCTCTTGCAGTCATTTTTACAGGACGACCACCCCTAGGGAAAGTAGCAACAGTGCTAAACTTTCTCCATTTGTAGACAGTCAGTCTTACCGTGGACACATGAACATCAAGGCTTTTGGAGATACTTTTGTAACCCTTTCCAGCTTCATGCAAGTCAACAATTCTTGATCGTAGGTCTTCTGAGAGCTCTTTTCTGCGAGGCATGGTTCACATCAGACAGTGCTTCTTGAAACCAGTAAACCCAAAACAGGTGTGTGTTTTATAAGGGCAGGACAGCTGTCAGCAACACATCCAATATCATCACACTGATTGGAGTCAAGGTTGGCTCACTCCTGGCTCCAATTAGCTCTGGGAGAAGTCATTAAGCTAGGGCCTCACATACTTTTTCCTCCCTGCACTGTGAATGTTTACATGTTATGTGCAATTAAACCATGGCAACATTTAATGTTTGTGTAGTATTATGTTCAGCAGACTGTGTTCTTCTATTGTTGTGACTTAGATGACGTTCAGAGCACATTTTATGCCCAATTCATGCAAATCTCCACATAATCCCAAGGGGTTCATATACTTTTTCTTGCAACTGTAGGTCTACCGCAGCCTGCTGTTAAAATACGGACACATACTGAATGGCAGAGAAGTCTCAAAACTGATATCCATCATATTCAGCTCTGATTCAGCAGGATATCTGTTCTGTGCTCAGCACCCTGTGTAGAAGGACCCCTGCTCTTCGTGTTCCATTTTACAAATGCTTCCATTAGAAAGGGAGGTAAGGCTTCATGTACACTGGCAGCTCCTAAACTTTATTTAGGAGTTTTTGGCTTTTTTTTACTAAAGCTCTTAAACTCAACTCCATAAAACCCTATGAGTACATGTACAAATAGGCTTTTAGCAGAGTTTAGGAGCTGCCACGTTTAGGTGTTATATGTATAATGTTCATCTTTACTTACAATGTTCTCTTTGTTCCCATGCAAAGTCCCACAAATATATGTTGATCCTGCCAGTGAAGTCCACCTAACCCAGCTTCAAATATTTGATTTGTGCCTGCTGTACCACATACTTGTATAAAAAAGTATCCTGTTCTCTTTGTATTGCTTCCTTTGTGTGAAATTTCTGGTGTCCCTGCCAGTCCCTCTTCTTTCCTAATAAAACTGACCACACTAGGTATGGGAGCACAGTGTGGTCTTTTTTTTTGCTATTCTGGAACACAGCCTGCTCTCCTCCAATGAACAGACTTATGCTGACATGCCCGCTCTGCACAACCATTTATTTTGAAGACCAGTGAACTCCTGTTTCTCCTCCCCTAGCTCCTTATGCAGCTGAGAACAGAAGGTATGAGATCGCCTAAAAAGAAAGGAAAAAAAATTATTTAAAATTTTTTTTTATATGTTATTTATATTATTTTTTTTTATATGTATACATAAATGTATTGCCTTTCATTTCTACACTCACCAGCCACATTATTAGGCACACTTTGCTAGCACCTTTTGCCTTCAGTACTGCCTTAATTTTTCATGTTATAGATTCAACAAGGTGTTGGAAACATTCCTCAGAGATTTTGGTTCATATTGATATGAGTTACTATTGCCTTTCTATCATCTTGAACCAGCCTGCCCATTCTCCTCTCACCTCTGACATTAGCAAGGCATTTTCCTCCACACAACTTCCGCTCACTGGATATTTTCTCTTTTTCAGATCCATAACCAAGCATAGAGATGGTTGTCCATGAAAATCCCAGTAGATCAGCAGTTTTTTAAATACTCAGACCAGCCTGTCTGGCAACAACAACCATGTCACTTTCAAAGTCACTTAAATCTCCTTTTTTCCCCATTCTGATGCTCGGTTTGAACTTCAGCAAGTCGTCTTCACCATATCTAGATGCCTAAATGCATTGAGTTGCTGTCATGTGATTGGTTGATTAGCAATTTGTGTTACCAAGCAATTGAACAGGTGTACCTAATAAAGTGGCCTCTGAGTGTATTGGGTTACATAGTTAGTCTGGGTGAAAAAAGACAAAAGTCCATCCAGTTCAACCATTAAAAAAAAACAAACAAAAAAAAATGTATAATCCTACACCCACAGTTGATCCAGAGGAAGGCAAAAAAACCCCAGCAAAGCACGATCCAATTTGCTCCTGCAGGGGAAGAAATTCCTTCCTGATCCCCCGAGAGGCAATCGGATATTCCCTGGATCAACTTTACCTATAAATGTTAGTATCCAGTTCAGGGGCGGACTGACAACTCATGGGGCCCCCGGGCAATAGGGGATCATGGGGCCCCTGTGTCCTTGCCCAAACTCATAAAAGCCTATGAAAAAGGTACCAGGGGCATCTCATGGGGCCCCCTACTAACCCCGGGCCCTCGAGCAGTGCCCAAGTTTCCAAATGGTCAGTCTGCCCCTGATCCAGTTATATTCTGTGTATCTAGGAAAGAATCCAGGCCTTTTTTAAAGCAATCTACTGATCTGGCCAGAACCAACTCTTGAGGGAGTCTATTCCACATTTTCACAGCTCTCACTGTGAAGAAACCTTTCCATGTTTGGAGATTAAATTTCCTTTCCTCCAGACGTAAAGAGTGCCCCCTTGTCCTCTGTCATGACCTCACAGTTAGAGCCCCTAAGACCCTCCTTTTCTTTGAGAACAATGCAGCTCCTTTACATATACAGTTTGAGTGTTGTCACCCTAGAAGAGAAAGTATGTTACCAGCAGGATGATCAGGTGAACATATAGGAACAAATGCTTGAAAAAAGAAAACGAATGCAGTCACAACATGTAAGGACTGGCAAGCTCAATATATTTTACTTCTTGAGTTTAGTAGATACACTTTAATTCATCCACTTGCCATAGCAGCGGTTCACCATTAGAGGGAGTCTAATGACAGCTCACCTTCATTGTTCATTTCCTTGTTGCCTTTGAAAGTTTTGTGATAAATTGGATGGAGAGTTTACACATATTTTATGAATGTCATTTTTTCATGCTCACTTCGCATCTGCTGACACAAAAAATGGCAAAGTCAGCTTTACTGTAAACTTCAAACACCAAGATATGAAAAACTGGACAAAGCTGTTCTGTTCATCTTCAGCCAGATATTTCGAGATTCTTATAATTAACGATCACACAGAATTTTCAACTAGTTGCAACTGTCAAAAGGCTGCCAAATGTTATTCAACTAATCTAAGGTACGGAATGATTGATATGCAATATTAAACACTGGCCCATGTTCAGATTTTTTTTACCCATCACAATAAGAGCAGCAATAATTACGGAAAATACCCGTAAATACTAAAAGTTAAAGTGTAACTTTGTGTGAAAATATAAAACTTGGTGGGAAGGCAGGCAGGAATTTTAATCCAGAAGAGACATCCTTTGTCTCTTCTACATTAAAACTACTTACCTACCTGTCCACCCTTGTACAGTGAGCAGCGCACGTGCAGCTCCCTGTGCCAATTTGGCAATGCCGAATCTAAACTCCACCGCATGTGCAGGAGTGATGTAATCCCCACCCAGCCAATGACAGCGGCTGGCCATCAAGACTTGGAATCCGGCTACCTGAAGATGTCAGAGGCTGGTTTGGGAGATCCAGGATTCCAAGATGAGTATAGTTCTGCTTTAAAGCTGAACTCCAGGTATGACCCTAACTGCATAATTGCAACAGTCTAGCTCTGATCAATGTAAGTATGAATATTTCACACCTGAGGGATTGCTATGGAAGTTGCATATCACTGTAGTAGTTGGCACCACTAAAGTGATCGACACAATCTTCTGGGTCCTGTGCAGCTACCCCACTGCATACTGACCACAGGAGGTCATTTGCTTGGTATTGCCACCATTCACAGAACACCGTAATTTTTTAAAAATACATACAATCCATTCTCTGATTGGACAAGGGGGAGGGAAGGGGCAGTGATGTTATGATCTGCAATCAGACAATTCCTTGTATCCATTGAAAAACAATACAAGATGTTATGTAAATGGCCATGTTGCCAAACAAGTGATTCCCTGTGGTCAGCATGCAACGGGGAAGGCACAGGACCTGGGAGATTGTGGCAATAAAAGTAGTACCACTGAATACTACAGTCATTTTCAGCTTCTATAGTGGCTCATCAGGTATACGATTTGCATACTTACATTAGTCCAAGCCGGACAAATGTACTGTAAATATCCAATTTTAGTAGATCTAGGAATAGTTCTAGTTCTTAGGAATGATAGGGTGTTAGGGAACTTATTACCTGAAAAACCATCAGTCATCTTTAGAGGGGCCCCTTCCCTGAAGGACAAAATAGCTCCCAATATAATAGACCCTCCAATCAGAACAACTTTTTTTTTAATTGAAAGGATTTTTTTTCCATGTACAAAATGTGACCCAAATACAAGGCAGGAAAGTCACTTCCTTTCAGTCTCAGGGTATCTCTAAGGTTTATGCCATAAAGTAGTTTATTATATATTCCTCCAGTAATGTGGTCTACATACTGCAGTGCCCATGTGGCCTGCAGTATGTTGGCAGAGCTACACATTCCCTAAGTGTGAGATTGTGTGAACACTTGTGTAACATTTAAGGGACACAGTGTCCCTAAACATTATGCTTTACATCAAGACCCAGCAGGTACACTCTTCAATGGTATAGATAATTATAATCCTCACTGGAGAGGTAGTTCTATAAGGAACTTGAGACCAAATGAATTTATGAGCTAATCCTGGGTTAACACTATGAATCGCCTATGTACAGCACATTCCTGTGCAATTCACACGTGATTTACATTTATATTGAAAGGGCTCAAATCGCACTGCATCGCACCAATGTAGTGCATGCACTACTTTGAGGAATGCACTGCAACTGGATCACATGGCAGTTTTTTACCATGGGATCCAGTGCAGGCAAATGAACTGTGCTTGTGACTTACATTTGGGGTGTCATTAAGATTGCAAGGACAGTGCGATTTGAATGAGGTGCAGGAAAGTGCACAAATTGTGGATTTCCCACACTGCTTTCTAGTGTGCACCGGGGCTTAAGCCAACACACATTTTAGTGCCTCAAATGTTAGACCTGTTCCTGGGTAAATTTGACCTGCTGATTCCAAAAAATAGCAATTTTTCCCTAACAGCTCTAGTTTTTCAGATGTAGCATAAAGGCCATATACCACTCTTCACTCTAGTCGCCTGTCAAAAATCAGATTATTTTAATGTAGTGTTTTATTTATTCTCCTTCTGGCATGAAAGAAACAAATAAAAAAATAACCCTAACCTCCCCTATACAATCCAATGTTTCTGATATAAAATTACAGTTGGAAGTACTTAAACACTTTCTCTACATCTGCTAAATTGTACACAAAAACGCAAACTAGGTAACAGAAGAACAATGTTGATCAGCAAGATCTTTTCAAAAAGTGACTAAAAAATCATATAGGATTACAACCGTATCATAGAAATTACAGTTGATGCAGTATAGCCAATGCAATTTTTTGAATCAGCGTCTCAAATAACCCCAAGATTAGATCTAAAAGGCAAGGCACCAAGAAAAATTATTTTTTTTGTTGGGCTGTGTAATTGTTGAATCCTCCTTTTTCTGGATAAGTTTCTTGTAGCATTTTAAAATAATATATGTCCTTTATTCTGTATTATTTGTATATGATTTTGTGGACACATAGGGCTGACACCATTCTATTTATCTTTTGACCACATGTACACCCCATGAACTACGGAGGGTGTCAATTTTTATTTAATTATTAGACAGCCATTATCTATTTTGACCACAAGATGGAGCATTAAGTGACATTAGTGGTTATGTTCAATCTATCACATATATGGCAGGGCATATGTATATATGTTTACATTTTATATTGAGAACTTTTTATTTATCTATATATCATTTAGGGAAACTTCAACAACATGGCACCCCAATGGTTTGACATTTGGGAATCCAAAAATATGGTGGCTGGACATCCGGTGCACTTATATTCTTATTTTCCCTATACCTTTCCCCTTTATTTTTGTGTTTTTTGCTTTTTGAAGGAAGTCCCGAGGCCAGTGATAAATGTATAATGTGAGTAGTCAATACTTTTGGTTTAATTATTAGTTTTACCTTCTTGCACTACAGATCTTCAGCTACAGCTTCCTCTTCAGCAAGGAGAACCATGAGAAGCACAGGAATGACATTACCAAATCTCACTCCAAATCTGGTGTGACTTGCAGTCAGAGACAGCAGTTCCTTAGATCTCACACTGTTGATATACGACTATGAGGCGACAGAACAGGAGTGCCTAATCACAAGCATTTCTATACTATTTTTCAAAAGTAATACAAGATAAAAGGTATATTTTCAGTTTACTGCTCAGGGACATCTTTTGAATTCAGGTCTACCTCAGTTTCTTTCCTTTTATTTCTTAAATCTGCAAGGAACTGATGTATGAATAACTTCTTTTTTTAAGGGAAACAAAAACCCAAGTGACAGTTTGCAATGACAATTAACTCCGTATATCATATTTCTTCCTGAGGTGTAGAAGTGTCAATCCTGGCATAATGCGCTAAACAAAAGGGTCGACACAGTAGGGATCATATTCAGGTGTTACACTTGTCACACAGAAGACATGCATCAGACTGAAATTTTGACAGACTTTATGTTTGGGCGCTGTTCTATACCTTGCACTAGGCACGTGTCTGGCTTGGCATGCGGATCAGTAACACGGTCTCTTTCACACTAATGTTCCAAGAATGGAATAATCTAACACACAATGCCACCTGAATTGCTAGCTTTGCAATGTAATACGTTCTCAATGGCACGTGGCGCTATCGTGTGTGCTGTTATTTTAAGTTGTCATGTCCTCACAGCATCTCTGGACTTATATATATATATATATATTTATATATATATATATATATATATATATGATTTTTCAGCATATTTTATGGGGGCATAAAAGATAATACAAAAATATAGTACAGACATTAAAGAATCCCAGAGTGGCAAAGGAAAAGAATCCAGGAGCAAACCAGAAACCAGGGGCGGACTGACAACTCATGGGGCCCCCAGGCAATAGGGGATCATGGGGCCCCTGTGTCCTTGCCCAAACTCAAAAAAGCCTATGAAAAAGGTACCAGGGGCATCTCATGGGGCCCCCTACTGACCCCGGGCCCTCGGGCAGTGCCCGAGTTTCCAAATGGTCAGTCCGCCCCTGCCAGAAACAATCATGTATCACAGGATATAGGCTGCTCACAGATACAAGATACAGTGGGCCAAATGGGTCTCGTATAGTGTAAGGTAAATAGGTGAGAAATATACTGTTACTCAGAAGGGCAAAGCCTTTTAAAGGAAAAACTGGACCTGTGCATCTTATTTAAATGGTTAAATTGCATTTTGCCAAATTTGATCTGTAATGTTTACTATGTTTTCTAGCTTGTCCCAGCCATTTCTGGAGTTCTACATTTGTTAAAAATCAGTGGATTAGACAAGCTATGAAATGCCTTCAACATTACAGAACAAGTTGACACAGTTGAATGTCACTAACCACTATTCATTTTTGCAACGCTTTCAAGGGATAAACAGAAGAAATGATCAATATATTCCCAATATACACAATAATGGAGATGACCAGTTAACATAACAGCTGAACAGGAATGCTCTACAAGCAGTCTATTGACGTACCTTACAGGTTGTCTATATAGGAAAAGGGACACTGGTTATTTATATCAAATGTTTTAATCCAGAAGACATACCTTCCATTAGGTAGATCATAAATAACATCATGCATGTATGGATACCTGATGTTATCTTCAGCAAAAAAGATACTACAAAAATCAACTATATGCACTGGTGCCTTACTGTTCATATGGAGATGTAGGTCACACACAAACTTCCCATATACAATAATAGTGTCCAAGGGTACCTGCTGAAAGTTTTATATCGTATGATAATACTGCTGTTCTGGGGTTTGCTAATAGGAAGATCCTCTCCTGAGCATATACGTATTTTTACCAATATACTGCACAAAAGTACTGAATTGTTAAAAGAAGAACTTTAGTAAGCTCCATTTTCATTTGAATAGGTTAAACAACATATTTCCAAAGCAACAGCCCAATACTTCCAAAAGCAAAAGTGGTTTATCAATGTTTTCACCCAAGAGTCATACAATTTTCACGCAAGATTCATACTTTTTCTAATTGAATGAGAAATAAATGAGAATCTTGGGTGAAAGTTGGGTGACTCTTACGTGAAGAAACTGATAAATAGACCCAAGTGTGTTAAAAGTGTACTGTATGTATGGCCAAACATTTAGGGAAAGATTTATACACCTATCAAGTTTTATTGTTGGTTGTGTCCCTGAAGGGGATATTCACCCTCTCTATTTGTCTTGATGACCATTGTCACCGAGACAGAAAGCAGAAATTTAGACTTATCACAACAAGCAATGAGGGTAAATCTTTCAGTGGTGAAAGATTTATGTAGATAGTTTCTCTAACTTTCTGTTGTATCTTTGGGAATGGAAGGGAAGATAAATCTACCGAAATGGACGTATACAGCAAATATTAAAATGAAACTCTATTCTACCTAAGAAAAGAGTTTTCACTATACATACACTTTAAAACTGAAATCTGGGGAAATTAAGAAAAAACATTTACCCTTAAAGTGGGGATCCCTTTGCACTGCAAAGGTTAAATGCTTGTGTTCGCTTAGGGAAATATCAAAGATTACGTTTATCTTAGCACAGTACTTATGTAGCACTCAGTACACTGCTGATTTGCCCCAGGTTCTTTCCCCAAGTTGGTGTAGTGGCAACCAAGGACCCAGCAGTGGCGTCACTAGGGGTTGGTGTCACCTTGTACAGTAAAATATGGGCTACCCCCTCCCTCATTCACAAGTGCAACCTTTTAGACCCTGGTAGTTCTGCAATTGGTACCACAGCTATAAGGTAGTTGGTTAGATAGTTCCTAATGGCCATTATATAGTGGTGGTAGCAAACAGTGGCAGCAGTGGTACCTTCAGGTGTCCACTCACTCTGGGTTGCCCATAACGACTCCAGTAGGCACTTCAGCAAGGTCCCTATCCTGGCAGTGACTCGGCAACATAGTCCTCTCACTTTTGCAGTCTCCCCCACATGGTATTCGCTTGGTGGTTTTCCAGCAGCTCAGTCTCTGGGGGGGAACTGTACCACGTGTTATTCTCACTAACTCCCCCCAGAACACAGCACTGTCCTGGTGGCCCCCAGAAAATCTTTCTACCTCCTCCTTTAAAAGTAGTTCAGGCCCTATGGACTTCAGTGAACAGTCCACTCTTCGAGACTGCATGTCCCATCATGCCCCTCGAGTCTTTTCTGATTGCTTTGTTCTGCTTAGCTGGAGGGATAGGGAAGAGAGAGCAGCAATTACATGGCCTTCTGCTGAGAGGGGGAGGGGTGGGGCGAGCGGGTAGCAAGCAGACAGACAACCCGCAGCTGCTCCTCTCTCCAGTCATAGCACAGCCGACCCGAGATCCAATGCAGTGGCCCCCGCAGTGGTGGGAGGGTCAAGTGGGAGAGTGGGGAAAGAGTAGGGGGGAACATAGCGCTTGGTTACCACATTAAAGACTGTGGGTGTCACCCCTCTGGCGGGTGTCAACCAGGTGTGATCCTCACCCCCATAGCGATGCCACTGACACAGCAACAGTCACTCTTATTGGCTCAATGAACGGTCCAGGGAGTTTGTCTTTTTCAGATTTGTTGCTGAAGAGAATGGGATAGGGTGCAGGGGGCTGTGGAATACTTCAGCGCACAGCAATAGGAAGACAAGCTTCACTTTATCAAATCTTTTTAGTATAGTCCCACTAGTAGTAGCAAAGGGAATGAGCAGCACTTAGACATCATAAGAAATGTCCAAGCAAGCACTGACATTGGTGCACATGGGATAATAGCAGCAGTCACTAGAATCCTATACTCAGGTCTGTACTCACAATGTCCCTGGATATGTGGATGCCTCTTTCCAATGTCAGACACACATTTCTCCCATGAACTCTCCAAACCAGATCCTAAGTGAAATCCCATAATCATTTCCAGCAGAAGTCAGCAGAACAGCCCCCCAGCTCTAACATAGCTGGGATCTCGATGAACCCAAGTAGAATTACAGATGGACTGCTCAGAAGGGCAGTAGCCCTTAATGCTGGGAACTTTTCCTCCTGGACAAGAACAGGGCAGCCTCAGGCCTCAGACTATTTATGCACACCCCATCCACCTACTGGGCACCTTCTCGTAGGGATTGGCTGGTACCACTTAAATATTCAGGTGGTGAATTTGACTCTCTCAGCCCACTACATTCCAGAATCCTCTGGGATGTAGTCAAACCTGCAACCAGTGAAAGCCAGAACAGCCCAAACAATCGCTAGCTGCTCTACTGATTACAGAGGAGCCAAAAGAACTAATTTTACCTAATCTAACTAGCAACCTATCTAGGAGTGTGCTATACTTAGATTGAATGGTGGCTGCTCTGCTCATTAAAATCTTCATTCCTCGGCACCCCCTCCCCACAACAACTGCTATCTTCTGGTGCTGTGGGGGTTAATACCAGGCACTAGACACAGTTACAGATAATTCTCTAAAGTGCCGACTGTGCCCACCCTTTACGCATCTCTGTTCCATTCATAAAAGCTGTACTATCGCTTCCCACAATGGAAAGCGCTCTATGAATGGAGGAGGTGTACCTTTCATTCACCACTGACTAAAAGTAAAAAAAAAAACATCCGTAGGAGGGAAAACCTGAATATAATTTTTATCTCTCCTCTGGCTCTGTAGCAGGACATCATCATCTTGTTGTTGAGAACCTGGGGAATGGTAAGTACTCTAAATCTCTCAAAAACATGCAATAGCACAGTGGTGGCAGCATCTTCGTAGCAAGATCTGAACTACTCTGCTCCAGATTTTGCAGTAGTAGAATGATGTCACCCATGCCTAGGCATCATGAGCAGAACCTGGGGAAAAGATGATTATATTACCTAACTGTCACTTCCCTACAGAAGCTTTTTTTTTTTTTTACTTTTTTTCATCAAAGCAAAGGGAGGGCCCACTTAAAAAGCTGACTTTGTTTTTTAGGTGCAAGGTCTGTTTCAAAATGTTTTGTATATTTAAAAATTATTTAAAAAAAGGATATAATTATTTTTCCTTCCCTGGACTTCTGGTATCTTTAGGTAAGCTCATACCCCAGTGTAGCAACACCTAGAGGAAGGGGCTCTGATTGGTAAACTATGAATGATGTGTTGATTGTTGTTGTTTCATCAAGTGGCATTGAGAACAACGTGCCTGGTGCAGCTTCATACAGTTCCCAGGATCATTATACCTATTCATCATGCATGTCAGTTTAGCACAAGTCATTTGTCAGGATTATGCTAATGTCTGAATTCTTGTCTAATGTCTAAATTCTTTGCTGAGCTCCCAGACATGTTTCCTCACCTGAGATGATAGAGGTTAATTCAATGACATGACTCAGTAATGCCTGCAGTCAAATGCTTGGGGGTGAGTGGGTTGTATGTTTTTTTGCCATGTGATTTACATGTGTCTCTAAAGGAGATTGTCAGTTGGATAGCCAGTAGTAGTTAGTACATTCAGCTGGACTTAGTCTGTAAAGTTAAAGATGTTTTGCAGCTTATTCAAGCCTCGTCTTTCGCTCCAGTGCAGGGGCGGACTGACCATTTGGAAAATCGGGCACTGCCCGAGGGCCCGGGGTCAGTAGGGGGCCCCATGAGATGCCCCTGGTATCTTTTTCATAGGCTTTTTTGAGTTTGGGCAAGGACAAAGGGGCCCCATGATCCCCTATTGCCCGGGGGCCCCATGAGTTGTCAGTCCGCCCCTGCTCCAGTGAGTTTTTGGAGCACACCACAGTATTTACATCTAGTTAGGATCTAATTCACCAGTTACTGTATATAATCCCAACTATGCGTGTATAATCTTGTGGGGGGGGTGATCTATTGCTGCTTGGGAGGTCCATTGTTGCTTATGATGGATCTATTGTTGCTGGGGGGGGTCATTTAATACTGGTAGGGATCTACTGTTGCAGGAAGGATCTACGCTGCTGGCTGCTGGAGGGTTTATTGATGCTGGCTGCTGGGAGATCTATTGTTCTTGGAAGGAGTCTTTAGTTTCTGGGGTGTATCTATTGTTGTTGTGGGTATTTTGTTGCTGAGAGTCTATTTTTGCTCAGGCAGTAGGAGGGGGGCTATTGTTGCTGGGGGGCTATTGCTGGCTGCAGAGGATCTCTTGTTCTCTATTTTCTAAAAGGGGCAGTACTGGGAGGTGGGTAGAAAGGGAAACCAAGGGATGGTGCTTGGAGGTGAGTAGATGGGGGAAACAAAGGTTTTCAGGGGCCACTTTATTTTTCATATTTGTGTGAGAAACAAAATCTCTTTAAGCTCAGAAATCAAAGTCAGTGTTGGCTGTCATCTTTATTGCAAATCCAAAATAAAATCTCTTTATAAGTTTAGTTTGAATTTTAATGCCCAACTCCAACAAAACATTTGTTTGTTTAAATATAGTGGGGACAAGTTAGAACCTTGGCCAAGTTTTAAATACTGTCTCTGACCATGTTGAGTTCATGAGAATTAGGGTGTATTGGCCCACAGAGGTCTGGGGGTTTGGTCGCAAATCGCTATGAGCTCCTGGAGGCAGTTTGAATTGTCCACTGCAAAAGAGGGAGGCAGGAGAGCCTTTATAGTGTAAGAGGTTGATTCAAATATGGTGATTAGCTAAGATAGGAAAAAAAGAAAATTATGTGCATCTGTTGACGATGTGGTCATTCTGTCCCTGGATGCTCTAGATGCCATGAGGGTCCCAATCCTCTGCAGGGTTTTCAGGCGGGTGTTGAAATTATTAAGTTATGATAGGTCTAAGAAAAGGCCCATAGTCATATGTTTAAGGAAGGGTTTGAGTCATCTGTTTAATAAACATCAATTAACTTTATTTCACCAAAAAATGTGTTTTGTTGCTTTAAATTGTCACTTCTTCAGTTCAGGGTGATGTAAAGATGTTCTGTTTTCCTTGACCTTTCCTAAAATATATGACAACAGGTGCCTCTGCTGATTAGACCTTTTCTAAGACCTTAGTTACCATCACTTCATGTTCATTCTGAAACCATTGGTGTTTGCCTTGATTTGTTTTGTGCTTTAGCTATTAAAAGCAGCTGCAATTGCCTGGTATGTGGCTAAAATAATGAAAATACACCCAAGGAATTTTAACCATTTTCATCTTTCTTTCACACCACTGACTGAGCATATCAACCCCACCTACTTCCAACACTTTATACAGTATAACATTGAAACTGCAGTAGGTTTCCTTGATTTGGTCAATTGTGAGTGGAAGCATGATGAAAGTTACCAATCTAATTCAAACTTTTTAGCCCCACCTCCCCATTTTCCAGTGCCGGGCAAGACTGGCTACAGACTCTAACCACAGGCAGGCATTTTATTTATTGTATTAAAGGGTGTGCATTGACTAGGAAAGATATAATAGCAAGTCATTTTTGGGAGGAATCACCTCTTATTGCCTCTCCATGACACAAACTCTGGTGATTAGTGGCTATATAATTAATATATTAAAATTAATAATTATATTTCAGATATGTGTATAAATAAAATCCAGTGTTCTTTATATTGACCAGAACCTTTTATTTTTCTGCCTATTGTAAGAATTATATATTGCTACAGTGTAATTTACTTTGTTTTATTTTCGTATATGGTTTAAGAGACCTGAGTTGTTAGATTTATGTTACATTTGATTTATTGTTGAGTTTTATATGCCGTAAAAATAGGAATATGAGATAGGAATAAGTCATGGCTGGGAAAGATGTCCTCTTGACCCAGTAAACATGTCAAGCTCTATTATTATTGTAGACAGATAAATCAAGATCTTAAGACAATGGAATAATTTCTATTGTTATAAAGGTGTTAGTCAAAGCAGACAATTAGTTAATGGGGTAATGGTTATGGGAGGTTGTAACAATCATGGGAATGTTACATAAAAATAGGTATGTAATTGACATGAAAAACTGTGTCAAGTTGTGATAAGCTTCATTGATAGTGACACTGTGTACACTTGATGATAAAAGTCTACCAGTCCAAGCCTACTCTCACCTTATATACTTCCTACTAATACCATCCCCATATTACACCATGAGGGCTCTCCTGTCTCTCCTCTAATTTTTCCAATGGACTATTTGGAGCTTGGCTTCCTCCTTGTCTTTGAACACCTTTGAGGACCACCACCCCATTAGCACTGTTTTTGCAGTTGGACTCAATAGAATTGATTTACTAAAGGCAAATAGGTTTTCACTTTGCAAGGGAAGTTAAGCTTTGTAAGGCAATACCCAATCACATTCAAGGAAAATATATAAGGGTTCTCCCACCCTCTCTTCTTATTATTCCTGTGGATCCTTTGAAGTTTGGCTTCCTCCTGTCTTTGTACGTGTCCACAGAGCTAGTGTGGTGAAATTTCCTTTGCAAAGAATGCATCACATGCAAGGAAAATGAAAAAAAAAACAGTATTCTTGCCTGCACATGATTGAATGATGGAAATCAGCAGAACTTCACCTCATTCACTAAGCTCTGGGGAAAATTCCCTTGCAAAGTCAGCAGTCCCATTACATGTATATGATCTGCCTATCCATGGAAAGGATCAACAGCAGGATGCAGCTAGGCTAGGTATGTCTAAATCTACCCTACAGCAGGAAATACCACGGCTGAAATCCTAAAACATGTGGCTATCTTTTGAGCCAGCTTGCACACCCCAATAGAGCAAGGGCATTGTCGTACCAGTGTGGTGTACCTCACATCTGACAGCAGCTTTCTAATGTTTTCTATACTATTAAAGTGCAAAAAAGTTGCAAAATGTAATATTTTTCAGCTTGCTTGTTATTGGGTGGGTTGCCTCCACTGATTTTCTTTATTTAAAGGAGAAGTATGGACAATGGCCATACTGCACCTGTGGGTCACAGGAGTGTACCGAGTTGTGCACTTGCGACACCCAGATTCAGGAGAGAGCCAGTAGCAAACTTCCTGTTCTAGTGTGATGACGCTCTCTCACCATACAGTATCTTGGAAACTGCAATGTTTTCACCTAAGGCTGGTCACCTAACATAGACTGCAAACTTTTCTTCTCATCTAAATTACATAGTAAGAAGGAGTTTTGTAGTTCACATAAGATAGCTGAGATGGCCGATAACACTTTTTGAGAAAGTTGACTACAGAGAAAATTATGAGGATACTTGATTTGTGGCAGGATCAACATATATTTTTCTTGTCTTGAAGATTATGTTCTTAGCTTCCAAAATGAATGTATCCACCAGATGTAGTAGGTTACAATGTACACTGCTCAAAAAAAATTAAAGGAACACTTGGAAAACACATCAGATCTCAATGGGAAAAAATATCACGCTGGATATCTATACTGATATGGACTGGGTAATGTGTTAGGAACATAAGGATGCCCCATTGTTTGATGAAAATGATCAACTTACAGAGGACTGAATTCAAAGACACCCCAAAAGTCAAAGTGAAAAAATTATGCAGCAGGCTAGTCCATTTTGCTGAAATTTCATTGCAGCAACTCAAAATGGTAGTTTGTATGGCCCCCATGTGTTTGTATGCATGCCTGACAATGTCAGGGTATGCTCGTAATGAGACGATGGATGGTGTCCTGGGGTATTTCCTCCCAGATCTGGACCAGGGCATCACTGAGCTCCTGGACAGTCTGAGGTGCAACCTGGCGGATTCGGATTGACCAAAATATGATATCCCAGAGGTGTTCTATTGGATTTAGGTCAGGCAAGCATGGGGACCATTCAGTGGTATCAATTCCTTCATCCTCCAGGAACTGCCTGCATACTCTCACCAAGTGAGGCCTGGCATTGTCATGCACCAGGAGGAACCCAGGACCCATTGCACCAGCATAGGTTCTGACAATGGGTTCAACAATTTCATCTCGATACCTAATGGAAGTCAGGATGCCATTTTCTAGCCTGTAGAGGTCTATGCGCCCCTCCATGGATATTCCTCCCCAGACCATCACTGACCATCCACCAAAACGGTCATGCTGACTGATGTTACAGGCAGCATAACATTCTCCACGGCTTCTCCAGACCCTTTCATGTCTGTCACATGTGCTCAGAGTGAACCTGCTCTCATCTGGAAAAAGCACAGGACGCCAGTGACGGACCTGCCAATTCTGGTGATCAATGGCAAATGCCAATCAAGCTATATGGTGCCGGGCAGTGAGCACATGATCCACTATGAGGATGTCGGGCCCTCAGGTAACCCTCATGAAGTCTGCTTCTGATTGTTTGGTCAGAGACATTCACACCAGTGGCCTGCTGGAGGTAATTTTGTAGGGATCTGGCAGCGCTGATCCTGTTCCTCCTTGCACAAAGGAGCAGATACCGGTCCTGCTGATGGGTTTAGGACCTTCTACGGCCCTGTCCAGGTCACCTAGATTAACTGCCTGTCTCCTGGAATCTCTTCCATGCTCTTGAGACTGTGCTGGGAGACACAGCAAACCTTTTGGCAATGGCACGTATTGATGTACCATCCTGGAGGAGTTGGACTGCCTGTGCAACCTCTTTAGGGTCCAGGTATCACCTCATGCTACCAGAAGTGACACTGACCCTAGCCAAATTCAAAACTAGTGAAAAACAGTCAGAAAAGTTGAGTAGGGAAAAAAATGTCAGTGGCCTCCACCTGACATTCCTGTTTTGGGGGTCATCTCGTTGTTGCCCATCTAGTGCATCTGTTGTTAATTTTGTTAACACCAAAGCAGCTGAAACTGATTAACAACCCCCTCTGCTACTTAACTGACCAGAGCAACGTCCCATGAGTTTAACTGACTTGATGTTATACTTTGGTTAAAAAGTGTTCCTTTAATTTTTTTGAGCAGTGTATTTACATTTCGTTCTTGGGTTTGGATATTATTTATCGATAGGACTATTAGATATACTGAGCATGTTGATAAATGCATCTTATGCTTTATCACATGGTCATATGGTTTGGTTCAATTCATTCTTTTCATTAGAAGAAACAATTGGTTCTGGAGGATAATGAAGTCAAATTTGATTTATTCTAATGTGTGTTATATTTTTTGTCATAACATTTGAGCAGCATTAAACTCCTCCTGTAAACTTCTGAAAGTTTTAAACCAATTTTAATTCAGTAATGCCAAGTTGTTATGTGATATATCATAATCATTATAATTTTTTGTAAACAATTTTTTCGGTTACTGTACATGTGCTTCCTCAGGTAGTCACGTTCACCCTGACACCTGACACGCACATCCCGTGCATACATGATCGCAATATTTGACCAGTTTCCAAATACTCCTAATTTGCTTCCTACACTTCGTGCATTACTCAGGGAATGTATATTATGTATTATTAGGCATCTATGACAGCTACATGGAATTCCTGCTGCCGGTTTGTCATTTATTAGTTTTATATGAAGCCAAGCTGATTAATATTGGTAGAACCTCTGTAGGTATAGGAACGATATTCACGATCCAACCTCCGCTCATACTTACTCACTGTCCCTACATGTCTTTAGTTTCATTACTTGGCATGTGTCGACTACCATGACAAAACCTTTAATGAATCTGAACTATTTTAGGGCTTATCAGACATCAAACAGATAAACAAGTGAACATTTAAAGAAAAGCTGCAGGCAAGACACAAAATTAAACAGAAAATATACAAAGTGAAGTGGAATGGTTCTTTCCTGTTACCAATTTTTTAACACTTTTTTTGGAAGTCAAAGTATTCCATAGCATGTATGACACTGCTCTTGTACAAAAGAGAACACAAACTGATGGGACTTTACTGGTACAAAAAGCATACAACCTTATGTTAATGTATAAAACATGTTTATTGAAACACATCTTCCAAATACTTCATATAAAAGCAATACTTGGCTAGTAAGCCCAAAAGATCACAACATCATGTATTATGGCATCTATGTCCTCCAGAGGTCGATTGTTAGCTTCTTCAGGACCCCAAAAACTAGACGCAAAGAAATCCGATGCCCTAAATGCCAACATGACTGGTGATGCGGGCAACAGCATCCACACAGAGGTCAAGTGATGGCCTTGGATGAACATCCACATGCAAAGCGCCCTCCCTTCATCTCCAATAAAATAGAACCTGACACAAGAAGCAGGTAACGGATATAACCTTATGAAGCTGTCATCCATATGTAAAGCATCCTGTATATGAGTTCCACAGAGTAATCTGGTTATCCCATCCAGAAGGGAAGTATAGAAAGAGTCCACAACCGGACACTAGTTGTATAATATAGATAAACTTCTTTAAAATCCAAAAACTCCTATGTGTCAGTTACAAAATCTTCCAAATATGGTTCCCCTGATACACTGTATTACATCAATCATCAATGTCTCCCCAATGGCACAATGGATTTCTTTGGGTCCAGTTTTTGGGGTCCTGAAGAAGCTAATAAGCGAAACGCTTCAACCTCTGGAGGACATAGATGCCACAATACATGATGCTGTGATCTTTTGGGCCTACTATCCAAGTATTGCTTTTATATGAAGTATTTGGAAGATGTGTTTCAATAAATATGTTTTATACATTAACATAAGGTTGTCCGCATTTTGTACCAGTAAAGTCCCATCAGTTTTTGTTCTCTTCTGTATGATATATTAGGGATGAGGTACGCATGCAGTCTGGTTAATATATTGACAGTGCTCTTGTGCAATAATAAGTCCTTTAAGCCAATCAGGACTCCTTATCTTTGCACTGAGCTGTCAATCTTACAGACTTGGTGGGGGGGTCCATGTGGGGACCTGGAGAGGTGGAGCGCTCATTCCCTTACCGGAGGTATATCTCTAAACATGGAGTATGGCGTTAAGGTGGTACTCTCCTTTACAGTTCATTTATACCTTATTCCTCTGAGCAGCATTTCTGATCTGGTGCCATGTAGCATGTACCAGACTCCATCAACCCAACAACTTGTCACCACATCCCAATGACAATGATACACATGTTTAATATACCTTCTCTGCTATTGCTCTGACTAGATTGTATCCCAGGAAGCACTGTACCATTACTGTGCATTAATAATCCGAGACCTAACTCCATGTTCCGTGATTTCCAGACGAGGTCCCTAGGATGCCCCGTACTGCAATCAGGCCCAAATTGGGGTATCAATTGCTAGGGAAGGAACCAAGCACACAGGCTCCTTCACTATCAGGGACCTCCGTCACCAGTACTAAGTCACCTTTTCTTTTTGTCTGACTGGCTGATTTGGACATTCGTAACTGGTAATGATAGCCCAACCCTCAAAGGTTTTAACGTAACAGCTCTTTAGGTCACTGGTACTGCATCTTCTCTGCCAACTGTCTGGTCTCTGATATGCCCCTTTCCTAAGTGTTAAAATTACTTCAGACCAGGCAGTTGTCAGTGGGAAGGGAACTTTTTGTTTACTTGGTAGAAACTTCATCCATAACAGTTCTCAGCATGTTACATCACTCACAACATGGTTCACAGACTCAACCAAACTTTGTAACCTCTGGTGCCACTTGGTAGCCCTTGCCCTTTCCCTGTGATTATTCGTATCTCAATAATGCAGAAATGTCCATAGAGTCCATAATTTTTATGTCCTGGGAACCCCAACTGGACTTACACCAAGGGGGGAACACTTGAGCAAAGTTCAATCAAGTAGCAACATAGTCTCCTCTCTGGTTCCCAGAGCCAAAACACATTATCTTTGCCACCATGGTTTAAGTAATTTTGCTGCTGTAATTGTAGATTGTATGACATTGGCAAACCTTTCTTTCATCAGTAGAATCCCCTACCACTCATGACATGGTGGGAGAGAAAGAGAGAGGCAATCTATGTGGAAGACTCAAGAAGAGAAGGGGCAGAGGAAGCACCCAACTTGTGTAACATGATTCTATTATGGGGACAAATTTTTGAATACAATCTATATTTAAACTTATTTAGTTTTTTAACCCTAATATTTGTAGGTAAACATTTTAGTTAACCCTTTTCATTTCATTTAACTGCTTCATTCACTTCCCTTAACTTTTTTAAAGTTTTAAGTTTGTGCTAGTTTTTGTAGCTCTAAATTAAAGTGCCTGGGGATGGGTGGGAGGGGTACACTTTGGAATACCCACTTTGGGTGCCAAAGGACGTTGTCCATGCAATGGTGAAGCTGACACCATTTTGACATTTTTTTGATTCTTAGAAAAAATATTTTTGGAGCTTTATGTAAAAGTATCTGAGACCTGTGCTTTTAAACACAGTACCAGGCTTTAAAAGAGCAAAATTACATGCTGCATTTTTCAAAGCTTAAAGGATAAATGAATGTTTAAACAAAGTCCACTTAAATCTTTAACTCCCCTTCCCTGACCAAACCTAACACCCTCCCTAGATGTATACTTACCTCAATCTGACATTGGATACTAGGTAAGTATGCATTTGGAGAGGAGGTGGTGGGCTGGGCTAAGTCAGGGAAGCTAAGCAAAATAATAAGTGCACTGTGTTATAAAGTGAAAATATCCTTTAAAATTCAGTCTAATACAGGCATTAGATGATCTTAGGAGGAGGGTGGAACGCCTTCCGTTCCATTGTGGAAGCGTGATGATGTCATTTTCAGCACTGCAACGATTGTCGCCATCTTTGTTTACCCTGTGTGATATGCTCTATGAGGGTTCCTAGCCACGAGTTTGTATGTGAGTGCGGTTTTATCATTTATTTGTCTGTGGGAAAAATAAAAATTGGTTGCACTATGAAAGGCTCCTTTCTTTATCTTTGAGCACATACCCTAGTTGGATACCTACTGGAGTAGATGCCCACTAGCCCTGATACACAGAGGAGTTGACGCCCGCCAGCCCTGACACACAGAGGATTGAGGATTTGGATTGAGTGCATTTTGACCCACTGGTTAACTTGTGGAGGTGAGCATGCGCACTTGGTGGTGGTGACACAGCGATGTGCCAAGGGAAGGACCGCCAATCACTTTATGCAATTGATTTTTTAGTTGAACTTTTCGCTATGACATGGGACTGTCACTTTATACTAATTATTGTCTACATTTAGATTTTATATATATATTTATTGTGTAAGTCACAATATTGTGATTTTTTTACACTGCTGAGACTGGCAGGTCGGTTGATGTTTACTTATTATTTTTTCTTACTCTTAATCATTCTACTATTTATTATATTTATGGTTTGAACACATTTGCTATTGTTTGTACACTGTTTACACTGATGGAATATTGGGTTTTATTCCTCAGAGCAAGGCTCTGTCGGGTGTTTCTTATTTCTTATTTTTATTGTGTGTCATCTTCCTTATGGATTAGAGTGCAGATGGGTGGGGTTATCTAGCAGATTTTTTTGACACTTGTTAGCAGGGGCGGACTGACCATTTGGAAACTTGGGCACTGCCTGAGGGCCCGGGGTCAGTAGGGGGCCCCATGAGATGCCCCTGGTACCTTTTTCATATGCTTTTTTGCGTTTGGGCAAGGACACGGGCCCCATGATCCCCTATTGCCCGGGGGCCCCATGAGTTGTCAGTCCGCCCCTGCTTGTTAGCATATAGCACAGCACTCTTTATTTGTTAATCTAGCATCCATCAACACTTCTTAGGGAGGCCATGCATGATTTTTTTTTTTTTTCGTTCAACCAGCAGGTTGAATGAAAAAATGAGCCAACTCTGAATCCTCCCACTGTGCTATTATATTGCAAGGAGTCTTCCCCACTGGCAGAATACAATGATCAGTGTTGCCAGCTACAGCTGGTGACACAAAACCTTTGTGAAAAACCCGAACTCATACATAGATTGCAATTAGGCTGCTACACACATCAAACTCCAAGCCCCTATATCAAATACAAATAAATGAAACAAAATAGTCAAAAAAATGTTTTAAACAAACTACACTCCAGAATGTAATACCTCCAGTATCCATGTAATTGCTACATGTTTCTTTGGCTTATTGTAGTACATATTTTCTATATGCTACACATTACTATGTAAAAAAAACAACAACAAAAAACTATATATCTTTTGAAAATAATTCCATGAAGAGTTTTTATTTGGTGCAACCACCCTTTGCTTTTAACACAACATCAATTCTCTTTGGTACACTTGTAGTAGGTGTGTACAACTGACATAGCTCTAAAATTTTGTCTTTTTTGGAAAAACAACAGTGTAAAAGTTACAGTAACAGTCAGTTGACGCGTTTCAGCCTACACAGCTTTAGTCATAACTATATTATGACATGAAACCAGAGGATTTATAGTGCCTAAAAAATACAAAGGTTCCATCCATCAATCAGCTCAAAAGGTAATCACAAAGTGGCAACAGCTGATGCAATTATCATGGAACCTGTGTGTAAGCCATTATCCCCAAACATATACAGGTGAAACTCGAAAAATTAGAATATTGTGCAAAAGTTCATTTATTTCAGTAATGCAACTTAAAAGGTGAAACTAATATATGAGATAGACTCATTACATGCAAAGCAAGATAGTTCAAGACGTGATTTGTCATAATTGTGATGATTATGGCTTCCAGCTCATGAAAACCCCAAATCCACAATCTCAGAAAATTAGAACATTACATGCAATCAATAAAACAAGGATTGTACATAGAACAATATCGGACCTCTGAAAAGTATAAGCATGCATATGTACTCAGTACTTGGTTTGGGCACCTTTTGCAGCAATTACTGCCTCAATGAGGCGTGGCATGGAAGCTATCAGCCTGTGGCACTGCTGAGGTGTTATGGAAGACCAGGATGCTTCAATAGCGGCCTTCAACTCTTCTGCATTGTTCCGTCTCATGTCTCTCATCTTTGTCTTGGAAATGCCCCATAGATTCTCTATGGGGTTCAGGTCAGGCGAGTTTGCTGGCCAATCAAGCACAGTAATCCCACGGTCATTGAACCGGGTTTTGGTGCATTTGGCAGTGTGGGCAGGTGCCAAGTCCTGCTGGAAAATGAAGTCAGCATCCCCATAAAGCTCGTCTGCGGAAGGAAGCATGAAGTGCTCCAAAATCTCCTGGTAGACAGCTCCGGAGACCCTGGACTTAATGAAGCACAGTGGACCAACACCAGCAGATGACATGGCTCCCCAAATCAACACAGACTGTGGAAACTTCACACTGGACTTCAAGCATCTTGCAGTGTGTGCCTCTCCATTCTTTCTCCATACTCGGGGTCTTTGGGCCTCTCCATTCTTCCTCCATACTCTGGGTCCTTGGTTTCCAAATGAGATGCAAAAGTTGCTCTCATCAGAAAAGAGGACTTTGGACCATTGAGCAACAGACCAGGTCTGTTTTTCTTTAGCCCAGGTAAGACGTTTCTGACGTTGTTTGTTGTTCAGGAGCGGCTTGACAAGAGGAATACAACATTTGAAGCCCATGTCCAGGATCCGTCTGTGTGTGGTGGTTCTTGATGCACTGACTCCAGCCTCAGTCCACTCCTTGTGAAAGTCCCCAACACTATTGAATGGCCTTTTCCTGACAATCCTCTCCAGGCTGCCGTCATCCCTGCTGCTTGTGCACCTTTTTCTTCCACACTTTTCCCTTCCACATAACTTTCTATGAATGTGCTTTGATACAGCACTTTGGGAACATCCAACTTCTTTTGCAATTACCTTTTGAGGCTTTCCCTCCTTATGGAAGGTGTCATTGATGGTTTTCTGCACAACTGTCAGCTCAGCAGTCTTTCCCATGATTGTGATTCCTACTGAACCAGACTGAGAGACCATTTAAAGGCTCAGGAACCCTTTGCAGGTGTTATGATTTAATTAGCTGATTAGAGTGGGACACTTTGAGCCGAGAATATTGCACCTTTTCACAATATTCTAATTTTCTGAGATTGTGGATTTTCATGAGCTGTAAGCCATAATCATCACAACTATGACAAATCACAGCTTGAACTATCTTGCTTTGCATGTAATGAGTCTATCTCATATATTAGTTTCCCCTTTTAAGTTGCATTACTGAAATAAATGAACTTTTGCACGATATTCTAATTTTTTGAGTTTCACCTGTATATAAAAAAAATATAGAAATATAAGAAAAAAAATGTTTTAAAATAATTAATCGACTACAAAGAGGAATGAGATGAAACATGTTCCCCATACTAAGAAGGCCATGGGAAGAAAGGAAAATCATGGTAGGTGTAAATCAAGATACCACTTCAGGTAATCCCTGGGGGGATCTCATTTTCAAGTTAAAAATCCACTATGCCTCACTTCCCAGGAGCCTTCTTTCTCTATCCCCCCCCCCCCGGCAAATGAGATTGCCTTTCCTCTAAATCTAAAGGAGGAGAGATTGCCATGGTGACAGTTCCTAAAATGATGTGTCACATTAGAAATATGCCTGACATTCAAATTATTTGTGTCACAGTAATATGCACCAATTCTTATGTTATTTTTCTGTATTTTGTTTGTTTATTTTTTTATGGACAATTTCTCTAAGCCGTGCGACTGATGATCGAGCACCCGTTAGCTCAATTGATGGAGGTCCGTATGGGTAGTAGCACCAAATTTTTTTTCTACAGTGTCATATTTGTACATTTAGTTTCTGAAGGTTCTCACCTGACAGGTTCTCGCAAGCATCCAGGAAAATGTGCCACAGTTCAGCATAGACTTTGGCTGTGTTAATCCCAGAATGGCTTGATGTTATGGAGGCCAGGGCTCTGCGGGGGCTGTACCATCTGTACCCTGTACCCAATCAGATGCTTACTGGGAGATAGCAATTACACAAGACAAACTTTCCAATTACTTAAAATTCTCTTGGATGGGACTGCACTTTGAAGATGCTTTGATGTATCTCACATGCACCTTTATACGTGCTTTGGGTGTTTTCATTTTAGTGCAGGGGCGGACTGACCATTGGGAAACTCGGGTACTGCCCGAGGGCCCGGGGTCAGTAGGGGGCCCCATAAGATGCCCCTGGTACCTTTCATAGGCTTTTTTGGCTGTGATTTGAGTGTGGACGAGGACACAGGGGCCCCATGATCCCCTATTGCCCAGGAGCCCCATGAGATGTCCCTGGGGTCAGTAGGGGGCCCCATGAGATGTCCCTGGTACCTTTCATAGGCTTTTTTGGGTGTGATTTGAGTGTGGGCGAGGACACAGGGGCCCCATGATCCCCTATTGCCCGGGGGCCCCATGAGTTGTCAGTCCGCCCCTGTTTTAGTGTATTTGTTTAATAGATGTAAATCGTATCATGAGCCAGGTTTAGACTTTTTTTCCACAATAGGCCCCTATATCATTTGGGGCCCCTGTGAATCAGCACCCCACAATGCTAACATCAACTTATGCTTTACTGTACTTTCCCTTTAAATGCTGTGATTAAAATGAGATGTTTTGCTTTCAAGCTATTTTAGCATGAAGAAGCAAATAACATCAATCATAAAGTAATCATAACATCCTTTAAATAACACATCCTAATCTAACACTGTTCTCATTTAAAATGTGCATTAATATTTAACAGCCAGCAAGAAGCGCCAAGGGAATTAAAGTGAATATAAAACTGTAGGAGAACAGCCTGTGTCCTCCCCATAATTATTAAATGGATCCTCCAAATACATTATTGAGCTTCATTATGAATGCTGAATGTATAGAATGAACAGTAAAACGTATATCCGCTTCACATTTCCTTATGCATCGCCAGTGGTGCGCAAAAGAAATACAAAACTTTTTAGGGTAGCAAAGCCTTTGGAGCAGGATTATCTTTAAATTTATTCTTAAGCAAACATGGTTATTGTTTTGATTAAATCTTGTATTCTTTGGCTTTTTTTTTATTGTTAATTAACTTTGCCCAAGTGAGAATGAACGAGTCCCTCGGGAAAGTAAAGGAGTAATAAGCCTTATGTATAAAAGTGTCTGAATGAAAAGTGTCTGTTTTGCTTTCAGCATACGCGGAATGCGCCGTTGGGTGCAGGTGATAGATCCTCTTTTAATCTCTGTGGGTATTCTTAGGAATTTAATAAAAACTTGTAAATTCCAAGCTGGAAGGAGGAGAGTCTGTGCCAAGTATGAGGAGGAAAGTGCCAGCTGGCAGATTACTGGGGGTTAGCTGGGGAATTTAAAGAAAACGTTGGTGGTTTTGAGTGAATTGTCTGTATTTTAATTTATTGAAGAATACAAATGGATGTTTTATATCAATTTGTATAAAACCTTTGTTCTACAAATAAACATATAATAAAGGGTGCACCCAGAGAATTGTGATGTTTCTAAATAGAGAGCAAAGAAGAATCTGTTTGCCTTCAGCTCACAACTTTCTCATTGCAACTGTTTGAAGCTTTACAAAGCAAGAGGGAAGGAGACCTGTCATTCATTTAGGTGTGTGTGTGTGTGTACACACCTAAATTAATAAGATACTTACAACAACTTCTAAAGCCATCTACAACTCAGCCCCCCCCCTCCCTACATCACTAACCTGGTCTCAAAATACCAACCAAATTGTTCTTATCCTTCCTCCCAAGACCTCCCGCTCTCTAACTCCCTTGTCACCTTCTCCCATGCTCGCCTCCAGGACTTCTTCATAGCCACTCCCATCCCCTGGAACTCCCTTCCCCAATGTGTCCAGCTATCTCCATCTTTATCCACTTTTAGACGATCCCTGAAAACTCTCTCTTCAGAGAGGCCTTTGCCTGCCCCCACCTAACAATTATACATGTATTTTGTCCATCAGCCCATCCCCCACAGTTATTACCTTTTGTATCCCTTGACCCTCCCTCTTAGATTGTAAGCTCTAACAAGCAGGGCCCTCTGAATCCTCCTGTATTAATTTGTATTGTAATTGTACTGTCTGCCCCTATGTTGTAAAGCGCTGTGTAAACTGTTGGCGATATATAAATCCTGTACTATAATAATAATTTTATAATAACTATTGAGCAACAGGGATTATTTACCAAAACAGGCAAAATCAGTCTGATAAACCTGTAAAAATGAGCCAAGCTGCTCCTGCTAGCTGAAAATCAAAATGTAAAATATTTATGTGCAAATTTACATAATTAGATAAATAGAACATGGGTGTCAAACTCCATTTCATTGCGGGCTGTATCAGCATTATGGTTGCCCTCAAAGGTCAGTTGTATCTGTAAGACTAGATGTCCAATGCACCCCACGCCCCCTTACATCAGATGTCAAGAATCCCACACCCTCCCTAGCATCACCGTGCACCCACTTTTTGGGCAGAGATGGAAAGCAGAAAGTGCAGGGTCTGGAGAAAGACCAGAGGAGGAATGGAGTCAGTTACCAGAGTCTGCTGAATGCTGAGACCAGGGGAGGCAGAGATGATGGGGTGCTGCAGCTGCACTGAGAGGTGCAGGATTTTGCCCAGGTGTTCTATTCTCCTCTCTGCTGCCAACTGCTGAGACGGTAGGGGTGGAGACAAGGGGGTATCCGCAGGAGAGGTGCAAGGGCCACATGAAATGGTCTGGAGGGCCGGATTCCGCCTGTGGGCCTTGTGTTTGACACCTGCAAAATAGAAAAACATTTTTTTAAGGTTGACTGTAATAAAAAAATAAAATATATTTAAAACCACTGTACATCCTCTTTATAGAGGAGCTTAAAATGATATTAAAGCCAATTTAAAAACAAAAAAGCACATCATACTTACCTGGTCTGTGTAGCAGTTTTGCACAGAGCAGCTCCAATCTTCCTCTTCTCAGGTCTTCCGCTGACGCCTCCCTGCTGCTGCATGTCCCCAGAACAAGCAGCATTTGGTGCTATGGGCAATACATACTTAAAGTATAACTAAAGTCAAAACATAATTTTTTTAGTTTTGGACAGAGTGGAGAGGACCTATTAGAACACTTATTAGATTTTTATTGTCGTCTGTGCTCCTGTTAGGGAGATTCATTCTCTTTATTTGTCCTGTTTTCTATTATCGTTGAAAGTGAAACTAAAAGAAGTAGCGCTACCCTCTTGGTTTTGGGTCCCCTTTGCGTCTTGCACAGCTAGGCAACACACATTTTCCAGTTGTATCCAGATTCAAAGAGCAGCCATTGTTTATTTTTAGTTTTATTAAGTAATTTAGCTTGGATAGGGTAAAGGGGCTTCAGGATGCCCAACTTGATTTCAGAATAAGAGATTGAGGACAATTTCCTTCTCTAGACTACAAAAAAAATGGCAGAAATTTGGCCATGTGCCAGCTTTAACAAAGTACAGCTTGCAGGAACTCTGAGTCCCTTGATTGAATTTTTAGCAAAGTCCCGACTTGTAGGAGCTATTATTCCCCTAGGTGAATAAAATACCAGGCCACCTGTCTACGGTATCTGATCCCAGGATAAGGGATTGGTTATGTTATGCACTGTCCCTTCAAGACTTGCCAGGAACTTGCTTCCAGTAGACTTTTCCCTTCTAGGCCCTTCGGATGTAAAGGTACTCGCACTGTCCCTATCCTGCAACTGTGGATAAAACTTTGTAGGAGGGCTGGCTCCTCTCCAAGCTTTGCAGGCTGTCCGTTCCTGGAGGACTGCAGGGCAGTGGAACTCCCTCTTTCAGCTCTCTTCTTTCCTCCAGCTTCCAGCCTCCAAACTGGAAGCAAGAATTGCCTTCTCTGGGCCCCCCCTCCCAGGCTACACAGCAGCACCTATCAGCACTCCATCTTTCATTCGACTCCCCTGCTAACCAGGTTCTGTCATATTTATGGGCTGTTCAGCCACACTGCCAGGCCTCCTACTTGAGATTAGTCAGACTCCCATCAATACGCATATCAGCTAGGGTTGCCACCTTTTCTTCAAGCCAAACCCGAACATATTAGGCATTTTTTTTTTTGGAGTATACACTATAACAGAGGTCTCCAAACTTTCTAAACAAAGGGCCAGTTTACTGTCCTGCAGACTTTAGGGGAGCCGGACCTTTTCCAGTGGGAGCAGGAAATGTCCTTGCATCACTAGGAAAAAACATTGTCCCATCTTTGGTTTTGGGGGAATTACTAGTGTCCCATCATTGGTGTCGATGGGCGGAATAGTGCCCCATCTTTGCTGTCAGTGGGAGGAATAGTGCCCCATCATTGGTATTAATGGGAAGAATAGTGCCCCATTATTGGTGTCGGTGAGAGAAATAGTGCCCCAAGGGCCAGGGAAAGGCAAGCAAAGGGTCGTATTCGGCCCTTGTTCTACAATTTGAAGACCACTGCACCATAAGATTGTAAGAGACCTAGGACAATTTTTGGTGCCCCAAGGAGAGCAGTAATGCAGCTTAGCGCACCGCGGCGAACAGTGGGTGTGACCATATTGTAAGTGTTATGCATGGAATACAGAGGTCAGGAATAATTAATGTACAGAATGCAGGGGACAGGAGTGTGTAAAGTGTGTAATGCATAGTAGGAGGAAGGAGTCAGGGATGTGTAACGCACAGTGTAGGGGTAAGAAGAGTGCAAAATTACCTCCTTGACCAATACTCTCCCCCACTTTACCCTTTCATCAAAATCCCCACTCCCTCTGCAAAAAAATGCAGAACTAATTTTTATGCTCACCCTCCTCCTCCCCCCCACCAGCAAAAATATTTTCTGCACCTCCCAGAAAAAGTTCCCCCCCACCAAATCAAATCTTCCCCCTTCCTCAACACAAGTCCTCCTACACCATCCCCAAAATCCCTAGTCGTAGCACAATCCCCCCTTCTTCCCCATCCCAGAAATTATTCCCACCCCCTCAATTCCCCCTCATAATACAAATCCTCTTCTCCTGCAAGCACAATCCCTCCTTCCCCCCCAATACCCCTCTCAGAATAAAGCCTCTTCCATCCACCAAATCCTCCCTCCTAGCACACTAGCACAGCCTTCCATCCCAATACAAATCTCCCCCCAAAATCTCTCTTGTAGTACAAGTCTTTCTCTTCCTCCCACTACCCCCCTTCCCTCCCCAAACAAAAAATCCAACTTCTAGCACAAACCCTCTTCCTGAAAAATCTACCTTCACAGCACAAATCATCTTCCACTCCCTAAATCCCCCTCCCAGCACAACTCCACATCTCAGCACAAATACCCCACCCCCACATTCCTCCCAAGCATAAATCCCCTCCCAGTACAAATCCATTACCCCACATCCCCCTTCCAGCACAACATGCTCCCCATCCTGTAACAATTCATCTCCCCTTGTCCTCTCCAGCACAAATCATCTTTCCCCCAAGCCCCTTCTACATAAGTCCTCTCCCTACTTCCATCCCAAAATCTCCCACCCAAATCCCTCCTCCCAATACAAACCCTTCCCCCCTAACACAAATCCACTCCCCCCTTCTAATACAAATCTACACCTCCCAATGCCCTGGTTTTCATGGGCCTTTCCTGAGATTTGAACAAAATCCCAGTGTCCCATGAGTCCTGGAACAAGTTCTGGCGCTCCACTAACTTGCCCAGCAGGAGGGTGCTAGCATGGGCATCCTGGGCTCTGCCTCTCATGGGGTGCAGGGGTTCCAGATGCCATGATCATCCCCTCTGTGGCAGCTGGGATCTATGATTTGGGGGAAAGATATGTGCTAGGGGTACTTTGAAAGGAAAGAGGGCTAGTGCTAGCAGTGGGGGTCCGATATGTGCTGGTGAGTGCTTTTGGATGGGAGAGGGCTAGTGCTAGTAGGGGAGTGGAGGGAGTTGGATATGTGCTGGGGGGCGCTTTGGGAACGGACAGTGCTAGTGCTAGCATGGGGGAGTTGGATATGTGCTGGGGGGGCGCTTTGGGAAGGGAGAGTGCTAGTGCTAGCATGGGGGAGTTAGATATGTGCTGGGGGGGGTTTGTAAAGGGACAGGGCTAGTACTTGTGGGGGGGGGGCAGATATGTCCTTGGGGAGAGCACTTTGGGAGGAGAGAGGGATAGTGTTAGCGGGGGGGGGTCAGACATGTGCTGGGGGGTGCTTCGGGAGTGGAGAGAGCTACTGCTAGCAGGAAGGTGGGGAGAGTTTGATATGTGCTGGGGGTGGACGCTTTGGGAGGACGAGGGCTAGTGCTAGCAGGGGGGGGGGGTAGGATATGTGTTGGGGGGCAGATTTCAAATTCAACCCACACTTCTAGCATACAGTAAGTCCTCTTTCCTGCCATAGTGCCTCCCCCAGCACATATCCACCTAACCGCCACTCCCCATTCACTCCATGAAAAGTACATCTTTTTTAACTCATTCCCCTTCCCAGCCACTCTGTCCCCCTCCCCTGTCCATCTACAGAGTATAGTAAACTTTCTATAGACTTCAGATCAGTGTGTGTCCCTCCTCTCCACTTCCTCCAAGTTTCTAGAGAAGTACCAGGGGACTGACCTGTACATCCCTCCAGCCCCAACCTGAAGTAACCCTCTGACTAAACCCAGGCTTTTAGCAAGCCTCCAACTGCACTAAATAACTATGTACACCAGAGGGCACTACAAAAGAAAATCCCAAATTTTGGGTTGTCCCCAGAAAAGTAATAGAGGGGAAATCTTCCAATGGGGCACTAGTTCTGGTGACTTGGGAGTCCCAAAGGGATTCCCTTAATTTTCAGGGATTTCCTTACACTACCTATTTTGACTATGGGACAGGAAGTGAAGACAAATCTCCCCAATGGGATACAGATGCCCAAAAAAATCTGACAGGGGTAATATTGCTCCCTTACTGTATCCAAAATGAAAAAAAAAAAGCGTTGCCTATAGTTGTACTTTAAGCACGTCCTACCTGCAACACTTAACCACTTGCTCTCCAGAGGATTTACTGACCAGGCCATTTTTTGCGATACAGTGCTGCATTACTTTAACTGACAATTGCACAATCATGCAATGATGTACATAGATGATGCTTATGTACTTTTTTCCCCCACAAATAGAGCTTTCTTTTGGTGGTATTTTATCACCTGTGTGTTTTTTATTTTTTTGCGCTATAAACTAAAACGACCGATAATTGAAAAAAAAGAACCAATATTTTTTACTTTTTGCAATAAAACATATCCAATAAAAAAATGGAAAAAATCAATTTCATCATACATTTAGGCCAAAAAGTATTCTGCTTCATGTCTTTGCTTAAAAAAATCCCAAGACGTGTAAATGAATTGGTTTGCATGAAAGTTATAGCGTCTACAAATTGCGGTATATATACTGGATTTTTTTTTCATACTAGTAATGGCGGCAATCAGTGACTTATAGCGGGACTGCTCGACTGAGGGACTGTGACATGCATTCTGACACTGGATGGGAACTAATTAACTGCCACTGACATCCCCAGTGACACTAATAGAGTGATCAGTGCTAATAAAAAGCATTGACAGTGTTCTAATGACACTGGACAGGAAGGGGTTAACTTTTGGGCAATCAAAGGGTTAACTTGTGCTGGGTGTGCTGTTTTACTACGGAGACCTGCTGCTTTGTATTTCTCTGTTGTGCAGAGAAAAACAAAGCAGCAAGTCCTTGCTGGCAGGAGAGAGACCTGTGTTGTTTACGGCGATCGCCAGGTGCTGGTGGGGAACGTCTGGTGGCATAGGTAGGGCGGTGCGCATGCGTGCGCCCTACCTGAAAATGCAAATCACATATACGTAATTTTGCGCAGCCCTGCCGCAGTACTTCTTGGCGGCAGGCAAGCAGTTAAAGTAAAACTAAAGGAAAAACTTTTTTTGCAATCTATGTCCCATTGGAGAGATTTCCCTTCACTTCCTGTCTCATAGCCAAAACAGGAAGGGAGTTGTCACCAGAGTCATCAGAACTAGTATCCCCATTGGAAGATTTCCCCTCCATTACTATTCTGGTGTCAACCCAAAATTCTGGATTTTCTTTCACTTTCAGCCTGGGTTCACACTGATGCGGTGCTGAATTCGTAGCGTTTTTTGTGCAAATTCCGCAATGCATCAGAATCGCACCCCGTTCATGCGAACCGATGCGGGTGTGTAAGTTAAGTTAAAAACACTCCGAAATCAGTCCGAAAAACACAGTGCGATGTGCAGAATCGGATCGCATGGGTGTGAATACCCATGCGATCCGATTCTAGTGCAGAACAAAAAAAGGGTCCTGCACCTTTTTGGCTCTGATCGCACTGCACACAAATGCGGTGCATTTCCTGTGCACATCACATGCGATGTACCGCACCGCATTAGTGGGAACCTAGCCTTAATGATAAGAGTAAACAGGACAAATAGGGTGAATCTCCCTAATGGGGGGCACGGACAGCAACAGAAATGGGCAGGTGTCCTAATCCCTCTCTATTCTATCCAAAACTAAAAAAAAAAGTTTTGCCTTTAGTTATACTTTGATAAATAGGGTGCACTGGGGTATTTTTTCCACTGTTTGCTACTAGCTATAAGTTATAATAATTAAGAAAAATGTAGATATTTTTGGGTGGTTGCTTTCAGTCCCAGAATATGATAACTGAATCCGATGGGCATGTTCTTTCAGACTGATGCTAGACTTGAGCTAGTAGGTTATATTCCTGCTTATGCCTCTCCTATGAGGTTTTCTACTTCTTACTTGCGCCTGGTCATGTGACGCATATATTTACAACAGTCATAAATATCCCTTAATAAAACAAATAGGGAGCAATCACTCACTGATGATAAAACATTCAAGTTGTTATAAAACCACACAATGATGAATCTGTCTTATTCATCCTTCCTCATGGAAGAAATGTGGTTAGTCAGTAGTCAAACGTATGTGCCTCAACTACAATTTGTGTACGTCTACAGGGTTTCAATAAAAGGCTAGCAAGCAGGTTTGGGGATTCTGTAAAGGACCACAATATATTGGCACTGGGCAGCAATGAGAAATCAGTCCATAAAAAAGTCCACACAATTTAAGGGAGACTGTGATTATTCTTCTGCCTGCTTTTCAGCTGAGCTTGTAGCATCCCTTTGTGGTGGGTTGCTAAGCCTGTTCTCAAGTTGATCTCCACAGGTACAATTTCAGTGATTTTCAACAACCATCTACTTGGTGCAGTACTTTTCAGGCTCCTAGCTCATCTTGGCCCTTAGGCCATGTCAAGAACAGGGGTGGACTCACAACTCATGGGGCCCCCGGGCAACAGGGGATCATGGGGCCCCTGTGTCCTTGCCCAAACTCAAAAAAGCCTATGCAAAAGGTACCAGGGGCATCTCATGGGGCCCCCTACTGACCCCGGGCCCACGAGCAGTGCCTGAGTTTCCAAATGGTCAGTCCGCCCCTGGTCAGGAATCATTCACTGGCACACTCACGAGAGACCTCTCCTTTTTCAGTGGTTCCAGGCCTAGTTCTCAAGGGACCCTGCTGAACACTTGAGGCCCATGAGACATGGTGGCCCAGTTTATCTGACACAAGTACAAAGGGAAATCTTTCCTATCTTTGCCAAGCAGGCAGATCCTCTTCCATTAGGCTACAACTCAATTCCAACCAGAACTGGTTCACATTCCCTAGGTATTGGCTTATCCAGCAATTATGGCAATAACATGTGAATTTTCAACCAGGTGAACTTTGCTTACCCATCCTGATAGTTCCCACCTAACACATCACACTGGCACCATTGGCTTAAAATGTTTACTGACTTGACTTCTTGCATAATTCAGCATATTAAAAAACAGTCAATTGTTTCCATTGTCCTTTTTCAAAAAGATGATGTACAAAACACACACACAGGAGTGCAAGTAAAACTTTTCCTATAGTCAAATGTTAAAGGAGGGGTGCTGTGGTACTCACAAATCCATTCTTGTCACATACTGCAGTAGTTTCAGTTGCATCTAAGGGCCTGGCTGGGCTCAGCTTTCCCTGAAAAGTGAAGCTGGTATTCCATGCCTTACATTCTTCTTTTCATGGGGTCTTCTTAGTCCTTTGCACCCTAACTACTACTCACTTGAGTGACTACTATAAACAGGAATTCCTGACTAAAGCCTACTACAAACTATGAGAAAATAGGACGCCCAATGGTCTGATTTTCCATAAAAGTATGTATCATGATGGTATTGACTTGTAAGAAAAGTCTTGGCAAATGTAGCTACTTACTAATGTGGTAGAAGAAGAAGTGTAGGGTTGTTCTATGCTTCTGATCATGCATTTTTTTCCTTTCCAATTATTTCTGTATGATCACTGTTCACATTAAACGAAAATTGGAAGTTGTGTTTACGTATAATAAAAATTTTCTATCTTGCACTCTCAGTTTTTGTCATCTGAAAAGTCGGAATTGGCTGTCGATTTTCATATCGTGTGTACGGACCATTACAGGTGCATCACCCTGCTACAAGATCATGGCAATTCACAGCTGTACTGGGTTAGTACTAGTGGTGGAACGTCATTTCAATTGCAGGCTCCCAGATGGCAGAGGATTGGAGAGAGAAACTGCACCACTTTACTATAACGGAGAAACATATGTGGGGATGGGTACACCACAAACATAAATATTTTTGATGCTTAAAATAATAGGGCTGATTTACTAAAGACAATAGACTGTTCACCTGGCATGAAAGGTTGCACTTTGCAAGAGAATTTGCCCCAGAGCTTAAACTCTTAGTGACTGAGGGTTAAACAAATGTTAATGTCTAAGCACAAGTTTGACATATGTTAGTAAAACCATACATATCATCACAACTACCTTGTGTATCCAGGTAGATTATACCTTGTGTTTTTCAGGACAAATTTTGTTGGTAAATCGTAATTGAAATCTCCTGCCCCAAAATAGCAAAACCAAATTTAATTTTTAAAAAAAATGTAGCTGTATATTTCTTGCTATTGCCAAAATTTACCACCAAAGAACAACACAAAATAAATTCTTCTGTTCCTATTGCAGCGATACCACATATGTGTATGTTAGTTGTTGTTTGTACCCCTAGTACAGCCCAGAAACAAAAGTGTGTATACTAATTTAGAATTTTTAGCTTTTTTTTATGTTACCCAAAATATACAGACATGACCTTTGACCCCGGCCTTGATCTTTGATCCGTACTTTGACCCTAACTCTAATCTTGGCACTGATCTAGATCAAACCTTTATCTAGTAATTTTTCACTTTATTTTTAATGTTTTTTACACACTTTTGTTTGTTTACAATGTATCTTTCTCTTCATTCCAAAGAGGAAGTAAATACAGGGTCGGGCTCACAGTGACCCAGAAATGGGAGTCCCAGGTCCTGATCTTTAGTACGAGATCTGGGGCTCTTGGTGAGAGCCTGGTCTCTGTGCTGGGAGCATGCTGTGCAGCGCGCTCCCAGCACAAAGAGAGATATGTATATATGCAGCCCTACAGATAAAGACCCACTTCCTTTAGGCCGCATATATGCATACAGTCAGTGGGAAGGGGTTAATGAATGAGGTGAAATTTCAGTTTGCAAAGAATACCCAATCATGTGTAAGAAAAATAAAAAAAACAAAATTTTTGCTTGCACACAATTGGATGATGGAAGTCAACAGTGCTTCACCTCGTTCACTGAGTTCTAGAGAAAATTCCTTTGCAAACTAAATCTTCCCTTGAAAAGTGAACAACCTTTTTGCCTTCATTGAATCAAGCCCGACATCTCTGTAAGTCTTGGGAAAGTAGATCTTCTGGTGGTTAGATTGTTGTCTGTTGTCCATCGAGTCTCCGAAGGTATCCTAAAAGCTGGTCCCCACACAGGCTCTAAAGAAGAACCTGCTAAATCACTTCCAGTCGCCTGGTGTGAGCTAAATCTGTAAAGAGCTATGGGGTACATATACCTACCCCTTGTGTCATTATTGTCATCAAATAAGAAGTTTGTACTTCCTTACCGGGCAGTAATGTACAGAGTGGTACATAATGATGCTGGAATGGTAAATTATACCTTTTATTAGTCATCTAAACCAATTACAGTATCCTCATAAAACATAAAATCTCAGCTCAAGCTCCTGTAAAACCATCTGGTGATTCCTGAAATGGGTGCTAGCTGGGCAAGAGTCCGTCTAACATTAAGTATGAGGTTTTATGTAACAACAAAGAGAAAGGAGGATTAAATCTGCCTAATATGAGAAAGTATTATATGTCGGTGTTATTACCATTGGTTATGGATTGGACACACAACTCACAAGAGAAACGTTGGGTTAAAATGTAAGGTATATTTTTATTATTATACAGGATTTATATAGCGCCAACAGTTTGCACAGCACTTTACAATATAAGAGAGACAATACAATTACAGTACTTTCAGTAGAGAAGGAATATGAGGGCCCTGCTCGTGGAGCTTACAATCTAAAGGTATATTAAGTAACACACAATTAGAAAGGATTATCTGGATCCCACAAAAGTTTTGAAATATAGATGAAAATAGTAGCACACTGACACGGAAGGTGTTGGGATGGGCTGCATAAGTCAATGGGCTGGAAACACAATTCACTGTTGATGCCCCTGGTGGATACAGAGTTTTTTCCAACAGGGAAAGATAACATTTCGGGGAAATGGTTTAAAGATAGAAATGTAAGGTTAAGAGACATAGAAGATAAAGGGAAGTTATGCACTTTTCAAGAGTTAAAGAGAAAAAAGTTTTATTTTTTTACATTAGATGAATTTAGATATTACCAATTAGGACATTTTGTCTCAACGCTCCCCCAACCACTGAAGATGCCGGAGGACATGCTTTCATTTGAAAAAATGTTGAGTTCTAAGACAGTACTTAAACATGTAACCTCTAGGATATATAAGATCCTTATTGAATGGATGGGATCTGAACCTCCGTTATTCTTAGAGAAAAGGGAAAGAAAATTGGGTACAAAAATGAATGAGCAACAGAAGAATAAAATGTTTAAGTTGATGCATGGGGTGGTGAATATGAACACAGTAGAAATGAACTACGAATGTTTAACTAGATGGTATTTTACACCGAGTGTGGCACATAAACAAAGAGAAGAAATTTCACCACTATGTTTGAGTGGATGTGGGGTAAGGGGGACAATGGCTGACATATGGTTGAAGTGTTCAAAAATACAGGGGTTTTGACAAGACATAATTCAATATATACAGGAGATTTTGGGGATAACTATTCAAAAGGACCCGTGGGTGTGCTTATTCTATAAGGTAGAGATGCCGATGAAACAATATAAAAATAGTATATTATACCATTTAATCAGAGCTGCAAAAGGTTTAATCCCCAAATTTTGGAAGGCACAGGACCCTCCAACAATGAGGGACTGGATAGACAAGATTGAGTATATAAATAAGACGGAGGAACTATACCATATAGATGAAGATAGAATGGAAAAATTTAGCAAGGACTAGAGAAGGTGGTATGACTTTAAGACATCTGAAAAATACCTTGAAGTGATGGGTGCCCCAATAAAAGAGTTGGAGAATTAAACTGAATAAATGGACAGTCGAAAAGTGAAGAGAGAACATAGAGTTTAGACTTAGATTGGTAAACAGGGTAGGAAAGAAATTCAAAAGAATTACTTGGACAGGGGTAAATGATTAGGGAGGGAGGGATAAGGGGAGGTGAAAATAAGGGTAAAGAAGTTATTTGGATTGTATGTGTTTTGATAAATTGTATATTGTTGAAATAAAGCTTAATAAAATACCAATAATAATAAAAAAGTGTAAGTCTAACTTTTCACCTACTGTGGACATGCATAGAGAAAAGTCCCAAACTCTGCACACCTAGCAAGGCCATTAGTAAACAGGTGAAAGCAGACTCAACCCAAAGCCTCGCCCTCAATGCATTTCACCCCACCCATAGGGCCTAATCACCTCTATGATTTAGCTCCAGGGGTAGGGTGAAACGCGTTGGGGGCGTGTCTTTAGTTGAGGCTGCTTTCACATGTTTACTAATGCCCTTGATAGGTGTGCAGTGTTTGGGAATTTTCTCTATGCAAGCAAATTACAGTTGCAGAAATTGAAGATAGCTCAGTTGCTTTCTTCAGACATAATATTTATTATGAACATACTGCTTTCTATGAATTAATTATAATATTGTCATGTAGTAGTAGTGGTGTTGTTCAGGAAAGGCTCATATGTTGTTTGTTTTGAAAACAAATGAAGGCAGAAAGCTGTACAGCTGGGTAGGCAGTTTGATATTGTGCGCAGACCTACCTGCAGGCACAATTTATTCTGTGGTTAATCCCATAAATGCATTACATTTTTGTGCCCGTTTTATGAGCAGATGATAAACTTCTGTCTAACCTCATTATGGGATTGAAGTACCCAAACAAATCCATCAGGACCTGTGCGTTATGCCATAATGAGCTGCCACTTTACAATCCAGACCACATGCTCTGTTAATAATATATTGCTGTGTTATGTGTACTACGGAGGCAGAACGGCTGCCAGCTACCCTGGGCAAATGAGGGGTGACTCTCCATCTGCGTCTGGTAGAGCACCGCGCTGATCTCTGTATACAGGATACAATGAATTCAATATTCTCTGCATACTACAGACTTTTCCATATTTTACTTCTACATTCTCTTTCAGCTTTAATTAGGCTTTCATTGAGCCATATTACACAAGATTTCACTTGTAGGCAACAAGAGTAGCTTCACTTTCTAACGCTTTTAGCTGCAATTGAACAATCTTGCAAACTGGAGTTAAAAGACTGCGGTCTGAGATTGCCAGGATCCATTACTGGCTCTGCAAGTTATTACTGCATTTACGTTCACTTAAAGTGACAGTGTGTTCACTTATTGCTTAAAGTGGAAGCCAAAGGCAACTGCTATATATACAGCTGAAATAAATATACTGTATGTGAGCTGTTTTATTAGCTCAAAGATCTGAAATTCTGTTCAGCTAGTTGTGTAATCCAGGAGCCCTTGGCAGACAGTAGAGCCAGGTATGGCACTCCCTGAGGCCTTGCTGCTTTGTTGGGCAATACAGCTAAATCTTGAAACTGTCTACCCCCAACAGCAGCTGTAGAACATTGAGCTGGGTAAGATTTGATTACAGTGACACATTTAATGCTTTACCTAGACCCTACAATTAGGTTCCACTCACACTAGGGTGCAGGGGCGGACTGACAACTCATGGGGCCCCTGGGCAATAGGGGATCATGGGGCCCCTGTGTCCTTGCCCAAACTCAAAAATGCCTATGAAAAAGGTACCAGGGGCATCTCATGGGGCCCCCTACTGACCCCGGACCCTCGGGCAGTGCCCGAGTTTCCAAATGGTCAGTCCGCCCCTGCTAGGGTGTTATAATCACAGGTGGAATCGCTCAATTCTGGCCGTGATTTGAAAATGTGCTGTAAAAATCTGAAGATGTACATTTGCAAAACCCAAGAAACGGCTCCGGAACCATTTTTGGTGTTGAGCGTCCCACGATCATGGCAAAAACACTGCGTGTTGTCAGGTGCCATTGAAATGAATGGCACCTGAACACACGTATGTGTGTTTTCACAGCGCGTTTTAAAATCGACTGCTGATGAACCGGACCTCGTGGTGAATTGGAATGTTTGCTGCTTGTAATGTCTCAGAAAAGGAAGATGGGAACAACATCATCCACAAGAGGTTTGAAATGTTATGTTTCTGTCTGAGTATTAAAAAATTATTTCTGTTTGCATCACTTCCTGTAGGTCATCTCCCATCATTCCCATCAAACCACATAGAAAGATGGAAGATGAGCGACAGGAAGCAGCAAGAATTTTTCCTGCTCTACAGTGCTGTATTCACAAGATTATTCTGACTTTTACCAGATGAAGCACTATGCAGACAGGGTCTGTTTTTATTTATGTAGCACCCTCCTAGTTAGCTAGGGGGCGCTAGTTCCTGATTGTCAGAGAGGAGGGCTGAGTAGCAGCCTGGGTGTAATAATCAGGGGGATAAATTTGGGTCAGGGCTGAGAGGCTCTGCAAGACAGCCCCTTTGGAATTTCCCTCTGCTCTTGAGCTTTGGAGGAAGGCCTAGAGATGGTGGGTGGATCTGAGGAGAGGCTGGCTTGTAGTCTTAAGGGATCCCAGCCAATCCACAATTTGCAAGTGGCTTGGACACCCTTTAAAGTGTGGGAACCTGCTCAGTAGCACAAGAGTGTGAGTGAAAGATGGAGAAGTGAGGTTGAGAAGCAGGAGCCTGGGAGGGTGCCCAGACTGGAAGGGGCTCAACTTCAGGCAGAGGAACCTTAAAAGGAGGAAAGCTGTGGACTTCACTGGCTCCCTGAGAGAGGACCACCTGGTGGCAGGGAAAGAGTGGCCCAACTGACAGGCCTGGTAGCAGCCACTGACCCAAAGGCAGCACAGGAGAAGGACTCCTGAGTACACCTACACCCCCTTGGGCCAGAGAGGGGATTGAGCATTTGTGTGGGAAAACTAACTCGCTCTGCATCTGGGACTATTTCCCTTCTAGTAGTGACTACTGGATCCCCCATCCAGGGATTCCTCTATACAGCCGGATTGAGGAGCATATGGGGTTGGAGAGGTACATTAGGAGATGCTGGCTAGCTCACCAGAGGAGGATTTCTGTGTAAAGTCTTGTAATCACTTTAGGAAGTTTGTCCTCAGTTGCCATTCCCTTGGGCATCCCGACCACCCCTTACCCCATCCAAGTTCTACATCCCTAATAAAACTTCAAAACAAAGCTCAAGTACTAGTTTTCTGCCTCCTGGTGCAACTCTTGGTGAAGATGTGTGATGCCTGGCTGTGCAGGACTGTAGGGGGCCCAAATCTTCTAGAGACTCCTTAGGGGGTAGTGCTACATTTCATAAAAAATTGCATTGCTCTAGATCAAATTAGTGTCACAGTGCCATATTTTACATCATCATCTACGTTCACGTGTTGTGACACCCAAGTTACTGTGGTTATCCCCAAGCGCTGATCATTTGGAAGTTTAATTATGACTTTGTTTACAGCTCTTTCCTTTGTAGCTGCTGGGACAAGCTGTTATGGACTTTTGCTATTTGCTGTATGCCTCGCTGTCATGCCGCTAGCACCTGAATATTATAATTGATGTCCACTGAGAGCGCAGCGTGCATGCATCGTGATCTCACTGGCTGCTACACATGTAAATATCTCCTACATGGTGCACGTTTTGGAGATGTTCACTGTACCTCCAGGTGAGCCTTATAATGCACATACCTGAGATACAAGATAAAAAGCGGATTTTATTACTGCTTCAAAAGAGACTTGCTACAAGGGGGTTGGAGTGGGAGAGTGGAGAGGCTGGTGGTTTAGTCAATCAGTCTGATCTTCTCTTCTCACTCTCCAGCCCCAGGCTAAGGAAGGGACAAGACCTGGAAGTGTTACTGAACTTCACGAATTAGGTCTCCGCCCTGCCGGACAGGACTGTGTTATATGACGGAGCAGTGTAAATCTCAGAACTGGATGGAAAGTAATACAAATCCTTTGGCAGGTAAGTCAGCGCCCTTATATGTATTTTATCTGTGTCTGGGATTCAACTTTAACACTGCCTCCCCTTATTTATGCAAACCTGCCTGCTCAGATATATGAACTTTATATTGTTATTTAACCTCATCCACAGATACCGCCCAAATCGCCCATTCCGCTCCTCCCATGATATCCTCCTCTCTAGCTCCCTCATCACCTCCCCCCACGCTCACCTCCAGGACTTCTCCAGAGCCTCTCCCATCCTCTGGAACTCCCTACAACAGCATGTCCGGTCAGCCCCCACCCTGTCTGCCTTTAGGCGATCTTTGAAAACTCACTTCTTCAGGGAAGCCTACCCCACCTCCAGCTAAGAACTGTACTTGAATCACCTCCGCCAGATCATCCCCCATAGCTATCACCTTTTGTATCACCCCCCCCCCCTTCCTTTAGATTGTAAGCTCCACGAGCCGGGCCCTCCTATTCCTTCTGTACTGAAATGTATTGTAATTGTATTGTCTCCCTTATATTGTAAAGTGCTGTGCAAACTGTTGGCGCTATATAAATCCTGTATAATAATAATAATAATATTTGTATATTGATAATATTTTATGGAATGATATTGACTTGTGAACCTATTTCTGGGTTGTCATAGAAATATTGCAGTATTGTGTATAATGAGCAGTGATTCATTTTACCTGTGCATAATGAGTTTACGTTTCTTGTATGTGCAGGTTTATGCTTTGACTAGTAATCTACAGCCTATATACTGTATTTATATTGACAAGTATTCATTCTTTATTTGCTTCTTTATGAAGGAAAGTACAATTTAATATATAATAACTTATACCATTCAAGGCATGATTGACGGCTCTAGATAGCCAATTACAGTAGTTACGTGATCTTATATAATAACCCTGTTAACAAAATTGTTCTCATAATCTCCTTCTACATCAAAGCTTAATGAAATTTGACATCATGGACTTACAAGAAAGAAGCAATTGCTGGATCTGGATAATATACCTATAAATGACTCACAAATCAATAAAACATAGCTAGGAAGAGTTATAGAAACACGTTTATTGTGAGTAATGGACAAAAGTGATTTTAAGGTGTGGAGCCCCATAACATAGGACTAAGCCATACAATATAAGTGGTTGAATAATGCCGGTCTATTTAAAGTCTTTAGGCTCCATGCACACTAGCATTTTTTTAAAGGCTCCTAGAAGCAGTTATTAGCACTTTTTTCTGCTCCTAGAAGCTAAATAGTGTTATCCTATGTGTCCATGCACACTACTTTAGGCTATTAGCATTTTTTGAGCTTCAGCATCTAGAAGCAGGAAAGACATGTTTTTTTGTAGAGTTTTTTTTAGCATTTGTCCAACAGTAATAAACATTAAATGCTCCTAATAGATTTTTTCTAGCTTTTTCTACATGTAGTGTAAAAACACTAATAAAATGCTAATGCTCTTAAGCACTCCTAAACGCTACTAAGAAAATCTATTGTCATCATTTTTTATCCAGCGTTTTTTGAACTTAAAAAAATGCTAGTGTGTATGGAGCCTTAAAATGGTTGTAACCCCTTACATAAACCCAGAGTGACCTCAGGTGATATACAGAGATGGAAAAAAAAAAAAATCCTATTACATAAGTTGTACCTGTTTATCTACAGCCATCTTTCTCCTACATCCATTCAAAGTGCAGAATTTACACAGGAGCTCTGAAAAGCAGGGTGGGGGTGGAGCTGAAGTTACATCAGTGAGGAGAGCTCTGTGAGCTGATTGGACGAAAGGGACACACACCCCTTCACACTGCTAACAGGAACAGAGATGAGGCTGTTAATCACAGGCTGTGCCCTCCCTGTCACCTTTTTTCTCGGTGTCAGGAAAACTCGTCAGATGTGACTCTTGACACTTAGGGGTTTATTTACTAAAGCTGGAGAGTCCAAAATCAGACTCCCTTCTGCATAGAAACCAATCAGCTTCTAACCTCAGCTTGTTCAATGAAGCTTTGGCAACGAAACCTGGAAGCTGATTGGTTTCTATGCAGAAGGGAGTCTGATTTTGGACTCTCCAGCTTTAGTAAATAAACCCCTTAGTGCTCTGGATTTAGACAAGAGCAGAAAACATATGCAGCCATCACATTTATGGATTGGTAAGCAGCAATATACTACATTTTCTGTTTTGGGTTTAATACCGCTTTAAATAAAGCCTGAGCCTACTCACTGTACACACAACGCATACATGCCAAAGCCCTATTACCCACAAAATCATACACTACTTTTATTACATTCCCACAAGGAAGACTAAGGCCCCTTTCTCACGATCAGTCTGATTGGGTCAGTCTGTCATTTTTCAGGTGGACCCAATCAGATCCTCCATTCTCTTCTATGGAGCTGTGGATGTAAGCGAACTTGTGTCCACCTACCTCCAATCCGATCCAGTTTGGTAATAACAAATGTAAGGGTATCTATTCCCCTCTATCTGTGTGGATCAGATTGGAGGGCAGTTGGGTGTAAACAAACAGCTGGTCCATTTACATCCAACTCCCATAGAGAAAATCGGGCTATGTCAGTACCAGGTTCCTGAAGACGCCGACAGGCGAAACGTACATAGAAGCGTGATCCCGTCACTTCCGGGTTCCCGTGAGTACACAGGCTATACAAACTGGTGCCGGTTTCTGGGCACCTCCACATGTGAGTGTAAAGCCATATGTATATATACTATGCAAATTTTAATAAACATTATACTTAGAATGCATAACTCATCTGACTTATTTTAGCTGCTTGGAGCATCACCTTCTTGGTAAGGAGAACCTTGTACTAAGGGCCCAGTTACTACTACTATATCTGGAATCTTTGAATATCCAACTGGGGGCGATACCTATGATGTGTTGGTGACCAGGAGGGATATCCCAGGAGCAGGGGTGGACTGACCATTTGGAAACTCGGGCACTGCCTGAGGGCCCGGATTCAGTAGGGGGCCCCATGAGATGCCCCTGGTACCTTTTTCATAGGCTTTTTTGAGTTTGGGCAAGGACACAGGGGCCCCATGATCCCCTATTGCCCGGGGGCCCCATGAGTTGTCAGTCCACCCCTGCCCAGGAGAGCCTGCTACTAATCTTCTATTCACATTATAACAATGTGCTTTTGACCACCTGAAATGGGAGTCAACTATCCCTGGTGAGTGAGGAATTCATTTATTCCGTCTGCACGTGGCGAAAGCACACATATTTTGGTCTACAGCAACACATCTCTAAGGGATTGTCACTATATACTATATAAAATCACTGTATATCACGTATATAATTGTTTTATGTTTATTATTGGTCAGATGAAATTGAGAAAATGTTTATCACATTTGGTTTGGTATTAGTATCTGCTAGAAGATGCAGAGATTTGATGTATCTATTATTTTGTGTACTTGGAGCCTAGAAAGCACTGAACCCACAATCAGCAGATCATGGGTGCCAAGGAGGACTCCTGAAGACTTGTCAGTGTAGCTGTCTTCTTGTACCTAGTATGGGCAGGCAGATGCACACTAATGGAAGAGACAATGGGGTTGATTTACTGAAGACAAATAGACTGTGCACTCTGCAAGAGCAGTTGATCCAGAGCTTAGTAAATGGGTAGAAGCTCTGCTGAATTCCAACATTTATTTATTTATTTCAGGTAATTTTATAGCACTGTTAATTTACACAGCGCTTCACATATTTATTGTACATTCATATCAGTCCCTAATCCTCAAGGGGTGTACAATCCAAGGTCCCTAACTCACATTCATACATACACATAGTAGGGCCAATTTAGACAGGAACCAATTAACTTACCAGCATGCCTTTGGAGTGTGGGAGGAAACTGGAGTACCCGGAGGAAACCTATGCAGGCACAGGGAAAACATGCAAACTCCAGGCAGGTGGTGCCATGGTTGGGATTTGAACCAACAACCCAAGTACTGCCAGGTGGAACTGCTAACCATATAGCCACTGTGCTGCATGTCATCCATTAATGCAGTTTTTTTCATTTTTCTTGCACGTAATTGGGTATTCTTTGCAAAGTGAAGATGTACCTAATTCACTAAGCTCTGGAGCAACTGCCCTTGCAGAGTGCAACTGAACTTTGCAAAGTGTACAGTCTCTTTGCCTTTAGGAAATCAACCCCAATAGGGTTGATTTCCTAAAGGCAAATAGACTGTGCACTTTGTAAGAACAGTTGCTCCAGAGCTTAATATATGAGCAGAAGCTCTGCTGACTTCCATCATCCAATCACGTGGAAGCAAAAATCCTGTTTTTTTAATTCTCCTTGCACCTAATTGGGTATTCTTTGCAAAGTGAAGCTGTACCTCATTTACTAAACTCTGGAGCAACTGCACTTGCAGAGTGCAATTGCACTTTGCAAAGTGCACAGTCTATCTGCCTTTAGTAAATCAACCCCTCTGTGTATTAATTGCCCACACCCCACTGCACCTCCTCACAAGCAGAAGCAACAAAAAGAACAAGCCTGCCATGGAAGCATGCCAAACTGTGTACTTACAAAGGCTATACTTTTACCCATGCTTTAATGTTTTATGGGCATTTAGCCAATGTCTTGACTTCACTTTGTCTATGCCAAGAATTTTCTGTATTTCTGTTATATCTATTTGTAGAAAAATTTATAAAAATAATGTGATGTGCCAAAAAGTGTTTTTCACTTCATTTTTAATGGGCCAAATGACTAATTGGTATACTATAAAAAGGTATATAAATGTTGTATTCTTATGATAAAGTGCAATATCTTTAGTTAAAAAAAGAAAAACAAGATTTCTGAACAATAACACATCCTCTGAACTTGGAGAGGGGCAGGCTTTAATTATGTTAGGCATTGTTATTGGACATGTTATAGTTACATAGTCACATAGTCTGGCTGAAAAAAAGACAAAAGTCCATCCAGTTCAACCATTAAAAAAAGCAAACAAAAACAACAAAAAAAAAAAACGCTTAGGAGCTGGGAAACAGTGAATGAGGTCAGACAGGTGTAGCAACTGTCAGATTTCCGATGACCTTAGACCCCTGGCACCCAACCCATAGATACAGTAAGGAGAAATATTTAAATTCTTGCATAAACCTAGTCATATCTGGTCCTCCTTAAAACATAGAAGCAGTTTGGCTTACATGTGCAAGGAATGCATTAAAGTTCTATTCTTTAACCTTTAGCCGCCCGGCCTATAGCCATTTGGCGGCCGCAAAAATGCTTAGCTTTCCGGGTGCAAAAAAAAAAAACCTGAATAAATCAATGTCATTCAGGTAAATGCTTGCTTATAGCAAAGTAATTCTTTGCTATAAGCAAATTGTGTAAAAAAAAAAATAAATACTGATCACTTCCCCAAAGTAGTACAATTTACTATGGTAACATTGTACTACTTTGGTCATAGTAAAATATGAAAAAAAAAAAAAAAAAAAAAATAATAATAAAGAACTAAAAACAAATAAAAAAAAAAATATATATTTTTTTTTTTCATACTGTCACCAGTCAGTGTCCCTGTTCACTGCCATGCCAGTTATATGTTGACGCTGTACTGCACTGGTGACAGTATGTAAAAAAAAAATAGTGAAAATAATTTTTTTAACCACTTGAGCCCCAGAGGATTTACCCCCCTTAATGACCAGGCCTTTTTTTGCTGTTTGGCGCTGCACTAATTCAAATGATAATTGCGCGGTCATGCAATGCTGTACCCAAACGAAATTTACGTCCTTTTTTTCACACAAATAGAGCTTTCTTTTGGTGGTATTTGATCACCTGTGCGCTTTTTATTTTTTGCGCTATAAACAAAAAAACCACAAAAATTTTGAAAAAAAACAATATTTTCTACTTTCAGCTATAAAAAATATATCGTAAACTCAAAGTTAGTCATAAATTTAAGCCAAAATGTATTCTGCTACATGTTTTTGGTAAAAAAAATCCCAATAAGTGTATATTGATTGCTTTGTGTAAAAGTTATAGCGTCTACAAACTATGGTATAGATACTGTAATTTATGCCTTTTTTTGCTATACAGCGCTGCACTAACTCAAATGATAATTGCGCGGTCATGCAATGCTGCATCCAAACGAAAATTACGTCCTTTTTTTCACACAAATAGAGATTTCTTTTGGTGGTATTTGATCACCTGTGCACTTTTTATTTTTTGCGCTATAAACAAAAAAACCACAAAAATTTTGAAAAAAAACAATATTTTCTACTTTCAGCTATAAAAAATATATCGTAAACTCAAAGTTAGTCATAAATTTAAGACAAAATGTATTCTGCTACATGTTTTTGGTAAAAAAAATCCCGTGCATTAGCGGGCAAACTGGCGCTATCTAGGAGGGGCGCTAACACTATCGGAAGTCACCAGTGACACTAATACAGTGATCAGTAAAAATCTGTTCACTGTAATCAATGACACTGGTGACAGGGCAGTGAAGGGGTTAACTGGGGGGGGGGAGGGGGGCGATCAAGGGGTTAAATGGGATTTCTGGTGCACTAGCGGGCAAACTGGCACTATCTGGGAGGGGCGCTAACACTATCGGAAGTCGCCAGCGACACTGATACAGTGATCAGTAAAAATTGGTTCACTGATCAGTGACACTGGTGACAGAGCAGTGAAGGGGTTAACTGGAGGGGGGGTGATCAAGGGGTTAAACGGGATTACTGGTGTACTGGCGGGCAATCTGGCGCTATCTGGGAGGGGCGCTAACACTATCGGAAGTCGCCAGCGACACTGATACAGTGATCAGTAAAAATTGGTTCACTGATCAGTGACACTGGTGACAGGGCAGTGAAGGGGTTAACTGGGGGGGGCGATCAAGGGGTTAAACGGTATTACTGGTGTACTGGCGGGCAAGCTGGCGCTATCTGGGAGGGGCGCTAACTCTATCGGAAGTCGCCAGCGACACTGATACAGTGATCAGTAAAAATTGGTTCACTGATCAGTGACACTGGTGACAGGGCAGTGCAGGGGTTAACTGGGGGGGGGCGATCAAGGGGTTAAACGGGATTACTGGTGTACTGGCGGGCAAACTGGCGCTATCTGGGAGGGGCGCTAACTCTATCGGAAGTCGCCAGCGACACTGATACAGTGATCAGTAAAAATTGGTTCACTGATCAGTGACACTGGTAACAGGGCAGTGCAGGGGTTAACTGGGGGGGGGGCGATCAAGGGGTTAAATGGGATTACTGGTGTACTGGCGGGCAAACTGGCGCTATCTGGGAGGGGCGCTAACACTATCGGAAGTCGCCAGCGACACTGATACAGTGATCAGTAAAAATTGGTTCACTGATCAGTGACACTGGGTGACAGGGCAGTGAAGGGTTTAACTGGAGGGGGGGGGCGATCAAGGGGTTAAACGGGATTACTGGTGTACTGGCGGGCAAACTGGCGCTATCTGGGAGGGGCGCTAACTCTATCGGAAGTCGCCAGCGACACTGATACAGTGATCAGTAAAAATTGGTTCACTGATCAGTGACACTGGGTGACAGGGCAGTGAAGGGGTTAACTGGAGGGGGGGGCGATCAAGGGGTTAAACGGGATTACTGGTGTACTGGCGGGCAATCTGGCGCTATCTGGGAGGGGCGCTAACTCTATCGGAAGTCGTTAGCGACACTGATCAGTAAAAATCGCTTCACTGATCAGTAACACTGGTGACAGGGCAGTGAAGGGTTAACTGGAGGGGGGGGGGCGATCAGGGGGTTAAATGTGTCCTAGAGTGTTCTAACTGTAGTGTAGTGCTTGTGTACTCACTTTTTGGATGTCTTCTTCTCTGTCTGGAACGGAATGTGTCCAGGCAGAGTAGAATGACATCATATCCTGCCCTGTGTATTTGTCAACACAGGACAGGATAGGACAGGGACGATCATGTGATTTCAGCCAGAAATCACTGGCTGAAATCTAATGATTGATCCCTCCTGGATCAAATAGTGTCACCCGCTGGTCGGCGGGAGCGCGCGCCCCCTGTCGGCGAAAGTGTCGGGAGCGCGGAACCCGTTTTAAAACGTGGTTTTGCGCTCCACTGCCGCCCTGCACACGTATATACACAGTGGCAGGGCGGCAAGCGGTTAATTTTTTCATTTTCCAAAAAATTATGACAAAAAAAATACAACTTCAAAAAACTTGCCATTCTTCTTATGAAGTACGTCCGACTGTCTACTCTGCAAAAAGGGGTCATTTGGGGATATCTGTACTATTCTGACATTCTTGGACCTCAAGAAATTAGATTGGCTGTCAGTACTTCAGGATTGATCAATTTTCAGATCTATACCATAGTTTGTGAACTCTATAACTAAATAATACATCCTAATTTGGGTTATTTTCACCAGACATGTAGCAGAATACATCTTGACCTAAATTTATGAAGAACAATTATTTATTTGTAAACTTTTATAACAGAAACAAAGCAAAACGTGTTTTTTTTTCAAAATTTTTGGTCTTTTTTTGTTAATTTAGCAAAAAATAAAAACCCCAGCGGTGATTAAATACCACCAAAAGAAAGCTCTAGTTGTGTAAAGAAAATGATAGCATTTTAGTTTGGGTACAATGTTGTATGACCGCGCAATAGTCATTCAAAGTGTGAGAGCGCTGAAACGTGAAAAATGTCCTGGGCAGGAAGGTGTAAAATTGCCCGGTATTGAAATGGTTAAGCTCTTGTTCTATATATTTACCTTGATATGATTTTTTTTATCTACTATGGCCAGGATTTAGAAAGAAATTCACAGGGTCACTGGGAAGGTACTTCCTGAAACCTATTCCATGTAATTCCTCTCTAACTGCTTCAAGTATCACTAATCAAATACAAATTTCTAATGCAGGCCTCAATTTCACTGATGATTGGGAGAATCTACTTAGTACAGATTTTTTTTTGGGGGGGAGAGACAGCACTTAACCTAAAGTGGGTGTGTATGGTGGTTGTGGGTTCCTTTTATGCATCACAAGCATAGGCTGTCAGATAAACAGGTTATCGCCTATAGGGATTGGGCTAGATTGGTGTATTTAGGCTGCTTTAGTGCTACAGTGTTTACCACCCCCAAAAATGTGCATTGCGGGACCACTGAAAGCCAAGCATTAGGCTTGTGGTTGCAGAGTAGTCCCATTCACTTACATGGGATATTTTGAAAGAAAATGTCCCCTGTCAAGCTCTGCATGTTGTGTTAAAGTTGCCACATTACCAAGCAGCACCATGTGTGCTTGTAGGTGGGTGATCAACCACCCATTTTTACCACCACCTGACTGCCCAAGTGAAAGCGACATTAACTGTGTTGATGGGGAAATCGAGTGATTTTCTTTTCTACAGACCATAGTTGTAGGAAAGAAAACTGCATCATCTATGGCTTGCCTAACAGGAATACCGGAAGTACTGAGATGATAGCCTGTACTCCATGTATGCACTTTATAGTTACATTTTCATATTTGCTTGGAATTCACACACTCATGTTTGGAGCTGTACCCCTGATGACTGGTGATCTGATGACTGGTGGGACAATAATCAAGAACCAGCAGGAGTTCTAGAGAAAACACAGACCCACATAAGGAGTGAAGTAAAAGTAGGGAGATCCTTGTGCTGATAGTTTTCACTCTATCTGAGTGAGCCCACCCATGAGGTTCCTATGGTTTTCCAAAATAAATTAGCTCAGGGACATGGAGGACCTTACTAACACATTGTATGACCGGGAGGAGTTTTTTCAGGACAAATGGAGACCATGGCAATACTATTAGAGATGAGCGAATCGAACTTGGCGAAGTGGAATTCGTTTCGAATATTAGGAAAAATTCGATTCGCACCGAATCCGAAAATTAGCAAACTTCGGATGCACGAATCGAATTTTTCCCGATCGGCCGATTTTCATCCCTTCTACAGCCGGCAAAAAGTGTCCCTGCAGAGAGCTCCGCTATTTCTGACAGTTCTCTGACAGTTCCTTTACATTTACAGCGGTTGAAACATTGTATCTATTTGTTTCCATTTAGGATACAGATGTTTTTATTCGGAAACAAATAGATACAATGTTTCAACCGCTGTAAATGTGAAGGAACTGTCAGAGAACTGTCAGAAATAGCGGAGCTCTCTGCAGATACACTTTTTGCTGTACTGGAATTCTTCTTATTTTCATCCTACTTCTTCTTCTTCTTCTTCTTCATCCTCATCCTCATCCTCTTCTTCTTCTTCTTCATCCTCATCCTCTTCTTCTTCTTCTTCATCCTCATCCTCTTCCTCTTCTTCTTCTTCTTCATCCTCATTCTCTTCTTCTTCATCTACTTCTTCTTCATCATCTTCTTCTTCATCATCTTCTTCTTCATCACCTTCTTCATCATCATCTTCTTCATCATCTTCTTCTTCATCTTCTTCATCCTCATCTTCTTCTTCTTCTTCTTCTTCTTCTTCCTCATCCTCTTCTTCTTCTTCTTCTTCTTCTTCATCTTCTTCTTCTTCATATTCTTCTTCTTCTTATTCATCTTCTTCTTCTTCATCATCTTCTTCTTCATCATCTTCTTCTTCATCATCTTCTTCATCATCATCTTCTTCATCATCTTCTTCTTCATCTTCTTCTTCTTCATCTTCTTCTTCTTCATCATCTTCTTCATCTTCTTCATCTTCTTCTTCTTCTTCATCTTCTTCTTCATCTTCTTCTTCATCTTCTTCATCGTGCCCCGTGACTGCCCAAATGAGTGAAGTGTGCGGTGATTCTAAGATCGACGGCACTCATCTGCATGTCATACTGACTGACAGTATTATTTCTCTTCCCCAGCAGACTCCAAGGGCATTTAAATTAAAGGTACAGTGCTCTGCACTAATATAAAGGCTCTCTGAAGCCTAGAAACCCTTTTAATAAGTTAAATTCGCAGCGAATAAATTCGCATTGAATCGAATTTATTCCGCAAATTCGGCGAATCAGCCGGATCGAATTTTTGAATAATTCGCTCATCTCTAAATACTATGTATACACTGATGCTTACCTGCAGTAGATTTCTTGCATGGTTGAAGTCCCTGGGATTCGCTGAACCCCGGTACCAGGCGAGAGTTGGGATATTTGCTTCACCTCTCTGATTCTTTCTGCATCACTTTATCCTCGTGCTGGAGTTCGGTGGTCTCTTCTTTCTGCTGCTTTGCGTTCTTTACCTTCCCTTCTTCCCCACCCCCCTTCTTTTCCTACCATCTATTTAACCCTCCCAACCCTTCATTGTCTTTTACTGGTTATTAGATTTATTGGTTGTATACAGCTCTGCGCTACCTTCTTGTCAATACTTCAGCCCCATGGTGACATACTTTCTTGAGTTCTTGAGGGCTGTTTGTCTGGTCCTCAGGATCCCTTTGGTGAACCCGGAATTTTTATATTTATATCCTATATTTTGTTATGTATCATTGTCTGAACCTGTACGCGACTGTCAGTGGCGCCATTTACTGATCTCACAGGGATATTCAGGTTTGCTGTCTGATACTTGCTCCGCAGTTTATTTCCTTTTTTGTTGTTAATTATTGATCAACAGTCCTTGCCATTTAGTCATTGTTCTGACTGTCTTGTCTGATTGTGTACTATTCCATGCTTTAATTTTGCATAAACTGTATAATGCAACTTTTGGACAAATAAAAGAATAAAAAAAAAACAGTGAGTAGTACAGTAGTGAAATCAACAAATACCACTCTAAATCTGGTGAAACTAGAAGTCAGAGGCAGCTGTGCCTTAGATGATCTCACACTGCAGATTTACAACTATGAGGTTCAAAACTCAAGGGGTGCACTGCTCAGTACAAAAGGCAGATCTTTCAGGGTTCTGCTCAGGCACAAATAACATTTCTACATGTTCCTTATAAAACAGAAAATCTTCACTTTTTGAGGTCCACTTTAACTACGTCCTGATATGACACATCTGCCTTTTCCTGCATCGTTGGTGAGGTTAGTGTTCCTGCCTTTGTAACATTCACTTGCAGAGAAATGAATTAGGCCATTGTAGCACAACAAATGGGAGAAATTAATTGGCACACTGTGACATGCCAGGGGTGAAATCAAACAATAAGAAACAGAACAAAAGCGAATGTTTAAGCCCTACACCCAGCATAATGGGGAGCAATTAGTGGAGTATGCTATTCAGACACACTAATTATTCTGGAATCAATGACTCAAGACGCAGGATGAAGTCGTTAGATCAGTAAATTACAGTTATCTTTTTTTTATTAGCTTTTGCCTGATTTTTGCTACAGTTACAGAACAGTTTAAGAAACAGCCGTTCGGTTGTTTGGAACCCAACAGTGTTAATTAATCCCTGTTGTCAGGATTATGTTTTTCAGCTGAATGTTTTAATAAACAAGAAAGGGAAATGACAAGGAAATGAGAGGTGACATAGTAATTCTCAAAGACAAAAAATGGTGCTTATCCTTCTAACAATAATAGAAAGTATGGAATTATCATGGTTTTAACTGCTGCAGAGCTAAACATTATTGTGCTTCATAAAAAACAGCCTTATAAAGGACCTGCCATGGTAGAAAGGTGGGACAGACCACTGCTGACTTGTGTAGGAATGTGCATGCACCAGGACTGCTATCCTTGTCCTTTGATCCTGAGTCAAGGGGTTGGAGCAAGAAAAGTTACATTCGGTGGTCACTCTTCTTATTCTGATTCCAGTTCACTTCATTACCCTTTGTCAGTAATATGGTCAACCTGAGACTTCTTTGCTTGGTGAAGCAGGAGAGATATTCCTATATACACTCACTACAGTCATCCTGATGTCCTTTACATACAAAAACCAGATATGAACAAGTATTTGTTTAAATAGGATTCTCACAGTCACCTTTCCCTCTGTGGAAGAGTCTAAGGCAGCCTTTCTCAACTTTTTCAACATGGGAAATGCTTGCAATAACTTTCTGGTCTCACGGAACCCCTGCTAAAAATTACTATATCTACAACTCATGACACATTAGTGTGATGGTCAGTGGGAAGAATGTTCCTTACACTTCTGGACATTTGGAAGGATTACCCCTTTACAGATAGCAAAAACATCAATGGTGCCATTGGGAACTTATATGAGAGACAGAAACTGCTACTTGTTCAAGGAACCCCTAGCCAACTCTGGAGGAACCCTAGGATTCCACAGAACCCTGGTTGAGACACACTAGTCTAAGTTTACAATTTAGACTTTCCCCCCTTTTTTAACTGCTTCCGTGCCTTCCTATAGCAGAAATACTGCTACAGGGCAGCACGGGTGTACAAAATCACGCATATATACGTGATTCGCACTCCCGCATTTTTTGCTGGCTGGGGGGGGGGCACGCTCGTGCCCCAGCCGACCCGTGGGTGCTGTGATTTGATCCCCAAGAGATCAATCATCTGATTTAGGCCAGTGATGGTCGTCCTTAGTCGGATGGTTGATCCCTGTCCTATCAGGGTTCTTCCTCTACCTGTGTTTAGAGTTACACAGGTACAGGAAGTGATGACATCTTCTCTCTCTGGTCCCATTCCATCCCAGAGAGAGAAGAATAAAGACACATGGGAGTAAAACAGCATGCTTTTCACAGTTAGAACACTTGCGGACACATTTAACCCCTTGATCACCCCCCCCCCCCCACTCCTCAGTCAACCCCTTCACTGCCTTGTCACCAGTGTCATTAGTACAGTGTACAGATTTTCTGCTTATCACTGTATTAGTGTCGCTGGTGACTTCAGATAATGTTACCGTCAGTTATAGTTAGTGCCCCTCCCAGATAGAGTCAGATTGCCCATCATTACACCAGTAATCACATTTAAGCCCTTGATTGTCAGGAACACGCTCCCATACACAATACACTTCCATTCAATATCTTTGATCAGATCAGCACTATACAAGCGTTCACTTTAGTATAGTGTCCCCAAAAATGCAGCAATAGCAGGATCAGCCTCGGCACCTGCCAGCACCTGCGTTTAGCCCCTATGCTTCCCCCCCTTTCTCCCCCAGCAAGTGCAGTGTCAGTAGATCACTGTCACTTGATACATTACACACAAAACTGCAGTGTTCACAGAACCAGGCCTGATCTCTGTTAGCACTTGCCAGTAAATTTTTTTGTAGCAGTTCAAGCAGTCCCTGACTGCCAAGTGCTCTTTTTCCCATGAGTCGCACTAGATACCTATAAATTTAGTGGCCAAAATGTCAATGAAAAGGTACTCTAGTGAAGAGGCCTACAGAATTCTGACTATGTCAGGTGAGAGTGAAGGGTAAAACTCCCTGACACAATTAGCCTCAGAATGCGAACCTGTAGACAGCAACGGCACCCTGACAGATAGCTCATACAATGCAGAAGAGGTCCCTGCTAAGATCGGGTGTACCCGACCCCATTCCCAGGTTGCTGAGATGTTACAATCGCATGACACCTCTCATATGCAGCAGAGTGCCAGTACAGTGCCGCTCTACCTTTTGGTGAACTGGAGAGCACCAGCGGCCTAGTACATCCTGGTCTTTCACATACCAGCACTGCAGTATCACTTGGTGACGTGGCGAGTCCCATAAGTGCAGCACAAGCTGGTGCGGTGGCGAGCACAAGTAGTGTCTCACAGCCACTAAGAATTTGGACACAGGCCCATAGAGCCCCTAGTATCCTTCCGGACGTGCTAGCAAATCCCGATTGGCAGCCCACATATTCTGTAACACCTGTACTTCCCCAATTCACTGCCCAACCCAGAATTCAGCTAGAAACAGCAAATTTAAATACTCCTTGATTTTTTGGAGCTGTTTTTCACAGAAGATCTATATGCATTGATTGTGGGTCAAGGCAATTTATATGCACAACAGTTTATAGCCGCCAACCCAAGTTCAAACCTTGCCAGACCATTCACATGGAAACCCATTACGGTTTCTGTATTTACGTTTTTTTGGGGGCCTAACCCTTAACATGGGCATTACTAAAAAAAATTAATTGCGGTTGTATTGGTCCACAGACCCGATTCATCATATGCCCGTGTTCTCTGCTGCCATGACCAGGCATAGATATGAGAGCATAACGCATTTTATGCATTTCAACAAAAACACACTCTGTCATCCTCGGGGTGACCCTGAATTTGACCGGCTCCATAAAATTCGACCCCTCGTAAATCACCTTAATCAAAAATTTGTAGATGATTATACTTCCCAGCAAAACATCTGCGTTGATGAGTTCCTCATTAATTTTTCTGGCTGCCTTGCATTCAGATAATTTCCCCCCAGCAAGTGTGCCAGATATGGGGTCAAGATGTATAAGACCTGTGAGAGAGAAATAGGCTATACATATAAGTTTCAGATTTACGAGGGAAAAGTGGAGCCCCCCCCCCGATGCACAGACTACATGGGGAGCAGTGGCAAGATAATTTGGGACTTGGTTTCATCCTTTTTCCATCCTTTTTATTCAAGCGTGCCACTGTTTAGACATTTGTACAATCTTGGAATTGGCTCATGTGGCACCATGCGACCTAATCGCCGAGGTGTCCGCCAATGGCTTGTAAATACCCATCTTAGAAAGGGGGAAAAAGCCTGCTTGAGAAATGAGGAATTGCTCACAGTGAAGTGGAAGGACAAATGGGATGTTTTTGTCTTGTCTTCCATTCACGCAGACACAACCATCCAAATTGCCTCGGCAGCTGGTGTTGTTGAGATGCCCCTCTGTGTCCACGACTATAACCTTAACATGGGAGGGGTGGACTTCAACGACCAGATGATGAAGCTGTACTTAGTTTCCCGAAAAGCCAGATGCTGGTACAAAAAAGTGTCTGTTTATTTATTTCAATTGGCTCTATGTAATGCTTTTGTGCTTTACGAAGCAACTGCATGAAGTGGATCCTTCCTAGTTTATAGCACAAAAAAATAAAAAGCGCACAGGTGATCAAATACCACCGAAAGAAAGCTCTATTTGTGTGAAAAAATGACATAAATTTAATTTATGGACAGCATTGCATGACCGCGCAATAGTCATTTAAACTAGTGCAGCACTGTGTAGCAAAAAATGGCACAAATTGCAGTATCTATACCATAGTTTGTAGATGCTATACCTTTCACACAAAGCAATCAATATACATTTATTGAGATTTTTATACCAAAGACATGTAGCAGAATACGTTTTGGCCTAAATTTGTGACTAACTTTGAGTTTACTATATATTTTTTATAGCCGAAAGTAAAAATAATGTTTTTTTTTCAAAATTTTAGGTCTTTTTTGTTTATAGCGCAAAAAATAAAAAGTGCACAGGTAATCAAATACCACCAAAATAAAGCTCTATTTGTGTGAAAAAAAGGACGTAAATTTTGTTTCGGTACAGCAGCATTGCATGACCACGCAATTACCAGTTGAAATAGTGCAGCGCCGAATAGCAAAAAAAGGCCTGGTCATTAAGGGGGGTAAATCCTCTAGAGGGCAAGTGGTTAATGCTATTGCAGAATGTTTTTTTTTTTTTGTAAATACCTTTTTTATTTAAACTTCCCGCATTTCTGGTTTTCTCTTTTTGGCTGTACATAATCTCCTGGAATAGTAACGTCATACCAGGAGGCTTTGAAGTAATCCACAAGACCTGCTCATGCACCACTGCACATCATGAGGGGGTCGGATGCAAGATCTCAGGAAGAACAGCCAGCTCTCAATGACATATACAAAGGAGATGGCAGTGCTGGACCCGGGGTGTGACAGTCAAGCAGCACATTACAGCAGGACAATGCCACATTCAGTGCATGTAAGTATGCTTGTACAGGATAACCCAGCAAACAAGGTAAAGAATAGTAGAGGGGCAAAGTTCCACTTTGGGCTTTTTAATTTTTTTATAGCTCATCAGCAAGATTTTTTATTTCCCCTAGTGGGGGGGGGGGGGGGTAGGTCTGAATTACCCAATTTGGAAGAGACCACACACACAGGTCTTAATGTTGCTATTTATCTTTTATATTTTGTATATGTTAGTGGTATTGAATAAAGACAGTTTTCTTAGACACCGTGAAAAGGCAATATAGGAGTTGGTGTTAAAACAGCGTTACAAGACTTGGGTCTGTATCAGGGGCGGACTGACCATTTGGAAACTCGGGCACCGCCCGAGGGCCCGGGGTCAGTAGGAGGCCCCATGAGATGCCCCTGGTACCTTTTTCAGAGGCTTTTTTGAGTTTGGACAAGGACACAGGGGCCCCATGATCCCCTATTGCCCGGGGCCCCATAAGTTATCAGTCAGCCCCTGGTTTGTATTACCGGAGGATAGCTTCTACTGGAGGGGTGGCAGTATGGATGTAGGCAGGTGTAGTTTACCCTGCCCTCTGACACTGATGGAGTCTATGAGGGAACAATTGCCCCACCAGACTCCACTCCATCTGTTCAATGGGACAGTGTCACCTGCAGAATGGATGGGGATCCTGCACCTACCTACACCCTGACTCCTATCCATTCTAGAAAATACCCCGTTTACTTTTTATTATACTTACTTCCCTCCAAATGAAAAAAAAAATCCAAGTGACCTCACCACCCAGTTCTTCATCGAGCAGTGCAGAGAGGAGAAGTCTGAAAGACACCTTATATCATGTAGGCATCTTGCAGAGCTAGTGGAGGCTGTTGAGGAAACCAGTCATAGAGCACACAGAGAGCCAGTTGGGGCGACTCGTCTCCCCAACGGGAAACAGTGCCTCAAGCACAGTTAGCAGGCAGCATTTCCAGATGATTTAGGGCAGAAAGGATTTGGGGCAGGCTAAAGAAGGGGGAACAAGCTGGGGCACTTGCTCCATTTTATTCTTAAAAAAATATTGTGCCTGGAAAACAGCTTTAAGCCACTGATGTGGCTACATTAAGGTCATGCCAGTTGCTTTAAAGATATAAACTTTAGCAGAGGAGGAGGATTGGGTAAAGTATTTGGATTGCAATAAAATAAACCCATGCAGTGAAAAGGCATAGGCTTGTCTAGCAGACCTTGACAATTGGACTCCGAACATCTTTAGTAGCTCAATTTGTTGCAAATATCTTCCCATTGAAGCCAAGGGCATCTTAAATTCACTCATCACTACTCACACAGAATTAGATATTAACAATTTTAGTCTACCTGTAATTGCGACCTCGCAGTAGAAAAGGTTTACTTTTTTTTTGGTTAATAAAGGCCTCACCCAGAGTAATGCTTTTGACTCATACAGCTTTCTTCTTTTCTCCTTCCAAATTTTTTCCAACTGAAATATTACTGGCACACTGCTAGCCAAGTGTAAGACTCACTGACATTTTTCATTACTTTATTGTTGTGTTGTAACTGTGAACATGTCAAACTAAAGGTAATGAAAAATATCTGGTTTGCAGGGAAATTATTGAAGAAACATAAAAAGAAAACTGCTTTTCAAAAGAGAATATTGGAAGTTCTTACATCATATTCTACGGACAATAAACATTATTAAAATGTGGTGACAAAGGAGGAGATATGTATATGGATAGTACATCATGCAACAGAGGAGTTTAATGCAGCTTTTCAATTAGCTAATTAAACATGGAATCACAGGCTTGTAATGTTCTGTTTGACGTTAGAAAGGGAGGCGATGTCATGTCACAATGTGTAATGTCTCTCATAAATTGGTTACGTTTTGTATTATTTGTGACCAAACTGAATTACTTAAATAGTTACTGGTTTATAAAACGACAACAGCTTTTGTAGTGTAGTACAAAGTGAGACATACAGAAGCTAATAGAATAATATTATGATATACACAACATTATGCTAGACTAGTATAGAGATCCAAAAATTATTCTTTTGTTTTTTGTTTTGTTTTTTATTTGGGACATGTAATGAACATGGTCAAGGCCGAGTTGACAAGAGGGCTGCCCGTACACCTCTTGTCCTGTTTCCCCTGGGGATGATGACAGGGTATCGAGTGGTGCAGGTGCCTGTAGGATATCTGGTTTTCTTGGTAGCAGGTACGGAACTGAAGCAGGACAGCTGACAGCAGGCAAATTCTGGGTCTCAGATGTGTAGTCAGATGGGCAGAGGTCAGCAACAACCAGGCAGCAGGAGTCAAGAACCAGGAGTGGAGACAGATCCAAGCCAAGGTCAGCATTAATTGAGCAGAGGAACAGCAGACAGGTAGCAAGGTCAGGTCACAAGTCAGTCAACAACAGAGGTTCAGGAACAAGCAGGATCAAAAAGCCAGGTTGGGATGAGGATATGTAGAGGATCAGGTCACAAGACGAAGGAGATGATGACCACTCAGCAATGATCCTGAGTCCTGTAGGGCTTTAAATAGGCCACTGGGCACCAAAGTCCATCAAACAAGCAATTCTGTGCACAGTTCTATAGACCGTTCTGCAAGAATGTGCTTTCCTTTGAGCATGGGCACTGTTTTGAACAGGAGCATTCCTTTGAGCATAGGTATTCCTCTTGATCATGGCTTTCCTGCCAGGATAGAAACTCTGCCAAGCTTCTATTGCTCATAGCATAAACCAACAGAAAAGCACCAGACCAAAATTGTAAAGAAGATCCAACAGATTGTACAATTCACAAAAACACTACCAATGCCTTTCAGGCGCCAAACCACTTCTCATTTATCAGGGCTTAAGGTAAATCAGGACTTTAATTTTGGCTCAAATGCAGGCTTTATTATATGTATGAATTGAATGTTAGATAATAGGTGTCAGTAGCAGAGTATGCCATCATTAATGGCAATAGGATTAAAGAGCGGATAATGCTTGTTGCTCTTTATAAACAGAAAATGGAGCTAGTACCCAAATGGAGGAGGTCCAGAAGATCTTTACCCCAGTGTCTAAAAAACAAATAGGTCACACTGTATAGCATTCAACTCAGAATGGTGTAAGTTTAACGGCATGTCCAGGATGGTTGAAGGGAGCTACCCCCAACCTTCAAGAACCATTTAATAAACAACAAACTTTCAAAATCCATTAAAAAGTATTGACTCCAATGCATTTAAAAAAATTGGTGAACTTCGCCAAGGTATTTGGGAAATAAAATTATCAACTTCACTTATCTTTAATACTTATGTAGGAAAACCTAGTACTTCTCATAATATTAGTACCACCCCTGGCATCACTCTCATAAACACCAATGGACCCAACCCCAAGGCACAACCAGAAACCCATCAGAAGTGCTTGCAAGAAGATCTGTGAGCTTGAGCAGGGCATATATGCTTTATCTCATATAAACTGAACTAACCTTTCACTGAATGTGTGTTCAAATTAAACACTTTGTTAAAAATACAATGTGAGATTATGTATCTTTTCTGTGGGCATCTATGGATCATTTATGGACTTCATGGATCATCCAAACAGGTGGCAAGCAGCTAAGAGTTCCTTCCGCATCAAGTTCCTATCATCCCAACATTGTGTATAGGTTGCATTACAACATCCGATCAGTGTGTCTCATCTGTATGATCTGTCTGCTGAACATATATTATTGCAAAGTAGTAAAAACTTCTATTGAATGTTATCCTATGGTGGAAACATTGTTTAGGCTCCTGGAATAAATTAGCCAATAAAAGCCAATTGTCTAGGTTAAAGAATATGTAAAACCACAATTTCATATTCCTGAAACACTATATTGCCAAATATATTGGGACACCCCTCCAAATCATTGGATTCAGGTTTTCCAATCACCTCCATGGCCACAGATGTATAAAATCAAGCACCTAGGCATGCAGACTGCTTCTACAAACATTTGTGAAAGAATGGATCGCTCTCAGGAGCTCAGTGAATTCAAGCGTGGTACAGTGATAGGTTCCCACCTGTACAATAAGTCCATCTGTGACATTTCCTTGCTACTAAATATTCCACGGTCAACTGTTAGTGGGATTATAACAAAGTGGAAGCAACTGGGACCAACAGAAACTCAGCCATGAAGTGGTAAGCCACGTAAAATGACAGAGCAGGGTCAGCACATGCTGAAGCGCACAGTGTACAGAACTCACCAGCTATCTACAGAATTAACACTTAAAGACCTCCAAACTTCATGTGGCCTTCAGATTAGCACAACAACAGTGCATAGAGAGCTTCACGGATTGGGTTTCCATGGCTCAGCAGCTGCAGCCAAGCCTTACAACATTAAGTGCAATGCAAAGCATTGGATGCAGTGGTGTAAAGCAGCACAGCCACCACTGGACTCTAGAGCAGTGGAGACATGTTCTCTGGAGTAACGAATCACGCTTCTCTGTCTGGCAATCCAATGGACGTGTCTGAGTTTGCTGGTTGCCAGGAGAAGTACTTGTCTGACTGTATTGTGCCAAGTGTAAAATTTGGTGGAGAGGGATTATGGTGTGGGGTTGTCTTTCAGGGGTTGGGCTTGGCCCCTTAGTTCCAGTGAAGGGAACTCTTAAGGCGTCAGCATTCCAAGACATTTTGAACAGTTTCATGCTCCCAACTTTGTGGGAACAGTTTGGGGATGGCCCCTTCCTGTTCCAACATGAATGCGCACCAGTGCACAAAGCAAGGTCCATAAAGACATGGATGAGCCAGTTTGGGGTGGAGGAACTTGACTGGCCTGCACAGAATCCTGACCTCAACCCGATAGAACACCTTTGGGATGAATTAGAGTGAAGACTGCAAGCCAGGCCTTCTCACCCGACATCAGTGCCTGACCTCACAAATGCGCTTCTGGAAGAATGGTCAAACATTCCTATAGACACACTCCTAAACCTTGTGGACAGCCTTCCCAGAAGAGTTGAAGCTGTTATAGCTGCCAAGGGTGAGCCAACTCAATATTGAACCATATGGACTAAGACTGGGATGCCAATAAAGTTCATGTTTGTGTAAAGGCAGGCATCCCAATACTTTTGGCAATGTAGTGTATGTGCCTGCTGTACCATGTTCTTGTATGAAAACGTATCCTGTCCTTGTTGTATTGATTCCTTTGTGTGAAATCCCTGGAGTTCCTGCCCAGTACCTGTGCTTTCCTATTAAAACTGACCACACTAGGCAGGAGAGCACAGCATGGGCAGTTCTCTAGCTGAGCTGGGAACTCAGCCTGCTCTCCTCCGATGGTCAGATGTCTGCCCACCAAATGCCCCCCCCCCAGCACAGCCATTCACTAGGAAGTTCAGTGTGCTGCTGTTTCTCCTCCCTCGCTTCTCTGTTCTCAGTTGCATAAAAGGAACTATAGGGTATGTGATCACTTCAAAATGGGGTGGGGGAGGCGGGTATTTATAATGTTTTTATATCTATACACAAATGTTTTACCTTTCATTTATATTTCAAACTGAATTGGTTGTTTTACACGGTGAGCGTTTACATAAACTTGAAGGTGTAAAATTTCAATATGTACCCAAAAGAAATAAGAAAAACATACTGCAAAGAAGATTGTATTACAAAGTTATTGGACATATATACATATTTCAGTAGTTACATTTATATTTACATTTATTCATACAAAACTCTATGTCATGGAAAAAAAGGGAATTATGGCTAGTACTGAAAGAGATACTAAAGGCTTAAATAAGATATTGGATGTGTCGCGCTCCTAAAAAGAAATTTTTCTTAGTGATGTGTGATATATAAAATAAATAAATCTAAATAAATATTACATAAATATTAATACATTGTGATGTGATGTATATTAAAAACCCCCAGTGCTGTAATTGATTGAATTGTGATTAAAAAAAATTTTAATACTGTGCAGAAAATTAATTTGTATAACATAAAAAATGTGCAAAGAAACCCTCCTTGCACCGTGATATATATGTGCAAAAATTTTTTTAATCACAATTCAATCAATTACAGCACTGGGGGTTTTTAATATATATCACATCACAATGTATTAATATTTATGTAATATTTATTTAGATTTATTTATTTTATATATCACACATCACTAAGAAAAATTTCTTTTTAGGAGCGCGACACATCCAATATCTTATTTGTTCATTGTCACACAGTATTTTGAGTATGTGTTTTATGTGTTGATGCACCATTATATTTGAAGGAGTTAATTAATTTTTTAGAAGTATTTCTGTGCCACCATAGTAGCTCACAAGTACACACTTTCACAAGATACTAAAGGCTTAATTTTGTTTTCTAAAAATAACAAACATGTCTATACTTACCTGCTGTGTGCAGTGGTTTTGCACAGAGCAGCCTGGATCCTCCTACCCTGCAGACTCTCCTGGCCCCACCCTCCTGTCGGGTGCCCCCACGCAAGCAGCTTGCTATGGGGGGAACCCGCTGCTCTGTGTGTCCATTCACACACGGAGCCACAGCTTGGCCCCATCTCCACCCCCTCTCTCTTCTCCATGGCTCACAGGCTCCCGCTGCTGTCTCAGCCAATGAGGAGAGGGAGTCCCAGGATAGCTGAGACTCCAGTGCACATCACTGGATCAAGAGGGAGCTTAGGTGAGTATTAGGGGGGGCTTGGGGGGAGATGCTGCAAAGAGAAGGTTGTTTTAACTTCATGCATAGAATTCATAAGGGTAAAAATCCTCAAGCCTTTACAACTGCTGGAAGGATTTGGATCTAGAAGAAGATGTGTCCCTTGATAAGGATATTAGCCATGTTTTTGTTTAGTTCTTTAATATTATTTTGTACTATTATGTTTATGGTTATTTGAAGTTTATTTAAAGTCTAAACTTTTTTCTGTAGTTTTAGATAGAGAAGGGAACAATTAAAATTTAATTATTCCCTTCTTTATCTGAAACTACAGAAAAAGTTTCGACTTTACCTTGGTAGTTTTTATTGTTTTCTTTTTTTTTTAATTTTTCCTCCTGTGTCTCCGAGGGTAGAACCAAAAGTAAGAGGAAATCTCTCTAAAATAAGGGAAATGCCATCTTAAATATTTTTTACAAGGCCAATGGTCCCCACTGGTAGATTTCTTCTCTATTCTGTTTCTGGTGACACATTTGCATTTTCTTTCCTTAGTAGCTTGTTATTATAAAACGGTAGCAGGTTGTAAAAAATGAAGTACATAAATAAATATATATCTTTAATACAACCAAACAAAAAACATATCACTGCTAAATATTCAGACTAGTTTATATAAGAAAGGGTTTGGTAGAACGAAGGTATCAGTAACCAATGTAAAACTTTGACTCGACTACACTATGCCAGGCTAAAGGCACTTGTGGGCTGCAAAACTGTAAATAGTCCCAAGGACCAACCACCTTTAGAAGGATAGACCTTTTTGGCTAAACCAACCTAACATGTGCTTCTGCTCCAACAAACCCTTACCAGCGAATACAATAGAACAAATCTATTCCATTCCTGCCATTAAGAATGAAAGGCACCTTGAGATGTAGGAGCTTTGGCTAATGAAATGATGGCATAGGAATAGGGTAATGTATTAGCCATTAGTATAGTAAGCATGATGGGACTTTATTAGCAATATTACCATTCTTAGGTATGCCATTCTTTAGGTATGGTGGCTGCATTAGTTTTCTTTTTTCTCTCGGTTTTTACCTGGTCATCCTGTCAGGAACACACCTCCTGTATTAGAGTGCCCCCACTCTGGATGAAGGAGCACAGGAGCACCTTTGGATAGCAGCATTGTTATAGGGGAATGTTAGATGGACTAGCAGATATGAATACACTAAAAAATGTAACTCAAACTTCAGCTTTACAGTAGTTTAGGATGACTTAGTAAATGGGATACTTGTTCCAGACTGCTGGCTAGGACAGGCAATTAAGGGAGATTATAATAGTTGTTCCTTGTACACAGTTCATCTCTGATTGGTTCTGGTTCTACTCATGTTGTTACCGAATAAATAATTAATAAAGCTATGGCATCACCCATTCCTGCAAGAATGGCTTCCAAATCTCTACTGGGCAACACCCCCACTTTATTGGAAAGTTTTGTCTTGGTGCGTCTTCATGCCTATACATCTTGCCTAGGGTTGTGGGTAGACTAACTTGTACCTGACCACCCATAGCCAACCCTCCAATTGTTTCCAACAGTTCCTTGACAGTCAGGTTTTATCCACCGCTCAATCCTACCTTTTGACTTGAACTGCTGCTAGACCTCATCTTCCTTATTCCTGCCATACAACCCCTATTTCCAGGTTTCACTTTTTTTTTGTGGGTTCCTTATTATATCATTTCCATTTGGCAAATGGTGAAGAGGTGATATGATGCCTCCTCACCACCTGTTTTAACTCCATAAATGCAGCACCAATGCACTGGAACTGCGGCATTCAAATTTGAATTCCCAATTGCTTGAGTGGTTTGCATTTGCTTGAATGGGCCTCCAAATTCAATAGGGGGACAATTTTTGCTGCAAAGGCAATGCATTGCGACCAGAGCATGTGACTACCCCCATACACTGCCTTTTGCAATGTAAAGGATAAGTTCACCTTTTGTAACATGTTACACCCATGTTCAGGGCGTAGCAGGTAACATGTTACAAATGCATTGTCCCTCGCACGCCCCTGATCCCTGTCTTGATATCTAGCAGGGGATCTTTTTTCTCCCCCCCCCTTCCCCGCTAGATGCCACAATTTTTAAAAATACGTAACCTCCCGGCTGCTTCACTCATTCACTGTATTCTGTGAATGAGAACACTGCAAGTTTCAACAGCCGTTGTAGCTGTTGGCTTGTAGCTCTCAGTGAACTACCATGGCGCCGTGGTTGTTCATTCAGTCTTCCTGTCAGTAAGTATCTGTCTGCCTCTATGAGATGTATGGGCACAGAGATACACTGACAGGTCTGCAGGAGACCTGCATGGCACCAGCAATCTACTGATCGCTGGTACAATGCTTTAGAGGCTCCAGAAACAAAAAATAATACATGCACATTTTTGTAACTGAAAAAAGGGCATTTATTACTTTTTGTAAAAAGGTGAACTTATCCTTTAACCCCCCTGGCAGTATTCCTGAGTGTAACTTGGGGTTATCTTTCAGTACCAAAACCGGTAACCCCGAGCTACAATCGGGATTACCCTGCAGTGTTGCTCTGGGATTCCCTGTTTCACTTGCCTTGTCCTTTGCTCCCGCGATGTCCCCCCTGCAGTGTCCCTGGCCATCTCCATCCGTCTTCCACATTCCGTTCCCTGCAAACTTCAGGGTGTATGGGACGCACGGGGGGACGGAACCAGCGGGAATTTTAAAATGTTAAAAAGTGACATTCACTCAATACACTAAAATCACATAGTAAAACATTACTGTATCAAAGCATTTCACATACATTTTGTCCTGTGCCCTGCCTGCATTTTTACTGTTCTTTCTGCCTGGAAACTGAGAAATGTCCATGGCGTCCAAAAAGCGTCCCTTTAGGTCAAAAGCGGTTTTAGACCAGCTAGAGAACAGCGATAGTAAATCAGAACCAATAGCAGAATTGAGTGATAATGATTCGTGGGGGAAATTCGTCATCAGACACTGAAAACGATTCTGCGACTAAGCTCAGCGATGTGCGAACTTGGCGCTATATTTCAAATTTCAGCATTTTTGGTTTGATTATATTATTGAATTAAATGTATTATTATTATATTATTATTTTTTATGATCATTTATTATATTATAATTTATGAGTTAGTGTTTCAAATTTTATCATACCCAGGATGTTTACTAGACTCTTGTCCGGACAGATTTCAGTGAGTTATTCCTAAAAATTACAGGCCTACAATAAAAAAACAACATATTTCCATGCAAAAAAATGTACCGCTTTCAGCACAAAAATATTGACATAATCAGACCATTAGAGAGGTTAAGGGTGATGGATGGGGGGGGGGGGGGCGCTAAAAACACAGCTCACCTGCATGTTTTTAAACTCCCCCCAAACGCAAGTCTAAATGAGCTCCTAGAGTTTTATGCTTTCAAAATGTTATCTTTCCAGACTTGACTGTCTTCACTCTCATCATTTCATCAATGAATCACTCAGCCACATGCAGTTCCTGTGGATGTCATTATAATAAGCCGACATAAACATAAATATTTATACGATGACTCAGCGGTTGTTGTCTGCGCGGTAACGAGCTGATAAGCGCCCTACATCATTGGCTTATCTCTGAAACTATGTAAAATGTGACTTCCATGTGACAATTCTCATCATAACCTCATGTTGACTATGGCTGGCTACTAATCTTATAATTTTAATATAAAAGGTAAACATGCTGTTAGGCTGTTCTTTGGAAACCAGAAATTCTGAAAACCAGAGGACAAAAAGTAATGGTATACGCTGCTGTTGAGAAACAATTCGAGACATCATTTCTCCAAACTGTTAAGCCAATACATGGTTATTCTTGATCAGAAAGTCACACGTTATACAGAAAAAAAGTGGAAAGGTTTTGAAGGCATTCATTCAGATTCTACTTGAGGGTAGTGCACCGAATGGAAACATTAGGATAGTAAATAGGTGCTCAGTGTGCACTAAAAGGGACAGAGGTTTTGTGACCAGCGACAGAAGTCCTGTATTGTAATGTATAGCATCAGGAACTCCAGGTATGGGAATGAGATGAGTATGCTGAACATGGGGCATTGCTAGGATTGTGAAAGACCTGGGGCTCCTCAAGGAGAACTATAATATGGTACGCTGGGGTGGACAGTGGATGTTGCCAAATTGCATCAACAGTGGGAGATTTAAAAGGAACATGGTCAAACATAACCTGAACCTACTTGCTGTAACCATGGTACACATTTGCCACAGGCCTTGTACCCATAAAATATGCCTCAATTTCTGTATCACAAGTAAGAGTCTCACAAATATATGTAGCATGACCCCTGCAGGAGCCACTTGCTATATTGGATTCTCTGTTATTTTTGCCTTGACTCTGTGAACAACCTCGGCCCCTCTCACACACCTGGTACACAAAGGGTTGTTGCAGAAACTTATGGGAGCACAAATATCAATATCCTGCACACAAAAAGAACATTGGGGAACTGGAGAAAGTACAGAGAAGGGCAATCAAACTGATAAGAGGCATGGAGGAGCTCAGCTATGAGGAAAGATTAGAGGAACTGAATGTATTCTCTCTTGAGAAGAGGAGATTAAGGGGGATATGATCAACATGTATAAATACATCAGTGGTCCATATTGTGAACTCGGTGTAGAGCAATTCACCCTGAGGTCATCACAGAGGACAAGGGGGCACTCTTTACATCTGGAGGAAAAGAAATTTAATCTCCAAACACAGAAAGGTTTCTTCACAGTGAGAGCTGTGAAAATGTGGAATAGACTCCCTCAAGAGTTGGTTCTGCCCAGCTCAGTGGATTGCTTTAAAAAAGCCTGGATTCTTTCTTGGATACACAGAATATAACTGGATATAACATTTATAGGTAAAGTTGATCCAGGGAATATCCGATTGCCTGTTGGGGGATCAGGAAGGAATTTTTTCCCTGCAGCAGCAAATTGGATCATGCTTTGCTGGGATTTTTTTTGCCTTCCTCTGGATCAACTGTGGGTGTAGGATTATAACTTTTTTTTTTCAATGGTTGAACTGGATGGGCTTTTGTCTTTTTTCAGCCAGACTAACTATGTAACTACGTTACAGTACCAGGAAATAAGCACCAGACTGGCTACTGGCAAATAGATTTGCTAATTGTCACAATTTACAGTAAATTGCAACAAATACAGTACATAAATGAGCAGGTAGAAAAATCAATTTTACGCACAGTACTCCAATCAATGGAATTTCTAAACGATAGCAGCTAAGAATGGAACACTGCACCAAATGAGCAAAGTCAACATAGCAATTAACCTTGATAGGAATGATGATTGATCCCACAGCAACTCCTCTGCATGAAATACTCTACAGTATGCCCACTTCAGAGTGCATTCAATATGAGTAGCTAAGATGGTATATGAAGCAATTGCTTGGTAGGCAGTTCTTAGCTCTAAACCTTCAGTCAGCTAGTGTTGGGGTCCAGTCTTTTAGGTGGTGCATGTAAGTAAAGTCCCTTTAAACTCTGCATGCAATGAGTGAAGCTAATAGGTAGATGGTCCAATATACTCAGTTTCTCTAGCAGTGATAAATCAGTTGTAGCTGCTCACCAGTCATAGCGATAATGCAAACCTTGCTCCAAGCACTCAGATGTTGGTTTCTTTCCAGCTCTGTACCCAGGTGATTCAAGTCCTCAGCTTACAGTTTTAAGCACTCTCTGTCTAAGGCCACCAGGCTTTAGAAGTCAAGCATGCATACAGGATTAGCGATGTGCACTCCTCGGTTCCCACGCAGCAAGAGGGAGTCCTTCGGTCTATAGCCTGGGAAAATACAGCTCCTTTCTCCTCCTCCTAACAGTCTGTCTCTGGGAATTGTAATCCACTGGTCTGTTGACTTTCATAGTAGGGTTCCACTTTCAAACTACATCTCCCACAGTCCAGTACTGCCTACATTAGAGTCTCTTGAGTTCTTTATACTTGTAGTCCCCCCTTCTGGCTGGAGGTGGACAGGTTTACTTAATTTGGCATGATAGTCTGATGGGGGACACAGAGAGCAACTGCAGCACAATGTCCCTAATAACTTTCTCTCTCTAGACAAGCACCTGGCTATACACACACAAACACACACACAAACAATTAAAGTGTTACTAAACCCACAACAGTAAAATCAGCCCGTATATGCAGTAAAGCATGCTTGTTATACTCATTGTGGAACCTAAGGGGTTAATCCTCTGCATTGTGTAAAAAGGCTGTTTGATCCTGACTTCTCTGCCCCTCCTCTTGTTCAAATTTCCATGCTAATAAGACAGACTGAACCCATAGCCCTTCTGAACATGCTCAGTTTAGTATGTATTGCTAGAGAGGTTCTTTTTTCCTTGGAAGAGTGCATGCGATCAGCACAGGGCCAATCAGTACTGTCCTCATCCTCCTAGAGCAGAAAGAAAACTCCTCCTACAAGCTTTAACCAGTGCTCAGCTGAAGTCACAAGACTGCTCTAACTGCTGATGAGAAAAGGTATTTAGCAGTTTATATTTACTAAAATAATTACATTTCCATGTCCTATGTACTGTTGGAGACTGATATAATGAATGCAGGGTCCTGGGTTTAGTAACACTTTAAAATAGGCATCAGGAGGTGGCAGTATCACATCCTGATTGCCTGCAAACCTTCTCTGAAAAGTGATCCACAACAAATTGCTTTTCAAGGTGGGGCAGTAAACACTGCTGGTAGCATGAAGGGAACCTTACACTGTTTTGTTCTGCCTATTTATTGAACAAAAGCAATTTATCAGATTTCTGCATTGTGTAAAAAGGCCGTTTGATCCTTTCTTCTTTATTCCTCTCCTTTTTCAAGTGACCACCTCTTATCTCCTGATAAGACAGACTGAACCGTAGGCATTTGTACATGCTCAGTTTGGTGTGTATTGCTAGCGATATTTTTTTTTCTTGGGATAATGCATGTGGTCAGCATAGGGCCAATCAGCACTGGTCAGACAGAGGTCAGGGGTTTTGCATACTCCTAGAGCAGAAATAAAAGTCCTCCTACAAGCTTTAGCTAGTTCTGGGCTGGACACTGATAGAAACCACAAGACTGCTCTAACTTCTGATGAGAAAAGGTATTTAGCAGTTTATATTTACTAAAACAATTGCGCTTCCATGTTCTGTGTACTGTGGGAGACCAGATATAGTGGATGCAGGGTCCCGAGTTTAGTAACACTTTATATATATATATATATATATATATATATATAATTATTATTATACAGGATTTATATCAATAACCTGCAGCAAGTGTTCAGGTTGAAGATGAGTTTTGCAGCTTAGGCTATTTATTTTTTTACACCTGATGGGGGAACAGGAAAAAAATAACTGGGCTTTACCAATCTCAATTGCTCTCCCCTGAAGTCACATGAAAAGCCACATTCAATCTTCCTGCTGTTCAATTAACTTTTATCACGTGAAATGCATCTTAGCTCATCAATGGGTCCATCTACTAGACAGCAGGGAAAGTGAGTGTAACGTTTTGTTCTACACCCGCCCAGCAACTTTAGCTTTGTTCTGCCCAAAGCCACCGCATGCCAGGTCCTTCACCACCATCTTCATTGGTCACATCATCTTTTTTATTATTATTATTATACAGGATTTATATAGCGCCAATAGTTTGCGCAGCACTTTACAAAATGAAGGTGACATTACAGTTACAATACAATTTGGTACAAGAGGAAACAGAAGGCCCTGTTCATTAGAGTTTACAATCTAAGAGGAAGGATTGAGTGCTACAAAAGATAATAGCTGTGGGGGATGAGCTGATGGAGTAAGTAAAAAGCAGTTTACTAATTAGAAGCAGGATAGGTGTCTTTAAAGAAAAGGGTTTTCAGGGATCGTCTAAAGGTGGATAGATTAGGAGACAGTCGGACAGATTGCGGTAGGATGGGAGAAGCTCAGGAGAAATCCTGGTGGCAAGCATGGGAGAAGGTGACATGGGAACTAGAGAGAAGAAGGTCTTGGGAGGATCGAAGATAGTGGTTTGGTTGGTTATTTGAGACCAGGTTGGTGATATAGCTGGGGGCAGAGTTGTGGATGGCTTTGTAGGTTGTTAGTATTTTGAATTGTTTTGGTTGGGTGAGTGGAAGTCAGTGGAGGGATTGGCAGAGAGGTGTAGTAGACACTGAACAGTTGGTAAGGTGGATGAGCCTGGCAGCAGCATTCACAATGGACTAAAGTTGGGATAGCCTATGTAAAGGTAAGCCAATGAGGAGGGAGTTGCAGTAGTCGAGGCGTGAGATAACCAGGGGGCGAATTAGAAGTTGGTGGTATTATTGGTTAAAAATGGGCGTATTCTGGAGATGTTGTGGAGGTTGAGGCGGCATGATTTGGACAGGGATTGGATGTGGGCCTGAAAGGATAGTTCAGAATCCAGGGTTACCCCTAGCACCTTGGCATGCGGTGATGGGTTGACAGAGAAATCAGGGGAAGAGACACACGGAGGAGGAAATATTATGAGCTCAGTTTTGGATAGATTGAGTTTTATGAAGTGGTGTGACATCCAGTCTGATATGTCTGTTAGTAAATCAGTGATATGTGAGGAAACTAATGGGGTAAGCTGAGGAGTAGAGAGATAGATGTGTGTGTCATCAGCATAGAAATGGTATTGTAAACCATGGATTAGCTGACCTAGGGAATAAGTGTAGATCAAGAATAGCATAGATCTAAGGACAGAATCTTGGGGGTCCCTGACATTAAGAGTAGTAGGGGAGGAGGAAGTAGAGTTGTAAGTGACACTGACGGTGCAGTGAGATAGATAAGATTCGAACCAACTGAGAGTACAGTCACAGAGGCCAAGTAAATAGAGGTTTTTGAGGAGGAGAGGGTGGTCAACTGTGTCAAAGGCAGGTCCAAGTGTAATAGTATGGAATAGTGACCGTTAATTTTAGCTTTTAGTAAGTCGCACTGTGCTTCCTAATTGGTCCAGCAGTCTCCTGGGACCTGTGAAAGTTCCCAGGTGACTGTAGGAGGGAGGAGGGGCCCAAACTTTCAGCTCACTTTGCCACAGCGAACTGAGCCAGAATTGGGAGCGGGTACCTGACAAAAACAGGTATGAGCTCCCCCCTCCCCCCCAAAGGTGCCAAATATGGCAGTGGAGGGGGGGAGGAGGCAAATAAGCGGAACTTCCGCTTTGAGTAGAACACCGCTTTAAGGTTAACGGGAATGTTGAAGTCACCAAGAAAAATTGTGGGAATTTCAGAAGAGAGAAAGTAAGGTAGCAAGGCAGAGAAACTTAAAATAATTTCTTTACACAAGAAAGGTGAAGGCTAAAAGAAGATCAGCAAACATTTACTTATCAGTCAGAATACTGTAGCAAAAGTGATACCAAAATTTAACAAAAATGGAACTGCAACCATCTCACAGAGACGTCCAGGCTACCCACAGAAGTTAACACCTCGATAGGAGAGTCTTCTGCTGAGAATGGTTGAAGAAAATTGCCATGCAAGTGCACTGCAGTTAGCTAAAGAAGTAGAAAGCCAAAGCGGGCTGACTGTTTCCGGTTACACAATACTGCTTACACTGCAGAGGAATGGCATGCATGGGTGTCATCCACGAAGGAAGCCTCTCCTAAAGCCCACGGAAAAAACACCCACCTAGAATTTGCCAGGGCCCATGCTGAAAAAGAAGAAGACTACAAGGACTCTGTACTCTGGAGTGATGAGACCAAGATAGATGTTTTTGGAACTGATGGCTTTAAAACTGTATGGCACCACAAAGGTGAGGAGTACAAAGAAAAATGCATGGTGCCTACAGTGAAACATGGTGGTGGCAGTGTCCTTCTGTGGGGCTCTATAAGTGCTGCTGGTGTTGGGGAGCTGCATTTCATTGATGGTATCATGAATTCACAGATGTACTGTTCTATATTGAAAGAGAAGATGCTACCATCACTCCATGCACTTGGTCATCATGCACTTTTCCAAAATGTCTATGATCCAAAACACACATCTACGGCCACTGTTGCATTTCTGAAGAAGAACAGGGTGAAATTGATTCAGTGGTCAAGTATGTCTCCTGATCTGAACCAAATCGAACACCTATAGAGAATTCTAAAGAGACAAGTTGAGCATCACTCTCCATCCAGCATCCAGGCTCTAAAAGAGGCCATTGTTGAAGAATGGAAAAAGATAGATGCTGCAATATGTCACCAACTTGTTCATTCCATGCCTAGAAAACTTGGTACTGTCCTTACAAATCATGGAAGTCATACAAAATACTAGATGGAGTAGTTTTTGTTGTGGGGTGTATTCATTTTTTGCATCAACTAATTTGAATAAAACTGAACATTTTGTAATCTAAGTTATATTATTAACCTTACTTTCATGTAATGAGCTAAACAAAAAAAACAAACAAAAAATTTTGGAAATTGTACTTGTGTTGTTGAGATATTGAATAAAATCAATTTTAAAAAGGGGTGTACTCATTTATGCTGAGCACTATATATATATATATATATATATATATATATATACACACACTATATTGCCAAAAGTTATGGGAGGCCCGCCTTTACACGCACATGAACTTTAATGGCATCCCAGTCTTATTCCATAATTCCCTTCACTGAAACTAAGGGGCCAAGCCCAACCCCTGAAAAACAACCCCACACCATAATCCCCCCTCCACCAAACTTTACACTTAGCACAATACAGTCAGGCAAGTACCGTTGTGCTGGCAACCACCAAACACAGATGTGTGTTTGCCAGACAGAGAAGAGTGATTTGTCATTGCAGAGAACACATCTCCACTCTATTGCATTGCACTTGGCGATGTAAGCTTGGCTTGGATGCAGCTGCTCAGCCGTGGAAACCCATTCCATGAAGCTCTCTGCACTGTGGTTGTGCTAACCTGAAGGCCACATGAAGTTTGGAGGCCTTTAGCTATTGACTCTGCAGACAGTTGGCGACATCTAAGCACTGTGCGCTTCAGCATGCGCTGACCCCCCTCTGTAATTTTGCATTGCCTACCACTTTGTTGTTTGAGTTGCTGTTCCCAGTTGCTTCCACTTTGTTATAATACCACTAACAGTTGACCGTGGAATATTTAGTAGCAAGCAAATGTCACAGATGGACTTATTGCACAGGTGGCAACTTATCATTGTACCACGCTTGAATTCTCTGAGCTCCTGAGAGCGACCCATTCTTTCACAAATGTTTGCAGAAGCAGTCTGCATGCCTAGGTGCTTGATTTTATATACCTGTGGCCATGGAAGTGATTGGAACACCTGAATCCAATGATTTGGAGGTGTGTCCCTAAACTTTTTGTGTATCTTAACATGCTCTGAAAAGTGATAAACTGGAATATATAGTAGAAAGGTAGGGACTTTACGTGTGGCATGAAAGATTATACACTCAAAATTAAAAAAATAAAACTTTTTATTAATGCGTCAGATAAAAACCAGGCATGAATTGCTGATAAAACCACTTTGGTATACATGACAAATTAGTATTCGACATTACATTATGATATCTCATGTACATCAAAGATCCAAAGTATTGAGAGAACCATGTCAACGCATTTCACTGCTGGCTCCACTTTTTTGAGACCAGGTTTAAAGTTGTATGTATCATACATGTTAAACAATAGTCTGAACATCCATCTAAATCAAATATAGGCAGCCATATAAATAAATGCATAAATAGAAGGTAAAGAGCATCCAAAAATACAGTGACATCAGAGTTACGTCATCACGCTGCTGTTCAAACATGTGGTCCATGGAGGAACACACTTTTTTTGGGCAGATGGCAGGGTATACCCAACAATCAGAGTGGACCTTGTGGAGGAAGGGAGGGTTTAAGGGGGAGGTGAGTGAAGCCACACCCAACTCTTCTCATTGTCCCAGAATGGACAGACCACATGTCCTACTGACTGGTACCATACCCTTTGGGCCAAGAACTTTTTTAGTGTATAAAGTGTCTTTGATAGGGGTTTTCCCCTTCATTTTTGGTATACAATATCTGTTGATTTTGTCATTTCTCATATGTGCTCTCCTCACAGGCTCACCAGGGAACTTTTTCTTATATGCTCTAATTATATATTTTAAAATTGGGTCTGTTATCACAGATCTGTTGAATTGTTGGATTTGTGGGTGCTCTTAACTTTGAATTTAGTGAGTTATTCATATTGCTTCATTTATTTGTTTTAGATTAACGTTCTGACATCTCAGATACCTACAACTTTAAAGCAGTCCTGAATAAGTGGGACCAGTCATGAAATGCATCAACAAGAATCTGTTAATATTGATTTGGGTCTCCGGTTTATATGAGAAAATGTAATGGTCAAATATTATTCTGTCATGAATTGTGAATAATGAATATTTGTTTTATGAGCAACCATGTCTGGTTTTTATTTTGGAGTATTAATACAATTTAGCATTTGTTTTGCTAGTTTTTAGGAAAACACAGATGTTCTCCATTTTCTAAAATAATCACCAAAAAAACTCCAAAGCAGCAGCTGTATAAATATTAAACAGATATAAGATATTAAACTAATAAACATTGCTATAAATAAAAAAATAATTAATATAAATATAATATAATATAAATTATATGTAAATACACCAAGTGTAAAATGTATTTAAATATGCCCCAAGCACAATGCATTATTTATATAAAAATACCAGATGTGAAATTCACATAAATGATCCCCAGATACATTACATATGACCTAAACTGTGCTCCAGTGCAAATAACTAAAGTGCAAACAGTGTCCAATAATGTGCAAACTCCATTATCCACAGTTCAAGCCAAAGGTGGGATATCCCACTTCTATTCATTAGAAAGATCTCTGTACTCTCATAACGGCCCAAATGGTGATAGCCTCACCTTATGTTGTTGACTACTTAAATTAAAAAGGGGGTCAAGCAAGGCAGATTCTATTTTACTCCTCCAATTCCATTGGGACTTTACAGGAAAATATACTGACTGGTATTCCCATTGCATACAACACTCCATCATAGAATCTATTATGGAAGAGAAGGAAGCATAAAGGTTCATTGTGCAACACTCTTTGTATTAAAAGACCAATTAAAATACATAATACAATACACTTATATCCTCATGTGCTATCACCCAGAACTAAGGAGGTAATGTTGTGTACTCCTGTGTGAGTACCACTCCACTTCCCGGTAATGTGTGTGTGAATGGCCCCAGCATGTTTGATGACATCACAGAGTTCTGGCTCCACCTAACATGTTTAGTCCAACTGACTTCATCAGGAGTGGAGCCCCAGCGGAATTAGAGGAGTGTGGTAAAATTTGCCATGTTTGACAATCCTATTAAATGAAATAATTAATACTAAAAGGTGAGTCTTCCACTATTTGAATGTCCCAGCTTTGGTCTGCACTATAATAGCTGACTTTGCACATGACTGGATACTGGTCTTCAAAAAAATGTAGCACTGTGATAATCCACCATAAAGTATCTTATATTATAGTCCAACATATACTCAGATACACCCAGTACCACTGTGAGTGAAATAATTCAAAATGGTAAAAGTTGAATCTGAAAGTCTTTTCATGTCTAGAGACATGAAATCAAACAAATCTTCCAAAATGCACACCAGAGCTTCAGTGCTCCACCTCTCCCAACAGGCAGAAACGCACCAAAAAGTTATGCCTCTCTTGTAACAGATCGGCATACTGCGCTCTATGTAATGATGACCCAGGCAGCTCAATACATCTCGAGCACCATACTTCAAATTTCTTCAGTACAATTGATACCCCAAATAGGATATAGAAAAGATAAAACTCCAATAGTGTACTCCCATAAAAACATGCATGTTTATTAAAAAGATAGAAAACTACTTACAAGAATAAAGAATAAACAGTGTACATCAATCCAGCTCATTAAATCAGCCCCAAATGACAGCGGCCATCAGTTGTGTGTATAAATCGGGAGCATCTGCCTGAGATATTGATAGCTCACCCTCAGTCTGAGCAGAACACCACTTCTGGTAGCCATAGAGTCATGTCCCATGACTGGACACTGTTTGCACTTTATTCACATTGAAACACGGTTTAGGACTGATGTGCTGTATTTGGGAATAAGTTATATTAATTTCACATTTAGTATTTTTATTCAATTAGTGCATTCTGTTTGGGGTGTATTTACACTCACTGGCCACTTCGTTCGGTACACCTATTCAATTGCTTGGTAACCCAAACTGCTAATCAGCCAATCACGTGGAAGCAACTCTATGCATTTAGGCATGTAGACATGGTGAAGGCGACTTGCTGAAGGAAATGGAGACTCATAAAACCAGTCAATGTTTTTCCAGTCTTCTATTGTCCAATTTTTGTGAGCCTGTATAAATTGTAGCCTCCCTGTCCTGTTCTTAGCTAATAGAAGTGGCACCCGGTGTGGTCTTCTGCTGCTGTAGCCTATCTGCTTCAAGGCTGGATGTGTTGTGCATTCAGAGACGTTACTCTGCATACCATTCAAGTTACTGTTGCCTTTCCATCATCTCCAACCAGTCTGCCCATTCTCCTATGACCTCTGACATCAACAAGGCATTTTCATCCACACAACTGCCACTCACTGGATATTTTCTCTTTTCTGGACCATTCTCTGTAAACCCTAGAGATGGTTGTACATGAAAATCCCAGTAGATCAGCAGTTTTTCAAATACTCAGACCAGCCCATCTGGCACCAACAACCATGCCACATTCAAAGTCACTTAAATTCCTGATTCTAATGCTTGCTTTGAACTTCAGCAAGTCGTCTTCGCCACGTCTAGAAGCTTAAATGCATTGAGTTGGTGTCATGTGATTGGTTGATTTGCAATTTGTGTTACCAAGCAATTGAATGGGTGTACCTAAAAAAGTGGCCAGTGAGTATATATGAATTTTACACTTGGTATATTTATATATAATTTATATTCATTGATTCATGAATTTATAACACTGTGTATTAATGTTATGTTAATTATAATATTTAGCGCCCCATTTAAGGTCCCAAATTTTCCAATATATGTTTTATAGGATGGTGACCTTTGAAGTATCAGTATATTTTGCAATATTTTCCTCTCTAAATTAACAATTCTTATACTGTTAAACTGGAGTCACCTGAGAGATTGTCTGTACATAAGAAGTCCATGTGTATAGTTTCCTTTATGTTTTCGAAATGTTGGCTAAAACAGCTTAATTGCTAGTTAACACATTTAGATACTCACATGCTTACTGCTAATTTTTCAGAGCTGTACATAATGTACATACTGTACACACAGCATAGTAAATAAATGATCCACAGCTTCTCCTTAGACATCCTTTAGGCATCTCATTTCCCTTTACTGAGAGAGACGGGTTTTCATAGCCCCAGGTGTCTATGTGCTGAGTTTGATGACTGAGTTGTGCTTAGACTGGACGTCTTGCTTATGCCACACCTAACAAGTTATGTAACAGAACATACTTCATACACGTGCCAGAGCAATAATAAATTGACTAGTAGGGCACTGTTTTCCAGAACCTGCTGAAACTGAGACCTGAGCATGAAGTAAGCCTGGGAACACTGAAGGAGAGCACATTGGAGATTCAAAGGGAAGACACTGAGCATCCAAGGAGTGGACACTGAACAGTCAAGGAGAGGAAGCTGAACTACCAATCTACATACTCAGTCCACAGACAGGACAGTGAACATCCAAACAAGAGACATTAAGTATCCAAAGAGAAGACACTAAAAGGAGACACTGGAAACTCCAAGAGAAGCCATTCAAAACAAGGATACTGAACAGATCAAGAGACAACGGTCATCACATTTTTGACTCTGAACAATCAAATTGAACAGGTGTACTTCTCCTTCTGACAGATTATTTCTAGACCCAAGCCTAGAGCCATCATGATTCCTTGCATAGTCCAGTCCATTGGCATGATATTGGGTGGCATAGCCATGATTCTCACATTTTTTGTCTGCTGGATACCCCATTGGAGAGTGTCTATTTTAGTAGAAAGTGATGGCTATGGGAGGCGGCTCGATGGACAATGGATAAGCCGTTGGGATGGACTGTGGGTAACATGCGTGAGACAAAGCAACAATCCATTGTCTTGTCAATCCTATTCTGCATCCAATGCACTGACTCCAGACCTGAAAATTTCCAAAGTGCTCATGTCCTTTGCAGTGTTGGCAGCCATTGCTGGGTTTTCGAATGGTCTTATTGGCATGCTGTTTAACAAGTGCTGCAGGAAGAATACAGACAGCCGTAGATGCTTTCTTCTTTTGACTGGAATCAGCTACATCATTGCTGGAATTCTCATTCTAATGCCCGTTACTCTTGTCACCATCAACGTCATGAGAACCGTTTGCTTTTCCTATTGTAAAAGTGTCCAACAGCAGGAAATTGGTGAAGCTGTCATGCTCGGCTGGCCAACTGCCCTGTTGTTCTTCATTGGAGGATCCATATTTTGCTGGTACCACCCTTGTCAGTGTAGAAACGGGAGATGCGTCCATCCATCAGAGGAGTGTCAGCTACAACCTCACCCTTGTCCAGAGGAAAAACCTCTAGCAACAGAACTCCGTATCTTTAAAATTCATTCCAGGAAAAATGAAGAGCTAAGAATATAGATATAATAAATGAAAGATTATTAAAGCAGCAACGCTCTGTCCAACCAATAACCGGTACGTCAAATGTAACTAAACAGCGAGCTTTAAAGTTTTGTTGAGGATAAAAAACACTACATTTCACAGATTTTTAATGAATAGCTTTTCAATTTCATACCTTCCTCTTTTCTGAAGAAAATTATGTTTTTATCACGATATCCATTTTCAAGCTGATTTGTAAATCAGAGGACCTGCCTCAATTTTAGTCACCTGAGCAATCTCAGTGTTGTTATGAGAACATTGCAGTGTCTGGGTTTCCATTAGAAGTGAATGAACTTCTGAATGTATCTTCTGGGGAAAGCAATCAATTACATTAGTAGAAAATGTAATTTCTTGGGACGTTCTGAAACTCAACTTCATTGAAAAAAAAACAAAAACCCTCAGGATGCTATTGCAAGAGGTGACATTTACAGTTTTAAACAGTATATATATATTTATTTTTTTTTTAAAGATGGTGGAATTTTATTCATTTGAGAATTGCAACGACAACATATTTTGCCAATGTGGGGTTGATTCATTATAGAAGAACATTTTCCATTTAGCTCAGTGATGCTATATTCAATTTAGTTATCTGGTCGTGAGCCAAGAAAATTCAGATTTTTGCTAACTACCTCTTCACATAATTGGGTGTTCAATGTGAACACAGCTTTAGTGTAAAACAAAAAACAAAACAATGCCTTGCAGCAGAAAAACCTTCCCTTTCAGCAAGTTTTTCATCAGCTAAAGGGAACAAATATGTGAAATTTCATTTCTAGGCAGGCATAATCCAAATATTTATGCTGTAAAAATAATTATATATTTATTTATATTTCAACAAGTACAAGTACTTAAATCTGTCTTTAATTTTCTAAACAGTAAAATTCATCAATAAAAAGTAAATAGTCAGTATTATCAAGCTATACGGCATGTAATCCATTTAATGCTGGAAGCTTGCGATAGGAGGAGAGAACAGAGTGACAAAGTTTTTAGTGTGGTGATATTCTTTTATTAGCCAATCAGAAGGATGGGGTGGGGAGGGATAAGAAAGTGACTGAGCTGTACTGCCTATTTGTAGTATAGAAAATAAAGGTTATGGACCTGACTATGTGTTCTGGCAGATATGTCTAGATCACAAAACTGGCTACAGAAGGAAAACACTTTTCTCAGATGTGTGTTGAACTATTATCCTGGAGTTCAGCTTTAGTGTTAGTTTTTATTACTGACTGCGTCTCCATTGGAGAAACCACCCCTCGTTTCCTGTTTAGGTGACAAAATTGTCATTGATACTGGAAGCAAGAGGAAATTTCAACATCCAGATCTCAGACAGCAATTAAAACCCACTTCACTAACAATTGTAAAAAACATTTTGGCTTGATTTCACCTGAACAGGATGCATGAACAGAGAGAGGATAACAATAGAGGATAAACCTTGGGGTAGGGGTTGCCACCTCATCCCTTTAAAACTGAACACATATTAATTACACAGGTTTTGGGGCTGTTTAAAATGGTAATAAAACTCACTTGGTGCCTTATTTACAATACATTAGCCCCAGAACCTGTGTAATATGTGTTCGGTTTTAAAGGGATGAGGTGGCAACCCTATTTGGGGCCCATTTTCATGTTTGCAGTGCGATAATGCACATATGTCATGCATTACAACATTTTTGCAACAATGTACTATAGTATCTACGTATCAGTATGTCTGTTTATTTATGATGAATACTTATACTGTTTCAAGAACTTCAGTATTACGCCTGTTTACACTGTGAATATTTTTATTTTCCTACATATATTACCTGCCTACTAGAATACATGTATTTATTTAACCACCTCCTGTCCAGCCGTTGTATATAAATGGCCGGACGGTGGCAGTGCAGGGTTGGGTGGCCGTTTATAAACGGCCTCCCCGCACCCTGCTTGTGTGCGTCCCCGGGAGCGTGCAGCACCGCGATCCGGTGCCCGCTGTGTCCTCCGGACACAGTGAAACACCAATCGTCGGATGAGACCTCTGAATGAGGTCCCGATCATGTGATCACTGATTGGCCAATCAGTGATCACATGCAAAGTAGTAAGCAAGATGTCACTTGTGACATCATTGCTTACTACGTGTGAAATCTGTGAATGATCACAGAGGTCACATGGTACAAGGCTATTCACAACAGCCTTGTACCATGTGACAAGCTGTGACCAATCATAGCTCACACAGTAGTTCTCAATGGCTGCAAGAATGCAGACAGGGAGAAAGAGAAATGATTGCTTTTACATCGTATATGGGTGTAAAAGCAATCAGTGTAAAAAAAAAAAAAAAAAAATCTTCATCACCCCCCAAAAGTAGTACAGTGTCACCATGGTGACACTGTACTGCTAGGATGACAGTATGTAAAAAAAAATAAAATAAAATAAATAATAATATATAAAAAAAAAATTTAAAAGATTTATGATGAAATATTATTTATTTGCAAACTTTTATAAGAAAAACACTTTTTTTCAAAATTTGTGGACTTTTTCATTTACATAGCAAATAAAATAAAAATCCCAGCAGTGAATAAATACCACCAAAATAAAAGTTTTATCTATCTCAAAAAAAATGGTAAAAAATTCATATGGGTACAGTGTTGCATGACCGCGCAATTGTCATTCAAAGTGTGATAGCACTGAAAGCTGAAAATTGCCCTGGTCAGGAAGAGGGTAAAAGTGTCCGGACTGGAAGTGGTTAATAGGTTCAATTACCTTAAAGCGGAGTTGCACTCGACCTATCAAAAAATAGAAGTCAGCAGCTACAAAAATTGTAGCTGCTGACTTTTCAAAAACAGCCACTTACCTGTCCCTCAGTCCTGTGGTGTGTCCCCTGCAGCTCATTTAATCGGCCGTCCTGTATTCCAGGAGGCCGGTATCTTCAGCGTGGGCACCCGGCTGTGACAGCTTGCGGCTTCATAGCCGGGTACCCAGTGCGCATGCGCGAGTAGCGCTACACTTCATGAATGGTTGTGTAGTCTTCTGGGACCTGCCACACGTCCCAAAAGACTACAGGGAGGGAGGACACCTTCCGCTTCCGATCGCCTAGGTGATTGGACCGGAAGTGGGAACGGTTACCTGTCAAATTCGAGTACCCGCTCCCCCCTGCTCCCCAAAGGTGCCAATCATTAATGGCGAGCGGGGGAGCAGTCCTTAAAGCGGAACTTCCCCTTTTGGGTGGAGCTCCGCTTTAATGAGATCCGTTTATTTTTTACAAATAATATGTATGCTTATTATTCTGTTAGGAGTCAATTCATATTTATTGCTTGTTTTTTCTTTACATTGCTTGATGTTTTATGTGATAAATAATAAACTTGTTTGCAAAGATGTATGCATTTTTTTCATATCTCTTTCTTTCTTACCTCCCTCACTTAATAAACCTTTTACATATTAAAGTGCTGTATATAGTGTTGTAGTGCATTGCCATTCATTCTCCATGGTATCCTAAGGCTCATATACAGTATCAGCCAATACACTTGTCCTTCATGCATCACAATACATATATGTGACTATTCAAGAGTTGCTGGATTGCTTAGGTGTGTGTACTTTTTGTATACATAAAGACTCCTTATGGGTCCATTCGAAGTAAAAACAATGCACTCCTTGTGTGGCTGATATGTTATCTCAACAGTTGTAAAACCTTTTTTTTTGTTCTGGTTAGAGTAGTTATTGATTGGAACCTATGTTAGGTTTTCAATTGTCGTCTGTGTTCCTGTTGGGGGATTTACTCTGTTTGTTCTGGTGATCGAGCATATATAAATATAAAAGTCCAATAAAATGACTTAACATTAAAAACATACCTCTAAAGTGGAGTACACAGATCAGTACTATATTAGGAGTGTTAATTGGACAGTTACCTTAGGTTTCTTGACACGCCTAAAGGATTGAGTTAAGATTTCTCCATCTAGATACAATATTCTAAGAAAAGAGGTGATGTTAGTGGGTGCATGAAACTGAGCTGGATGATCATTGGGCTATATAATATTATTAGGATCCATATCTTCTCCTGGGGGTATTGGAGATAATGATGGATAAGCAGGAGGAAGCCACCATTGTACCGCTTTTAGTAAAATTTTTATAGCACACAAACTTAAACAGGTCCTTCAAAAGCCCCCTTTATGGCCTTCACTGTGAGGCTAAATGGGCCATCATCTCTCATGAATTAAACCTCTCAGCAGTTGTATCAGGGTGTGACTGCTCCACTTGCTCCATTGGCTTGTGGGAGGTACAGGGTTATGTGTGACTTCTCAATGCCTAGTGAGTAGCACTCTTTCAAAACAGGGTCCTTTGAATGTATCTTCTGCAGACAGACATTGGGATTGCAGCCTTGGCAGTCTGGTTGCAGGTTGGTTTTACCACTGCAAACTTGGCAAAGTGTTTTGCGGGCACCCAGTGTTCTAATTCTACATGGTTTCTTTCTGTCATAGAGAAGGCCCAGGAACTTGACAGTAAAATCTGTCAGTTCATTGATGAGTCATTGGGGGACATTATTATTCAGTACCGTACAGGTGAAACTCAAAAAATTAGAATATCGTGCAAAAGTTAATTTATTTCAGTAATGCAACTTAAAAGGTGAAACTAATATTTGAGATAGACTCATTACATGCAAAGCAAGATAGTTCAAGCTGTGATTTGTCATAATTGTGATGATTATGGCTTACAGCTCATGAAAACCCCAAATCCACAATCTCAGAAAATTAGAATATTGTGAAAAGGTGTAATATTCTCAGCTCAAAGTGTCCCACTCTAATCAGCTAATTAAGCCATAACACCTGCAGAGGGTTCCTGAGCCTTTAAATGGTCTCTCAGTCTGGTTCAGTAGGCATCACAATCATGGGAAAGACTGCTGACTTGACAGTTGTGCAGAAAACCATCATTGACACCCTCCATAAGGAGGGAAAGCCTCAAAAGGTAATTGCAAAAGAAGTTGGATGTTCCCAAAGTGCTGTATCAAAGCACATTAATAGAAAGTTATGTGGAAGGGAAAAGTGTGGAAGAAAAAGGTGCACAAGCAGCAGGGATGACTGAAGCCTGGAGAGGATTGTCAGGAAAAGGCCATCCAAAAGTGTTGGGGACTTTCACAAGGAGTGGACTGAGGCTGGAGTCAGTGCATCAAGAGCCACCACACACAAACGGATCTTGCACATGGGCTTCAAATGTCGTATTCCTCTTGTCAAGCCGCTCCTGAACAACAAACAACGTCAGAAGCGTCTTACCTGGGCTAAAGAAAAACAGACCTGGTCTATTGCTCAGTGGTCCAAAGTCCTCTTTTCTGATGAGAGCAACTTTTGCATCTCATTTGGAAACCAAGGACCCAGAGTATAGAGGAAGCATGGAGCGGCATACACTGCAAGATGTGTGAAGTTTCCACAGTCTGTGTTGATTTGGGGAGCCATGTCATCTGCTGGTGTTGGTCCACTGTGCTTCATTAAGTCCAGGGTCAACGCAGCCGTCTACCAGGAGATTTTGGAGCACTTCATGCTTCCTTCCGCAGACGAGCTTTATGGGGATGCTTACTCCATTTTCCAGCAGGACTTGGCACCTGCCCACACTGCCAAAAGCACCAAAACCTGGTTCAATGACCGTGGGATTACTGTGCTTGATTGGCCAGCAAACTCGCCTGACCTAAACCCCATAGAGAATCTATGGGGCATTGCCAAGAGAAAGATGAGAGACATGAGACGGAACAATGCAGAAGAGCTGAAGGCTGCTATTGAAGCATCCTGGTCTTCCATAACACCTCCGCAGTGCCACAGACTGATAGCTTCCATGCCACGCCACATTGAGGCAGTCATTGCTGCAAAAGGGGCCCAAACCAAGTACTGAGTGATTAAGTCGATGACGAAACGCGTCAAGTGAAGTGACGTCAAGACGCACACAGGAACCGGAAGTTGACCGGTGGCCATTTTGGAAAAGGGAAACAAACGATCTGGAGCACCTGGACGTTCTTCCTGGATGGCTGTGAGGCTGTGAGGTTTAAACTATGATTGATTACGTGCATAAAGGCTTGTTTTGATGTAAGCAGTTCAAATAAAGGTCATTTGATTTTATTATTGGCGGTATTACACTATTGTGTTCCTCATGTTTTGTCCCTGGATGGAGTAAAGTGCCTGGAGACAGTGGGATCAGTGTGATTAAGGAATCCAGGGAGGATTGTGGAGATCATTCATCCTGAGAAAGCTGTTGGATTAATATAAGCATGTGTTTTCTGGAGTGTTGGTAAGGGTACCCTTACTATAAATAGAAGTGCACACCAGCTTGAAATTTTTTGTGGGATTGAAGGGTGATTCACATACACAGTGTTTTCACTGATTATCTCACCGTTTTTCACGTTTTTTTCACCACTTTCACTATTAGTCACTGGATTGTGTGAGATGAATTAAGTTTATGTTATATAAAGGATAATGCACTATATGTTATTTTTCTTTTTTTGAGGTACATGCACATGGGAGATCATTAGAAGAATTTCTGAACATTTTGAACTATGATGTTATAGGACAGTGAGGGTTAACAACTGTTTTATGGACTGATTGATGGACTTCACAGTTTTTATTTAAAGTTTAATTTTTGCTTATAACACTTTCACATATATAAATTTGTTACACCTTCAGGGGAAGGTGTTGTTTGTGTTGTGGGTTATTTTAAATCACATTTGTTTAGGAGGTGGTTTTTGATAAAACAAGTACTGAGTACATATGCATGCTTATACTTTTCAGAGGTCCAATAATGTTCTATGTACAATCCTTGTTTTATTGATTGCATGTAATATTCTAATTTTCTGAGATTGTGGATTTGGTGTTTTCATGAGCTGTAAACCATAATCATCACAATGATGACAAATCACGGCTTGAACTATCTTGCTTTGCATGTAATGAGTCTATCACATATATTAGTTTCACCTTTTAAGTTGCATTACTGAAATAAATGAACTTTTGCACGATATTCTAATTTTTCGAGTTTCACCTGTATATTGTCCCTCACGCCAAGACAGGATCATTCACTCAACAGTTTGTTGGTTTCTGGTAATAGTTTTGATCTTTCCCTAGGACTGGGACTCTATTGTTAGATCTTTCACCAGTCAAGTCAGGGATTTTTTACACTTCAGCTTCTTCATCCACATATTCGGTCCCCCTTCTTGACTCATGGCTGTGGAGGGTTCTGATTTAAGTACCTTCACTGTGTATTGTTCAGGCAGGCTCTATGCAGATGCCCTCATTTCACAACCCCATCATGGGGATGGTGACCTTGCACACCTTGGTTGCCTCAGGGACTGTATTAGCCTGCTTTATTAAGGGACATGATCTCTTTGCTCCTCAGAGGAGCATTCCCATCAGGGCGGACCTTGTGGAGGAAGGGAGGGTTTAAGCGGGAGGTGAGTGAAGCCATACCCAACTCTTCTCACTGTCCTAGAGTGGACAGACCACATGTCCTACTAACTGGTACCATACCCTTTGGACTAAGAACTTTTTTAGTGTATAAAGTGTCTTTGATTGGGGTTTTCCCCTTCATTTTTGGTATATGATATCTGTTGATTTTGTCATTTCTCCTATGTGCTCTCCTCACAGGCTCACCGGGGAGCTTTTTCTTAGTGGTGGATTCCTTCTGTATATTTCATTGCTTCACAGTTAGAGGGGGTAATTTTTTAAGTTTTGGATTATTTTCAAGGGAATCGCAACATGTGAGTAATTTTTATACTCTAATATTTTAAAATTGGGTCTGTTATCACACATCTCTTGAATTATTGGATTTGTGGGTGCTCTTACCTTTGAATGTAGTGATTTATTCCGTTGGCCATTACGCCATACTCATACTCCTTGACCTTTCCGCTGCCTTTGACACAGTCGACCACCAGCTCCTCCTCATTAAACTCTACTCCATCGGCCTCCATGACTCTGCTCTCCTGGTTCTCCTCTTACCTTTCTCAGCGCACTTTCAGTGTCACATACAACTCCTCCTCCTCCGCTCCTCTTCCTCTTTCTGTTGGGATACCCCAAGGTTCTGTCCTTGGGCCCCTCCTTTTCTCTCTCTATACCTCCTCCCTGGGCCAACTGATAACCTCCCATGGCTTCCAATACCACCTCTATGCTGATGACACCCAGATCTATCTCTCCGCTCCCCAGCTCACCCCCTCAATCTCCTCACGTATCACAATTCTACTAAGCAACATATCAGTATGGATGTCACATCACTACCTTAAACTCAATCTTTCCAAAACCTAGCTTGTAATATTTCTTTCCCCCCGATCTCCCACTCAAGACTTTACCATTAAGATCAACAGCACAACCAATGGTCCTTCCCCTCATGCCAGGGTGCTAGGCGTAATCCTAGACTCTGACCTCTCCTTTGGACCCCACATCCAATCACTGGCTAAATCCTCCGGAACATTTCCAAAATCTGCCCCTTTCTGACCAATGACACCACAAAACAACTTATCCATGCTTTGGTTATATTCCGCCTTGATTACTGCAACTCCCTCTTCACTGGTCTACCATTACACAGGCTATCCCCCCTTTAGTCTATTATGAATGCTGCTGCTAGACTCATACACCTTACCAACCGATCAGCGACTGCTGCCCCTCTCTGCCAATCCCTTCACTGGCTTCCACTAACCCAACGTATAAAATTCAAAATACTAACCACAGCTTACAAAGCCATCCACGACACTGTCCCATCGCTAACCTCATCTGCAGATACCTCCCAAATCGCCCACTCCGCTCCTCCCAAGATATCTTCCTCTCTAGTTCCCCCATCACCTCCTCCCACGTTCGCCTGCAGGACTTCTCTAGAGTATCTCCCATCCTCTGGAACTCCCTACCACAGCATGTCCAGTCAGCCCCCACCCTGTCTGCCTTTAGGCGACCTTTGAAAACTCACTTCTTCAGGTAAGCCTACCCCACCTCCACCTAAGAACTGTACTTGAATCGCCTCCACCAGGTCATCCCCTGCAGCTATCACCTTTTGTATCACCTCCCCCTTCCTTTAGAGTGTAAGCTCCACAAGAAGGGCCCTCACATTCCTTCTGTACTGAAATGTATTGTAATTGAACTGTCTCCCTTATATTGTAAAGCGCTGCGCAAACTGTTGGCGCTATATAAATCCTGTATAATAATAATAATTATTATTTATTCATATTGCTGCATTTATTTGTTTTAGATTAACTTTCTGACATCTCAGATACCTACAACTTTAAAGCAGTCCTGAATAACTGGGACCAGTCATGAAATGCATGAACAAGAATCTGTTAATATCGATTTGGGTCTCTGGTTTATATGAGAAAACGTAATGGTTAAATATTAATCTGTCATGAATTGTGAATAATGAATATTTGTTTTATGAGCAACCATGTCTGGTTTTTATTCTGGAGTATTAATACAATTTAGCAATTTGTTTTTACTTTTGAAATTATAGTTTTTAGGAAAACACAGATGTTCTGCATTTTCTAAAATAATCACCAAAAAAACTCCAAACGAGCAGCTGTATAAATATTACATAGATATAAGATATTAATCTAATAAACATTGCTATAAATAAAAAAAAAAATATTTATAAAAATTATATGTAAGTACACCAAGTGTAAAATTTATTTAAATATGCCCCAAGCACAATGCATTTTTTACATAAAAATACCAGATGTGAAATTCATATAAATGATCCCCAGATACATTACATATGACCTAAACTGTGCTCCAGTGTAAATAACTAAAGTGCAAACAGTGTCCAATCATGTGCAAACTCCACTATCCACAGTTCAAGCCAGAGGTGGGATATCCCACTTCTATATATAGTTGACTACTTAAATTAAAAAGGGGGTCAAGCAAGGCAGATTCTATTTTACTCCTCCAATTCCACTGAGACTCTACAGGAAAATATAGTGACTGGTATTCCCATTGCATACAACACTCCATCATAGAATCAATTATGGAAGAGAAGGAAGCAAAAAGGTTCATTGTTCAACACTCTCTGTATTAAAAGTCCAATTAAAATACAAATACAATACACTTATATCCTCATGTGCTATCACCCAGAACTAAGGAGGTAATGTTGTGTACTCCTGTGTGAGTACCACTCCACTTCCCAGTAATGTGTGTGTGAATGGCCCCAGCATGTTTGATGACATCACAGAGTTCTGGCTCCACCTTACGTGTTTAGTCCAACTGACTTCATCAGGAGTGGAGCCCCAGCGGAATTAGAGGAGTGTGGTAAAATTTGCCATGTTTGACAATCCTATTAAATGAAATAATTAATACTAAAAGGTGAGTCTTTCACTATTTGAATGTCCCAGCTTTGGTCTGCACTATAATAGCTGACTTTGCACATGACTGGATACTGGTCTTCAAAAAATGTAGCACTGTGATAATCCACCATAAAGTATCTCATATTATATTCCAACATATACTCAGATACACCCAGTACCACTGTGAGTGAAATAATTCAAAATGGTAAAAGTTGAATCTGAAAGTCTTTTCATGTCTAGAGACATGAAATCAAACAAATCTTCCAAAATGCACACCAGAGCTTCAGTGCTCCACCTCTCCCAACAGGTAGAAACACACCAAAAAGTTATGCCTCTCTTGTAACAGATCGGCATACTGCGCTCTATGTAATGATGACCCAGGCACCTCAATACTTCTCGAGCACCATACTTCAAATTTCTTCAATTGATACCCCAAATAGGATATAGAAAAGATAAAACTCCAATAGTGTACTCCCATAAAAATATGCATTTTTATTAAAAGGATAGAAAACTACTTCCAAGAATAAAGAATAAACAGTGTACATCAATCCAGCTGATTAAATCGGCCCCAAGTGACAGCGGCCATCAGTTGTGCGTATAAACCGGGAGCATCTGCCTGAGATATTGATAGCTCACCCCAGGGGCGGACTGACAACTCATGGGGCCCCGGGCAATAGGGGGTCATGGGGCCCCTGTGTCCTTGCCCAAACTCAAAAAAGACTATGAAAAAGGTACCAGGGGCATCTCATGGGGCCCCCTACTGACCCCGGGCCCTTGGGCAGTGCCCGAGTTTCCAAATGGTCAGTCCGCCCCTGGCTCACCCTCAGTCAGAGCAGAACACCACTTCTGATAGCCATAGAGTCATGTCCCATGACTGGACACTGTTAGCACTTTATTCACATTGAAACACGGTTTAGGACTGATGTATTATATATGGGAATAAGTTATATTATTTTCACATTTAGTATTTTTATTCAATTAGTGCATTCTGTTTGGGGCGAATTTACACTCACCGGCCACTTTGTTCGGTACACCTATTCAATTGGTTGGTAACCCAAATTGCAAATCAACCAATCACTTGGCAGCAACTCTATGCATTTAGGCATGTAGACGTGGTGAAGGCGACTTGCTGAAATTCAAACTGAGCATCAGAATGGGGAAGAAAGAGGATTAAAGTGAATTTGAATGCGGCATGATTGTTGATGCACGACCGGCTGGTCTGAGTATTTCAATAAGTGCTGATCTACAGCCATCTCTAAGGAAACTGAGACTCATAAAACCAGTCAACGTTTTTCCAATCTTCTGTTGTCCAATGTTTGTGAGCCTGTGTGAATTGTAGCCTCCATGTCCTGTTCTTAGCTGACAGGAGTGGCACCCGGTGTGGTCTTCTGCTGCAGTTGCCCATCTGCTTCAAGGTTTGCCGTGTTGTGCATTCAGAGATGTTACTCTGCATACCATTAAGTTACATCTCCAACCAGTCTGCCCATTCTCCGCTGACCTCTGACATCAACAAGGGATTTTCGTCCACACAGCTGCCACTCACTGGATATTTTCTCTTTTCCGGACCATTCTCTGTAAACCCTAGAGATGGTTGTATATGAAAATCCCAGTAGAGCAGCAGTTTTTGAAATACTCAGACCAGCCCATCTGGCACCAACAATCATGCCAAATTCAAAGTCAGTTAAATCCCCTTTCTTCCCGATTATGATGCTCGCTTTGAACTTCAGCAAGTCATCTTCACCACATCTAGAAGCTTAAATGCATTGAGTTGGTGTGATGTGATTGGCTGATTAGCAATTTGTGTTACCAAGCAATCGAACGGGTGTACCTAATAAAGTGGCCAGTGAGTATATATGAATTTTACATTTGGTATATTTATATATAATTTATATTCATTGATTCATGAATTTATAACACTGTGTATTAATTTTACGTTAATTATAATATTTAGCGCCCCATTTAAGGTCCCAAATTTTCCAATATATATTTTATAGGATCGTGACATTTGAAGTATCAGTATATTTTGCAATGTTTCACTCACTAAATTAACAATTCTTATACTCTTAAACTGGAGTCACCTGAGAGATTGTCTGTACATAAGAAGTCCATGTGTATAGTTTCCTTTATGTTTTCGAAATCTTGGCTAAAACAGCTTAAGTGCTAGTTAAAACATTTAGATACTCATATGCTTATTGCTAATTTTCAGAGCTGTACATAATGTACATACTGTACACACAGCATAGTAAATAAATGATCCACAGCTTCTCCTTAGACATCCTTTAGGCATCTCATTTCCCTATACTGAGAGAGACGGGTTTTCATAGCTTCAGGTGTCTATGTGCTGAGTTTGATGACTGAGTTGTGCTTAGACTGGACGTCTTGCTTATGCCACACCTAACAAGTTATGTAACAGAACATACTTCATACACGTGCCAGAGCAATAATAAATTGACTGGTAGGGCACTGTTTTCCAGAACCTGCTGAAACTGAGACCTGAGCACATTGGAGATTCAAAGGGAAGACACTGAGCATCCAAGGAGTGGATATTGAACAGTCAAAGAGAGGAAGCTGGACTATTAATCTACATACTCAGTCCAAAGACAGGACAGTGAACATCCAAAGAAGAGACATTAAGTATCCAAAGAGAAGACACTAAAAGGAGACACTGGACACTCCAAGAGAAGCCATTCAAAACAAGGATACTGAACAGATCAAGAGACAACGATCATCAAATTGTTGACTCTGCACAATCAAATTGAACAGCTGTACTTCTCCTTCCGACAGATTATTTCTGATCTTAGAAAAGACCCAAGCCTAGAGCCATCATGGTCCCTTGCATAGTCCAGTCCATTGGCATGATATTGGGTGGCATAGCCATGATTCTCACATTTTTTGTCTGCTGGATACCCCATTGGAGAGTGTCTATTTTAGTAGAAAGTGATGGCTATGGGAGGCGGCTCGATGGACAATGGATAAGCCGTTGGGATGGACTGTGGGTAACATGCGTGAGACAAAGCAACAATCCATTGTCTTGTCAATCCTATTCTGCATCCAATGCACTCACTCCAGACCTGAAAATTTCCAAAGTGCTCATGTCCTTTGCAGTGCTGGCAGCCATTGCTGGGTTTTTGAATGGTCTTATTGGCATGCTGTTTAACAAGTGCTGCAGGAAGAATACAGACAGCCGTAGATGCTTTCTTCTTTTGACTGGAATCAGCTACATCATTGCTGGAATTCTCGTTCTAATGCCCGTCACACTTGTCACCATCAACGTCATAAGAACTGTTTGCTTTTCCTATTGTAAAAGTGTCCAACAGCAGGAAATTGGTGAAGCTGTCATGCTTGGGTGGCCAACTGCCCTGTTGTTCTTCATTGGAGGATCCATATTTTGCTGGTACCACCCTTGTCAGTGTAGAAACGGGAGATGCATCCATCCATCAGAGGAGTGTCAGCTACAACCTCACCCTTGTCCAGAGGAAAAACCTCTAGCAACAGAACTCCGTATCTTTAAAATTCATTCCAGGAAAAATGAAGAGCTAAGAATATAGATATAATAAATGAAACATTATTAAAGCAGCAACGCTCTGTCCAACCGATAAATGGTACGTCAAATGTAACTAAACAGCGAGCTTTAAAGTTTTGTTGAAAATAAAAAAACACGACATTTCACAGATTTTTAATGAATAGCTTTTCAATTCCATACCTTCCTCTTTTATGAACAAAATTATGTTTTTTTCACGATATCCATTTTCAAGTTGATTTGTAAATCAGAGGACCTGCCTCAATTTTAGTCACCTGAGCAATCTCAGTGTTGTTATGAGAACATTGCAATGTCTGGGTCTCCATTAGAAGTGAATGAACTTCTGAATATATCTTCTGGGAAAAGCAACCAATTACATTAGTAGAAAATTTAATTTCTTGGGACGTTCTGTAAGTCAACATCATTGAAAAAAAAAACAAACCCTCGGGATGTTATTGCAAGAGATGACATTTACAATTTTAAACAGTATATATATATATATATATATACATGTGTGTGTTTTTCGTTTTTTTTTTTTAAAGATGGTGGAATTTTATTTATTTGAGAATTGCAACGACAAATGATTTTGCCAATGTGGGGTTGATTCATTATAGAAGAACATTTTCCATTTAGCTCAGTGAAGCTATATTCAACTTAGTTATCCGGTCTTGAGCCAAGAAAATTCAGATTTTCGCTAACTACCTCTTCACATAATTGGGTGTTCAATGTGAAGACAGCTTTAGTGTAGAAAAAAAACAATGCCTTGCAACAGAAAAACCTTCCCTTTCAGCAAGTTTTACTTCAGCTAAAGGGAACAAATATGTGAAATTTCAGTTCTAAGCAGGCATAATCCAAATATGTATGTTATAAAAAAAATTATATATATTTATTTATTTTTCAACAAGTACAAGTACTTAAATCTGTCTTTAATTTTCTAAACAGTAAAATTCATCAATAAAAAGTAAAAGTCAGTATTATCAAGCTATATGGCATGTAATCCATGTAATGCTGGAAGCTTGCGATAGGAGGAGAGAACAGAGTGACAAAGTTTTAGGGTGGTGATATTCGTTTATTAGCCAATCGGAAGGATGGGGTGGGGAGGGATAAGAAAGTGACTGAGCTGTACTGACTAATTGAAGTATAGAAAATAAAGGTTATGGACCTGACTATGTGTTCTGGCCTATATGTCTAGATCACAAAACTGGCTACAGAAGGAAAACTCTTTTCTCAGATGTGTGTTGAACTATTATCCTGGAGTTCAGCTTTAGTGTTTGTTTTTATTACTGGCTGCGTCTCCATTGGAGAAACCACCCCTCGCTTCCTGGCAAGGTGACAAAATTGTCATTGATACTGGAAGCAAGAGGAAATTTCAACATCCAGATCTCAGACAGCAATTAAAACCCACTTCACTAACAAATATAAAAAAAAAACATTTTGGCTTGATTTCACCTGAACAGGATGCATGAACAGAGAGAGGATAACAATAGAGGATAAACCTTGGGGTAGGGGTTGCCACCTCATCCCTTTAAAACCGAACACATATTAATTACACAGGTTCTGGGCTGTTTAAAATGGTAATAAAACTCACTTGGTGCCTTATTTACAATAAATTAGCCCCAGAACCTGTGTAATATGTGTTCAGTTTTAAAGGGATGAGGTGGAACCCTATTTGGGGCCCATTTTTATGTTTGTAGTGCAGTAATGCACATATGTCGTGCATTAATGTATGTATGCTGCATCAAGGCAGCCCATTGAAAACAATGGACTTTGGCTGCACCAAAACATGCCAAAAATCAGGTGTCACAACATTTTTGCAACAATGTACTATAGTAACTACGTATCAAACTGTTTATTTATGAAGAATACTTAAACTGTTTCAGGAACTTCAGTATTACGCCTGTTTACACTGTGAATATTTTTTATTATTTTCCTACATATATTACCTGCCTACTAGAATACATGTATTTATTTAATAGGTTCAATTACCTGAGATCAGTTTATTTTTAACAAATAATATGTATGCTTATTATTCTGTTAGGAGTCCATTCATATTTATTACTTGTTTTTTCTTTATATTGCTTGATAATGTTTTATGTGATAAATAAAAAACTAGTTTGCAAAGATGTATGCATTTTTTTCATATCTCTTTCTTTCTTACCTCCCTCACTTAATAAACCTTTTACATATTAAAGTGCTGTATATAGTGTTGCTGTGCATTGCCATTCATTCTCGATGGTTTCCTAAGGCTCATATACAGTATCAACCAATACACTTGTCCTTCATGCATCACAATACATACTGTATATGTGATTGTTCAAGTGTTGCTGGATTGCTTAGGTGTGGATACTTTTTGTGTGCATAAAGCCTCCTTATGGGTCCATTCGAAGTAAAAACAATGCACTCCTTGTGTGGCTGATATGTTATCTCAACAGTTATAAAACCTTTTTTTTGTTCTGGCTATAGTTAGGGTTTTGAGCCTATGTTAGGTTTTTAATTGTCGTCTGTGTTCCTGTTGGGGGATTTACTCTGTTTGTTCTGGTGATCGAGCATATATAAATATAAAAGTCCCATAAAATGGCTTAACATTAAAAACATACCTCTAAAGTGGAGTACACAGATCAGTACTATATTAGGAGTGTTAATTGGACAGTTACCTTAGGTTCCTTGACAGGATTGAGTTACGATTTCTCCATCTAGATACAATATTCTAGGAAAAGAGGTGATGTTAGTGGGAGCATGAAACTGAGCTGGATGATCATTGGGCTATATAATATTATTAGGATCCATAGCTTCTCCTGGGGGTATTGGAGATAATGATGGATAAGCAGGAGGAAGCCAACATTGTACCTCTTGTTGTAAAATGTTTATGGCACACAAAGTTAAACAGGTCCTTCAAAAGCCCCCTTTATGGCCTTTTCTGTGAGTCTAAATGGGTTTGGCAAATTTAGGGTGTAGGTATCTCAGTTTTTCTTGGGCTCCTTTTCTCTGGATATGAGACTGAAATAGGCTGTTATAAGATAACTCTATGGAACTTCTTCCCACTGAATTTGAAATTCTCTTTGCTGGTGTGCTCCTTTTTGTTGGACTAGCACTCTGTCCCCATTTCAAAGTCAAAGTCTGACTCTTTCAACTACTTCCTCCACCTATGGCCAGTCTTGTTGGAATGTGTGTTCAAAGTCTGACTCTTTTGACTACTTGTTCCACCTATGGCCATACTCGTTGGAGTGTGTGTTCAAGTTCCTCTGTGTTGTTCACTGTGGCCCAAAGGTATGTAGACCCCCCAAGAATATGCCCAAACAACGCAGTGATGTATGTGTGATGTCAGGGGGTTTACTGTATGATTGCATTTCTAGACCACTTTAGCTAAGGGTTTAATTGCCATCATCTCTCATGAGTTAAACCTCTCAGCAGTTGTATCAGGCTGTGACTGAACCTCTCACTTGCTCCATTGGCTTGTGGGAGGTACTTGACTCATGGCTTTGGAGGGTTCTGATTTAAGTACCTTCACTGTGCATTGTTCAGGCAGGCTCTATGCAGATGCCCTCATTTCACACAACATCATGGGGATGATGGCCTTGCCCGCCTTGGTTGCTCAGGGTCTGTATTAGCCTGCTTTACCAAGGGACATGATCTCTTTGCTCCTCAGAGGAGTATTCCCATCATGGCGGACCTGATGGTTGAAGGGAGGGTTTAAGGGGGAGGTGAGTGAAGCCACACCCAACTCTTCTCACTGTCCCAGAGTGGACAGACCACATGTCCTACTGACTGGTACCATACCCTTTGGGCCAAGAACTTTTTTAGTGTATAAAGTGTCTTTGATAGGGGCATTCCCCTTCAATTTTGGTATATGATATCTGTTGATTTTGTCATTTTTCCTATGTGTCCTCCTCACAGGCACACCAGGGAACTTTTTCTTAGTGGTGGATTCCTTCTGTATATTTCATTGCTTCACAGCTAGAGGGGGAAATTTTTTAAGTTTTGGGTTATTGTCAATGGAATTGCAACATGTAATTTTTATGCTCTAATATTTTAAAATTGGGTCTTTTATCACAGATCTCTTGAATTGTTGGATTTGTGAGTGCTCTTACCTTTGAATTTAGTGATTTATTCATATTGCTGCATTTATTTGTTTTAGATTAACTTTCTCACATCTCAGATACCTATAACCTTACAGCAGTCCTGAATAACTGGGACCAGTCATGAAATGCATCAACAAGAATCTGTTAATATCGATTTGGGTCTCTGGTTTAAATGAGAAAACGTAATGGTCAAATATTATTTTTGTCATGAATTGTGAATAATGAATATTTGTTTTATGAGCAACCATGTCTGGTTTTTATTCTGGAGTATTAATACAATTTAGTATTTTTTTTTTTACTTTTGAAATGATAGTTTTTAGGAAAACACAGATGTTCTGCATTTTCTAAAATAATCACCAAAAAAACTCTAAACCAGCAGCTGTATAATTATTAAATAGATATAAGATATTAAACTAATAAACATTGCTATAAATAAAAAAATAATTAATTAATATAAATTATATGTAAATACACAAAGTGTAAAATGTATTTAAATATGCCCCAAGCACAATGCATTATTTACATAAAAATACCAGATGTGAAATTCATATAAATGATCCCCAGATACATTACATATGACCTAAACTGTGCTCCAGTGTAAATAACTAAAGTGCAAACAGTGTCCAATCATGTGGAAACTCCACTATCCACAGTTCAAGCCAAAGGTGGGATATCCCACTTCTATTGATTAGAAAGATCTCTGTACTCTCATGGAGGCCCAAATGGTTATAAACTCACCTTATATTGTTGACTACTTAAATTAACAAGGGGGTCAAGCAAGGCAGATTCTATTTTACTCCTCCAATTCCACTGGGACTCTACAGGAAAAAAATAGTGACTGGTGTTTTCATTGCATACAACACTCCATCATAGAATCTATTATGGAAGAGAGGGAAGCATAAACGAGAAGGAAGAGAAGGAAGCATAAACGTTCATTGTGCAACACTCTCTATATTAAAAGACCAATTAAAATACAAATACAATACAACCGGATATCGTATGTACTCTCCAGCGTTTCAGGAAATGGACAGACAAACGAAAGCCAAGGGGACCAGGACAGAGGCAACCAAAAAAAGATGCTTCGGGGGTGCAGCCCTCCTCAGACAGGGAGATCAGCCACTAGATAAAGAGTAAACAGGTGGCGCACACACCTAGTGCATTATCCAAGGTTTATTCAAAGGTAAAAAAGACAAAAACATACTCACAGATGAAGCATGTATAAAGAGCTTTTGCATTAAGAAGATGGCCACAATGGCAGGCAAGACGTTCCAACTGTCAGTGCGGTCAAATGGCTGACGCACCTGTATGTAGGTCAAGCTGTAAATAACCATGGCTGAATGCCTTGGGATCAAAGCTCCACCTCCTCTACTTGTTAAAGGGTGAGGAGTTAGAGGGGGTTATTTAAAGTGCAATATTTAGTTATTTATATCGTTCTGAGCAGAAGCAGCACCATCCTCAGTGAATGTCCCAGCATCCTGAAGAGGTTGAGCTATCAGTACTGGCCATCACATCCTAGCACCTTTAGGAAGACCATCTACCCCCAGGCTTCATACCTGACTACACCTGAGGGATCCGTGAATGACCAGGAGTACATGATACAACGTGATTTCTATTAGTGCATCTGGTGAGTGCGCACTCTGTATGTTGATTAGTACACTCACCTAAGGAGAAAAAGTATTCTGGGACTTTACGGAAGTCATTTGAAGATCACACCAGATCTAAAGAAATTTTTGACATTATACAATCACCATGCATGTCACGATTATGTGTTTCTTATAGACACCTGCACTTTTATTTATTCGTTCACTTTTAGAATATTATTATTGTTTTATTATATGTCATAAGCAAAATGCATTCATCACATACATGCATTTATGTGATGGGAATTGACCATTTCCATATATTCCTAGCGCTGCACCAATATTGATTTTTGATTCATTTGAAGGCGTTTGGTTTACCTTTTAGTGTGTTCAGCTGCTTATTTTATATATTTGGTTTTAGCATTAGCGCTCGCTTTATTATCCTTTATTATTTTAAGTACAGAGATAGGTAAATGCATCATTTGCAAATATAAATAAATAAAAATAATAGTAGTAGTAATGATAACAATAAAAATAATAAAAGTGAAGATCATAGAATGAACTGGATTACAAATGTTTGCAGTTAAAATATTGTATGTGGTTGCAGACTATATATATTTCCATTAACTTTTACCTTTTTTACCATTTCCAATAACATGTTTTTAACTTTATGCAATTATTTAATATATATAGTCTGCAACCACATACAATATTTTTAACTGCAAAAATTTGCAAATGATGCATTTATCTATCTATTTATTTGCTTTTTTGTTTATATATATATATATATATATATATTTATATAAATAACTAAATATTGCACTTTAAATATCCCCCTCTAACTCCTCGCCCTTTAACAAGTAGAGGAGGTGGAGCTTTGATCCCAAGGCATTCAGCCATGGTTATTTACAGCTTGACCTACATACAGGCTGGTCAGCAGCTCTGAGGAAAGGGACTCGTCCCCGAAACGCATCAGCCAGTTGACCGCACAGACAGTTGGAACATCTTGCCTGCTGTTGTGGCCATCTTCTTAATGCAAAAGCTTTTTATACATGCTTCATCTGTGAGTGTGTTTTGTCTTTTATACCTTTGAATAAACCTTGGATAATGCACTAGGTGTGTGCGCCACCTGTTTACTCTTTAACAAATACAATACACTTATATCCTCATGTGCTATCACCCAGAACTAAGGAGGTAATCTGGTGTACTCCTGTGTGAGTACCACTCCACTTCCCGGTAATGTGTGTGTGAATGGCCCCAGCATGTTTGATGACATCACAGAGTTCTGGCTCCACCTAACGTGTTTAGTCCAACTGACTTCATCAGGAGTGGAGCCCCAGCGGAATTAGAGGAGTGTGGTAAAATGTGCCATGTTTGGCAATCCTATTAAATGAAATAATTAATACTAAAAGGTGAGTCTTTCACTATTTGAATGTCCCAGCTTTGGTCTGCACTATAATAGCTGACTTTGCACATGACTGGATACTGGTCTTCAAAAAAATGTAGCACTGTGATAATCCACCATAAAGTATCTCATATTATAGTCCAACATATACTCAGATACACCCAGTACCACTGTGAGTGAAATAATTCAAAATGGAAAAAGTTGAATCTGAAAGTCTTTTCATGTCTAGAGACATGAAATCAAACAAATCTTCCAAAATGCACACCAGAGCTTCAGTGCTCCACCTCTCCCAACCGGCAGAAACGCACCAAAAAGTTATGCCTCTCTTGTAACAGATCGGCATACTGCGCTCTATGTAATGATGACCCAGGCAGCTCAATACATCTTGAGCATCATACTTCAAATTTCTTCAGTACAATTGATACCCCAAATAGGATATAGAAAAGATAAAACTCCAATAGTGTACTCCCATAAAAACATGCATGTTTATTAAAAGGATAGAAAACTACTTACTAGAATAAAGAATAAACAGTGTACATCAATCCAGCTCATTAAATCAGCCCCAAGTGACAGCGGCCATCAGTTGTGCATATAAACCAGGAGCATCTGCCTGAGATATTGATAGCTCACCCTCAGTCGGAGCAGAACACCACTTCTGCTAGCCATAGAGTCATGTCCCATGACTGGACACTGTTTGCACTTTATTCACATTGAAACACGGTTTAGGACTGATGTATTGTATTTGGGAAAAAGTTATATTAATTTCACATTTATCATTTATTCATTTTATGTTAATTATAATATTTAGCACCCCATTTAAGGTCCCAAATTTTCCAATATATATTTTATAGGATAGTAACATTTGAAGTATCAGTATATTTTGCATTGTTTCACTCTCTAAATTAACAATTCGTATACTGTTAAACTGGAGTCACCTGAGAGATTGACTGTTTGTACACAAGAACAAGTCCATGTGTATAGTTCCCTTTATGTTTTCAAAATCTTGGCTAAAACAGCTTAATTGCTAGTTAAAACATTTATATACTCACATGCTTACTGCTAATTTTTCAGAGCTGTACATAATGTACATACTGTACACACAGCATAGTAAATAAAGGATCCACAGCTTCTCCTTAGACATCCTTTAGGCATCTCATTTCCCTTTACTGAGAGAGACGGGTTTTCATAGCCTCAGGTGTCTATGTGCTGAGTTTGATGACTGAGTTGTGCTTAGACTGGACGTCTTGCTTATGCCACACCTAACAAGTTATGTAACAGAACATACTTCATACACGTGCCAGAGCAATAATAAATTGACTAGAAGGGCACTCTTTTCCAGAACCTGCTGAAACTGAGACCTGAGCATGAAGTAAACCTGGGAACACTCAAGGAGAGCACATTGGAGATTCAAAGGGAAGACACTAAGCATCCAAGGAGTGAACAGTCAAAGAGAGGAAGCTGGACTACCAATCTACATACTCAGTCCAAAGACAGGACAGTGAACATCCATAGAAGAGACATTAAGTATCCAAAGAGAACACACTAAAAGGAGACACTGGACACTCCAAGAGAAGCCATTCAAAACAAGGATACCGAACAGATCAAGAGACAACGATCATCAAATTGTTGACTCTGAACAATCAAATTGAACAGGTGTACTTCTCCTTCCAACAGATTATTTCTGATCTTAGAAAAGACCCAAGCCTAGAGCCATCATGATTCCTTGCATAGTCCAGTCCATTGGCATGATATTGGGTGGCATAGCCATGATTCTCACATTTTTTGTCTGCTGGATACCCCATTGGAGAGTGTCTATTGTAGTAGAAAGCGATGGCTATGGGAGGCGGCTCGATGGACAATGGATAAGCCGTTGGGATGGACTGTGGGTAACATGCGTGAGACAAAGCAACAATCCATTGTCTTGTCAATCCTATTCTGCATCCAATGCACTGTCTCCAGACCTGAAAATTTCCAAGGTGCTCATGTCCTTTGCAGTGCTGGCAGCTATTGCTGGGTTTTTGAATGGTCTTATTAGCATGCTGTTTAACAAATGTTGCAGGAAGAATACAGACAACCGTAGATGCTTTCTTCTTTTGACTGGAATCAGCTACATCATTGCTGGAATTCTCGTTCTAATGCCCGTTACTCTTGTCGCCATCAACGTCATGAGAACCGTTTGCTTTTCCTATTGTAAAAGTGTCCAACAGCAGGAAATTGGTGAAGCTGTCATGCTTGGGTGGCCAACTGCCCTGTTGTTCTTCATTGGAGGATCCATATTTTGCTGGTACCACTCTTGTCAGTGTAGAAACGGGAGATGCGTCCATCCATCAGAGGAGTGTCAGCTACAACCTCACCCTTGTCCAGAGGAAAAACCTCTAGCAACAGAACTCCGTATCTTTAAAATTCATTCCAGGAAAAATGAAGAGCTAGGAATATAGATATAATAAATGAAACATTATAAAAGCAGCAACGCTCTGTCCAACCAATAAATGGTACGTCAAATGTAACTAAACAGCGAGCTTTAAAGTTTAGTTGAGGATAAAAAACACTACATTTCACAGATTTTTAATGAATAGCTTTTCAATTTCATACCTTCCTCTTCTATGAACAAAAATATGTTTTTTTCACGATATCCATTTTCAAGCTGATTTGTAAATCAGAGGACCTGCCTCAATTTTAGTCACCTGAGCAATCTCAGTGTTGTTATGAGAACATTGCAATGTCTGGGTTTCCATTAGAAGTGAATGAACTTCTGAATATATCTTCTGGGAAAAGCAACCAATTACATTAGTAGAAAATTTAATTTCTTGGGACGTTCTGTAAGTCAACATCATTAAAAAAAAAACCCTCAGGATGCTATTGCAAGAGGTGACATTTACAGTTTTAAACAGTATATATATATATATATATATATATATATATATATATATATGTTTTTTGCTTTTTTTAAAAGATGGTGGAATTCGACAAATGATTTTGCCAATGTGGGGTTGATTCATTATAGAAGAACATTTTTCATTTAGTTCAGTGAAGCTATATTCAACTTAGTTATCTGGTCGTGAGCCAAGAAAATTCAGATTTTCGCTAACTACCTCTTCACATAATTGGGTGTTCAATGTGAAGACAGCTTTAGTGTAGAAAAAAAACAAAAAAAACAATGCCTTGCAACAGAAAAACCTTCCCTTTCAGCAAGTTTTACTTCAGCTAAAGGTAACAAATATGTGAAATTTTACTTCTAAGCAGGCATAATCCAAATATGTATGCTATAAAAAAAAATATTTCTATTTATTTATATTTCAACAAGTACTTAAATCTGTCTTTAATTTTCTAAACAGTAAAATTCATCAATAAAAAGTAAAAGTCAGTATTATCAAGCTATATGGCATGTAATCCATGTAATCCTGGAAGCTTGCGATAGGAGGAGAGAACAGAGTGACAAAGTTTTTAGGGTGGTGACATTCTTTTATTAGCCAATCAGAAGGATGGGGTGGGGAGGGATAAGAAAGTGACTGAGCTGTACTGCCTAATTGTAGTATAGAAAATAAAGGTTATGGACCTGACTATGTGTTCTGGACTATATGTCTAGATCACAAAACTGGCTACAGAAGGAAGACACTTTTCTCAGATGTGTGTTGAACTATTATCCTGGAGTTCAGCTTTAGTGTTTGTTTTTATTACTGGCTGCGTCTCCATTAGAGAAACCACCCCTCGTTTCCTGTTTAGGTGACAAAATTGTCATTGATACTGGAAGCAAGAGGAAATTTCAACATCCAGATCTCAGACAGCAATTAAAACCCACTTCACTAACAAATATAAAAAAAAACATTTTGGTTTGATTTCACCTGAACAGGATGCATGAACAGAGAGAGGATAACAATAGAGGATAAACCTTGGGGTAGGGGTTGCCACCTCATCCCTTTAAAACCGAACACATATTAATCACACAGGTTTTGGGGCTGATTAAAATGGTAATAAACTTCACTTGGAGCCTTATTTACAATAAATTAGCCCCAGAACCTGTGTAATATGTGTTCAGTTTTAAAGGGATGAGGTGGAACCCTATTTGGGGCCCATTTTTATGTTTGTAGTGCGGTAATGCACATATGTCATGCATTAATGTATGTATGCTGCATCAAGGCAGCCCATTGAAAACAATGGACTTTGGCTGCACCAAAACATGCCAAAAATCAGACATGTCACAACATTTTTGCAACAATGTACTATAGTAACTACGCATCAAACTGTTTATTTATGAAGAATACTTAAACTGTTTCAGGAACTTCAGTATTACGCCTGTTTACACTGTGAATATTTTTTATTATTTTCCTACATATATTACCTGCCTACTAGAATACATGTATTTATTTAATAGGTCCAATTACCTTAATGAGATCAGTTTATTTTTAACAAATAATATGTATGCTTATTATTCTGTTAGGAGTCCATTCATATATATTGCTTGTTTTTTCTTTATATTGCTTGATAATGTTTTATGTGATAAATAAAAAACTAGTTTGCAAAGATGTATGCATTTTTTTCATATCGCTTTCTTTCTTACCTCCCTCACTTAATAAATCTTTTACATATTAAAGTGCTGTATATAGTGTTTTAGTGCATTGCCATTCATTCTCAATGGTATCCTAAGGCTCATATACATTATCAACCAATACACTTGTCCTTCATGCATCACAATACATACTGTATATGTGATTGTTCAAGTGTTGCTGGATTGCTTAGGTGTGGGTACTTTTTGTGTGAATAAAGCCTCCTTATGGGTCCATTCGAAGTAAAAACAATGCACTCCTTGTGTGGCTGATATGTTATCTCAACAGTTGTAAAACCTTTTTTTTTTGTTCTGGTTATAGTTAGGGTTTTGAGCCTATGTTAGGTTTTTAATTGTCGTCTGTGTTCCTGTTGGGGGGTTTACTCTGTTTGTTCTGGTGATCAAGCATATTTAAATATAAAAGTCCCATAAAATGGCTTGTTGTAAAATGTTTATGGCACACAAAGTTAAACAGGTCCTTCAAAAGCCCCCTTTTTGGCCTTCTCTGTGAGTCTAAATGGGTTTGGCAAATTTAGGGTGTAGGTATCTCAGTTTTTCTTGGGCTCCTTTCCTCTGGATATCATAGACTAGCACAACTGAAATAGGCTGTTATAAGATAACTCTATGGAACTTCTTCCCACTGAATTTGAAATTCTCTTTGCTGGTGTGCTCCTTTTTGTTGGACTAGCACTCTGTCCCCATTTCAAAAGTCAAAGTCTGACTCTTTCAACTACTTGCTCCACCTATGACCAGTCTTGTTGGAATGTGTGTTCAAAGTCTGACTCTTTCGACTACTTGTTCCACCTATGGCCATACTCGTTGGAGTGTGTGTTCAAGTTCCTCTGTGTTGTTCACTGTGGCCCAAAGGTATGTAGACCCCCCAAGAATATGCCCAAACAACGCAGTGATGTATGTGTGATGTCAGGGGGTTTACTGTATGATTGCATTTCTAGACCACTTTAGCTAAGGGTTTAATTGCCATCATCTCTCATGAATTAAACCTCTCAGCAGTTGTATCAGGCTGTGACTGAACCTCTCACTTGCTCCATTGGCTTGTGGGAGGTACTTGACTCAAGGCTTTGGAGGGTTCTGATTTTAGTACCTTCACTGTGCATTGTTCAGGCAGGCTCTATGCAGATGCCCTCATTTCACACAACATCATGGGGATGATGACCTTGCCTGCCTTGGTTGCTCAGGGGCTGTATTAGCCTGCTTTACCAAGGGACATGATCTCTTTGCTCCTCAGAGGAGTATTCCCATCATGGCGGACCTTATGGTTGAAGGGAGGGTTTAAGGGGGAGGTGAGTGAAGCCACACCCAACTCTTCTCACTGTCCCAGAGTGGACAGACCACATGTCCTACTGACTGGTACCATACCCTTTGGACCAAGAACTTTTTTAGTGTATAAAGTGTCTTTGATAGGGGCATTCCCCTTCAATTTTGGTATATGATATCTGTTGATTTTGTCATTTCTCCTATGTGTCCTCCTCACAGGCACACCAGGGAACTTTTTCTTAGTGGTGGATTCCTTCTGTATATTTCATTGCTTTACGGCTAGAGGGGAATTTTTTTAAGTTTTGGGTTATTGTCAATGGAATTGCAACATGTAATTTTTATGCTCTAATATTTTAAAATTGGGTCTTTTATCACAGATCTCTTGAATTATTGGATTTGTGGGTGCTCTTACCTTTGAATGTAGTGATTTATTCATATTGCTGCATTTATTTGTTTTAGATTAACTTTCTGACATCTCAGATACCTACAACTTTACAGCAGTCCTGAATAACTGGGACCAGTCATGAAATGCATCAACAAGAATCTGTTAATATCGATTTGGTTCTCTGGTTTATATGAGAAAACGTAATGGTCAAATATTAATCTGTCATGAATTGTGAATAATGAATATTTGTTTTATGAGCAACCATGTCTGGTTTTTATTCTGGAGTATTAATACAATTTAGTATTTTTTTTTCTTTACTTTTGAAATGATAGTTTTTAGGAAAACACAGATGTTCTGCATTTTCTAAAATAATCACCAAAAAACTCCAAACCAGCAGCTGTATAATTATTAAATAGATATAAGATATTAAACTAATAAACATTGCTATAAATAAAAAATAATTAATTAATATAAATTATATGTAAATACATAAAGTGTAAAATTTATTACATATGCCCCAAGCACAATGCATTATTTACATAAAAATACCAGATGTGAAATTCATATAAATGATCCCCAGATACATTACATATGACCTAAACTGTGCTCCAGTGTAAATAACTGAAGTGCAAACAGTGTCCAATCATGTGCAAACTCCACTATCCACAGTTCAAGCCAAAGGTGGGATATCCCACTTCTATTGATTAGAAAGATCTCTGTACTCTCATGGAGGCCCAAATGGTAATAGACTCACCTTATATTGTTGACTACTTAAATTAACAATGGGGTCAAGCAAGGCAGATTCTATTTTACTCCTCCAATTCCACTGGGACTCTACAGGAAAAAAATAGTGACTGGTATTTTCATTGCATACAACACTCCATCATAGAATCTATTATGGAAGAGAAGGAATCATAAAAGAGAAGGAAGAGAAGGAAGCATAAACGAGAAGGAAGAGAAGGAAGCATAAATGTTCATTGTGCAACACTCTCTATATTAAAAGCTCTATATTAAAAGATCAATTAAAAGACAAATACAATACAACCGGATATCGTATGTACTCTCCAGCGCTTCAGGAAATGGACAGACAAAAGAAAACAGAGGGGCCAGGACAGGGGCAACCAAAAAAAGATGCTTCAGGGGTGCAGCCCTCCTCAGACAGGGAGATCAGCCACTAGATAAAGAGTAAACAGGTGGCGCACACACCTAGTGTATTATCCAAGGTTTATTCAAAGGTAAAAAAGACAAAAACATACTCACAGATGAAGCATGTATAAAGAGCTTTTGCATTAAGAAGATGGCCACAATGGCAGGCAAGACGTTCCAACTGTCAGTGCGGTCAAATGGCTGACGCACCTGTATGTAGGTCAAGCTGTAAATAACCATGGCTGAATGCCTTGGGATCAAAGCTCCACCTCCTCTACTTGTTAAAGGGTGAGGAGTTAGAGGGGGTTATTTAAAGTGCAATATTTAGTTATTTTTAACGGTCTGAGCAAAAGCAGCACCATCCTCAGTGAATGTCCCAGCATCCTGAAGAGGTTGAGCTATCAGTACTGGCCATCACATCCTAGCACCTTTAGGAAGACCATCTACCCCCAGGCTTCATACCTGACTACACCTGAGGGATCCGTGAATGACCAGGAGTTCATGATACAACGCGCTTTCTATTAGCGCATCTGGTGAGTGCGCACTCTGTATGTTGATTAATACACTCACCTAAGGATAAAAAGTATTCTGGGACTTTACGAAAATCATTTGAAGATCACACCAGATCTAAAGAAATTTTGGACATTATACAATCACCGTGCATGTCACGATTATGCGTTTCTTATAGACACCTACACTTTTATTTATTCGTTCACTTTTAGAATATTATTGTTGTTTTATTATATGTCATAAGCAAAATGCATTCATCACATACATGCATTTATGAGACGGAAATTGACCATTTCCATATATTCCTAGCGCTGCACCAATATTGATTTTTGATTCATTTGAAGGCATTTGGTTTACCCTTTAGTGTGTTCAGCTGCTTATTTCATATATTTGGTTTTAGCATTAGCGCTCGCTTTATTATCCTATTATTTTAAGTACAGAGATAGATAAATGCATCATTTGCAAATATAAATAAATAAAAATAATAGTAGTAGTAATGATAACAATAAAAATAATAAAAGTGAAGATCATAGAATGAACTGGATTACAAATGTTTGTAGTTAAAATATTGTATGTGGTTGCAGACTATATATATTTCCATTAACTTTTACCTTTTTTACCATTTCCAATAACATGTTTTTAACTTTATTTATTTAATATATATAGTCTGCAACCACATACAATATTTTTAACTGCAAAAATTTGCAAATGATGCATTTATCTATCTATTTATTTGCTTTTTGTGTATGTATATATATATATAAAACTAAATATTGCACTTTAAATAACCACCTCTAACTCCTCGCCCTTTAACAAGTAGAGGACTTGGAGCTTTGATCCCAAGGCATTCAGGAAAGGGACTCGTCCCCGAAACGCGTCAACCATTTGACCGCACTCACAGTTGGAACATCTTGCCTGCCGCTGTGGCCATCTTCTTAATGCAAAAGCTTTTTATACATGCTTCATCTGTGAGTATGTTTTGTCTTTTATACCTTTGAAAAAACCTTGGATAATGCATTAGGTGTGTGCGCCACCTGTTTACTCTTTCACAAATACAATACACTTATATCCTCATGTGCTATCACCCAGAACTAAGGAGGTAATCTGGTGTACTCCTGTGTGAGTACCACTCCACTTCCCGGTAATGTGTGTGTGAATGGCCCCAGCATGTTTGATGACATCACAGAGTTCTGGCTCCACCTTACGTGTTTAGTCCAACTGACTTCATCAGGAGTGGAGCCCCACCGGAATTAGAGGAGTGTGGTAAAATTTGCCATGTTTGACAATCCTATTAAATGAAATAATTAATACTAAAAGGTGAGTCTTCCACTATTTGAATGTCCCAGCTTTGGTCTGCACTATAATAGCTGACTTTGCACATGACTGGATACTGGTCTTCAAAAAAATGTAGCACTGTGATAATCCACCTTAAAGTATCTCATATTATAGTCCAACATATACTCAGATACACCCAGTACCACTGTGAGTGAAATAATTCAAAATAGAAAAAGTTGAATCTGAAAGTCTTTTCATGTCTAGAGACATGAAATCAAACAAATCTTCCAAAATGCACACCAGAGCTTCAGTGCTCCACCTCTCCCAACCAGCAGAAGCGCACCAAAAAGTTATGCCTCTCTTGTAACAGATCGGCATACTGCGCTCTATGTAATGATGACCCAGGCAGCTCAATACATCTTGAGCACCATACTTCAGATTTCTTCAGTACAATTGATACCCCAAATAGGATATAGAAAAGATAAAACTCGAATAGTGTACTCCCATAAAAACATGCATGTTTATTAAAAGGATAGAAAACTACTTACTAGAATAAAGAATAAACAGTGTACATCAATCCAGCTCATTAAATCAGCCCCAAGTGACAGCGGCCATCAGTTGTGCATATAAACCGGGAGCATCTGCCTGAGATATTGATAGCTCACCCTCAGTCGGAGCAGAACACCACTTCTGCTAGCCATAGAGTCATGTCCCATGACTGGACACTGTTTGCACTTTATTCACATTGAAACACGGTTTAGGACTGATGTATTGTATTTTGGAAAAAGTTATATTAATTTCACAGTATTTTTTACTCAATTAGTGCATTCTGTTTGGGGCATATTTACACTCACTGGCCACTTCGTTCGGTACACCTAATTAATTGCTTGGTAACCCAAATTTCTAAACAGCCAATCACTTGGCAGCAACTCTATGCATTTAGGCATGTAGACGTGGTGAAGGCGACTTGCTGAAGTTCAAACTGAGCATCAGAATGGGGAAGAAAGAGGATGTAAGTGAATTTGAATGTGGCATGATTGTTGATCCACGACAGGCTGGTCTGAGTATTTCAAAAACTGCTGATCTACAGCCATCTCTAAGGAAATTGAGACTCCAGAGAAACCAGTCATTGTTTTTCCAATCTTCTACTGTCCAATTTTTGTGAGCCTGTGTGAATTGTAGCCTCCATGTCCTGTTCTTAGCTGACAGGAGTGGCACTCGGTGTGGTCTTCTGCAGCAGTCGCCCATCTGCTTCAAGGTTTGCCGTGTTGTGCATTCAGAGATGTTACTCTGCATACCATTTAAGTTACTGTTGCCTTTCCATCATCTCCAACCAGTCTGTCCATTCTCCTATGACCTCTGACATCAAAAAGGCATCTACGTCCACACAACTGCCACTCACTGGATATTTTCTCTTTTTCGGACCATTCTCTGTAAACCCTAGAGATGGTTGTACATGAAAATCCCAGTAGATCAGCAGTTTTTGAAATACTCAGACCAGCCCATTTGGCACCAACAATTGTGCCACAGTCAAAGTCACTTAAATCCCCTTTCTTCCCGATTATGATGCTCGCTTTGAACTTCAGCAAGTCGTCTTCACCACATCTAGAAGCTTAAATGCATTGAGTTGGTGTCATGTGATTGGCTGATTATCAATTTGTGTTACCAAGCAATTGAAGGGGTGTACCTAATAAAGTGGCCCATGAGTATATATGAATTTTACATTTGGTGTATTCATGTATAATTTATATTCATTGATTCATGAATTTATAACACTGTGTATTCATTTTATGTTAATTATAATATTTAGCACCCAATTTAAGGTCCCAAATTTTCCCATATATATTTTATAGGATGGTGACATTTGAAGTAACAGTATATTTTGCAATGTTTCACTCTCTAAATTAACAATTCTTATACTGTTAAACTGGAGTCACCTGAGAGATTGTCTGTACATAAGAAGTCCATGTGTATAGTTCCCTTTATGTTTTCGAAATCGTGGCTAAAACAGCTTAATTGCTAGTTAAAACATTTAGATACTCACATGCTTACTGCTAATTTTTCAGAGCTGTACATAATGTACACACAGTATAGTAAATAAATGATCCACAGCTTCTCCTTAGACATCCCTTAGGCATCTCATTTCCCTTTACTGAGAGAGACGGGTTTTCATAGCCCCAGGTGTCTATGTGCTGAGTTTGATGACTGAGTTGTGCTTAGACTGGACGTCTTGCTTATGCCACACCTAACAAGTTATGTAACAGAACATACTTCATACATGTGCCAGAGCAATAATAAATTGACTGGTAGGGCACTGTTTTCCAGAACCTGCTGAAACTGAGACCTGAACATGAAGTAAACCTGGGAACACTCAAGGAGAGCACATTGGAGATTCAAAGGGAAGACACTGAGCATCCAAGGAGTGGACACTGAACAGTCAAAGAGAGGAAGCTGAACTACCATTCTACATACTCAGTCCAAAGACAGGACAGTGAACATCCAAACAAGAGACATTAAGTATCCAAAGAGAAGACACTTAAAGGGGACACTGAACACTCCAAGAGAAGCCATTCAAAAGAAGGATACTGAACAGATCAAGAGACAACGGTCATCAATTTGTTGACTCTGAACAATCAAATTGAACAGGTGTACTTCTCCTTCCAACAGATTATTTCTGATCTTAGAAAAGACCCAAGCCTAGAGTCATCATGGTTCCTTGCATAGTCCAGTCCATTGGCATGATATTGGGTGGCATAGCCATGATTCTCACATTTTTTGTCTGCTGGATACCCCATTGGAGAGTGTCTATTTTAGTAGAAAGCGATGGCTATGGGAGGCGGCTCGATGGACAATGGATAAGCCGTTGGGATGGACTGTGGGTAACATGCGTGAGACAAAGCAACAATCCATTGTCTTGTCAATCCTATTCTGCATCCAATGCACTGACTCCAGACCTGAAAATTTCCAAAGTGCTCATGTCCTTTGCAGTGCTGGCAGCCATTGCTGGGTTTTTGAATGGTCTTATTGGCATGCTGTTTAACAAGTGCTGCAGGAAGAATACAGACAACCGTAGATGTTTTCTTCTTTTGACTGGAATCAGCTACATCATTGCTGGAATTCTTGTTCTAATGCCCGTTACACTTGTCGCCATCAACGTCATGAGAACTGTTTGCTTTTCCTATTGTAAAAGTGTCCAACAGCAGGAATTTGGTGAAGCTGTCATGCTTGGGTGGCCAACTGCCCTGTTGTTCTTCATTGGAGGATCCATATTTTGCTGGTACCACTCTTGTCAGTGTAGAAACGGGAGATGCGTCCATCCATCAGAGGACTGTCAGCTACAACCTCACCCTTGTCCAGAGGAAAAACCTCTAGCAACAGAACTCCGTATCTTTAAAATTCATTCCAGGAAAAATGAAGAGCTAGGAATATAGATATAATAAATGAAACATTATTAAAGCAGCAACACTCTGTCCAACCAATAACTGGTACATCAAATTTAACTAAACAGCGAGCTTTAAAGTTTTGTTGAGGATAAAAAAACACTACATTTCACAGATTTTTAATGAATAGTTTTTCAATTTCATACCTTCCTCTTTTATGAACCAAATTATGTTTTCTTCACGATATCCATTTTCAAGCTGATTTGTAAATCAGAGGACCTGCCTTAATTTTAGTCACCTGAGCAATCTCAGTGTTGTTATGAGAACATTGCAATGTCTGGGTTTCCATTAGAATTGAATGAACTTTTGAATATATCTTCTGGGAAAAGCAACCAATTACATTAGTAGAAAATTTAATTTCTTGGGACGTTCTGTAAGTCAACATCATTAAAAAAATGATGTTATTGCAAGAGATGACATTTACAGTTTTAAACAGTATATATATATATGTTTTTTGCTTTTTTTTTAAAGATGGTGGAATGTTATTTATTTGAGAATTGCAACGGCAAATGATTTTGCCAATGTGGGGTTGATTCATTATAGAAGAACATTTTCCATTTAGCTCAGTGAAGCTATATTCAACTTAGTTATCCGGTCTTGAGCCAAGAAAATTCAGATTTTCGCTAACTACCTCTTCACATAATTGGGTGTTCAATGTGAAGACAGCTTTAGTGTAGAAAAAAAACAAAAAAACAATGCCTTGCAACAGAAAAACCTTCCCTTTCAGCAAGTTTTACTTCAGCTAAAGGGAACAAATATGTGAAATTTCAGTTCTAAGCAGGCATAATACAAATATGTATGTTATAAAAAAAATTATATATATTTATTTATTTTTCAAGTACAAGTACTTAAATCTGTCTTTAATTTTCTAAACAGTAAAATTCCTCAATAAAAAGTAAAAGTCAGTATTATCAAGCTATATGGCATGTAATCCATGTAATGCTGGAAGCTTGCGATAGGAGGAGAGAACAGAGTGACAAAGTTTTTAGGGTGGTGATATTCTTTTATTAGCCAATCGGAAGGATGGGGTGGGGAGGGATAAGAAAGTGACTGAGCTGTACTGCCTAATTGTAGTATAGAAAATAAAGGTTATGGACCTGACTATGTGTTCTGGCCTATATGTCTAGATCACAAAACTGGCTACAGAAGGAAAACACTTTTCTCAGATGTGTGTTGAACTATTATCCTGGAGTTCAGCTTTAGTGTTTGTTTTTATTACTGGCTGCCTCTCCATTGGAGAAACCACCCCTCGTTTCCTGGCAAGGTGACAAAATTGTCATTGATACAGAGAGAGGATAACAATAGAGGATAAACCTTGGGCTACGGGTTGCCACCTCATCCCTTTAAAACCAAACACATATTAATTACACAGGTTCTGGGGCTGATTAAAATGGTAATAAAACTCACTTGCAATAAATTAGCCCCAGAACCTGTGTAAGTAATATGTGTTCAGTTTTAAAGGGATGAGGTGGAACCCTATTTGGGGCCCATTTTTATGTTTGTAGTGCGGTAATGCACATATGTCATGCATTAATGTATGTATGCTGCATCAAGGCAGCCCATTGAAGACAATGGACTTTGGCTGCACCAAAACATGCCAAAAATCAGACATGTCTCATTATTTTTGCAACAATGTACTATAGTAACTACGTATAAAACTGTTTATTTATGAAGAATACTTAAACTGTTTCAGGAACTTCAGCATTACGCCTGTTTACACTGTGAATATTTTTTATTATTTTCCTACATATATTACCTGCCTACTAGAATACATGTATTTATTTAATAGGTTCATTTCCCTTAATGAGATCCGTTTATTTTTAACCAATAATATGTATGCTTATTATTCTGTTAGGTGTCCATTCATATTTATTGCTTGTTTTTTCTTTATATTGCTTGATAATGTTTTATGTGATAAATAAAAAACTAGTTTGCAAAGATGTATGCATTTTTTTCATATCTCTTTCTTTCTTACCTCCCTCACTTAATAAATCTTTTACATATTAAAGTGCTGTATATAGTGTTTTAGTGCATTGCCATTCATTCTCGATGGTATCCTAAGGTTCATATACAGTATCAACCAATACACTTGTCCTTCATGCATCACAATACATATATGTGATTGTTCAAGTGTTGCTGGATTGCTTAGATGTGGGTACTTTTTGTGTGCATAAAGCCTCATATGGGTCCATTCGAAGTAAAAACAATGCACTCCTTGTGTGGCTGATATGTTATCTCAACAGTTGTAAAACCTTTTGTTTTGTTCTGGTTATAGTTAGGGTTTGGAGCCTATGTTAGGTTTTTAATTGTCGTCTGTGTTCCTGTTGGGGGATTTACTCTGTTTTTTCTGGGGATCGAGCATATATTAATATAAAAGTCCCATAAAATGGCTTAACCTCCCTGGCGGTATGATTATTTCAGATTTTTGGTGCTGAAAGCGGTACCATTTTTTTGCATGGAAATATGTTTTTTTTTTATTGTAGGGCTGTAATTTTTAGGAATAACTCACTGAAATCTGTCCGAACAAGAGTCTAGTAAACATCCCGGGTAGGATAAAATTTGAAACACTAAATCATAAATTATAATTTATTAAAATAATCATAAAAATAATAATATAATAATAAATTTAATTTAATAATATAATCAAACCAAAAACACTTAAATTTGAAATATAGAGCCAAGTTCGCACATCACTGAGCAAAGTCGCAAAATCGTTTTCACTGTTTGATGACGAATTTCCCCACAAATCATTATCACTCAATTCTGCAAGTGGTTCTGATTTACTATCGCTGTTCTCTAGCTGGTCTAAAACCGCTTTTGACCTAAAGTGACGCTTTTTGGACACCATGGACGTTTCTCAGTTTCCAGGCAATAAGAACAGTAAAAATGCAGGCAGGGCACAGGACAAAGCTCTCGGGACAAAATGTATGTGAAATGGTTTGATACAGTAATGGAATACTATGTGATTTTAGTGAATGTCACTTTTTGTCATTTTTTAATTTCCCGCCGTTCCGTCCCCCGTACGTCCCGACGCTCACAGGGGATGGAACCCAGATGCCAGATGCGGTCATCCGCCGGATTACATTGTCGGGGACACTGCAGGAGGGACATCGTGGGAGCGCAGGACAAGGTAAGTGATGCAGGGATCGTGGAGCAGCGCCGCATGGTATTCCCGAGTGTAGCTCGGGGTTACCGCTTGTGGTACTGAAACCTTACCCCGAGCTACACTCGGGAATACCGCCAGGGAGGTTAACATTAAAAACATACCTCTAAAGTGAAGTACACAGATCAGTACTATATTAGGAGTGTTAAGTGGACAGTTACCTTAGGTTCCTTGACATGCCTAAAGGATTGAGTTAAGATTTCTCCATCTAGTTACAATATTCTAGGAAAAGAGGTGATGTTAGTGGGAGCATGAAACTGAGCTTGATGACCATTGGGCTATATAATATTATTAGGATCCATAGCTTCTCCTGGGGGTATTGGAGATAATGATGGATAAGCAGGAGGAAGCCAACATTGTACCTCTTGTTGTAAAATGTTTATGGCACACAAAGTTAAACAGGTCCTTCAAAAGCCCCCTTTTTGGCCTTCTCTGTGAGTCTAAATGGGTGTAGGTATCTCAGTTTTTCTTGGGCTCCTTTCCTCTGGATATCATGGACTGGCACAACTGAAATAGGCTGTTATAAGATAACTCTATGGAACTTCTTCCCACTGAATTTGAAATTCTCTTTGCTGGTGTGCTCCTTTTTGTTGGACTAGCACTCTGTCCCCATTTCAAAAGTCAAAGTCTGACTCTTTCAACTACTTGCTCCACCTATGGCCAGTCTTGTTGGAGTGTGTGTTCAAAGTCTGACTCTTTCGACTACTTGTTCCACCTATGGCCATACTCGTTGGAGTGTGTGTTCAAGTTCCTCTGTGTTGTTCACTGTAGCCCAAAGGTATGTAGACCCCCCATGACTCATGGCTTTGGAGGGATCTGATTTAAGTACCTTCACTGTGCATTGTTCAGGCAGGCTCTATGCAGATGCCCTCATTTCACATAACATCATGGGGATGATGACCTTGCCCGCCTTGGTTGCTCAGGGGCTATATTAGCCTGCTTTACCAAGGGACATGATCTCTTTGCTCCTCAGAGGAGTATTCCCATCATGGCGGACCTTATGGTTGAAGGGGGAGGTGAGTGAAGCCACACCCAACTCTTCTCACTGTCCCAGAGTGGACAGACCACATGTCCTACTGACTGGTACCATACCCTTTGGACTAAGAACTTTTTTAGTGTATAAAGTGTCTTTGATAGGGGCATTCCCCTTCAATTTTGGTATATGATATCTGTTGATTTTGTCATTTCTCCTATGTGTCCTCACAGGCACACCAGGGAACTTTTTCTTAGTGGTGGATTCCTTCTGTATATTTCATTGCTTCACAGCTAGAGGGGGAATTTTTTTAAGTTTTGGGTTATTGTCAATGGAATTGCAACATGTAATTTTTATGCTCTAATATTTTAAAATTGGGTCTTTTATCACAGATCTCTTGAATTATTGGATTTGTGGGTGCTCTTACCTTTGAATTTAGTGATTTCTTCATATTGCTGCATTTATTGTTTTAGATTAACGTTCTGACATCTCAGATACCTAAAACTTTACAGCAGTCCTGAATAACTGGGACCAGTCATGAAATGCATGAACAAGAATCTGTTAATATCGATTTGGGTCTCTGGTTTATATGAGAAAACGTAATGGTCAAATATTAAGATGTTCTGCATTTTCTAAAATAATCACCAAAAAAACTCCAAACCAGCAGCTGTATAATTATTAAATAGATATAAGATATTAAACTAATAAACATTGCTATAAATAAAAAAATAATTAATTAATATAAATTATATGTAAATACACAAAGTGTAAAATGTATTTAAATATGCCCCAAGCACAATGTATTCTTTACATAAAAATACCAGATGTGAAATTCACATAAATGATCCCCAGGTACATTACATATGACCTAAACTGTGCTCCAGTGCAAATAACTAAAGTGCAAACAGTGTCCAATCATGTGCAAACTCCATTATCCACAGTTCAAGCCAAAGGTGGGATATCCCACTTCTATTGATTAGAAAGATCTCTGTACTCTCATGGAGGCCCAAATGGTAATAGACTCACCTTATATTGTTGACTACTTAAATTAAAAAGGGGGTCAAGCAAGGCAGATTCTATTTTACTCCTCCAATTCCACTGGGACTCTACAGGAAAAAAATAGTGACTGGTATTTTCATTGCATACAACACTCCATCATAGAATCAATTATGAAAGAGAAGGAAGCATAAACGAGAAGGAAGAATAAACGTTCATTGTGTAACACTCTCTATATTAAAAGCTCTATATTAAAAGACCAATTAAAATACAAATACAATACAACCAGATATCGTATGTACTCTCCAGCGCTTCAGGAAATGGACAGACAAAAGAAAGCCAAGGGGACCAGGACAGAGGCAACCAAAAAAAGATGCTTCGGGGGTGCAGCCCTCCTCAGACAGGGAGATCAGCCACTAGATAAAGAGTAAACAGGTGGCGCACACACCTAGTGCATTATCCAAGGTTTATTCAAAGGTAAAAAAGACAAAAACATACTCACAGATGAAGCATGTATAAAGAGCTTTTGCATTAAGAAGATGGCCACAATGGCAGGCAAGGTGTTCCAACTGTCAGTGCGGTCAAATGGCTGACGCACCTGTATGTAGGTCAAGCTGTAAATAACCATGGCTGAATGCCTTGGGATCTTTCTATTAGCGCATCTGGTGAGTGCGCACTATGTTTGTTGATTAGTACACTCACCTAAGGATAAAAAGTATTCTGGGACTTTACGGAAGTCATTTGAAGATCACACCAGATCTAAAGAAATTTTGGACATTATACAATCACCATGCATGTCATGATTATGCATTTCTTATAGACACCTGCACTTTTATTTATTCGTTCACTTTTAGAATATTATTGTTGTTTTATTATATGTCATAAGCAAAATGCATTCATCACATACATGCATTTATGAGACAGAAATTGACCATTTCCATATATTCCTAGCGCTGCACCAATATTGATTTTTGATTAATTTGAAGGCGTTTGGTTTACCTTTTAGTGTGTTCAGCTGCCTATTTTATATATTTGGTTTTAGCATTTAGCACTTTATTATCCTTTATTATTTTAAGTACAGAGATAGATAAATGCATCATTTGCAAATATAAATAAATAAAAATAATAGTAGTAGTAATGATAACAATAAAAATAATAAAAGTGAAGATCATAGAATGAACTGGATTACAAATGTTTGTAGTTAAAATATTGTATGTGGTTGCAGACTATATATATTTCCATTAACTTTTACCTTTTTTACCATTTCCAATAACATGTTTTTAACTTTATTTATTTAATATATATAGTCTGCAACCACATACAATATTTTTAACTGCAAAAATTTGCAAATGATGCATTTATCTATTTATTTGCTTTTTTGTTTATATATATATATATATATATTTATATAAATAACTAAATATTGCACTTTAAATAACCACCTCTAACTCCTCGCCCTTTAACAAGTAGAGGAGGTGGAGCTTTGATCCCAAGGCATTCAGCCATGGTTATTTACAGCTTGACCTACATACAGGCTGGTCAGCAGCTCTGAGGAAAGGGACTCGTCCCCGAAACGCATCAGCCAGTTGACCGCACAGACAGTTGGAACTTCTTGCCTGCTGTTGTGGCCATCTTCTTAATGCAAAAGCTTTTTATACATGCTTCATCTGTGAGTGTGTTTTGTCTTTTATACCTTTGAATAAACCTTGGATAATGCACTAGGTGTGTGCGCCACCTGTTTACTCTTTCACAAATACAATACACTTATATCACCCAGAACTAAGGAGGTAATGTTGTGTACTCCTGTGTGAGTACCACTCCACTTCCCGGTAATGTGTGTGTGAATGGCCCCAGCATGTTTGATGACATCACAGAGTTCTGGCTCCACCTTACGTGTTTAGTCCAACTGACTTCATCAGGAGTGGAGCCCCAGCGGAATTAGAGGAGTGTGGTAAAATTTGCCATGTTTGACAATCCTATTAAATGAAATAATTAATACTAAAAGGTGAGTCTGCCACTGTTTGAATGTCCCAGCTTTTGTCTGCACTATAATAGCTGACTTTGCACATGACTGGATACTGGTCTTCAAAAAAATGTAGCACTGTGATAATCCACCATAAAGTATCTCATATTATAGTCCAACATATACTCAGATACACCCAGTACCACTGTGAGTGAAATAATTCAAAATGGAAAAAGTTGAATCTGAAAGTCTTTTCATGTCTAGAGACATGAAATCAAACAAATCTTCCAAAATGCACACCAGAGCTTCAGTGCTCCACCTCTCCCAACTGGCAGAAACGCACCAAAAAGTTATGCCTCTCTTGTAACAGATCGGCATACTGCGCTCTATGTAATGATGACCCAGGCAGCTCAATACATCTTGAGCATCATACTTCAAATTTCTTCAGTACAATTGATACCCCAAATAGGATATAGAAAAGATAAAACTCGAATAGTGTACTCCCATAAAAACATGCATTTTTATTAAAAGGATAGAAAACTACTTACTAGAATAAAGAATAAACAGTGTACATCAATTCAGCTCATTAAATCAGCCCCAAGTGACAGCGGCCATCAGTTGTGTGTATAAACCAGGAGCCTCTGCCTGAGATATTGATAGCTCACCCTCAGTCGGAGCAGAACACCACTTCTGCTAGCCATAGAGTCATGTCCCATGACTGGTCACTGTTTGCACTTTATTCACATTGAAACACGGTTTAGGACTGATGTATTGTATTTGGGAAAAAGTTATATTAATTTCACAGTATTTTTACTCAATTAGTGCATTCTGTTTGGGGCATATTTACACTCACTAGCCACTTCGTTTGGTACACCTATTTAATTGCTTGGTAACCCAAATTTCTAAACAGCCAATCACTTGGCAGCAACTCTATGCATTTAGGCATGTAGACGTGGTGAAGGCGACTTGCTGAAGTTCAAACTGAGCATCAGAATGGGGAAGAAAGAGGATGTAAGTGAATTTGAATGTGGCATGATTGTTGATCCACGACAGGCTGGTCTGAGTATTTCAAAAACTGCTGATCTACAGCCATCTCTAAGGAAATTGAGACTCCAGAGAAACCAGTCATTGTTTTTCCAATCTTCTACTGTCCAATTTTTGTGAGCCTGTGTGAATTGTAGCCTCCATGTCCTGTTCTTAGCTGACAGGAGTGGCATCCGGTGTGGTCTTCTGCTGCAGTCGCCCATCTGCTTCAAGGTTTGCCGTGTTGTGCATTCAGAGATGTTACTCTGCATACCATTTAAGTTACTGTTGCCTTTCCATCATCTCCAACCAGTCTGCCCATTCTCCTATGACCTCTGACATCAAAAAGGCATCTACGTCCACACAACTGCCACTCACTGGATATTTTATCTTTTTCGGACCATTCTAAACCCTAGAGATGGTTGTACATGAAAATCCCAGTAGATCAGCAGTTTTTGAAATACTCAGACCAGCCCATTTGGCACCAACAATTGTGCCACAATCAAAGTCACTTAAATCCCCTTTCTTCCCGATTCTGATGCTCACTTTGAACTTCAGCAAGTCGTCTTCACCACATCTAGAAGCTTAAATGCATTGAGTTGGTGTCATGTGATTGGTTGATTTGCAATTTGTGTTACCAAGCAATTGAACGGGTGTACCTAATAAAGTGGCCAGTGAGTATATATGAATTTTACATTTGGTGTATTCATGTATAATTTATATTCATTGATTCATGAATTTATAACACTGTGTATTCATTTTATGTTAATTATAATATTTAGCACCCCATTTAAGGTCCCAAATTTTCCAATATATATTTTATAGGATCGTGACATTTGACGTATCAGTATATTTTGCAATATTTCACAATCTAAACTAACATTTCTTATACTGTTAAACTGGAGTCACCTGAGAGATTGACTGTTTGTACACAAGAAGAAGTCCATGTGTATAGTTCCCTTTATGTTTTCAAATCTTGGCTAAAACAGCTTAATTGCTAGTTAAAACATTTAGATACTCACATGCTTACTGCTAATTTTTCAGAGCTGTACATAATGTACATACTGTACACACAGTATAGTAAATAAATGATCCACAGCTTCTCCTTAGACATCCCTTAGGCATCTCATTTCCCTTTACTGAGAGAGACGGGTTTTCATAGCCCCAGGTGTCTATGAGCTGAGTTTGATGACTGAGTTGTGCTTAGACTGGACGTCTTGCTTATGCCACACCTAACAAGTTATGTAACAGAACATACTTCATACACGTGCCAGAGCAATAATAAATTGACTAGTAGGGCACTGTTTTCCAGAACCTGCTGAAACTGAGACCTGAGCATGAAGTAAACCTGGGAACACTCAAGGAGAGCACATTGGAGATTCAAAGGGAAGACACTGAGCATCCAAGGAGTGGACACTGAACAGTCAAAGAGAGGAAGCTGGACTACCAATCTACATGCTCAGTCCAAAGACAGGACAGTGAACATCCAAAGAAGAGACATTAAGTATCCAAAGAGAAGACACTAAAAGGAGACACTGGACACTCCAAGAGAAACCATTCAAAACAAGGATACTGAACAGACCAAGAGACAACGGTCATCAAATTGTTGACTCTGAACAATCAAATTGAACAGCTGTACTTCTCCTTCTGACAGACTATTTCTGATCTTAGAAAAGACCCAAGCCTAGAGCCATCATGATTCCTTGCATAGTCCAGTCCATTGGCATGATATTGGGTGGCATAGCCATGATTCTCACATTTTTTGTCTGCTGGATACCCCATTGGAGAGTGTCTATTGTAGTAGAAAGCGATGGCTATGGGAGGCGGCTCGATGGACAATGGATAAGCCGCTGGGATGGACTGTGGGTAACATGCGTGAGACAAAGCAACAATCCATTGTCTTGTCAATCCTATTCTGCATCCAATGCACTGACTCCAGACCTGAAAATTTCCAAAGTGCTCATGTCCTTTGCAGTGCTGGCAGCCATTGCTGGGTTTTTGAATGGTCTTATTGGCATGCTGTTTAACAAATGCTGCAGGAAGAATACAGACAGCCGTAGATGCTTTCTTCTTTTGACTGGAATCAGCTACATCATTGCTGGAATTCTCGTGCTAATGCCTGTTACTCTTGTCGCCATCAACGTCATGAGAACCGTTTGCTTTTCCTATTGTAAAAGTGTCCAGCAGCAGGAAATTGGTGAAGCTGTCATGCTCGGGTGGCCAACTGCCCTGTTGTTCTTCATTGGAGGATCCATATTTTGCTGGTACCACTCTTGTCAGTGTAGAAACGGGAGATGCGTCCATCCGTCAGAGGACTGTCAGCTACAACCTCACCCTTGTCCAGAGGAAAAACCTCTAGCAACAGAACTCCGTATCTTTAAAATTCATTCCAGGAAAAATGAAGAACTAGGAATATAGATATATTAAATTAAACATTTTTAAAGCAGCAACGCTCTGTCCAACCAATAAATGGTATGTCAAATGTAACTAAACAGCAAGCTTTAAAGTTTTGTTGAGGATAAAAAAACACTACATTTCACAGATTTTTAATAAATAGTTTTTTAATTTCATACCTTCCTCTTTTCTGAAGAAACTTATGTTTTTTTCACGATATCCATTTTTAAGCTGATTTGAAAATCAGAGGACCTGCCTCAATTTTAGTCACCTGAGCAATCTCAGTGTTGTTATGAGAACATTGCAATGTCTGGGTTTCCATTAGAAGTGAATGAACTTCTGAATATATCTTTTGGGGAAAGCAACCAATTACATTAGCAGAAAATGTACGGTAATTTCTTGGGACGTTCTGTAAGTCAACATCATTGAAAAAAAACCAAAAACCCTCAGGATGCTATTGCAAGAGATGGCATTTACAGTTTTAAACAGTATATATATATATATATATATATATATATATATATTTTTTTTTTTTTTATTTTATTTTTAAAACATGGTGGAATTTTATTCATTTGAGAATTGCAACGACAAAGGATTTTGCCAATGTGGGCTTGATTCATTATAGAAGAACATTTTTTATTTTAGCTCAGTGAAGCTGTATTCAATTTAGTTGTCCGGTTGTGAGCAAGGAAAATTGAGATTTTCACTAACTACCTCTTCACATAATTGGGTGTTCAATGTGAAGACATCTTTAGTGTAAAAACAAACAAACAATGCCTTGCAACAGAAAAACCTTCCCTTTCAGCAAGTTTTACTTCAGCTAAAAGGAACAAATTTGTGAAATTTCAGTTCTAAGCAGGCATAATACAAATATGTATGCTATAATAAAAATTATATATTTATTTATTTTTCAACAAGTACAAGTACTTAAATCTGTCTTTAATCTTCTAAACAGTAAAATTCATCAATGGTGATATTCTTTTATTAGCCAATCAGAAGGATGGGGTGGGAAGGGATAAGAAAGTGACTGAGCTGTACTGCCTAATTGTAGTATAGAAAATAAAGGTTATGGACCTGGCTATGTGTTCTGGCAGATATGTCTAGATCACAAAACTGGCTACAGAAGGAAAACACTTTTCTCAGATGTGTGTTGAACTATTATCCTGGAGTTCAGCTTTAGTGTTTGTTTTTATTACTGGCTGCCTCTCCATTGGAGAAACCACCCCTCGTTTCCTGTTTAGGTGACAAAATTGTCATTGATACTTGAAGCAAGAGGAAATTTCTACATCCAGATCTCAGACAGCAATTAAAACCCACTTCACTAACAATTGTAAAAAACATTTTGGCTTGATTTCACCTGAACAGGATGCATGAACAGAGAGAGGATAACAATAGAGGATAAACCTTGGGGTAGGGGTTGCCACCTCATCCCTTTAAAACCGAACACATATTAATTACACAGGTTCTGGGGCTGTTTAAAATGGTAATAAAACTCACTTGGTGCCTTTTTTGCAATAAATTAGCCCCAGAACCTGTGCAAGTAATGTGTTCAGTTTTAAAGGGATGAGGTGGAACCCTATTTGGGGCCCATTTTTATGTTTGTAGTGCAGTGATGCACATATGTCGTGCATTAATGTATGTATGCTGCATCAAGGCAGCCCATTGAAATCAGTGGACTTTGGCTGCACCAAAACATGCCAAAAATCAGACATGTCACAACATTTTTGCAACAATGTACTATAGTAACTACGTATCAAACTGTTTATTTATGATGAATACTTATACTGTTTCAAGAGCTTCAGTATTACGCCTGTTTAGACTGTGAATTGTTGTATTATTTTCCTATATATATTACCTGCCTGCTAGAATACATGTATTTATTTCATAGGTTCATTTACCTTAATGAAAACAGTTTATTTTTAACAAATAATATGTATGCTTATTATTCTGTTAGGAGTCCATTCATAATTATTGCTTATTTTTTCTTTATATTGCTTGATAATGTTTTATGTGATAAATAATAAACTAGTTTGCAAAGATGTATGCATTTTTTTCATATCTCTTTCTTTCTTACCTCCCTCACTTAATAAACCTTTTACATATTAAAGTGCTGTATATAGTGTTTTAGTGCATTGCCATTCATTCTCGATGGTATCCTAAGGCTCATATACAGTATCAACCAATACACTTGTCCTTCATGCATCACAATACATATACAGTGGGGCAAAAAAAGTATTTAGTCAGCCACCAATTGTGCAAGTTCTCCCACTTAAAAAGATGAGAGAGGCCTGTAATTGGCATCAAAGGTAGACCTCAACTATGAGAGACAAAATGAGAAAAAAAAATCTAGACAATCACATTGGCTGATTTGGAAAGAATTTATTTGCAAATTATGGTGGAAAATAAGTATTTGGTCACCTACAAACAAGCAAGATTTCTGGGTCTCACAGACCTGTACCTTCTTCTTTAAGAGGCTCCTCTGTCCTGCACTCATTACCTGTATCAATGGCACCTGTTTGAACTTGTTATCAGTATAAAAGACACCTGTCCACAATCTCAAAAACAGTCACACTCCAAACTCCACTATGACTGTTCAAGAGTTGCTGGATTGCTTAGCTGTGGGTACTTTTTGTGTGCATAAAGCCTCCTTATGGGTCCATTCGAAGTAAAAACAATGCACTCCTTGTGTGGCTGATATGCTATTTTAACAGTTTTAAAAAAAATTTTTTTTGTTCTGGTTAGAGTAGTTAGGGTTTGGAGTCTATGTTAGGTTTTTAATTGTCGTCTGTGTTCCTGCTGGGGGATTTACTCTGTTTGTTCTGGTGATCGAGCATATATTAAAAAAAAAGACCCATAAAATGGCTAAACATTAAACACATACCTCTAAAGTGGAGTACACAGATCAGTACTATATTATGAGTGTTAATTGGACAGGCAGTAGCTGTAACCTACAGTTACCTTAGGTTTCTTGACATGCCTAAGGGATTGAGTTAAGATTTCTCTATCTAGATACAATATTCTAGGAAAAGAGGTGATGTTAGTGGGTGCATGAAACTGAGCTGGATGATCATTGGGCTATATAATATTATTAGGATCCATAGCTTTTCCTTGGGGTATTGGAGATAATGATGGATAAGCAGGAGGAAGCCAACATTGTACCTCTTGTTGTAAAATGTTTATGGCACACAAAGTTAAACAGGTCCTTCAAAAGCCCTCTTTATGGCCTTCTCTATGAGTCTAAAAGGGTTTGGCAAATTTAGGCTGTAGGTATCTCAGTTTTTCTTGGGTTCCTTTCCTCTGGATATCATGGACTGGCACATCTGAAATAGGCTGTTATAAGATAACTCTATGGAACTTCTTCCCACTGAGTTTGAAATTCTCTTTGTTGGTCTGCTCCTTTTTGTTGGGCTAGCAATCTGTCCCCATTTCAAAAGTCAAAGTCTGACTCTTTCAACTACTTCCTCCACCTATGGCCAGTCTTGTTGGAGTGTGTGTTCAAAGTCTGACTCTTTCAACTGCTTGTTCCACCTATGGCAAGACTTGTTGGTGTGTTCAAGTTTCTCTGTGTTGATCACTGTGGTCCAAAGATCTGTAGGTCCCCCAAGAATATGACCAAACATAACACAGTGGTGTATGTGTGATGTCAGGGGGTTTACTGTATTATTGCATTTCTAGACCTTTTTAGCTAAGGGTTTAATTGCCATCATATCTCATGAGTTAAACCTCTCAGTAGTTGTATCAGAGTGTGATTGAAAATCTCACTTGCTCCATTGTCTTGTGGGAGGTGCAGGGTTGTGTGTGACTTCTCAATGCCTAGTGAGTAGCACTCTTTCGAAACAGGGTCCTTTGTCTGAATGTACCTTCTGCAGACAGACATTGGGATGGCGGCCTTGGCAGTCTGGTTGCAGGTTGGTTTTGCCATTGCAAACTTGGCAAAGTGGTTTGCGGATACCCAGTGTCCTGCTTCTACATGGTTTCTTTCTATCTTAGAGAGGGCCCAGGAACTTGACAGTACAACCTGTCAGTTCATTGATGAGTCATTGGGGGACATTATTCTTCAGTACCGTATATTGTCATTCACGCCAAGACAGGATCATTCACTCAACAGTTTGTTGGTTTCTGGTAGTAGTTTTGATCTTTCCCTGGGACTGGGACTCTATTGTTAGATCTTTCACCAGTCAAGTCAAGGATTTTTTACCCTTCAGCTTCTTCATCTGCATATTTGGTTCTTAGATGGGGAGTCATTCGACTTTGCCATCCTCCCTTCTTAATTCATGGCTGTGGAGGGCTCTGATTTAAGTACCTTCACTGTGTATTGTTCAGGCAAGCTCTATGCAGATGCCCTCATTTCACAACCCCATCATGGGGATGATGACCTTGCCCACCTTGGTTGCCTCATGGGCTGTATTAGCCTGCTTTACCGAGGGACATGATCTCTTTGCTCCTTAGAGGAGTATTCCCATCTGTGCTTCAGTGTTGATAACTCTGTCTGGAGATGAGCTATTCCTTCTATATGGCCAGCTCCCATGGAGTTGTCTCCTTGCTTGTAGGTAAGACTATTGGTTTTCCACCTATGACGGCTTTAGGTGCATCCAAGCCTGTATGTCTCTGCCTCTGACATACTATGGCCACTTCTAACAGTTTGTGGAAATTAAAATTGGAGTTGCTTCTATCCTTCTCTTGCAAGGTATTGCTGACCTTTTCAGACAGTAGTCCTTCTACAAATTGTTCCTTGAGCCATCTGGCATTCTCAGACCCATGATGTATCTCTGCTTCTATGTCTTGCAGTTGCAGTACATATTGTGTAATTATTCTACTCTCTACTTTGTGCAGATGAATTGGGCCTTAAGGTCCCCTAATGTTGCTGCATGGCTATAAACCTCTTCTAAGCTGTCAACTAGCTTCTCAATTATGTCCTGGTCTTCCACTGGGAGGTGCAAGGTTAACCTTCTTACTTCCCCCTCTAAGGCATTAATAGCCAGTTCTGCCTGTTGAGCCAGCATAATCCCATATGATCAAATCAGGTCTTGTAATCTCATGGCCCAATCACCCAAGTTCTGACTTGGTGCTGTGTACTTACGTAAATGTTGAAGGAATCCTGTCAGGAATAAGGCATCCATTATTGCAGGAATGGTAGGTTGCCTGCTTCCCTCTGGAGTAGTAATACCCATGTCCTACTTGTAAATGCCCAATGCAACAGGACTGGTTATTGGCCCTAATGATCCAACAGAGAGTAACTGGACCTTGCAGTTTATGCAACAGGTGCAAAGTAGAAATAATAATTCAAAACAGGGTCAGAATGGCAAGGAGCATGCATAATCTACACAGTAATGAATAACAGATAATGAAAGATGTACAAATATGGACTCTTCACAGCAATGTCTTAGTGGCTCAATCAAAGTAACATGTGGATGCATACCATAAACTCTATAAAATTATAGCAACAGATTGTGGCTGAGAATCAGTACCTTAGTAAAACAGTTAAAAACAAACAGTTTCTTGCGCTTATCCTCATAAACAGCATGCCTATCAGTGAAGTCCAGGGTAACTCTGTTAACAAAGGCAAAAAGCTGGAAGAATCCAAGTTACTAGGACAACGTGTCACCCTACTGTAAATGCAGTACTCTGGTAGCAATCCAGTAGTGTCCTCCCATGGCAGATGGATCTTTTGAAGAAACTGCGTGCTATTAGACTCTGCCCTGGCTTCCCACAAACTGGCTCTGACAGTGGAGGGTCTCTCACCTTGCTGCAGATCACTTGCCCAGCAACCTCTGCCATATCAGGTGTGGCCTTTCTATGCTGCTGAGGGTGGGAAGCAGAAAAATGTAGCTTCTCCAGGAAGTTTTGGGAAAAGGAGTTAAAGGAGAATACATCTGTGCATGCTGAGTAAATAGGCACTCTGCTACAGTACCAAGTATAGCAATTAGCAAATTTGCAAACTGTGTCCATAATGTTAGCTTGTATCACATAATCTGTATACTTCATTTATAATTTTGAATCATGGCATTTCAAAGTTCGCGTAGGCATACCGCTGTTTGATGAATGCCTTAAACTACATGAATATGTACCTGCCTTGTGGTTACCCCATTACATCTAATAGAGAGTATTTTACAAAATAGCTATTTGTGGTAAGTGAACAAAGAACATATGGAAAAATGCATAATCCCAATATTGGGAATGAGCACATTCAAACACAGCCATGTCCCGCTAAGAAGACATAACACTGGTACCTATCTACAAACCATTCTGTCTGTTCTGCCTATAACTTTGCCAACACTAATGTACCTAAAATAGGACACAGGACTATAATGTGACCTGTTTTCAGAATTGAAGCCCAACTCCAGGTTATTACTCCCCCCCACTGCTGTGGACACAACTGAATGATGATGCTTTTCCGAACAAGCTTTGCCCCTTGTAATTATTTTTGTAAGATTAATAAAAAGAGTGTGCTATAGGGACCAGAATATTGTCTGCCCTAAAGTGGAATTCAAGGCTAGAACTAACTACGCTTATAACTGCTCCCTCCTCCTTCTAATAGCTTTACTAACTACCCTGTTGAAGAAAGATGCTTATACGTACATATCCTCAGAGCACTCTGGTCTGGTCATGTGATCTATCCAGTGACCGGCTTCAGGGGAGAGCAGAGTGAGCCAACAATGGATGGAATGGCAGTTCAGTAACATCACCCATAGGCTTACTATGGGACATAAATTGCCAGCTGTCCTTCCTCTCACCTGGAAGCCAATCATGTGACCGGACCAGAGCACCATGAGAATAGGTAAGTATAAGGATCTTCCTTCTACAAGATAGTATAGATGTTAGAAGAGAGGTGGGAGCAGTTTTAAGCTATTTAATTCTAGCCTGAAATTCCACTTGAAAGCCACGTATGCACAATGAAAATATTGGACGAATGATCGTCTGTTTTTTTTTTTTTTTCATGCTAGTCTCATATCGAAAGTGAACCGGTTACTTAAGTTTTGAAAATTTTTGTACGACAGAAAGAAAATTCGCAAGTGATGTAATGTGTTTATATTGTATTTTTTGGATGAAAACTGTAGTGATCAAATGAAAATCGTATGATCTGGTATCTTATGAGAAAAGTTTCATGCTTGTCCCTTCAAATAATTTCGGATGAAAGCTGTGTGCTAATGATCACATTATCATATGATTGCTTTAAAAGCGGTATTTTTTGTACAATTTTCTGATCTTGTATACTAGGCTTAAGGATTGTGCAGAGGGGCTTTTGATTGCTTCCAGCAGGTTTTGCACTCCCATAAAAGTCTATGAAAATGCAAAATCAGATCAAATGTTCCTGTCAATGATTCCTGAGAGATCTCAGAGGTGTTTTAAATTGATATAAACTGTCATACTGATTCCATCAACACAAGCCCAAGTACTTATATGCAGGTCTGCATTTTTAGCTGCATAGATCCCCACCAGGGGCGGACTGACCATTCGAACACTCGGGCACTGCCCAAGGGCCCGGGGTCAGTAGGGGGCCTCATGAGATTCCCCTGGTACCTTTCATTGGCTTTTTCATAGGCTTTTTTGGGAGTGGGCGGGGACGCAGGGGCCCCATGATCCCCTATTGTCCGGGGGCCCCATGAGTTGTCAGTCTGCCCCTGATCCCCACACAAATTAAAGTAAAGATAATGCCTTCTTTCTTCTACCATAAAGAACATTTGGAATCCTCTTCATATCTCCTGCATCCTCTTCACCTACAGTTCTCTAGCTGAATTGATCACAATTGTCCAGAGGTGGCCAGAAGAGGGAAATAAAATAAAAAAAGTTATCATACTTTATACACGTTCAGGCTTGTCCTTGGCACTGAGCCAGGAGTGCCTTATAGTTAAAGTAGAATTTTACCCATAACTACTTGATAAAAAAATGTTCTTTTGCAAGGAACATACATTTCACATTAATAATAATGCTACCAAAATTAGTGTGTGCTGTAAATTGCCTCTAGCATTATTCCTGTTTCTTCTAGCTCATGTCTGCCATTTTGCTGAAGCCAAGAGCCCTTGAGCAGCAGTAAATCTTTACACTGTCAGCAGATTGGCCTCTAGTGGCTCTGATTTTTGGCACAGTGCCTAAAAATAGAGAGCAACTGAGCATGTGCAGAGCAGCATGAGACAGTGTATTCCTGGAATTATAAACAGTATAGGCACTTTTTTTTTTATATTTTACATAGCTATACCTGCAAGAGGGGCCAGCCAGAAATGATCTAGCAGGACACAGATTGCGAATTTCAGCCGGTTTCTTGTGAACTGGCCAAAATTTGCTCAGTGGGTAGATCTGTCAGCCCCTCCTGGTCAACATTCTTCAGTTGAAAAATCTAAAGAGGCCGGCAGAAAATTGTCAGATGAACAGCAATCCAACATCCAATCAGACGCAGCTACTGTTCCAGTACTTTGACACCTGACAGGGCCATAGAACTTCATGTATCTGAGCTGTATAATGTGGGATGGAGAAATCTGGTAAATTGATTTTGCTCAACACATAGGCAGAACAAAACAGTCTAAGGTTCTCTTCATGCTAGCAGCAGTGTTTATCGCCCCTCCTTGAAAAGCAATTTGCAGTGGATCACTTTTCAGAGAAGGTTTGCAGGCAATCAGGATGTGATACTGCCACCTCTTGATGCCTATTTTAAAGTGTTACTAAACCCAGGACCCTGAATTCACTATATTGGTTTCCCACAGTACATAGAACATAATTATGCAATTATTTTAGTAAATATAAACTGCTAAATACCTTCTCTCACCAGCAGTTAGAGCAGTCTTGTGACTTCAGCTGAGCACTGGTTAAGGCTTGTAGGAGGAGTTTTCTTTCTGCTCTAGGAGGATGCAGAACCCTTGACCTCTGTCTGGACAGTGCTTATTGGCCCTGTGCTGATCACATGCACTCTTCCAAGGAAAAAAGAACCTCTCTAGCAATACATACTAAACTGAGCATGTGCAGAAGGGCTACAGGTTCAGTTTGTTTTATTAGTGTGGACATTTGAACAAGAGGAGGTACAGAGAAGTCAGGATCAAACAGCCTTTTTACGTAATGCATAGGATTAACCCCTTAGGTTCCACAGTGAGTATAACAAGCATGCTTTACTGCATATACATACTTACTGTTGTGGGTTTAGTAACACTTTAATTTGTTCTTTTTTTTTATTGTACTGCCACTCTGCGCTTTTGCATTGCACTGCAAGATCACACTGCAACTGTGAAAAAAGTGGTTGGCTCTCAGGTACAGTACAGTCCCGTTCACTTACATGTGGGAGTTTGATTGGTGGTCCCACCTGTCCAACATGTTGTATTAAGGTTTCCACAAGACAATACAAAGCAATATGTACTCACCTGAGTGACACTATGTTGCCTTGTGGTAGGTGGCAGGTCGGTGGCTGTAAAAACATAGATCAACAACTAGTTTTTGAGTGCTTCTGGTTGACCATGTCAAAGAAGCCTCAGAATGTGTGGCCAGCTTTATAGAACACTGGATCAAGATCTACTTATTCCAAATTCTAAAAACATACCCGTGTATGAATCAGCAAAGGTACAGAAAATGTAAAGTTTAATAACGGATAAATGAGAATATTTGTGATGCTTCTAACATGGAGTTGTGCCACGGCAGAGAGAGGGCAGAGCCTGGAACAAGAGTTGACACGAAGCAGTTGATTCACTGAATGTAAATGCAGATGGATCTGTGGCGTAAAATAATAAACAGAACAGCAAACACACATCCGGTGACAGTACTAAATAAATACACTGACTTATTGCTTTTTTAAAGGAAATGATCCTTCTGTTTATTCTTTCATCACCAAGGTATAAAAAGGATGTATTGGAGGTGTAATACCTCCTTCTTCAGTTGTTGTTGGTTCTCTCCCTGTTTGGATGTCATCAGGGCTTTTTTCAGCGGAAAAACAGTTTTGGCACCTCCAGCACTGAATGTATGTAATGGCAAGGAGTGCTGAGGTGTGCTGGAGAGTCTCTTGATGCTGGGTGCTGGTGGATCTATTGTTGCTGGGGAGGGATCTCTTGATGAGGGAAGGGTCTATTGCTGCTCAGCTGTTGCTGGGAGAGATCTAATGTTGAGAGAGGGGTCTGTTGTTTTTGGCTGCTGAGAAACCTATTGTTTCTGGTGGGATCTGTTGTTGTTGGAGTGGGTCTACTGTTGCTGGGGGTTATTTTGTTGCTGGCATCAAGGTATCTTTTTTACTTCTTTTTATGTTTTCTTTAGTAAATTCCATGCAAATTACTTGATACCACAAAATTATACTTGGTTCTGTATTCACTAAAATGGGGTGATACTGGTAGGTGGGTAGGCAGTGGAACCAAAGGATGGTGCCCGTTGGTGGGTAGAGCGGAGACAAGGGGTGACTCAGAAAGAGGGAGTTCCTGCACCTATTCTCTGAGAAGAAAAGCCCTGGAGGTCATTGTGGAGAAATCACTATAGGCCTTCTTTGAATCTGACTTCTTTGAAGCCTCCTGGCTGTAATGCTCGACGCAAACTTTCTCCCTCACTTTCTGCAATTCCACTACTGCTCCTCCTCCTCTTTAATAACAGATATTTTTTTCTTTTTTTTAAAATACCTTTTTTGGGGAATCCTGACAGAACTTCCCAAATTCTTGTTTGGGTGAGAATGACTTATTTGTTGCCCACAGCCTCCTGGGATGCGTGACGTGGATGTCCCAGAAGGTACTCTACAGAGCATGCACAACCATGGGGCTGGCTGTCTCTTCCAGGTTCTTATAGGTAATCCCTGATGATGTGCTATGACACATGAGCGTCATCAAGGTGCCATTTGCAGGAACCCGGAAAAGGCAGCCTGACCCTTGATGATATCAGAGTAGAAGATGATGGCGCAGGACCGCGTGTGCAGTGGCAGAACAGCAGGTCCGATCCCTACAAAATGCTGATTGATCGCTGAGGTTGTATGTTTGAGCCTAATCCAGAAAATAAGGTAAGGGAGTGGGGGTATTTATTGGGCAAGTGAAGTTCCTCTTTCAGCTGAACACAACACAATGGCGGTCCTTGTTAGAAGGTATGACACTAGTGTCCTGTGTGCACCTCCAACTTAAATCAGCACCTCCTATGGATAGATTAGGACATTTTCCTGTGGTGTTGTAGTTTTCAGCATTAGAGGAGACTTTGCAGCATAAGATGACACCTTTAAGCCTGTGTAACTGAGTCTGGCCCACATCCATTGGCCTCCAAGTCAATGATAAGGTAACACAGTGCTTATTCCAGATTTGATACGTTTCTCCTTAAAGTTTATATGCATGTAGTTTTGGATTAGAAGTATTAGAAACCTTGTCACGTTTTTTTGCTGTCTGTGTCCCTGCTAGGTAGTTTTAAAGTGGTGCTAAACTCCTATTATACACTTGTACCTGCAGGTAAGATTATAAAAAGCCTTACCTATAGGTACAATAAATATCTTCTAAACTTATGCCATAAATTAATGATTCAGATTGCCTCTGGCCAATCATGTTACTGGTGCATGCGCAGTAGCACTGCATTCAAGGCACACTGAGAGTGTCCTGAATGCAGAGAGTGCTTGCTGTCATCATGATTCCACTGCACATGTGTGGGACTGACGTTATTGTGGTTTGCCCATTCACATGGAGATCGTGAACCTGGCATGGAGACCAGGTGAAGATGGAAGCGCTGGGGAGCATTGACAGCTTAGTGCTGGAGGGCTTAGTTTAAGAGGTAAGTCTGTCTGTCATAATTTGCAAGTATGCGGTGCATACTAGCAGATTATGGCATAAACCTGCAAGGGACCCATTCCATGCTGAGACCCAGATTCTGCTACGGTGACTGAGGGGCTATCTCTTGAAGATCTGGTCTGGTATCATGGAGGAAGGCATCCAGTTGCTCTTGGGCTTTGTGAGTACAGACACCCTTAAGGATCCTATAGACTATGTGCTGCTAACCCCCTCTGGTGCTGAGAAGTCAGCTACGTGTTTAGCAAAGGGAATATTGGCTGGCGTTACGAAGATCTTGTCCTTCTGTCCACTACTAATTAAATTGGACACTGCTCTGCAGCTCTAAAGGAAGTTACTACTTCTTGCTACTGCCTTAAAGCTTAGGTCCACTGTTTAATTCAAGCATGGACTTGGATGTAACTTGTTTTGAATATTAGACAAAGTCCTCAGTGTACATTTGTCCTCAGGTACAGTTCTTAATCTGGAGTATCCCCGTCATCCCCTTTCTTCAAAAATAAAAACAACAAAAACAACACCCCTAGACTGATTATTGAAGAAATGAGTAAATGAGCCTATGTGCCTGGCTGCATGGCAAACTATTCAGGGAGGACTTGGACAGTTCTCCTGCGGCTCCTACAGAAGTAGCGCTACATTGTCCAATATTTGCACAGCCGTTTATCAAATTTTCAGGAAAAAATACACTAAAATGAAATTAGTACTCACAAACGCAATATAATACACAATTATTTTGTAAAATATAAAAGATGAGTTGCGTTGAGTAAATAGATACCAAACATGCCAAGTTTACAATTTCACATGCCTATGAAATGGTAACAAACTACGGTACTAAAATTTGTCCATAGGTGATGCTTTTACAGGCTACCAGTTTAATTATAAATTATGGCCCTAGAATAATTTCTCTCACTCTAATGTTTGCATTGATACCTCACATGTGTGCAATCACTATTTACATATGTGTGCTGGATCTATGTTCGTGTTTGCATTTGCGTGTGTATGCACTGGGGGACAGAGTGCTTTTAATATTTTTAATTATTATTTTTTTCATCTTTTCATTTACATTTATTGCTATCACAAATAAGCCCTTCATGGTGCTATACGGCTGTCCAGATCACTTTTACAGCTGAAAAAATGGTACTAAGATATACATACTAAGGTCAAGGTCAAGTGGTTAAATTGTAGCTAGTAGAAATTTGTTAAATTTAAATGGACTTTTAAAATAATGTTAAAAATGTTTCACCTTTCACTTGAGTGGCTTCACATGTCGACAACTGCCATATCTCAAGAAATTCCGGGATATGGATAGAGAGGGATTCAGGCTAAATCTACTGACTTATTAGTCAAATGAGTCATTATTTTATACATCTTTATACTTGCATTACATTGATGCATTGATAAAATACGATATACAGTTGAAGTACTCTATGTTCAGATAAAGTAAACTAATTTCAACTCTGAGCTGTGCTGCTTTTCTAACCAATGACAGTATTAAAGCAGTATTAAAATAAAAGCAAACATTAATTATATTGCATCTTACCAACTCTTAGATGTGGTGGCTGCATTAGTTTTCTTTTTTAGGCTTTCTTTCTTTCTTGTCCTGGTCAGCAAGTCTGTTGTTTTTAAAAACTTGAGCTCTCCAGCAGAAATGTATCAGTTTACATGCATGAGACAAACCACTCAACAATGGCAGGGGCAATTACAATGTAAAACCTTTATCCCTAAAGGAGAAAAACTGTTTGCTTAACTAAAATAAAATAAAAATAAAGTGTGAGCTGCAGTTTGACTTTTTTGTTAGTGTATCTAAATCTGCCAATACATTTAACACTCTCCTCCCCCCCACTGACACAGCTGCTGTCTGCTGTGCCTTCTGTGTTCATTCAACCAGAGTTGTGTTTCAGCAGTGTTCTTTTTCAGCTGAAATGTGGTGGAACTCAGTTCCACCACCTCTGGCTCAGGCCCTCTGCTCTCTGCTCACCACTGTCACTTATAAACACAGAAGTCTGAGTAGGTTGTCTCCTAGCAACTCCCACAGATCGGATCTCCTGAGCAAATCCTACTGAGTGCAGGACAGGGACAAGGGAGCTGCAGGTGCCCGAGCTGCAGTGCATTCATGGGCTGGAGGGGTCAGCTGGACCCTCTGTGATCTTCTTTTTTTTCCCCTGGTGCCTGGATGCAGATGCCCCCACTGGATGATCTCCCTGCAAGTGAGAGAGGCAGAGCCGCTTAGTGTGGGTGGAAGTACTAGAGCCGGCTTTAGCTTAATATGTCTACAAAAGTAAGACATAGAAGATGGTGGGGCTTTTAAGGAGTGGGGGGAGAAGATGAGAGCAGTGGAGGAGGGGTTCTGTGCAGCCATCAGAGCTTAAGAGGGGCAAAAGTGAGATGTTGATGGGGGATAAGAGGTAAGCAGCTGTGGAAGAAGACTGAACTCTGTGTAATGCAACTTTGAGCTCTGTACTTAGACCACCTCAGAACATTGTACTTTGTGTCTAGCACACTCCTGAACCCTGCACTCTGCATGTAGTGTACCCTTAAACGCTGCATTCTGTGCATAGTGCACCCCTGAACTCTGCACTCAGTATGTGGTGTACCCTTGAACTCTGCACTTTGTGCATAACACACCCTTGAACTCTGCACTGTGTGTAGCACACCTCCAAACTTTGCACTCTGTGTGTAATACACCCCTGAACTCTGCACTCTGTGTGTTGTGTATCTCTGAACTTTGCACTCTGTGTGTAGCGCACTCCTGAACTCTGCACTCTGTGTGTTGTGTATCTCTGAACTTTGCACTCTGTGTGTTGTGTACCTCTACACTTTGCACTCTGTGTGTAGTGCACCCCTGAACTCTGCATTCTGTGTGTTGTGTACCTCTGAACTTTGCACTCTGTGTGTAGTGCACCCCTGAACTCTGCATTCTGTGTGTTGTGTATATCTGAACTTTGCACTCTGTGTGTAGTGCACCCCTGAACTCTGCATTCTGTGTGTTGTGTATCTCTGAACTTTGCACTCTGTGTATAGTGTACCCCTGAACTCTGCACTCTGTGTGTTGTATATCTCTGAACTTTGCACTCTGTGTGTAGTGCACCCCTGAATTCTGCACTCTGTGTGTTGTGTACCTCTGAACTTTGCACTCTGTGTGTAGCTCACCTCTGAACTTAGCAATCAGCAGAGAAATCCCTCGTTTTAAAGAGGCCTTAGAGTGTCCCATTACATGTGATCAGTTATCCCCATCAGAGTGCCCCCTTACATCAACTGTTTGCATCAGACTGGCTCATGGATCAGTGAATGCAGTCTCAAAGATCTAGAGGGGCACAAGTAAAATCTGGGGGGCACAGTGCTCCCCAGCACCCCACTAGATCCATCCCTGGGTGTCACACTCATCTCCTGCCTGATTCAGCACCTGGTCTCCTTTCTGCCAGTATTTCAAGGTTTCATCTAGAGCAGTGGTCTCCAAACTGTGGCCTGGGGGCCAGATGTGGCTTTTTGCTTGCTTTTATCTGGCCCTTGGGGCACTATTTCATCCACTTATACTAATCAACAAAGGGGCATACTTCCCTCCCACTGAAATCAATGAAGAGACACAATTCCACGCAATTACACAAACGATGGGGCACAATTCCACGCAATGACACACACGATGGGGCACAATTCCTCCCAATGACACAAACGGTGGGGCACAATTCTCCCAAAGATACCAACAATGGGCCAAATGACACCAAAGATGGGGCATTGTTTTTTTCCAACTGACGTTGGGACCTTTTCTACTCTCAATGACTGCAGTTCGGCCCCCCTAAAGTCAGAAGGACAGTAAACTGGCCCTTTGTTTAAAAAGTTTGAAGACCTCTGATCTAGAGCACAGGTACCACAGCCAGTCAGGAGACAGCTCTCCTGATTGGTGCCACAGACAATTAGCAGACAGTGACCCTAGTGCTCCTGTGTCTCCAGTGATTATGACTACTGTGCCCTTCAGTACTCCTAGTGTCTCCTGTGACCCCAGCATTCTTGTGCCTTCAGTGACTCTTGGACCCCTGGTGCACTCCCACATCTCCAGGTGCTCCTTTGCATCCATTGATTTTGTGACCCTGTGCCTTTATGTCTGCAGTGACTTATGTGCCTCCAGTGACTCCGTAACCTCTGTGCCTTCAATGACCTATGTGATGACTGTGGCTCCACAGCAAAGCATCCAGTGCCACCCAGTGACCCCAGAACATCCTGTGCCATCCATTGACTTCAGTGTGCCCCATGATACCTGTGTCTACACACAGCCTCAGGTACACTCCTGAAATCTCCTGGATTGTCTCTCTCTCTCAGTAGACATGGACTCCTGTCCATGACACTTCTAAGTTGGATCATATCCTAGTTTCTATCAGTCAGTCCAATAACAAACTGCCAATGCCATTGCAAAACCAAATAATGACAATGTTTCCCCGCAGTGAATTATGTATAATTCTCAGACTAGGAAGAATTAAACTGTTATGGCCTTATGGGAGGTGGTGGATACCTGAACTACTATGGGGAAATCTTATATGGGCATCTCTGTGACATTAATATCTGCAGGGTGATTCAACCTGTCAATACCGATACAACACTGGAATTTAAAATGTACTGTATCTCTAAGCACAGACTTTTTTAAGTTTTGGATAGAGTATTAAGGTTAGACCCTCTCTCAAATCTTTAGTGCTTTCAGAGTCCCCATTGGGGAGAGTCACCACTCTATTCACTGCTAACAAAAACAGACCGTGAAAATGTTAGGGTTGTCTCCAAAACAAGAGATGAAATCTTCTAATGAGAACACTTATTTGTCTCCTGAATTTGGGAGTTTTACACAAACACCCTGTTGTGTATCTGGAACAGAAAGTAATAGAAAATGTCCTAAGTGGTACACAAGAAACAAAAGAATAACCTTGGAGCGAATTACCTTTCCCCTCTTTATCTAAGACTAAAAATAAGTTTTAGCTGTACATTGAATTTCTGGATACACTCATTCTTTCATTTTTACTATATATATATATATATATATATATATACTATATATACAGGGCTTTTTTTTCAGCGGGACCGTGGGAGAAAACAGTTCCAGTACCTCCAGCACTGAATGTATGTAATGGCAAGGGGTGTGCAGATGAATTGATGCTGGCTTCTGGGGGATATATTGTTACTGGTGGAGATTTGTTTTTGTGTGAGGGGCTATTGTTGCTGGGGTGTCTTATGTTGCTGGTAGAGATTTACTGTCGAAGGAGAGGTTGCCGGCTGCTGGGAGATCTGTTGTTGCTACTGGGGGTCCAATTTTGCTGAGGTGGATCTTTTGTTTCTGGGGGTGACATTTTGTTGTGGGTGGTATATTGTTGCAGTGTGGGGTCTATTGCTGCAGGGGATCTTTTGTTGCTGTAGTGGGGTCTATTGTTGGGGGGACCTATTGTTTCTGGGGTCCATTGTTGCTGGGGGAGTCTGTTTTTGTGTGTGGGATCTATTGTTGCTGGGGTGGGGTCTTTTGTTGCTGGGGGATATGTTGTTGCTGTCTACAGGGGACTGATAGACTGATTTTCTTGTAATCATTAACATACTCCATAAAAATTATTTAGCACCTCCAAATTATATTTGGTTCTGTATTCTCTAAAAAGAACGGTACTAGGAGGTGGATAAGGGGTGGAACCAAGGGACGGTACTCTGAGAAGAGTAGTGGCGGAAACAATGGGGGACTTAGAAAAGGGGAGTTCCTGCACCTATTATCTGAGAAAAAAGCCCTGTGTGTGTATATATATATATATATATATATATATATATATATAAATATATACACAATCCTTGTTTTCCTTGTTTTATAAATAAACATTTAATACAGTGTGCACATATGATACAATTCACACAGCATTATTAGTTTTCTAAAGAGAGAGAAGAGCACAAGCTGTTTTCTTACTCACTCTCTATTTGAAGCTGTATATACATTTCAAAGAACTTTCAAAGAACGGACTTTTTATTTAAAGGTACACAAACTAAAACGTTTTTGTTCAAATGCAAGACTGCATTGGAGGTTATTTACTAAAACTGCATGGTGCAAAATCTGGTGCAGGTCTGCATAGAAACCAATCAGCTTCCAGGTTTTATTGTCAAAGCTTAATTGAACAATCTAAAGTTAGAAACTGAATTCTAATTTCTTCCTATTGGGTACTTTGCTTAAAGCAGAAATCCAGGAAAGACATTTTTGGCCCGTGTAGTAGGGATGTGCCGACACTGCATGGATCAAATGCTCATTTTGTTCTAGGGGAGAGGGCACTGAAGATATACTCACCTGACCTGCCGATCCTCCCCACACAAGACCAGTCCTTTTCGACTCCTGTCCTCCCCCCCATGGTCCAGGAGTCTTGTAAATGAACGGTTCCTGACATCAGCACACTCTATGCACGCTCCACAGACAAGAACAGTCCACCGATGCACCTTGGGGGAGCTCGGTTTTCTGTAGGATCAGCCAGTCAGGTGAGTATGAGCTTAGTCCTCCTCGCTAGAAAAAAATTGATCCATGCAGTGGGGACACAACCTAACTGCACTGCAAAAAAAAATTCTAACTGGAATTCTGCTCTAAGCTTGTATGAGATTTTAGTAATTGGGTTTACATATACCTTACTAATTTGTAAATTTTAGCTTTTTAAAAAAATAGTAAATGTACATCTTTCTTCAGGTAAAAAATGTGCATTTTTATTTTATTTTTTTTTATTAGAAGCCTATAAAGCATTGCACCCACAATCATCAGATTGTGGGTGCAATGTAAGGATCCTGCAGAATGTCTGTGTACCTGTCTCCCTGTACTTCATATGGGCAGGCAGTTACACAATGACAGGAAGAATCAATTAACTACTAGAGTGCTCACCAGCACCCTGGTAATTCATTGAGAACTACAAGCCATCAGCAGCAATGACTGGTGGTAGTTGTAGTTCTCTCATTCATGGAACTCTGTGAATGAATGATGCGGACAGGTGGGCGGAGCAGAGATTGGCTCTGAGGAAGAGGTGAGACGCATCAGCCAGTTGGAGGTCCAAGAGTCCCATTGCGGTTACTTTCCAGTGAGATTGGAAGTTTCTGTACTTTATATGATGTGCCCTTGACTTTTTATCTTTTGTGAGTATATTACCACTTCTTTTACATAATAAATTAATTTTAAAAGGTAATGCACTAGGCCTGTACACCCTCTGCTTGTTTCTTTGTGCGCAGAGCAGATATCCCCGGCTTGCTGTCTCGGAGGGCTTGAGGGAGTTGGGTGCGGAGGGTTGCTTATTTAGTAACATGTTACATATTACATCCTGAATATGGGTCTAACATGTCATGAAAGGTAAACTTGTCCTTTAACATGTAAAAGTAATTTTAAAAGTTATTTTCAGTCTTTTTTAAATTCACATGAAGGACAGGCTTTTTAGACAGTTACCAGCCCAGGTCTCTAAAACTACAGCTTTGCAGGGATGGAGCAGCATGGTTTGGCTCTACACAACTGGCTCTAACTCACATACAGAGTCTAGTCACTTAGTCTAGTCAGCAAATAGGTCTGATCGAGCGTTCACTTCACTTTAGACTTTTGTGAGGTCTCGCTTTCTTGTTAGTTCAAGATCTAATTCATATAACAGTTGCCCAGATATCTTTCCCATGGAACCTTCCCAACCACTGCGTTGAGAGGTCCATTGTACTCAGATTACCACCCACTCCTGACCTTAGCAGTGCCTTTGGCCCTTCTTGTGTAACACAGTAAGGAAGTATTTTATGTCATTTCTTAAATTCTTTAATAAAAACAATCCACATAATTTGTAACATAGAAGTCTATATCATTGGAAGCCTCATCATGGTTTAATCCCTTAATGGTTCAGGCCCCAACTAGAACAATTTTCAACTATCAGTATAACTGCTACAGTCCCTGTGCTACCTGAGCTTTGCAGAAGGGAGTTGCTGCTTTGAAACATGCTGCGAGCTGTTCCCAAATGCTCAAAGTTCACCGCTTATCAGCTGTAGTATCTGATCTACATGTTACTTGTTTGGATGTCCATCAAAGGGAAAAGAAAGAGACATGGGCACCAGGCACTACGTGATGTCTTCTATCTCAATCACACCACTTGATACTCTCTACCAGCTCCACCCTCCCAATATAGACCGAAAAACCCAACTCATTGAGATGGTTCTGCCTCCCCAGTCTAAGAATTAAAAAGTTTGATCTCTATAGCTTATCAAGTGGTGGTGAGACAGCAATAACTCACAATATCAGCAGAGATTGTAGACATTGACTCAATCCAAATACACCTTGCAAATCTTAGAAGAACTTTAATCCAAAACGTGTGCAGATCTTCAAAGAAATTACCATTTATATAGTTCAAACGATCATAATATGACCAGGTCAAGCAGTACACATATGATCACTAAATAACATTGAAAGAGGGTGTAACTAACTATACAGAGCAAGTCCTATGGAGTGAGGTAGGGGCAAAATTATTTAAAGCAAGAAACAATGCATGTGTAACATGATAGGGAGCATGCCAAGGGACACAACAAACAAAAGGTTTGCAAACCCCCAACTCCTCTTTGCATGCAGTTTTCATTAAAGTGGATGTAAAGGCTGAAAGTGTTTTACCTTCATTCATTCTATAAAGATAAAAAACTTTCTGTGTACTGCTCCCTACGCAGTCCCTCCTCGCCTGAGTCCCCTCTCAATCCAGCAATGTGCACCAAAGCCTCGGCTGTCATGGGACTCTCTCTCCTTATTAGCTGAGACACAGCAGCAGGAGCCATTGGTTCCCACTGCTGTCAATCACAGCCAGTGAGCCAATGAGGAAAGAGGGGGGTGAGCTGTTTCTCTATGTGTCTTATTGATGCATAGAGCAGGGCTCGGGAGCAAGCACGCACCAGTGTCTCCATAGCAAATGGGTTGCTATTGGGGGCACTGGTCAAAAGGGAGGAGCCAGGAGCACTAGTGGGGCACCTGAGAAGAGGAGGATCAGGTCTGGTCTGTGCAGAACCACTGCACAGAGCAGATAAGTATAACATGTTTGGTATTAAGAAAAAAAAGGTTTAATATAACTTTAAAATATTACTTGTTGATTTTACTACAAATAATACAAATTCCTGTTATAGGGTGACAATGTTCTGTCCCTGTCTCCCAATTGTTCTGCTGTGTTGTCCTCCTGTCAAATGTTCTCTTTAATGGAGACTAGAAGAGGCTATGCCAATGCACATCGCACATGTTCCACTGTTTGTACGCAACTGCAAATATTTTATTTGAAAAAAATGGTTATTGCTTATAACAAAAACTCTAGCAAACTAAATGTACATCAATAATGCTTTAAAATGAGAACTCTTTGTGAAATGCAATATTTTTGTCTTCAGTCCTGTGTTATGTTTTTTTTATACAAAAGCTCAATGTGTTGAATTACTGATTTTATTTCCATACACAGGTAGGTGTTTTGTCAAATTGACTGCTTTTAGTGGATAGCTAAAACATATTTAAAAAAAAAAAAGCCTTTGAAACACTGGGCTTGTTCTTCAGGCTTATTGACAGATCTTGGAAAACATAAATCTGATTCTGAAACATACCAATGGGAACGTTTGCCAAGGAGGCAATAATAGCAGGTCATATCACGTAATGGAACCACCCTCTGATGTGGAACATGCAGTCCTGCAGGTAAGAGCAGCTTTCAGCACGAGGCTGGCTTGTAAATGACACTGTTTGCTGAATGCCCTGTTGAGATGACTTTGACATGACATCACTTTCTTTATTATACAGCTATTGGCTGCTAACGACAGATTTGGAGCTGTGCCGCCTCATACACAAACTTCCAATTTTCCCTGCATGGTTTCACATGCCACGTGCGCTGTGAGTCATACAGCTTGAAAAGATGTCAGGTAGAGTTTATATTTACTATAACAAACAACATTACATTTGTCATGTGCAGCACTGCATTTTTTCAGTACCAGCAAATAGTATATAGGTTATAAAAACGCATCATAGCCTACAACAAAATCCCTAAAAAAGTTACATATTGTCTATCAGAGTTTGTGGCCAGCAAAGATTTGCATAATCTACTGCTCAGGATAACATTTTTGAGCGCCTATACGTATGTTCTTTGCTTAAATCTATGGACATTTCTGAATGTTCATGAATTGCCTGGAATGCTGCAGACAGCTTCTACCGTTCAGGTTGGAGTTTGATTTCCATATGGGAAAGCAAGTTTTATTCCTTCTGAAATATACAAGCAGCCACATGGCCATATTCAATTAACATTGGCTGTAGCAGCACAAGGACTTAACAGCCAGAAACAAATCAATGGCATTTCTAGGCCTAGGACCCTGGGACATATGTTGTGAGTCTACCTGTATATATCACCAGCCTGTGACTGAATTACCTTCACTGGTGGTATAGCACTTAAATTGCCATTACACTATGTCACTGTAGGGCTGTGAGTGGCACCACTGAAACTAGAATTGCTGTTACTGAATTATCCAGAGCTTGAAAAGTATTACTGCAAAATTGCTTTCATTTGTGATGAAAAAAAGGGAATGTTTTCAAGGGCCCCAACGTAGACATCAGAAGACTGAATTTAAGGACTCACATACATTATATTGCCAGAAGTATTGAGAAAACTGCCTTTACATGCAGATGAACTTTAATGGCATCCCAGTCTTAGTCCATAGGGTTCAATATTGAGTTGGGCCACCATTTGCAGCTATAATAGCTTCAACTCTTCTGGGAAGGCTGTCCACAAGGTTTAGGAGTGTGTCTATGGGAATGTTTGACCATTCTTCCAGAAGTGCATTTGTGAGGTCAGGCACTGATGTCGGACTAGAAGGCCTGGCTTGCAGTCTCTGCTCTAATTCATCCCATATGTGTTCTATTGGGTTAAGGTCAGGACTCTGTGCAGGCCCGTCAATTCCTCCACCCCAAACTCACTCATCCATGTCAATATGGACCTTGCTTTGTGCACTAGTGCGCAGTCATGTTGGGGATTTTGGGCCAAACTGTTCCCTCAAAGTTGAGAACATGAAATTGTACAAAATGTCTTGGTATGTAGACACCTTAAGAGTTCCCTTCACTGGAACTAAGGGGCCAAGCCCAAACCCTGAAACACAACCACACACTATAATCCCCCCTCCACCAAACTTTACACTTGGCACAATGCAGTCAGGCAAGTACAGTTCTCCTGGCAACTGCCAAACCCAGACATGTCCATTGGATTGCCAGAGAAGCGTGATTTGTCACAACAGAAAACTTGTCTTCACTGCTCTAGAGTCCAATGGCGGCGTACTTTACACCACTGCATCCAACGATCTGCATTGTACTTGATGATGTAAGGCTTGGATGCAGCAGCTCGCCCATGGAAACCCATTCCATGAAGCTCTCTATGCACTGTTGTTGTGCTAATCTGAAGGCCACACAAAGTCTGAAGGTCTTTAGCTATTGACTCTGCAGACAGTTGGCGACTTCTGTGCACTGTGCGCTTCAGCATTCTCTGACCTTTCCCTGCCATTTTACGTGGCCTACCACTTCATGGCTGAGTTGCTGTTGCTCACAGTTGCTTCCACTTTGTCATAATACCACTAACAGTTGACCGTGAAATATTTAATAGCCAGGAAATTCCACGTATGAACTTATTTCACAGGTGGTAACCTATCACGGTACCACGCTTGAATTCACTGAGCTCTGGAGAGCAACCCATTCTTTCACAAATGTTTGTATAAGTAGTCTGCATGCCTAGGTGCTGGATTTTATACACCTGTGGCCATGGAGGTGATTGGAACACCTGAATCCAATGATTTGGAAGGGTGTCCCAATACTTTTGGCAATATAGTATAGTTCACTTTCTGTTGCGGACAGTTTCTGGGATATTGCCAATAATTTTTTACAAAAGGCCTAGGCGTAGCTCCCTCATCACACGAGCATTTGGCAACTTAGCCTTTAGCTGTGCTGGTATCTGTCTTGGTTGCATTTTTTACTGCTCATTTAGTTAAGAGAGCTACAGTTTACATTGGTCTGGTTTGAGTTTATGGTAGTACCTTAAATATCACAAGTCTCAAGTCTATTTTCTAGGTGACTCTAAGGTATTGAAAAATCACTAGCCTGCCTCTGTTAAAGTGGGTAACCTGAGGTACAAGTGGTGCTGAGGCATTTATCGGAGTCACAATAAAAATAGAGGTCCCAATATAACCAGCGGCTCCTTTGGGGATAGCGCTACACCACTTAATGACTGCTCATAGCACTATTGCTACGTATCTTCTAGCCTTCGAGCATAGTAACACACAGAACCTGAACAAAAGCAGTTTGACCTAATCATTCCCAAATTCCATTCATATAGCTTATGTTCTTGATACAAAGCCAACATTCAAGTCAAGGATATATTGCTTCTCTTCAGTCTGCTCTTTACAATTGTGATTCAGAGGTCCCATTGGTGGAGAAAATAAGTATGGTCGACATGCACCATTTATTCCACTGCAGTGTACCACAACAATTACATGCCTTGTATGTTTTGTGAGACTAATCCTTAAAAAAAGGGTAGGTGTAAAAGTTGGCTTGGTGATTTTCCTGCAGACAAAAATGAATAACATTTCTGTAAGTTTTGTTTGTTGGATGACACAGCTGCTTGTAAAGTATTTAACGGTACTCTATATACTTTGGAGTATGAACAAGCTGCAAGATAGGATTTTTTTAATCAGTTGTATAAATGTGATACCTTATGATTCCCAGAATGACTCTTCAAAAGAGAAGGGTGTATATTCAATTTTATTGGAATGTTCAAAGTTAAATATACATGATCATATATAGTAGTATGATGAAGCTGTAAGCAGCCAGTCTTTTTGCATTGTAAACTAGAAACCAAAGGTGGCTCTGGCTAAATAACCAAATACACAGCACAAAATGTGTGCAGTAACATAAATACATTATAACATAGTGTAGGGAGAGAAACAAGAGTTCTTAGACTCTGTGTCTCTGCATGCATTGCGCCCTTGGCTGGCCATCTGACTGCTAATAAACATTTTTACTTTGGTAGCTCCATGTCTACTTCTTGTAAGCCCATGTAAGCAACACATATCAACCAAAAGTAGCAACACATGTTAAACAGATCTTTTTATTGCATGGGCAATTTTATAACCAATTTAAAATTTTTAGGGTTACATTAAAGGATAGGACAGATAGGAAAGTTTTATGTTGTATGTGGTTGTGTTGAGTGCATATTCTTTTATTTTAGATCATTTTTTTTTTTTTTTTTCCAAAAAAATAATGTTTATTGTGAAATACAGATTGACATAATAAGCTAAGATAAACATGAAATGTGAGAAAGACAATTAGCAACACACACATCCAGTCAAGAGTGCATGAAAACAAGTACAATTACAAAAACAAAACAGTGTGGGGTAACTAAACCACGACACGGTAGTGCCTGAAATACATTAGGACGCTTGTAATGAAACGCGTTAGGCCAGGAGGCCCCAGACCTCCTCTGATAACGTCACAAAGTGTGGATCTGCAGTGGGGAGAAGAGCGCAAATGACGTCTAAGCCAGAGTCAGTGCTATAAGTTGAAAGTGGTGGAGGCGTCTGAGCGCGGATGTGAGAATGTGTGATCAAGTATACTGCTAGTATGAAAGGGGAAGTGATTCTGTCATCATAGCTAATTGTCCTTTGGGTAGTTGACCAATGCATGCAGAGGTTAGTCTGAAATGAAGAAAAGAAGCCATAGAGCGGAGAAAAACAAAAAAAAGAAAGGGGGGGGGCAGAGTAAGAGAGAGAAGAACAAAACAAAACATAAAAACAAAACGGGGGGGGGGGAGGGGAAGGAGCAGCACAGGGGGTGGGCAAATGAGAAAGGGAATAACAGAGTGATTGTTATCCATACGGTGATACAGTCGCCAAACCTACAAAATTCCAGCCTGTCATCAGAATCGGTCGGTTGGGGGAGGAGGACAGACGGGGGTAATCTGCCCCCACAGAGTCAAACAAGAGAGAGTAGCGCCCTCAGGGGGTTCAATTGAATTCAGACCGACTGGTCCATAAGAGATCGGTATACAGGAGTAGTCAGAAAATGTGTCCAACAGGCCCATACGTGAGAAAATGTCGTGGGGGTATCGTGTGCAGTTGCAATCAACTCCTCCATATCCGCTATTTTTCCCACTCGGGTGAGCCAATCACGTATAGAGGGAGGACGGGTGGAGCCCCACAGAACAGGAATACAAAGTCTGGCCGCATTGACCATATGCATGGCCAGGGATTTGAAGTATTGTCCCCTGGGAAGGGGAGAGTGGTAAAGGAGAAATTGAGCTGGGGAAAGAACTAAGGGCAAGGTAGTCACGGACACCACAAGCCGATGAACCTCTCGCCAAAACGGTTGAAGAGCCGGGCAGGACCACCAGATGTGAAGAAACGAACCAACAGAAGTTCCGCATCTCCAACAGCTGTTGGGAAAGGAAGGATTGAAACGATGAATCCTCAAAGGGGTGTGATACCATCTAGAGGCTATTTTGTAGCTGTTTTCCTGGGTCGAGACATTAAGGGAGCATTTATGAGAGTACTGAAAAATTAAATCCCAGTCGGAGTCTGATAGGTTAGTGTCTAAATCTCTATTCCAGGCCCGACAAGAGGAAAGAGAGTTGTATGTCCTGTTTTCCAGTAAGAGGGGGTAGATCTCCGAAATCAAATGTTTACATGGTTCTGCTTTAGCGCAAATAGACTCGAACAGGGTAAGAGGGTGGGACCAGTTCTGAGTGGGTTTATGTGATAGCAGGTAGTGTCTAATTTGGAGGTATGCCCAAAAGGGGAATTCGCGGATATCCAGACTCGTAAGTAATTCTTGAAGTGTTTTCAACTTGCCATTGTGGATGAAGTGTTTCGCCAAGACCTGTTTATATGGCCAGTGTTTAGATAAAAAATCTTGGTGCATCCCGGGAGGGAAATCAGGGTTAAGGCGGATAGAGGTTAAGGGGTTGGGTGTTTCAGAGATAGACGCGGATTTACACGCCAAACGAAAAATTTTTAAGGTGGGCCCTATCAGTGGGTGAGTAAGAAGGGCCAGTGGCGTATGTTTCGGTAAAAGCCAAGGGATTGAGGCCAGGGGTAGGGAGGAGGAAGCACTTTCAACATATATCCAATCCTTGGATAACGTGTGAACGTGCCAATCGACTATCCGTGCGAGGTGACATGCCCAATAGTAGCGTTGAAGGTCAGGGAACCCAATACCACCCGCAAGTTTAGGGAGGATCAATTGGGAGTAGGCAATGCGCGGACGTTTATGGTTCCATAGGAACAACGAGCACATTCTTTTGCAAGATATGAAGAAGGTCATCGGTAACTGAATTGGTAATGTCTGGAAGAGATATAAGAGGCGGGGAAGTATGTTCATTTTGATGATCGCTGCCCGACCGAACCATGAGAAGCAAGGACGATGCCACTTACTGAGATCTTCCTGCATAGAGCGAAGCGCTGGAAGGAAATTTTTTGCATAAAGGTCACCAATGTGGCGGGTAAGCTGGACACCGAGATAAGTAAAGGAATCCCTTTCCCAATGAAATGGGAATTGGGACTCACAAAAAGAGACTAGTGCGGCTGGCAGGGTCATATTAAGGGCAGAGGACTTGGAGAAGTTAATTTTGAAATTTGACAGGAATCTAAAAAAGGCAAGGTCTTTCAGTAGATTGGGTAAGGTAGTACGAGGGTCTGTAAGAAACAGGAGAATGTCATCCGCGTAGGCTGCTAACTTGAACTCTTTGTCTGCTATCATGACCCCCTTAATATCAGGGTTAAGACGGATTTTCCTTAGCAGCGGTTCGAGGGACAAAACGAACAAGATGGGGGATAGGGGACATCCCTGGCGGGTGCCATTTTTCAAATGAAAGGGGTTTGACAGATGGCCGTTAACTCGCACTTGGGCAGATGGGTCAGAGTATAGGGCCATGATAAAGTTGAGCATCTTCTCACCCAATCCCAAGGCCACTAGAGACGCCTTTAGATAATCCCATGCAATCCTATCAAAGGCCTTCTCTGCATCCAAGGAGAGGTAAAAACCAGGATATCTAGAGCCATGGATCCAATGGTTGAGATTAAGAGCCTTAATCGTGTTGTCCCTTGCTTCTCTGCCCGGGATGAATCCAACTTGATCAACGTGGACCAGAGAGGGGAGCAAGGGGAGAAAGCGATTAGCAATGATCTTAGCGAATAGCTTAATATCCACGTTCAGCAAGGAAATGGGTCTATAGTTGGACACCTGGGTGGTATCTTTCCCACTTTTGGGGATAACCGTAATGTGAGCCTCCAGGAGACGGTTATGCGGTTGTGAAGGGTGGGAAAGCGTATTAAAGGCAGAAAGAAATGGAGCTCCCAAAATATCTAGAAAAGATTTGTAGTAAGCTGCCGTAAAACCATCAGGGCCCGGACTCTTACCCGACTTCATCTGTTTCACCGCGCACTGCAGTTCATTTAGGGAGATGTCTTTTTCAAGAGCGAGAACCAGGTCCTCGGAGAGGGCGGTCGGACCGTGGAGATGGAGGAAATCGGAAATCAAGGAGGCTCTGGATTTATCTGTGTGTATAGGGGGGCGCTCCGGAGGAAGATTGTATAAAGATTTATAAAAATTTTCAAATTGAGCAGCAATGTCAGGGTTAGATGTGGCCTCAATGCCGTCGGGGCCCCTAATTTTATGAACCGTCATGGACGATCGTTGTTCACGCAGAGCTCTAGCTAAAAACCGTCCGCTCTTATTTGCGAATTCATAGTAGAGCTTCCGTGAGAGAATATATCTTTTCCTGACTACCTTACCCAGTTCCGAGAGAAGTTGTGTGCGAGCGTTCGTCAGTTCCAAGAGAGTGGAAGCGGCCAGGGTCCGCTTATGAGCTCGCTCCAGTGAGTGGATCCTGTCAGTAAGGAGTTTCATACGCTCTTGTTTGAGCCTTTTACGATTCGTCGCTTTAGCTATAAGAATACCCCGAATCACACATTTGTGGGCTTCCCACTGCGTGAGAGGTGAAGTATCCACGGAGTTATTCAAAGAAAAATATTCAGTTAGGGAAGAGCGGATCTCTTGTTCCGTAACAATATCCGCGAGCAGGGAAGCATCTAAACGCCAAAAATTAGAGCGCGGATGTGCAATGGGGAACTGCAATATCATGGTTAGAGATGAGCGAAGAAATGAAAAATTCGATTCGACTGATTCGGCGAATTCGTGGACAATATTCGATTCGAGTCGAATAAATTCGCTGTGAATTTAACTTAAAAAAGGGTGTTTCTAGGCTTCAGAGAGACTTAATATTAGTGCAGAACACTGTACCTTTAATTTAAATGCCCTTGGAGTCTGCTGGGGAAGAGAAATAATACTGTCAGTCAGTATGACATGCAGATGAGTGCCGTCGATCTTAGAATCACCGCACACTTCACTCATTTGGGCAGTCACGGGGCCAAAACCAGAGTGTGGAGCCACAGTGTGGCGGTGGAGGCAGCAGCAATGGGAGGCCATACAGCACCCTATGACAAAAATGGAAACCACCAGCAGTGTGAGGAGACCTGAAAGTGGCACATGGCAGAGTGTGGCGATAGAGACAGCAGCAATGGGAGGCCGTACAGGGACCCATGACACACTCTGGACCTGGCAGCAGCATGAGGAGGCGGTACAGGGGCCCATGACAGATTACGGGCCTGGCAGCAGCATGAGGAGTCGGTACAGGGGCCCATGGCAGATTACGGGCCTGGCAGCAGCAATGGGAGGCCGTACAGGGACCCATGACACACTCTGGACCTGGCAGCAGCATGGGGAGGCGGTACAGGGGCCCATGACAGATTACGGGCCTGGCAGCAGCATGAGGAGTCGGTACGGGGGCCCATGACACACTCTGGACCTGGCAGCAGCATGAGGAGGCGGTACAGGGGCGCATGACAGATTACGAGCCTGGCAGCAGCAACTTGGACAGGAGGACGTTCAGCTTCTGCACCGTCGGGTGCGTGCTCGCAAACTGTTGTCTCTTGGAAACGGATTCCAAGAAAGACTGCTGACGGAATCCGTGAAGAGGAGTAGCAGGAGAAGGAGCATCTGAACGAGCGGAATATGCCAACAAGCGACAACAGTGGCCCATGACAGATTACGGGCCTGGCAGCAGCATGAGGAGTCGGTACGGGGGCCCATGGCAGATTACGGGCCTGGCAGCAGCTATGGGAGGCCCGTAATCTGCCAGCACCCTATGACAAAAAATGGAACCCACCAGCAGTGTGAGGAGACCTGAAAGTGGCACATGGCAGAGTGTGGCGATGGAGACAGCAGCAATGGGAGGCCGTACAGGGACCCATGAGAGACTCTGGACCTGGCAGCAGCATGAGGAGGCGGTATAGGGGCCCATGGCAGATTAGGGGCCTGGCAGCAGCTATGGGAGGCCCGTAATCTGCCAGCACCCTATGACAAAAAATGGAACACACCAGCAGTGTGAGGAGACCTGAAAGTGGCACATGGCAGAGTGTGGCGATGGAGGCAGCAGCAATGGGAGGCCGTACAGGGACCCATGAGAGACTCTGGACTTGGCAGCAGCATGAGGAGGCGGTATAGGGGCCCATGGCAGATTAGGGGCCTGGCAGCAGCTATGGGAGGCCCGTAATCTGCCAGCACCCTATGACAAAAAATGGAACACACCAGCAGTGTGAGGAGACCTGAAAGTGGCACATGTTTGGGGCATGATTCATGGCGGATTTAGTCAGTTGTGTCAGGAACTGGTGGTTTGAAATCCAGACTAATCCACGCCTGATTCATTTTCACAAACGTGAGTCTCTCCACACTTTGGGTGGACAGTCGTGTCCTCCGCGGAGTTGCAATACCTCCTGCCGCACTAAACACGCGCTCCGATGCCACGCTACTGGCCGGGCATGACAGCCTTTCAAGGGCAAATTCAGCTAGTTGGGGCCAAAGGTCAAGTTTCGTTGCCCAGTAGTCAAGGGGATTGTCTACCTCGGTTGGCAGGGTGCTGTCCAAGTAGGCCTAAGCCTGTTGTTTGAGGTCCTGCTCCAGGTCCACCTGATGCTGCTGCTGCTGCTGCGGCTGGTTAGTAGTTTCCTCACTGCGCTGGTGAAGAAAGCTACTCATCATCGACTGCAGACTGAGGCAGCCGCTGCTGGTGGAGCTGCCACTGCTCCTACCACCCCACCCCTCCCCTGCTGCCATGGCAGCGGAACACGAGCGCACAGGGCCCACAGTGTCTGAGGATGGACGTTGGCGCAGACAGGCAGAGACCAGCTGACTACATAGGTGTTTTTTATAGTACGTTATTTTGGCCTCCCTCTCAGCAGGTGTGAAAAAGGCCACCATTTTTGAACGGTAGCGAGGGTCCAACAAGGTGGACAGCCAAAAGTCATCCCTCTGTCTGATGGTTATTATTCGGCTGTCGCTACGCAAGCAACCGAGCATGCTATGGGCCATTTGTGCCAAGGAATGCGAGGGACTCCCTGCCTCCATCTCCACAGCATACTGCCACGGTGCGTCTAGGTCCTCTGTCTCCTCTTCCTCCTCCTCTACCAGATGCTCCTGCTCCTCCACTCCTGTCCGCTGAGTGGAAAAACCACCCATTTCACTCAATAATTCCTGAGCACCAATGTCCTCCTCTACCTCCTCCTCTTCTTCCAGTCCTGCCCCCACAGGGGCCATGTGGCGTTGAGATCTGTGCGCCACGTCTACCGCACCCTGACCAGCCATTGTTAACAGCATTTGTTCCAGGACGTGCAACAGAGGAATGACGTCGTTCATCCCATAGTCCTGCCGACTCACGAATAGCGTGGCCTCCTCAAAGGGCCTGAGCAAGCGCAGGTGTCACGCATGAGCTGCCAATGGCTGACATCTAAGTTACACAGGGAGTACCTTTATCTGCTTTTAACATCAGGAAATCTGTGATGGCCTTTTGCTGTTCGTAAAGGCGGTCTAACATATGTAGGGTTGAATTCCACCTTGTTGCAACGTCACAGCATGAGGAGTCGGTATAGGGGCCCATGGCAGATTAAGGGCCTGGCAGCAGTTATGGGAGGCCCATAATCTGCCAGCACCCTATGACAAAAAATGGAACACACCAGCAGTGTGAGGAGACCTGAAAGTGGCACATGGCAGAGTGTGGCGATGGAGACAGCAGCAATGGGAGGCCGTACAGGGACCCATGAGAGACTCTGGACCTGGCAGCAGCATGAGGAGGCGGTATATAGGGGCCTACGGCAGATTAGGGGCCTGGCAGCAGCTATAGGAGGCCCGTAATCTGCCAGCACCCTATGTCAAAAAATTCAACACACCAGCAGTGTGTGAGGAGACCTGAAAGTGGCACATGGCAGAGTGTGGCGATGGAGACAGCAGCAATGGGAGGCCGTACAGGGACCCATGACAGACTCTGGACTTGGCAGCAGCATGAGGAGGCGGTATATAGGGGCTTATGGCAGATTAGGGGCCTGGCAGCAGCTATAGGAGGCCCGTAATCTGCCAGCACCCTATGTCAAAAAATTCAACACACCAGCAGTGTGAGGAGACCTGAAAGTGGCACATGGCAGAGTGTGGCGATGGAGACAGCAGCAATGGGAGGCCGTACAGGGACCCATGACAGACTCTGAACTTGGCAGCAGCATGAGGAGGCGGTATATAGGGGCCCATGGCAGATTAGGGGCCTGGCAGCAGCTATAGGAGGCCCGTAATCTGCCAGCACCCTATGTCAAAAAATTCAACACACCAGCAGTGTGAGGAGACCTGAAAGTGGCACATGGCAGAGTGTGGCGATGGAGACAGCAGCAATGGGAGGCCGTACAGGGACCCATGACAGACTCTGGACTTGGCAGCAGCATGAGGAGGCGGTATATAGGGGCCCATGGCAGATTAGGGGCCTGGCAGCAGCTATGGGAGGCCCGTAATCTGCCAGCACCCTATGTCAAAAAATTCTACACACCAGCAGTGTGTGAGGAGACCTGAAAGTGGCACATGGCAGAGTGTGGCGATGGAGACAGCAGCAATGGGAGGCCGTACAGGGACCCATGACAGACTCTGGACTTGGCAGCAGCATGAGGAGGCGGTATATAGGGGCCCATGGCAGATTAGGGGCCTGGCAGCAGCTATGGGAGGCCCGTAATCTGCCAGCACCCTATGTCAAAAAATTCAACACACCAGCAGTGTGTGAGGAGACCTGAAAGTGGCACATGGCAGAGTGTGGCGATGGAGAAAGCAGCAATGGGAGGCCGTACAGGGACCCATGAGAGACTCTGGACCTGGCAGCAGCATGAGGAGGCGGTATATAGGGGCCCATGGCAGATTAGGGGCCTGGCAGCAGCTATGTGAGGCCCGTAATCTGCCTGCACCCTATGTCAAAAAATTAAACACACCAGCAGTGTGAAGAGACCTGAAAGTGGCACATGGCATGAGAGACTCTGGACCTGGCAGCAGCAGGAGGAGGCGGTATAGGGGCCCATGGCTGATTAGGGGCCTGGCAGCAGCTATGTGAGGCCCGTTATCTTGCAGCACCCTATGTCAAAAAATTTAACACACCAGCAGTGTGAAGATACCTGAAAGTGGCACATGGCAGCAGAGTGTGGCGATGGAGACAGCAGCAATGGGAGGCCGTACAGGGACCCATGAGAGACTCTGGACCTGGCAGCAGCAGGAGGAGGTGGTATATAGGGGCCCATGGCAGATTAGGGGCCTGGCAGCAGCTATGTGAGGCCCGTAATCTGCCTGCACCCTATGTCAAAAAATTTAACACACCAGCAGTGTGAAGAGACCTGAAAGTGGCACATGGCAGCAGAGTGTGGCGATGGAGACAGCAGCAATGGGAGGCCGTACAGGGACCATGACAGACTCTGGACTTGGCAGCAGCATGAGGAGGCGGTATATAGGGGCCTATGGCAGATTAGGGGCCTGGCAGCAGCTATGTGAGGCCCGTAATCTGCCTGCACCCTATGTCAAAAAATTTAACACACCAGCAGTGTGAAGAGACCTGAAAGTGGCACATGGCAGCAGAGTGTGGCGATGGAGACAGCAGCAATGGGAGGCCGTACAGGGACCATGACAGACTCTGGACTTGGCAGCAGCATGAGGAGGCGGTATATAGGGGCCCATGGCAGATTAGGGGCCTGGCAGCAGCTATGTGAGGCCCGTAATCTGCCTGCACCCTATGTCAAAAAATTAAACACACCAGCAGTGTGAAGAGACCTGAAAGTGGCACATGGCATGAGAGACTCTGGACCTGGCAGCAGCAGGAGGAGGCGGTATAGGGGCCCATGGCTGATTAGGGGCCTGGCAGCAGCTATGTGAGGCCCGTTATCTTGCAGCACCCTATGTCAAAAAATTTAACACACCAGCAGTGTGAAGAGACCTGAAAGTGGCACATGGCAGCAGAGTGTGGCGATGGAGACAGCAGCAATGGGAGGCCGTACAGGGACCCATGAGAGACTCTGGACCTGGCAGCAGCAGGAGGAGGTGGTATATAGGGGCCCATGGCAGATTAGGGGCCTGGCAGCAGCTATGTGAGGCCCGTAATCTGCCTGCACCCTATGTCAAAAAATTTAACACACCAGCAGTGTGAAGAGACCTGAAAGTGGCACATGGCAGCAGAGTGTGGCGATGGAGACAGCAGCAATGGGAGGCCGTACAGGGACCATGACAGACTCTGGACTTGGCAGCAGCATGAGGAGGCGGTATATAGGGGCCCATGGCAGATTAGGGGCCTGGCAGCAGCTATGTGAGGCCCGTAATCTGCCTGCACCCTATGTCAAAAAATTTAACACACCAGCAGTGTGAAGAGACCTGAAAGTGGCACATGGCAGCAGAGTGTGGCGATGGAGACAGCAGCAATGGGAGGCCGTACAGGGACCATGACAGACTCTGGACTTGGCAGCAGCATGAGGAGGCGGTATATAGGGGCCCATGGCAGATTAGGGGCCTGGCAGCAGCTATGTGAGGCCCGTAATCTGCCTGCACCCTATGTCAAAAAATTTAACACACCAGCAGTGTGAAGAGACCTGAAAGTGGCACATGGCAGCAGAGTGTGGCGATGGAGACAGCAGCAATGGGAGGCCGTACAGGGACCATGACAGACTCTGGACTTGGCAGCAGCATGAGGAGGCGGTATATAGGGGCCCATGGCAGATTAGGGGCCTGGCAGCAGCTATGTGAGGCCCGTAATCTGCCTGCACCCTATGTCAAAAAATTTAACACACCAGCAGTGTGAAGAGACCTGAAAGTGGCACATGGCAGCAGAGTGTGGCGATGGAGACAGCAGCAATGGGAGGCCGTACAGGGACCATGACAGACTCTGGACTTGGCAGCAGCATGAGGAGGCGGTATATAGGGGCCCATGGCAGATTAGGGGCCTGGCAGCAGCTATGTGAGGCCCGTAATCTGCCTGCACCCTATGTCAAAAAATTTAACACACCAGCAGTGTGAAGAGACCTGAAAGTGGCACATGGCAGCAGAGTGTGGCGATGGAGACAGCAGCAATGGGAGGCCGTACAGGGACCATGACAGACTCTGGACTTGGCAGCAGCATGAGGAGGCGGTATATAGGGGCCCATGGCAGATTAGGGGCCTGGCAGCAGCTATGTGAGGCCCGTAATCTGCCTGCACCCTATGTCAAAAAATTTAACACACCAGCAGTGTGAAGAGACCTGAAAGTGGCACATGGCAGCAGAGTGTGGCGATGGAGACAGCAGCAATGGGAGGCCGTACAGGGACCATGACAGACTATGGACTTGGCAGCAGCATGAGGAGGCGGTATATAGGGGCCCATGGCAGATTAGGGGCCTGGCAGCAGCTATGTGAGGCCCGTAATCTGCCTGCACCCTATGTCAAAAAATTTAACACACCAGCAGTGTGAAGAGACCTGAAAGTGGCACATGGCAGCAGAGTGTGGCGATGGAGACAGCAGCAATGGGAGGCCGTACAGGGACCATGACAGACTCTGGACTTGGCAGCAGCATGAGGAGGCGGTATATAGGGGCCCATGGCAGATTAGGGGCCTGGCAGCAGCTATGTGAGGCCCGTAATCTGCCTGCACCCTATGTCAAAAAATTTAACACACCAGCAGTGTGAAGAGACCTGAAAGTGGCACATGGCATGAGAGACTCTGGACCTGGCAGCAGCAGGAGGAGGCGGTATAGGGGCCCATGGCTGATTAGGGGCCTGGCAGCAGCTATGTGAGGCCCGTTATCTTGCAGCACCCTATGTCAAAAAATTTAACACACCAGCAGTGTGAAGAGACCTGAAAGTGGCACATGGCAGCAGAGTGTGGCGATGGAGACAGCAGCAATGGGAGGCCGTACAGGGACCCATGAGAGACTCTGGACCTGGCAGCAGCAGGAGGAGGTGGTATATAGGGGCCCATGGCAGATTAGGGGCCTGGCAGCAGCTATGTGAGGCCCGTAATCTGCCTGCACCCTATGTCAAAAAATTTAACACACCAGCAGTGTGAAGAGACCTGAAAGTGGCACATGGCAGCAGAGTGTGGCGATGGAGACAGCAGCAATGGGAGGCCGTACAGGGACCATGACAGACTCTGGACTTGGCAGCAGCATGAGGAGGCGGTATATAGGGGCCCATGGCAGATTAGGGGCCTGGCAGCAGCTATGTGAGGCCCGTAATCTGCCTGCACCCTATGTCAAAAAATTTAACACACCAGCAGTGTGAAGAGACCTGAAAGTGGCACATGGCAGCAGAGTGTGGCGATGGAGACAGCAGCAATGGGAGGCCGTACAGGGACCATGACAGACTATGGACTTGGCAGCAGCATGAGGAGGCGGTATATAGGGGCCCATGGCAGATTAGGGGCCTGGCAGCAGCTATGTGAGGCCCGTTATCTTGCAGCACCCTATGTCAAAAAATTAAACACACCAGCAGTGTGAAGAGACCTGAAAGTGGCACATGGCAGCAGAGTGTGGCGATGGAGACAGCAGCAATGGGAGGCCGTACAGGGACCCATGAGAGACTCTGGACTTGGCAGCAGCATGAGGAGGCGGTATATAGGGGCCCATGGCAGATTAGGGGCCTGGCAGCAGCTATGTGAGGCCCGTTATCTTGCAGCACCCTATGTCAAAAAATTAAACACACCAGCAGTGTGAAGAGACCTGAAAGTGGCACATGGCAGCAGAGTGTGGCGATGGAGACAGCAGCAATGGGAGGCCGTACAGGGACCCATGAGAGACTCTAGACTTGGCAGCAGCATGAGGAGGCGGTTTATAGGGGCCCATGGCAGATTAGGGGCCTGGCAGCAGCTATGTGAGGCCCGTAATCTGCCTGCACCCTATGTCAAAAAATTTAACACACCAGCAGTGTGAAGAGACCTGAAAGTGGCACATGGCAGCAGAGTGTGGCGATGGAGACAGCAGCAATGGGAGGCCGTACAGGGACCCATGAGAGACTCTAGACTTGGCAGCAGCATGAGGAGGCGGTATATAGGGGCCCATGGCAGATTAGGGGCCTGGCAGCAGCTATGTGAGGCCCGTAATCTGCCTGCACCCTATGTCAAAAAATTTAACACACCAGCAGTGTGAAGAGACCTGAAAGTGGCACATGGCAGCAGAGTGTGGCGATGGAGACAGCAGCAATGGGAGGCCGTACAGGGACCCATGAGAGACTCTGGACTTGGCAGCAGCATGAGGAGGCGGTATATAGGGGCCCATGGCAGATTAGGGGCCTGGCAGCAGCTATGTGAGGCCCGTTATCTTGCAGCACCCTATGTCAAAAAATTAAACACACCAGCAGTGTGAAGAGACCTGAAAGTGGCACATGGCAGCAGAGTGTGGCGATGGAGACAGCAGCAATGGGAGGCCGTACAGGGACCCATGAGAGACTCTAGACTTGGCAGCAGCATGAGGAGGCGGTTTATAGGGGCCCATGGCAGATTAGGGGCCTGGCAGCAGCTATGTGAGGCCCGTAATCTGCCTGCACCCTATGTCAAAAAATTTAACACACCAGCAGTGTGAAGAGACCTGAAAGTGGCACATGGCAGCAGAGTGTGGCGATGGAGACAGCAGCAATGGGAGGCCGTACAGGGACCCATGAGAGACTCTAGACTTGGCAGCAGCATGAGGAGGCGGTATATAGGGGCCCATGGCAGATTAGGGGCCTGGCAGCAGCTATGTGAGGCCCGTAATCTGCCTGCACCCTATGTCAAAAAATTTAACACACCAGCAGTGTGAAGAGACCTGAAAGTGGCACATGGCAGCAGAGTGTGGCGATGGAGACAGCAGCAATGGGAGGCCGTACAGGGACCCATGAGAGACTCTGGACTTGGCAGCAGCATGAGGAGGCGGTATATAGGGGCCTATGGCAGATTAGGGGCCTGGCAGCAGCTATAGGAGGCCCGTAATCTGCCAGCACCCTATGTCAAAAAATTAAACACACCAGCAGTGTGAGGAGACCTGAATGTGGCACATGTTTGAGGCATGATTCATGGCGGATTTAGTCAGTTGTGTCAGGAACTGGTGGTTTGAAATCCAGACTAATCCACGCCTGATTCATTTTCACAAACGTGAGTCTCTCCACACTTTGGGTGGACAGTCGTGTCCTCCGCGGAGTTACAATACCTCCTGCCGCACTAAACACGCGCTCCGATGCCACGCTACTGGCCGGGCATGACAGCCTTTCAAGGGCAAATTCAGCTAGTTGGGGCCAAAGGTCAAGTTTCGTTGCCCAGTAGTCAAGGGGATTGTCTACCTCGGTTGGCAGGGTGCTGTCCAAGTAGGCCCAAGCCTGTTGTTTGAGCTCCTGCTCCAGGTCCACCTGATGCTGCTGCTGCTGCTGCGGCTGGTTAGTAGTTTCCTCACTGCGCTGGTGAAGAAAGCTACTCATCATCGACTGCAGACTGAGGCAGCCACTGCTGGTGGAGCTGCCACTGCTCCTACCACCCCACCCCTCCCCTGCTGCCATGCCAGCGGAACGCGAGCGCACAGGGCCCACAGTGTCTGAGGATGGACGTTGGCGCACAAAGGCAGAGACCAACTGACTACATAGGTGGTTTTTATAGTACGTAATTTTGGCCTCCCTCTCAGCAGGTGTGAAAAAGGCCACCATTTTGGACCGGTAGCGAGGGTCCAACAAGGTGGACAGCCAAAAGTCATCCCTCTGTCTGATGGTTATTATTCGGCTGTCGCTACGCAAGCAACCGAGCATGCTATGGGCCATTTGTGCCAAGGAATGCGAGGGACTCCCTGCCTCCATCTCCACAGCATACTGCCACGGTGCGTCTGGGTCCTCTGTCTCCTCCTCCTCCTCCTCTACCAGATGCTCCTGCTCCTCCACTCCTGTCCGCTGAGTGGAAAAACCACCCATTTCACTCAATAATTCCTGAGCACAAATGTCCTCCTCTACCTCCTCCTCTTCTTCCTGTCCTGCCCCCACAGGGGTCATGTGGCGTTGAGATCTGTGCGCCACGTCTACCGCACCCTGACCAGCCATTGTTAACAGCATTTGTTCCAGGACGTGCAACAGAGGAATGACGTCGTTCATCCCATAGTCCTGCCGACTCACGAATAGCGTGGCCTCCTCAAAGGGCCTGAGCAAGCGGCAGGTGTCACGCATGAGCTGCCAATGGCTGACATCTAAGTTACACAGGGGAGTACCTTTATCCGCTTGTAACATCAGGAAATCGGTGATGGCCTTTCGCTGCTCGTAAAGGCGGTCTAACATGTGTAGGGTTGAATTCCACCTTGTTGCAACGTCGCAGATCAGGCGATGCTGTGGAATTCCGTTCTGCCGCTGCAGCTCAATGAGGGTGTTCTTTGCGGTGTAGGAATGGCTGAAATGCATGCACAGTTTACGTGACATTTTAAGGATGTCTTGCAGTGGGATGGTGGATTTTAGGAACCGCTTGACAACCAGATTGAACACGTGAGCCATGCATGGCGCATGGCACAACCTTCCTTGACGCAGAGCAGACACCATGTTCTTTCCGTTGTCAGTCAACATGGTTCCGATTTTTAGTTTGCGCGGAGACAGCCATCTGTCGATTTCTCTGTTCATTACACTCAGCAGTTCCTCCCCTGTGTGACTACGTTCGCCAAGGCATACCAGGTGCAGCACAGCGTGACACCGTTGCGCCCTGCACATGTGATATGCCGGTCGGGTAATGGGACTTGGCACGGGGGTGGCGGCTGAGGACACGGCGGAAAAAGAGGTGGTAGAGGCGGACATGCTTGCTGGACCAAGGACGTGCAAACGTGGAGGCAAAAGCGTCGTGACCTGTCCAAGTTGCTGGTGCGGCTGTGCCGGCACCACGTTCACCCAGTGGGCCGTAAATGACATGTACTGTCCCTGACCGTAGTTACAGCTCCACACGTCGGCGCTGCCGTGCACTTTGGCAGAGACCGACATGCTCAAAGACTGGCCCACCATCTCTTCTACATGTGAATGCAGGGCTGGCACTGCCTTTTGGGCAAAGAAATGACGGCTTGGCACTCTCCACCGCGGCGCGGCACAAGCCATCATTTCTCGGAAAGGTGCTGAGTCCACCAGTTGGAAAGGGAGGGACTGCAGCACCAGCAACTTGGACAGGAGGACGTTCAGCTTTTGCACCGTCGGGTGCGTGCTCGCAAACTGTTGTCTCTTGGATACGGATTCCAAGAAAGACTGTTGACGGAATCCGAGAAGAGGAGTAGCAGGAGAAGGAGCATCTGAACGAGCGGAAGATGCCAACGAGCGACAACTCCCCTCAGCAGAGGTGTTGGAGCCTTGACTGGCTGATAGAGGGCGATTGACGACGTCGGGTGACGGAGCAAGTAACGGAGCGGGTGATGGAGCGGGGGCTGGGGCAGGCAGAACCGCCGTATGTTTATCACGGTTTTCCCAGGCCACCGAATGGTGACGCTGCATATGCTGACGCAACGCTGTAGTCCCAACATGGGCCCCCTGGCCACGCTTGCATTTCTGGCCACATAGTCGACATACGGCTACGTTTACTTCCTCGGGCGGCTTGAGGAAAAATTGCCACACCACCGAGTAGGAAACTTTGCCCCCGCTACTCTTCACTGGCTGACTGCTACTTCCTCCGTGCGCACCGGCACCACTACTGGCCGTGGTGGTAGGCTGCAGTGGAGCTGGTGCTCTACTCCGTGGACGTTTGGCTCCACTGACACTGATGCGACCCTGCTGCTGTCTCCTGGGCAACCCACCGACTGTTTTGCTCGCTGCCAAGCTGCCACCCTCTTCTCCTGATGATGCGGAAGAAATTGCCTGATGACGACGAGGCTGCCAAGTGCGATCAACCTCCTCATCATCAAGTAGGGTCTCCGCCTCACTACTAGCCCCCTCGGCTGCGTCTGGGTCAGGAGACAGACCTGTCTCTAGACCGGCTACCGAGCCACTCTCCTCGCCAGTACTTGTTCGCTTGGCTGCTGAAAAGGCCGATGTCTCCCCCCGTTCCTGACCGCCCTCTGTTAGCTCTTCCTCACTGTACAGTGGGGCTGAGCCCACAGCATGCGATACTTCGCTTGGTGAGGGAACAGCAAAGGACAGGGGCAGGTAGAGGACACGTGATTTCAGTGGGCTTGGTCCCGGGCCATGCCAACTAACGGTTGTGTCTGACGTACCCACCGACCGTTGGCTGTAGGTGTCAGAGGTGACCTGGGAAGAGGAAGACGACCGAGCCAACCAATCAATGACGGCAGGGTTGTCGGTGGAGACACGACCGCTGGATGACACCGGGAGCACTGGCCTCTGGCTGCGAATACTGCTGCCTCGACCCCTTCCTCTGCTGCCACGTCTGCTCGCTCCTAAAACATTGCCTCCTCTGCCACTCCTCTGCATGTTGTCTGACATACTATTTAATTCAACGATTAGGTGTCCCTGAGTAACAATTCTCTGGCACTCAGTAACAATTCTGTCTGTCCCTGAGTATGAATTCTGTGGCCCTGAGTAACAATTCTGTGTCTGTGCGAGTAACAATTCTGTGTCTGTGCGAGTAACAATTCTGTGTCTGTGCAAGTAACAATTTTGTGTCTGTGCGAGTAACAATTCTCTGGCACTCAGTAACAATTCTGTCTGTCCCTGAGTAACAATTCTCTGGCACTCAGTAACAATTCTGTCTGTCCCTGAGTAACAATTCTCTGGCACTCAGTAACAATTCTGTCTGTCCCTGAGTAACAATTCTCTGGCACTCAGTAACAATTCTGTCTGTCCCTGAGTATGAATTCTGTGGCCCTGAGTAACAATTCTGTGTCTGCGCGAGTAACAATTCTGTGTCTGTGCAAGTAACAATTTTGTGTCTGTGCAAGTAACAATTTTGTGTCTGTGCGAGTAACAATTCTCTGGCACTCAGTAACAATTCTGTCTGTCCCTGAGTAACAATTCTCTGGCACTCAGTAACAATTCTGACTGTCCCTGAGTAACAATTCTCTGGCACTCAGTAACAATTCTGTCTGTCCCTGAGTAACAATTCTCTGGCACTCAGTAACAATTGTGTGTCTGTGCAAGTAACAATTCTGTGTCTGTGCAAGTAACAATTTTGTGTCTGTGAGAGTAACAATTCTCTGGCACTCAGTAACAATTCTGTCTGTCCCTGAGTAACAATTCTCTGGCACTCAGTAACAATTCTGTCTGTCCCTGAGTATGAATTCTGTGGCCCTGAGTAACAATTCTGTCTCTGTGCGAGTAACAATTCTGTGTCTGTGCAAGTAACAATTTTGTGTCTGTGAGAGTAACAATTCCCTGGCACTCAGTAACAATTCTGTCTGTCCCTGAGTAACAATTCTCTGGCACTCAGTAACAATTCTGTCTTCCCTGAGTAACAATTCTCTGGCACTCAGTAACAATTCTGTCTGTCCCTGAGTATGAATTCTGTGGCCCTGAGTAACAATTCTGTCTCTGTGCGAGTAACAATTCTGTGTCTGTGCAAGTAACAATTTTGTGTCTGTGAGAGTAACAATTCTCTGGCACTCAGTAACAATTCTGTCTGTCCCTGAGTAACAATTCTCTGGCACTCAGTAACAATTCTGTCTGTCCCTGAGTATGAATTCTGTGGCCCTGAGTAACAATTGTGTGTCTGTGCAAGTAACAATTCTGTGTCTGTGCAAGTAACAATTTTGTGTCTGTGAGAGTAACAATTCTCTGGCACTCAGTAACAATTCTGTCTGTCCCTGAGTAACAATTCTCTGGCACTCAGTAACAATTCTGTCTGTCCCTGAGTAACAATTCTGTCTGTCCCTGAGTATGAATTCTGTGGCCCTGAGTAAGAATTCTCTGGCACTCAGTAACAATTCTGTCTGTCCCTGAGTATGAATTCTGTGGCCCTGAGTAACAATTGTGTGTCTGTGCAAGTAACAATTCTGTGTCTGTGCAAGTAACAATTTTGTGTCTGTGAGAGTAACAATTCTCTGGCACTCAGTAACAATTCTGTCTGTCCCTGAGTAACAATTCTCTGGCACTCAGTAACAATTCTGTCTGTCCCTGAGTATGAATTCTGTGGCCCTGAGTAACAATTCTGTCTCTGTGCGAGTAACAATTCTGTCTCTGTGCGAGTAACAATTCTGTGTCTGTGCAAGTAACAATTTTGTGTCTGTGAGAGTAACAATTCTCTGGCACTCAGTAACAATTCTGTCTGTCCCTGAGTAAGAATTCTCTGGCACTCAGTAACAATTCTGTCTGTCCCTGAGTAACAATTCTCTGGCACTCAGTAACAATTCTGTCTGTCCCTGAGTAACAATTCTGTCTGTCCCTGAGTATGAATTCTGTGGCCCTGAGTAAGAATTCTCTGGCACTCAGTAACAATTCTGTCTGTCCCTGAGTATGAATTCTGTGGCCCTGAGTAACAATTGTGTGTCTGTGCAAGTAACAATTCTGTGTCTGTGCAAGTAACAATTTTGTGTCTGTGAGAGTAACAATTCTCTGGCACTCAGTAACAATTCTGTCTGTCCCTGAGTAACAATTCTCTGGCACTCAGTAACAATTCTGTCTGTCCCTGAGTAACAATTCTCTGGCACTCAGTAACAATTCTGTCTGTCCCTGAGTAACAATTCTCTGGCACTCAGTAACAATTCTGTCTGTCCCTGAGTAACAATTCTGTCTGTCCCTGAGAATGAATTCTGTGGCCCTGAGTAAGAATTCTCTGGCACTCAGTAACAATTCTGTCTGTCCCTGAGTAACAATTCTCTGGCACTCAGTAACAATTCTGTCTGTCCCTGAGTATGAATTCTGTGGCCCTGAGTAACAATTGTGTGTCTGTGCAAGTAACAATTCTGTGTCTGTGCAAGTAACAATTTTGTGTCTGTGAGAGTAACAATTCTCTGGCACTCAGTAACAATTCTGTCTGTCCCTGAGTAACAATTCTCTGGCACTCAGTAACAATTCTGTCTGTCCCTGAGTAACAATTCTGTCTGTCCCTGAGTATGAATTCTGTGGCCCTGAGTAAGAATTCTCTGGCACTCAGTAACAATTCTGTCTGTCCCTGAGTATGAATTCTGTGGCCCTGAGTAACAATTGTGTGTCTGTGCAAGTAACAATTCTGTGTCTGTGCAAGTAACAATTTTGTGTCTGTGAGAGTAACAATTCTCTGGCACTCAGTAACAATTCTGTCTGTCCCTGAGTAACAATTCTCTGGCACTCAGTAACAATTCTGTCTGTCCCTGAGTATGAATTCTGTGGCCCTGAGTAACAATTCTGTCTCTGTGCGAGTAACAATTCTGTGTCTGTGCAAGTAACAATTTTGTGTCTGTGAGAGTAACAATTCTCTGGCACTCAGTAACAATTCTGTCTGTCCCTGAGTAAGAATTCTCTGGCACTCAGTAACAATTCTGTCTGTCCCTGAGTAACAATTCTCTGGCACTCAGTAACAATTCTGTCTGTCCCTGAGTAACAATTCTGTCTGTCCCTGAGTATGAATTCTGTGGCCCTGAGTAAGAATTCTCTGGCACTCAGTAACAATTCTGTCTGTCCCTGAGTATGAATTCTGTGGCCCTGAGTAACAATTGTGTGTCTGTGCAAGTAACAATTCTGTGTCTGTGCAAGTAACAATTTTGTGTCTGTGAGAGTAACAATTCTCTGGCACTCAGTAACAATTCTGTCTGTCCCTGAGTAACAATTCTCTGGCACTCAGTAACAATTCTGTCTGTCCCTGAGTAACAATTCTCTGGCACTCAGTAACAATTCTGTCTGTCCCTGAGTAACAATTCTCTGGCACTCAGTAACAATTCTGTCTGTCCCTGAGTAACAATTCTGTCTGTCCCTGAGAATGAATTCTGTGGCCCTGAGTAAGAATTCTCTGGCACTCAGTAACAATTCTGTCTGTCCCTGAGTAACAATTCTCTGGCACTCAGTAACAATTCTGTCTGTCCCTGAGTAAAAATTCTGTGGCCCTAATAACGTTTCTGTGGCCCTAAGTAACAATTCTCTGGCACTGAGTAACAATTCTGTCTGTCCCTGAGTATGAATTCTGTGGCCCTAACTAGCGTTTCTTTGTCCCTAAATAACGATTCTGTGGCCCTCATTAACAAGTCTGTGTCCCTGAGTAATGGTTCTCTGTCCCTAAGTAACTTCTCTCTGTCCCCAATTCTCGTTTCTGTGGCCCTAACTCTGTCCCTGTCCCTAGTACAGAGCGGTCTGCCTCTGTTCAATGACTGCAGGCAAATGAAGATTTCCAAAATGGCCGCTATATATACCTCGACCATTACACAGTGCTGGCTGGCTGGCTGCTGATTGGCTGATGCGATCACATGTCGTTGAGGAATGCATTATGGGGCAGCGCGCCTTGTCTGCGCGCCTTCCCCGACATCCCCGCTCCGTCGCCGCACATGTCAGCCGCCATTTTCGGAAAAATTTCGATTCGCGCGTCCGAATTAGGCTGTTTTTCGGATTCGGCACGAATCGAAATTTTTCCGATATTCGACTCGAATTCCACTTCGGATACTTCGATTCGCTCATCTCTAATCATGGTGATGGGATGGTGATCGGAGAAGATCATTGGCTCTATGGTGGCGGCGTGGAGGAAAGGGAGATCCGATTGCAACAGAAAGAAGTAGTCTATCCTAGAGTATTTATTGTGCGGCGGAGAAAAAAAAGTGTAGTCCTTAACAGTAGGGTAAAGGGTACGCCAGGAGTCGTGCAATTGCAGGTGTTGTAGCTGTATACGTATTTGTTTAAGGGCCTTGTAGGGCAAAAATGAGCAACCTGAGGAGGAGTCTAACAAAGGACTCAAAGGGACATTCACATCACCCCCCAGTATCAGCATCCCTGACTGAAAGGCGGCCAGGGAGGAGGTGAGGGAACGCATAAACGAAACCTGCCTAGAGTTAGGAGCATAGACATTGGCAAGTGTGATAGGTCTGTTGGCGAAGGTCCCCTTTATAAACAGATATCTCCCTTCAGGGTCTGCAAGGGAATCAGTGATACGGAAGGGGAGGTGTCTAGCAAACAGGATGGAAACTCCCTTTGATTTAGCCAATGGGTTAGTGGCATGAAGGACCGTGGGAAAGCGGAAATTATGAAGCTTGGGGACGGAGTCTTGGCGAAAGTGCGTCTCTTGCAGGAACACCACGTCCACTTTCTGTTTGTGTAAATAGGAAAGTAGCATTGAGCGCTTTTCAGGTATGTTCAAACCCTTAGCATTAAGTGATAGGAGCTTCAAAGACAGTGGACCCGTCATAAAGGAAGAGGAAGGCATGACTAACGAGCAAGAATGAAGCCCGAAGCCTTGCTGCACCACTGCTTGGGAGAAAAAAAAAAAAAAGGGGGGGGGGGGAAGGAAGAATACAGGTGATAGACGGCTCAAGGAACAGGCCCGCTGTTCCAAAAAAAAAAAAAAAAAAAAAAAAGGGGGGGGGAGAGAGAGGAAGGGAACAGGAAGAAAAAAAAGAAGTACAAAGAGAGTAGCAAAACCAAGAGAAGAGATAGTAATAATTGCCGAATAAGGGGTTCAGTATAAGCTCACAGAGCTCACTGTGTGGGGAACTAGATCGGCGTGAAACCAGGAAGTGAACGACCGCCGGCCGGAGGCCCCCTGTTTAACATTATGCGAAAGGAAAGCGGAAACGAGGATGCCGGGGTCGAGAGGTGCAAGTACCGCAGGGGATCTTCAGAGTTGGTAACGTAAGAACGATCAGCGATCCTCTACGAAGGACGGTGCAGGGTGTATCGTTAAAAGGTTGAGAACCGGGGCGATAGGAGTTGTCGCGACGCGAGGCGAGCCAAGTAGGCAAGAATCATCGCAGTCGACGTATATAAGAGGTATCGTAAAGTGTACCGGGGGAATGCAAAAAGGACAAACAATGTCGAGGCGAGGTCCGGAACGAGATGAGGCTCCTCGGTAAAAAAGGGAGTGATGGAGGATCCTCACCACTATTACAGGCAAACCGTGTCATGTAATATAAATGTAAACATAAGAAGTCAGCCAAAACAGTACAGGTATAATCAAAATCACAACAGGTCGGGCATGAAAACGAAAATCCCCCCCCTCCAGCCCCTCCCCCACCCCCCCATTCAACAAACAGTAACCCTCCATACTCCTGAGGGACAAAACCAGATCCTAGAAAAAATACAAAAGGAGTAAACAAGTTCCCCAGGGTAGTAGAGTGAACGTGCACAACCCCCCTCAAATTAAGCATATGAGAGGGGACGAGGAGGTGGAAGGAGACCACGTATGGAGGAGGTCAGGGGCATGAGAACTTTCAGGTCAACCTCTTCAGCCCTGGCAGGGATCAGAGACCGGGCCGAGAATAAAGTACGACTCCAGTTGAGTCGGTCTGGCAGGTAGGGTAGAGAGGCGGTGCTTGTTCACTCCGCCACCCTCAGTGCTCAATATGAGCAGTTATGATCTTTAAAAAAAAACATTTACCCGACTGAGCAATCAATCACCCCATCAACCCCCACCACCCCCACAAAAATATAATAAGCCTCGGCCAAATTTCACATATATTATACTTAACAAGGAAGCGGAGTCCTCTTTCGGTGAATCAGAAAAAAAAAAGGAGCATGCAATCCGAAGCATGTAGGGGTGAAGACATCTACAGCAGGACAGTCGCACATCAGCAGTACGACAACTTCAAAGGCAAAGAGGATGAGGTTCGGGTGTTTCAGGACGGGTGAGGCCATAGGACGGTGATCGCCCCGGCAACTCTCGGTCGACTGAAAAAAAAACGAGAGGCCAGAAAAGGCATGGGACGAAAACTTTCTGGAGGCGGAAGACCTGTGAAGGGGTGTTGATTCGTCGGCGAAGAGAACCCGAGCAAAGTCCAGTAGTTGAATCCTACCATGGGAGGCCGAGACAATAGGAACATGGCTCAACATCTTGTTTGGCAGGAAAGAGGTACAGCGGCCCGGTCGTAGCTTGCAGGATAACAACTGTAGGTGAAGCTTGTGGAGTGATGGCTATCATTTTGGCAAATAAGTGGCGGCAACCTTAAAAGAGCTTGTGCAGTTGGTGAGGAGTGCACTAAAAAGCCATTAGCTGGTGAGAGTCGCAGACTCTTAGATTTCGCGCCTCGGCTTCCTGTGCGCCGGAGAGGCCGTTGGGCTGAGGGAAGCTGGCATGCCCCCTGCAGGGAGTCTTGGAGGAGTTGATGGGACCATCCGCCCCCTACGATGAGATTGGCCAAGCCGATCTATAGTGCTATCTTCAGTTCCCGGGTCCGGGGATGGTGGCACGCTCATGGAGCCATACCACTCAGGGAGGTCAGGCTGTGGGATGTCCAGGGAAGCGCAGAAAGATGGTAATTCGTCAGGAGTACGCAAGTTGTGGGTGCGACCATTAGCATGCACAGAGAGGCAAAAGGGGAACCTCCATCTGTAGGGGATGTTACGTGATCGGAGCATATCCAAAAGAGGACGTAAAGCACGCCGTTGTCGCAGGGTAATACTGGATAGGTCCTGAAACAGTTGTATTTCCGCTCCCCCATATAAAAGATGCCTCCTATCTCTGGCGCAGCGGAGGATATCCTCTTTAAGCGGAAAACTAACCAGGCAGCAAACGACATCCCTAGGTGGCTCTGCGTCTCCCCTCCTGGGGCGGATCGCTCTGTGAACACGCTCGATATCAATCATGGTTGCAGGCGGGCGACCAAGGAGGTCATTAAATATGGCGATAACCGCTTTGGAGAGATCAATAGTTTCCACAGATTCTGGGAGGCCGCGAATTCTAATATTATGCCTGCGACCCCGATTGTCTAAGTCCTCAATATGCCTCTGGATGTCCCTGATAGCAGAAGCGTGGAACGCTGATTTTTGCTGCACACCCTGTATAGCGGACCTGTTTTGTCTGGAGGCGGATTCCACCTGTTCCAATCTGGATCCCAGAGCCTGTATGTCTGCCCTTAAATCGCTAACAGCGGTATTTAGCGATGTAGTCAGGGTGGCTTTGATGTCTGCTGCCACCATCTGGAGATCCCTTAGGGAGAGAGAATGGGAGGCAGAAGGGATGTCATGCTGGGGCACTGTATCTGGGGCTTCATGTGTGGCTGAGCAGGAGGGAATATCCATGTCTGCACATGTGGCAGTACAGGAGGGAATCACCATATCTGCGGCTGTAGAGGGAGGGGGGGAGGGAGCTGCAGAGGGGGAAGGAGATGGCTGCTGTCCCTCTCTCTGCTGCTGGGAGCGGAAAAGCTCCTTTATGGGTCTCCCCTGCGCACTATTGCCCCGAGGGGATCGTGAACGGGCACCGGATGATGTCCGGTCCGTCTTCCCCATCCTGTGACAGCTGAGGCTCACCCGACACCTCTGAAAGGCAGTGTAGAGGGATCCGGCCGGCGGGAGCTCTCGGGCTAAGCGTCCATCTTCCTGGCGCGGCAGACCACGCCCCTATTTTAGATCATTTAACAAGCTCCAAGAACAGAGCTGTATTTAGGGTTGCCACCTTTTTTTCAAGCCAAACCTGAACATTTTAGTGGCACATGGCAAATTTTCCTCTCCCCTTTTGAGACCCCCCCCATTAGATTAGAGTCCCCTTATATCAACAGCTCCATTAGAGTTCCCTTATATCAGCGCACCCCCTCCCTTCAAGGCTCCCCCCTTGTATCAGTGCCCTCCTGCCCCTTAATGAACCCCTATCAGATTGCCTTACTTGGCGGGAGCCAGAGTGAGGTGGTGGAGCTGGAAGGTAGAGGAGCTCTGCATATTTTCCTCCCACTGTGCACAGCGGCACAGTATGTGTCCGGGTTTCAGGTGGACAGAAATCCAGACACATAATCCAAGACTAGGACTGTTCAGGTGATCCCAGACAGGTGGCAACCCTAACTGTATTACAAGAGCCAAAATTCAGAAATATTACCAGATCCAGAATCAGAGCCATAGTACCAGGGTCAAAATTAGAGCCATAGTCATTGCAGTATTTTCCTAAGTGGAAAAAGTGGCTTAGGTCTGAACCATGTTGCTAGAAGAATTTGTGTTGTGTCAGAGCTGGATTTGGCCTTTCACTTAAAAATGGGAAAGTTGAAAAAAAGTTTGCAGGAAAATTGTTTTCTGGTCTAGTTGATTAGTATAAACCATTCAGCCACTGCCTGCACACAGCACACGTTATGCAAATGGCCAAAGTATAACTTGATGGCAGAATATCTGATTGGTTATTTATACCCAATTTACTGAATCTGTAGCCAGCCTTGCATCGTTTTTATGAGTGAGGTCCCCAGAACAAGAATTTGCACCCTTATATGAGAAAAAGAATGGAGCCATGCTACCAATTCCAGAATAATTCCAAGCTTTAAATCCATGTAGTGCCATGCTACTTAGGCCAGAGCAGAACTGTTTACTACTTTTCTTTCTTAACCTGGAAAAGTCACCCATAAAGTATGTAATAGGATTCTGTATATTTTAATGCATCAACAAAGTGCAGAGGAATAATTTTGCTAATGAGCATTAATGTGGCTGTGATGGTGAACTGTATAATTTGTTGGTGAACGCTTCAAAGGAGAAGTATGTGTGTATCTGATTTTATTGGATTATTCAAATATGACACGTGAATGAGTGTAGTGTAATGAGCACCTTCCCTGCTATAGGAGAGATACAGTTTTCATTAATATTTATAGAACCTGGAAAGTAACAACTACCCCTAGTCTTACTATTGCTACTACCACTAACATTGTATAGCCAGTACATCATTAAAGTGCTAGTTCTGGGTAGATTGTGGAAGGGTTATTGTTGCAGTCCGAGTCCCTGTTGTAACTGAAAATGTGAATAGACACGTCTGCTTAAAGCAGGTTGGCTACAGATCTATCTATCTATCTATCTATCTATCTATCTATCTATCTATCCATCCACCTGGCCTACAGTAAATGGTGGACATGGTGAAAGGTGGGTGTTCCTAAAAGAAAATGTTTATTATGAGACAGTTTTTTACTTCCAGAATCAGCTTCCTTTGCAGCTTTCACCATTCTATAATGTGACATCACAGAGCTACAAGCAGTGCCGGGATAAGATCATCTAGTGTCCAGGGCAAAAATGCCAAACGGTGCCCTTCCCACCAATGCATGAACATTATGTATCAGCAAAAATCCCCCTCTCCCCAAAAAATAGAGCATTATTCTTCACACGTACACCATAAGCATAAAGCGAGATTCTCCCCAAACAAAAATTCCCCCTCTTCCAGAACAAATCCCCCTCCCAGCTCAAATCCTCTCCCTCCCCAAATTCCTCCTCCTGGCACAAATCCTCTACCTCTCAAATTTCCCTTCTGGGCATAACCTCCCCCTCCAAATCCCCCTCTCCCAGCTCAAATAACCCCCCCCCAAATACCCTTTCTTTGCACCAAACCCCCCCCCCAAATTTTTCCTCCTAGAATAAATCCCCTCTAGTATCCCTACTAGCAACCCCCCCCCCCCCAATTCCCCTTCCTAACAGAAATGCATTTTCTAGTACAAAACTCCCCCTCCACATCACCCCTCCTAGCACAACACCATAATCCTCACCGCACCCGGGGCAGCTGCCCTTCCTGCTCATCCCTTGTCTCGGCTCTGGCTGCAAGAGAAGATGGTGCTGGAAAACGTCCTTCTGCCGAAAGCTGTGATCACAGGTCTGAACGGAGAGCAGGTAGCTATATTTTGCCCAACAGATGTCACTGACTGCGGGTCTATCTCTGATTGATGTCTAAATGGGGAAATATCGCATTTCAGAACCACTAGCCCATCATATCTTATTAGTACTCTTCCAGCTGGCAAATGCTCTCCAAAGAGTAACCATACCCTCATGCAGGGGATTCCAATTTAGCCCCACAAAGGTGCGCTTTGTCTGCCACTATTCCATAGAAACATGATATTTGAGTTCATTACATGGTAATCCATTTTACTTACCTACATTTTGCATTAAGATGTACAGTAGAGCCTAAATATAATTCTGCCAGCAAAAATAACAATTTAGCACAGTTCCATACGCAAGTGAAAACAAGGTACTCCCTTTCCTACAAGGAGGTTGCTTTTGGTTGCAGGAGATGAAGGTCTGTTTTTTCAAAATACTGAAAATAATGAAATTCAAACCTAGACTGAAAAAAATGTTGTGTTTGTGTATTCGATATATAAGGAGATTGATAGACATTAATCTTTGGGCTTGGAAAAGAAATACTACATTTTGATTTGATGCACTCAGACATTCCAAGTATGACAGTATGAAGTCACCGGGACACCACACCTAGCCTGGAGAAGAAGTCATCGGCTAATGACTATTTATATTTCATGTGTTTCGGTCATGAAAATATGTAAAGATGCTGATTTATCATGTGTTTGCCATACCCAGCATTTTTTATACCTTTACTGTTTTTATTTTTTTTTAACCAATATTTACTTAAATGCTTATATGGCTCAAGAATGAAGATAGTGATATAGCTAAACAAAGTATTTTCAAATTAAAATGTAGGTTTTGATTTTAATAGGCCCTGAAAAGCATACAACAATAATTTTCATCATCCTATGAATCAAATCAATTTTAGGAGTTCCATGCAGCCTGTCAAACTGAGATTTTGCAGAGCTATTAACAAGTATGTAGAATTAGTACAGAGATTGTACAGTCAGATTATAACATGTATGGTGAGCCTTAGCGACTTGACAGAGCAAAGTCGCATGACAAGTCGCACCCTATTGCCAGCTCTGGAACCATTCAAATCGGTGCAACTCTGATTTGCACAGAATTTGAAAATTTTCCTTCACTCTTTTTTGTGATTTCATGTGCGACTTGCATGAAGTCGCACAGATGTAGACAAGCATAAAGTCGTATTGATTACTGGCTATGAAAACGCTTAATGTAGCGCAATTTCAAAGCCATATTCGATGTGAACCAGGGCTTAGAGTGCTTAAAGCCCAACTCCAGAATGAATGTAATCCCCTCCCAGCCTTTCCTCTATCTGATTTCTGGGTTGACATAAAAAATCTCTAAACCCCGAATTCACCTATCTGAACCTGCAGCCATTAAAGAGTAAGCTCTAATGAGTAGGGCCCTCTGTTTCCTCTTGTACTGAATTGTATTGCAACTGTAATATCTACCTTCATTTTGTAAAGCGCTGCGCAAACTGTTGGCGCTAAATAAATCCTCTATAATAATAATAATCTAATCAACCAGGGCCGGGTACAACTCCTCACTGTTTACTTCCTAAAGGGGTTCTCCTTCGAGATATCGACATCACACTCATTGCCCAGCCAGCAGAGAGGTACTTTTAGGATCCTGAAGAGAGTTGATCTCAGGCCCATGGAAGTGAAGGGGACCGGCCAGTGAGGCATGCAAGCAGCACTTGACTAGTGGTACCTGCAGAAGAAAACAATGTCAGCAAAGGACCTGAATGGGGGGGAGGGAGACTTAGGTGAGTATAACTGACTTTACCAGGTGAAAAAAACTTTACTGTGGGAATGATGGGGTAATGGGGATGGGAGGTAGGAATGGACAAATATTAATTTATGGGTGGAGTGGAGCTTTAAAGTGGATTTATGTAGATTAATCTACTGCAGAGTACAGGGAACCAACAAATTTTGAGGACCTGCATCCCCTTACCTCAGCAGTGTGCAGTGTGTGCGAAGTTGAATGTGACAGAAGTAGCTGAGCATGCAGGCAGGAGCAGTCTGCTTTCTCCACTGTAGGGGGTACTAGGCAGTGTTTTAGTTGGCTATGCTGCATCCAGGTGGCCTCTGGCCACCATCTTTGGGTCAGTAGAGTCCTTACAAGTCCCTGCCCCCAGGTATTTGCATGCATTTTGCAAAGTGGATAGGATAGGGAAAAAGCACCCGCCTGTCAGGGAAAGTGATAACGGCAGGGATAGGTTCCTGATGAGTAGGGACAGGCTAGGGACTCACAATCCTATATTGTATCCTCCCTTTGGGGACCGGACTGGCCAGGCCATATTCTGCCCTCTGAAGACAGATGCTGCCGGTGCATCTTTAACTGTTGTCTCTCTGCCAAGAACTGAACTGTGATTGTGGGCCTTAGCGATGCTCTCCCATTGGACTTGTTTGTAGTTGCCATTTTCTGAAATACAAGTTATGGTTTATTTATGACTGGACTCTGTGTCTCTTTTGCTGCCGCATCCGCTGCACCAACCCACAAACAGCCTCAACACATTAGCATAATTTCTAAAAGATTAAATGGTAGAGACATGGTAGGAGACTAGTGCTACATACCTTAATGGGGAATAATAATGATGCAGCAAGGTTCTCTAACTAGGCTGATTCCCTGATCCTATAGACTGCAGTCACTTTCTGAGTTTTAAGACCTTCAATTAGCATGAGAGAAACAGCCTGGATTGAGTGCCATCTCATATCTAGGGGATGGGGGCATACATTAAAGTTCCCCCTCTTTTGTGGTCTCTTAACCATCACACCTATATGAGCATGTTGGGTATCATATTCTAAAACTATGAGCATGAAAATGGAGTTTTCTGAAAAGACTTATCCATTTTGGAGTGAGTCTGTCGTAATTCATGCCCATTCAGTCAAAGACCATTTCTGATGTTGGATGAGAAGACCTGACTTGCCACTGGCATTCCAATCTATCCCAAAGGTGTTTAGTAAGGTTGAAGTCATAGATCTGTGCAGGTTACTCGAGTTCCTTCACTCCATGTCATTTTCCAGTCATGCTGGAACAGAAAATAGCCTTTTTTTAATCTTTTGCTGCATGGTAGGTTGTGCACAATTGTCTAGATGCCTTTGCATGCCGTAGCATTAACAGTACAATTGATCTCTTTTACATGTTTATTTGAGAAAAAAACCTTCCCCTTAATATTCACTTAAAATATTATATGTACTCTCACGTTTGCCTTTTGTCAATTAATTCAAACAGTGTGCATGTGGCATTATTTGAAATTCACGATAGAAGAGATTATTGTGAAAGAACGTTGGCAAATCAAGTACAGCGTTTTATAGAATAATAAATGCAGCGGAATAATATGTGAAGACTTTTTTAAAGATGTGGACATCTTGTTATGGTTGGATAATAATATTTAATGGCTAAATAGGTTTTGTATGTTTTGACACAGCACTGGGACTTGAGAGCAGCTGACACATCAAATACATTGGGAAATTGGTGCTGTTGCAACTGTCATTTAAAATCACCGATATGTAAATCCCACGGAGATGACTAAAGCCCCTTTCCTTTTCTGGTCAAAGAATTTTATGCAAAGCTTTTCTTTAGTGGGATGTCAAACCCTTCACTCTTTTGCACTGTATATGTATGGTCTGTGCAATGACAACATATGCTGCATAACTGAACTGAAGGTATGAAGAAATAGTTAAATACACTCACTGACCACTATATTAGGTACACCTTGCTAGTAACAGGTTGGACCCCCTTTTGACTTTAGAACTACCTTAATTCTTTGTGGCATAGATTCAACAAGATGTTGTAAACATTCATCAGAGATGTTGGTCCGAGTTACTGTTGCTTCTCTATCATCTTGAACCAGTCTGTCCATTCTCCTCTGACCTCTGACATCAACAAGACATTTTCATCCACACAACTGCTACTCACTGAATATTTTCTCTTTTTCTGAACATTTTTCTGAACCCATGAGATGGCTGTGCGTGAAAATCGGTGCCCAGCTACCCATGCATTTTTTTTTTTTTTGAAAGCTTGAAATTTGACCTTGAAAAGGGCCAAAACTAAATAACAAGATTCAGCTTCCAAAGACTTAATTGGGGTTTTGTGCAATGTTTGAGTTTTGAGGGTTTTTTTCATGGGTTTGCTGAAGCACGTGAGAGACAAACTTTTGTTGATTCCCTCACCACTAAATACAAGACATTTTAATTAATTGGGCATTTCTAATCTTGTTGGAAAAGTTTGGGGGATGACATTTTCTACTTGCAGCATGACTGTGCCCTATTGCAAAAAGCCAACTCCATAAAGACATGGTTTGATGAGTTTGGTATGGACAATCTTGAGTGGTCTGAGTACAGCTTTGACCTCAACCCTGAATTGGAACAGCAGTAGCGAGTCTTTTTGCTCAACATGAGTGCCCGGCCTCAAATATGTTCTTTTGTCTAAACAGGAACACATTCTTAAGTACACACATTTCAAAAACTTATGGAGGCTGTTATAGCCACAAAGTGGGTAGGGGGCACTTTATATTAATACCCATGGTTTTATGAATGGGATGTCAAATAAGCATATAATGTATAGTGTGTAATTTCAGGTGACTGGTAAACCTAATAAAGTTTGGGAACATCTGATTATTCTGAATGGTTAATTCTTAGTTACAGAAAAACTGATATCTAAAGTTTTGTGCAGTAATGGCATTTGACAAGGATCCACATAATCCATTAAAGGTGGCAGCTGATCATAATCTACCTACAAAGCTTAGATACCAAGATAAGAAACCTTATGCATGTATGAATGCTTTGTGAATTGACCCTAAAAACATTACTTTCACTGAAACACTCCTAGCAATTGTCCTGGTACAACTTATATGACATTAAATGTTTACTGGGAGACATCCGTAAGTTAGGTATTACAGATAGGAAAAACATGTATTTTTTTAAAACAAGTTTCGACACAACTTCCTAGCTCTTTACTTGCATCAATTATAAATGGGATTTCCTAGTGTGGTCACGCCCGTAGTTAGCATGTTATGACGAAGAGTTGCTGTTTCACGTGACTTCATTAATAAAACCAGCCTGCAGAGCTTGCTCTGCACCATTTAAACATTGAACTCCAACAAGTGCAGAACTCCAGAACTTCTTCAAAGAAGCAAAACTCTGATTTTCACAAAGAATTACCAAGGCTGGAGTGGAGTTTACAGGAGTTATTTTGAAGCCTCGGCATTGCATATAAAGACATTCTTCAAACCTAGAAAGCATCTGCAGAACCATGGCAGTTTTCATTGTCCAGCTCATTGGACTCATCCTAGGCCTTATTGGCACAATTCTGACCATCATTGTTACGGCAATGACCCAGTGGAGAGTATCATACATGGTCGAAGGAAACGCCGTCAACTGTGATAAGCGAATAGATGGACAATGGCTGAGCCGTTGGGATGGTCTGTGGCTAACCTGTATAACCAAGAATCAAAATTCTATGGAATGCAAACAGTATGAGTCTTTGGTGGTCATAAGCACTGACTTAAAAGCTGGAAGAGTCCTAATGTCCTTTGCTGTTGTACTTTCTATTATAGCTTTCATTATAGCTATCATTGCCCTCATATGTGTGCGATGGTGCAGAAGAGCTCGTGAAGGCAGGTACTGTCTTCTTCTAACTGCTGGTGCTGGCTTCATTTTGGCTGGCATACTTGTCCTAATTCCAATCGTCTGGACGACCAGCAACATCATTCAAGAAATAAACAACCCCCGCTGCAAAACAATGCAAAGACTTGAAATCGGAGAAGCAATTTTTCTGGGGTGGCCCACCATGTTTTTCCTTCTGATTGCAGGAGCTATACTCTGCTGGTACCGCCCTTGCGATGAAGAGGAGCAGGATGACAGATGCAAAAACACAATGTACTCATCTCAAACATCTTTGCCACGACCAGTTTATGCTCCATGCCAAACGCAAGATAAAACTACTAGCCAAACCCAGTATTCCAGAAGCCAGTATATCTGATGACTGACTAATGACATTTCTATACCTTAACTTGAAAATGGGCAAGATGATGATCACAAGCTGTAACAGACAGAACGCGCTAGCCTGAACCACTAAAATCTTGCATTTCTCCATCAGATCCTGCATTAATGAGCTTCTTCAGGGTTGAATGGGGCTTGGGTGAGACCTTGCTGTCATATTTCCACTTTGAATGTTAATAATGCATTTTGTGCACATGCTGTAATGATCAAACTACTTTTAAAGTAAATATTTAAACTAACTTAAATTTAAAATGCACTTTTAGACATTGTAAGAGTAGGTATTATCATGGGGATCCACTTTATGAGCTCCAGGCAGCGTTATTGCAGGAATAAGGTATTATGGGATAATATTACATTCAAAATGTATGTGCATCCCTTTTTTATTGCAATGACCTGGTTGAAAAAGAATAATGCATTGAAATAGTTCATTATCATACATGATTTACAAAGATTTTATTTAATTTCTGCCTGCCACATGGTCTTTGGGACTTGAAAACTGACAAGCATGCTAAGACACTCAATGTGCCAGAACTGCTTAGCCACTTTGGTTACAATCCCTTTATAGCAGGTTGAAAGAACATCTGACCCCATTGCTGGTATATTTGGTAAATATATTGTGAGATAACTGTTTATCTAAGGCCTTCTCCTTGTTTCCAAGAAAGTTTTAATCAATCTGCTATAATGTTGCCCATCGCCATGAGCAGAAACCTCTAGATGCAGTTGTTTTAGGCCAGATTGATCTCAGGCCATGCAAACGTCTGACAGCTCTTTGGGGAACTATTGGAGAGGTTGTTAAACATTTTCCTAATCCATTATTTCCATCCATTGATCAGCACATCTGCCTGTAACAGTCTCCTGATTCCTCCTTCTATAGTGTTAAACATAAATGTTTGTCCAAGTGTGAGGTAGCACACTGAAAGGTGGTGTGTTCATGTACAACTGCCCCCAATCTTCTTTTTTTAAGTCACAATTATTTGCATGACATTGCATTGCTTCCGGGATTAGGGTACAGTAGATATCTCCACCCAGAGCTAAGCTACTTATTGTCATGAAGTTTGAAGATCCTAACAATAGTGTGCCTTGGGTGTATGGCCTAATAGCAAAGTATAGGTGTAATATTAATGATAGAATTAGGAAGTAGTGTTAAAAAAAACCTGTTATATGCTTCCTGCAGTACAACAGTACAAATACACCTGCTGAAATCTTTTAAAAGGAATGTCAACTGTGACAATTTCCACATTGCTATCATGACAGATTTGCTTTATGCAAGGAAAATTTTTGATGTCAGGCCTTTAATCAACCTCAGGTTTCCCTCTTGCTGTGACATTACAAATACCAGTATGCACTCTAGGATTTGCAGTCCCAAACCTATAGAGGGGCACTATTTGCCTGCTATTGTACTAAATAAACTATGCAGCCATTTTGATTGTGTATGGCATTTTAAAGCCCTTTTAAAGGCTCACACCATTTTATTTCTTAATAGTCCCTCTGTAACCCTAAATGTTATCATTTGTGCAAACTGCCCTAACACTGCAGTGCTATATGCTGGCAGAGCTGATTTACAGCCACACCTCTAAGCACATGTGGCCTCAAACATACTTTACGGAAAAGGAAGACAGGGGTGTGCTTACCAGGTCCATGTGGAATATTGAAGGTGCTTGTGCCTAGTAGACACCTTGCACAACTTTAACAGGGAGGTGCAGGTAAGACTATGAAAATTGGGCTTATTAGTAAAATATGTGTCTGATTCCCTATCTGTTTCTGAGACTTTAGCTGGGTTTAAAGGGTTAAATAGTGCACATTATCCTGAGCTCAGCAGAAAAGGTCAGGTGCAGCCCTTAGCATGCCGCCGTGACTTTGTCTCACTGCTAAGCTCTGCACTATAATTATGTGGATGGGACAGAAGCCAGGTATGTGCTAATTACCGATGAACAAGGAGCCGGATTCACCACTATGCAAATCCGTATCTGCTTAGGAAAAGGTGATACATTTTCCTACTGACCTTTTTTGGGGAGTGATCCTGCTTGTCCAATTAACCTGCATGACACAGTCTTTTAACTAACTACTCTGCATTCTGCAGCATGTGCACACTGTACAGTAGACATGGCTCGTTAATGCTCTGCTAGGTATGAAGCTAAGTACACCTTGTTATGCTTACAATTCTAGACCCTATTAAGTTGTAATGGGGACAATCATTTTTCATGCCAGGATTTGTTCAGTGTTCTGTCTGGGGAAGAAACAAGTTGGGGATACTATTAAGAAACCAATGTGGGCTAGCTACAGAGCTGCCATTACTAAAGGGCATTTAGGGGTAAGTGCCTAGGGCAAAAGGGTAAGAGGGAGTACTGCATATAGGGAATCGGCCATGAAAAAGAAAAGAAATGGAGGATGACGTTGCTAGTTGCTTGACATTGTGACCCTTTTCTTCAATATTTAGAGATATTGATTTGAAATGTCTTGTTTTCCTGATTTGCCTGACAGGCAGGTAGCATGCTCACATGCAGATAAGCAGTGGTGGCTTGCCTCTTCTTATCCCATGACAAATATATTTTAAACACAGCACAAACCATTTGTGTTTACTTTTATCATTGGCTTCCTCTGAGACTTTTTAGACCAGTGGTCTCCAAACTGTGGCCCTTTGCTTGCCTTTGGGGCACTATTCATCCCACTGATATGAGACACTATTCTGCCCACTGACACCAACAATGGTGAATAATTTCCACTACATGAACAATGGGGCACCGTTTCTCCCACTGACAGCAACAATGGGGCACTATTTATCCCACTGACATCAACAATGGGGCACTATTTATCCCACTGACACCAACAATGGGGCACTATTCTTCCCCCTAATAGGAGACCCCTTCTGTAGACCCATGTATGTCATTTTCTGGCATCATCAGAGAGATTGGTATAGGACCTGCTGACAGGGGTCCCAAGGAGAAGTCACAAGACTCAGGAAACAAGAATCTATACCCTCTTTCCCTGAAGACTTATTGGTTTGAAGTGAACCTATGCTTACTTCAAACATTTATTCACGCTTAGGAATAATTAAGTTTTGAATGAACAGTTTTCCTCTTTTGATCAGGTTTCCAAATCAGCTTTTAGTAAAGCAAACTCTTACTGCACCAAGCATATAACCAGACAGTATGCTGAGCAATCCTGTTTGATTTTTTTCTCCATAGTTTCACAGTGGTTTGGGACAAAAGTTTAGGGGTTAAAGACTTTAAAAAAATGCATCCCAGTGCAACTGTGCTCAGGGCATCCTGTACAGTAAGTATAGCCTTAGCATTATTGTACAGGAAAGTCTAGGCATCATTGCATTGGGATGCACTTTTTTAAAAGCTTTCATGCAATACTGAGAAAATGTAAAAAATCATATACATACCATTTTCTGTATGGTTGTTTTAGACCTTAATTACAAAAAGAATAATGATCAAGACTGAAAAAAATGTGTTTAGGCAATGACCACAAATGCCTTGACTATTGTAAACTAGAATTATATGGAAACAGTTGCATTGTCCATTGGACCAAATCATGCCATGAACTTTTGCATCTGTTTGTATGGAGGCAAACCATTCAAATTGGTGTCAAGATAAAATCTTTTTTAAAGGTTTTTTTTTAAGGGAAAATGAGGCTGTCCCTCATAGCAAGATATCAACATTCATCTTTTATTCTCTGATCTGCAATGGAAAAATGGAAACCCTGTTTGCTATGAGAATCAGCTAACATTTTATTTATTTTTGCTTTAATGTCAGTAGATCAAACCCAATAACTTTTAGTCACCTAAAAAGAGAACCTGTCTCCTATTACCATGTTCCTGCTGGTACTGCTCCTTCTAAAGGGATAGTGGATTAAAAGAACAGCAGCCAGCAATCACAGTCTGTCAATTACAGACAGTGCTATCATATCCCATCCCAAATAAGGGAAGGCACAAATTATTTTGGCACTTGGATGAATTAATATGGACGTGTTTTGTATTGTAGACTATTACATATAGCTGCAATAATTTTGTCTTTGACTTCAGTATTTTGTTCTTGTAAAATTTATGACTCAGTTTGTAATAACACATTTTAGCAGGAGTCACAATACTAGATTCTTTCTTAATGAAGATACCACAGCTAGCTTACAATCGCCCTCAGTTATAAAAGTGTCTAAACTGAGAACTGTGTTGCTCCACCTTTCAGATACACACTGGCAGAAGTCTTAATTTGAATGGCTGCTGGTTGACACCCCGGGTCTATGTATAAAACATTCACCCTGAGGAGGTGAAGAATTCGCACTGGCACAACGAATGATCCCCGTATTGTTTGCAGTATAATTATCTCCTACGATCGTGAGCTAGTGGCCTTAATGCAGTAATTTATTTTAATTAAGGTATTTTAGAAAAATACTTCATTATGGCCATTAGAGGGAGCTGATGATCATAAAAGAATTTCATATTACAAACAATAAAAGGATCATTGGATATGTCTGCGTGAATCCTTAAAACATCCACATAGCACATTTTTTTATACATAGAGCCCTATAGACAGTTTCAGAAACTTAACAAAAGGCAATGTTTATTCTGATTTTGTCAATCGTAACAGCTGCCAGAGACTGGCAGTGGATCATAGGAGTAAACATATGGGTGTTCACAGCATCACATTATGGCCTGCTCAGTATGATCAAAATGTTTGATAGTATTATTGTAAATTTTTTTTATTGTCGCCGTAGAGGTACACGTATGAATGTGTTTCTGATTTGATGCACAAGTGTATTTATTGAATTTGTCTTAATTATTTGTTTCATTTATTGTAATAAAGTGTTTTAAATATTGACAATTTGTGTGATAGTCTTTTAATACACTTCTTGCTCAATATGTTTTTTATAATAAAAGTTTTGTAAATACAGAATAAACAATGTAGGTAACTCCACACATAGCTGATATAAAAGTACAGTATTAATAAAAGGTCCTTGTATCCAATACAAAATTCTAAGACAATTCCCAACCTTCTTTTACTGAATAAGTACGTAATTAACAGTGTTGAGTAAATTATTTAGTAGTTTTAATTGAAAGTTGTAGCATGTACTGATCTTTGTTCTAGTACCATTTATCAAGTTTATTATGGTGGGACTAGAGATGTTTGGAATAGGACTTTGGCACCTTCAGTAAGGTAGTGTACTGTCTCTGCACAACCTATAGTGGAAAAAGGAAAAATAAAATAGAGGAGGTTAATAGAAAGACCAACGCTCTGCTGGATCTATAAGGAGTGGTGGGAGTGGGGAAGCAAAAGAGGGTTATCTTGAAATAGAAGAGAAAAAAGGGGAGTCCTTGGGGTTCACACTCACGTTCCACTCCCCATCATATATTTAGGTTGTGAACAGGGTCCAGTCTCGATGCCAGCGGAGGAAGAGAACTCACACAGAGACCAGTTGATGCTGCAAAGTATATTAACGTGAGGGTAGTGAGGAAGCATAACAGTCTGAATGCACAGCTGCTCCGGACTGAAGCACTTACAATGAACAGAACAGAAGATATCTGTAGACACTATTGATACCCAACAGCATCCAGTAGAGGAGGAAGCTAGAAGGCTGACCAGCAATGAGGCACCTGAATGAGGAAGGGCTACCAAGACACAGCGACAGTCCCTAATCTGTCCTTTCTCTACTGGAACCTGCTCCTATGCTAGACAATCTGTCCCTAACCAACGGGGGCTGTGTCCCTGCCCTGACCACTTCTCAAATGCACACCAACCGAAGGGAGACAGGGCTAATTATTAGCACTGCCTACACTAAAGTTGGCCATGGAGGTTAGCCAGGGCAGCAGTGTCCAATCGGACAGCTGCTCCCCTGATGACACCTACGGAGGCCTCAGAGGAACATGGGTTCCCATTTGTCCTCCGCTCTCTGTGCACAGCGCCACCTTTGAAGGGAGGCCAAGCTACAACTGCTCACACTGGCTTTCTGATTACATTGTGAATGGAGACCTTTTTGTACACTTCAACAGATGATGGACTTTAACTAGATCAATGTCCAATGTGTGTGTAACAGCTAAAAGCAGCCAATCCAAATTCATCTTTCTTTTTCTTGCCCACCTTAAAGTATATATAAAGTCAAAACTTTTTGTTCTGTTTTGGACAGAGTAAGAAAGAAACTAAGACCCCCATTGACTTTTTTGTTCTTTTTTCTGTCTGTGTCTCCTCAGACACTTCGGGGTTTATTTACTAAAGCTGGAGAGTGCAAAATCAGACTCACTTCTGCATAGAAACCAATCAGCTTCCAGGTTTCATTGCCAAAGCTTCATTGAACAAGCTGAGGTTAGAAGCTGATTGGTTTCTATGCAGAAGGGAGTCTGATTTTGGACTCTCCAGCTTTAGTAAATAAACCCCTTCCTGTCTCAGAGATATAACAATAAGTAAGTAAATAAGTCCAAGTTCTTTCCAAAGCAAGCAGATATTACCTCCGAGACAATTGTCCCTAGAATGGATTTCCCTTTGAAATATTGTCCTCACCTCCTGTTTTTGTGGCAACTCAAACAATTTGGATTTCCCATCACTTTACCAGAGATAGTGGTCATCAGGACACTAAAAACGATTAATCTCCCCACCAGGATCACAAACAAAAATAAACACTGACATAGGTTCTAACCCTTCCATGTTTCATCCAAAACTAAAATAAAAATGTTTGGGTTTATTTACACTACAATAAAGATTATAAACAGTATTACCGGTTGAGTGTGGGTGGAACCACTAATCATTACTCACTGAACTTTATTTTATTAGCATCACAGTGCAATTCTATTAGACTTTTATTAGGGTTATAGAGAGGGAATAGATGGACATGGGCTATAAGCAAAGATAGAAGATAAGAACTTCATATGGATATTAAAAGTGTAGAAAAAAACATAACTAAAAAAAGAAATATCATGGTTTTGGATTCCTTTTCATTTATTTGTCATCATTCAGTTGTGTGCTTATTTCACCTTGAGCTATTGAGTTCTGTGAACAGGATTTCACAACAAATGAACTACAGAGATCTCTGAAAAGGAGCCAGGAGTGCCACCTGCCAAGTGCATGTGAAGGTACAAATACAAATAAGCATTATTACATATTAAGTTGATAAAAAAAAAAACATAAACAAGACAAAAACCTGCTTTTATGACACGCTCATAATATACAAAGAATAACAATATATAAGACCAATAAACATTACTGTGAAATATTCATCTTATAATGCATAAAAAATAAATAGTGACATTATGGTAATATTCATATCTACTGTACTTCCTAAAACACATGATACTCTTTTAGAGCTCATTCAAAAATACTTTACCTCTCATGTACACCCAGGAGTTTGCTCACTGCAGTGCAACACTTAGTAATAAGTAATCATTTTCCTTGCAGCTACAGTCAGGTCCATAAATATTGGGACATCGACACAATTCTAACATTTTTGGCTCTATACACCACCACAATGGATTTGAAATGAAACGAACAAGATGTGCTTTAACTGCAGACTGTCAGCTTTAATTTTAGGGTATTTACATCCAAATCAGATGAACGGTGTTGGAATTACAACACTTTGCATATGTGCCTCCCACTTCTTAAGGGACCAAAAGTAATGGGACAGAATAATAATCATAAATCAAACTTTCACTTTTTAATACTTGGTTGCAAATCCTTTGCAGTCAATTACAGCCTGAAGTCTGGAACGCATAGACATCACCAGACGCTGGGTTTCATCCCTGGTGATGCTCTGCCAGGCCTCTACTGCAACTGTCTTCAGTTCCTGCTTGTTCTTGGGGCATTTTCCCTTCAGTTTTGTCTTTAGCAAGTGAAATGCATGCTCAATCGGATTCAGGTCAGGTGATTGACTTGGCCATTGCATAACATTCCACTTCTTTCCCTTAAAAAACTCTTTGGTTGCTTTTGCAGTATGCTTTGGGTCATTGTCCATCTGCACTGTGAAGCGGTGTCCAATGAGTTCTAAAGCATTTGGCTGAATATGAGCAGATAATATTGCCCGAAACACTTCAGAATTCATCCTGCTGCTTTTGTCAGCAGTCACATCATCAATAAATACAAGAGAACCAGTTCCATTGGCAGCCATACATGCCCACGCCATGACACTACCACCACCATTCTTCACAGATGAGGTGGTATGCTTAGGATCATGAGCAGTTCCTTTCCTTCTCCATACTCTTCTCTTCCCATCACTCTGGTACAAGTTGATCTTGGTCTCATCTGTCCATAGGATGTTGTTCCAGAACTGTGAAGGCTTTTTTACATGTCGTTTGGCAAACTCTAATCTGGCCTTCCTGTTTTTGAAGCTCACCAATGGTTTACATCTTGTGGTGAACCCTCTGTATTCACTCTGGTGAAGTCTTCTCTTGATTGTTGGCTTTGACACACATACACCTACCTCCTGGAGAGTGTTCCTGATATGGCCAACTGTTGTGAAGGGTGTTTTCTTCACCAGGGAAAGAATTCTTCGGTCATCCACCACAGTTGTTTTCTGTGGTCTTCCGGGTCTTTTGGTGTTGCTGAGCTCACCGGTGCGTTCCTTCTTTTTAAGAATGTTCCAAACAGTTGTTTTGGCCACGCCTAATGTTTTTGCTATCTCTCTGATGGGTTTGTTTTGTTTTTTCAGCCTAATGATGGCTTGCTTCACTGATGGTGACAGCACTTTGGATCTCATCTTGAGAGTTGACAGCAACAGATTCCAAATGCAAATAGCACACTTGAAATGAACTCTAGACCTTTTATCTGCTCATTGTAATTGGGATAATGAGGGAATAACACACACCTGGCCATGGAACAGCTGAGAAGCCAATTGTCCCATTACTTTTGGTCCCTTAAAAAGTGGGAGGCACATATGGAAACTGTTGTAATTCCTACACCATTCACCTGATTTGGATGTAAATACCCTCAAATTAAAGCTGACAGTCTGCAGTTAAATTACATCTTGTTCATTTCATTTCAAATCCATTGTGGTGGTGTATAGAGCCAAAAATGTTAGAATTGTGTCGATGTCCCAATATTTATGGACCTGACTGTATCTTCTAAATTACTATCATTTATTGTCTGTGGACATTTCAGCCTGTGCCAGTAACCGTTATATAAAAGCTACACTCTTTGGAAAGATGGTTACCATGACTCAACAACTGATCGCATCATCATAGTGCTTCACATCCCTTTGCAGTATATACACTGCTCAAAAAAAGTGAATGAACACTTTTTAATCAGAGTATAGCATCAAGTCAATGAAACTCCTTGGATATTTATCTGGTCAGTTAAGTAGCAGAGGGGGTTGTTAATCAGTTTCAGCTGCTTTGGTGTTAATTAAATTAACTACAGGTGCACCAGATGGCCAACAATGAGATGACCCCCAAAACAGAATTGGTTTTACAGGTGGAGACCACTGACATTTTTTTCCCTACTTAACTTTTCTGACTTTTTTTCACTAGTTTTGCATTTGGCTAGGGTCAGTGTCACTACTGGTAGCATGAGGCGATACCTGGACCCTACAGAAGTTGCAAAGGCAGTCCAACTCCTCCAGGATGGCACATCAATATGTACCATTGCCAGAAAGTTTGCTGTGTGTCCCAGCACAGTCTCAAGAGCATGGAGGAGATTGCAGGAGACAGGCAATTACTCTAGGAGAGCTGGACAGGGCCATAGAAGGTCCTTACCCCATCAGCAGGACTGGTATCTGCTCCTTTGTGCAAGGCTTAACAGGATGAGCACTACCAGAGCCCTACAAAATGACCTCCAGAAGGCCACTGGTGTGAATGTCTCTGACAAAACAATCAGAAACAGACTTCATGACGGTGGACTGAGGGCCCAACGTCCTCTAGTGGGTCCTGTGCTCACTGCCCGGCACCATAGAGCTTCATTGGCATTTGCCATTGAACACAGGATTGGCAGGTCCATCACTGGCACCCTGTACTTTTCAGAGATGAGAGCAGGTTCACCCTGAGCACATGTGACAGACGTGAAAGGGTCTGGAGAAGCCGTGGAGAATGTTATGCTGCCTGTAACTTCGTTCAGCATGACCGTTTTGGTGGTGGGTCTGTGATAGTTTGGGGAGGCATATCCATAGAGGGACACACAGACCTCTACAGGCTAGACCAGCAATGGGCAAACTACGGCCCGGCGGACCTTTTAATCCGGCCCGCGGAGCGTGATACATTGGCTGTTAGGATGTGTGTAGGCAGGGCAGCGTGACGAACGTGAGGGGAGCTAGGCTCCTCTCACAGTCCGCCCTGAAGACCGGAACGGCGCGGGAACGCGGCGAGAGGAACGCGCGGAGCAAAGGTAAGTGAATTGACACAGGGGGGACTTGGCTTACTACTTGGGGGGGAATAGTACTGTGGGGGATGAAATACTATATGAGGGATGAATTAATATGGGGGATGAATTACTATATGGGGGATGAATTACTATGGGGGATGAATTACTATATGGGGGATGAATTACTATATGGGGGATGAATTACTATGCTTACTATGGGGGAATATTACTATACTTACTATGGATGACACATACACATCATTCATCTACTCTTGGTCCGGCCCCCGGGTCCAATATATGAACCTATTGCGGCCCTCAAGTCAAAAAGTTTGCCCACCCCTGGGCTAGACAATGGCACCCTGACTGCCATTAGGTATCGGGATAAAATCCTGGGACCCATTGTCAGATCCTACACTGGCACAGTAGGTCCTGGGTTCCTCCTGGTGCATGGCAATGCCCGGCCTCATGTGGCGAGAGCATGCAGGCAGTTCCTGGAGGATGAAGGAATTGATACCATTGAATGGCCCCCACGCTCACCTGACCTAAATCCAATAGAACACCTCTGGGATATCATGTTTCGGTCCATCCGCCGCCAGGTTGCACCTCAGACTGTCCAGTAGCTCAGTGATGCCCTGGTCCAGATCTGGGAGGAAATACACCAGGACACCATCATTCATCTCATTGGGAGCATGTGTGACATTGTTAGGCATGCATACAAGCACGTGGGGCCATACAAACTACTGAGTACCATTTTGAGTTGCTGCCATGAAATTGCTGCAAAATGGACTAGCCTGCTGCATCATTTTTTCACTTTGATTTTGGGGTGTCTTTGAATTCACTCCTCTGTAGGTTGATAATTTTAATTTCCATGAAACGATGGAGCTTCCTTATGTCCCTTACACATTACTCAGTCTATATCACTATAGATATCCAGCATGAGATTATACCCCATTTAATTTTTTTAGCAGTGTATTTAGCTTGGCCTGGTAATGTCAGTTCTCATATGATGTTCCTGTCTCAATTTTACCCTGAGAGCACAATGGCTAAATGGTTAGCACTTCCACCTGGCAGCACTAGGGTCATTGGTTCAAATCCCAACCACAGCACCACCTGCCTGGTGTTTGTATGCTCTCCCTGTGGCTGTGTGGGTTTTCTCCAGGTACTCCAGTTTTCTCCAATGCTCCAAAGACATGCTGGTAGGTTATTTAGCTCCTACCTAAACTGGCCCTAGTATGTGTATGTATGAATGTGAGTTAGGGACCTTAGACTGTATGCTCCTTGAGGGTTAGGGACATGTGAATGTACAATATATATATGTGCGTAAATTGATGGTGCTACATAAGTACCTGTAATAAATAAATTGATGCCAAACTCTGGTTTAAAAAAATAACATATTCAAGTATGTATTTTTTTTTTTTAATCACAAAACTTTTTTTTGAGGTTTACTAAAAGCACAGTATATATGCCAATAGCCCAGCACTATATCAAGTATGGCATATGTGCAAACAGTTATTTGTGTGACATGAAGCAGGGAGATCCTGTAGATAGCCTCATAAATTATTTAGAACTTTAACTGTTTCCCGACCGCCCTATAGCAGAACTACTGCTACACGGCGGCAAGGCTGCGCCAAATCATGTATATATATGTGATTTTGTATTTCTGGGTAGGGGGTGCGTGAACCCTACCCGCGCCGCCATTGTTGGCTTCAGCTGTCGATCACCCGGTCCCGGCCGGTGATTCCTTGCGGGCACCCCGCGATCGCTGAATATCACTGACTGGGAGAGGTCTGTATGAAAACAATGCAGATCTCTCCCCTGCCAGCTTCAGCATGCTGCTTTGTATTGCTCTGCATAGCAGAGCAATACAAAACAGCATGCTTTACACAGTAAAACACACACAGCACACAATTAACCCTTTGGTCGCCCCAGATGTTAACTCCTTCCTGCCCAGTGTCATTAGTACAGTGTCAGTGCTTTTTATTAGCACTGATCACTGTATCAGTGTCACTGGGGATATCAGTGGCAGTTAGTCAGTTCCCCCCCAGTGTCAGAATGCCCGCCACAGTCCCGCTATAAGTCTCTGATCGTCGCCATTACTAGTATAAAAAAATAAATAAATAAAATTAAAAAGGCACAGGCAATCAAATACCACCAAATGAAAGCTCCATTTGTGGGGAAAAAGGACATAAAGTGCATTTGAGTGCAGCATTGCATGACCGTGCAATTGTCAGTTAAAGTAATGCAGCGCCTTACTGTAAAAAATGGCCTGGTCAGGAAGGGGGGTAAATCCTCTGGAGGGCAAGTGGTTAAACTACCTGGAATGGCATAAGAAAAAAACCCCCAAAAGATTTAATCTCCAAACACGGAAAGGTTTCTTCACAGTGAGAGGTGTGAAAATGTGGAATAGACTCCCTCAAGAGTTGGTTCTGGCCAGCTCAGTGGATTGCTTTAAAAAAAGGCCTGGATTCTTTCTTAGATACACAGAATATAACTGGATACTAGATTTTATAGGTAAAGTTGATCCAGGGAATATGTAATTGCCTCTCGGGGGATCAGGAAGAAATTGTTTTCCCTGCAGGAGCAAATTGGATTGTGCTTTGCTGGGATTTTTTGCCTTCCTCTGGATCAGCTGTGGGTATAGGATTATACCTTTTATTTTTTTTTTTAATGGTTGAACTGGATGGACTTTTGTCTTTTTTTTCAGCCAGACTAACTATGTAACTATGTAACTTCAAAAGGAATCCATTGGAGTACGGACATTTGGTCTACAATTATGCAAAGGAAGATAACATCAGTGTCCAGCAGGTAGGAGAATGTGAAGAGAGCCAGTACTTTTTATTAATTTCCTGGCAAGGTACAAAAGCCAAGTAAGTGCTATATAAACATCAGGGGTGTACAATTCCTCATCCAGTGGCCCAAGGAGACATATCAATGGGTTAAATGGGACATGCACCATATAAGTCTGGTCAATAACAGCAATGACATCCTTCCAATATCTTCCTAATCTAGGACACTTCCATAACATGTGCAACAGGTCTCCATTCTCAATGTTACACTTGGGGCATAATGGGAAATCCTGCCTGCCTCAGGCAAAGAGTTGTACCAGTGTCCTATGGAATAAAAAGTTGGGACAATTTTTGGCCAGCGGAAACAAGGTATATATTCTCAAAAGTATGTATAACTCCAAAAAGTCCCTTCTATCACTCTCAGCCTCCTCCAAATCTCCAAATTCCTGTTTTATGTTGCTGTGATCTGACGTCATGTTAGAGGGTGGCTACATTCATTCACCATGGTCCCACTGTAAGACTGTAGCCACCCTATCTTTCTTGCTCCCAAAATAGACTATGGATTATGGGATTTATAGCATGCATACAGCAGTGCATGTGACTGCAACCAATGTGCCCTGCTCATTCCCAATAAAAGTGGGGGAGGAAAACTAGAGATTGGTGAGCTCATGAAGGAACATTACAAGGATGCAGAAAAATACAGTGAGAAATTATTTTTGTGAAAAATTGATTACAGGACCGTTAAGTAGCGGATGTGTGTAAGGGGACTTCTGAATGACTAGTAATGGTGCCAAGAGCACAAATCCCTGCCCCTCTTCTTCTCCTACAGAACAACAACCCACCTGACTGAGATTTTAACCCTCCGCCATCTTGTGCCCATATCCATGCCAGAGGCCTCCTCTTGAAATTAACCTTTATATCTCAAGAAAAGAATGCGCAAAAAGTTAGGTTTGCTGCACTTAACTGGTGGCACCTTAAAGTGGAGTTTCACTCAAAAGCGGAAACTCCACTTATTTGCCTCCTCCCCCCTCCATATTTGGCACCTTTTGGGGAGGAGGGGGAAGCGGATACCTGTTTTTGACAGGTACCTACTCCCACTTACTGCTCAGTTAGCCATGGCAAAGTGAGTCGGAGGTTCAGCCCCCTCCTCCTCTCCTGGGAACATTCACAGGTCCCAAAAGACTGCCGGACCAATTAGGAGGCGCAGCATGGCTCATGCATGCGCAGAGGGCACCAGGCTGTGAAGCCGCAAGCTGTCACAGCCTGGTTCCCACAGTAGAGATGCCTGCTGTATGGAGGAGAGAAGGGGAGAAGGGACGGCGCAGGTGAGAACACCGCTGGAGTCCGGAACAGGTAAGTGTGTGTTTATTGAAAATCAGCAGCTACAGTTTTTGTATAAAAATGGCTGGAACACTGCTTTAAGATGTGTATTACAATCACATCATAAAGACATACTATCTGGGGTGACTTTTTAATCACATACAGGGGACATTCACAGCAGTCATATGTGGAAGCAGCTCACAGTATATTTTAGTAAGCCATCTTCCCTACTCAGTCTCCATCCTCCCAGGGTCATCAGTAATCATTCAGAGGGTCCTGGTTTGCTTTAGGCTGTCTGTGTCCACTTATTGCTCTATACAGTTAGCCTAAAGGAGAAGTCCACTCTGGCTTCCTCACCATAAAAGTCAGGATGTGTACAGCCGGATTTTACAGGTCTACCTCTTCCTGTTCTCCAGCCCTGTTCAGGGTCTCCACTTGCTGGCTACTTCTGCATACTGGTGGGGTCTCTGGCTCCCATGCCCTGACTGCCCTAAGGCTCCTTCCAACCTGGTTTAAATGTGGGCACAGACTCCCCCATGACATCACTGCAAGAGAGCTCTAGTTAAAAGGGACCCTAGCACCTGATGACCCTATTCTCTAGATCCAGTCACTATTCCAGAACAGAGCCACCTGATGGAAGACTAGCTGACTGCACCTGCTTACATGTTTATAGATTATTTTTGGAAAAATAAGGATATTGTTTAGTGTCCCTTTACATAGGTTTCTACCTTATGCCAGCTACTCTAATGCTAAGGAATCAGTGAGAAATTCTGCATAAGTATGATTTCCCCTGTCTCTCTATCATGACCGATAACATTTCTTCAAGAGCATTACCAGTACATGTATTACACATTTCTTCTTGCACATTTCTTCTTACAGATAATTAGTTTCACAGTTGGTAGGAGATATAACTTTCATCAAATCCGTAATTATTTTGATTCTGTCTCGATATATCTCTTAAAAACTGTGAGAGTTTTAGACATGCAAGTGTTTATTCACAGGAGGGGTTATTATTGGCAGCAACCCCAGTACAAGTGAGCTTCAGCCTACAAAAAAATCCACCCTTAATAGTCTAAAACTACCTGCTATACAGTTTATGATTTCTATTCCACCTGATTTACAAGCTCACTCTTTGACAGTCAGACTGACCATATAAATCAGAGGACGGTCCTGTTTTGGTTAGGGCAGAGAACTGAGTGATGTCTTTTGGAGCTAAGTGCTAGATAGGAGTAGAAAGTAAACCATATGGTTTTATGTATCTATATTTGTAATCGGGATGCAGTTTGACATTTAGGTAAACCAGTTGCTGCCCAAAAAAAAACCCAACCCAACTTCAATTCAAGCATTTTTAAAAATGCCAGTACTTTGCTATGGAGGAGCATGTGACATGTTAACCTCCTCAGACCCTAGAGCTAGTCTTGAAACTCCCTAAGACAGAATGGACTAGAAACTCACCACACGGCTGGGTCAATGACTAATAATGAGAAATGTAAGACAGTTTGGCACCAATCACTTTGATGAGTAAAACTGGAGTTTATTCAGCAATGCCACTTGAGTCTCTTGCCTCCTCTCTGTGTAGCCTTCCTGACCCCCAGAGCCAGGTTAGAACCCCCATAGATAGAGTGAATTAGCAATTCACCACAGGGCTAAGTCCATGGATGATAATGGGGATGTAAGACAGTTGAGCACCAGTCACTTTGAAAGCAGCATCACCTTATAGCAATGACCCCCTTGACCCCCAGAGCCAGCTTAGAAACCCCTTTCGACAGGGTGAGCTAGCAACTCACGAGAGGGCCGAGTCAATGGCTGATAATGGGGATGTAAGACAGTTGGGTGCCAGTCACTTTGATGATTAAAATTGGAATTTATTTAGCAACATCACTTATGTCTCTTGCCTCCCCACAATGGCCCCCCTTGACCCCCAGATCCAGCTTAGAAACCCCTTTAGACAGGGTTAGCTAGCAACTCACCACAGGTCTGAGTCAATGGCTGATAATGGGAATTTTAAACAGTTTTGCCAGTCAGTTTGATGAATAAAGTTGTAATTTATGCAGCAGCATCTCTTAAATCACTTGCCTCTCCATACTATAGCCCCCCCTGAACCCCGGAGCCAAGTTAGAAGCCCTCATAGAGGGGGTGAATAAACAATTAATCAAAGGGCTGAGTCCATGGCTGGTAATGATGATGTAAGGCAGTTGAGCACCAGTCATTTTGATGAATAAACTTGTAATGTATTCAGCAGCATCACTTGTGTCTTACCTCCTCACAAAGGCACCCCCAATTGATCCCCTGAGCCAGTTTAGAAACCCCTATAGACAGGGTGAGCTAACAATGCACTACAGGGCTGATAACAGGGATGCAAGCCACAAGCCAATTTGATGTATAAAGTTGGAATTTATTCAGCAGCATAATTGGTGTCACTTGCCTCCACCAATGTAGCCCCCTTGACTCCCAGAGCTAGGCTAGAAACCCCGAGAAGCAAGGTGGGCTAGGATATTTACCCCAGGACTTAGTCAGTGGCTGATAATGGGGGATGTACTGTAGAACAGTTTGGGGTCAGTCAGTCACTAAGGAGAGAAGGTTAGGGCTACAGATACCCAAATACACAATTCCACACACGCCAATCCTTGCTCCCTGCTAACAGAATGAGAGCCTTTAAGCCAAGATCAACAAGTTTAGCACTACCTTGCAGGTGAGTAAAGAGTGCTAAGTGAGGCTCCAGCTGACTCTCAGCTATCCAGGACACCTACAACATAGTTGTGAACTGGGCATATGGAAAACAACTGTTTTCTGTGTGTACTTGTTTTGGGTTTGTGTTGATAAATGCTGATCAACTCAGCTCAATGCGCTTTGTGTAAACGAGCCCTTAAATTGTCATCACTTTTTAGAGATTTTCCTTTACTTTCTGTTTTATTTCCAGGGCAGGAAATAAAAGAATCCTACCCCAAAGGATTTATGCAAAGAAAAAATGTTTTAACTCTTCCCTAGTTTATCCAAAACCAGAAAAGCATTGACTATGTAGCACTATCCCCTTAGGAGTCGCTAGAAGATTTGGGTCCCCCTACAGTCCTGCACAGGACTGAGACATCTTCACAAAAGCTTGCATCCAGAGTCAGAAATCAGTCCTTGAGATTTAATTTTGTTGTTTATTGAGGGGATTTAAACTGGGATAGGGTTAGGGGTGAACAGGATGCCCAAGGGTACCGATAACTAAGGACAACTTCCTGGAATGATTTACAAGTCTTTTCTGCCAGTCTCTGTTGGAGAGCTAGCCAGTGTCTCCTTAGTGCCTCACCCCAGAATCTAAATGAACTTCTCTTGACCTAGAACTCTGGAAGTGTCCCTGAACAGGTAATCCGGTTCCTATCACTTAAAGAGTTGAACAGTCACTAGTAGGTGGCTAATCTGGTTTTCCCCCCAGAGTTCTCCTTCCAGGGGTGTAGATGTACTCACTCAGATCCTCTCCTGTACCGCTTATGGGTTTGGGACAGCTACCAGGCCTATCAGCTGGGCTGCTCCTTCCCTGCCATACAGGTGGTCATCTCTAAGGGGGCCGGTAAGCTCCGAGCTTTCCTCCTTTCCAGCTCCAGGCCTGCAGGTAGGTCCCATCCCACTGGGTCTCCTTGCAGCCTCCTGCTCTCAGCCTCACATCTTCCATATGAACTCTACCTCCAATTCTCCACTCTCCTCCTACTGAGCAGGCTCTGACACTTTTAAGGATGTCCAGCCCCTTGCCAACCTCTTGTTGGCCTCCCAGCAGTGACCACAATTTGACCCCTCTCTGGTATTATACATGGCCTGCTACTCAGTCCCTGTCTAACCATTGGAGTCTAGCTCCCCCTAGCTAAACTAGGAGAGTGCTACAACTATAATTATTACTTTAAATTTTGGGTGTTGGGCATGTATAGAAAATCCTGGCGGATCATTCTGTGAAATAGAGTAGAAAATGTAATATAAATTAGGTTATATGTTGCAGCTATATACAGCATGTAATGTTATTTTTAAGGATGGTGGAGACTTCCATGGAGAGAATGTAAAAAAAAAGGAAACTACTGACAATCATCATTGTAAAGAAGCATTTATTACCAAGGATAACATGATCCATATGTGTTCACTAAGTGCTCGTATATATATAAGCACCGCAGTACACTTTCATAGATTTAAACTAATATAATAACATGGTTAATCAGATACAAACAAGACACAAGCTCATTGAGTTCAACCTGTAATAGAAAACAGGGGCGGACTGACCATTTGGAAACTCGGGCACTGCCCGAGGGCCTGGGGTCAGTAGGGGGTCCCATGAGATGCCCCTGGTACCTTTTTTCATAGGCTTTTTTAAGTTTGGGCAACGACACAGGGGCCCCATGATCCCCTATTGCCCAGGGGCCCCATGAGTTGTCAGTCCGCCCCTGATAGAAAACCATCATATACAGAGACCTCTACCTACAGTTGATCCAAAGGAAAACAAAGAAACCTTTAGAAGTCTAGGTTCACACCTAAACATTTTCCGCAGCATTTTGCAGTCTGCAGTCCATTTAACATGAATACCTATGGGATACGTTCACATCTCCGCGTTTTCACCCGGTGCATTTTTTGGAAAGGGTCAGGGACTTTTTTGCATTTTTGGTTCTATAGACTTCAATGGAGATGCTGCAGAAAAGCATGTAGTGTGTTTTTGCTGTGTTTTTGCGTCAAAAACGTGTCAAAAACGCATGTGCAAAACACACCGCAAAACACACTGCAGAAACGGATCAAACGCACACTGCATAGGTGTGAACCTAGCCTAAAGCATAGTCCGATTTGCTCCAACAGGGGAAAAAAATCCTTCCTGGTCCTCCAATGCAATTGGATATTCATTGGATTAACAATTTCTGGTGTTATTGCCTATAAATGTGCAGATCCAGTTATGTTCAGTGCATTAAAAATGTCGTGTACTTGCTTGTCTTTTCCTGTTGTCTCATTAAATGATAAGCTTACATTATCCAGATGCAATTCTGTTTCTACTTCTTTACTAAATCTCTTCTTTTTCCTGATTGCTTCTTCTGTATTGGCTTCCTAAACATATATCCTCCGTAATGTTTAATCTGCAGCTTGTAAAGTACAGTGACTGCAGCCTGCAGCAGCTGTATGTTAATGCCTGCGCTGAGCTAGATTATGCTATACTGCACAGAGCAGGGTTATTGTACAGCTACCCATAGTTCTCAGTCAGAAATATACTTCACCAAGTAGCTTCTGGAAAGTGAGATTTGGATCAAAGTACAACTAAACCCTTCTATCTATTAAAATGAATAATTTTACATTACATGCCACCAGTAACTGATTTGCTTGCCTCTTTGACCTAAAATATAATTTTCCAAAAAAGATTTTTTATTAATTAAAAACATAAATCCATCCATGTTCATTGTTCTTCCTCCAGCAAGGAAATCCAGCCTGCAATGTACATTTTGGCCACTAGATAAACCCAGCAATAAATTTACTGTTTTACAGAAACTAGAGACTGTTTAGGTAAGTGCTAAAATTTTATAAAAATTCCCATCATTCTGAGAAAAAGAGACAGATGCATACTGGGAGCTCAGACTCTGTCTTAGAAACTGAGAAAGAAGGACCTAGCCATTGGAGCACATGTTATGGACTAAACCTCATCCCCTACAGGCAGCATTGCTGGTGAGCATGGACTTATTGCCATCTGCAGCTTAATCATTTCATTGTGTTTGTATATTTTATATATATATTAAGAAAAATTAAAGGAACACTTTGATAACACATCAGATCTCAACGGGGAAAAATATGATGCTGGATATCTATACTGATATGGCCTGGGTAATGAGTTAGGAATGTAATGATGCCCCATTGTTTGATGGAAAAGAAAATTATCAACCTATAGAGGACTGAATTCAAAGACACCCTGAAAATCAAAGTGAAAAATGATGCAGCAGGCTAGCCCATTTTGCTGAAATTTCATTGCAGCAACTCAAAATTGTACTTTGTATGGCCCCCACGTGCTTGTATGCATGCCTGTCAATGTCGGGGCATGCTCCTAATAAGACAATGGTTGGTGTCCTGGGGTATTTCCTCCCAGATCTGGATCAGGGCATCACTGAGCTCCTGGACAGTCTGAGGTGCAGCCTGGCAGCATTGGATGGAATTAAAACATGATATCCCAGAGGTATTGTATTGGATTTAGGTCAGGTGAGCGTGGGGACCATTCAATGGTATCAATTCCTTCATCTTCCAGGAACTGTCTGCATGCTCTCGCCACATGAGGCCGGGCATTGTCATGCACCAGGAGGAATCCAGGACCCACTGCACCAGCGTAAGGTCTGACAATTGGTCTAAGGATTTCATCCCGATGCCTAATGGCAGTCAGGGTGCCATTGTCTAGCCTGTAGAGGTCTGTGCATCCCTCCATAGATATGCCTCCCCAGACCATCACTGACCCACCACCAAAACAGTCATGCTGAACGATGTTACATGCAGCATAACGTCCACGGCTTGTCCAGACACTTTCACATCTGTCACATGTGCTCAGGGTGAACCTGCTTTCATCTGTGAAAAGCACAGGGCGCCAGTGGTGGACCTGCCAATTCTGGTGTTCAATGGCAAATGCCAATCAAGCTCTATGGTGCCGGGCAGTGAGCACAGGACCCACTAGAGGACGTTGGGCCCTCAGTTCACCCTCATGAAGTCTGCTTCTGATTGTTTGGTCAGAGACATTCACACCAGTGGCCTGCTGGAAGTCATTTTGTAGGGCTATGGCAGAGCTCATCCTGTTTCTCCTTGCACAAAGGAGCAGATACCAGTCCTGCTGATGGGTTACCATAGGTTGGTTCACACCTAAGCGTTTTCTGTAGCGTTTTGCAGAACTGCAGTACAGTCCATTTAACATGATTTCATATGGAACAGGTTCACATCTTTTCACCTGGTGCATTTTTTGGAAAGGGTCAGGGACTTTTTTGAACGCAAAATGTTGTTTTTTTTCTGTTCTATAGACTTCAATGGGGACACTGCAGAAAAGCAAGTATTGCATTTTTGCTGCATTTTTGCTGTGTTTTTCATTTAAAATCTGCCTATCAAAAAGAAAAAAAAACAGAAACACAAAACGCATCAAAAACTCATCAAAAGATGACAAAAATGCAAGTGGCAAAACTCAATGCAGAAATGCATCAAACACAACCTGCACAGGTGTGAACCTAGACTTAAGGACCTTCTACAGCCCTGCTCAGCTCTCCTAGAGTAACTACCTGTCTTCTGGAATTTCCTCCATGCTCTTGAGACTGTGCTTGGAGACCCAGCAAACCTTCTTGGCAATGGCACGTATTGATATGCCATCCTGGGGGGGTTGGACTGCCTGTGCAACCTCTGTAGGGTCCAGGTATCGCCTCATGCTACCAGTAATGACACTGACCCTAACCAAATGCAAAACTTGTGTGTTTGTTAGAGTCACATACATAGCTAAATTGCATTGCAATGTATTCAATGTGTTTTGTAGGTAGCTGTTTGTGAGAGACATATATACAAGCATATTGTAATTTCAGTTTATATGATAGTATTGCAGATTTACAGAACTATTCACAGAAGTAAATCCAGTTTTGGAATGAAACACAGTGCTGTTTCTGTCAGTTAGCTAGCTGTCGGCTAAATGTTAGTAGGACATCACAGTAAAAAGGCATATGTTTACAGACAAAGACAAGGGAGCTTTACAAGCAAAAAGGCATATGTATACAGGAGAAGACAAGGGAGCTTCACAAGTAAAAAGTCATAGGGATACAAGCAAAGACAAGGAAGCTTCACCTGTAAAAAGGCATCTGTATACAGGTGTAGATAAAAGATCTTCCTTTGAAATTGAAAGAATCCACATGAACACTGTACTTGGGACTATACTCAACCTTAATTCACACATCACGGATCCAGATAGGGATGTGGATATTCCGCATCAAACTTCAGAGACCAGGTCTCACATGGCTGGCTCCAGATATTCAGTAAGTTCCAACAGATCATCATTCAGTTCTGCAGGCCTCAGAGCAAGAGCAAAGGCAGAGGCAGCATGTACAGAGCCTTATATGCTCAAAAAAAATCTGACTTGTTGAGGAAGAAAGCAGAGCTAGAAGCTAGTGTGCACGTGTTGCATCAGAAGCTGTGGTATATGACACTGCAGTTGGTTCAGAAGGGGATCCGCTCCAAGATCTTAAGGAAATATCAATTCACTGAACTCATTCAGTGCAAAGGACTCAGGAATATGTACAGAACCATACTCCAGACCAAGTTACAACAGAGTATGGTTCTTTCAAGCCTGTCTCCCACATTCCCACAGTTTCCTGACTGTCCTGACAGTTTCCTGACTTGAAATACCGACAGACCTCTCCAGATATGCCTGTACTGTCCCCTGCTTTCCACACTAACTCTGAAGCTGTCCCAGCACCAAGGGTACACGTTCAAGAAAACAAAGATAATGTTATCCCTCAGCATCCATCACACGACATGTGTTATCATGTATTCTCCTTCGGAAATGACCCATTAGGATCCTCAGGGACAACTGGTCTAAGCACCTAATTTGGCAAGAATTAGTGAGCACTGAGCTACTGACATTTGATGATTTCCCAGAGAACTTTTGGCCATGGAGGACATGTTTCCAAGGCGTCATCAGAGATCTCAGTCTTTAGGCTAGAGAGGAGATAAATTGCTAACAAAGTGGCTTGGACCAGAGTCACCTCAATAAGCCAAGAGAATCAGGTCTGTATACATTCATGATCCATCTGCTGGGGTTAAAATGGTATAAGGCAGAGATTATTAAGAATGCTCTGTTGAAGAAACTGGAAGACTTCCCTAAAAATCTCTAACAAAGACAACCTGAAGTTAAGAGAACTTGGTGACATGTTGCTGGAGGTCAGTGCAGCCATGACTGAAAGTCACTTACCAGGATTGGGACACCTAGACATCATGTCTCTTTCCCACCATTCAGTTTCTTCACCAAGTTTATCCTCAACCAAGCAAAGACTAGAAATGACCAAAGCTTCATATTCTCAATGTGCAGTAACCAGATGCCAGCAAACACAGAGACGATAGGAGCAAAGCATGGCAACAAACCATCAGTGTGAGTCAGAAAGACAGAGGTGTCAGCCACTGATATAGCTTTACATCTTAACAACTCTGAAAAGAAGTCAATGGACCCAGACATTTCATGCCCAATCCTTAAAAAAACACACCACCCACTGTCAAAGCGCTGCGGGTTAAGAAGCAAGCACATTGATGAACGTACAACTTACCTGTAGGAAAATGCTATCTACTTCATATGTTTTGCATCCACCAAACACATTGCTAAAGACTGCAAGGTCAATATAAGGTGCAGAGCGTGCAGTAGTGACCAGCATAGTTTGGTCCAGCCCCTTGGGCAACAGGCCGGTAACCAACAAAGAGCAAGGAGGGGAGAAGGATGAACCTACCCCACTGACTGTTGTGTACGAAGGTATGTGCAGAAGGGATGAAGCCCATATCATGTTCCAAGTTTTGTTTAGTGACTGTATACCCCTCTAACAAACCTGACTGCTCTGTGAATATGTATGCAGTGTTAGATGATCAAAGTAATCGCTCATTAGCCAAGTCAGAGTTCTTTTATTTTTTATTTCTTTTCATTAGAAATCAGAGTTCTTTAATATGTTTAACATAGGTGGTAAAATGTTTCTTACATGCTAAAAACATGTTCAGGTACTATGACAAAAACAGTTCACTGTTCAATCTACTCATGAGAAAACACACATAAAACTTTCCACTCTCATTGAATGTGACAAAATGTCGGATGACAGGTTAGAAATACCAATCCCCGACATTGCACAGCATTTCCCTTATCTGAAATCCTTAACAGATAAGATTGGACCCTAATGCCCAAATACTCCTCTTGCTAAGGAAAGATATCCTCAGACTGCACAAAGTGCGTGAGCAGACCCCATAATGCTTCTTATGCACAAGGTTTAAACTTAGGTTGGGTCATAGTTGGAGAAGTCTGCTTAGATGTGGCTCACACACCAGCAGACGTGAACTCATTTAAGACAAACGTGCTGCCTAATGGGTGCCCTTCTCTATTCAGCCCATATGTGAGCAAAAGAGACCTTTAATGCTTGCAAACTACAGCCATGTAGTGTCTGAAGCAAACCACTGGGTAGCCCCCCCCACCATTTCGCTCACCACGCCCTAGACAACCAACTAACAGAGAGCAAGCACAGAAGATACTCCTTGTTCTACAGTGCTCCTTTACAAAAAACCTGAAATAAAAGAACATTTTGTTAGCTTTATGCAAAAGATCTTTGACCATGACCAAGCAGAACCTGCCCCACCACAGAAAGCGGGTGAAGAGGGTTTGTACCTACCAATCTTTGGCATCTATCACCCTCAAAAACTGCTCAGTATGACGGCATCTTATTGAATTATGTACTTCCTATTTAAATAACATGCTGCTAGGTGTCTTTATACATCTCCGCAAAGAGCAAGTTGCAGTTACTATTGATGTGCAGCAAATGTGTTACCATTTCATGGTTAGAGACGATCACTGCACATCCCAGCACATACATGGAGGAATGGTCATTCGGTGAGGGGTGGAGCCTGAACATGGCGGCTCGGGAGAGCGTGGAGTAAGTACTCCTCGCTCCCTTCCCCGAACATCTTCCCTATGAGGTCCCGGTCCCATAACTAGCTGCACTGGAGCAGCATTGGAGTCTGCTGGAGCTTACTGGAGTCTTACCCAGTCGGAGAGTGGTCGCGGGGACGGCGTGGCGGCGAGCCCAGAAGAGAGACGGCTGAGTTCCTCTTTCACTCGGCGTCTCTCGCGTTAGCTCCGGAGCAGGACTGGGGTTGCCCGGGAGACGAGCATAGCGGCTCCCACACGTGGGTAGCCACGGAGGAGCTCTGGGAGCAGAAGAAACAGCCGGCTTCCCGGCGTCCAGCAGCCCAAGGGAGACGAGTGAGCGATGTTAAGAGGTGTAAAGTGGAACGTTGCTACATACTTCCATACCACCTCCATCCCTCTAGCTTCCATACCTCCTCCAACCCAGAAGAATAAGAAAAGAAAGATAAAGGCTTAAAGAGACCCAAAGGAATCCCCCAAAGAAAGACAACTATAGGAGAGGACTGCATACTGAAAGGTACTCCAGCGTGGAGGGTGAGTGATAATAACGTGTATACTGCAGGGGTTGTTATATACTCCCTATATACTCCCTATATACTCTCTATATCCTGGACTTATGTATTGGATTTTTCTTCTCTCTACATCAGATTTAAGCAATGCTTTCATTGGGCTCGCACTAGGAAATTGTATTTTCTAAGTTGAGAGAAGGAAATTGGGGATTCCTTGGGAGGGTTTGGAGGAGTTGAAGACATGAAAGGTAAAAATACAAAAGGGAGTGGGTCTAAGAACCCTCAAACTGGTTCGATTAAGAAGTATATACCACAAGGAAATTTTACCCCAGAAAGATCTCAAGGAGTGAGTGAAAAAAGTAAACTGGAAATAAGTTTGGATAATAGTCCGAGACTTTCCCTGGGACCGGTATATAATAGTCAACAACCACCGGAAGGTATAGGGCCGAGAGAAACTGAAAGAGATCTGCAAATACCAAATAAAAAGGAAATGGCGGAGATGTTTAAAAATTTGGAATTATCAATAAAGCAAGAGATGGGGATAATCCGGGAAGAATTGGAACAACTGCTAACCAGGATGGAGGAAACAGAGGAAAAAGTTCAGGGTCATGCTCAAGTTATCCCAAAATTAGAGAGATGGATAATAGACAATAGAAAAGAACAAAAAAGATTGTTTTTTATGATGGAAGAACAAGAAAATAGAGAAAGGAGAAATAACTTAAGAGTAAGAGGAGTCCCAGAGCTGACCCAGGGGGAGGACTTAAAAGAGTTAATCTGCAAAATCTTGAACTCCATAGTGGATAAAGCGGAGGTGGTGATGTTTAAACTGGATGGAGTGTATAGGATAGGGAAGTACCAACAAGAAAAAGGATTTGAAAAACCAAGAGATATAATAGTTAAATTCCATAATTATGGAGATAAAGAGGAGATATGGAGAAAGATTAAAGGAAGAACAAATATTCCATATGGAGAGAAAAATATCCAAATTTTTGCGGACTTAACAGCAGAGACTTTGAGAAGAAAGAAAACATTGAAACCTTTATTAGAAGAGATGAAAAAACATAATGTGAAATATAGATGGGGTCAAGCAGCGAGTTTGATCGGTTGGAGGGATGGAATTTCGGCAACTCTAAGATTTCCGGAAGATATGGAAAATTTTTGTGATAAATTTGGATTGCAGAGACTAGAGATACCGGGTTGGGAAGTGGAGGAGGGAGACTTATATACCAGTAGGGAAGGAAAGTGGCAGCTAGTTGGAAGAGTAAATAGAGAGCTATCAGATAAAGGGACCCCGGGGAAGAGGGGGGGAAGGGGAGCGGCCATGAGCGGAGCCGAACCTCCAAGGTAGGGATCAGAGGTGGAGTATGATCCAAAGGCAAAGAAGGCCTTGGGGGCGGGTGGGTGGGGGGGAGTTAAGGGAGGGAGGAGATGGGGAGGGTAGAGAGAGGGGGGGTTGGGAGGGTGGGAGGGAGGGGGGAGGGGACGGGAGTTGGGCGGGAGGGATTGAGGGAAGGAGGTATTGGGGCAATACTCTGCATGACAGAAAGGATAAAGAGGAAGAGGCAATCTGGAAGAGAGATGGAGTTAATTGGGAATGATGGAAGAAATACAGTTTATAACCTATAATGTGAACGGGCTGAGTTGTCCAGGGAAGAGATTTAGGTTGTTTAATGAGTTACATCATAGGGCTACGTCAGTGGTATTTTTACAGGAGACGCACTTTGAGATAGAGGCAAACGTGAAATTGAAATCCAAATACTATCCAACATGGTACTATGCAGATTCTCCAATTAAAAGAGCAAAAGGGGTTGCAATAGGTTTGGCAAAGAATATGAGATTTGAGCTGGAGGATAGAAGAACCGACCCGGAGGGGAGGTTTTTATTCTTAAAAGGTAGACTTCAGGGGATTGAGTGTACTTTAGCCAATATATACTGCCCTAATAAAAATCCGGAGATGTATATGAAGGGCCTGTTGAAAAAATTAATGGAATTAAAAAAAGGGCGCTTGATTGTAGCTGGAGACCTAAATCTCTGTATGGACCCACAAAAGGATAATACCTCTTCCGTGCAAAGAGAGGGGAGTAGGTCTCTGAGAGCTTTGAAAAAAGCGATGCATGAATATCAACTAGTGGACACCTGGAGAATAACGCATATGAAAGACAGAGACTATACCTTCTTCTCTAATGCACATGAGATATACTCGAGATTAGATTACATCTTAATAGACCATCAACTTATAGATCATCTGGTTAAAATTGACATAGAGACAAGGACGTTCTCAGACCATGCCCCGGTCGTAATGAAAATGGGATGGGGAAGAAGGTGGACTGGAGGATTAGGGTGGAGGTTAAATGAGGTTCTTCTTCTGGATGAGGATGTAGTTCAGAAAATCGAGAAAGAGATTAAGGTATACTTTAAGGAGAACGAAACAGAGGAAGTATCGATAGCTACAGTCTGGGAAAGCCACAAGGTATTCATAAGAGGAATCTTGATTGCGGCAGGAGCAAGGAAGAAAAAGGAAAGAAGAGAGAGGGTCAGTGGGCTTTTAAAAGAAATATTGGACTTGGAGCAGATCCATAAGAAGAAAATAACAAAAGATACGAGACAGAAGTTATTGGATAAAAAAGATGAGCTAGAGAGGTTGATGGATGAGGAGAAGAGAAGAGTATACAACAGGGTTTTGAACAAGAGATATAGATGGGGAGACAGACCAGGAAGATATCTAATGAGAGCTTTGAATAAAAAGAAAAATAGGAACTATATAGAAAAGATAAAGAGTTCAAAGGGGGAGCTGGTCCACTCAAATAAAGAGATTATTAAAGTGTTTACGGAGTATTACAAAAAGTTATATAATATTAGTCCCCAAGGCCCTCTAAAAGAAGCTCAAGAGGGAATTAATGAAATAAAGATGACATACTTAAAAAATGCGGGATTACCAAAACTAAGTGAAGCACAGTTGAATGCCCTAGACGCAGAAATTTCCCAGGAAGAAATTAAAATAGCATTAAGAAGCACAGCGGGGGGAAAAAGCCCAGGCCCGGATGGCTATACAGTTAAGTACTATAAGAAATTTAGTGAAGTACTGTTACCCAAGCTGGAGAAATATATGAATGCTCTGGGAGGTGGGATGGAAGGGAGGAGAGAATCCCTACAGGCCCATGTAGTACTTATTCACAAGGAGGGAAAAGATCCATCTCAATGCTCCAGATATAGACCTATCTCATTATTGAACACAGACACTAAACTGTATGCAAAGGTGTTAGCAAACAGGTTGAGGGATCTGATGCCTGAATGGATCCATGGAGACCAGGTGGGCTTTGTACCGGGGAGAGAAGGTAGAGACAACGGCTTGAGAACCCTGATGCTTATTCAGAAAAGTAGAAAAGGGAAAGCCCCGGTGGTGCTCTTGTCAATTGATGCAGAGAAGGCATTTGATAGAGTGGACTGGGGCTTTATGATGGACAACTTAAAAGTGCTGGGGATAGGTGATAGAATGCGAGAGTGGATAAGTAAATTATATAGGGAGCCTACTGCAATCATCACGGTAAATGGGGAGAGATGAGAACCCATTGGAATGTCTAATGGTACAAGACAGGGCTGTCCACTGTCCCCTCTGCTATATGTATTATCACTCGAACCTCTGTTGTCAATAATAAGAAATAGTGGATCGGTAAAGGGAATTCAGATAGAATCCATAGAACATAGAGTAGCGGCCTTTGCGGACGACTTGTTGTTCTATGTGGGGAATCCCCGAATAACTCTCCCAAATATAATGAAGATTCTGAAGGAGTATGGTGAACTATCAAATCTAAAAATTAATCCAACGAAAACGGAGATCCTGAATATTAATATATCAAAGAATGAAAAAGAAAAACTACAAAAAGAATTCCCCTTTATATGGAGAGAAAAAGAGATAAAATACCTAGGAATAAAACTCACTGCCTCATCTAAGCATTTGTATAGATTAAACTATATCTCTTTGATAAACGAGATCAGGGAAGATTTAAAAAGACTAGAAGGAGGAAATCCATCCTGGATAGGACATATAAACTTAGTCAAAATGGTAATTATGCCTAAAATACTGTATAGATTTCAAATGGTACCAATTAAAATTCCAGAAGCCTTCTTTAAGATAATGAAAAAAATGTTAACAAGATACATATGGAAGAATAAAAAACCTAGAATAGCATATGAAACATTGAGTAGGACTAAAGAGAAAGGGGGATTGGGTCTACCAGATGTCAAGAGATACTATAAAGCAGTGGTTTTAGCAAGAATATATGACTGGACATTTAACCATAAGGGGAAAAGCTGGGTAACAATTGAAAATGATCTTAGTGGCATTAGATTGAGTCAGATGATATGGGTTCCACCACAGTTTAGGGGAATTAAAGAAAGCACAAGTATCTACACTTTAAATGTCTTTAGGGTATGGGACAATTTACACAAAAACATGAAATGGGAATTCAATTCTATATTAATGCCTCTCACAAATACTGAGTACTTTCCCCCGGGAAAGAATAAGATATCAGGGAGATGGTTTAGAAAGGAGGATACCCAACTGAGAGATGTTTTGGTGGAGGGGGAATTGAGATCACTTAAAGACTTAATAGAGAAGAAGGGAGATATTTTTATTAGAATAGATGAGTGGAAATATCATCAATTGAAATGTTTTATTGGAAATTTACCGAAACCCCTGAGAATAAAACAGGAGTGGAATATGTTTGAAAGGTTGTTAGAGACACGAAGGGATGGGAAGCACGGTATTTCAAAAGTGTATAGAATACTCACAGAATTAGACACAAACACAAAGTTAATTTTTATAACAAAATGGGAAAGAGATATGGGAGTTGGGTTTGACAAAGATAGACAGAGAAAGATGTTTAGATTGATACATGATAATGTTAGTATGAGAGAGGTTGAGGTTAATTATAAGTGTGTGACACGATGGCACATTACACCGAGTGTAGAGCACAAAATGAATGGGGAAAATTCAAATATGTGTTGGAGAGGATGTGGAGAGAAAGGCACGGTGTTTCACATATGGTGGGAATGTCCGAAAATCTAGGCTTTTTGGAAGATAATAGTCAAATTGATTAAAGAAATAACTGAAATCGACATAGGGTTAGACCCAACGACGTGCCTCCTACACAATGTAGAGACATCTGTAAATAAATATAAAGATTCAGGTATATGGTACTTCTTGAATGCGGCGAAAGGGTTGATACCCAAGTTTTGGCAGAAATCGGAGGTACCGAAGGAGGAAGACTGGATTAATAGAGTAAACCAGATAGGTAGAATGGAAAGATCATACCATATGCAGGAAGATAGGATGAGAGTTTATTTTAGGAGATGGGAAAAGTGGGAAAGAGCAGGATTGAAAGAGAAATATAGGAAAATATGAACTAGGATGTTAGCAAAAAATTAATAAGCCTCAAGAGATTAGAATGGGCTAGAGTTTGCAGAGGGGGAGGAGGGGGGATGAGGGGTGGGAAGGGGGGGTAGCGGGATGGGGAAGAAAAGAGTTTTTAGTAAGGGAAAGGTAGAAATGTCATAAATGTTTATTTGTATAAGAATTATTTCCCTTTTTGGGTTTTTGTATTAATATGAAAAATTTAATAAATATTTAAATTAAAAAAAAAAAAAAAATAGAGACGATCACTGCAACTACCTGAGGTTCCTTTAGTTTCAAGATAATGACCTCAACAAATAAATCACAGACTTCAGGATGAAAGTACATGTCTTTGGAAATAGTTCTTTGCCTTCCATAGCCATTTATGGTCTAAGACAAATAGCTAAGTAGGGTGCAAGTGAATATGGAGAAGATGTAAAACAGTTTATCTTAAGAAATTTCTACGTTGTGCATAGATGATGGACTTACATCTGTGCCTATTGAAGCCGAAGCTGTCAGTTTCCTGCAGAGAACTAGGAAGATGCTTGCAGAATCTAATCTTAAGCTACACAAGGTGGCATCAAATAGAAGTTCAAAAATGGAAGCATTTCCTGCAGATGACAGAGCTAAAGAGTTAAAAGACCTCATTCTATGTGTTGATCCTCTGCCCCTTCAATGGAGTTTGGGAGTAAGTTGGAATCTCCAGATCGACAGTTTTACTTTTCAAGTGTCCAGAGAGGTGAAGCCATACACACAGAGAAGTATCCTAGCCACAGTAAACAGTCTTTACGACCCTTTTGGGTTTGTAGCCCCAATCACAATGCAAGGCAAAGCTTTAGTTAGAGAGCTCTCAATAAATCAATGTGACTGGGACTCCCCGCTCTCACCAGAAAGAGAAACTCAGTGGAGAACATGGACAGAAGACTTGATTCATCTTAAAGATCTCAGTATTCCCAGATCATATATCGCTTATATCTACAGCACAAAGAGAAGTATGTGTCTTTTTGAAGCTTCTACTGTTGCGATAGCAGCTCTAGCGTACCTCAGGGTCATAGACAGTAATGGTCAATGCCATGTAGGCTTTATTATAGTCAAATCTAAACTAGCCCCAAGACCAGATCACACAGTGTCACGCTTAGAGTTGTGCAGCCATTTTGTCAGTTGAGCTAGCAGAACTGATTCTTGCAGAAATGGACATTGAGTATTAGTTAGATACTAAACTGACAGCAAAATTGTAGGCTATATTCACAATACCTCCAGAAGATTTTATGTGTATGTCTTAAACAGGGTAATTTGCATTAGAAAATTCACTGAGCCAGGTCGGTAGTAATTATGTTACCACTAGTCAGAACCTAGCAGATCACAGTACCAGACTAGTTCTTGCAGCTCATCTTAAACACACCAACTGGTTCTCAGGCCCAGATTTTTTGCATCATGCAGATACAAGCGAGCCACCTGAAGCTGAGGTATATGACCTCATTGAACCAAGTTCTGACAGTGAGATCAGACCTGAAGTGACAGCCTTTGCACCTAAAGTGCATCAACATCCATTAGACTCACACAGATTTCTCAAATTCCCAAGTTGGAAGTCTTTGGTGAGGAATATAGCAACACTTATTCACATCAATCAATCTTTTACCAGTAGCACTCAAAAAGATATATGTAAAGGTTGGCATTGAAGTGTCTCATATTTGTTAAAAATAAAGAAATTCCCATAAAGCACTGCAGCCTTTTTAGCTTCTGGAAGAACACCAGTGAAGGTCTCCTCCATTCTCTCTTTGATACACACATACCTTTAAGTTCTTTCATTGTGTATGTTAAAGTCACATACCTAGCTAGATCACATTTAAATGTATTCAATATGATTTGTAGGTAGCGGTGTGTAAGAAACATGTTCATTGTAGTCATTTGTGAGAGACATGTGTATATGCATATTGTATTTTAGTTTATGTGATTGTATTTCAGTTTTACAGAACTATTCACAGAAGTAAATTCAGCTTTGGAATGAAACACAATGCTGCTTCTGTCAGTTTTGTTAGCTAGCTGTTGACTAACCGTTAGTAGGACAGCATACTTTGCATTTTCTCAGTTAAGCAAAGCATTCTCTGATTGGATGAGGTGGAGAGGTGGGGCAATGATGTCAAGATCTCCACCTTGCCCAATCAGAGCACACTTTACATTCATTGAGAAAATGCAAAGCGTTCTCTGAATGGTGCCTGTGCCGGGCAAGCAACAGGGCCGTCCTGCACAAGAGTGGCCGACATGCACTGAGGAGGTAACATTGCTGTTTCCTGAATTCATGCTTTTTTTTTCTGTGGAACAGGTTTTTCAAATGGGAATTCTCCTCTGCAACCTTAAGCCTAGCTTTTGGCTTTCGGTTGCGGCACAGTCCCATTCATGAACGCGACAATTTTTGCTGTGCTGCAATGCAAAGCCCTGCAGCCATGGCTGCTTTTGCAGCTTGGGGGTTTGTAAAACTACAGCCTAATCAGCTATTTTTACCACCCTCCCCCATGACCACAAATGTAAACTAGGCTGAAGTGTATTACTGGCAGGATCACCACATAAATATAAAGGGAAAATAAAGAAAACAAATGCAGCCACCCCATCTGGTCAGATATAGTCTATCACATTTTTGTTCCTTTATTTAGATACATTGTAACAGTAAACAGAATATTAGATTTTTATAAAAAAAATACATAATATTTAACGTTTGCATGTTCTCTTGGTGCCTGCGTGGGTTACCTCCAGGTACTCTGATTTCCTTGCACATTCCAAAGATATGTTGGTAGGTTAATTGGATCCTGTCTAATTTGGCCCTAGTATCTATATGTATGAATGTGAGTTAGGGACCTTATTATTAATATACAGTATTTATAAAGCGCCAATAGTTCGCTCAGCGCTCTACATTACAAAGGGGGACAGAACATGTGACAGAACAATACCAATACAATGCAAAACATGAGGGGATTGAGGGCCCTGCTCTTTCGAGCTTACAATCTAGGAGGGAGGGGATGGTGGCACAGGAGGAGATAGCTGTGGGGGATGGAGTGGTAGGAAGAGTGGAGGAGGTCGGCAAGTTAGCAGGGGGTGAGGTAGGCTTCCCTGAAGAAATGGGTTTTCAGGGTGCGCCTAAAGGAGAGGAGAGTAGGTGATAATCTGATGGGTTGGGGCAGGGAGTTCCAGAGGATGGGTGACACCATGGAGAAGTCCTGGAGGCGGGCATGGGAGGAGGAGACCAGGGAACTAGAGAGAAGGAGGTCTTGTGAGGAGCGGAGTGTGCGTGTTGGGTGGTACTTGGATATTAGGTCAGTGATGTAGTTCGGGGCAGTATGGTGGACAGCTTTGTACGTCAGTCTTAGGATTTTGAATTTGATCCGTTGCGCAATTGGAAGCCAGTGGAGGGATTGGCAGAGGGGGGTGGCGGAGATGGAGCGGTTGGAAAGGTGAATGAGTCTGGCAGCCTCAGATTATAAACTTAGATTATAAGCTCCTTGAATGCAGGGACTGATGTGAATGTACAATATATTTACACAATATATTGCCAGAAGAGTTGAAGCTGTTATATATGCAAAGTGTGGGCCAACTCAATATTGAACCCTACGGACTAAGGCTGGGTTGCCATTAAAGTTCATGTGCGTGTAAAGGCAGGCATCCCAATACTTTTGACAATATAATGTATGTAAAGTGCTGCGTAAATTGAGGGCGCTATATAATTACCTGTAATAAATAAATAAATATAACATTAACCTTTTCCAGTAGTGGTCCTTAGTAATGACGTTATGCAATGCTAGTAGTAAAACATCTTATAGTGCATTCTTTTCATTGATTGTTTCTAAGCAATCTCCACAGTACATTCATCATGTAGACACGGCTAGACACGGCTTTACTGTGAAATATACAATAGCAGGCAGTGCTGATCCATCTCTCTCCTGAAATCTTGAAGGATGGCACGGCGTGTTTATTTTTGCAGGTTATCGGTGTGTCTCTGACTTTATATCTTGCTTGTATTGTTTTTCACAGCACTTCACATTCCTGCGCCCTATCGAATAGTATGATCCTTTACCAGACAAGTGACCAAATGTTGCTGCTATTTATTGTACTGTACATTATAAGCTGTCACGTATTCCAGAGTGATGTCATATAAATCTCAGGGCTGACCTCATCTCTTCCTCACCTCCCCTGTCCACCTACACCCATGCATGACATGACCCAGAGCTAGTCATTTCTACTAAAGAGGATCTTCATATACAATCCATATAGAATTTTGGATTTAGTGTTGCTGTAAGGAGGGGAAGCCTTTCTATTAATAGCAGTATAAGCCTGAGCCCCCATTCACACCTGAAACTTGTGACAACGCTCAACATGAAGAGTCTCATTTTTTTTTAACCTCCTTAGAGGTAATCCTGAGTGTAGCTCGGGGTAAAATTTCTATACCAAGAGCGATAACCCCGAGCTACACTCGGTCTTACCATGCGGCGCTGCTCTGGGGGTCCCTGCAGCACTTACCTTGTCCTTCGCTCCCGCGATGTCTCCCCTGCAGCGTCCCCGTCCATCTCCTCCGGCTGATGCCGGCATCCGGCTTCTGTGTTCCGGTCCCTGTGACGTTGGGACGTACGGGCGCTGGAACCAGCGGGAAATTAGAATTTTTTTAAAAATGTCATTTTTGCTGTCATTGCTATTTCAGTGCATTTCACATATATTTTGTCCCTACTGCTCTGTCCTGTGCCCTGCCTGCATTTTGAATGTTCTTTCTGCCTGGAAACTTAGAAAAGTCCATGGCGTCCAAAAAGCGTCCCTTTACGTCAAAAGTGGTTTTAGAACAGCGATAGTAAATTAGAACCACTTGCAGAATTGAGTGATAATGATTCGTGGGGAAATTCGTCATCAGACACTGAAAACGATTTTGCGACTTTGCTCAGCGATGTGCGAATTTGCCTCTGTATTTCAAATTTCAGTATTTTTGGTTTGATTATATTATTGAATTCAATTTATTATTATATTATTATTTTTTATGATTATTTATTAAATTATAATTTATGATTTCGTGTTTCAAATTTTATCATATCCGGAATGTTTAATAGACTCTTGTTCATACAGATTTCAGTGAGTTATTCCTAAAAATTACAGCCTACAATAAAAAACTACATATTTCCATGCAAAAACGGAAAGAAAGAATCATACCGCCAAGGAGGTTAATGAGTCCTATTCGCATCTCACCTATCACTAGAAAAAAAAAAGAAAAAAAAGTACATGGGCTTTTTTTCAGGCAGCTTTTTGGCCACAGATTTTAATGGCAGTACACAAAAGAAAGCAAAAACACTTGCATTTTTCAGATGATCCCATGACAAAAAGTCTACGGGGATCAAAAACATGCATTGTGTCCCACAGTCCTAAAATGTGCAAACATGTAAAAATATACCTTAAAGAGTAACTCCACTTTTGCTGAGAAAAAATCATTTCCCACTGCTTGATCTATGTACAGTTGTGTTCAAAATAACAGCAGTCAGACATAACTAACCTGATCTATCACTGTTTTTGGTAGAAATGATATTTCTACATGGCAAATAATTTACTAGCAAGTGTAGTAGAGTAATAGAAAACCAACAGACCCAACAGTCATGACATGCATGCTGCTGATTCTGTGTAATTGAATCACTAATTGAAAGGGGCATGTTCAAAATAATAGCAGTGTGGAGTTCTATTAGTGAGATCATTCATTCTTTGAAAAACAGGTGGCAATTATTGCCCTTATTTAAGGAAGGAAGGCAGCAAATGTTGTACATGCTGGGTACAGTGCATTTCTCTCTGAAATTCTGAGGAAAATGGGTCGTTCCAGATATTCAGAAGAACAGCGTACCTTGATTAAAAAGTTGATTGGAGAGGGGAAAACATATAAAGAAGTGCAGAAAATGATAGGCTACTCAGCTAAAATGATCGCAAATGCTTTAAAATGGCAACCAAAACCTGAAAGACATGGAATAAAGTGAAAAACTACCATTCAAATGGATAGAAGAATAGCCAAAATGGCAAGGACTCAGCCAACAATCAGCTCCAGGAAGATGAAAGAAGGTGTAAAGTTCCCTGTGAGTACTGTTACAATTAGAAGACCCCTATGTGAAGCCAAGCTATCTGCAAGAAGCCCCCGCAAAGTCCCACTGTTAAAAAAAAGATGTGCTGAAGAGGTTACAATTTGCCAAAGAGCACATTGACTGGCCTAAAGAGAAATGGCGCAACATTTTGTGGACTGATGAAACTAAGATTGTTCTTTTTGGGTCTAGTGGGCGGAGACAGTTTGTCAGACGACCCCCAAACACTGAATTCAAGCCACAGTACACTGTGAAGACAGTGAAGCATGGTGGTGCAAGCATCATGATATGGGGATGTTTCTCATACTACGGTGTTGGGCCTATTTATCGCATACCAGGGATCATGGATCAGTTTAAATACATCAGAATACTTGAAGAGGTCATGCTGCCTTATGCTGAAGAGGAAATGCCCTTGAAATGGGTGTTCCAACAAGACAACGACCCCAAACACACCAGTAAACGTGCAACATCTTGGTTCCAGACCAACAAGATTGACGTTATGGAGTGGCCAGCCCAATCCCCGGATCCTAATCCAACAGAAAACTTGTGGGGTGACATCAAAAATGCAGTTTCTGAAGCAAAACCAAGAAATAAAGAAGAACTGTGGAATGCAGTCCAATCATCCTGGGCTGGAATACCTGTTCACAGGTGCCAGAAGTTGGTTGACTCCATACAACACAGATGTACAGCAGTTCTCAGAAACAGTGCTTATACAACCAAATATTCATGAAGTGATTCAAAGGAAAGCAAAATCTTCAAACATTTTTCAGTTTATATAGTGAATGTTTGAGTTTGTAAAGAAGAATACAAACACTGCTATTTTTTTGAACAGTCTAATTTCACTTTTCTTCAAATTTTTTAGAGGAACAACACAAATTTGATATATTTTTCTTCATGTTTTGATTTGGAATAGAATGTGTAGTGTTCCCAATGCATTTGTGTGTATGGAAATAAAAGCTATTAGAAGGATTTTGAGCTTTATTCACTTTTTTCAACACACTGCTATTATTTTGAACACAACTATACATTGCAAGGATTTTAATAAACTTAGTTGCAGATTTTCTATTTTTTGTTATTATGAAGAAATAGCTGTTTGTCTGTGTCCATGTGGAAAGTGAATGCGAAATGGTAATATATTTTCTTTAGTTATCAATCAGGTGCTGCACTTGCAGTGTTCTAATGAGGAAACTGGCAGGGTCTGCATCCCTTTAGATATGATTTCCATATTGGAGTATCTCACTATGTTGCAGGAGATGCTTAAAATCTGACTTGTATCTTAGTGCAGACTTCTGGTAAAATCAGTGAGCCAAACACACAAGCAGGAAATTACATTTCTGGGGGGCATTCCGTACACCATCTGTGTAGAGAATACATCTAGATAGCCATATTGCATTGTATTTTACAGAATATTACAGCCCTGCAGGTTAAAAAGGAAAGGTCATTTATAATAATATTCAATTACAATATTACTTTTGTTATAGTTGTACAAGCTATTTTTTATTGTTTTTTTTTACTAAGAAAGTGGAATTATTCTTTAAAACAGAACTTAACCCATTGATTTAACTGTTTCTCAAAACAGAAACAGTTCAGGGCATGACATTGGTGATAACTGTCACAGTCGCTTGTGCTCTCAACCAACTGTCAAGCCATGGTGTTATAGCCGATCACATGTGCAGCACCATGGCAACTGCATATCAAACAGAAGCTTCCTTGGCTGTAAAAGATAGAAGTGTTTAGTTCCCCTTTAAAATCACCCAAATACAAAAGTTGTTCATTTTTATCTTGTTATTTTTGGATACAATTATGCTTTATACAGTATATACTATGAAACAAGCAAAATAATACCTATTGGTCCTTGCAAAAATCCAGTGAGCTCATACGTTTCTGTAGTGAGCTGACAACACTGCCTTTAAGGCAATGAAATACAAGCAGTGTTATTTGCCCAGCCCACTTCACTTTTGTGGACTACAGAACACATCCCCCTTATGTTATGGAGACACCACTCCTCTATACAGTATATTGAGTTAGCGTTGTCACCAGGGGCGGACTGACAACTCATGGGGTCCCCGGGCAATAGGGGATCATGGGGCCCCTGTGTCCTTGCCCAAACTCAAAAAAGCCTATGAAAAAGGTACCATGGGCATCTCATGGGGCCCCCTACTGACCCCGGGCCCTCGGGCAGTGCCCAAGTTTCCAAATGGTCAGTCCGACCCCTGGTTGTCACCATACATACACTTTGAATAAAAGTTTTGAAGCTGCAGTCCAGAAATATTTTTAAACCCACAGTGATAATGTGAAAAGTGGCGCACACACTTAACAGAGCTAAACTAATCATAAAAAATAGCATCTATAATAAACATAATAATCAAAACGCAATATTATACAGTATGTACTGAATTCAACGTCCAGTGAAAGAATATATATAAAGTTCAGTGAAAAAGAAACATCCAGTGAAAAAATCAAAATAATTCAGTGATAAAGTAACATCCAGTGATGATGATGGAAAAAAATCCAGTGATAAAAAACACAGTGGTCACAGTGCGCCCCCACATGGGTGTGCACTTACCAGTGTTTTTTTTGTCCTCTGCTTTGGCAGACAGAAAACAGAAGAGGTCTTTAACTGGTAAGCGTTGATATAAGAAATGAAGGGAGTCCCCAAACTTGACTTATTCAGCAACCGTGTACCTGGATTTCATAAGGTATCCAATCTGATGTCACTCCATGCCCAACCATACCATGTAATACAAGAAGGAACAATACCCACTCCAACGGTGTAGTACAAACATATTGATCACTTTATTGCTTTTTAAATCATCACTGGATGTTTCTTAATCACTGAACTTTATATACAGTATATTCTTTCACTGGAAGTTGATTTCAGTACATATATTATTGCATTTTGATTATTATGTTTATTATAGGTGCTATTTTGTATGATTAGTTTAGCACAGTTAAGTCTGTGTGCCACTTTTCACATTATTACCGTGGGTTTAAAATTATTTTTGGATTTATATATACAGTATATTGGCAGCAAGGGATGTGCAATATCAATATTTCATATATGAATTAATTTATTTTATTTAATTTACTTTTTGCATCTAGCACGATTTGGTGGTTTTCAGTTTTTCACTGTTTTACGATGGGTTTTGATTAAGTCCACAAATATTATTCATGTTTAGTTCTGACTTTACTCAAACGTTAATTGCTGCATGTTTGGTCTAATACAGCTACTCAATATCGATTTCTTTTTAAGCTAGTGATTAGAGATGAGCGAATCGAACATGACGAAGTGGAATTCGTTTCGAATATTAGGAAAAATTCGATTCGCGCCGAATCCGAAAATTAGCAAACTTCGGATGCACGAATCGAATTTTCCCCGATCGGCCGATTTTCATCCCTTCTACAGCCGGCAAAAAGTGTCCCTGCAGAGAGCTCCGCTATTTCTGACAGTTCTCTGACAGTTCCTTCACATTTACAGCGGTTGAAACATTGTATCTATTTGTTTCCATTTAGGATACAGATGTTTTTATTCGGAAACAAATAGATACAATGTTTCAACCGCTGTACATGTGAAGGAACTGTCAGAGAACTGTCAGAAATAGCGGAGCTCTCTGCAGATACACTTTTTGCTGGACTGGAATTCTTATTTTCATCCTACTTCTTCTATTTCTTCTTCTTCATCCTCATCCTCTTCTTCTTCTTCTTCTTCTTCATCCTCATCCTCTTCTTCTTCTTCTTCATCCTCATCCTCTTCCTCTTCTTCTTCTTCTTCATCCTCATCCTCTTCCTCTTCTTCTTCTTCTTCATCCTCATCCTCTTCCTCTTCTTCTTCATCCTCATCCTCTTCCTCTTCTTCTTCTTCTTCATCCTCATCCTCATTCTCTTCTTCTTCTTCTTCATCCTCATCCTCTTCTTCTTCATCATCATCCTCATCCTCTTCTTCTTCATCCTCATCCTCCTCTTCTTCTTCTTCTTCTTCATCCTCATCCTCTTCTTCTTCACCATCATCCTCATCTTCTTCTTCTTCTTCCTCACCATCATCCTCTTCTTCTTCTTCTTCATCCTCATCCTCTTCTTCATCCTCATCCTCTTCTTCTTCTTCTTCTTCTTCTTCTTCATCCTCATCCTCTTCTTCTTCTTCTTCTTCTTCATCGTCATCCTCTTCTTCTTCTTCTTCTTCTTCTTCTTCTTCTTCCTCATCCTCTTCTTCTTCCTCATCCTCTTCTTCTTCTTCTTCTTCTTCATCCTCATCCTCTTCTTCATCCTCATTCTCTTCTTCTTCATCCTCATCCTCTTCTTCTTCATCATCCTCATCCTCTTCTTCTTCTTCTTCATCCTCCTCCTCTTCTTCTTCTTCATCATCATCCTCATCCTCTTCTTCTTCTTCTTCCTCACCATCATCCTCTTCTTCATCCTCATCCTCTTCTTCATCCTCATCCTCTTCTTCTTCTTCTTCTTCTTCTTCTTCTTCTCTTCTTCTTCTTCTTCTTCTTCATCCTCATCCTCTTCTTCTTCTTCTTCTTCTTCCTCATCCTCATCCTCTTCTTCTTCTTCTTCTTCATCCTCATCCTCTTCTTCTTCCTCTTCTTCTTCTTATTTTCTTCTTCTTCTTCATCCTCATCTTCTTCTTCTTCATCCTCATCTTCTTCTTCATCCTCATCCTCATCTTCTTCTTCTTCTTCATCCTCATCCTCTTCTTCTTCTTCTTCCTCATCCTCTTCTTCTTCTTCTTCTTCCTCATCCTCTTCTTCTTCTTCTTCATCCTCATCCTCTTCTTCTTCACCCTCATCTTCTTATTCTTCTTCATCCTCATCTTCTTCTTCATCATCCTCATCCTCTTCTTCTTCTTCTTCTTCATCATCCTCATCTTCTTCTTCTTCCTCATCCTCTTCTTCTTCTTCTTCTTCATCCTCATCCTCTTCTTCTTCATCCTCATCCTCTTCTTCTTCTTCATCCTCATCCTCCACTTCTTCATCCTCATCCTCCTCTTCTTCTTCTTCGTCATCATCCTCCTCTTCTTCTTCTTCTTCTTTTTCATCATCCTCATCCTCACCATCATCCTCTTCTTCATCCTCATCCTCTTCTTCATCCTCATCCTCTTCTTCTTCTTCTTCTTCTTCTTCTTCATCCTCATCTTCTTCTTCCTCTTCTTCCTCATCCTCATCCTCTTCTTCTTCTTCTTCTTCATCCTCATCCTCTTCTTCTTCTTCTTCTTCTTCTTTATCCTCATCCTCTTCTTCTTCTTCTTCATCCTCTTCTTCTTCTTCTTCATCCTCATCCTCTTCTTCTTCATCCTCATCCTCTTCTTCATCCTCATCCTCATCCTTTTCTTCTTCTTCTTCTTCTTCTTCTTCTTCTTCTTCTTCATCCTCATCCTCCTCTTCTTCTTCTTCTTCTTCTTCTTCATCATCATCATCCTCATCCTCTTCTTCCTCACCATCATCCTCTTCTTCTTCTTCATCCTCTTCTTCTTCTTCTTCTTCTTCATCCTCATCCTCTTCTTCTCCTTCTTCCTCATCCTCATCCTCTTCTTCTTCTTCTTCGTCCTCATCCTCCTCTTCTTCTTCTTCATCCTCAACCTCTTCTTCTTCTTCTTCATCCTCATCCTCTTCTTCTTCTTCTTCTTCTTCTTCCTCTTCCTCATCCTCTTCTTTTTCATCCTTTTCTTCCTCTTCTTCTTCTTCATCCTCTTCTTCATCCTCTTCCTCTTCTTCTTTTTCTTCTTTTTGTCTTCCTCTTGCAGGTCACTGCTCATGCGCAGATTTTTTATCGGCAAAAAATCGTCCGATTTGCCCACTATTGCCGCGAAAATTGGCCGATCGGCAAAATCGTCCGATTTTTTTTCCAACTTTACAGAAAAAAAAAACGGCCAAAATACCGAAAAACGGCCGACCAAATAGCCCACTAACGATCCGAAAATCGGCCGATTTTATTTTCGGCCGAAAAATCGGCCGATTTTCGACCCATCTATGGCCTGCATTAGGGCCACAGAGACTTTAGGGCCACAGAATCGTTACTCAGGGACACAGAATCGTTACTCAGGGACACAGAATTGTTACTCAGGGACACAGAATTGTTACTCAGGGACACAGAATCGTTACTCAGGGACACAGAATCGTTACTTAGGGCCACAGCTATCAAAGAATCGAAAATTTAAAGTGACATACACCCTTTTTTTTTTTTGGTGGCTGTCGTGCACAGTTGGTGCTGCAGTTTGCCGATTGTGCAAAATAAACTGACTTTCTGCTTCACAACCACTATTGTATGTTCAAAGAGTTAAATCCATTTACACGCCGGCTGGCGGTAATATTTTTTGGGTGATTAGTGCATTCCAGTGACACAAACGTACAGTTTCCAGCCAACGGCAAGCTGCAATTGACCGATTGTGTACAATAAACTGACTTTCTGCTTCACAACCACTATTGGCCTTCAATTGAAGCTGCTTCCGCTCCGCCACTCTGCCATTGGACTCTTGATAGTCGTCTCCCCACGCTGCTGCTGGGGGGACTTTTTAACCTAGGCCTGTGTATGGCCTTCAATTGAAGCTGCTTCTGCTCCGCCACTCTGCCATTGGACTCTTGATAGTCGTCTCCCCACACTGCTGCTGGGGGGACTTTTTAACATAGGCCTCTGTATGGCCTTCAATTTAAGCTGCTTACGCTTCGCCACTCTGCCATGGGCCCCTGTACCGCCTCCTCATGCTGCTGCCAGGTCCAGAGCGTGTCATGGGTCCCTGTACGGCCTCCCATTGCTGCTGTCTCCATCGCCACACTCTGCCATGTGCCACTTTCAGGTCTCCTCACACTGCTGGTAGGTTCCATTTTGTCATAGGGTGCTGTATGGCCTCCCATTGCTGCTGCCTCCACCGCCACACTGTGGATCCACACTCTGGTTTTGGCCCCGTGACTGCCCAAATGAGTGAAGTGTGCGGTGATTCTAAGATCGACGGCACTCATCTGCATGTCATACTGACTGACAGTATTATTTCTCTTCCCCAGCAGACTCCAAGGGCATTTAAATTAAAGGTACAGTGTTCTGCACTAATATAAAGGCTCTCTGAAGCCTAGAAACCCTTTTAATAAGTTAAATTCGCAGCGAATAAATTCGCATCGAATCGAATTTATTCCGCAAATTTGGCGAATCAGCCGAATCGAATTTTTGAATAATTCGCTCATCTCTACTAGTGATGGATAGTCATGAGCCAAACACACCTGGGTTTGGCTTGAGCAGGCAAACATGAGTAAAGTTGGGGTGCGGAATCCAAACCCTTCTGAAGTCAATGGGAGATAAATGTTAAAAATAAGTTCTGGCCATTTTCTGGCCGGGGAACATTTTCTGACAGGGAGCAGGAACAGCCTGCCTCTGAAGGGGCTCATCCGTGCGATGCCTAAAACCTACCACATCAAAACCGACATTTACAAAGAAATGCTGTTTAAAATGCCACCAAACTGGCAGCTCCTGGCTGGTTTTGTTTGTAAACAAAGCAGCCTGGGATTCCATCATCTATACCAGACCCTTATCCTAGATAAGGTTCTGCTATTTAATGGGAGATATACACAACAATGGTGTGAGGATTCCCCTCTATTTCATACCAGGCCCTCTAGATCTGCTATGAACTCTTAGGGGGATCCTAAGTAAAACAAAACAAAAAAGGCATAAAGTCATTGACCAAATATGGTCATGTCCAACCACTTTATTTATATTAGTTGCTGGAGCTTGTAAAAAAATGTTTATGGTTTATAAACTGTTTACATTTTTTGTGAATGTGTAGGGGTGGTATTTGGGATCCCCCTTATTATTAAAGAAAGCTTCAAGATTACAATAAGCCCTCCACCCACAGACCCCCATAACCAGGGCTTCAAATTTCAAGTCCTGAGCTACTAGCCAGGCCTTAAGAGTTACTCGCCACCAACAAACACACACAAACAGAGACACCTGTACACACACACAGACATGTACATACACACATACACACAGAGACACATGTACACACACACAGACATGTACATACACACATACACACAGAGACACATGTACACACACACACACACATACAGACACATGTATACACACAGGCACATACAGACACGCATACACACAGATACATGTGCATACATAAAAATATACACGCACAGACACATGTACACACAGACATATGTACATACATACACAGACACATGTACATCATTGGTGTCAGTGTGGGGGGGGGATAGTGCCCCATCATTGGTGTCAGTGGGGGGAGGGAATAGTGACCCATCATTGGTGTCAGTGGGGGGGGGGAATAGTGACCCATCATTGGTGTCATTGGGTGGGAAATAGTGACCCATCATTGGTGTCAGTGGGGGGGATAGTGCCCCGTCATTGGTGTTAGTGTGGGGGAATAGTGTCCCATCATTGGTGTCATTGGGGGGAGGAATACTGCCCCATCATTGATGTCAGTGGGGGGAGGAATAGTGTCCCATCGTTGGTGTCAGTGGGGGGGGAGGAATAGTGCCCCATCATTGGTGTCATTGGGGGGAGGAATACTGCCCCATCGTTGATGTCAGTGGGGGGAGGAATAGTGCCCCATCTTTGGTGTCAGTGGGGGGAGGAAGAGTTCCCCATCGTTGGTGTCAGTGGGGGGGAAATAGTGCCCCATCATTGGTGTTAGTGGGAGGAATAGTGCCCCATCATTGGTATCAGTGGCACTTACTCAATAATACTTACCTTCCTGACCCCTGCTCCAGCCTGGGCCTGCTCCCTCCCTCTCCCATCCACAGCCAGCATACCTGGCTGCAGCAGCAGCACCATCTGCACGGCACAGACACTTACCGGTCAGCTGTCTTCCTTCTCCGGCCGCTCTCCTCTTCACTTGCGCCGGCTGCTCCCTCACTTCTTTGATCTTCGCACTGCTGCTCGGCTCCTCATCTCCAAGCTCCGCCTCCTTGCCGGTGATTGGCCGCGTGTGTGCCTTTCCTGAGCTAAAGTTCCGGCGGCCAATCATCGGCGAGGAGTTGGAGCTTACAGAGGGAGGGACAAGCTGCCATAGGCTGTTGAGTGATCCCGGGGGTGTGGCAAGATGACAGGGGCGGCATGTCATCCCGCCCACACATCACAATCCAGGGAAATGAAGACACCGGACCCGCTGACAACCTCCCTACCCCTCCTCCAGCAGCGCCTTGTGGACTGGATCAACATGGGACTGGGACATGGAGACGAAGACCCCAGGTAAGACACAGCAGCCCACTCCTGTACTAAGTGTCCCTTCCGTGGGAAAGAGGGGGAGCCATTGTGCCACCCCTCTAAAAATTGCCGCCTTAGGCAAACGCCTTGTTTGCCTCGCGGCAAATACGCCCCTGGGGGACACACTTGCCCCCACCATAATTTCCGCTTGCGTTTGGCGAGCAGGCGAGTGGAAATGTCAAGGCCTGTCCATAACTACCTGGCTAGGGTTGCGGGGAAGAGGCCCTAGTCCCCAACAACATGTTGACAAGGTGCTTTGGCAGGGAGATCCACCTGGCAACGTACTCTGCAATATTGAGGGCATGTGGCCTGGTATGGTTCAAAGGGGATTGCATGCTTATCCCCCCCTCTCCCTTTCCTGTCCAGCCAGGCTAAATGCTCAGATGATAGTCTGGTATGGATTTTTTGCAGATGATGTTGTTTTTTTTGTTTGTTTTTTTTTTGCATGTGGTCCCTCTTAAAATTCATATTAGACCTGAAAGGCAAGGTATGACAGTATTAACATTCTTTTCAGATGAGCAGTATGTACAGTGAGTACAGTTTGAAGATATTTCATCTTTTAATTATGCAGATGTTCTAACAATGAGCAGTATGAATAAATTGGCACATGTTGTAGCATGCTCACACATTTTATTAAATCCTTTAAACAAACGCATCCATATCTCTACTTTCTTACTTTTCTTAACAACTTGATGTAAACAGTACGAAAGTAGAACAGTTAATGAGTTATGCTATATTGATATTCAGATTCTTGGAATTGTTGTGTTGTTACAGGAGAGATGGTATAAAGCTTACATTAACAGTTAATTATAAATCATATGTTGTACTGGCTTGGCAAACATAATGTTTTAAAACCTAAAACAAAGTACACTATTGGGGAGATTTACTAAAACTGGAGCAATAAGAATCTGGTACAGCTGTGAATGGTAGCCAATCAGCTTCTAACTTCAGCTTGTTCAATTAAGCTTTGACAATAAAACATGGAAGCTGATTGGTTTCTATGCTGAGCTGCAACAGATTTTGCACTCACCAGTTTTAGTAAATAACCTCCTGTATGACCAAAAGTTTCTGGAAACCTGACAATCACACCTATATAGACATTCCATTCTGAACCCATGCCTGTTAATATGGAAATAGCCCAGTCCTTGACCATCACACCAACATGAACATCCCTTTTCCAAACTATGCCTATTAATATGGAGATAGCCCAGTCCTTGACCATCACACCTATATGGACATCCCATTTCAAAACCATGCATATTAATATGGAGATGGCCCAGTTCTTTCTGGCTTTAACACCCTTCACCCTATTGACAAGATTTTTTTTTGTGTTTTTGTGCCCAATTTGTGAAAGAGCATTTGTGAGGCCAGGAACTGATGTGGAAAGATAAGACCAGACTCACAATCAGCATTCTAAATCATCCCAATGGTGTTCAGTAGGGTTAAGTTTGGGGCTCTGTGCAGGTCACTTCAGTTCCTTTCCATCAAATTTACCTAACCATGTCTTTGTGAAGCTGGTTGTGTGCACAATGGCACAGTCATACTGAAACCATAAAGGGTCCTTCACAAACTGTTTCCATGCAGCTAGCAGTGCACAATTGTCTAAAAAGTCTTTTTTTTGCTAAAATATTAACAGTACTGGAAACACACACTTTAAAACATTGTGTAGTGTACCCCCCAAAGAATCAACTGAATTGTATGTGTCCATCTGCCATGCTCCAGGAATGACCCACCCTGTATCCAATACTAAGTAACCTAAGTAACACCTAATATTTTTGGAAGAGCTTTATTAAACAGAGAAAAACATGAAAGGAAATCGGTTTGGCACAGTTTACAATGATAACACAAGCCCATAATCTCACACATGACAATTCTGAGTGTAGAAGAGCTAACAGCATTTGTTTTTCATGGCCAGGTGTGAAATAGTCTTACCAGAAATGCAATAGACATACGTAAAGGAACGACACTAAAAACCGTGTTGCAATAATATCAACCTTGACACTGTAAAGTAACACTGGGGTAAAATATCCAAGCTCCAACAGAAATATTAACATCAGTTCAGCCTAACTTCTGTTAGTACACCGTGCCTAACCACCAGTGACCCAACAACTCAGTTCTGCCAGCATGGAGTTCCTTTGCTCACAGTGGAGCTCTCACTCCCAATTAGGAGTATTTGTAATTCCATGGTAGACAAGAGATCCAGTGTCCGCCAGCAAGACTCCATAGCATGCCCCAATAATGGCCAAAACAGCCAAGATAAACAAACTGAGGCTGGCCAAAATACCTCTCACCACACTGGTGTCTTGCCATGTTTTTCCCAAGCACAGTCTCTTGTCTTGTTGGCATCCTGCCTATAGGTAGGATGCACACAAATGCAGAGTAGGCCACAATAACCCAATCTGAATGGAAGCCTGTGCAATGTTAATTACTGGATGGGTTTAGGCAAAATGGTGGCCTACAAGGCCCTGGGACACCCTCTCAAGCCTGCAACCCAGTAGTGGTCTGTGGTCCCTCTCTGGATCTGATCTCTATCCCACAGCAGCACATGGTTAAACAGTTCTCTCAGCACTGCACCAACCACATCATATGGCCTTGGGCTCTCAGCAGCTCCTAGTGAAAAAATGGTCATGCTCAGCTCTCTTTCATTACAGCACTGTTTAGCAATCACTTGTACAGTCCTGCAATCTGTGCACTACAACCAACCAGCAAAGGACACTTTCTGTGACCCCCAGGCATGGGCTCAAGGATGATAGCCCACAGCTCTTGGGTCTCGGCAGCACAATGGTACATTTTCCTCTATTCCCCCTGGGGTGGGATGAAACTCACATAGCCATGAGGTAGCCCTGTCAGCCAATCGGGTTCTTACTTAAGCCCATTGCAAGGAACGCACATGCTTTCCCATCAGGCTTTAGCATCTGGCAATGAAAGTCATCTTTGTCTAGCCTCCATCTCCCTGTTCTCTTTCTCAAGGCAGGGATGGAGATATGCTCTATGGGTAAGAGTGATGTCCTGCTGGGCAGCTTAAAGGGGCTGCTGGTAGATGTTACACTAGTTTAGCCTGAGCTTATACCAGAATTCAATACATCTGTTCCCAAACCCTAAGCCTAATCATATTCCCTTGTTGTCTACCAGTGTTGTAGTAATATCTTGTAATATCTAGGTGCCAACCTACAAGATTGAATTGCACTGACACGACACCCAAATTTTGCTGACACAGCCAAGTTTTTACTGGCATTTCCATAAATTAAGAAAATACAGTTTAAAGTGCAAATTTCAGTATTTAGGCTACAAACAAGTACAATATGCAATTAGCAATGTGATTTAAAGTAGATATTAACCTCCCTAGCGGTCTGATTATGTCCATATTTCTGTGCTCAAAGCGGTAAATTTTTTTGCATGGAAATAAATAATAAATAATTTTAATAATAATAATAAATAATTTTTTTATTGTAGGCCTGTAATTTTTAGGAATAATTCACTGAAATCTGTCCGAACAAGAGTCTAGTAAACATCCCGGGTATGATACAATTTGAAACACGAAATCATAAGTTATAATTTAATAAATAATCATAAAAAATAATAATATAATAATAATAAATTTAATTCAATAATATAATCAAACCGAAAACACTGAAATTTGAAATATAGCGCCAAGTTCGCACATCACTGAGCAAGTCGCAAAATCGTTTTCAGTGTCTGATGAGGAATTTCCCCCACGAATCATTATCACTCAATTCTGCAAGTGGTTCTAATTTACTATCGCTGTTTTCTAGCTGGTCTAAAACCGCGTCTGACCTAAAGGGACGCTTTTTGGACGCCATGGACGTTTCTCAGTTTCCAGGCAGAAAGAACAGTAAAAATGCAGGCAGGGCGCAGGACAAAGCACTCGGGACAAAATGTATGTGAAATGGTTTGATACAGGAATGTTATACTATGTGATTTTAGTGTATTTAGTGAATGTCACTTTTTGTCATCTTCAAATTTCCCACCGTTCCGTCCCCCCGTACGTCCCGACGCTCGCAGGGGACGGAACCCAGATGACAGATGCCGGCATCCGCCGGAGGACATTGCCGGGGACACTGCAGGAGGGACATCGCGGGAGCGCAGGACAAGGTAAGTGAAGAACAGATCCCGGAGCAACGCCGCATGGTAAGCCCGAGTGTAGCTCGGGGTTACCGCTTGTGGTGCTGAAACTTTACCCCGAGCTACACTCGGGAATACCGCCAGGGAGGTTAAGGAAAAGAAAATATTTCTTATTTTATTTTCAATATAGTAAGTAAGTAGCTCAGGGACAGGACTCAGAAGGGCAAGAAATTAGAACAGTCAGGCACACACACATGAAACTGACTCACAGTGACACTGACAGCAGTGTGCAACAGCACAGATGAAGATGACACCTCATCAACATGCATGTCCCCTCCTGAGTCACAGTGACAGTCTACCTCTATGCTAGGTGGTCCCTTCAGTACTGTCCAGTCAGAACAACACTGACAGTCCCACTCCCAGCTTGCCTTGCTCCCATCCCGCAGACTAGCACAGAAGGTTCCAGATGCTCCACCTGGCTCCTTTGCACCATGACATCACACGACACGCTCAGGCACTGCCTCTGCCAGACTCGCTCCCCGCTGGTGCTGCCTGAACACCAGCACTCGGATGGTCTTGGCCGGCTCCGGACTGGGACTGCGCATGCCAAGTGTCACACCCATAGTTTACCATAGTGTACCAGCACTCGGATGGTCTTGGCCGGCTCCGGACTGGAACTGCGCATGCCAAGTGTCACACCCATAGTTTTAACTGGCAACCTTTTCCTGTTACTGGCATTTACTGGCAGTAGAAAAGTGCCCACTTTAAAGATACTGACGGTTGGCAACACTGTTGTCAACTCAGATCCGCAGTGAAAACACATCTGTGAATACATTGTTTCATAAATACAACAGTACCAGGGAATATATGCACATTTCTATACTGACCCTGTAGGGAGTGACTGATGAAAGGAAACCACCAAAATTTAAAACCAAAACAAATTTGCTGTCACCATCTCTACCAGATCACTTGGATGGGACCACAGAGGAAATTTTACTGATATGGGCCACTCCCAGGGATGGCCAGAGGGGGCTTGGCAGAAGAAAGTTTGATATCCTGCAATAGTTCCTACACAACAAAATGGTATGTATATATGTAAGTATATCTGTGGCAATAAAACAATTCCACCCCTGCTACCGCCCAAACATGGTGTTTGCTGTGTACTGACTTACATAGTTACATAAGTACATAGGGTACATAGTTGGTAAGGTTGAATAAAGACACCAGTCCATCCAGTTCAACCTGTGTGTGTTTGTGCACATGCATGTGTTTTAAAATCTATATCCTTTCCCATATCTTTGTATATTGCATTCACTAAGATGTCCATCTTAGAGTCTTTTGAAACTATTTATACTTCCCACAGACACCACTGCTTGTGGAAGGGAGTTCCACATCTTTACTGCTCTAACGGTAAAGAATCCGCTGCACAGCTTAAGGTTAAACCACTTCTCCAATTTCATTGAGTGGCCATGTGTCTTCTTAAAGTGTTACTAAACCCACAACAGTAAAATCAGTCTGTGTATGCAGTAAAGCATGCTTGTTATACTCACTGTGGAACCCAAGGGGTTAATCCTCCGCATTGTGTAAAAAGACTGTTTGATCCTTTCTTCTCTGCCCCTCCTCTTGTTGAAATGACCACCTGATACAGACATGCTAAGTTTGGTGTGTATTGAGAAGTTTTTTCTTTTTCTTTGGAGAGTGCATGTGATCAGCACAGGGCCAATGAGCACTTTCCAGACAGAGGGTCAGGGGGTTTCACATCCTCCTGGAGCAGAAAGAAAACTCTACCTACAATCTTTAACCAATGCTTTTCTGAAGTCACAAGACTGCTCTAACTGCTGACGAGAAAAGGTATTTAGCAGTTTATATTTACTAAAATAATTGCATATCCATGTTCTGTGTACTGTTTGAGACCAGATATAGTGAATGCAGGGTCCTGGGTTTAGTAATACTTTAAGCTCCCTGAAGCTGAATAGTTTTCTTTCTATTTTGGGATCACCATTGAGATATTTGTATATCATTGTCATATCTCCTCTCAAGTGTCTCTTCTCCAGGGAGAGTAAGTGTAATGTTTGTAGTTGTTCCTCATAACTGAGGTCCTCCAGCCCCTTTATTAGCTTTGTTGTCCTTCTCTGGAATCTCTCCAGCTCCAGCACATCCTTCCTAAGGATTGATGACCAGAACTGGACTGCATAATCCATATGTGGGAGAACTGGAGTTTTGTAAAGTGCTAGAATTATTGTTTTATCTCTGGAGGAAATCTCCTTTTTCTGCATGCTAATATTCTGATGGCTTTGCTTGCTGCAGCTTGGCATTGCATGCCGTTGCTGAGCCTGTGATCTACAAAGACTCCCAGATCTTTATTCATCCTTGAATCCCCCAATGGATCTTCTCCTAGCGAGTAATTTGCATTTGTATTTTTGGCCCCCAAATGCATTACTTTACATTTTTCAACAGTAATCCTCATTTTCCATGTAGTTGCCCACACCATGATTTTATTGAGGTCTGCTTGTAAGGCTTCTATATCCTGCTATGAAGTTATTACCCTGCCTAGCTCTGTGTCGTCAGCAAACACTGAGATAGAGCCATTTATACAGACCTCTATATCATTTATGAATAAATTAAACATAATAGGTCCCAAGACAGAGCCCTGGAGTACCACACTTACCACTCCAAACCATTATGAGTACTCGCTATTTATACCTACCTTTTCTATGCGCCCCTGGAACCAGTTTTCTATACAGGTGCATATACTATGGTCTAAGCCAGGGGTGGGCAACACTGGCCCTCCAGCTGTTAGTGAACTACAAGTCCCATCATACCTCTGCCTTTGGGAGTCATGCTTGTATCTGTCAGTTTTGCAATGCCTCATGGAACTTGTAGTTCTACAACAGCTGGAGGGCCACAGTTGCCCACCCCTGGTCTAAGCCAACAGACCTCAATTTGTAAATTAAGCATTTATGTGGAACTGTATCAAATGTTTTTGAAAAACCCAGATACAACACATCCATAGGTTTTCCATTATCAAGATTACAGCTCATTTCCCCATAAAATGTTAGCAGATTGGTCTGGCAGGAACGGTTCTTCATAAATCCATGTTGATTATTACTAATGCTACTATTATCCTGTGCAAACTGTTGGATATAGTATCTTATCACCCCCTCCAATAGTTTACACACTATTGATGTTAGACTGACTGGCCTGTAGTTTCCAGGACTATATCTTTGCCCTTTTTTAAACATTGGTATTACATTTGCCTTTTTCCAGTCAGCTGGTACCATTCCAGTCCTTAAGCTGTCCAAACAAATTAGGAATATTGGTCTGTTAATAACCTGGCTAAGTTCTCTAAGGACTCTTGGGTGTAAACCATATGGTCTTGGTGATTTATTTATGTTAATTTTTCAAGTCTCTTACAGATACTGGCTGCTGTTAGCCACAAAGGTATGTTCTGTGACATGTTACCAATAAAACTGCCTTTTCCTTTTCCATTGTAAAAACTGAGGAGAAGAATGCATTAAGTACAGTTGCCTTTTTGTTTGTAATTTGTAACCAGGTTCCCTTGCTCATGTTTTATGGAGCCAATATGCTCTGAACTCACTTTCTTACTGTTTATGTATTTTAAAAATATTTTAGAATTTCTTTTATTCTCCTCCGCTATGTGTCTCTCGTGGTCTGTGTTAGCCATCCTGATTGCGTTCTTACACCTCCTTTTGCATTCCTTGTAGTGTTGGAATGCCAACCCCTCGGCCTTATATTTCTTAAAGTCCTTATTTTTTCATTTATTAACCTTTTTACTTAGAAAAAATAGATGTAGAAGAAGACTGGACCAGGATTCAAATACATTTAAAAAGTTTCTATATGCTGGGTTTAGAAATATTCGTTTGCAACTAAACATATTGGACACCTCTACGCCAAGGCATATATAGCCTCCATCACAAGCGGCTGATGTCTACTAAGAAAACAATAGAAGGTTGCACGCTAAAGGGGAATACCCAAAAGTATCCAATACATTAGGTATAACAAAATGGATAAGGAATATCTCAATATCATATAAATCAAAGGAATGCGCTAAATAAACATATAAAAAATATAACACAAAAAAAAATATAAAAAAATATATATTCTATAAAAACGAAAAAGTTTTCATAAATAAAATTCACAAATTATATCTTCCAAAATCAAGTAATGTCCACACCGTGCTAAATCTACCACCAAGAAAATGTGGGTCACTCACCAGAGCTCAATGCTGATCAGCAAATGGACCAGCACAAAACACTCTTGCTCTGGGAGCAATAGATATCAATCCAGTTCTTAGATGCAATGCTCTCCAGGTAAATGATATCCCATAGGATGAATAGCCACCATTCAAAGATAAGTGTAGATTCCAGGGGTATATATCACCTTTTTATCATATATCTCCGTACCATTGGGACCATATTCAAAGGCAAAAGAAAGAGATCATGGTGCAGCAAGTTTCAAAATCATTAACCGCTTTAATGTATGAATAACACTCACAATTTAAGGTGTCTACACCGACACCAGTATCACAGGCATAGACTCAGGCAAGGGTAAGTAGGCACACCGCCGTTCACTGCGGATCTCCGGCTCACAGACCCAGACCTGTTCCCAGACGTCAGCATCCAGCAAGCCCCGCCCTACGCATTTCATCACCAACAACATCCTCACGGGAAGATATAATTTGTGGACATTTATTTTATTTATGAACACTTTTTCTTTTTTATAGAATATTTTTTTTAATATTTTTTTGTGTTATATTTTTTATATGTTTATTTAGCGCATTCGTTTGATTTATTTGTTTTGATCAAAAAATTTATGTGAGTTTTTTGAAGTGAGAATCTGCTGCTTTGGACATTTGTAGGGTGTGGCGTTTTTCTAACAATACTCTGATCTCAATATCATACCCTGTGGAATATAAGTCAGCTACAATAGTGGTGTTTCTAATGGTGCCTTTTAAAGTAAAAGTGGATTGGAAATGCACCAATCCTGCGGGACACCTGAAAGAGGAGGAAGGGCCAGCTTATCCTGAGGTGCATCACTATCATTGGCACCTCCAGCACGGGGGCATGCGGTGTAACCATTTTTCTAATAGGGGAACAACAGTAATAAGAAGGCTTCATCTCTGTCTGCGTCCCAAGGAAAAAAAAAAAATCTAGAGGATTTTCTCCTTCCTCACTGTCTATGCTAAACAAAAAGAAGGTTTTTTTTGTTCTCATGTAATTGAACATTTTGAACTTTCTTAATTAGAGTATGTCTGTAGTACAAGATGTCAAACAAGCCTAAAATCTCTCAAGACAATAGAAAGGAAAGTTTTTCAAGACTCTGAACAAGAAGAAACTAGTGCTCACGGCGAATTCTTTGTCCATGCTTTATCTATGTGTGATTTGGTAAATTAGACTCTTGTCATAGGACAGGCACTTAAAGGTAAGAGCATCAAAATATTTGATCATTCTAATTATCATGTCAGTTGGATTCATAGGATCACATTTTATTTACTGCATTAACTGAGTAAACACCTGATCTGAGGACCATAAATGTATACATCACGTTTTCAGACATCTAGGAAGCCAGATTTACATTCCTGAGTCATAGCTTCATACACCGTCACTGCAATACCAAACCCAACTGAACTGGAAGCTTAGTGGAACTAAAGCTGGCCATACACTGTAAGATTTCTTTTGTACAGAATCTGCAGTGCTGGGTTCTTTTGTGTCAAAAAACCCGAAGTGACTGTGTAGACGGGGCTTAACACGCCCAAATGGGGGACCCGCAAGTAGAGTTTGCTCATGCCTTCATTTACAGATGGTGGATGCCATCACATGAAGTCATCATAAAGGCAGTGCTCTGACTTAGAAGCGAGCAGGTTCCTCTTGCACAGTTAAAGAGTATGCAAACCCAACATTTCATATTCCAGATAGCTGCCTGCTGTGCCATGTACTTGTATGAAAAGGTATCCTGTTCTCTTTGTATTGCTTTCTTTGTGTGAAATACCTGATGTTTCTACCAGTCCCTCTGCTTTCCTATTAAAAAGTGACCACACTAAGCATGAGAGCACAGCGTGGTCAGTTCTCTAGCTGTGGAGGGGAACTCAGTGTGCTCTCTTCCAACTATCAGACTTCTGATGACACCCCCCTCCCTACGCAGCCATTCACTGGGAAGACTAGTGTTCTGCTGTTTGTCCTCCCTCACCTCTCTGTGCAGCTGAGAACAGAGGGTGTGTGGTCACTTATGAATAAGGGGAAAAAGTGTTTATACTGCTTTTTTTATATGTATACACAAATACTTTGCATTTTATTTCTATTTTAAACTGAATGGGTTTCTACAAGGTGAGGGTTCACATACACGTAACACTACCCCCTTAGGAGTTGCCGAATTGCTTTTGGGTTCCCTGTGGATCTGAAGCACACTCTTAACTGAAATAAATCACCACCAGAAAGTGAATTCACACATGGATTGAAGTAAACTAGTAAGAGGTTTATAGGAAACTGCAATATGGCTTGGCTACACAGCATAAATAGAATTAGAATGTGTAAAATCAATTGTTACTTGTGTCAGTATAAAATTAAGGAAAAGTCAAAACTTATAACAGAATCTCAATTAGTATTAGCAGGCCTGTTTTTTAGAAATTAACCCAATACTTTCAACCTGAGGTGGTCTTACAGTCCCTAGTGAGCAGCTAGGACTATCAAAAAGGTAGACTAGCTCACTTTGCACCCTCAGGACCTGATGGCAAGGAGATAGCCTGAAATAAGGAAAAGAGCTCTTCACCCCAAAACAACCAATGTTCTTTAAAGGCAATGAAGAGTCTTCTGCGAGCGTGATAAAACAAAGTGTGGACTGTATCTCTCTGAGGAACAGTGTAATAAAGAGAGGAAAGAATAACACGTGATGTTCCTTTAAGGCATTAGTCACTAGTGAATCTAAAGCAACAAGTGGACAATCTGGTAATAGTGGTTGTTGGCACACTGTAGCTCTTCTCTGGGCTACAGGACTTTTGGCACAATAGGGAAAAGGCCACCTTGGCAGAGTGAATGGATGATGGTGGTGACATAGCGATGGTTCAGCCTGTGGACCCACTGTCCTGCTATCATTTCTGATGATAAGGCTATGCTAAGTGTAGTCAGACAATAGCAGCTAAAGGAACTAGGCCGCAACTTCTAATAAATATGTGCAATGTCTGCAACTCTGTGCAGGAAAATAGCAAAGATAGAGCAGATGTCAGTGTTCCCTGTCAATAATGCTTGGGACTCTCTCACCCGAGGGATGGCGTCTGGCGGATTCTGGTGGTCTTTTTCTCTTCTACGATAAGGCCTCCACACACACTCCACTCCCGCCTACAGCATCCTGTCCAGTCGTGTGCTAGCAGATTAGCTTTCTCAAAATGCGGCAAGGTCAGCAATCAGCAGACTCTCCTTGCCTCCTCTCTCTCCACAGTCTGGTCCGGTCCTCCCGCAGTCAATACACTTCTCTCTCTCCACTCTCACTTCCTGTCTCATCTCACAGGCTTTCATATATATATATATATATATATATATATATATATATATATATATATATATATATATTGTAACAGGGTTTGCTTGGCAGCAGGTGTGTGTGACCCCCTGGGTGAGTTCACAAAACAGGCACAGCAAAACAGCAGTTTTGGTGAAAAATAAAGGTGCAGTTTATTTACAGTATTTACATAAGAAAAAACATCAAAACAAAAAGAAACATGAAAATAAATCCTTGCCAACTTGGCCACTTACTATACAAAAAATGCTTACCTTGCTATCAACTAGGTGCAGCCTTGTGCTACATCCAGTCCCTATCTCCCTGTTAACTTGGAGGTTAGCCACACAGGCGTTTGTCTCACCACACAGGCAGGCATGATGCTCCACAGTCTACTCAGGCACAGAACTGGTTCCAGGTTGGAGCAACTCCCTAAGCAGGCTGGGAAGTTTTATAGAGGCCCTAATGAGCCGACTACCTTCAGCTGGGCTCATTACCTCAACTGCTGAAGGCTCAGCACTTCCCCCTAGGGCAGTGTTTCTCAACTCCAGTCCTCATGGACCCCCAACAGGTCATGTTTTCAGGATTTCCATTATTTTGCACAGGTGATTTGATCAGTTTCACTGCCTTAGTAATTACCACAGCTGTTTCATCTGAGGGAAATCCTGAAAACATGACCTGTTGGGGGTCCATGAGGAGTGGAGTTGAGAAACACTGCTCTAGGGGAACAAATCCAAATAGAGCCTTAATCTCGGACAAATGTATCTTCCGTCCTGGACGCAACCAGGTGATTTTCCCTGCCTACTGTCACAATATATATATATATAAATATATATATATGTGTCTCTGCCCACACACCAGCTCCTCTGGGAAATGTAGTTCTATACTACACTTTTCCTTAGCAAAGTCCTGCGGTTCAGCATACAAGTTCCATGGGGCTGCTATGCAGAGTATAAATGTCACTGTTCTGACACCTTGACCTCGCACCTGCTCAGCCATCCATCCATCCATCCCTCCATCCCTCCCAGTGGGGTCTTCTGACCTCCTCATATCAGGCTCTTCCCCGCGGGAGCCCTCGGCGATTGCCACTACCACTAACGGGTTGGCCCAGTAGTCACGACCTGGTCTCGGGGTGCTCCAAGTCCATCCCCACCATCAGGGGCCCTGGTGAACAAGCACCCTGGGACTTAGACTCCGTGCTCTGGGAACGCCTATTTAGTGGAGTGCTAGTGGTACCGCCGGGTGGTCCCTTACACTGGCATTCATACATAAACATACTAGGGCCAATTTAGACAGGAGACAATTAACCTACCAGCATGTCTTTGGAATGTGGGAGGAAACCAGAATACGCAGAGGAAACCCACGCAGACACAGGGAGAACATGCAAACTCCAGGCAGGTAGTGCCGTGGTTGAGATTCAAACCAGTGACCCTAGTACTGCCAGGCAGAAGTGCTAACCATTAAGCCACTGTGCTGCCCATACTACAGTTACCCATAGTAATGGCAATATAGCCTCTCCTTCCACTGTAGGTTAGACCTTTGTAATGTGTCCACACTGACTTCTCTTCATCCCCCTTCTAAGCCCTGTTCTTTGATACGCCATGCATGCACCCCTTTAGTGACCTCAGACCAGGCAGACTGGCTTAACAATAAATACATTTACTAAAGTAGTTAAATAATATAGATGAACAGTTCTCAGCAACATCTTCCACACACATTCCTGTACAAAGTCCTCTAAGTGCCCTTTTAGTGTGTGCCCCATGAGGTGGTCATACCTTAACAGGTGAGAAAGTCCATAAATCCATTAGCGGCATAAGCTCATATTGCCTGGAACCCCGACTGGGCTCCCACAAGAGGTGGAAAAGCAGCAAAATGGAGACTACATCCTCAGCAGCAATCTCCTTCTCCTTCCATCCAGAGAACAATATAAAAACCCTGACCTAGATAGAGTTCCCCTTTATATATGCTTTGTCCAGCAGAGGGTGGTACTCTTCAGAAATATATATATATATATATATATATATATATACAGTAAATAGATTTTTCAGTCATATGTATTTATTTATTTTTATGTGGATGTGTTGAATTGATATGATGATTTTTTTATTTAGTCACATGGTTTCATTTGGGTTTTAGGGTTAATAATTTTGATTGTGCGGAGTTCTATTTGTATATAAGTTTCTAATATTGATTTTCTCCCGGCTAACGTTGGGGCCCTTTAGATGAGCGTTGGGGCACTTATCGTAGTCCTTAAATCTGAATGCTGTTAATAGGCAAGAGTGCAATGTAGTCTGTGGTAGGGGAACCAAATCGGGCAAGAGGTGGTGTTGATGCACTAGAGCAGGGGTATCAAACTGGTGGCCCTCCAGCTTTTGAGAAACTACAAGTCCCATCATGCCTCTACCTTTCGTAGTCATGCTTGTAACTGTCACTCTTGCATTGCCTCATGGGATTTGTAGTTTGACAACAGCTGGAGGGCCACCAGTTTGACACCTGTGCACTAGAGCCATAGTTTATAGGCAGTAATGGTGTGGTTTAGACACTGAAAGTAACAGGATGCAGAATGGAGGGATGCTGAAAGAGTACTACAAAGGTCCTGCTCTCAGTAACTTGACTACTACTGATGGAACAAAGTGGGCCAGAAGCCCTCTCACTGACTCACAGAGATGGCTATAGGTATTTGGCAGTGGAATTGTCCCCTTTGGTACAGTTCTGATGCAACTACAATCTACACAGTTAGAAGGAGGAAGTTGGTGAACTCTCAGGTCTCTCGGTGTCAATCCCACCAGGTCAGCAAAGCTGATAATTCTGATTTGTTGACATCACTCCCCACCTTGGAATCTTTAGGGCTGGCTCTGACCGCCTGCACCCGTAGACAGGTCTAAATCTACAGACTCCCCTTGTGACAAGAGTGCAGGCTATCCAGGGCAAAAGAATATATTTGCGCCCAGGCTCTTCCTGTGTCTCACAGCCTGATGGGATCTATAGTTCCGAAATTCGATCATTCCATCACATGGCCGAAGCTTCGGACTACAACACCCAAGATTCCAGATGCCTTGCATAGAAGTATATGGGTTTGCGTTGACTTTTTTGAAACTCAGCATTAACAACTCAGACAAGAGAAAATTAATATAGAATAAAGTCTTTGTCTTCATATTGTCGTAGCCTAGTACCTGGCGACAATTTTTAATATTTATCAAATACTCCAGGGACAATACTTCTCAGCAATTTGTGTCTCTGTCTCTCTGCCAATGCCCCCATAGGGATATCACTTTTTTTTAGCTTCATTCAGATGGATGCTGGCACCCATCCTGCATACATGTAGCCTAAAGAGGTGGATGAAGATGCAGCGGCTGTACAGACACTGTGAATGCACACTGTCCATGTTCACGGCCATGCAGTTGCTCCTGCTGTCAAAATTCGACAAGAGCTGTGTCCATGCAGTCACTGCATCCACATCCACCTCTATAGGCTGCATAAACACAATGTGGGGGAGATGTAAGTACAAAAACCAAGGAAGCCTGCACACAGGATTGATGTAAGCACCCATCTAAACTAATCTTATAGCTACAACACACACTGAGATTGGGTTATCCATCAGCTAAAAATCTTAAGAAATATATGAATCATCTGAAGCATCTCCGTCTCAATAGCAAGTATACAAAACTGGAATTTTTGGTTTTGGGTAGGGCTGTCTTTTTTCACTTTTTTTAAATACGTATTTGTTACTTTGTTGTTGTAAATATGTACAAGATAGTGGCAATAAAAAGAGCTTAAAATTCAGATGATGTGTTAATTGTTTGTAGTTTATGAATTTAGGCTACAGTCAGGGTATTAAAACAAATTGAGCTTTGCGTAAGAAACCCTCCTCCCAAGGTCTATAACATTGTATATGAGCAGAATTGTACACAGCCTCCTTTTATTATCAGCTCACTACGTATGTTCTCACAGCCCGCAGTGCAGAGCTTGTCAATCAGGGAAGGAGATCACCTACTGTACATTAAGTCTCACAGTTATAAAATATGCTATTAATTAAACAGACCCAGGACTTTATACAGAAGATTATTAACATAAAGCAGTACTGTAACCCACACTGTTCAAAAAAATTAAAGGAACACTTTGAAAACACTTCAGATCTCAATGGGGAAAAATATCATGCTGGATATCTATACTGATGTAGACTGGGTAATGGATTAGAAACATAAGGATGCCCCATCATTTGATGGAAATGAAAATTATCAACCTACAGAGGACTGAATTCAAAGTCACCCCGAAAATCAAAGTGAAAAAATGATGCAGCAGGCTAGTCCATTTTGCTAAAATTTCATTGCAGCATCTCAAAATGGTACTCAGTAGTTTGTATGGCCCCCAAGTGCTTGTATGCATGCCTGACAATGTCCCAATGAGACGACGGATGGTGTCCTGGGGTATTTCCTCCCAGATCTGGACCAAGGCATCACTGAGTTCCTGGACAGTCTAAGGTGCAACCTGGTGGCGTTTGATGGACTGAAATCTGATATTCCAGAGGTGTTCTATTGGATTTAGGTCAGGCGAGCATGGGGGCCATTCAATGGTATCAATTCCTTCATCCTCCAGGAACTGCCTGAATGGTCACCACATGAGGTCAGGCATTGTCATGCACCAGGAGGAACCCAGGACCCACTGCACCAGGGTAGGGTCTGACAATGGGTCCAAGGAATTCATCCTGATACCTACTGGCTGTCAGGGTGCCATTGTCTAGCCTGTAGAGGTCTGTGCATCCCTCCATGGTTATGCCTTCCCAGTCCATCACTGACCCACCAGCAAAATGGTTCCATACCATCAGATACTCAGGTTGAATCTGCTCTCATCTGTGAAAAGCAAAGGGTGCCAATGGTGGACCTGCCAATTCTGGTGTTCAATGGCAAATGCCAAGCAATCTTTATGGTTCTGGGCAGTGAGCACAGGGCCCACTAGAGGACATCAGCCCTCAGACCACCCTCATGAAGTCTGTTTCTGATTGTTTGGTCAGAGACATTCACACCAGTGACCTGCTGGAGGTCATTTTGTAGGGCTTTGGCATTGCTCATCCTGTTACTCCTTGCACAAAGGAGCAGATACCGGTCCTGCTGATAGGATAAGGAACTTCTACGGCCCTGTTCAGCTCTCCTAGAGTAACTGCCTGTCTCTGGAATCTCCTCCATGCTCTTGAGACTGTGCTGGGAGACACAGCAAACCTTCTGGCAATGGCACATATTGATGTGCCATCCTGGAGAAGTTGGACTGCCTGTCCAACCTCTGTAGGGTCCAAGTATCACCTTATACTACCAGTAGTGATACTAACCCTAGCAAAAAGCAAGACTAGTGAAAAACAGTCAGAAAAGATGACTAGGTAAAAAATGTCAGTGGCTTCCACCTGTAAAACCATTCCTGTTTTGCGGGTCATCTCATTGTTGGACATCTAGTGCACCTGTTGTTAATTTCAATAACATCAAAGCAGCTGAAATTGATTAACAACCCCATATGCTCCTTAATTGATCAGATCAATATTCCAGGAGTTTAATTGTCTTGATGCTATACTCTGGTGAAAAAGTGTTCCTTTAATTTTTTAAACAGTGTATAAAATTTAACCAGCTTTGTACTAAGTCATAAACGTAATTAGTTACTATGGGTTACTGCACTTTGGACATTGTCATTTGATAATTCTGCAAGGGTTAAAAGTGCCTACAGATTTGTCCATGCAAAAAGGAAGTAATCTGTATACATAAAAACTAATAGGCATTCCATATAAAATGCATATCAAATAATTAATGTGAGAGACAGTCATGTGCCGTACTATGTAGAGACGGGTTTAACTAGTTGGATTGGATTCTCTCTTTCTATAGTCAAAGGAAATCACAAATTATCATTAATCCACACTAGCAATTATAGACGTAAACTAAGTGGATATAAACCATACATGCTTGTCATCTACAGTGTACAACTGTCAGCAACTACAAACCCCAGTATGCCCTGCCTGACAATATTTTCTGTCAGGCAGATATTCCACGGTCAATCTTTAGTGGTATTATAACAAAGTGGAAGCAAGTGGGAACAACAGCAACTCAGCCAAGTGGTAGGCCATGTAAAATGACAGAGCAGGGTCAGCGCATGTTGAAGTGCACAGTGAGCAGAAGTCACCAACTGTCTGCAAAGTCAATAGTTAAAGACCTCCAAACTTCATGTGGCCTTAAGATTAACACAACAACAGTGCATAGAGATCTTCATGGAATGGGTTTCCATGGCCGAGCAGCTGCATCCAAGCCTTACATCATCAAGTACAATGCAGATCGTTGGATGCAGTGGTGTAAAGCACACCGCCACTGGACTCTAGAGCACTGGAGACATGTTCTCTGAAGTGATAAATCACGCATCTCTGTCTGGCAATCTGATGGACATTTATTTATTTCAGGTACTTATATAGCGCCGTCAATTTATGCAGTGCTTTACGTATATATATTATACATTTACATCAGTCCCTAACCCTCAAGGGGTGTACAATCTAAGGATGTCTGGGTTTGGCGGTTGCCAGGAGAATGGTACTTGCCTGACTGCATTGTGCCAAGTGTAAAGTTTGGTAGAGGAGGGATTATGGTGTGGGGTTGTTTTTCAAAGGTTGGGCTTGACCCCTTAGTCCCAGTGAAGGGAACTCTTAAGGTGTCAGCATACCAAGAGATTTTGTACAATTTCATGTTCCCAATTTTGTGGGAACAGTTTGGGGATGGCCCCTTCCTGTTTCAACATGACCGTATACCAGTACACAAAGCAAGGTGCACAAAGACATGGATGAGCGAGTTTGGGGTGGAGGAACTTGACTGGCCGACACAGAGTCCTGACCTCAATCCAATAGAACACCTTTGGGATGAAACTTCTCGTCCAACATCAGTGCCTGACCTCACAAAATGCGCTTCTGGAAGAATGGTCAAACATTCCCATAGCCACACTCCTAAACCTTGTGGACAGCCTTCCCAGAAGAGTTGAAGCTGTTATAGCTGCAAAGGGTGGGCCAACTCAATATTTAACCCTACGAAGTAAGACTGAGATGCCATTAAACATATGCATGTAAAGGCAGGCGTCCCAATACTTTTGGCAATATAGTGTATATATAAAATTTTGTATAGTATACACGGTATATACATATATACAGGGCTTTTCTTCTCAAAGAATAGGTGCAGGTACTTCTCCCTTTTGAGTAACCCCTTGTCCCTGCCTCCTACCCACCTCTGAGCACTGCCCCTTGGTTCTACCCCCTACCCACATCCCAGTTTAGAGATAACAGAACTACCATTCATTTTGTGTTCCTAAGTTATTTGTATGGAATTTGTTGATAACAAGAAAAGCAGTAAAATAGATCTAGTAACAATAGATTTCCCCAGCAACAATACCCTCCTCTCCAGCAACAATAGATCCTGCAGCAAAAACAGACCCGCCCACAACAAAATACCCCCTGCAGTAATGATAGATCTACACTAGCCTCAAAAGACCTCCAAGACAACATTGTCAGAAGTACTGTGGCCTTGTAAAAGTAATAGAGCAGTCATTTTCAACTTTCTTTTTAACATGGATGGAACCCCAGCTAACAATTTTAATATCTAGCGTTCATAGTACATCAGTGTGATGGTCATTGGGAAGAATGTTCCTTACATTTAAAAACTGCTAATTGCTCAAGGAACTCCTAGCAATCTCAGGAGAAATCCTGGTTGAGAAGAGGCAATGGGGGAGATTTCCTAAAACTGGAGCACTCAGAATCTGATGCAGCTATGCATGGTAGTCAATCAGCTTATAACTTTAGCTTGTTCAATTAAGTTTTAGCAATAAAACCTGGAAGCGGAATGGTGTCTATGCAGAGGTGCACCAGATTATGCACCATGAAGTTTTAGTAAATAACACCCAATATGTACTTTATATGGTATACAAACACATTATGTTGCAGATTAAAAAAACTATATTAGCCTAAATCCATATTAAGAGTTACAGGATGTCACTATTGTTGTGCATATCTGATCATATTTTCACAGGATGGATGGATGGATGGATGGATGGAGAATCCTGTAAGAACTTCAGTTCCTATGGAATCACACCATGCTAACAATGTACGGCCTTGACCTTGAGCAAGGTCCTGTTTTATTTTGTTTGCTCTGAAATGTTGTCATTGGCACCAAGGCTACCCATTTTAAAAGACAGGCTTAACTGGCATCTGGAGCAATTATACTAATCATCCCTCAGGATCCCTCCAATTTTATCAGTCCAGTACACACTTCGTTCAACAGTACTAAGCCTTGATGAAGGGGACCCTTTGAGTGCCCAAAGCACATTGGATTTTTATGATACAAAAGTCCAAATAAAATTAAGTCTGGACTTCTGCTTGACCTTTGGGTACCACTGCTGGGAGAGCTGTCTAAAGGAAAGCAAACCACCATGTCAATGCCTCAGTTACCATCTAAACATCTTTCGATTACCAAGCAACTGGGAATACTCATATTTAGCAACTAAGTGCCTAGGACTGTGCAGTTACATTTAACATTAGAATGGTTTTACATAAAAAGTCAGGGCCAAAATAGCTCCAAAATCTGATTTTGATTACTAGCTTTATATATTATCTTTGTTATTACACAATTATGGGTGCTGTATGAAGGTTTTCTTTTAATTAAACTAATGATGTCAATATACTCTGGCAAGAACAGGTAATGCATTGCTCATAGTAAGAATAATAAAATTAAAAAAAAAACATTCTTGCCATGGTTTGTCATATGTGTTTGCTTTATGGACTTTTAATATACTGTGCTGAAGGATTTTTAAATTGCCTCAAAGTGAAAGCTTGAGAACTATTTGCATTAGCCAGTGGTATAAAAAGGTTCCATGACACTAACAGTAACTTATCAGGGTATAATTATGGGAGTATCTCTGTTGATGTATTTTAGAAGTGCAAGCCCAGGACTTATAATTCTTCTTTTTTTAATTGTGTTGCATACTGATCTGGTACACATTTCTTTGTAGGGTCCCTGCCCTATTCAGGAATGTCCTTATTCTAAATTTAGTGCTGCTGGGCTGCAGTCATCCCAGGTCTGATTGATATTTCTACTTTCTGTTTCACTTGAGTTCAGGTTATTGTTTGCTTTCGTCTTCTGTTGGGAATAGTCCCTAGCGATAGTGTAGGAAGATCCAATAACATGAGCTACGAATATTTCTATCTTCCCAGCCATCCATTAGGAGGTTTAATGTCAATGATGCATGCCAGGGAAGGGTGTAAATACTTGGGGGTGCCCTCTGGAAGCTCTCTTACCTCCCAGGCAGGGCCAGATCTAGCTTGTCTGATGTGGGGGTGCAGTAAATAATGACAGGGGAGCAGAGGATGGGAGGTCAGCAGGGCAGTGTACAGGGGTTTAACCTCCTTGGCGGTATTCCCGAGTGTAGCTCGGGGAAAAATTTCAGTACCAAGAGCGGTAACCCTAAGCTACACTCGGGCTTACCATGCGGCGTTGCTCAGGGAGTCCCTGCAGCGCTTACTTTGTCCTTCGCTCCCGCGATGTGTCCCCTGCAGCGTCCCCGGCCATCTCCTCCGGCCGATGCCGGCATCCGGCTTCCGTGTTCCGGTCCCTGTGACGTCGGCAAATTTGAAATTTTTTAAAAATATCATTTTTTTAAAAATTATTATTATATAGTAAAACATTGCTGTTTCAATGCATTTCACATATATTTTGTCCCTACTGCTTTGTCCTGCGCCCTGCCTACATTTTGACTGTTCTTTCTGCCTGGAAACTTAGAAAAGTCCATGGCGTCCAAAAAGCGTCCCTTTAGGTCAAAATCGGTTTTAGCCCGGCTAGAGAACAGCGATAGTAAATCAGAAGTACTTGCAGAATTGAGTGATAATGATTCATGGGGGAAATTCATGATCAGACACTGAAAACGATTTTGCGACTTTGCTCAGTAATGTGCGAACTTGGCGCTATTATTGAATTCAATTTATTATTATATTATTATTTTTTATGAGTATTTATTAAGTAATTACTAAGAATTGCAGGCCTACAATACATAACACCAAATTTCCATGCAAAAAAATGGTACCGCTTTTGGTACAATCATACCGCCAGGGAGGTTAACAGGCCAGAAGATAGTGGCAACAGTTTGTAGGGCAGTGTACAGAGGCCATTAGTTTGCAGGGTAGTGTAGAATGGTCAGCAGAGCTGGGGACAGGGGTCCGCAGGGTGGAGGAACAGGGGTCACTCCCGGCAGGGCAGAAAACAGAAATCTCTTTTGGCTGAGCAGAGGACATGGGTCACTTTTGGCAGGGCATTCAGCAGAGCTCCTCCTTCCATTCCTGCACTGCGCACAGCTTGGGCACAGGCAACAGAACTCCTCCTCCCCACACAACGCATAGCTGAGATTAGTATAGGCAGTCTAGTGTCAGACTAGGATGGTAAAGTATCAGATTAGGGCAGTAAAGTATAAGATTAGGGCAGCATAGTGTCAGGCTAAAGCAGCAAAGTGACAGATTAGGATGCTCTGGGGGGCAACAAGTATAATCTGGGGGGCATAGCACACCCCAGCACCCCCTAGAACTGGTCATACTCCCAGGCTTAGCCTGGGAAGAACATGTGTGGTTGAAGATGGAAGGCCTGAGTCTGGGGTTCTTAAACTAGCATTGCCTGGCTGGAGGACTTACCTGGGAGGAGTGGGGCTGGAGTCTGTGTAGGGCTTGCTTGCATTTATCCACATCACAAACTTTCAGCCTACTCAGCAATTGTGAAACATCATATATGATAGCTTGTTTTTCTCCCACTGTTATATCACTGTAAATGTATAGGCAGGAGTAAGGCTGGGTGGGCACCCACGAGGGAAGGCACAACACACACAGGAGGAGAGATTTCAAGGAAGCGTATTCTCCAGAACGTTCCAACCACACTGAAACAGACTCTATGCAGAGGTTTCAGATTGGCAGAAACACTCACAGATGATTATGCAGTGGAGAGCGATTCTCAAGGACCGACAGTGCAGGAGGCAGCTAGCAGGCAGTGATGCAACGAGGCATTAGAAACGGAAAGGTTCCACACAGCAGCACTAATAAACAGTCCCTATACTATCCCTCCTCCTCTGGAACCTTTCACTACGCTAGGAACACTCTACCTATCCATTGGGTTCCTGTCCCTAACCTAGTTACATGCAAAATGCGTACCAACTGCAGTGAGCCAGTGCTTTTTATAACTCACTGCGGAGGTCATTCGGGGCAGCAGCATGTAATCGGACAGCTGCTCACCTGATGACACATACAGAGGCCGTGAGTTCCTCCTGTCCTCCACTCTCCTTGCATGGTGGTTATGGGCAGCATCACCTGTTTAGGAAGGTCAACCCACACCTGCCTACAAATGTTTTTTACAGAAGTGGCAGGTGTATTCATTTACTGCTCAGGAATTCCAAGCCATGTAAACTAAAGATAGTTATGAAAAAGAAAAAAAAACAACAGTGTGGGGATTCGCCTCATAATTCATACCAGGCCCTTCACCCCATGCAAAAAAAAAAAAAACACAGTTTCTCTCTGGGTATGGTATGGGTTTTAATGGGGAACCCCCTGCACAAATCCAGGAGAAATAAATACGAGATACCTTCAAGAAATCCAGTCCTGAAGGGTCCAAAATAGAATTAGGGGCAATCTTCATGCCTTTTTTTTCTTTTGTACTATGTGTGGGGCCCCAAAACATTTTTATTGGATCCTCATCTAGAATAAGGGTCTGGTATAGATGAATGGAATCCCCACCCACTTTGTTTACAAATGAAGAGGCTGGGATCTGTCATTTTACTGGCAATTTAAAAACACTATGGGTTTGATTTACTAAAACTGGAGAATGCAAAATCTGGTACAGTTTTGCAAAGAAACCAATCAGCTTCAAGTTTTTTTTGGTCTACATTTTTTGAACAAGCTGACGTTAGAAGTTGATTGGCTACCAAGCTGTACCAGATTTTTCACTCTCCAATTTTAATAAACTGACCCCTTTATCCTTTGTAATTGTCAATGTTGCTGTAGTAGGTTGTATACATCCATACATGGCACACATGTGCCACTTCGCAGGCAGAATCAGTAGTGTATTTACCCCTTGTGCTGCCCTAGGCATAACTATAATTGACCACCACCATCTGCCACTGCCGCCCACCAACACCCCCCCGGCCATGACCACCACCATCTGCCACAGCTGACCACCAACCAACCCCCGTCCCCGTGGTCACAAGGGAATTCCAGCCTGTGCTCAGCTGTGGTGAAGAGGGCGGCTCTGGGCTCTGGGTGAGGAGCAGCTCCGGAGGGAAAGGATGGGGCAGAGAGCGATACCTCGACATGAAGGATGTGACATCTGGGGCAGCTGAGTTCACCTAGACTCCAGCCAAGGGGATGGCTTGCTGCTGTTGGGGACAGGTGAATCAGCCCTGTGTGCAGGGGCAGGAGCTGGGAACCTGAAGGAGAGCCAGCGGGAGAAGCAGGGAGCTCGGATGAGCTTGTTAGGGAACCCCCTGTCTTATGACAGCAGGGGCTGCACTGCCCCCCTGAAAATTGCTGCCCCAGGCAAATGCCTTGTTTGCCTTGTGGTAAATACGCCACTGGGCAGGGTCAGGGAATCCCCTAAGCAAGCTATGTAATGGACTTTTGCATTTTTCATGTTTCATTTTAAGCACTGAAATTGCTGCTCCATACCAAACTGAATTCTCCAAACAAAATTCGTTTTGCTTTGATGCATGTTCTCCAGTGCAGTGCCAAGCCTTCTATGCCATTTATTTGAGAATCCCTTGCCTTTTAGTCTAGAAAATGGCCATTACTCTTTTTTAACATTCAGCTCCTATTGACTTCACTGTGGTTTGGTTTCAGCATCCAAACTCTAGTAATGTTCACCAAACTGAACCCAGGTATGTTCAGCTCTTCACTTTGTAACACACAGCTGGTATAACACGTATGAAATGACATACAGCTTGTCAAGAGGTCGTGAGGCTTGTAGAGCAGGTGACATCTGTCCAGGGAACAGCTGACTGAAACTCTGAGGAATACTGCATGAGCGCAAACTTTCTAGCTGACAAACAGCCAGAAGAGGCCAAGTCATCAGAGGATAGAATTTGATATAAATCTGTCCTGTCAGTGATACATAGCTGTATGTAGTCATTTCCAGCTATCCTACGCACCAATTAGAAATTAGTTACACTCATACAGTGGTTAAAAGGATGGATCTAATAACAGTAACACGTGCCATGGCTTAAAATTGATCAAACGTCTGTATTTGTCTTACTGAAACATTCTTTTAATTTTTGCAAGAATAACAGCAAGGGAGGTAGCAATGTAAATAATTCATGATTTTACGTCTAAGGCACCTATTGCCAGAGGGAGAAACTGAACATTACACAAACTTTTGGAAGGTGATGAAGAGCAGTCGATAGCTAAAGAAGGCTATAAACTGAATTTACAGCCAAAATATGGATTTATTCCATTTATAACTTAGTAAAAAAAAGAGGGACTGTGCTAGCTTTTGATTATTTTATTTCTTTACTTTTTGGGTTCTCTTTTGTATATAATCCTCACTTGCTATCTGTTGCTGTCATTTGTCAAATTTATGTCACCTGTGGATAGCGGTAATTCAATAATTCAGAGACTGCTTCTATGGGAAACCATAGTCTTTTTAGAGCTGATTTTCAGTCAGCTTGTATTTTGCCTTAACTGGTTCCTCCTTCTTCCCTTCATCAACATACTAATTCAATTTTTGTTTTCATTTTCATTACATTCCTTAGTTTAGACATTCATACATAAACTTAGAGATCTGAATTCACTGGGGCTTTGTGTGTATGTAGGAAATATCAATTTTGGCGATTTCTACTACTTCTACAGCTGATAAGGACAATTCTATGCTACTTTTCATTACATTCTATCATGTTACACATACACTGTTGTTTGTTTGCCTTTAAATAATTGTGTCCCTTCCTCCCTCCGTAGCTAGTTAATACTTTATGTAGTTAGTCCCACCCTTCTTCTTCATGCTTTAGCCTCCATTTATCACATGTACTGTGTTCTGCTGGAGCTAGACATATTAGGGTTGGTTAATAAAAACAGGAGAGTGCAAAATATGGTGCAGATCTGCATGGAAACCAATCAGCTTCCAGTTTTTTTTTTGTCTAAGCTTAACTGAACAAGTTGAAGTTAGAAACTGATTGTCCACCATGTACAGCTGTACCAGATTTTCCATTTTAAAGTTTTAGTAAATCAACCCATTATGATTGTTTTTACCTATTTGATCTTCATCTGTTATGATCTGCACAAGTTTTGGGTTAAAGTTTTCTACAATCTGCAAAATGTCATTTGAATCAATCACTGTCTGTCAAGCTACTGAGACTGGTAAGCTATCTCACCATAAATGTTTGCATTTCCAAAGTTGTTTACATTGGAGAGTCACATTCCTACAACAACAAAGTATTTATCATAAAAAGGTATTTTTTGTCAATCCATAAAACCTTTCTATCTGATATGTTGCTTTAAATTGGAATGAAAAGTGCATGTAAACCCTAACAATGAATTTCTCTCAATTGCTCCCTTGTGGTCTGTTAAACCATACCATTGAAAGTCTTTTGTTACAGCTGAAAAACAAAAACCTGTTTCTCCTTCCAGAATTCTTGTGATCTGTCTCTGCTTCTGAATGGGCAGCATACAAACAGCCCAGAGGGAGAACGCCACACTGGGAAACACACACAGTTCTATACAGATGAAGATGCAACAGGTAAAAGATGCATCAACAGCATCTGTCTCAGAGGGCAGAATGCAACCTGGTCAAGCTGGACCCAATGGGAGGCTATAATGAAGGATCGTGTGTCCCTAACCTGTCTAGAACCTCTCCCTGCCACTAAGTCCTCTCCCTGCCATTAGTCTACTCTAGCTACTTCTCAAAAGTGCCCCAAATCCTGAGATCAAGGACTTAAAAAGACTGCTGACCCAGGATGGCCACCAGGCATCACCTGGATGCAATGTAGCAAACTGGAATGCTGCCTCAGGGGATCCGAAAACCATAGAGAAACCAGGTGTCTCTTGACTTCCTCTCTGGTTGCAGTGCTGCTCTGGTCAAGCACCACCTACAGTGCAGTAAGCAGACTGCACGTGCCTACAAGTAGATGAAAATAAAGGAATAAAAACCTGAAAAAAACGAATGCAGTCACCACATCTAACAACTGGTAAGCTGCAATATGTAAAATTTTACTCTTGGCTTAGAACTGCTTTAAACCATCCTAAACCTTGTAATTTATGATAATTTATTAATTGTAGGCAATCAGGGAAAACTCACACTGCATATTCTGGCAGTATCCAATATTTTTGTTAGTTCACTAATGAACCAAGCAACTAATGGACTCCACAATGCTGAAACCTTAGCGGTGCAGTTAGGAAGATGCAAACATTTAACTACATGTCATAACTGGCACCACCATTTTAACCTCAATGGAACCCATAAAATACTTTTCAGGTCTGCTAAAGCCAATTGTTGAGGTTCGGTAGGAAACATGCTCCTTACATTTGTGGTCAGTGGGAATAGTGCCCCCTATAGTGTTGGTCAGAATGCCACCCTCACAGAAAGCTAAAAAGATCATTGGTGTAATGCCGCTGGCTTTGCCACGTGGCATTGGCCCCAGTAATATACATGCACTATCAAATGGGAGGTCAAACAATCACAGCTCAAGGAAGCCCCAGCAACCTATGGAGGAACCCTAGGGTCTTGCTCTTCCTGGTAGATTATAAATATATTTATGTATTATTATGGAATATGCAACTGGAACACGCAAAGTGAGCAGGAACACCTGGAACTCCCAACTAGACAAGAACATTGTCAGGAATTATGGCAGGGAGATATCACTGTCAGGTTATATATGATATATAAGAAACCAGTTGGTGACACAGGCCACTAGACTGGGGTTATAACTATGTAGCACATTGCCAAAGTTAGGATAAATTTAGTTTTAGGCTTCACCATACTCAGTAATGATCTGTTTTTTTGGTCTGGTCAGGGTTTTCTAAGTTGGGTGATTGCTCCTGCCTGTTTCTGGAGGGAGCTTCCAGAACATAGAACAGGGAGGGTCAATCACTCAGTGAATATTTATCAGACCTCGGCCAATTCCTGGGAGGGGGCACCCAGAAGGTGGCTGAGGAAGGTGATAAATATTTGGGAAGCCTTTCCAGGGTGTCATTTCCTTTTCAGGGAGGGCTCCAGTTCTCCTGGGGTTGCTGCCCCTGAGAGGCAACTAGTGTGAGAGAGGATTTGCAGTTTCGGCTTCAGCAGCTGCTTGGCTGAGGCTCTAGATTGGTTTTGCTAAACGATTTCTGCTGGAGGGCATCTCCTGGGGGTCTAGAAAAGGATCTTTTGAATACCTTATTGAAATGAGTCCAGTGGAAGCTGGGTGGAAGACAGCTCTCCAAGGATATTGTAGAGTAAGACCTTGCTTGGGATCCCAGTTGTGTATGTGCTAGATGAAGTCATGTGCTAAAGGTAACTGTATGGACCTAGAGTTACTGAACATTTCTTAATACCTCCAGTCAAAGCTATTGCCACAGGATTTGTGCTAAGAAGTTTGTCCTCCTGTTGATTTCTGATATTATTTTGGAGTATGCTGCATACCTATCCCTCTCCTGTTCAAATTTTCTGCAAATACAATTCATGAAAAGAATTCCTTTAGACCACATGTGTCAAACACAAGGCCTGTGGCCAAATCCATCCTGCCAACTCATTTCATGTGGCCCTCGCACCTCTCCTGCAGCTGCAGCAACCCCCTAATTTCCATTCCCACTTTGTTTCAACAGTTGGCAGCAAAGAGAAAGCCAGAACTCCTCTGCCAGATCTTGTATGCAGCAACAGAGAGGCTTGTTTCTGCCTCCCCTCCCCATCTCAGCAGTCAGCAGCAGACAGGAGGACAGAACTACTCCAACAGATCCTGTGCCTCTCTACAGTCATAGCACTCCCTCATCTCCACCTTCCCTAGTTTCAGCATTCAGCATACTCCGGCAGCTGACTCTAACCCTTCTCTGGTCCTCCTCCAGACTTTGCACTTCTTATATACAATCTGCGCCCCTTGCTTCTTCTCGGCAGTAGCACAAGAAAAGGGGGGAGGGTGTACCTTGATGTAAGGGAGGGTGGGAGATTCTTGACTTCTGATGGTGGGGGAACTCTTGATATCTGATGTAAGGGGGGTGGGGGTGCTGTTTGAGGGCAACCAAAATGCTGATCGGTCCAAGGTGAAATTGAGTTTGACACCCCTACCCTAGACTGAGCCTTTGGGTGTGTGTTCTTGGAACTGTGTCTGTGTTAGGCAGCCTCTGTACTATACAGGGAAAACCTGCCTATTTCAGCAGCCCCTTGAGCGCTACAACAAAAAAAGTGGCAGAATAAAAAGTGAAAGTTGTGATTGTGCCTCACACATCTTAATTAATTGTAGATACAATATATATACTGTATATATATATATATATATATATATACACACACAATATATTGCCAAAAGTATTGGGACACTTACCTTTACACGTACATGAACTTTAATGGCATCCCAGTCTTAGTCCATAGGGTTCAATATTGAGTTGGCCCACCCTCTCTAGCTATAACAGCTTCAACTCTTCTGGGAAGGCTGTCCACAAGTTTTAGGAGTGTGTCTGTGGGAATGTCTGACCATTCTTCCAGAAGCGCATTTGTGAGGTCAGGCACTGATGACAGACAAGAAGGCCTGGCTCAAAGTCTCCGCTCAAATTCATCCCAAAGGTGTTCTATCTGGTTGAGATCAGGACTCTGTGCAGGCCAGTCAAGTTCCTCCACCCCAAAATTGCTCATCCATGACTTTATGCACCTTGCATAAACTGTTCTCACAAAGTTGGGAGCATAAAATTGTCCATAATGTCTTGTTATGCTGATGCCTTAAGAGGTCCATTCACTGGAACTAAGGGGACAAGCCCAACCCCTGAAAAAAAAATCCACACCATAATCCCCCCTCCACCACACTTTACACTTGGCACAATGCAGTCAGGCAAATACCATTCTCCTGGCAACCGCCAAACCCAAACACATCAATCGGATTGCCAAACAGAGAAGCATGATTGGTCACTCCAGAAAACACGTCTCCATTGCACTAGAGTCCCATGGCGGCGTGCTTTGACAGCCGCATCCGACTCTGCATTGCACTTGGTGATGTAAGGCTCGGATGCAGCTGCTTGGCCATGGAAACCCCATTCCACTAAGCTCTCTAAGCACTTTTGCTGTGCTAATCTGAAGGCCACACGAAGTTTGGAGGTCTTTAGCAATTGACTCTGTAGACAGTTGGCGGCTTCTGCACACTGTGTGCTTCAGCATGCTCTGACCCCGCTCTGTCATTTTACATGGCCTATCACTCCGTGGTGGAGTTGCTGTTGCTGCCGCTGCCAGTTGCTTCCACTTTGTTATGATATCACTAACAGTTGACCGTGGAATATTTAGTAGCAAGGACATTTCACGGATGGACTTATTGCACATGTTAGCTCACATGATAGATGTGTTATTTTAGTGAGTCCATGGCAGACAGGAACTATTTTTAAGGACTTGGTAGCCCATCTTTATTTAAAAGAAAACAAAAGTTCACAAACTAACAATTTCCCACACAGGGGATCTTCTCCAACCTCAACAAAGATCCATACACTGGAAAATGCCAAGCCACCTAGCACATTCAGCTTTAATTGCAGTAACTCTCCTGGATACCTGGTCCTCCAGCATTTAGACACAACACAATGCTGTAAGGCCCACCTCTGGCCTATGGATCGGGGTTCTCCTTACACCCCAATAGGAGCCAACCTGACTCCTGGAACTGAAACCTCTGTCTCTTGGTATCAAGCTTTGTCCTCTGACCCCTCATTAAGACCTTCCATCTCCCCCACTGGGAGCCTTGAGCAATTCTCAGACCTGAGTATATAATGACACCTCACACTTGTGTACTCCACATGCAGATGTTTAGAAAAACCTGGACACAGGGTTAAATGTTCTGCTCCAAAGCTGCATCATCCAGAGAAAGCCAAATCTACAGTATTCTTTGCCCAGAAACACTAGTCTGGAATGTTACATTCAGCCTAAATGAGAATAATGTGTCACATTTTCCTATCTTCTCATCGTGACAGAGTCTCATCCTGTTACAATATATATAGTATATATTCTCTTATAAAAAGTCAACATTTGCCTAGACTTAGCTTGGGCTTACACTAGTGCAGCTGCAACATGATGCATTTTTCAGTGCTTTTTTGTGATGCAACAGTGTACATTTTTAAAGTGTTTTCAGAGCATTTTTGATGTGTGATTTTTCATGCTGATGCATCTTTTTGTAGGCAAAGGAGACTTGATTTTACATACAAAATTCTGCCAAAATTGCACTAAAATGCATGTACACGCATTGTACATGCATTTCACGCATGTTTTTGGTGCATCTGACAGGTCTCAGGCATAAACCACAGGGGGCTATGGTGACAAGTTTTTTTCTAAATGAAATGAGGACTCCAGATCTGTATAAATGTTCCAGATTAGAGAGTTGATGTAATTTGATGTTGAGGGAAATATATGGATTTCCATTGTTAACTTTTTCTTCTAAAAAAAAATGTGATCGAAACCTACATATTTCCCTCAGTACAGACTGATGTTATTACAGTTACATTGATGGTTATTTTGCAATTGGATTACATTACGTGAACAATACAGGTGATTCATACCCATATATTTGCAAAGCTAAAAATTAAAATTTCCCTAAAGGCAAAACTTTTTTTTCATTTTGGATAGAGTAGGGTACAGTTATAACCTCTGCTATCTGTTCCCATTGCAGAGATTTGCCTTCACTTCCTCTTCCATAGCCAAAACAAGAAGTGAGAGGAAATCCCCCAAAGTGAGGGAATTCCAGGGTGTCACCAAGGTCATCAGAACTGGTATCCCCATTGGAAGATTTCCCCTGTATCCTTGTTCCAATGTCAACCCAAAATTCGGGCTTTTCTTTTACTTTCACTTTCAGGGCCAATTCACACTACATGCGTTTCAGTGTGCTTTTTTTCTGCATCCAAAATGTTACATGGTTGTCAATGCCATAGTTCACATCACTGCTTGCAGTTCCAGTGTGTTCCAATTGCAGAAAAAAAGTAGAACAGGCTGAATTTTTTCTGCACAGAACTATACTGAAACGTGGTAAAACACATAAAAAACAAACCGTAACGCACTGGAACGCCCCAAAAATGCACGGGAACGGATATGTCCCTATTAAAATTGAAGAAAAAGAGGGGGGAATTAACTGGAATGTATACAAATCGCACCAGAACGCATAAAAAAACCGCACCAGAACGTGCCAAAAACCTGTCAAAATTGCGCATGCAATAACGCATCCGGAATGCATCTGGACTGCGTTTCTATAGTGTGAACCGACCTCAATGGTAATGGTATAAAGGACAAACAGAGAAGGTGAATGTGCCTAATGGGGACACAGACAGCAATAGGTATGATAGGCTGACAGGTGTTCTAATCTTTCTCCTCTATATCCAAAACTAAAGAAAAAAAATTGCTTTTAGTGACATTTAGATAAAGCTAAAGATCTACATTATACTTGCAGTGAACTTTAATTACCTCTGTGTAGCTTGAGGCCTTTAGGTGTGATAATGTTTATTACGTTAGTTATATAAATTGTATATTTAAAGAGAATCATTTTTAACTTGTATAAAAAGCTCATCATATCAACAAAATCAACACTTATTAATGCCTAGAAGGCATCAACAGAGCTCTGAGTGTTTTCTTTTCTGCCAGTTTCATAGCACATTAACTTCCATTGAATGCGGTAATTACCAGTCGTGTTTTGATATTATGTCATACTTTAATCATTCACCCTATTGTCTTCTGCACGTGACTGGATTAATAAATTGCTCTGCTTTAGGATGCTCTTCCAACATTGGCACTTTAGCTTTGGACGGACTATCACCTTCACATCTTGGGTTCCTGTCCCTTGAAGGAATCATGACTTGGCTCTTGGTTCAGATCATTGGGATCATCTGTGGAGCCGTTGGGATGATTCTTACCTGGATCATTACGATCATGCCTCAGTGGAGGATTTCTGTTTTGGCAGAGAACAATGGCCTTGTCAATGGTCGAATTGATGGACAATGGATCAGCCGGTGGGATGGCTTGTGGACAACCTGCTTCAGCCAGTCCCGAGTCCCTTTGCAGTGCAGCAGCTATGAATCCCAGGTGTCTCTGACAACAGATTTAAAGTCTGGAAGGGTTTTGATGACCTTTGCTGTTTTGCTGACTTTCATTGCCTGTATATTCTCTCTGGTTGCAATTCTTTTGACCAGATGCAATAAGGAGGGATTGCAGACAAAGCACTGCATGCGTCTGACAGCAGGAGTCCTGTATATCATAAGTGCTGCCATTATCATAATTCCAGTGGCCTGGACAACATGCAACATTATCCGAAAAACCTATGATGCTGCTGTATGCAAAGGTGCAATGAGGATAGAGATAGGTGAAGCACTCTTCTTGGCTTGGCCTGCTATTGTCTTTATTCTTATCGGAGGAATAATCATGTGCTGGCATTACGACTGCAGATGCAGGAATGACAGCTTCAACTATGTGCCACCTCGTGAATGTCAACCAGAGTGCAGACCAAGTCGTCCAGAAATACGGCGAAACTGCAGTAGCCGAAGTGAATATATATAGAGGAAAACACTTGATAAATTTCAGAAGGACAGAAAAGTGATGAGTGTGAATTTTTTTTTTCTTGTGAACTTTTATTTCCTTATACTTGTACAGTTTCTTGCCAGTATGCCCTTGTTTCCTGTTAAATGTTGAACATTTTTACCAGGGTCTATGTAGATATGCTTTGAGTGATCTACACACCATTCCTTTGAACAAAGCATTCCAGGTAGCTGTGATTTCCTCAAGATAATCCCATACAAGATCATTAATTTATGGAAGGGATCCAACGGGCAAAGGACTACTGTGATACCAAACATCTTCTGAGGAACAATTGGACAAAACAAGCTTTTTTTCTGGTACAATGTTTATTTGTGAGATTCTTTAACTCTAAAGTGCATCCAAACCAAACACTTTAAAGTATATATTAATCTGAATAGTAAATGTGTGGAAATAGCTCCATTTTGCCTTGTAAGTGTAGCTTTACAATTGTTTTATTTGTTTGAGTAAGTTTGTAAAAAATGTATGTTGATCTTGCCAGTTTCTGCTCTCTCTGAGCCATACTTTAATAGGGTGACCACCAGACCCCAGTCTTTCAGGGTGGTTACCGCCCTCTTGTGCTATCTCAGGCAGCTATATGTTAGTCAAACCACAGCAGTCAATACCCCCTACGGGTTGATTGACAGTCGTCCTGACCATTTAGCAGTTGAGATTGGGGCTTCCTGTAACTGATATTTTTGCGGGACAGCTTGCCCTGTTACAGGAAGTGGAAAATAATAAATCTCCTGGTTGGATCAACAGGTAATAAAACTATGCATTTCTATGTACATATAAGAGACAGAATGTATCATATACGCCATTTTTTGTTTTGCCTATAGTTTCACATTAATACAAATATGATGTTGCACCATGTTCCTGTCAAAAAGTTGAATCCCTTTATATGTCATGCTTTAAATTAAAGATGAAGTTACATTGCGCCAGCTTGGATCGATGTATATATGCATATTTGTTATCTGGAGGACCTCTAGGGATGCTGCAAAATTACTGCAATTTTCTGCAATACATACAGGTTGAGCCACAATCTTCTGTCCTGTGTAGTGGCTTCTGCTCTGAACAAAGGGGGTCTCTCACTTGGCAACTCCACCATTCAAAGAACTAGTTTTAAAAAATTGAATACAAGGCATTCTCTGATTAGACGATGTGGAAAGTGTAATGTCAGTGCCCTCCTTCACCACCTTGTGGACCAAGCTGGCCACATTAAAGTATGCAAAAAATCTAATTTCTGGAGTTCAGCTCTAAAGATTACCAGAAATTCAAAGCCTCAGGCTTCGTTCACACTTGCATTTGTGATCTTGAGCAGAGTTGCCGCAATTCTGCCCGTGATCTCAAAACTCTCTGCAAAAATGAAAAATCTTTTTGGGTGCCATTCATTTACAATGGCACCAAAACAGAGTGCCATTCTGCCATGACTGTCACTTAATATATCAATATATTGTGCCAAGCTGCAATGAAAAAAGCTTGTCGCCCAAAAGAAGCTTCTGCTGCTTTTTGAGTAACAAGCTTCGAGCGATGCAGTTTGCCACAATTGCAGCGTGATTTATCTAGAGAGAACTAAACTGCGTTTTAATTCCATTGAGATCGCAAACACCCAAGATCGAAAATGCCCAAGTGTAAACAGGACTTCAGACTCATCTTTTGCTAGGGTGACAGTGCTTACTACATCATGTCACCCTTTTCTGTGCACTCCAAAGTTCGGCTACAAAAAGCCGTGCCATTGGATAATGTGCTGCCATGACGTGCCACAGTAATCACAGAAGAACTGTGACATTCTGCAGCTACTGGAGTATTCATTTATCCAGAGGAAGCTCTTACTAACTTTCCATATGATGGGCACATAGGAGGGAGACTGAACATGACCAAAATAAGAGGAAAATTATATTTTTGTAACAAAAAATAGGTTCTGTTTTACAATCCCCCAAAAGCTAAGTAAAAGAGTTTGGTTCTATTGTAATGTGATAACAATCTATAACCATAGCAGTCAATTAGAGGTTGTGGTTGTTATGATGAAACAAGAATTGCAATAACTGTTATGTAATTATTTGGTGGAACGCAAAGCACATCATCATCATTTGTAACATATTTAATCAGCAATGATCAGGGAACTTCATTGTGTAATGCAGAACGAGAAAGAATAAATCACAAACAAAATGACCTAGTGTCAGGCTCTTTGTACTTGGAAATGATTTTACTTTGTCTGATTTAAAAGTCTAGTGCAACTCTTCTCAACATTCTATGATTCATTCTACCAATGGAGGGAGCCATAATTGTCAACTTGGGTGGTCTTCTTTAGATCTTCTCCATTACATGGAGGTTGATGAGATTAGTAGTTTATAGAAGATAAATAACATTGTTTCTTGCTTTATGTTCAGCTCACAGAAAGTGAAAAGGACCCTGCATTTATGGTGATGGGTAGTTCTTTTTTTTTACTTGGTAAACTTTTTTAGCCTGAACTAATGCAGTGGCTACTGTATATATAGCGTGGGGAAAATAATTTTTTGATCCCCTGCAGATTTTGTAAGTTTTCCCACTTACAAAGTGGGCAAACTTACAAAAGCACATAGCCAGTCTGTGGGAGTCAGAATTATTGTTGGTTGGTTGGGGTTCAAATACTTATTTTACTCAGAGAACGGCAACTCAATTTATAACATTTGTATTGTGCGGTTTTTTTCTGGATTTCTGGTTGATATTCTGTCTCTATCATTTAAAATACACCTATGATAAAAATTGTAGACCCTTCATTTCTTTGTAAGTGGGCAAATTTACAAAATCTGCAGGGGACCAAACAATTATTTTCCCCCAATATATTGACAGTGCTGCACCTTGCTATGGTGGGAAAAGGGGTCTTGTGTCACCCAGGGTTCCCATCTAGGCAAGTTGAGGAGCACTGGAAGAAAATTGGGGCTTTGCAGTTTTCTCCAGAATTGGTAACTCCTGGTTTGACTTCTGGAGCCCAGAGGCTTTGTAGGTGCCTGGGAGAGATGAAGCCTCTAACCCTGGATTTATATTTTACTGGAAACCAGCATTCTGATTGCCCAAGTGTTCACAGTCACTATACTAAAAGGGCTGTGCACGCCTTATTGTGGAATTCAGTCAAGACCACTTATCTTACCATAAACACAAAGATGTTTATTAAATCATACATGTAGATGGACATTCTCCTCAGGAGAACGCCCAGTAGATGTTCTGTGACAAGGGTATTTATACAGGGTAGAATACCTATACATGATTGGTCAACAGACATTCAGGAAAACATGATAGAACAGGCTGTTAAAAGTGGTGAAACACTATGCATATGAAGGCTATTTTACAAACAGGTCTTTTTTATATACTATCCTGAATTCTGCGGCCAGACTCATCCACCTCACCAACTGCTCCATATCTGCCTCCCCCCTCTGCCAATCCCTCCACTGGCTTCCGATTGCCCAACGCATAAAATTCAAAATATTAACATTGACGTACAAAGCTATCCATAACACTGCCCCAAACTACATCACCGACCTGATATCCATCTACCACCCAAAACGCACTCTCCGCTCCTCACAAGACCTCCTACTCTCCAGTTCCCTGGTCTCCTCCTCCCATGCCTGTCTCCAGGACTTCTCCAGGGCCTCCCCCATCCTCTCGAACTCACTACCCCAATCCGTCAGACTGTCACCTTCCCTCCTCACCTTTAGGCGCACCCTGAAAACCCATTTCTTCAGAGAAGCCTACCCAGCCCTCACGTAATTGCTGATCTCCTCCGCTCTTCCCACCACTCCATCCCCCTCAGCTATTTCCTCCTGTACCACTCTCCTCTCCCTCCTAGATTGTAAGCTCCAAGGAGCAGGGCCCTCGAACACCTCGTGTATCGCATTGTATAGTTACTGTACTGTCTCGTGTATTGTCTCCCGTTATAATGTACAGCGCTGAGCAAACTTTTGGCGCTATATAAATACTGTATAATAATAATAATAATATACCATTACTTGATAGTCAGATTAATTTCTTGATCAACCTGCACAATAAGAATGCTGGTTTCCAGTAAAAGGTGGACCCGGGTTTAGATGCTACATTTTTCACAAGTCACTACAAAGCCTCCGGGCTCCAGAGCTCAATCCTGGAGTTACCAATTCTGGATAAACTGCAAAACATTTTTACTCCACTCCGAAAAGGCATCCAAGAGCCGTTCATTGTGTCTGGATGAGAACCCTGCATGACACAAAACCCTTTTCACAGCCTGGCAGACCATAGCACTGTCACAATCTATATTTCTATTTATTATATTATATTGTATTTCACCTTCTCCTGTTGGTTTTGAACACAAACGTTATTTCCTGGGAGAATTTCCACATCTCATTTAGATCTCTTTTACACTGATGTGCTACGGTTTCCCAACAGCATGGGTGCAGTACAGTGTACCCGTAGTTTTTGTGTATGTACCTGCGGTTTTCGTGCACATCTGGATGCAGGATGTTTGGCGAGCTTTCAGAAAATGCACTATAACTGCCCAATCTAAAGGAAGTCTGCTGAACAGTGCTCTAATGTCTGCGCCACACTCCACCCATGGGTGCCTACAATTCTTGGGGCTCTATCCCCTCCCCTTTGCATTAGGAGAAAACATTTATACAACTTGGATGGTGCATAATGGTAGAGATAGACGGCTAAATGTGTCAGCGGAAGAGCAAGTTGGAGTGTCTATTTGCTGCTTGTACAAGGAGGTTCTGCAAGCAGAGGAAGAAGCGCAGTGCATCTTTATGTATGTTTCATATTTCAGGGACATACTCTAGGTGCCGTTTTGAACACATATCCATGCATTAAAAAAAGCTTATCAGTAATCGCTGGCTTGTCTCCCAATGCTATATCCAAGCACAACATGCAGACACAAGCAAGGAACTATTATCACAGTATACATGATATTTTGCCTGTAGTTCTGTAAATCCCAGCTGCTGTGATTAAACTGAAACAAAATTTAATCCATACTTTAAAGGCTGTGCACGATTTGCACAATATGTAACTAATCAACAACTACTGCAATGTAGATGATTGCTAATTACAGAATTAGAGCATTGTGTTCTGAGCTAGCAATGCATATTTTCCCTGGATGATTGGAGATGGAAGGTGTACAGAATGATCTTGTCTGCAGGACACGCATGTATACAAAGTCGTGTTCTATTGCTGAAAAGGCTTTTGTATTGCTTCTCAAAACCACCATTGGTTTGTGTGATAAGAGCATTAACCAGTTGCCGACCGCAGATAGCCGAATGACAGCTACACTACAGCTGGCCAGTTCTGGGAGGGCGTCATATGACGTCACTCTCCTGCGCGCCCCCTGGGGCTCGCACCTGGCCTATGGACACAGCTGATCACTTGATGTGGTAAAAGGCCAATCACAGCGACTTTTTACCACGTGATCAGCCGTGTCCAATGACACGCTGATCACAGGGAAATGCAATTGCTGGTTCTCGGCTGCACTTTCCTCATGCTGTCAGAATGTGGGGAAACTACTGCTGAGAACCGGCAGTTGTCAGAGCAGGGATCGGCACTGATCATCAGGGCACTGATCATCAGTGCCCTGATGATTGTTGCCCAGCAGTGCCACCCACCAGTTCCACCCACCTGTGCCCAGCAGTGCCACCCACCAGTGCCCAGCGTGCCACCCACCAGTGCCCTGCAGTGCCAACCACTTGTGCCCAGCAGAGCCACCCACCAGTGCCCAGCGGTGCCAACCACCAGTGCCCAGCAGTGCCAACCCCCTTGTGCCCATCAGTGCCACCCACCTGTGTCACCCACCTGTGCCCATCAGTGCCACCCACCTGTGTCACCCAACTCTGCCCATCAGTGCCACCCACCTGTGCCCATCAGTGCCACCCACATCTGCCCATCAGTGCCACCCACCAGTGCCCATCAGTGCAGCCCAGCAGTGCTGCCAGTCAGTGCCCATCAGTTGTGCCAGTCAGTGCCCAGCAGTTGCGCCAGTCAGTGCCCAGTAGTGCCAGCAGTGCCCAGCAGTGCCGTCAGTCAGTGCCGCCTATCACTGCTGACTATCAGTACCCATCATCAGTGCCGCCTATTCGTGCCACCTCATTAGTGCTACCTATCAGTGCCCATCAGTGCTGCCTATCAGTGCTGCCTATCAGTGCAGCCTCATCAATGCACATCAGTAAAGAAGAAAAATTACCTGTTTGCAAAATTTTATAATAGAAACAAAAAAACCTTTTTTTTTTCAAATTTTGTGCTCTTTTTTTGTTTATAGCGCAAAAAATAAAACCCCCAGCGGCAAGTAAATACCACCAAAAGAAAGCTCTATTTGTGAGAAAAAAAAATATAAAAATTTCATATGGGTACAATGTTGCATAACCACGCAATTGTCTTTCAAAGTACGACAGCGCTGAAAGCTGAAAATTGGCCTGGTAAGGAAGGGGGTATAAGTGCCCGGTAGGCAAGTGGTTAAATTGGTATTAAACTGTTTTTTCTTTTGTATGTGCCCCTCGGTGGTATGTACCATAATGTGCTAGTATGCAATTCATATTAGCACATTATGATGGGCTTACCTGCCATATTGTGCCCTCCAGTGCTGCACTGTTACCAATACCATGGGCTTTGGATGCTTTCAGCTTCACCTGGTCTTTCCTCCGGGGTATTGTCAGTTTGGGTGCTTGAATAGCCATGCCGCAATGGTGTCACTCCCACGTCACATTACCACAGCACAGACCGTGTGCCATAACTGTACGCTGCGATGAAAGGCAGAAGAAGGTAATTATTACATAAGAGACCGATAGGTTTTCTTGCATCATAAAAACCCTACCTACCGGCAATTTCAAAAACATTTACTTTAATACCATTTTAAATAGTACCTGCATAATTAAATAACACATTAACACACCCTTTCTCAACTCTTTCAATGCAGATGAAACCTTGAAAAAAACTTTCTGGTGTCAGGGAACCCTTTCTAAAAATTACTATTACTAAAAAACTCATGATAAATTACCGTGATGGTCAGTGTGAAGATGGCTCCTTACACTTGTAGACATTGGGAAGGATTGCCACCTAACAGATAGGTAAGAAGGTCAATGATGTCAGTGGGAACTTATCTGAGAATTTATTTACATATATTTGAAATGCTACAATTTTGGCCATATTCAGTATATTTCAAAATATATTTTTATATATATATACCGTATGTTGAAATGCATTTTTATTACAAAATATATGACAAATATGTTTAAAAATACATTTCAAATATTTGGAATGCATTTACAAATATATGTTAAAATGACTTTTTTTATATGTTAAAAAAAATCTGAAGAATATATTTTAACCACAAGCCTACAGGACACTTATACCCCCTTCCTGCCCAGGCCAATTTCCTGCTTTCAGCGTTGTCATGCTTTGAATGACAATTGCGCGGTCATGCAACACTACCCATATGAAATTTTTATCATCTTTTGAGCTTTATTTTGGTGGTATTTACTCACCTCTGGGATTTTTATTTTTTCTTAAACAAACCAAAAACCACTGAAAATTTTGAAAAAAAAGTTGTTTTACTTAGTTTTTGTTATAAAATTTTGTAAATAAGTGATTTTTCTCCTTCACTGATGTGCGCTAATGAGGCTGCAGTGATGGGCACTGATGGGCTGCACTGATAGACACTGATAGGTGGCACTGATGGGCACTGATGAGGAGGCACTGGTAGGTGGAACTGATGGGTATTGACAGGCATCACTGATGGGCACTGAAAGGCAGCACTGATATATGGCACTGATAGGTGGCACTGTTAGGTGGCACTGACTGGCACTGTTAGGTGGCACTGACTGGCACTGTTAGGTGGCACTGATGGGCACTGATAGACGGCGCTGACTGCCACTGATACCAATGATGGGGCACTATTCCTCCCACTGATACCAATGATGGGGCACTATTCCTCCCACTGACCCCAATAATGGGGCACTATTCCTCCCACTGACACCAATGATGGGGCACTATTCCTCCCACTGACATTAATGATGGGGCACTATTCCTCCCACTGACACCAATGATGGGGCACTATTCCTCCCACACTGACACCAATAATGGGGCGCTATTTATTCCACACTGACACCAATGATGGGGCGCTATTCCTTCCACTGACACCAATGATGGGGCACTATTCCTCCCACTGACACCAATGATGGGGCACTATTCCTCCCACTGACACCAATGATAGGGCACTATTCCTCCCACTGACACCAATGATGGGGCACTATTCCTCCCACACTGACACCAATGATGGGGCACTATTCCTCCCACACTGACACCAATGATGGGGCACTATTCCTCCCACACTGACTCCAATGATGGGGCACTATTCCTCCCACTGACACCAATGATGGGGCACTATTCCTTCCACTGACACTAATGATGGGGCACTATTCCTCCCACACTGACACCAATGATGGGGCACTATTCCTCCCACATTGACACCAATGATGGGGCACTATTCCTCCCACTGACAATAATGATGGGGCACTATTCCTCCCACACTGACACCAATGATGGGGCACTATTCCTCCCACTGACACCAATGATGGGGCACTATTCCTCCCACTGACCCCAATGATGGGGCACTATTCCTCCCACTGACACCAATGATGGGGCACTATTACTTCCACTGACACCAATGATGGGGCACTATTCCACCTACTGTGGGAGGAATAGTGTCCCACCATTGTTGTCAGTGGAAGGAATAGTGCCCCATCATTGGTGTCAGTGGGAGGAATAGTGTCCCACCGTTTTTGTCAGTGGAAAGAATAGTGCCCCATCATTGTTGTCAGTAAGTGGAGCTCAAATAGGAAGAGGTGGAGCGTAAAGAGGAAGGGGTGAATTTTACAGACAAAGGAGTGTACCTTAAAGAAGAAGGGGTGGGACACATTTAGATGCGGGGGGGGGGGGGGTTCCCATTTTTAGTCTTGCCTAGGGCAGTACAAAACCAAAATACACCACTGACCTCATGGTAAGTTGACTAGATTTTCAAACTGAAATCCAGGTAACATCCTATTGCTTTTATTGGGGGTGGAGCGGGGGTTGGGAACGTAACAGAATGCAAAGCACGCCACACTAAATGTTGGTTGTGACCACGCTAACAGTGGGAGGGGCCTAAGAGGGTATGATATAATGACACCTAGGCCAAACTTTGCTCAAGAGTGCTGACCCAGGTGTGCATTGCAGGTCACCGTCACAAGCAATGGCAAGGCAACAAATAATCCACAACCCTACTGACCACAAATGAAGTCTGCACAAGTCAGGAGAGGAAGGACTGGGGCCACCATATAGTATTGCCATGTGAGATCAGCAATAAAGCTGGCCACACCCCAAAATTGGGGACTAACATTAGGGACACACCCCCTTTTTAATAGCCAGACGGGTAAAATACTGGTCAAGTGGAAACCTTAGTTTCAGGCCACATTCTCAAAAAATAAGCAGCAAAAAGATATAGAAAACTTTATCACACATATATAAAGAAGATCTGGACTGGAGAAGCATGTCAATTAAAAGGAAGTAGAGAGCAAATGACTAGCATGGTCTTTCTGCAGCTGATCTGTCCCCCATTACTGACTTACCATGTTTTAGTCTTCACCGTGCCTCTGTGTGGGGGCTACATGGGTGACAACAGTGAATGTCCCTTTTTTGGTTGTGAAGCTGTTGAAATACAGTGTTCATGTATTTCATGAGACACCGCTCTCTCTTGGTTCTCGTCCTATCTATCCCAACGCTCCTTCAGCATTTCCTACAACGGTGCCACCTCCCCTTCCCTCCCCCTCTCTGTTGGGGTCCCCCAGGGCTCTGTCCTTGGACCCCTTCTCTTCTCCATCTACACCTCCTCCCTTGGCAAACTCATACACTCCCACGGCTTCAATTACCACCTCTACGCTGATGACACTCAAATCTACCTATCCACCCCTCACCTCACCCCCACATTCTCCGCCTGCATCACTCACCTCCTAAACGACATCTCTGACTGGATGTCGCTCCATTTCCTCAAGCTCAACCTCTCCAAAACCAAGCTTCTCGTCTTTCCCCCTTCCCGCGCCCCCCCCCCATCCTATCCATCACTACCAACACCACCACCATCAATCCCGCCCAGCAAGCCAAGGTCCTTGGTGTCATTCTGGACTCAAACCTTTCCTTCCAACCTCATGTCAAATCACTTACAAACACATGCAGGCTCCACCTCCGGAACATCGCCAAGATACGCTCCTTCCCCAGACACCACTAAACTACTCGTACACTCCCTGATTATCTCACGCCTTGACTACTGCAACTCCCTCCTCACCGGCCTACCCCAGTGCAAACTCTCCCCACTTCAGACCATCCTGAACTCAGCGGCCAGACTCATCCACCTCACCAGCCGCTCCACCTCTGCCACCCCCCTCTGCCTCTCCCTCCACTGGCTCCCCATTGCCCAACGCATTAAATTCAAACTGCTCACTCTGACCTATAAGGCCATTCACAATACTGCCCCTAACTACCTCACCGACCTGATTCGCAGGTACCACCCTACCCGTACCCTTCGCTCTTCACAGGACCTCCTTCTATCTTGCTCCCTGGTCTCCTCCTCCCACGCACGACTGCAAGACTTCTCCAGGTCCTCCCCCATCCTCTGGAACTCACTACCCCAATCCATCAGACTGTCACCTTCCCTCCTCACCTTCAGGCGCTCCCTGAAAACCCACCTCTTCAGGGAAGCCTACCCCACCCTCACCTAACAGCCGCTGCCCTTCCCTCCTCCTACCACTCCATCCCCCACAGCCATTTCCTCCTTTACCTCTACCCCCTCCCTCCTAGATTGTAAGCTCGAAAGAGTAGGGCCCTCTTACCCCTTGTGTGCTGTTTGTTGTTACTGTACTGTTTCATGTATTGTCCCCCCCTCTATTGTACAGCGCTGAGCAAACCCTTTGGCGCTATATAAACTCAATAAAATAAATAATAAATGTATTTTGTGCAACAACTACATCAGTACTCAGTAGAGATATATTCTTCAACCAGTAGATGGCAGTGTTTATAAGTTTTTAGCTATGTCTATGGTATATTCTAGGTCTTTTCTCTTAATAAAGTTTCCTGTTTCCTTGTTGCGGTGAAGCAGAAAAGCACATGTGGACTGGGCACTGTCTGCTCTGTAGGCCTATATACACAATTTCTAACAGATTACAGGCCAAGTCATAATCGACTACAGCAAAAAAGTGCAAGATACAGCAACAGAATTAAAAAAAAAGGCCAGTAAAGGCTCGTTCACACTTGACTTTATTTCTAACTCTTGCCAAACGCCTCTATAGCGTTTGACAGGCGTTTGGGAAGCGTTTTTAACGTTCCTCGAATGCTCTCCAAATGCCCTATGCACGGTTTTGAGGCCAAGCATTAAAACCACACCACAGAAGTTAAATGGTTTCAACGCTCTGCAACCGCCTCGCAACCGCCCCACAAACGCCTGCCAGGTGTTTGAGGAGTGGAACCATAGACTTGAATGGGAGGCTTACACTCCGCCTGACTCGACATGAGGCATCCGTTTTGCCTTGACGCAAACGCGACGCTGACGCTTCAGTGTGAACAGCACTGTGTGCTGCCATGTGCAGAATTTTCATAGGCATTTGAGAAGCGTTAAAAACGCTTCCCAAACACCTGTCTGACGCCTTCTGATATAGTTAGTGTGAACGTAGCCTTTGCTATAATAAGTAATTCTTTGCTATAAGCAAATTGTGTAAAAAAAAAAAAAAAATACTGATCACTTCCCAAAAGTAGTACAATGTACATGGGGTATGTCTGAAAATTGATCAATTAATTGATATATATATATATAGTTATAGAGTTCACAAACTATATCTGAAAATTGATCTATTGATTGATATATATATATATTTATATATATATCAATCAATAGATCAATTTTCAGATATACCACATAGTTTGTGAACTCTATAACTTTCCTACAGGCTAAATAATACATCCTAATTTGGGTTATTTTCTCCAAAGACATGTAGCAGAATACATCTCGGCCTAAATTTATGAAGAACAATTATTTATTTGCAAACTTTTATAACAGAAACAAAGAAAAACGTGTTTTTTTTCAAAATTGTTGGTCTGTTTTTGTTAATTTAGCAAAAAATAAAAACCCCAGCGATGATTAAATACCACCAAAAGAAAGCTCTAGTTGTGTGAAGAAAATGGTAACATTTTAGTTTGGGTACAATGTTGTATGACCGCGCCATTGTCATTCAAAGTGTGAGAGCGCTGAAACCTGAAAATTGGCCTGGGCAGGAAGGTGTAAAATTGCCCGGTATGGAAGGGATTGGTTCATCACAGGATTCAAACTCCTATCCAGTTCTTGGGGTGAAGCTAATAGACCCCTGGGGGTTTATTTACTAAAGCTGGAGAGTCCAAAATCAGACTCCCTTCTGCATAGAAACCAATCAGCTTCTAACCTCAGCTTGTTCAATGAAGCTTTGGCAATGAAACCTGGAAGCTGATTGGTTTCTATGCAGAAGGGAGTCTGATTTTGGACTCTCCAGCTTTAGTAAATAAACCCCACGATGTCTCCATAAAGAGGACCTTGTCACTACTATCACATCGGGGGCTTGTCAGTGCATACATACATCAATACATGGTTAGGACATATGTTCATATCTAAACACCTATTACACGTCCCTACACACACCAGAAGTGGAAGAAACATTTTAGGGCTGTTATATTAATTTATGGGTTGCCTATTAGCAATTTTGGATATCTTCATTAATTGCCTTTCGCAACTGTGCATAATTTACTAGGTTAGCTAATGCATACTAGAATTAAAACTGCTAAATGTGGCCTGTATGTGCAAGTTTTGATAACCTCTGGTCATGAAAGGGATAAATAAAAACAAGAGGAAGCAATGAAAATGGAACTATACCAATTTTTTTATTGTATGTTTATGAAAGTATAAACCTTTAACCACTTTCCGACCGGCCGTTGCATATAAACAGCAGGACGGTGGCACTGCAGGGTCGGGTGGCCGTTTATAAACGGCCTCCCCGCACCCTGCTTGTGCGCGCTCCCTGGGACACAGTGAAACACCGATCGTCGGACGGGACCTCTGTACGAGGTCCCGATCATGTGATCACTGATTGGCCAATCAGTGATCACATGCAAAGTAGTAAGCAACATGTCACTTGTGACATCATTGCTTACTACGTGTGAAATCTGTGAATGATCACAGAGGTCACATGGTACAAGGCTATTCACAACAGCCTTGTACCATGTGACAAGCTGTGACCAATCACAGCTCACTCAGTACTTCTCAATGAGTGCAAGAATGCAGCCAGAGAGAAAGAGAAATGATTGCTTTTACATCCTATATAGGTGTAAAAGCAATCAGTGTAAAAAAAAAAAAATCTTCATCACCCCCCACAAGTAGTACAGTGTCACCATGGTGATACTGTACTGCTAGGGTGGCAGTATGTAAAAAACATAAAATAATAAAAAATAATATAAAAATGTAAAAAAAAAGTTTATAAATTATAATTTTTGGTTATAAACTAATTTGGATTTTTTTTTTACTAAAAAGATAACGGAATACATTTTGGCAAAGATTTATGATGAAATATTATTTACTTGCAAAATTTCAAAAAAAACACTTTTTTTCAAAATTTTTTGACTTTTTCATTTACATAGCAAAAAAAATAAAAATCCCAGCGGTGAATAAATACCACCAAAATAAAGCTTTATCTGTCTCAAAAAAATGGTAAAAAATTCAATTGGGTACAGTGTTGCATGACCGCGCAATTGTCATTCAAAGTGTGATAGTGCTGAAAGCTGAAAATTGCCCTGGTCAGGAAGGGGGTAAAAGTGTCCGGTCTGGAAGTGGTTAAATTGTCTTCATGTACTCTGATTAAACAGAGAGTCCTTTGGTAAAATCAATTGGCCAAAAGTGGAGATCTAGCGATCCTCTCTGCCATTCACTGACACACTTTTGACCAACAGATGTCAAGCCTGCCCACCACGACAAGGTAGACTCTCCTAGGGCAGGACCTACACTAAGCTACACTAAGCTACCCTACTCAATGCTAGTCATCGTTTTTCTAATGTTGGGTGTATGTTTGTAGCAGGCCTCATCCTATAATCTGTGTGTGCGATCTACTCTCTCCTCATTTGGTTGTCATCTCTCTAAAGTATGTAGCAGTCAGTTTATGTACAAGTGGACGTCCTCTGTTAGTGTAGGTCGGTGTATGCCAGTCAATGTGTGTTGACCAATGTGTGCCTGTAAAGAAATGTCAGTCCTGTCCTCACCTCGGCACATATCCATACTGCTTTGCAATCTGAAGTTCTTCTTCTCTTCTTTCAAAAAATCTTGGTCTTCCCGATTTGACAACGAAGGACTCCATCATCCTGTCCATCTGTGCGTACAGCTTTAACTTGAAGATCTCTTCTTTCTTCTCTGGTGGAAATGGTTTGGAGATTTCCGGGTTGATTGATTTTATGCCTTTAGATGAAAAATGAAATAATGTTTAGTTTGGTGCACAGAATATAACACTCAACATGTCAAGCCTAAAAATTGCAAACAACAAACTTCAGTTCCCTAAATTTTCCCTAGGTGACATTTTAAAAGCCTCCACAGGTCATCAGTTTAAATTTAAAGTGCTATTAAAGGCTATTTTTTTAAAATTAAAATAAAAAAGAGGTTATATTTATCTGCTTTGTGCAAGAATATTGCACAGAGCGGTCCTTTGCCTCATCTTTGGCAGTCCCATATTGACGCTGTGCACTCCTTCATTCGAGTGCCCCCTTAGCAAGCGGTGTACTATAGGGGCACTCAAGTGGGTGTGCTCCTGAGCCAGACGGTATGCATCTATAGACACACACAGCGGTAAACCATGCCCTCGCTTCCTTCTCACTGGAGTTTAATTGACAGCAGCAGGAGGCTAGGGCTCCCACTGCTCTCAATGTCTCTTGTGAGACTAGGAAGTCAAAGGAGTGGTGCTGCAGACGGGACACTGCTGGAGTGTTTAGGGACAGAGAGGCAGAACAAATAGTGGGGAGCTTCATACCTTAATGCAGAGAATGCACTAAGGTCGCAACCATATTGACTTTGGAACAACTTTAAATACATATTAACCACTTCCAGTCCGGACACTTTTCCCCCCTTCCTGTCCAGGCCAATTTTCAGCTTTCAGCGCTATTGCACTTTGAATGACAATTGCGCGGTCATGCAACACTGTACCCATATGAATTTTTTAGCATTTTTTTGAGACGGATAAAACTTTATTTTGGTGGTATTTATTCACCATTGGGATTTTTTTTTTTTTGCTATATAAATGAAAATGTCCAAAAATGTTGAAAAAAAGTGTTTTTCTTATAAAATTTTGCAAATAAATAATCTTTCTTCACAAATCTTGGACAAAATGTATTCAGCTATGTTTTTAGTATAACAAAATAACCCAAATTAGGTTAAAACTAAAAATTATAATTTAAAAAAAAAATGTTTTACTTTTTTTTTTTTATATTATTATGTATGCTTTTTTTTTTTAACATACGGTCACCCTAGCAGTACAGTGTCGCCATAGTGACACTGTACTACTTGTGGGAGGTGTGATGAAGATTTTTTTTTTACACTGATTGCTTTTACACCCATAAATCGCATACTAGCTCATTATGAAGGACTTACCTTAAAATGAAGCCATCCAGCGGTGTGCTGTCATCACTGCAGAGGCTTCCATCTTCACCCTGTCTACCACTTTAACTCTGAGCGCCCCCTTAGCAAGGGCTACCCTTGTGGGCACGCTCCCAAACAAGGCTGTGTGTGTCCATAGGCACACAGAGTGCTGGTAAGCCATGCCCCCAGCTCCCTCCTCATAGGAGTTTGACTGACACCAGCATGGACCTATGGCTCCCACTGCTCTCATAGTCTCCTATGAGATTTTTGTACATATTTATTCAATTATTTAACATTTTGACATGGCACTAGGGTCCCTTCTAGGCAGCTTCCATTTGGACCATAGTATTGATACTTTGGTCATTAACTTGTTTGGTGCTTTTTCTGCTGCAGGGACCGCACTGACTGACTGAGTTGTCAGTAATATACTTTATGAACCTTTTAAATTTGTAATTTATTTATTTTGGATAGTAGGAAATGTAAATTTGTCATTTAGACAAAGTGATTTAGTCTCCCTAGCAGTGAAACAAAGAGCAGTAAAGCCTTGAAAGGGGTTCTAGCTGCTTGCTACCCAATCTGAAACACAGAAAAATGATTTGGCTGTAGATACACTGTTTCTGACACCCACGCCCCAACCCCGCCCCCCCTCCCCCCACACACACACACACACACACACACACACATGCTGTCTCTAATTCTGTTATACATCGAAATGTAAGTGTTTGTCCCTCTGTGTGAATATAGTTCCCATTTTCCAGGCCATTCCAGCTGGATTTGTTTGTTTCTTTTACCTCCCAGTAGTCCCTCTTTTGGAACCAAATCCATCTGTCCTGCGTTCCTCCATAGGTGACCCTCTTTTTGGACAGATGTTTAGACCTGTGTAATAAATGCAATACTTGAAGTAACATTAAACCTTCATTTTAAAAAAAAATAAAAATAACAAACATATTATACTTACCTGCTCTGTGCAACGGTCTTGCACAGAGCAGCCCCAGTCCTCCTCTTCTGGGGTCCCCCGCTGGTTTGGACTTAGAAAATACAGCCAGTTCCCAGAAGACCTCCTGCTCTCTAGTTCCTATGTCACCTTCATCCATGCTCGCCTCCAGAACTGAGTTTCTCCCATCCTATGGAACTCTCTACCCCAATCTGTCCAGCTGTCTCCAAATCTATCCACCTTTAGACGATCCCTGAAAACCTTTCTCTTTACAGAAGTCTATCCTGCTTCTACCTAGTAAACCACCATTTATTTCCTCCATCAGCTCATCCCCCCACAGCTATTACCTTTTGTATCACTCCACCCTTCCTCCTAGATTGTAAGCTCTAACGAGCCGGGCCCTATGTTTCCTCTTGTACCAAAATGTATTGTAACTGTAATGTCACCTTCATTTTGTAAAGTGCTGAGCAAACTGTTGGCGCCATATAAATCCTGTATAATAATAATAAAAAAAAAGATGATGTGACCAATGAAGATGGTGGTGAAGGACCTGGCATGCGGTGGCTTTGGGCAGAACAAAGTTAAATTTGCTGGGCGGGTGTAGAACAAAACGTTACACTCACTTTCCCTGCTGTCTAGTAGATGGACCCATTGATGAGCTAAGATGCATTTCACATGATAAAAGTTAATTGAACAGCAGGAAGATTGAATGTGGCTTTTCATGTGACTTCAGGGGAGAGCAATTGAGATTGGTAAAGCCCAGTTATTTTTTTCCTGTTCCCCCATCAGGTGTAAAAAAATAAATAGCCTAAGCTGCAAAACTCATCTTCAACCTGAACACTTGCTGCAGGTCATTGACTTACCCCAGGCTCACACTTATGCAGATTTCAGTGCGTTATCCAGTTTGTAAAAACACACTACAGTCCATTTAACATGGCTTCCTATGGATCTCGTTCACATCTGTGCGTTTTGAGCTGGTGCTTTTTTTTTTCTTAAAGGGTCAGGGACATTTTTTTTCCTGCAGTAGATTGCGTTTTGCGTGTAATAGACCTCATTGGACCCGCACCAAAAACACAAGTGTTGCGCTTTTTATGCCTTCTGCTTTTTTTTTTGCTAATAGGAAAGTATGACAGTTCTGTTCATGTAGTGTGACTTTGATGTGACTTTGATGCTACTTGAGTGCCAGAGAGTTTAAAATTGCATCAAAGTCACAGCACATGAACAGAACTGTCATACTTTCCTATTGGCCAACAAAAATACCAAACATAAAAAAAAGCATCAAACACACGTTTAAAAATGCAAAATGCACTGCAAAATGGGCCAAAAAGACATACCAACTGCAACCTGCATATATGTGAACCTAGCCTTAGAAAGTATAGAAACCATTGGATCAGCATGACAGACAGTCAAATATCATTTACAGAATTCATTCAGCAATGGAAGCCTATGTATTTCTCTCATTACAGGTTTCCTGGCATAAAGGCAGAGTCAACACTTACCTGTAAACTTGTAGAAGGCCTCTATGTCTTGTATAGATGTTTCGGGGAACCCCAACAGAGATTTCAAGAGCGGGTGTTCTCTATTGGCGCCTTCTTTCCATCTCTTCACTGGTCTCCCCTCCTCTGCAGATGATGAAGGATGTTCTGCTTTTCTCTTCATCATCATCCTTGGTGTCCTAATTACAATGCACAGGGTTTGTAACCGTGGGATGTAGGTGTATGTCCTGTCTGATGGTATGTTACAGTACTGACCCCCCAACCCCAAAATACAACTTTAAATCTTAAAACAACTTTATTTATATATATATTATCACTAAGTAACAGAAATCAAAGAACTGTAAAGGCAAACCCAATACAAACTATCCCCTGACCCCCCCTCACAGCTGTAGCCAACTGCTCCCCCACCCCCAAACTCCCCAAAAACACCTAATCTAAACTTTTAAACAAATATCAATTCTATTAAATAAATACAATCAAAAAGAAATTGAAAATTGATAAAATTAAGCAAGCCTGTTCAGCGATCCGGGTCACTTCTGTCTTCAGACAACGATGCGAGCACCATCCAGCTCTGAAGGGAGAGTGAAGTGACAGTTGGAGCTGACCTGTGACAGTTGGAGCTGACCTCAGGTCACATGACCTCACCTCAGGTGCAGCCTGTTGCTATGGATCATTCTTCTTAGTGATCAGATGATTGGACCTAATAAATAAATAAATATATACAGTACATATATTGTATATTTTATATATAGCTATATCTATCTACAGTATAACATTTTTTTTCCTCCTAGCTTTGGCTAAGGGAGCATATTATCTATCAATCTATATACAGTACTATATATATATATATATATATATATACACACTTTTTTTGTCTATATTATTTCCCCCTAGGCTAGGGGAATATTTTATATATATATATATATATATATATATATATATTTACTTATTTTCCCCTAGGTAGGATTGGACCTAATAAATAAAAATATATGTACAGTACATCTATCTATATACAGTACTCTATATATACAGTATTTACTGGCGTATAAGACTACTTTTTATACTTAAAAATATACCCCAAAAATTGGGGGTCGTCTTATACGCGGGGTATAAAATGTGAACCTTGAGTTTGTTTGGGTCAAGCTGGCTGGATGTGTGGTAATACTGTACATACAGTATACCGTGCTGAGCCAAGCTGGCTCAAAACAAATGTCCCTATGACAGATTAATCTGTCAGCCCGCTGGATGTGCGGTATATACAGTATACTGCGCTGAGCCAAGCGGTTTCAAAACGTACCGGTACGTCCCTACGGTAATCAGCCTGCTGGATGCGTGTATGTACGGTAGCTGTGGCTACATACAGTATACACTGGGCCAATCACGGCGAGTGATGTATTCTACTAATGAATACAAAGCCTGCTCGGATTGGCTGAGTCAGAGAGGTGACCCGATGATGTCACAACCTCAGCCAATCCGAGCAGGCTTTGTATTCATTAGTAGAATACATCGCTTGCCATGATTGGCCCAGCGTATACTGTATGTAGCCTCAGCTACTGTACATACACACATCCAGCGGGCTGATTACCGTAGGGACGTACCGGTACGTTTTGAAACAGCTTGGCTCAGTATACTGTATATACCACAGTGGTATATACTCAGTATACTGTATATACCGCACATCCAGCGGGCTGACAGATTAATCTGTCATAGGGACATTTGTTTTGAGCCAGCTTGGCTCAGCGCGGTATACTGTATGTACATTACCGCACATCCAGCGGGCTGTATATCCATATGATGACTGTCTTACAAATGTATCACAAGATGTCATTCATGAACTTATGATGTCAGAGGATGAACATGAGGATTTTGAAGGATTTTAAGTACCGGTAAGTCATAACCATTTCAGTTAAAAAATCTGATGTTTTTAAATGGTGTTGCCTCGGAAGGGGGGTAGTCTTATACGGCGAGTATAGCCCAAAACCTATGTTTTAGCTGGAAAATTAGGGGGTCGTCTTATACACCCAGTCGCCTTATATGCCGGAAAATACGGTACTTTTACTGCTTGTTCTGTTGACAACTGTAGAATTTTTGATTTTCATCAGTCTCTGTTATGGTGATATTGGTCACAGGACAAATAGAGAGGTTACCTGCAGGGACACACACCCAGCTTTAAAAACTTCACAGTGGCTGTAACCATTCCTACTAAATGCAAACCAAATATCATTTTCTAATACCTTCGAAACACCTGCTGTGTGTTTTCATTAGGGGGCTGACAGGCTGCCAAGATTCTGTTCTCATTGAAAAAAGTTAAAATGTGAATTTAAAAATTAATTTCTCCACATTGCCTGTAGCTACAGAGGTGAATTGGGGCTTGTTTTAAAGAGCATACACTGCATATTCAGAATATGCACATAATTTGGGCAAAGGCTCAGTTAAAAGTATAGGGTGAGGTTCTGGTTAAGGGTTGGATGTGGGGGTTGGGCTTATGTTTAGATCTATGAGATGGGTTCTGGTCCAAGTTAATAAGCGCGTTACTTATTTGGGTACAATAAACTACATTTTCAAGTGTGATATGTGAATAACACCTGAAATGAGTGCCAAATTTTGTTGACACCAAACGCATCAATTTTCAGAACTAGAAAAAAAAAAAAGCACCATAGAGAGAAAGGTAACACGATGAAGCCAGGAACATTTATGAATAATTGATTATACTTTAAATCCTCATCTAACTTCTGAACCTGTATATAATTTAAACATTAAAAAATGTTAATCATTAAAAAATGTAGTGAATATAAAATAACTTTTTTTTTTACCTCCGCTAATGGAACGTAACATTTGGTATCTCTTTGAAAAACTTTAACTCTGCTCTGCTGGACGTGTCTCTCTTTCAAAAGACTGTACTGGTAATCGGTTAAGAGATATTAAAATGTTAATTCCCTCAGCAGCTTCACAACAAGGCCAGTCTGGTTCCCTGAGGAAAAACATGAAAAGATCTCTCTCAACTAACAGTTCAAAGCAGAGGGCAAAATAAAAGGTAGAGCTGAATTCTAGACTGCATTCATTTATTTCTGGCTGGCTATCAAAACTGACTGAAGAACCAGGGGCTCAAAGGGTCCTGTGTTTGGACCTGCCGGTAAACAGAAAGAGCGGTCACTGGCCTTTCATTTTAGGGCATCTCTCGAAGGATTCAGCTTTTGTAAAGGGAAACACAAAGTTACATTGCACGCAAAACTTTCTGTGCATCTGGGGGCTCATTTAGAGATATCTGTAACAAAGTACACCACACAGAAACATGCAGGACACAGGCATACTGTAGAGGATAAAGCCCATCTGAACTGTCAGTTTAAGTCAGTTCCATGTCCTTCAAATCAAAAACCATGAAAAGCCATACGGTTGGTTTTCTATAGAGATCAACCAAATTGCAGAAAATTCTGTCCCCTGCCTATTTTGGAGAAGGACTTGCTCTGTGTGGAAGCAGTGGTCTATGTGCAGAGGTCTACCATGCTCCTTGATGAGTTAGAAATACAACTCTCCAATTAGCAGGAAGCATGAGCTTTGTTAATTACAGAGGGAAGGATTTGACTGAGCAGTGGGCATGTCAGACCTGCGCAGAGAGGCCATTGCTTTCACACAAAGAGCAAGGGCCTTCTCCACATTATGCTGGCAATGGACAAACTTTTCTACCCATGCTGTGATTGCTTTTCAAGGAAAACAAGACTTTGCACACCTTTTCATTTGATGAACCTGGAATGTACTTAGCTTGTTTAAATTGAAAGTTTCATTGGGCTTTAAAGAAGATCTATCATTGGAATTTTTATTTTACTGTTCTGTCCCCTATAAGACAAAGTACATGTAATACTTTGCCACATATTTATTACTGCTTTCTAACCCTAGTTAGGGTTACTAACCTTCCACTCTCCCCTCCTGTCGAAGTTGATCCATCAACACCTAGGAAGGAGATGGTTGAGTCATGAATGCAGCTTGTCTTGGCTGTGTGCACTTTCCTGTGACAAGCAATGGCAAGAAGAGTGCAGAGGCTGACATGATGCCCCTCTCTTAATTACTATTGCCTTTGCTTGTCTCATAAAAGTGCTCATAGCTGAGACAACCTGCGGTTATGAATCCACCAAGTCTCCTTTCTAGTTCTTCTCAGAGGAGACACAGCAGGAGGAGGGACAGGACAGTAATCAGCCAATGACTGCTGGTTAAATGAATAAAAAACTAACCAGCTTAAGTCTGTATAGAGAGTATGGCTTGCTCATTCAACAAAATCCAAAGGCAGTTTACCTTTCCAAAAAGTCGCAAAAATGTAATCCAACATATTATAGCCCACCTGTGTGGGGACCTAGAGAGAGCACTCGTAAGAGTGCAGAACAATTTTTGGTTACCCAATGGATGACCTCCTTTCCCACATCATACTACATTCATAATGTTCTTATTTTGCAGTTCACAAATCCATTCCAGCCTTGAACCTTTTTTACATATGTTTGCTACTGGGAACCTTAAAGCAGTAGTAAACTGCGTCTATTAAAAAAATATGCAAGGTAAAGACATATAGTATGCATAGTATGCATTGCATCCAGCACATTATGCAAAACCTACCCTAAAACGAAGCCCTCCAGCAGCGCACTGCCACCGCTGTACAGGTTTCCAGCTTCAACTGGTCTTCCTTCCGGGTTTGCAAGCTCCAGCCATCTGACTGGCTGAGCCGCAATGATGTCACTCTCGCGCATGCGCACAAGAGTCTCAGGACATGGCACAGTGCTCTGAAGGAACGGCATGGGCATGCCGTTCCTTCAGAGTGCATGCACCGGCTGCAAAAAAACTTGAATATCTCCCATATGGTGCACGTTTAAAGATAATTCTTTTAAAATATAGATAAGCTTCTACTTGTAGGTAAAAATATACAAAGTGGGTTTACTTCCACTTTAAGAATAGCAACTTTAATTCTTTCCTTATTTCAGAAACTTTAGTAGCAGAAAAACCTCACTGATCATAATGCTATCTTTCACACACCATCAACAAATATAGCTTAGAAATGCTTTTGTTAACAGATTGCAATGGATACATTCATACATTGCTGATGTACAAAATGGGCCCTTATGGATGCTTAGTTTTTCAAACATACAATATGTATTGCTTGAAAACAACACGTTATAGACTCGGATCCCCTTTTAAAAGTATTGCAGTCAAACTGATTTGATAACACCTGTGTGTATTCATAGTGTTTCCAAAGCAACACATCCTGATTAATCACATATGATTTAATTATAGCCTTCTAATTGTCAATATACTCATCGTTAATTCCTTTGTTCTTGGTAATGGTCCCGCTTCTGCAGCTGACTCTGTCTGACCACACACTCACCTGAATCTCACATTGCAATTATCTGCCATTATATTTTACAGCTCCACATCCCATTCAAAGGCCAGGATGAATGCTAATTTAGCTCACTACCACAGGGTCACTACACTTTTGGAGGCATGGATTTTTAATAAGTGAAAACCAATTTTAGACACAGCTGGAAAAAAGTGATCTCATTCTTTGTTTAAAAAGTAGCTCCCTGCAATGTTTAAATATAAGTTACTCAATAATAAATATTATTGTAAAATTAAAATGTTGTTTCTGATTCATATTTGCTGTTGGATGCTGAAAACCCAGGATTGCCCACGTTGCTGTTGTACAGAAGGTCCTAAAAGCTTTGGATTGAAGATAGTATAAAAAACACCAGATAGTTTTATTTCACCAAAAAGACATATTTTTTGGCTCACACTCGCCACTTTCTCAGTTTGATGGCAAATGTCACCTAGTTTCAGACTTCACCTTAGTGTGTTCGCCCCCCAGAGGATCCAGGATGGAGACCCCTGAGACATTGAGAGTAGCCAATCTCACCCTGTGCAGAGACAGAGAATTTCTTCACCTGCTATCAGGGAAAGCTGAGTGCCTCACCTGATCAGGAGGATCACAACCCCACCAGATGTAAGTTAGTTTGCTTTCCTCTTTCTACCTAAATTGGTACTATTATTTGGTAACAACTAAATTACAGATACATACTACACCAAAGGGCTCTCCCTCCTCTTCTCTATTTTTCTGGCTGGCACTCCAACCCATCTTATGGGTCTTTATTTTGACTTTTCGGCTTGACCAATCAAATCCATGAGGATCGCCACTACTGGAATCTCCTAAGCTTTGGAGGATCTGTCAGACTTTTGTTCTTTTCTGACTCTTGAGAACATTGGCATATTGATTTCTTTGCATGAATCGGTCAGTGTAAACCAGCCTTTCTCAACCTTTTCAACACAGAGGAACCCTTGACAACTTTCCAGTCTCAGGGAACCCCTGCTAAAATGACTTTATCTACAATTCATGATACATTAGTGTGATAGTCAGAGGTAAGAATGCTCCTTACACTTGTGATCATTGGGAAGAATTACCCCCTTACAGATAGCTAAAAAGATCAATGGTGTCAGTGGGAACTTACCTGAGATGCAAAAATTGCTCATTGCTCAAGGAACTCCATGCAACCTCTGGAGGAACCCTGGTTGAGAAACCTTGGTCTAAACTTTGCCTGGACCAATTTGCTTAGTGAGCTAGTGAAGTGGTTTAATGATACATGTTGATCTTTTTTTTAGTCCATATTTATTATTTTTTTTTTTTTATAATACATTTTTTTTTTTTTGTAATGGGGGAGGGTAAAGGATTGGGCTTAAAGGATAAGTCCACCTTCTAAACATGTTACACCCATATTTACAGTGTACCATGTAACACGATCAGCACCCACCACATCACCCCCCTGTGATTGTGAGGGCTCTCATCTGTGATCTACAAATGAATGAACTACAAGTCCTGTCTGTCACCATGGCAGATGGCTTGTAGTTCTCAATGAACTATGATGGTACTCATCAACACCCTCATAGTCTATTGACACTTCCTGCAGCTGAGTAACTGTCTACCCATATGGAAGTACAGGCAGAGAGCTGTCAGCAATGTCTGCAGGAGCCTGACATTGCACCCCTGATCCACTAATTGTGGTTGCAATACTTCACAAATATAATAAATGCACTTTTTACCCGCAAAATTATGTGCATTTATATATATATTTTTTTTAACTAGAGGTGAATCTGATCTTTACCCACTTGCCCTCCTGAGGATTTACCCCCCTTCCTGACCAGGCCATTTTTTGCATTATGGCACTGCGTTACTTTAACCGAGAATTGTGCACTCATGCAACGTTGCACCCAAATTAAATTTATGTCCCTTTTTCCCATGAATTGAGCTTTGTTTCAGGGGTATTTGACTGCTTGTGTGTTTTTAATTTTTGCGCTATAAAAAAAAAAAATACCTCAAATTTTGAGAAAACAAAACAATATTTTTGACTTTTTGCTATTAAACAGATCCAGTAAAATTTTTTTAAAAAAATCAAATTTCGTCATAAATTTAGGCCAAAATGTATTCTGCTGCATGTCTTTGACACCAATACAGTGATCAGTGCTTAAAAAAAAGCACTCACACTGTACTACTGGTACTGGGCAGGAAGGGGTTAACATGAGGGGTGATCAAAGGGTTAACTGTGTGCTGGGTGTGTTTTACTATGTGGCGGTGTCTGTGTGCTTCACTGTAAGCACACTGCTTTGGATGGCTGTGCTGTGCACAGCTGTCCAAAGCAGTGTGCGCGAGCTGACGGGTAAGAGAATTGTTAGTAAACAAAGCAGTTCTCCTCCCCGTCAGAGATCCTCTGTAATCACTGGGTACCGGCAAGTAATCATCGGCTGGGACCCGGTGATTGACAGCCACGGCCGCAAATGTTGGCGCGGATAGGGTGCGCCCTCTACTCGGAATTGCAAAATCACGTATATATACTGTACGTGATTTTGCGCACCCGTGCCGCCCTGTAGCAGTATTTCTGCTATAGAGCAGCCGGGAAGCGGTTGAGGGGGAAAAGTTGCTTAAGAAGAGAATTTGTGCTGGGGGGTGAGATTTTTGCTTGTGAGGGGCACATGTGTGCTACATACTCTTGACCCCTAAACTCTGTGCATTACATGCTCCTGACCCTTGCATGGAAATGTTCATTGGGCCATCAATTATTTTGTTAAACATTTGGGGGAATATACAGTATTATAGGTGTAATAGACACCTTTTAGAATTCTGCACAGTGCACAGTACTGAAAGTGACATGGCTTGCTGTAGAGACAGGTAAATTAATCTGTTAGTACCTGGCATTGAGGTCAAATGCCTTTACTGGGCACTCCTTCCTTGGTGTGCTCCCTCCCTCTCTGACCACTGCACCCATCACACTGACAAGCACATGGCTAAGGAGTTTTGTAGCAGGGACAGCTTCCCAGCACAAACATGCCCCATTCTGAGTAGGGCTGCCTCTTCTTTAAGAACCAGTTGCTGTCATATTAACAGGTTCTTGTAGTGGCAGTTGTAAGAAGTACCTGAACCTGCCATACGTGTTGGTACTGTTACTGACACTGGCACAGATACTTGTCTGAAGTAGGCACAGGTAGTCTTTAAGGGAACTACTGCCAGAAAATTGCTGTTTGGACACTGAATTATTTGATGATCAAAATAATATTTCAATTTCCCCTTCCCTCCTTCCTTTGAAAAATTCTTGTTGATGTCCATGATGGACATTGGCATTACCCTAATTTAGGCTCTGCTCTAAACTTTGGTAAATTTCATTTTGGCTTTGCTGTACTCAAAAATTGGAAAAAAAACAAGATGTACTTTTGAGGTGCCAGCAAAACACACACAAATATAATATTATTACATTTTTATTTTTACAAAATGTGTAAAATCACTTAAAAAAAGACAAAGTCAAATATATAAAATGGACTTACCTCAGATATCTCCCATAGAGTTACAGACACCAATTGTGTCACAATAACGAAAGAATAACAACAGACAACAAAGTAGTAAGTATGGTGTCTCCCATGGGGAGGCAATCTTGCTAAATCTCAATGCGTTTTGTGGGAGCACCACGCTTCTTCAGGAGGTAAGGGGAGTTGAAAGGGTAATATAAAATCTTTAAATTGAACATAACATAGCATGAATAATATTAATAGTAAGATCACCAAGCCAAGAAGGTCAGCTGTACTCAGCTGAGCAGCATTTTGTCAGGTCTGGTCAGGTCTATCCCTAAGCCTGGTGGTTGATTACCTTCTATCTACCTCTGGAAGAAGCTTTAGGAAATTGAGTAAAGGATCAGTCACTGGGTTATGAATAATTATCTGACCTTAGTCAATCCCTGGGAGGGGGCACCCAGAGGGTGGCTGGGAAGGTGATAAATATTTGGGAAGGGTTGTTCAGAGATATCTCTTCTGGAGCCTCTGACCTGAGAGACAGGCTGTGATACTGGATAGCTACTGTTTTCAGGCCTAATCATGCACATGACTGAGGGCTTGGAAGAAGATTTAAAGGCATTTGCTGGAGTACACTACCTTAGGAAGCTGGGCTGGAGATGGACCCATTTTCACTGAAGAGTGTCACATGGAAGCTGGTTGTAGAGAGTAGGACCTTTTTGCCTAGGACTCCAGGTGTGCCTGTACTTTGGGAGTTAGATGCCAGAGGTTGACTGCTCTTTAAAAGTCAAAGATAGACTGTCTTTCCCCTCCATCTCTACCAATATTTAAGGCTACTGTTAAAAGATTTTTGCTTGAGAAGCTTCCTCCTGTACATGCTGAAATATTTGGAATATCCTGCACCCTCATCCCTCTCTTCTGTTCAATTATAGCAATAAACCTACAAAAAGACATGCCTAGACTAAGTCTGAGTTTGATGGTGTGCTCCAGAATTCCTACCTTTGCCTGAAAGCCTCTGTACAGGAAAGTGAAGCCTGGGTCATCTACAGCGGCCTCTTTGGGGGCGAGCAATACACTAAACTGATCATTCCCAGCAGTCTTGCATAGCACAGTTTACAGAGATTCCACAAAAGGCGCACAACATCCCATGAAATACAGAGACGTTTTAAACTTGGCCTTGTCAATATACCAGCAAAACAACAGAATCAAAGACTATTGTAGGAATAGAATCATGTAAGTAATTCAGTTATAAAAGTCTACATTTTAAAATGGTATATGTCTAATAGAAACTGTATGAACACTTGGGAAATATTTGGTCTGTGAGGTGCAAAGGTAAGGTTTCACTTTAAAGCAATTATCAGCCAGGGTGACTATATCTGTTTCGGTTGCCTTGGCCCCACCCTGTCGCGTGCAGTAAGGTAGACATCCTTGGTCACAGGGCTGGGATCTGCTTGTCATCGGCCAAGTGAATTCCTGGAATTCTTTCCTCGAGTGGAACACAGAACAGAATGTAAATTAAAAATGCACGTGCTTGCAAGAATTATACATAATAAATGTATTTATGTTACTCTGACATGTGTAAAATTAACATGCCTGCAGCAGAAAAGTGAAGTGTAGAAAAGAGCTTGTCCGTACAGTAGAGCCTCCCTAAAAAAAAATTATTTAGGTGTCGTCAATTCTAGCACACATCCAAAGACCAAGACATTTATTCTTTTTTTAATATAGTGGGTGTGGAGCTATGACAGTGCAGTGGACATTGTGCATCCAGACTCGTTGGTTTATAACGCAGATACATATACATACAGTATATTACTACATATACTCTAACATACCCAGTTGATTTAGACTTGTTAATGCTTGCCATTGAACGATGAGAACATCATGACTTTTATGTGACCAGCTTGGGGAGCAAGAGGTATTTTAGAGACTGCAACAAAACGGCACCCTCCTGCACACTGTCCAGGCACACTACTGAATATAACTGTAATACAGTGGCTTCAGCTTGGTCTCCAACCATGGGAGAACGCCCCTCCAACACATTTCACCTGATTTGGGGCTTAATCATAGAAGCCTCTACGATTAAGCCCCAAATCAGGTGAAATATTTTGGTTGGGGGTTGTCCTATGGGTAAAGACCAAGAAGCCACTCTAATACAGTAGTAAAATATAGTGTGCCTGGACAGTGTGCAGGAGGGTGCCATTTTGTTGTAGTCCTATGATTAAGGTTGAAGAACCTAAACTCAGCCCAACCAGTAGCTGGAAGCAGTATGAGATGGCTGATGTAACATATCAGGGTGTCTTGAGTGGTCCTGTTTAGCTTTGTTTTTGGACGATCAGGAATTTCAGAGAGTTACACAGGAAGGGTGCAGATGAATCATTTATCTGTTTGAGGCCAAGAATGTTATGACTGTGGGAGTGCACATGTATCTTAGCAAAATACTACATAAAGCCTTTGTAACAAGGGTGGCTGGGGGGGCTAAAAAATAGGCGACTGCTCTTTGGTTTTATCACCTTCCCAACCAATTAGCTACATGTTAACATAGCCAGTGGCCATTTTAGTACACTGTGGAAGTTGAAAGTGGGACTGGGTCCAAATAACACAACTGTATAATACTGTAGCTCTTTGCTCAGGGTTGCAGTGCAGCATTCCCATTCAAAATCCCCATTTGGCTGCAAAATTACATTGACATTAAGGAAGTTGCATTATCGTCTCCTGAATGCCTGGCAGCTGTGGCTCTACTGCCATCTGAAAAGCAATCCACGGTACATGAGTCCTTAAAGGAAAGCTCCAGCTGTAAATAAAAAAAGAAACCAATACACCCCAAATCCACCCCTAGGTATTTTTACTTTAACCCCTTCCCACCCGCCCCCACCCACCATCCTTTTAACAGAACTAATTCCCCCAGGGGGTGGAAAGGTCTGCCTATTCATGTGACCTCTTTTATTGGCTGTCACAGTGGTCACATGATCAGGAGTTAGTCTTGCAATTCCCAAACATTAGTATAGACTGAGAGCTGCCTTTGACAGATCAGTCTGTGTGCTGGGAGCATGCAGTGAGTGCACTCTGATCATAGTAACCTATGTTACCCATAGATGCGTAAGCCTGACAACCCACTGTCTTTGCTGACATGCATTCATTACATGGGCAACAAGTGGTTACAAAAATCCCCTATACAGAGTTTTTCCTGCAGTCTTCTTGCTGATCTAGTGACATCACAGGAGGTTCCTCTTTTACCTCCAGTAAGGGTGGGCATTCTTCTTGGATTGAATGATGCTCATGTGAAGACATGAGGGAGCTGCTCAGTCCTGGATTACTATGAGCCAACTCTGCATGATGATGCAGCCCCCCCAAGGGGGCATGTAACAAACTGGGATCACAGGAAATGAGAAGAATGACGTGACTGTTGTTTTGCCAGTGCTGGAACAACGTGTTCACCATGTATTCTATACAGGAAGGAGAGAGTAACCCAAATATATATAAATAAATAAAAGTGTTGTTTCCCTTTCGTCCTCATACATACAGGGCATTTTAAAACTTTTTACAAATAAATATTTGGATGGCAATTGGTTCCACTAGATTTTAGTTAGGGGTATCTGAGTAAAGGGGGCTGCATACAAATGCACGCCACACTTTTCAGATATATATTTGTAAAAGATTTTGAAAACCATCTATTTTCCTTCCACTTCACAATTATGTGCCACTTTGTGTTGGTCTATCACATAAATCCCAATAAAATACATTTACGTTTTTGGTTATAACATGACAAAATGTGAAAAATTTCAAGGGGTATGAATACTTTTTCAAGGCACTGTAAGGTCACGTTAAAAGCATTTTTTAGCTTGTTTGCATTCGTTTTTAGCTGTGTTTAGCCGCGGCTTTCCATGTTTTTCCAAACAAAACACAAAACAAAATATCATTTTGGGTAAAAAAAATGCCCAAAAAACGCCTGTTTTCCACATTTTGCTGCATTTACTAGCGTTAGAGCGTTTTACAGCTAAAAAACTCCTCATGAAACCCACTAGTCCTGGGGGGTTTTTCCAGCCAAAAAACGCTGATTAAACCCTATGTGTGCATGGACACATAGGATAACATGCTGGGGAGTTTACTGGCTGTATAAAAAACCGGCAGAAGCCAAAAGCAGCCGCTGTAAAAACGTCCCGTGTGCATGAGGACTTTGGGTTAAAAAAAACACCCAGAAATGCCGGTTTGTCATGCTTTACTGCATTTTGCCACATTTACCAGCATTAGAGTGTTTTTAAAGCTAAAAAAACCCTCTAGAAACCCACTAGCCAGAAGCCAATAACAGCAGCTGTAAAAATGTCTAGTGTGCATGAGGACTTTGGGTAAAATTAAAAAAAACGCAGAAAAATGCCAGTTTGCCACGCTTTACTGCGTTGTCACATTTTTCAGCGTTAGAGTGTTTCTACAGCTAAAAAAACTCCTCAAGAAACCCACTGGTTCTGGGGGTTTTTTCCAGCCACAAAAACGCTGATTAAACCCTATGTGTGCATGGACACATAGGTTAAAATGCTGGGGAGTTTACTGGCTGTAGAAAAAAACACCAGAAGCCAAAAACAGCCGCTGTAAAAACGTCCCGTGTGCATGAGGACTTTGGGTTAAAAAAATGCCCCAAAAATGCCAGTTTGCTGCGCTTTGCCACATTTACCAGTGTTAGAGCGTTTTTACAGCTTAAAAACTCATCTAGAAACCCACTAGCCAGAAGCAAAAAACACAAGCTGTAAAAATATCCTGTGTGCATGAGGACTTTGGGTAGAAAAAAAACACTGAAAAAATGCCAGTTTGCCACGCTTTACCACATTTTGCCGTATTTGCCATCATTACTAGCCAGAAGCCAAAACAGTAGCTGTAAAAATGTCTTGTGCACGAGGACTAAAGGAAAATTGAGTACATTTTTTTTTATTTTAGCACAGTTGCATTGTAGTCTAGATAGCATTAGCTCACTTTCACCCTCTGACATGAAAATATTGTTTTTAGACCAGACATTTCTGCATATTTTACCTCTTTCTTAACCCCTTCACGTCTAAGGGTAAAACAAATCTAAATGCTTAAGGAAAATGCTGGCAGGTTAATTAGCTCCTGTTCAAAAAATTGTCCCTAGTGTGTGTATGTATGAATGTGAGTTAGGGACCTTAGATTGTACACCCCTTGAGGGTTAGGGACTGATGTGAATGTACAATATATATGTAAAGTGCTGCGTAAATTGACAGCGCTATATAAGTACCTGAAATAAATAAATAAATACAAATTTTGCAACGTTGACATGTGTTAGTAAAACCGTACATATCATCACAACTACTTTGTACATCCAGGTGAATTATACCTTGTTTTTTTTCAGGACAAATTGGGCTTTCATTTAGTAGTAAATGGTAATGGATATCTCCTGATTTTTTTAGATTATCAAAGGAAAATTGGCCCAAAATAATAAAAAAAAAAATTTTTTTTACTTAGCTGTGTGTTTCTTGTTACTACCATAACCTACCACCAAGAACAAGCCAAAGTAAATTCTCCAGCTCTTGACAATCGCAGCGATACCATATATGTGTATGTTATTTGTTGTTTGTACCCGTAGTACAGCCCAGAAACAATAGTGCACATTTTGTTTGTCTTTTTTTTTATCTAAAACACACTGACACTAACTGACACTGAGACCAATTTTTTTTTAAATCCTGACCTTTGACCCTGACCTTGACCCAAACACTTACCCTGGCACTGAACTAGATCAAACCTTGATCTAGGTATTTTTTCTTTATTTTTTAATATTTATTTATCTTTTTTTTTCTCTCTATGCCATGAGTTAGAGTGATACAATGTATCTCTCTCCTCCATTCATAGAGAGAGAAAAAAACAAGGGGTCGGCTGTACAGTGACTGATCACTGTGATAGCCAATTAGAGGCTATCACAGCGATCATGTGACCTGGAATCGGGAGTCCCGGGTCCCGATCGTTAGAAGGGGACCTGGTGCTCTCAGTGACACTGCGGTCTTTGTGCTGAGAGCATGCCGTGCGCTGCGCTCCCAGCACATAGACAGGTACGCAAATATGCGGCCCCACGGAAAAAAGCCCAGTTCTGTGAGGCTGCATATTTGTGTTACGTCGGCGTCAAGGGGTTAATAAATAATTTCAGAGAGAATCTGTAATGTAAAAAATACAAATCCACAGCAAACAGCCGCTCCATCTCTGGAGACTATACTGAACACAGTCAACACAGGAGGTCTATTGTACTTGTCACACCATCACCAGATTCCGCTGCATCACTTGTTAAATCTTTAATATGATGCCGGAATCAGAATCAAGTTCCCCAGCATGATTGTAGGAAATAAATTGCATCAGGAGTTTGAAACTCCAACTTCTTCCGTCAATTTCTCTGTAACACTGAGTTCAGTATGAGGAGCAGGGAAGGTTCAGAGTCACGTCTGATGGCTGTGTGGAGCTGACAGATGCAATGCTGAAAATACGGACCCAAAAGTGTAAAGAGCCATTCTCTGCTTGAACTAATGGAAAAAAGAATCCCAAGATCAGTGTCTTGTCTGCCCTCAATAACATCATTATGTTTGTTATTCAGCATTTTGCCTGCATCTTTGCACCATACAATTGTAGTTTGGGGGCAATTAAAGTGGAGCAAAACTGTATCTGAGCACTAAAACTAAAAATGCTATTTAAAGAGTAACTCTACTTTCATTGAAAAAAAATAGATAAAAAAAAAATAATAAAGTGCATACAAATGTGACACAAGTCATACTGTACTTAAATGGTATTAAAAATGATCTTTCCTTTTTAGCAGCACTGTCATTTTCTGTAAAATGCAATGCAACGCAACATGGCTCCCTGCAGGTGTTCTGTACACAGGTGTAGAGAATGCCCTCCAGGAACATCAATTCCCGTGATTGGCTCACTGAATTTCCCAGAAGTCTGCACTAAGATACAAGTCAGAATTCAGGCATCCCCCAAAAATGTCATTTTAGTGAGTTACTCTCAAAGGGAAACCATGTCTAAAAGGATGCAGACCCTGCCGCTTTCCTCATTGGAGCCCTGTAGGTGTAGCAGCTGATTGGTAATTATGAAACCACTCCCATACAGATTCACTCTGTACATGGACACAGGCAAACAAACAGCTTTTCCTTCAGAATAGCAAAAAGTAGAATTCTGAAATAGTTTGTTAAAATCCTTGCAATGTACATAGATCCCCCAGTGGGGAATTTTTTTTTCTCAACAAAACTGGAATTACTATTTAATTTAATTATTTTTTAATATTCAAAGCAAACTCACCCATCCACCCATGTCTCCAGGCTTTATTTTGTTCAGAAGCCGCAAGCTGTCACAGCCGGGTGCCCACACTAAAGATTCCGCCACCAAGGAGAGAAAACAGCCAGTGAAACCAGCGATGGTGAGGACACCGCTGGACCAAGAGACAGGTAAGTGGCTGTATTTTAAAGGTCAGCAACTACAGTTTTTGTAGCTGCTGACTCTTTTTTTTTTTCAGCTGGAACTCCGCTTTATAGGGCAGCTGCTTTGGGATCTGCCTGGCGCTGCTGCACTGCTGTCTCGGACTCCGCCTCTCTTCTGCCACAGAGGAGCCGAGGGGCTGGCCCGTTATTCTAACACGGCAGCAGGGAGGGGGGGAATCATGGCCAATATTTAGGAGGAGCCTACGCACGCCGTGACGTCACGCCGTCGGAGCTTCGTGGAGCTCCGGCGGCTATTACATCTGACAGGACGGTTAGTCCTGTCTGTACTTGTTTGTTTTTACTGGATGCATCCCCTCTGCTACTGTCATTTTAATTACAATAAATTGTTTATGCAATTCTTTACTATGGGCACTTTTTCTTGACCCCTCCTGGGGAGCAACCTTTTTCCAGATAAGTTTTTTTGCCCAGTGGAGGAGTCGTTTTCTTCAGGCGGATCATCGTTCTGTTTCTTGGTTGTCAAGGAGTCTTTCTTCCTGCCCAGCTCTGTACCACCCGGGGACCCTCTCTGACCAAGAGAACATCGTTTCTACTCTGATGATTACCCCATGAGCCTTACGATCTCTACATTGCACTTTTAATGTGCACATCTGGTTAGTGTGCACTTTTACTTCAAGTCACCTTTGCTGGGACTACTTTTATTCACATTATTGTGTTTTTCATATATGTATGATAACTTTTAGCGCTGCACTTTTATATATATGGTCAATATTCGCTCCATAAGACACACAGATATTTCCCCCCATTTTTTGGGGGGGGGAGAAAGTGCGTCTTATGGAGCAAAAAATACAGTTTGTAAAACGAAATATAAAACCTTTCTTAGTCCTACAAAAAACACACTGATAGTGGCACTAATACTTTTTTTGGACCCTGTGACAATGGTGACTAGATCAAACAGACAGCTTCAGTTTCCCTAGTGTAGAAAACAACTTTCTTTTTAAAGTAGCCACAGCCTGAACAGAAAAGCCTGTTCCTGCAAGCAGATACAGAAAAGAACCCTTGTTCTCTATGTTGAAACCAGGGCTTTTTGTTCAGCAGGAACATGGTGGAACGCAGTTCCGGCACCTCCAGCAATGAATGTATGTAATGGCAAGGTGTGCTGCAGGGTCCATTGATGCTAGCTCCGGGGGAATCTATTGTCACTGGAGGGGATCTATTGTTGAGGGAGGGTGTGACGGGAGTCACTTTGGGTAGGGGGCCCATGGAACCCAGCTCACTTTGGAGAGGTGGGGAGACCCCTGTCTCAGCTCCCCATATCCCTCTTATGTGTAACGCACCCTGTGGCTGTTAGGGGTACAGGGTGATTTGGCCTAATATTGGGGTGGGGGTTGTTGTTTAATGCCATGTGGTTGCATTCCATTGTTCTATTGTGTGTCTTACTTAGGAGTAAACTATTATGGGATGTATGTGTCTATGTGTATTGGCTTGGTGGGGGGTGCCCGCAGCAGCCTCCCTCCTGATGGGACTGTCTGTTGGTGTGTCTCTTGTTACTAAAGGTAGATTGCACCACCCTGTGTCATTATGCAGGAGGGGGGGTTGTTCCCTTGAATGTATATATCTTGTATCTGTGTTAAAATAAACTAGTCTATTTCCTGGTTTTACTTCAAGACTGGTGTCATGTAGTCTTGTATGGTCAGCAGTGGTGTCCGTGGTCAGTGCTTGGACGGGGAAGCAGTATTATAACGGAAGTACCCAAGCACAGTCCGGGGTCCGGTTCCGTTACAGAGGGGTCTATTGTTGCTGGGGAGGTTTTGTTGATGGGAGGAATCTACTGTTGAGGGAGGGGTCTCTTGTTTCTAGCTGCTGGAGGGTCTAATAAAGCTGGCTACTAGAAGATCTATTGTTGTGGATGGGGTCTATTGTTTCTAGAGGTTGATCTGTTGTTGCAGGGGGGGTGTTGTGTTGCACGGGGTTCTGTTGTTGCTGGGGGAATCTACTGTTGCTGGTGGGGGGTTGTTTGTTGCAGGGGGGATCTATTGCTGTTGTTGGGGGTCTATTGTTGCTGGCTACATGGGATCTATTTTACTACTTTTCTTGCTATCATTAGCAAATGATACCAAGGCGGGGGTCTATTGTTCCTTGGGGTTGATCTGTTGTTGCTGGGGGGTGTTTTGTTTCAGGGGGCCTGTTGTTGCTGGGGGGGGGGTCTACTGTTGCTGGTGGGGGCTAGATTTTTACAGTGGAGATTTATTGTTGTTGCTGGGGGTCTATTGTTGCTGGCTACAGGGGATCTATTTTACATCTTTTATTGTTATCATTAACAAATTCCATGCAAATGACTTAACAGCACAAAATGATACTTAGCTCTGTTTTCTATAAAAGAGGCAATACTAGAAGAAGGATAGGGGGTGGAACGAATGTAGGGGGCAGAGACAAGCAGTTGGATTACCTGCACCTATTCTCTGAGAAAAAAAACCCTGGTTGAAAAGGTAATCTCTCTGCAGAGGTCTAACATGTCCCATACTGAGTAAGACCCAGAGCTCTCCAATCAGCAGGAAATATGCCGATTGCATAGCTATAGGACTGACCCAGTAGGGTGTGTTGTGTCTCTGCAATGAGACCACTGATTTCCTAGAGAGGGCAGGGGTCCCACTCTGCAGCTACTGGTAGGGGACAACCTTTTCTACTGAGGCTGATGCTGCTTCTAAAAGAAAAGCAGCCGTGATACACTAAGCATTCTTTTATGATGCACCTAAAATGTACTTAGCTGATTTAAACCGAGAATTCAATTGGGGTTGAATTTACTGAGACGGTAATGCTCCATCTAGTGGTTGTCTGTATATCAGGTAATATGATTGACATTATTAAAGTACATCTGTATGAAATAATTATGGGATCTGCCACTGATCACCTTTGCCTTTTCAGAGCCAGCCATCCCATTAGCATTTTCGGAAGGATGTCAGCAATGACACTCTCTGCTCATAACAGGAGCACTTTAATTTAAGTCTATATTCATGAACTATTGTTTTTAGTCAGGTCAGGAAGTGTTAACTACTATTTAATTCCTAAAAATGTTTCTTTTCCATAAATGTATGTTTTGATTATGACATTTAAACTGCACTGACCAGTCATAAATTAGTAAATGAAAAAGGCGTTGATGTAACGCAGAACTAAAGTTCCAACTGTCTTCTCCGCCATGTAGGGACATAAATAAAGGGGGTGTTAGGGGGGTCTGAACCTACCAGAGCACCCTGCCCCAATGCCCTGTTAGTCCTTGCTGCCGCATATAAGCACGCCGCACAGCCTCAGCAACAGCAGTCAGTCCATTAGAGAATATGGGTTGAGTGGCAGCGGCATCCACCGTCAGGTTTAGAGGTCCCCAGACTTCCCCTTCCTCCTTCTCTGAATGTGGGGGCAAGCAAGTGATTGATTGCTAGGACATCGGCAGTCCTAGCAACCAATCACTTGCTTGTCCCACCCCCAGGCCCTGACATTCAGAGAAGGAGGAGGGCAAGGATGGAACTTCACATAGAAAAAGAGAAGGTAGCACAAGAGAGAATGTAGATGGATTTATAATTTGAAGGCTTGTAAAAAAAAACAGGTTTGAATGAGAAACTCAGTTTTGCCCCCCTCCTGTATTGTATCAATGTTTGCAGTCATAATCTTGGTACACTTTACTTTACCTGGACTGTCATTGAACCACTCTGCCTTTCTGCCAACCGCAAGTACCTGTTTGTTATGCTCAGTTCGCTCCTGCCCCAGCGTGGTGGCCAGGCACTATAGCATTGTGCATAAGTCCTGGGGGCAACCGAGTAACGGTAGGCTTGCTTGCCTTAGGGCTCATGTACACAGGGCGTTTGAAAAAAAATTCTGAACGCTTGAAAATGACTGCTAGAAAACGAAGGTTAAAAACATCAGTTTAGCCTCATTTACTACCGCGTTTAGAAGCGTTTTTAAAAGATAACCTCAGGAGACCCTCCCAAATGCCCAGAATGCACTGAAAAATAGTAAATAATTAACTATTTGAGACATTTTATGAGATATAGAGAGAGCAGAAGCAGAGAGAGGGCAGTATTTTCTGATGGGTGTAGCAAAAGTGGCTCATGAAACATGCTTGGCACTGTGGGAGGAGCTACATAGTGCTGTAATGCCTGTAATGCCTCCGGAGGCATTCTGGAGAGCACACAACACTCCTTGTGCTTTTTTGCTGTGTTTTGATGTGTTCCAGTACAGTTCTGTGCAGAAATAATGCAGCACGTTCTACCATTTTTTCCTGCACACGAAACCTGGAACTGTATGCACTGGTGTACCAGGTCCATTTGAATACATGGAAAATGCTGTGCATGCATTTTTGATGAAGAAAAAAGGCAATGGACAGCATCTGGATATGGACCAGGCCAAAAAATGCGTCTAAACGCAAACACGCATAAATGCGTTTACAAGCATTTACACACGGTTATAAGTGTTTGGCGTTTGAAACGCCGATAAACTCAACTCCTGAACGCGATTTTTGTGCTTTCAAAAAAATGCCTGGAACCTCAACTGCCTGTAAACTACTGTAAACAATTATGTGTACATGGACACATAGGAAAACATAAAGGAGAGTTCAGGGGCTGCTGAAAAAAACCGCACAACTGCTTCTAAACTTCAGTTTAGCAGCTGCAGTGTACATGAGCCCTTATGGGAAAGGCGACTGCTATAGGTGAAAAACATAGAAGCAAGCTATAGTGACTGACCACCTACGTTAGGTTCAAGTGTGACACCTGGTCACTTGACATGATCCTTCCTGCAGCGTGCATTTTATGAATGGACCATACTGCAGAGTAAAGCATAGAGCAAATTGCAATATTCTCTCTCTCCATTATCAATAGGACCAAGATAACTCAGTAAGTATCAGTCCACCCAGAAGTAAAATTTCTGTTTCTCAGGAGGACAGTATTGGACTATATCACCACCACGTTTCTCACATTCCTTGGGAATGCCAGTAAAAGAAGTTTCTCACTGTTAACCAGCCTAAATGGTTATAAACTGCAAATCACTGTAGACAAAGTGAGGCCCAACAGGGAATTCTCCCAGTATAACTTCACAAGAGGTTTATTACTAATTGAGATATAAATCATAAAAGCAGACGAGACAGAATGGGTTGTGTGTCCTTCACTACACTACTGTGTGCAATATCCACCGCCAGTAACTGCACAGCTTATGAGCCCCTGGGTGCAGCAGGCAAAGAAATGTTTATGTACAATGGTCTCTTCTGTGATCACTTACTTTGCAGTCATTTACAAGAACATGCTTTTACAATCCAGAAAAATATTACTGCAAATCGAATCTTCATGGACGTTAAGGTAATGCAACCAAGGCAGTGTCAGCCACAAATCTCTGTCCTTCAGCATCATAGCCCATTATAGCATATTATAGGTAAATATACACACTAATGACTCTGGTAGAGACATCACTGATGGGTATAGCTTTTAAAGTGCGTATTAACATATTTAAAGCTTAAACAGATGTAAAACATATATGTGAGCTGTTTTACTTGCCAAAAGATTTGTATTTCTGTCCATCCAGTCCTAAGATTTGTTCCCAGCAACATAGTCCTGTATGGCAGGGCAAGAGACCTTATTTGTTTCTGCAGTTCTGTAACAGTTGTAGGTCTCCTCCCTGCCCCTATCCTGTAACTGGACAGTGAATAGAGAAGTAGTAAATTATCTCATCTCTCTGTTACTTTTCTCCCTCCTATCAGTATACCCTTTGCACTGCCACACAACAGAACTACATTGTCCTGGAGTTTAGCTTCAATATTTGTGAAAGTATGTGTATATATATATATATATATATATACATATATATATATATATATTACAGTATCTCAAAGAAGTGAGTCCACCCCTCACATTTTTGTAAATATTTTATTATATCTTTTCATGTGACAACACTGAAGAAATGACACTTTGCTACAATGTAAAGTAGTGAGTGTACAGCTTGTATAACAGTGCAAATTTGCTGTTCCCTCAAAATAACTCAACACACAGCCATTAATGTCTGAACCGCTGGCCACAAAAGTGAGTACACCTCTGAGGGAAAATGTCCAAATTGGTCCCAAAGTGTCAATATTTTGTATGGCCACCATTATTTTCCGGCACTGCCTTAACCCTCTTGAGCATGGAGTTCACCAGAGCTTCACAGGTTGCCATTGGAGTCCTCTTCCACTCCTCCATATTTACAAAAATGGGGTGTACTCACTTCTATGAGATACTGTATATAGTGGGGGTTAGCTCAAGTGGAGGATCACCTTCCCAGGGAAAAAGGTAGTCCAGACGGCAGGTCTTTCTTAAAAATCTGACTTATAGCCAGTTTTATTTAAAAGGTTGCATGCATCATAAACAAACAGAACAGAAAAGAAACCCTCACCATCCAGGCACTAACTAAACAGAGGAGATTCCTATCTCACAGGTGAAGGGCTTCTCCCTGTCACCAACAAAACAAAACGGTGTGCAAACCTTTTCCTTTCTTCTACAAAGCAAACTCTTTCATCCACAACTCTCTCAGGTATGGCTCCCTGAGTCCCAGGCCAAAAGAAACTTCTTGCTCCAGTCCTGCTTTCTTTATACCACCTGCTGGTGGTCATCAGTGGACCGCAAAATCCAGTCCAGAACCAACTCTGCCAAAGTGGCCTGGAAAACCCGGACTGGGTTCCACCTTAGTCTCCCAGATAGCAACGCATGCGAGGTGACACATGGCATCAATCAATCACCTCGCCTTTCATAATGTCACATATCCCTCCCCCTCTACTCAAGCCACTGTGGCTGAGCAACTGTCCCAACCAAGCAATGGACACGTGAAAGGGCATCTACATTATCCTGAAGTTTTCCCTCTCTACTCTACTGTGAAATTAAATGCTTGTAGCGCAAGAAACCACCTTGTCACCCGACTATTTTTCTCCTTGTTATCGCACATCCACTTGAGAGGGACATGATCAGTAACCAATTTGAATTGTCTCCCCAACAGGTAATATTTCAGGGCCTCCAGTTCTGCTTTCTTTATACCACCTTCTGGTGGTCATCAGTGGACCGCAAAATCGGGTCCGGAACCAACTCTGCCAAAGTGGCCTGGAAATCCCGCACTGGACTCCACCTTAGTCTCCAAGATATGAACGCATGTGAGGTGACACATAGCGTCCATCAATCACCTCACCTCACCTTTCATAATGTCACAAAATATATATACCGTATTTTTCGCTCCATAAGACGCACTTTTTTCCCCCCAAAAAAGGGGGGAAAATATCAGTGCGTCTTATGGAGCGAATATAAAGCGGCCGGTCCGGTATTTCTGCCGCCACATGTCAGAATACCGGGCCGGCCGCTCAATTGTTCTCTCCTGCAGGGCCTTACCTGTTCCTCGCTCCAGCGCTGCACAGTCTTCCCGCGCTGGCTTCTGTGACAGCCGGGTGCCCACTGCGCATGTGCTGCACTTTGTGAATGATCCGGTGTCCTCTGGGACACATGACAGGTCCCAGAAGGCACCGCGCCATTCACAAAGCGCAGCGCTTCTCGCGCATGCGCAGTGGGCACCCGGCTGTCACAGAAGCCGGCCCGGGAAGAAGAGCGAAGGACAACTCCGTGGAAGTGGGAGCGGGTACCTGTCAAATTCAGGTACCCGCTCCCCCTCCCTCCCCAAAGGTCAGCAGTCTCTGGTCATTCCCTGCACTGTCTGCAGTCTCTGGTCATTCCTTGCACTGTCTACAGTCTCTGGTCATTCCCTGCACTGTCTGCAGTCTCTGGTCATTCCCTGCACTGTCTACAGTTTCTGGTCATTCCCTGCACTGTCTGCAGTCTCTGGTCATCTCCTGTACTGTCTGCAGTCTCTGGTCATTCCCTGCACTGTCTGCAGTCTCTGGTCATCCCCTGTACTGTGTCAGCAGTCTCTGGTCATCTCCTGTACTATGTCTGCAGTCTCTGGTCATCTCCTGTATTGTGTCCGCAGTCTCTGGTCATCCCCTGTACTGTGTCTGCAGTCCATTGGTTCAGAATATTTTTTTTTCTTGTTTTTTGCCTCTAAAACCTAGGTGAGTCTTATGGTCAGGTGCGTCTTATGGAGCGAAAAATACGGTATATACACAGTATGTACTGTATATGTAACACCCTGCTACAAGTGTTGATGCAGGATGTTAAAACCAACACAAGCTGGCAGTGTCCTGAAGAACATTGGCATTGACAATTTATAGAGAAGCCCCATGGACCTTACATGCTGAACCACAGGACTTTACTAAGGAGCAGTGTAGTTAAAAAAACCTACATTTCCCAGAGGAGCTGGCGTGTGGGCAGAGGCATATATATGTGAAAGCCCGGGAGATGAGATAGGAAGTGAGAGGGGAGAGATCTGGAGAGAGGAGTGTGCTGACTGCGGGATGACCGGACCAGGCCTTTGAAGGAGAGAGAGAAAGGAGGCAAGGAGAGTCTGCTAATCGCTGACCTTGCCACATCGTGGAGGAAGCTAATCGGTTAGCAGGTGACTGGATGGAATGCTGCAGGTGGGACCGGAGAGTGTGTGGCGGCCTTATTGAAGGAAAGAGAAAGACTGCCAGAATTCGCCAGAGAGAGTCCCAAGCATTACCAAGGACAGGGAACACTGACACCTGCTCCACCTTTGCTGTTCTCCTGCACAGAGTTGCAGACATTGCACATAGTTATTAGAAGTTTCGGCCTAGTTCCTTCAGCTGCTATCGTTTGACCACACTTAACAGCCTTATCATCAGAGCTGATAGCAGGACAGTCAGTCCATAGGTCAAACCACCGCTGTGTCACCACTATCATCAATTCGCTTTATTCACTTTTGTGCCAATAGTCTTGCAGTCCAGAGAGGAGTTGCCCTGTGCCAACAATCACTTTTGCCAGTTTAACCACTTGTTACTATATATTTACTAGTGACTAGTGCTTTAAAGGAACATTACATCGGTCAATTGCTGCTTCCAAGGGGAGTGCTGTTTTTCCCTTCCTTTATTGCATTGTTCCTCAGAGAACCATAATTCACACTTCTTCTCACTGTGCATCAACTGGGCCCCATCCCGCTCCTAGGAGACTCTTCACTGCCTTTAAAGAACATTGGTTGTTTTGGGGAAAAGAGCTTTTTTTATTTATTTCAAGCTATGTCCTTGCCACCAGGTCCTGAGGACCCAGAGTGAGCTAGTCTACCTGTTTGATAGTTTCTGCTGCTCACTGGGGACTGTAAAGCCACCTCAGGTTGAAGGTATTTGGTTAGTATCTGAAAAGCAGGCCTGCCAACACTAACTAAGATGTTGTGATAAGTGTTGTTTCCTTTCTTTGCCTAAAGTTGACACAAGTAGTAACTGACTCACATGCCAATTCTGTTTATGTTGTGTAACCAAGCTACATTGAAGTTGCTATAAATTTCTTACCAGGTCATCCCAATCAGTGTGTGAGTCTACTTTTTGAAGGTGATTTATCCAGTTAAACGTATACTGTGGTGTCAGCAGGGGTTGAGCTTTTTTCAGAGAGGGGTCCAGAGCAACAGGGAGCTCGAAAATCATCCAGCAACCCCTAATCGGGTAGTGCTACATATATGTGTATATATATGCTCTGCACAAAACCAATATATGTTTATAGAGAAAATAGTTAATACACTGTCTTTATATCACCAAATTAAAGGAAATATTGTATAGGTCCTGGTTTTCAAATATCACTAATGCTACAGATTGTCACGACTTTGTATCCACCAACCCAACAAAAGAAAAAAACCCAACTGACACACATCTGTTCCCTTCACTTCACTCCTACCGAATGACAGGTCTTGTGGATGACAGATGTTATAAACAAAGGAGCGAGATCTCCAGGGTGACGTCATTGACCATATATGCACATGACCATGTGTGGTCAATGGCATCACTGGGATCCTGCAACTCCCAGACCTGAAGGGCCTGGTGTGAATTATGAGGGGCAACCCTGCACAATTTTTTTTTTAGCAATCCCCATCCCTTAGGATTCCTAGCCATGTATGTTAATGGAGGTGGTGACTTCATACCTGAACCCACAGGCATCCTTGAAAGCAGGAACCTGTCATGTTGATCATCCCTTAGTGGTTCCGTAAAGTGCCTAGAGAGAAAAAGTGGTTTGATTGGACACACAACTTTCAAGACACTTTGGTGGCCATCTTGGGTGAGGTAACCTTTTTAAATAAGGGAAATGGTAAATGTACAGTCAGGGACAGGAACCCTCCTGTAAGGAAGTGTGTTATTATTGGTTTGGTGTTTTGACTTTATGAAATGGAATGTAAGGAATATTAATGAGACTTAAATTCTAAATATGATATGCTTATTGTAGATTTCTTCACACTAAATTTCCAGAGAAGCAATGTTTGCTGTGAAACATATTCAGAGTCTGTCATTTCTGAGGATTGTCATCTGAGGACTTTGAACGAGGTCCATCGCTAAAAATCTTTATTCTGTAACATTAGTATGGCAGACAGTGTGGAGGAGTGCTAAACTCCTGGATCACGTATATTCATTTTATTTATTTTAATATTATTTATTACAGGTACTTATATAGTGTGTCAATTTATACACTGCTTTACATATATATTGTACATTCACATCAGTCCCTGCCCTCAAGGTTCTTACAACCTAAGGTCCCTATTTCACATTCATACATACAGTACACATATTTTTTTGTATTTCATAAAGGTTTTATTGAAAGGCACAATACAAAGCAATGTATACATTGTCAAGGTGTCGGAAATCACGTGCATACAAAACAACAAACAATTGAATTTAACAGTAGAACATGTTTACAAGTAGCTTAACTTAGCATGTATATGAAGAAATTTTGCAACACAAAAGAGTACAATCATGTGAATCATAAATGTACTATAAAGAAAGAAGAAAAAAAAGGGGGCAACATTAACCCCATACAAAGAAATCCTGGACAGGATCAGTATTAGTTATGTGAAGGCTGAGGCCATTCTGAAGAATGGTACATAGATTAATTAAAAGCGGCCTTGCAAATAGAGAAAAAGAAGAGAATGAAAAAAAAGGTGGAGGGGGAGGTGAGAGGAAGGAAGGTAGAGACACAGAAATAACAGGGGTAGAAGGGATAAGTCAATGGCATCATTCCTCCTCTCCATGGAAAAAAAGAAAATGGAGCTAAGCAATACAAAATTGAGTGTAGTTTGAATAGATTACTTAATATCTATCTGTGTATGTCTTGGTTGTTTTGTAGTGTGACCAGCAGTACCAGGCTTTAGAGAACTTAGAAAGTCTTTCCTGAGAGATAACAAGTTCCTCAATTTCTTCCACTTTGTTTATATTGCGAAACCATTACCCCACTGTAGGAACTTTAGTCCAACACCAGTGGCAGGGAATGCATTGTCTGGCAGTGTTTATCATAAACAATGCAAAAGACTTAAGGTAGGGGCTCTGGGAAATAGAGGCGAAGAAGGTATTGGACAGGGGAAGAAGTGATGTCATCTGAGGTAACTTCTAGGATAATTGTGTGCATCTGTCTTCCAGAAGGGACGGATCCTGGACCACGTAGGTACAAATGGTTTCCCACTTTGAGTCTGTAAGCTGCATCTCCCAATCATGGTTCCAAGTATTACATGAATTGCTAGTGAACACCAAAAGGTCCTCGAAAAAAGACATGTATAGAGTAGATATGAGATGTCTTTAAGGGTGCGTTCTGCTACAAAGAGTCTCAAGGACTGTAAGAGGTCTGATCCAGAATTCTGCCATCTATCTTCTAGTTAAAAAGATACAGTACACATATTAGGGCCAATTTAGGCAGGATACAATTAACTTACCAGCATGTCTTTGGCATGTGCGAGGAAATTGGAGTACCTGGAGGAAGCTCACACAAATACAGGAAGCACATGCAAACTCGAGGCAGGTAGTGCCGTGGCTGGGATTCGAACCAACGACCCTATATATTGCCCAATATTGCTAAAACATCAACAGTATAAAACCTGTGTGTAGCAGCACGCTAGGCAGAAGTGCTAAGCACTTAGCCACAGGTTTTATACTGTTGATGTTTTTAGCAATATTGTAATCATACATTTTTGGAATATTTTTTATATCAAACACCCCCAACAGGCCCTTGAGGTACTTTCAGTCAGCTCCAAGAAATGTGTTGAGCTGTATAGAATATTACATCCCTGATAAGGTTTTTTTGATCATCCAGTGTGGATGAGATCATGTGATATTTTGATATGTAACAAAAATATTTTGTTAGCATTGAGAAAAATATTATAGTATATTTTTATGGGGGGGGGTTAATTAAGTTGTACTAAAGCTAATGAAATTTTAATTTACTTAGTGTATCTTGTGCCTCAAAAATACCTCCTAGACCAAACTTTCTTTTTTCAATATTCAGATTTTTATAGATGTGGCACACTATGTAGCCAACCTTCTATATTTCTTTTTATATCAAATAAGCATGTGAATTTATATGGTGGGTGCCTTAAAAATCTTTGCTCAAGATATCTTTCCACTTTATGCTGCTGGAGCTCAGCTATTTTGCCTATTACCAGCCTTCTTTCAAGCTTTATAAATTAAAATAAAAGGATTATCATTAGGCTATTGTGAATATATTTATTTAATTCAGAGTTCCTCTTTAAACACAAGGAGACTCATAACAATGATTATTTGCATAGTAATAAGTGCGCCACAAGAGTAAATCAGATTACAACAATATTCACAGAAGCCTCCAAACCTTTTGCCGCAATCATTTGTTTATACTCTAGTCCCTTCCTACTTCTGGCATTAGGGAGATACAAAAGGGAACATTTCAGAATAGAAACCTAGTCTTAGTTACATTTAGCTGTGAAGTATAATAGATATTCTGTCTTCCTAGCTGGCTTCTAAATTAATGATACTGCGAGATAACCTGAGAATAATGTAGTAATATAATTATTATGTTTATTCTTCAAGACGATAATTTCATAAGCGATGTGAATTCATCATTGAAACACTCAGTATTCTACTTCGTTATGTTCCACCAATTATTGCTCAATGTTTAGATTAATATTGCAGGTTTTGCAAGAAAGGAAGAGATGGCGGAAACAATTAATATTACTTTAGGCAAAATAAAGGAGAAGAATGTGCGTGCAGAACTTCCTCACTGTTGAATGAAAATACAATTCCAAACGGCAAGTACGAGATTTTAATAATTTCATAGAGCCCAAGTATAGGCTAATTAAATACTTTACCAGACATTTATATTAATGTAGCACTCACCCCCTTATGGGCTGAGTGGTCCCAAAGTACTTTCCCAATATAGTGTCTTTTCAGCCAAGCACATAGTTTCAGTCACTCTTTTTTGTCTCAGTATTTAGTCTGGGGGTATCCTTTTTCTGATGCTTTATTAAACATGAACTTGGATAGGTTCAGGGTAACCATGGAATACTCGAGTAATGTTAAGTTGTAATTTGAAGACACTTCTCTCTTTCTCAAAGCTTCCTAGCTCAGTCCTTGCAGCAACAAATAATGGAATGAGCCTCTCAGGGACACTATATGTAATTTCCACATTTTAGAACAGGATGCCAGTGGGACATTAGCAGAACACAGTCACAGGGATAGTATACACTGTTTTTTACTCACAAATGTCCTTGAATATGTGGATGCCTCCTTGCAATATCAGACAAACATCACCTGTGGGCTCTTCAGACCAGATCCCCAAACAAATCCCTCAATTAGTTCTGGCAAAGTTCAGTAGAATAGGCCCCCCAGCTGATGCAGCTGGGACCTTAATGAGCAAATGAAGAAGCACAGCTCTACTGCCCAGAAGGGCAGCAACCCTTCAGGCTGGGAACTTCTCCTGGACAAGAACCCCTCTCCACCAAGCCTCACACTTCCTCCCAGCCACCTACTGGGAACCTTCCTTCAGGAATTAGCTGGGACCACATAAATATTCAACTGTAGATTTGACTCTCACAGCTCACTACTTTCCAGAACCACCTAGGAAGCAGGGGGAGCAGTCAAATCCACAGCCAGTGAAACTCAGAGCAAACCAGACCAATTACACACTGTTCCACTGATTACAAAGGAGCTAAACAACTAAATATACCTAACCTAGATAGCATATAACTAGGAGGGTGCTACATCAACATCACAGTAGTAGCCATAAAGTAGGATAAGATAATTAGTGTACACCACAGATGTAATAAACCCTTATGCACAGTCCACTTGTGGAATAATCCAAACATCTCCCAATGGGCCACAATAGTACTATAATAGGTACAGGTCAATTCAACCAGAGCTGCAGAGTTGTCCCTTGATTGTCATCAAGCAGGACCTTGATCCACCCACTGCAAACACATGGAAGTAGGGATAATCTCCTGTTGAAGCTGACTGGTAATTTGAGAAAAGCATTATTCACCACTTGACCTCCAGAAGATTTACCCCTCTTCATGACTAGGCCATTTTTTGCGATATGTGCTGTGTTATTTTAACAGTCATGCAATGCTGCACATTAATTAAATTTATATAATTTTTCCCCACAAATAGAGCTTTCTTTTAGTGGTATTTGATCACCTCTAGGTTTTTTAATTTTTGCACTATAAATGAAAAAACACAGACATTAAAAAAAAAAAAAAAAAAAAAAATATATATATATATATATATATATATATATATATATATATATATAAAAGCCCTTAATTATTTTGCTTCTGCAACGTAGGTCTTGTATCAACAGCTATGGGAGGATTTATGCACAGTCGTGGCTGCTGTAGCAGTGTAAATCTGACAAGCTGGCTGTCAGCTGTAAGGTGGAAGCAATGCAGAAAACCCAGTATTGCGCCCCCTCCCAGCACAACACTCCCACATGTTCCCTGGGTCCTGTTGTCACACCTGTGGGTCCGGAATCCCCATGGATAGTGTTGCTGGATAGAGGGGAGGGATACCAAAAAACATCCATTCATTGATCTCTCTCCGCTAGAATGACCACAATAGAGACATGTATTACATCACTTCTAGGATTGGCTGTCACTTTCCCCAGTGTGGTCAGTGATGAAGCTAATAAAATGCGATCTGTGCTCCATCAGCTTCAGTGGAAGGTAGGTATGACATCAGTCATTGGAGAGTACCCTGAGATTGCAATAAAGAGAACTTGTCTAAACAAAATGTTACCACAGACGACATAACCTTCAATGAAAAAAAAATGAAAGTAACACCCATGCACTTAACCCCTCAGAAAGAATTTTTGAACCTGCCCCTCCTCTACATACATGCAAATATAAACATACCTTATGGGTGCGCCTACGTATGCAAACATTAATTGCGCCACACATGTTACATATCACTGCGCATGTTGGAGCGAAAGCAATAATTCTAGGGCCACTGTTCATGGTTACCCCTAAACTGATTACCTGTAGGGGCTTTTAATGCATCTTTTATGGAACATTTTAGATACCGAAGCTTTTTGTTGTTTCGCGGGTGAGTGCAATTTTAAGGTTTGATATCTATTTATTCTTCACAACCTCATCTTTTATATTTATATTTGCCTTAAATGTAATTTTTTACTGAAAATTTGTGCTTGATAAACCATTGTGTTAATATTGTGTAACTTAAAACATTGACACTTCCACCATTTTATTTTCCAGGATCTCTGCTTTCAGAAAATATACAATGTTTGTGAGTTTTAACTGATCTTAGGACCTAAACTTATTTTTTAATCATGTGTAAAAGTATTCAAAAATGTCTTTGGCAGTGAAACGGTTAAATTAAAACTGACCCAAAGTAATACATTTTGCCATCTGTAAAACTGATGAATCCCAAAAACCATAAATCTTTAAGAACAGCTTTTAGATTTGATTTTTTCTTCCTCAAATAAATTTTTTTAGATATCAGAGAATATATCTAGTTTAGTCAGCAAACACATTTGAATTTAAATAGAAAATTAAACTTTTGTCTTTGTAGAGACAAAGTGACTTAACTTTCATTTTACAGCAAAACGCACCAATGGAACTAATAGCTCATAACTGACTCTTCTGCATCTAGCTGACATGGAAGCATTGCTCATTATAGCGGAGGGGTGCTGCTCCTAACTCAGATGACTAATGGTTATATTAATGAACAATAGTTAAACAGATGTCTTGGCGTGGAATACAATGAAAGGATGATGAAGATTAATTATTCAGATTTGTTGAAAAATAAAATTGAGCACTAAATAAAACTCTTTTGAATATTAAGTCTTGGTAATGGGTGCTTCCCATAAATGATGTTCCGCTCACCTCCCTTTAGATTGAACAAATCCATAAAAAGATAGTTGAAGAAGTTGAAGGATGGTAGCACAAATCGGTACTTGGGATTCCAGCTGGACATGCACTGGAAAATGTGTCCTAAAAGATGGAAACAAATACAAGCACAGTTGAAAATTTTAGTTGATATGCTTTCTCTGGTTTTTAATGCCCTCTGAGTCATTGGCCCCTAGTACAGCTCCCACATCACCAGTACAAATCTTCCCCCCCCAAGCACAGCTTCCCTCCTAGCAGGGATCTCTTCTCCAGTACAGCTCCATCCAGTGCCAGTTTTCCCCCACCCAGTGAAGATCTTTCACTACAGTACACATCCTCCCCATTACAGTTCTTACCAGTTCAGACCCATCTTACCTAGTACAGATTTCCCTTCCCTCCAGTATATAACTCCACACCAGACAAGACATATAAGAGTGAGGATAAGTCCTCACTCAGCTGTGTCATGTAACCAGAGCTGAGGAGGAGCTTCCCTCACTTTCAAATGCCAGTCCCTTTCTCTGAAGTCTGACAGGCAGCAAGAGCACAACTGTAGTGCTTCAAGTGCAAGTGATTGTCAGCAGTAGTTGCACTAGTTGCAGCATCACAGACTCTCTGGAGGGGTTCAGACCCCCCTATCCCCCCTTCATTTATGCCCCTGGGCACTTCTAAAAAGTATGGTCCCCAATTCTAAACTATCTGAGCTCCTAGCTATGGAACTATATAGCAATGCATAAACTAAGCGCAAGATATACTATATGTATATAAATATTGTCATGTTACAAACAGAAACATAAATGTATTTTTGGGATTTTATGTGACAGACCAACACAAAGTGGCACATAACTGTGAAGTGGAGGGAAAATGATAAATGGTTTTCAAAATTTTTTACCAATAAATATCTTAAAAGTATGGCGTGCATTTGTATTCAGCCCCCCGAGGCTTTGTAGAACCACCTTTCCCTGCAATTACAGCTGCAAGTCTTTTTGGGGATGTCTCTATCAGCTTTGCCCATCTAGAGAGTGACATTATTCTTTACAAGAAATAGCTCAAGCTCTGTCAGATTGGATGGAGAGCGCCTGAGAACAGCAATTTTCAAATGCTTTGATTTAAACCATTCTATTGTAGCTCAGTCTCAAGTCTTTTGCAGACTCTAACAGATTTTACTTGTAAGATTGCCCTGTATTTGGCTCCATCCATCTTCCCATCAACTCTGACCAGCTTCCCTGTACCTGCTTAAGAAATGCATCCCCACATCATGATGCTGCCGCCACCACGTTTCACGGTGGGGATGGTGTGTTCAGGGTGAGGTGCAGTGTTAGTTTTCTACCACACATAGTGTTTTGCATTCAGGCCAAAATGTTCAATTTTGATCTCATCTGACCAGAGCACCTTCTTCCACATGTTTGCTGTGTCCCCCACATGGCATCTCGCAAACTGCAAACGAGACATCTTATCTTATCTTTCTTTCAACAATGGCTTTCTTCTTGCCACACTTTCATAAAGGCCAGATTTGTGGAGTGCACGACTAATAGTAGTTCTGTGGACAGATTCTCTCACCTGAGCTGTGGATCTCCACAGCTCCTCCAGACTTACCATGGGCCTCTTCTCTGATTAATGCTCTCCTTGCCCCGCCTGTCCGTTCAGGTGGACAGCCATGTCTGATGATTGAACAGTGCTCCGGGAGATTTTCAAAGCTTGGGATTCTTTTTAAGGCAATTGGTTCCAATAAAATACATTTAAATTTTTGGTTGTAACATGGCAAAATGTGGAAAATTTCAAGGGGTATATGTACACTGCTCAAAATAATTAAGAGTATAGCATTAAGTCAATTAAACTCCTGGGATATTGATCTGGTTAGTTACATTGCAGAGGGGGTTGTTAATCTGTTTCAGCTGCTTTGGTGTTCATGAAATTAACAACAGGTGCACCCGATGGGCAACAATGAGACAACCCCCAAAACAGGAATGGTTTTACAGGTGGAAGCCACTGAGATTTTTTTCCCCCACTCATCTTTTATGACTTTAACAAACACACTAGTTTTGCATTTGGCTAGGGTCAGTGTCACTGCTGGTAGCATGAGGCGATACTTGGACCCTACAGAGGTTGCACAGGCAGTCCAACTCCTCCAGGATGGCACATCAATACATGCCATTGCCAGAATATTTGCTGTGTCTCCCAGCACAGTCTCAAGAACATAGAGGAGATTCCAGGAGACATGCAGTTACTCTAGGAGAGCTGGACAGGGCCATAGAAGGTCCTTAACCCATCAGCAGGACCGGTATCTGCTCCTTCGTGCAAGGAGGAACAGGATGAGCACTACCAGAGCCCCATCAAAATGACCTCCAGTAGGTCACTGGTGTGAATGTCTCTGACCAGGCAATCAGAAACAGACTTTATGAGGGTGGCCTGAGAGTCCGATGTCCTCTAGTGGGCCCTGTGCTCACTGGCCAGCACCAAAGAGCTCAATTGGCATTTACCATTGAACACCAGATTTGGCAGGTCCACCACTGGCGCCTTGTGCTTTTCACAGATGAGAGCAGGTTCACCCTAACCACATGTGACAGACGTGAAATGGTCTGGAAAAGCCATGGAGAATGTTATGCTGCCTGTAACATTGTTCAGCATGATTTTTGTGGTGGGTCAGTGATGGTCTGGGGAGGAAAATCTATGGAGGGACGGCAGTCAGGGCTAAACACCCTGACTGCCATCAGGTATCAGGATAAAGTCCTTGGACCCATGGTCAGACCCTTGCCTGACCATTGGATGGCCCCACACTTGCCTGACCTAAATCCAATAGAACACTTCTGAGATATCATGTTTCGGTCCATCCGAAGCCGCCAGGTTGCACCTCAGACTGTCCAGGAGCTCAGTGATGCCCTGGTCCAGATCTGGGAGGAAATATCCCAGGACACCATCTATCATCTCATTAGGAGCATGCCCCAATGTTGTCAGGCATGCATACAAGCACACGGGGGCCATACAAACTACTGAGTACCATTTTGAGTTGCTGCTATTAAATTTCAGCAAAATGGAATAGCCTGCTGCAACATTTTTTCACGTTGATTTTCAGGGTGTCTTTGAATTCAGTCCTCCTATGGGTTGATAATTTTCATTTCCATCAAATGATGGGGCATCCTTACGTTCCTAACTCATTACCCAGTCCATATCAGGATAGATATCCAGCATAATATTTTTCCCCATTGAGATCTGATATGCTTCCAAAGTGTTCCTTTAATTCTTTTGAGCAGTGTGTGTATATATATGTATATATATATATATATATATATATATATATATATATATATATATATACAAAAAAAGTAAAGAAAAAAATATTTTTGCAGCGCATACATCAATATCACTTAATAAAAAAATATATGTAAAAGTCCAAATAATTCAGTCCATTCCTGTGATCACCACTGTGGCAGGCGCAGCACCCTTTGGTGCCTAGTGCGCTGTGGCATTAGAAAAATTATGCAATTGCTGTTTCTTTGTTTGATTAGACTGACTTTACTCTGTAATTCCTCCAATGCCGCTCTATGGATGCAGTAGGTTTAAAGAGCACACCGAATACTTTAGTTAACTTCTTTAATAACTTCAATCTTCTTCATATAACTGCTTACAATGGCTTGTTTCATTTATCATACAGTAGCTTATTTCTTTCATATTACAGTGGTTTGATTCGATAGCTTATCTCGATAGGTTCAATAGATTCGATAAATTTGGTGGATTGTATAGATTATGATTACTCTACAGTGACTTGATTCGGTATATTCATAAGTTCGGTGGAACTAAAGTAAACACATACAACATTTTTAGACACAGATCTACCTGCACTGTTAAACAATAGAGGAACACACAAGTGCATTAAATACCTATTTGGCCTGCTCTGCCTCCATAAAGCTTTTCTGATTGGAACTGTCTGTTTCCTCCTCTGTCTGGTGAGCATGTGTCTCTAGAAAATCCTAGCAGGAAGTTTTACACAGGCATAAATGTGAAACTGGCTGGGATTGGTTAAGGCTCTGTACAGTGTGAGGCTGTCTGTGATTGGCTCATCTTTAACTAACTCTTAAAGGCATATTTTCCTTTTCTGCTTCTGCTAACACAATGAATATATACATGTCATATAACAATCAAAGACATAAATTACAGCAATGATTCTGCTTTTGGCTTTAACATATGCACATATACACTGTACTGAGGTTCTGGCAGGTTTGGTATACACATATATGTGAACCATATTAACAACTAGAACTGGTCTTAGCTGGCCAGCTACAACCACGCCATAAAATTCATACAAAATTCTTCAAAATAAATCACTTCCGGTCACCGTACAGCCTATCCTGACACGTTTTGTTACTTCCTATTTATTCATAGGGTACTGGAAGTGACGTGGACCAGAAGTGACGCAGGAGCGTCTGAGAGCAAGGGCAGGCGGCAGTGAGAGCACTGTTCGGTCTTTTCTCTCTGGAATATTATAGCTATAAACATCTTTGGGCTTGATTCTTTCTAACATCTTGTAAGTAGTACTCTTCAGTGGAGAATAAAGTATTTAAGAGTTACTGCACCATGTGGGGTTTCCGTTTTTTATCTTCTATGTGATCAGAGGAGTCTCTAGGGTTGATGTCACTCGGTGCAGTAACACCCCCTTCAACGATCCCCGCAGAATAGATCGGATCTGCGGAATGAGCATAATGGATTGGGCTCCGATCCATTATGCTCAATCCGCAGATCCGATCCATCCTGCGGGGATCGTTGGCTTTCTTTACAACTTACCTTTTCTTGGAGCGGGTCCAGTGTCACCCCCTATAGGTTGCATGTCAACGATGCCCGCAGGATCGTCGGCATGCAACCTGTACGGAGTGACACCGGACCCGTTCCAAGAAAAGGTAAGTTGTAAAGAAAGCCGACGATCCCCGCAGGATGGATCCGATCCATCCTGCGGGGATCGTCGGCTTGCTTTACAACTTACCTTTTTGTGGAGCGGGTCCAGTGTCACCCCGTGCGGCCGGTGTCACCCGGTGCGGACCGCACCCCCGCACCTGCCTCAGGATGCCACTGTATGTGATATATGAGTGGAGTATTGGAAGGAAGCTTTTTAACATTGGAGATTGGGAACGGTCACTTTAGAAGTCCTACAAGTTGAAGGGAGATCTGGTCCCTGGAGAAATATGTACCTAAGCTCAGTATGCCAACCATGAGAGAGGGAGGCAACACATATTGGTCAGTGCACACCTGAGAGGGGAGCACCAAACAAATTTATATTTCATTTTTGGCACAAATATTCACGTGGTGATTATTGGATGCTCAAATTGATTTATTTTGAAGAATTTGGTATGAATTTTATGATGTGGTGATCACAGGAATGGACTGAATTATTTGGACTTTTATATATATTGTTATGTATGCGCCACAAAAATATTTTTTTCTTTAAATATATTTTTGTATATGTTTAATAATTCAATGTGGCAGCAGGATATTCTTGATATAATTATATGAGTGATTTATATATATTTTTAAGGCACAAATTTCACATAAATTGAAGGTTCTTATATTATTGGGAATTTCACATATATTTTAGAACAGTTTTTTGAGGGATTTTACACATTATTTTTGTATATATATATATATATATATATATATATATATATATATATATATACAGTTGCAAGAAAAAGTATGTGAACCCCTTGGGATTACGTGGAGTTTTGCATGAATTGGGCATAAAATGTGCTCTGAACGTCATCTAAGTCACAACAATAGAAGAACACAGTCTGCTGAACATAATACTACACAAACATTAGATGTTGCCATGGTTTAATTGCACATAACATGTAAACATTCACAGGGCAGGGAGGAAAAAGTATGTAAACCTTTGGCCTTAATAACTGGTTGACCCTCCTTTGGCAGCAATAACCTTAACCAAACATTTCCTGTAGTTGCAGATCAGACCTGCACAACGATCTGGAGTAATTTTGGACCACTCCTCTTCACAAAACTGTTTCAGTGTAGCAATATTCTTGGGATGTCTGGTGTGAATCGCTCTCTTAAGGTCATGCCACAGCATTTCAATCGGGTTGAGGTCAGGACTCTGACTGGGCCACTCCAGGAGGCGTATTCTGTGCTGTTGCAGCCATTGTTTTGTTGAATTACTTGTATGCTTTGGGTCATTGTCCTGTTGCATCACCCATCCTCTGCGGAGCTTCAGTTGGCGGACAGATGGTCGTACATTTTCCTGCAAAATGTCTTGATAAACTCTGGAATTCATTTTCCCATCAATGACAACAATCCGTCCAGGCCCTGAGGCAGCAAAGCAGCCCCAAACCATGATGCTCCCTCCGCCATGTTTTACAGTGGGGATGAGGTTTTGATGTTGGTGTGCTGTGCCTTTTTTTCTCCACACCTAGTGTTGTGTGTTCTTCCCAAACAACTCAATCTTGGTTTCATCTGTCCACAGTATATTTTGCCAGTAGTGCTGTGGAACATCCAGGTGCTCTTTTGCAAACTTCAAACGTGCTGCAATATTCTTTTTGGACAGCAATGGCTTCCTCCGTGGTGTCCTCCCATGTACTCCATTCTTGTTTAATGTTTTCCTTATTGTAGATGTGTCAACAAAAATGTTAGCATGTGCCAGAGATTTCTGTAGGTTTTTAGCTGACACTCTGGGATTCTTCTTTACCTCATGCAGCATTCTGCGCTGTGCTCTTGCAGTCATTTTTACAGGACGACCACGCCTAGGGAGAGTAGCAACAGTGCTAAACTTTCTCCATTTGTAGACAGTCTGTCTTACCGTGGACACATGAACATCAAGGCTTTTGGAGATACTTTTGTAACCCTTTCCAACTTCATGCAAGTCAACAATTCTTGATCGTAGGTCTTCTGAGAGCTCTTTTCTGCGAGGCATGGTTCCCATCAGACAGTGCTTCTTGAAACCAGTAAACCCAAAACAGGTGTGTTTTTTTTGTAAGGGCAGGACAGCTGTCAGCAACACATCCAATATCATCACACTGATTGGAGTCAAGGTTGGCTCACTCCTGGCTCCAGTTAGCTCTGGGAGAAGTCATTAAGCTAGGGCCTCACATACTTTTTCCTCCCTGCACTGTGAATGTTTACATGTTATGTGCAATTAAACCATGGCAACATCTAATTTTTGTGTAGTATTATGTTCAGCAGACTGTGTTCTTCTATTGTTGTGACTAAGATGACGTTCAGAGCACTCTTTATGCCCAATTCATGCAAAACTCCACGTAATCCAAAGGGGTTCACATACTTTTTCTTGCAACTGTATATAAACAAACCCCTCACAATCTGATTAATTTTCTTTCTTGTGTTTTCAATTGAATGGAGACTAAAGAATCACTAAAGAATCACAGTGAAAAGTAGAGCTTTACTCTTCTTAACAAGTATGTCCCATTTAGTAGCTAATACCTTGTTCTTCAATGTTAGGAAATTATTATTTTTTTGTATAGGTATCTTTTAGATGTTAAAATCCCACCATTTTTGGCCAAGATGCCACAGCGATTTATGTCATTAAGGGTGCCTCATTGACTCCTGGGATATCAGTGTCATCAATCCCAGAAGTCAACATGCATCCCCTTCTACTGGCATTATGTTTTTTTCCAAACTAGAAATGATGCGATTCCAGGCAGAGTTAGGCACCATTTTTAAATGAGGGACTCAGTGCCAGGTCGTTACTGTGCTTGCACAAGATCCTAATGTGCATGCTGGGTAGCCAGCTCCACAAAATACAGGAAGAGAATGGTGGGCGGCTTCAGATATCCGTAGATGACATTACTCCAGCACTCCATTACAATAATGAGTAATACTGAAAATTTTAAAAGCGATTCTAAGCAAGTCTAAACATGTATTTATTTAAAATTATATGGGCAGACTGTAGCTCCTACTTAACCATTTTACCTCCAGAAGGTTTTTCCGCCTTCGTGACCAGGCCATTTTTTGTTATTTAGCACTGCGCTACTTTAACTGGCAATTGAACGCTCATGCAATGCTGTACCCAAACGAAATTTATATAATTTTTTTCACACAAATAGAGCTTTCCTTTGGTGGTATTTGTTTCTCACTGGGTTTTTAGTTTTTTATTACATAAATGAAAAAAGACCGAAAATGTAAAAAAATTATATTTTCTATTTTCTGTCATTAAAGCGAAGTTCCAGTTGCACTGTGAAAAAATAACAGTCAGCAGCTACAAAAACTGTAACTGCTGACTTTTAAAAAACAGCCACTCACCCGTCCCATGAACCCGCGGTGTCCCCACCGCAGCCCATTTCACCAGTCGGATGCTCACGCGCAAGTAGCGCTGCGCTACCTGAATGGTCTCGTAGTATTCTGGGACCTGTCACATGTCCCAGAAGACTATGGGGAGAGAGGGTAGGAGGACAACTTCTGCTTCTGATTGCCTAGGCGACTGCAGAGGAAGTGGGAGCGGTTACCTGTCAATTTCAGGTACCCGCTCCCCAAAGGTGCCAATCCTTAATGGGGAGTGGGGGACCAGTCTTTAAAGCAGAACTTTCCCTTTTGGGTGGAGCTCCGCTTTAAACATAGCTGATATAAAAAATCAAACAATCACATTTCTTCATAAATTTAGGCCAAAATGTATTCTGCTACATGTCTTTGGTAAAAAAAAATCCCAATATGTGTATATTGATTGGTTTGCGTGAAAGCTATAGTGTCTACAGACTACTATGATATATATACTGGAATATTTTTTTTTATATATATATATATACTATTTATGGTGGTGATCAGCAACTTATAATGGAACTGTGATAGTGCGGACAGCAATCTGACACTAACTGACACTGGGTGGGAACTAACTAACTGAAACTGACATCACCAGTGACACTAATACAGTGATCAGTGATAATAATATACACTGTCACTGTAAATCCAACACAACAGACACTTTTCTCCTGCGCTAGGAAAAGGACTCAGTAGACCCAATAGGAATGTTCTGGAATTTTCTGGAATATGCACTGCTTGCTGCCCTCAACAGACCAGGGTGGTCCAAATAAACTAGATGCAAATGGAGAAACAGAAAAAGGGCGCACCGACCTAGTGCATTATCATTTAAAATATTTATTGAAGAAACAAAGTAAGTATCATACTCACAATAGACATAAAAACACAGGCATGTCAAACTGAACAAGATGTATGATCCAAACAACATTTGAGTCCATAAGATGGAACCCTGGATGACCAACTAACTCGTTTTGAGGACACAACCTCTTCCTCAGAGCCAGCCTCTGGTTGTGTCCTCGAAACGTGTTAGCCAGTTGGTCATCCAGGGTTCCATCGTATGGACTCAGATGTTGTTTAGATCATACATCTTGTTCAGTTTGACATGCCTGTGTTTTTATGTCTATTGTGAGTATGATACTTACTTTGTTTCTTCACTAAATATGTTAAACGATAATGCAATAGGTCAGTGCACCCTTTTTCTGTTTCTCCATTTACACTGTCACTGTACTAAGACAGTGGCTGGGAAGGGCTTAACATCTTGGGTGCTCAAGGTGTTATGTGTGTGCCTAACAATGTGTTAATGTGCATATAATGTGCTGCATTTTACAAAAAATCTCTTTGTTTCTTCTCCCTGCTTTGCAGAGCGAAGAGACAGAGAGATCCTTCCCTGTGTACAGATGATTGTTAAAACGGGACTCTGGGCTGTGATTGGACACAGCCAATCAGCAGGTCCTAGCCATGGACCATAGGCCTGGACCTGCTGACAAATTCCTGCTGTGTACAATCACAGTGGGAGTTGGCAGGCAGGGGGCACACATGCCCTGTACCCAGAAGCAGCCAGCGATGTGCAAGTATGTCGCTGTGACTGTACAGGCCACCTGCCTGTAGTATATTGTGGGAGGGCAGTTCTTCAGTGGTAAAGGATCCATTTTCTAGAGTCTTTCAACTGATTACATCCGTAAGAGAATTTGCAGAAAAATAGCCATAGGCCAGCATAGGACTGTGCATTTTGTTATATTCCCTACCAATAAAAAGAAAACATGGTATTAAATGTTCTATTTTACGCTACATTTATATTCTACTAGAACTGGAAAAAAAAGTCTGATTAAATTAACCATTAGCCGCCCGGCCTATAGTCGTTTGGGGGACCGTAAAAATGGTTTAGCTTTCCAGGGTGTCCTCCCGCACATGCGCAGTTCGCGCGGTTGCAGAGCCGCACAGCGGCGCGATCTGTCACCGGCCGTGTACCTTGGACATGGCCGATGACAGATCTGAGTACCGGCCCCCGTTGCCGGTACCATGTGACCTGCTGTGACCAATCACAGCAGGTCACATGACAGTTGTATACAATGGATGGCTTCATTCATGCCATCCATTGTATACAACTGTCATGTGACCTGCTGTGATTGGTCACTGCAGGTCACATGCACATGTCATGTGATTAGCTGTGGCCAAATCACAGCTAAGCACAAAAAAAAACAAAAAAACCTGAATGAATCGATGTCATTTAGGTAAATGCTTGCTTATAGCAAAGTAATTCTTTGCTATAAGCACATTGTGTAAAAAAAAAAAAAAAAAATACTGATCACTTCCCCAAAGTAGTACAATGTTACTATGGTAACATTGTACTACTTTGGTCACAGTAAAATATGAAAACAAATTTAAAAAAAATAAAAATCGATGTAATAAAAAATTAAAAATAATAAAAAAAATATATAAATATATTTTTTTTCATACTGTCACCAGTCAGTGTCCCTGTTCACCGCCATGCCAGTTATATGATGATGCTGTACTGCACTGGTGACAGTATGTAAAAAAAAAAAATAGTGAAAATAATTGTTTTAATTTTTTCATTTTCCGAAAAATTATGACAAAAAAAATACAACTTCAAAAAACTCGCCATGCCTCTTATGAAGTACGTCAGACTGTCTACTCTGCAAAAAGGGGTCATTTGGGGGATATCTGTACTATTCTGACATTCTTGGACCTCAAGAAATTAGATTGGCTGTCAGTACTTCAGGATTGATCAATTTTCAGATCTATACCATAGTTTGTGAACTCTATAACTTTCCTACAAACTAAATAATACATCCTAATTTGGGTTATTTCCACCAAAGACATGTAGCAGAATACATCTCGGTCTAAATTTATGAAGAACAATTATTTATTTGTAAACTTTTATAACAGAAACAAAGAAAAATGTGTTTTTTTTTCAACATTTTTGGTCTTTTTTTGTTAATTTAGCAAAAAATAAAAACCCCAGCGCTGATTAAATACCACCAAAAGAAAGCTTTAGTTGTGTGAAGAAAATGATAAAATTTTAGTTTGGGTACAATGTTGTATGACCGCGCAATTGTCATTCAAAGTGTGAGAGCGCTGAAACGTGAAAAATGGCCTGGGCAGGAAGGTGTAAAATTGCACGGTATTGAAATGGTTAAATATCAAATGTCAATATGAACAGACTATGTACTCAACGTGCCGCAGAAAAAAGTGCGCGCAATATCAACAAAAAAATAATTCTATTTTTAAGGTAACCCGAAATTAGGTTTGTGTTTACTAATTTATTAGGCATGTGGTCATTTCAGATACAGATATTGTATTTTTTATTTCCACCAGTAATTGGTGATGAGTCTGTAGGGTGTTCTGTATTACAGCTTGTACTTTCATGTCCTTTAAATTAGGAATTACGATGCATCCTCTATCAAACAGCAAAATACAAGAAGACATTAACAATTCATCATATCTCGCATTAGAGGCGAGTACTGAGCCAGCCAGACAAAAAGCTATTACCATGCAAATTTAGCACATTTTACATGGCTTGCTTAATTTTCTTGGTGTACAGAACAGGTGAATTGTGGAGTTGTAAATGAGGATTTTTTAAATTTATGAGGTCAAAATGAATTTTGGATGAAAATCAGCAATAGTGGAATTGTGTTTAACAACCATAGATTAAAACACAGAGATGTAATGTCTACAAATCATCCCATGCACAAATAAATCAGGCTCGCCTAGATGCAGTATACCCTTGCATTGTGCGTGTATGCTTCTGTTAAGGCACAACAACAGCCCAAACTTTTTCCTAACATCAGTTAGAATGTGGAAGGGGTAGAACCTTTGTTTCGATTTTTTGGAAATTTACTTCCACTTTCTAATTGCTGCCACAGGCACAGATAGGTGTCAATGGAACAGGAGGTGAGGGGAAGTCTTCAGATAGGGTCACCTGTTCTGGTGACATCTGTCCAAATTAGGACTTCCGTCTTTTTTGGGTTGGTTTTATTGTAGTCCCTGAAATAGGAAGTGACAAGAAATCTCGCAATGAAGAAATGGACCTGAGGTTTTAAAGCATAATTAAATCCCAAAACCAACATTTAACCTATTGTAGCATACCAGTTCTTATATGTGATGGCTACATTGTTATTTACCGTATTTTTCGCACTATAAGACGCACTTTTTTACCCCGCAAAAATGGGGGGAAATGTCTGTGCGTCTTATGGAGTGAATATGGAGCAGCCTGTATGCCCACTGCCTCAGTTTTAGAATACCAGTCCGGCCGCTCGGCTCTACTGTGCAGAAGAGTCCACTCCTCGGTCCTACCTGTTCCTTGGTCCAGTGGTGTCCTGCTTTCACCAGCCATCTTCTCTCCCTCGAGCCGGCATCTTCAGTGTGGGCACCCGGCTGTGACAGCTTGCAGCTTCACAGCCGGGTGCCCACTGCACATGCGCTAGAAGTGCTGCGGTTTGTGAATGGCCCCGTAGTCTTCTGGGACCTGTCACATATCCCACAAGACTACGAGGAGGGAGGGGGGAAGGACAATTCCGCGGAAGTGGGAGTAGATACCTGTCAAATTCGTGTACCCACCCCCGATCCCCAAAGGTCTGCAGTCTCTGGTCATCTCCTGTACTGTGTCCGCAGTCTCTGGTCATCGCCTGTACTGTGTCCGCAGTCTCTGGTCATCTCCTATACTGTGTCTGCAGTCTCTGGTCATCTCCTGTACTGTGTCCACAATCCCTGGTCATCTCCTGTACTGTGTCCGCAGTCTCTGGTCATCTCCTATAGTATGTCCGCAGTCTCTGGTCATCTCCTGTACTGTGTCTGTAGTCTCTGGTCATCTCCTGTACTGTGTCCGCAGTCTCTGGTCATCTCCTGTACTATGTCTGCAGTCTCTGGTCATCTCCTGTACTATGTCCGCAGTCTCTAGTCATCTCCTGTACTGTGTCTGCAGTCTCTGGTCATCTCCTGTAGTATGTCCGCAGTCTCTGGCTGTCTCCTGTACTGTGTCCGCAGTCTCTGGTCGTCTCCTGTACTGTGTCCGCAGTCTCTGGTCGTCTCCTGTACTGTGTCCGCAGTCTCTGGTCATCTCCTGTAGTATGTCCGCAGTCTCTGGCCGTCTCCTGTACTGTGTCCGGAGTCTCTAGTTATCTCCTGTACTGTGTCCGCAGTCTCTGGTCATCTCCTGTAGTATGTCCGCAGTCTCTGGTTGTCTCCTGTACTATGTCTGCAGTCTCTGGTCATCTCCTGTAGTATGTCCGCAGTCTCTGGTCATCTCCTGTACTATGTTCACAGTCCCTGGTCATCTCCTGTACTGTATCCGCAGTCTCCGGTCATCTCCTATAGTATGTCTGCAGTCTCTGATCATCTCCTGTAGTATGTCCACAGTCTCCAGTCATCTCCTGTAGTATGTCCGCTGTCTCTGGTCATCTCCTTTAGTATGTTCACAGTCTCTGGTCATCTCCTGTACTATGTCCGCAGTCTCTGGTCATCTCCTGTACTATGTCTTCAATCTCTGGTCATCTCCTGTACTGTATCTGCAGTCTCTGGTCATCTCCTGTACTATGTCTGCAGTCCATTGGTTCACAATATTTTTTTTCTTATTTTCCTCCTCTAAAATCTAGGTGCATCTTATGGTCAGGTGTGTCTTATGGAGTGAAACATACGGTAATTTAATTTAATTTAATTTTTATTTTAACCTAGTGATTCTGCCAGTAGTACACTTCCTGTCCTAGGATACCAACACTTGTTCACCCTTCTGTATCATGATTACGGATCAGCTGAGTGTTCAGTCTGAATGCATGTTTTGTTAAAAAACTGAACAATTAGGACATTCCGCATGGATGAACATGACAACTTTCTACTGTCAGTGGTTGCTAAGGAAGCGGTGGGTGCTTGCACCTACTGCATTCTTATCAATCACATATATCTTCCAGACCATTCACTCACATGAATAGGCTGTGCTGTGCTCATGCACCCTCAGCACGCACATCTGCATAGTTGTGAATTGGGCCTTAATCAAGAAGACTGCAAGGATTTTAGAGCTTGCAATGCTGCTGTCTTAATACAAACATTGCAAAACTTTGCTCCAGGTGAGTGAAATAGGCCAATCCCAAGCCTAATCCTATTGACAGGTTTCAGCCACCGCACTAGATCAAAGATAGAGCAAGAGATGACTGCATTCTGCAACAGGATAATTGAAGGAAATTCCTTTATTCCAAATAACAATGACAGTACACAGGATAACACAGGATTCCAAGGACGTTAACACATTTCACCCAACTTTAGTGCTTATTCATAACTTTGCTGTCTGCTTAAAAACTGCTAATAATTATTGAAAAAAGCCATGGTAAATTTAGCATGATGTTTTATTATTATTGTGGATATTAATATACTCCAGAAGGGAGATAGCTGCACTTCAATTCTAAATTCTGCCCACCTGCCATAACAAGCTATTGAGGGCTCAAATACCACTGCTGGATGAAACAGTAAACATCTGGGAACAGAAGAGGGGACCAAAGAGGGCCACAATAATTATGGCGAAAGTGGTGGAAAACGAAGAAGCTGATCCTGCCTGTGTAATAAAAATCTGTGTGAATATACTGTATATTACATAGGTAGAATCAGCTTCCTTCTTTTCAATGGTACACAATTATTGTGCTTTCATGGTTTGTTCTCATTATGCAATGAGTATTGAAAGAAGGAGTTCTGACTTTATTCTAATTTTCTAGATCTACATGGTTGTTTCAGGCCAGTAACCCAAAGTATTGAAGCCAGTGGATTAAACTCATTAGCCTAATATTTTCAGTAGGTCAACAATGGGAAGCTTCATGTTTCTCTCAGGAAAGGTTACCTTTAAGAGGGAGGCACAGTAACAAGATCACCCTAATCTATCTATTAAGCTTTAAATATAAACGATAATTAAACCCCAGAACAATGTGACTATTTAGATTTAGATGAACATTTACCGCAGGTAAATCTTCTTTGTGCAATTACATTGAATATTCCACCTGCAATGAATGTCTGGTGAATGTCCTATTCACTGCTTAATAAATATGCTCCATATTACAGCTTACCGGGTCATAGGTATAGTGGTTGCATTGGGTTTTTTTTTTAAGGCTAAGAACATTTTCAGAAAGTGCTGAAAATACCTATTGATCTTGCCAAAAATGCCAAGTCCCTTCCAATTCCTGTGAGCTGACCTGAAAACATGAAACAATGTTATCTTTTTTTTGTAAACTACTAATCTCCTCATCCCCAATGTAGTGTTGTTGAACAAAGTCATATATGCTTTAAGGAAAGCATTGGTGACAACCATAGATACAGTGGAGAAATTAGTGTAGATGTTCACTCACCATGTCCTTGCAGCTGTCGGCCACCCAGCCTCCAAAGGTAGATCTCTTTTGAGGAAGATAACAAAATCCTTCACCAGACCAGGGCTCTGAAGCAGTGTCCTTCAGCAGGTATGCCTTCCCAGCAATTCTCTTAAGGCCTTCAGCCCAGCAAACGCTGAGGCCTAAACTGTAGTCATCTCAGTGATTCTTCTCCCAGGGGTAGCAGACCTAGGAGTACTGGAACCCTCCCTGACAATGAAAGAACAATCTGCTCAGGTCTCTTGTCTACTTATCACTTCCCTAGCCACCTTCTAGATTCCCCCTCTTAGGGATTGACCAGGGTATAATAAATATTCAGCTGATCATTTGAATCTTCCTCCCTATGCTCTGGAAGCTCCTTCCAGAGGCAGGGGGAAGCAATTGAACTCTCAGTTCAGAAACTCTGACCAAAACACTCAACAGTCACTCCACTCAGCTGATAACTAAATTTACCTAACAGCTCTACTGGGAGGGCACTACATGGGTTTAGATATGCTTTAATGGAATAAGAAACTATAGAAGAACAAGCTTGAAAAAATGTGGAAGGCATGTCAAAAAATAATTTAACATCTATCTAAAGCCAGTTTGTTTTGGGAGAATAATTAAAACCCCTTTCAGATTTTTTTTTTTGTTATAGTCCCACTGTGATGATTCCTTTTATTGCCTGTTCCGAAACACCACAGGAAGGAACAAGAAAGTGACTTCACCTCTTAGACAGCCATCACCAGAAAAAGTGTACACAGTAAAAGATTTAACCTGTTCTGGTGACAACTGTAAAATTTTGAAATTTCTATCATTTTCTTTCTTGGTGACAGTGGTCACCAGGAGAAATGGAGAGGGAGACTCACCCCAACACAGACAGTAATATAAATCTGATAGAGGTTTAAACCTTTCCAAACACTGTCCAATAGCGTTAGATAAACTTTTAGGGCCAGTTCACACTATTGCATTCTGGATACGTTTTTGCTTACAGTTCACACCACACACAGTTCTGGTGCAGTTTTGATGCAGTTTGCCATGTTCCAATATGGTTCTGTGCAGACAAAAAGCAGCATGTTCTACCTTTTTTTCTACAACGGAAACTGACTACACTAGTGTGAACCAGGGCCATTGGAATACATGGATAACACTGTGCATGCATTTTTTAAGCAGAAAAAAAGTGCACTGAACTGGCCCTTAAAATGTATGTTCACCTTCAATAAGATTTTCCAAAAATCCCCCTTTGCAGTTCTATATTCATTAATTAGTACATACCATTAGTACATACTAGCTATACCTGTTGTAAATGGTGATGGTCTTCCCATTACAGATGCAGGTATTAAGGGGCCTCTCCAGAAAACTCACAGGACCCTCATTCCCCTAAGCCCTGCTGTTTGCAGAATGGGCTAAATATCACAATGACTCTTAGAATGAAAGCTCCAAGGAGCAAGGCTCTCCTAACCAGGGGCGGACTGACCATTTGAGCACTCGGGCACTGCCCGAGGGCCCGGGGTCATTAGGGGGCCCCATGAGATGCCCCTGGTACCTTTCATAGGCTTTTTTGGGTGTGGTTTGAGTGTGAGCGAGGACACAGGGGCCCCATGATCTCTTATTGCCTGGGGGCCCCATGAGTTGTCAGTCTACCCCTGCTCCTAACCCTCTTGTATTGAACTGTATTGTTGCTGTATTGTCTCCCGTTATATTGTAAAGTGCTGAGCAAACTGTTGGCGCTATATAAATCCTATACAATAATAATAATAATAATGTGCCCCTAGCAGCTGCTGTGGACAGTTCAAATTGTGTGCCAAATTGGGTTTCCATCTCTAGCTGAGCTCAACTAAAGAAATAGACTGTTCAAGCATGCAGTTTTAATGGCCTGAAGTGGCTGCTAGTAAACTCATCTGGAGATGGGAAATAATGCCGTGCACATGTGCACATGAACAGCTTGGACCTGCCCCTAGGAGACACACTATTGTGATATTTTGCATGTCCTGCAAATGGCAAAATAAAGGGAAATGAGAGGCCAGCAATCTATCTGAAGAGGTCCACCCCAACATCTGCATCTGTAATTGGAGGACCTTCACCATTTACAACAGGAAGAGCTCTGGTACATACCCCAGACCAGGCTGGCTGTTTTGAGTCCAGATTACATTCCCTGATAGGTACATGGCAGCCAGGCACACAGTAGTTCACAGTCACTCAAGTCAAAGAACAGGCCGTGCATATCTTTTTCCAGTTTATTTGCTGGTTTAACTTGGATGGGGTGAGGGTGATCGCCAAACTAACGGAAATACAGCACAGGACACCAATAGTGATCTCGTGTAACCACCCTATTGAATGTGAAGTGTAAATGAACTACAACACAAACCAAACAGTGGTATAGTCCTTAGTCAAGAAACTGTAATGAGCTCTATCAAAAGTGGCAAGGACAGACTTTAAGATCCTCAAGGCTGGTACTCACTATGCCTTTGGTACTGTAATACCTTCTGTAGTACTAGCCAGTCTCTGTACTTTATGCCTCCAGCCTGGATCCTTTGCAAAGCTTCCTGCACTGCTTCAGGGTACTCTAGATTAAGGTCCCTAAACTCTAGCTGGATCTGGGACCCCAAAGAAGGGATTTCTTCTGTTCTGCAGTTTGAAGCACAGGAGTACCCCAGCCCTCAGGAAAAAAGAGAGTGCTGTTCTAGGCCCTAGCCTATTTATACCCTCTCAGCCCCCTGTTGGTCACTCTCCTGACCAGGGATTGGCTGAGGATGTAGAAATATTTACCACCAGCAGAACCCAGAACAGCCAAAAGCAATTGAGTATTGCTCACTTGCTACAGGGAAACCAAAAACTAAATTTACCTGAACATTAGCAGCCTAACTAGGAGGAACTATTCATATAGAATTGCATAGAGGGATTTTTGGAAGATCTTCCTGTAACTGAACTTACACTTTAAGTTAAACACTGCAATAATAACTTAAACTTTGTGCTGCAAATTCTCTTGACATGCACATTAAGAGATATAAGAGCGCAGTGGGTGCGACTCCTCCTAATGAAAACAACGTTTGGGTGGATAAATCCTTTAAATGGAAAATATAATCAATGCAATGCATGCAACCTCATCACAGTCAAAAATGAAAAACAATGTCATGTACAATAATTATATCTTCCTTGTTCACACTTTTATAGAAATGCCATTACAATAGGATTCAAAGCTCTTCGTGTCTTCTGTAGGAAAAGCCTACTTATTACATCACCAAGTGACAGCGGTGCCGTCCCGTCTAATCTGCAGAATACGTATATGAATGTTATTATTCTAGGTGTTCCTGCAACTCTTCTCACATCTGTCTGAACTGAAATTATTTTCTTACATGAAAATCCAGAAGGAAACACAAACTTGACAGGGTGCTTCTTAATTATGAGTCTGATATGACGCCAATGACTACATTAGACTGTATTATTTAATTAAAGTAGCTTACATTTCTTATAATAAGATTTAGGGAGTATTGTCATGCAATCCATGAAAATAAAAATCTTGTTATTGTTAAACTTAGCTGACATAAAATATGTAATCATGTTTTAGCCGAAAAAAACTGATAGCTCTATGTTAAACGGCCTTTTATCACAGACATGATGGTTTAACCAGTTCAGTCCCAGGGACATTTTTAAATTTCTGCAGGCTGTTTAAAATGTACTTTTTAGGGGGTGAAGATTGGTTAAAACCCCCAAATATTATATATTTCTGAAAGCAAGAGACAGTGGAGAATAAAATGGTAGTAATTTCATTTAATGTCATATGACGTTAGCACATCATAACATATAATGTCAAATCCAGATTTTTGGTCAAACAAAATACACATAAGTTAATTATAGTGCACACACACACACAATATCATCCAATGTTTATCAAACTACAAGAAGAAATTGTGCTGAGTAAATAGATACCCAACATTTCAAGCCTTGGGGTCAAGTTCTGGTGGTAGTGGAAGTGACCAGGCCACCTGAATCACTTTCACATGAAAGCCAACAGTCAACTTTACAAGAGATACCAAAGCTGTTTATAAATGGTGCTGGGGCTCAAAGGTTAAAGAGGTACTTTAAATGCTACTTGCAGAGTTTTCCTTTCCATAAATGATTTTTGTATTCATTTTCAATGTGCCTCTAAATTTGGTAGAAAGTTTGACTTTTTCAGAAAAAAATCGATTGGATAGCACTGCCTCCTCCCTCCTTGCACATCAAACCCTCTCCTCTGCTAGTCTAGCTCCTGTGTGCCCCTCCGTTTATAGCCTTTTATTGTATGTAGCTGCCAGTAGAGGAGCCAAGGGGAAAACTATAGAGTGTTACTTAAGTGAGGCTGCTGGGGATGTTGACATCACATCCAAAATGTTGGCACCAATTTGGCAGCACCCAGCACCAGTCTTATGGTTTTTAAATATCTAGGTGTATACCTAAAATATGTTAAATGCAGATATAATCTCAGGGATTGATTTTTGGAGATCATGAAACCTTTGTTGAATGAATAATGAAAACTCCACTTTGATGGTATTTTGCTTGACCAACTCTTGCATTCCTGTTTGCAATGTTCAAATTTGCCTATCTGCTTTTGCCCCCTTTTTTAAGTTGAATTCAGGGGAAAAATTGGGTGAATTGACTCAAAAGTGGAGCCTGGAGGGACTAAACAGTCTCTGGCTTCTTATATGGCTAGGATATTCCAAAATCAAAATCTTGCTTTTGATGGGACCTTTCCCTAAGTAGCATAGTCAATAGCTTAAATTTAGCGATGCTGGGCTGTAGTCACCCTAATCTCTAATTGATACTTTTGCTTTCTTTAGGTTTGTCTAATGTAGCACACCCTTGGGTGATGCTTGGCTAGATATATAGGTTCAGCTCCCACCTGAATCTGGTGACACCTCCGATTATACCCAGAACACTTCGACACTCTGAGAATATTTTTTATGGGCTTTATTGAAGAAGACAAACCCTGAAAAAGAACTAGCTGATTTAACATAGGTAATGTACATAAAACACAGATACCACTTTGCATAACACAGTTGGTAAGAAGTCACAATTCACTCACCAAAGACTCCAAAAACTGACTAGTATCACACTGACTAGGGTGACATATGACAGTGACATTGACACATGAAATAATAACTGTTAATGAGATTTAGCAGCTTATTGACATTTGGTATAGCAGTACTATCTAGAGCAGAAATATCCTACCTAACCACTGGCCAGTGGGATGAAACTTACAGTCTCTCAACGTTGGGGCCCTTTAACCAATGGAAGAGCGCTCACTCTCTGCATGGGAGAGTATTTGTAATCCAGGGGTAGCAGGATAGCACAGTCTCCTTTAAGCCGAATTTTCCAGTGAACATTGCAATAGAAGAAAAAAACACTTCAACAAAATCTTTACCATACAGGTGAAATCCTGATATACTGACACTTGCTCAGTATATTCAGAGCAGCAAGCTTCTGTGGGGATTTGGAACTAAAACACACTCTTCAGCCACAGCACAAGTTTTGAGGAGACAAACCAGTAATATACAGAGACAGAGTTCTTGCATCAATCAGCAGCAGGAATAGCTAATTCTGAGCAGCTTGGGCTTTCCAAGATCTGTGTCACTCTGAGAATTAGAGAGCAGGCTTTCTCATGACCATTCTCCAGAGATGAACAGCAAATGCAGCAATATCAAAATCCCCTTTCATCACAGAGTACTCACTGTTTCTGGATTGTCCTCTAGATAGCAATAGACAGTAGTAGAAATCCTCTCTCTTTCAGCAGCTCCAGACTTTAAGAGACACATGCACTTGAGTGGCTGTAATACTGAGTGTCAGGCAGGACATCCTTGGTTTGCACACTGTCCTCCTGCAACAATTCCTCTGCTACACACTCCCAGCCCAACCCATGGCTCTAGCAGCACAGAGAGTGAGACTCTGTGACTTTACACCAGGAGCCCTTGCTCCATGCGGTCCCCTGAAAATGTCTCCTTCCCCACATGTGCTTCTTCTTCCTTTTTCCTCTCTCCTTTCCTCCACAGTCAATCATAAGTCCAGCTGCAACACTGCTGCTATGGGTGGATCCTTCTCAGCTGTAGCAACAACCAATCAGAGCACAGTCCTACTTTCCCTGTCTGTCACTCACAAAGAGAGAAAAGAAAAAAATGCCCTGCAACTGCTGTTTAAGATTTAAAGCAACCAGCACATCTCTACACTAAACTCACTTTTTGGCAGGAGTTGGTATCCTTTAAGGGAATCTTTCCCCCTATGTATGTAAAGTGGGTGGGTTGCATTTTTTCTTTATATATATTTGGGCTGGGTAAATAGTATCAGAAGGTTGATGGGAAGTGGTAACCAGTTACGAGCTACCGTGTAGGTTGTAGACCCTTATAAAAGTATACCCCTTTGGTGTAGGCCTGGAGTGGGGATGATAGGCAAACCCATTTTAAGAAAGGAAAACCTGCAAAAGAGGGAACCTGGAAGGGCTGCTTGTTAAAATGGAACCCGAAGAGTCAATGTTGCAGTTGGACGTTGGACCATCCATAGAAGGAGGCTACTGGAGGAGGCTACTGTATGTACAACCTGGGTGAACAAGAACTTTGTATCCAGTTCATGTTTGCAGTAAAATATTAAAAAACACTGATCATGTGAACATTAGTTTTTTTCAAGGAAGCAACTAAATGTGCTGAGTGTCAGGCCTCAGGTCAAATGAACGTGAGTATCCAAGATGGAGTTCCTCCATAATTCAAGTTATTTATGTCCCATCTAGATCCTGCCTCTGGCAGACAAAGTGAGGTGCCCTGAACCAGCATGGCTGTTGCTGGTTGCTAACAATGGGCCTGCTTACACAATGCTATTGTTTGCTACTACCTGCTGTTGGGGAATGTCTCTGGCAATAGTGTAAGGAGATACAATAACCTGAGTTATGCATATTTATGGGAGTGATTTATGAAAGGAAGGTGAAGTCCACTTTGAAAAGAATACCCAATCACATGCAAGGAGAGACTGTTGTCCCCCCAGACCTGCTGCCTTCAACAGGTGTCCTGTGCTACAAAGAGGCAAAGGCCAGGGACCTGAAGATTCCTATTGTTGTGCTAGGGACACAGTGGGTATAGAAAAGAATCACCCCCCTTGAAAATAAGCACATTTTGAAGAAGAAATACATGGTTTTTATTTTATCCAGCTGTATTTGCTCAGTGCAACTTATAACATCCAAGTGAAAGATATAACACTGACATGTCAGAAGAAAAAAAAAATGAAAACCAGAATCACTGAGTTCGAAAAAGGATCACTCGCCTCCTAAAAATGGCTTGTGTAGCACTACCCCCCCAGGAGCTGCTGGATTTGATTGGGTCTCCTTAAGCTCTGCGCAGTCAGGCAACATGCATTTTCCACATATTTCCACACAAAATCAGACAGTCCTTGAGCTGTTTTTTAGTTTTTATGAGGGGGTTAACAACTTGGATGGGGTCTAGGGGTATATGGGATGCCCAAGGAGCTGCAAACTTGAAGTCAAAATTGTACACTGTATAAAAAAAGTGTATCAGGTCTCTTTAAGGAGCACTGTAGTCCCCTTGATGTACCTCCTCAGACCCCAGATGAATCCTTCCTCTTCATTCTGCTGCACTAAAGGTATCCCTGGGCAAGGAATTCCAAGAGCTAACAATTTGAGCAGTGGAGAACCTTCTTTTCAGTATCCTGCCTGTAGGTAGGCTCCCCTCCCTAGGGCCCCCTCCCAGGCTCCCCACTCCAGCCTTCTCTTAGTCCATCTTCCACCCAACTCCAGCAACAACTCCCTGCTGCACAGACTCTACCACATTTAAGAGTTGCTGTTAGCCACCATGCCCTGCTGGGGATTGTCCAAGTTCCCCAAAACATGCAAATCTGATCCTCCTCCCCTTCTCTGCCCCTCTTCCAGAAAGTTCTCACAGTTTCTGGAAGGGTGGAAAGGCTCCAGAAGCCCTTATCTGTACAGCCTCCCAGCCTGTCCTGAGGTGGACTCACTCTACCTCACTCCCCGGCTAATTCAACCCAGGCTGCTACCCAGCCTCTAAGTAACTTACAGCAACTCTGAAGCAGATGCAGGAATTTATGACAAAGAATGGTCATTCTGTGCATGTGACAACAATATCAAACATTTTCCACAAATGTGGCTTGTATGGGAGGGCTGCTAGAAAAAAGCCACTGCTCAAGAAAGGCCAAATGCACTCACCACTGAGCTTTGCCAAATTGCACCTTGAGGATTCTGAGGCCACATGGAAAAATGTCTGGTGTGTTCTGGTCAGATGAGACTAAAATTGAATGATTTGGCCTCAACACTAAACGATGTCTGGCAGTAATCCAATACAGCTCACCATCCACACAACACCATTCCTACAGTAGAGCATGGAGGTGGTAATATCCTGCTAAGCGGGGTTTCTCTGCAGTAGGGACTGGAGCACTTGTCAGAATAGAATTAAAATGGATGGTGCAAAATAGCATCAAATTATTGAGGAAAATCTTCTGCCCTTTGCCAAAAAGTTGTCAATGGGAAGAAGGTTTGCCTTCCAACATGACAATGACCCAAAGCACACAACAAAAATGGCCATACAGTGGTTGGAGGAGAAAAAGGTGAATGTTGTTGCATGGCCTAGTCAGAGCCCAGAATTAAACCCCATTGAATATATGTGTGACTTGAAGGCTGCAGTCCACAAACATTCACCATCAAATTGAAATGAAATTCAGCAGTTCTGCAAAAAAGAGTGGGCAAATAGTGCAAAGTCTAGATTTGCAGAGTTAGTAGACATATCCTAACAGACTAAAGGCTGTAATTAAAGGAAAAGGTGGTTCACCAAAATACTGACACGAGAGGGTGATCTTTTTTCCAACTCGGTGATTCTGTTTTATTCATTTTTATTTTTTTTAATTTCTGGCATGTTGGTGTTATGTCTTTTACTTGGATGTTATAAGTTGCACTGAGTAAATACAGCTGGATAAAACAAAAAATGTGTCTGTCTTCATTTCAGGCTGCAAAACAACAAAATGTGATTATTTTAACAGCTGATGATTCTTTTCTATACCCACTGTAAATCCAGGGGAAGTGGAACAGGAAGGTGTCCATATCCTGTACCCTAATCCCTCTTTCCCTTATTGGTCCTATAATAAAAATAAAGTAAAATTTCCTAAAGTGACTGGGTATCCAATTTCTTCCACTGAAAGAGTCAAGGATTCCACACTGAGGTGAAATGCTAGCCCACCCACCCAGGGTGCTTCAATTCCCAGCTCTGTTCCTTTCATCCTGGGAGTTTTAAGTGTTTCCACCCATCTTTGTGTATTCCAGATTCAATTCTATATAAATATATATATAGATATTTTATTTTTTTATTTTGTTTTGTCATGGTGTCTTAAATTTGCAACTGGGGAATCTATTAGTGTGTGAAATGTCTCCCACTAGTGGTGACAACCATGGTACGATCATTCATTCTTAGCCCCTGGATGTAAAGTGTTTCATTAAGTGACATTAACACACAACAGCAGCTTCGATGACAAACCTAGCACTGCGGATTTCCAGTTATGCCATCAGACGCCTTTCAGCTTGTATTATGTTTGTACTGAAGACTGACTGGGAAGGTATAATTAGTTAGAGCAGTCTGGGTTCTGTGTACTGTATCACAGCACACAGCTGTAAGCACCTTGAATAGTTATTATGGCCTGACCTTTAAAACAGACACTAAATTAGCTGAGTATGCTGGTAATTAGTCACTACTGAAAAGAAAAATGCTGTCAGTGAGAAAGAAAGAGGTGATGAAAAAGAGAAAGAGAGGTAGAGGATTGAAGGACAGGAGGTGGGATGGGTGGATTAAATAATGAAAGAGAAGAAAGGAAGGAAGGAAGAAAAGAAAGAAAGAAAGAAAGAAAGAAAGAGAGAGAGAGAAAGAAAGAAAGAAAGAAAGAAAGAAAGAAAGAAAGAAAGAAAGAAAGAAAGAAAGAAAGAAAGAAAGAGAGAAAGAAAGAGAGAAAGAAAGAAAGAAAGAAAGAAAGAAAGAGAGAGAAAGAGAGAGAGAGAGAGAAAGAAAGAAAGAAAGAAAGAAAGAAAGAGAGAAAGAAGAAGAGGATGAGAGAAAGAGGAAGGGTCAAAGGGAAGCAAGGAAGGGAGAAGAGGAGGAAGGAAAGAAGGAGAGAAGGGAAAACAACAAGAGGAGAAGGGAAGGTAGCAAGAAAGGTGAAAATGAAGGATGAAAGACAGGAAGGAAGAGGAAAGAAATAAAAGATTAAAGGGGAAAGAGAAAAGAAGGAATAGGAGGAAGTGAGGCAGGAGGGATGATTGGGAGGTGAAGGAAAAAAATAATTAAATGGAAATAATTAGAAAACTGGAGGAGAATTGAATAGGGATCAAGCCCCTCTTAATCCTTTCTGTTTTTCAGTGAAGGGTGAATTTCAGGCCATATGAACTTGTTGCAGTAAAAGGTAAAAGAAGGCTCTAATTCCCACCAAGCAAGCCGTCCTTCCCATCACTGGGTACTGAAGAGTTAGATCCATCCAGGACCTGTATGAAATGTCATAGTTTACATCAGTGCTTGCAGTTCCAGTGCGTTTCGGTTGCAGAAAAAAAAAAGTAGAACAGGGTGCATCTTTCCTACACAGGACACTACTGGAACACGGTAAAATGCAACTATATATATATATATATATACAGTTGTGTTCAAAATAATAGCAGTGTGTTGAAAAAAGTGAATAAAGCTCAAAATCCTTCTAATAGCTTTTATTTCCATACACACAAATGCATTGGGAACACGACACATTCTATTCCAAATCAAAACATGAAGAAAAATATATCAAATTTGTGTTGTTCCTCTAAAAAATTGAAGAAAAGTGAATATTAGACTGTTCAAAAAAATAGCAGTGTTTGTATTCTTCTTTACAAACTCAAACATTCACTATATAAACTGAAAAATGTTTGAAGATTTTGCTTTCCTTTGAATCACTTAATGAATATTTAGTTGTACATTTGCAAGAAAAAGTATGTGAACCCCTTGGGATTATGTGGAGTTTTGCATGAATTGGGCATAAAATGTGCTCTGAACGTCATCTAAGTCACAACAATAGAATAATACAGTCTGCTGAACATAATACTATACAAACATTAGATGTTGCCATGGTTTAATTGCACATAACATGTAAACATTCACAGTGCAGGGAGGAAAAAGTATGTGAACCTTTGGACTTAATAACTGGTTGACCCTCCTTTGGCAGCAATAACCTCAACCAAACGTTTCCTGTAGTTGCAGATCAGACCTGCACAATGATCTGGAGTAATTTTGGACCACTCCTCTTCACAAAACTGTTTCAGCTTCATGCAAGTCAACAATTCTTGATCGTAGGTCTTCTGAGAGCTCTTTTCTGCGAGGCATGGTTCACATCAGATAGTACTTCTTGAAACCAGTAAACCCAAAACAGGTGTGTGTTTTTTAAGGGCAGGACAGCTGTCAGCAACACATCCAATATCATCACACTGATTGGAGTCAAGGTTGGCTGACTCCTGGCTCCAATTAGCTCTGGGAGAAGTCATTAAGCTAGGGCCTCGCATACTTTTTCCTCCCTGCACTGTGAATGTTTACATGTTATGTGCAATTAAACCATGGCAACATCTAATGTTTGTGTAGTATTATGTTCAGCAGACTGTGTTCTTCTATTGTTGTGACTTAGATGACGTTCAGAGCACATTTTATGCCCAATTCATGCAAAACTCCATGTAATCCCAAGGGGTTCACATACTTTTTCTTGCAACTGTATGTATATATATATATATATATATATATATATTTATATATATATATTAGTGGTGCACCAAAATGAAAGTTCTAGTGCCGAAACCAAAAATTCAGGATGAACTTGGCCAAAAACCAAAACCGAAATGCACGGATTTTAAACATTAATATATATTTTTTGGAAAAAAATACACTTTAATGATTATAAAAAAAACACAATATATACCCCAATATTTTTGTAAAATGTGAAAGATGATGTTACGGAGAGTAAATAGATTCCCAACATGTCATGCTTTAAAATTGCGCATGCTCATGGAATGGCATCAAACTATGGTACTTAAAAAGCTCCATGATTGACTCTTTAAAAATTTCTACAGGTTAGCAGTGTAAAGTTAAAGAGAAGGTCTAGTGCTAGAATTATGGCTCTTGCTCTGACGTTTGTGGTGATACTTCACATGTGTGGTTTGAACACCGTTTACATATGTGGGCGTGGCCTATGTATGCGTTCACCACTACGTGAGAGCACAGGAGGGACAGGGGCACTTTAATTTTTTTTTTTATTCCTATCACAAGGAGTGCATGCATCCCTTGTGATATAAATATATAGTGACAGGTCCTCTTTATGGAGAGATATGGGGTCAGTAAGACCCCACATCTCTCCTACAATGTAAAGCATTAGATAAAAAAATGGCCTTGTTTACAAGGCACAGGAACTGGAAGTGACATCACTCCGGTCCTCCAAAGGCATAGAAATGAGTGGAGGCCATCTTTCTTTCACTTATCTCTATGCCCAGCTCCGGGATCATTCGGTGATCAGCGACGGGCGGGTGGCAGCAGCCGGGTGTCCGTGAGTGGCTGCAGTGGCGAGGGGACGGGGTTATTTTTGGCACCTGTATTGGTGCTTATTTTCATATCGGCCAAAGGCCAATAGGGGTGATTTTGGTTGAAACGTTTCGGCCACCGAAATTTCAGTGCACCCCTATTATATATATGTATATTTAAAATTACCTCATGGGCTTCGAGAATGGCTGCTAAATCTGCAGAATTTAACAAAGTTTCAAAGAAATGGGAAGAAATGGAAAAACGATAACAAATAGAGTAAATGTATAAAATGTTTCCAAAGCTAAATATAATTTCTTCTTTTAGGATGCAACTAGAAAAAAACTCAAAAGTCCCCCACTCCCATCTAACACCCTCTCCAATCAGCTGTTTTATATGGAGTCTAAAATAATTTAGGTCAATTTTCTTTGTATATTTTTAAACTGTTCTTTTATTTCAGTGTATATTTTATGATCTTTTCTTTATATCACCTCTCCCTCTTACAAAATAAACATTTGAATCCCAAGTGAAGTCTTACAGCTTATTTCCCTGTCTTATGTCCGGTGATTGACTTTTGTTTGGAAGTTCCTTAAAATACTCTTTTCTCTCAGTAACATGGCTGCGTTCTGTTCTGCCACTCCAGTGCTCTGTGTTGGCAAAGCTAAATAATAGCTACGTCCCTCATCATAATATTTCTCATTCAGATTTGTAATGAAGAGAAGGCGAAATATTGCAGAGAAAGGAGGGGGGGTGTCAAACCTGCTCTGTTATGTAGTGCACGCCTAACTATGGTGTCTATCCGAATGCACAGTCATATTTAGGTAACTTGCACAACTGCTTAAACAAGAAAGTGGGGGTAAACATAAAAATGTTAGTACAATGTCTGTCTGACTACATATCGGTTTCTGTGACTGCAGATGGGCTTTAGTTGAGATGTAAATCACATATTTATTTATTTATTTATTACAGGTATTTATATAGCGCTGTCAATTTACGCAGCGCTTTACATATATATTGTACATTCACATCAGTCCCTAACCCTCAAGGGATATACAATCTAAGGTCCCTAACTTACATTCATACATACACATACTAGGGACAATATAGACAGGAGCCAATTAACCAACCAGCATATCTATGTCAAATGATTCCCTGAGAACTATGGGATAGTATAGCAGATGGAGACACAAAGTCGCATTGTCACGTAAGACTAGGCTTTTCCAGGTAGGCCGTGTCACATCAATGAAAGCTGAGCATCAATAAGAATAATAGTACCTACACTTACGTGCTTGTATCGCTAAATCATTTTTATGTTAGGTTTTTATTAAAGATGGCCTTGGCGTCTGTTTTCTTTTTCCATTATATGCTCAGCGAGATATGGTAAGGTTATGGGTTAAAAAGAGCTATTTTTCCAAAAATAAGACAGCATTTGCAAATCTCATACTGGTTTAAAGTGAACATTTTGCCCCTATTACTAAAGGTCACTCCGCGTGCTGCTATAAATATACTTTACATTCATTAGCTAAACAAACATTTTTGTTTTTGCCTGCAGTTACTGTTCTTCCAATTCCTCATTGAGTGAGGTACTGGTTGTCCTAGTACCTCGCAGATGCATCCAGGGAAGGCTACATCACTAGCGCCACCCCCAGATGATGTGCACTTTCACATGTTTCAGGCGATGGAGTCATCTGCCCTCAGTTTCAGGGTCTTGGCAATCTTCTTATAGCCTAGGCCATCTTTATGTAGAGCAACAATTCTTTTTTTCAGATCCTCAGAGAGTTCTTTGCCATGAGGTGCCATGCTGAACTTCCAGTGACCAGTATGAGAGAGTGAGAGGGATAACACCAAATTTAACACACCTTCTCCCCATTCACACCTGAGACCTTGTAACACTAACGAGTCACATGACACTGGGGAGGGAAAACAGCTAATTGGACCCAATTTGGACATTTTCACTTAGGGATGTACTCACTTTTGTTGCCAGCGGTTTAGACATTAATGGCTGTGTTGAGTTATTTTGAGGAGACAGTAAATTTACACTGTTATACAAGCTGTACACTCACTATGTCACATTGTAGCAAAGTGTCATTTCTTCAGTGTTGTCACATGAAAAGATAGAATAAAATATTTACACAAATATGAGGGGTGTACTCATTTCTGTGAGATACTGTATATAGTACATGAAAGTAATTATAATTCCAAATGTTCATAATAAAATAACAAATCAAAAGAGAACAGTCCCCAAAAGCTTTTTTTTTTTTATAAAAAAAGAGTGGTTCACTTTAACATTCCAACCAGGAATAGGAGGGCAGCAAGCATGCATCTTTAATTACAAAAAGCACAAATACATACTTACTTTCAAACTAAATTTTTATATTGTTCCCAAAAGTAATTTTACATCAATCACATTATCCAGCAATGTAATCCACATCGATCATAGTGTGATGTCATCGACCAATATTTGGTCACTGGCCCAGATTGGTCAATGATGTTACACGGGATTCCCAGCTGTCAGTTTTTGATACCACAGTTGGAAGTCTGCCATTTAGTTATGGGATTGCAATGTGCACTCATCGACAGGCGACGTGCCATTGTGATAAATGCAAATTTACATTGCCAGATGTTCTGATTAACATGGACATTTTGGATGAAATGTACTAGAGAGAAAGAGTACAGGCAAATGTTTCACTACAAGAAGACCACAGATGACACAGCAGTGTAAAATTTACCAGCAGTTGGGCAATTTTAGTGAACAAGGCTGGTCCACAAATTTACTAGAGACAACATACACAGGCTAGGGTTTTACTAGAAGAATTAGGGTAATGTTGAAAATACAGCAGTGTAATACTTGGTAGCAGCAGGACAGTTTAATCAGTGATAACAGGCCTAATCAGTGTATGCCTAACTTTTATTATTAGTACAGGGATAAGGGGGTGCAGTGAACATGGGTGATAGCTTGACATGTGTTAGGTACATACTAATTTTACTCTTAGTTTTGTATTTACCAATGGCTCTATCAATACAATAAAAAATAATAACTCTCCAAAACAAATGAAAACTCCAAAGTAATTCCAACCCTAAAATAATATCTTACTTGAAAAAAAAAAAAAACGTTAGCAATCAAAACTAATTCCTAACTGATCCTATTCTTTTTCTATGCAGTTTGTCAGCTAAATTTGCCCTTCTAAAGATCCCAGGCTGGAATTCCAAAGGTAATGGGGGAGATAAAACGCTGTGGCAGCAGGCAGCCCAGCCCACACACACACACACACACACACACACACACACACACACACACACACAGAGAACATCTGAACTGAACGATCCCGCACATCGACAGATCCGACACAACACAGCACCACAAACACTGACACAGATCAGCAGGCACAGCAGGCACTAGAAGAGACGGCTTTGGGATCGTGAGGATGTCATCACTCACTGACACATTGCACATGTGATGGATGGCCGGCTGGCATGAGACAACAAACATTACCTTCCTTTGCAGGCACAGCTCCACCTCCACTGATGAATGGGAAAAGAGGGGTTGGAACTCCCCAGTGAACATCAGCCACCAGCCGGCTTGCAGTAAGGGACTGAGTCTGAGAGGAACACTGAAAGGAATAGCAGCTCAGCTGCTACACTGGCCCCAGACACCTCAGCTGAACGATCATTCATGATGTGGAGGCAGGCCTGTGCTGCACCCAGGTGTCCCTACGTGGCAGTGCACCCCAGAAAGCCACCTAGTTTGCCTAGTGGAAGCACTAGACCTGGTTATGCATATGTAGTGCATGCTTAGCTATCAAGGTGTTTCACACTGTTCCCTGTTTGTCTGTGCTACTAATCCCAATCCCTTTTTTTTTTTTTAAACTGGCAACACTTGAGGACCAGTGCTTTCTGTTCTTCAGAGAGGCATTGATGATCCTTTATATGGGCTTTTGTATCAGGCACTGAAGGGCTCCAGTGGATGCAGTATGACTAGTGTGTGCATTATAAGCTTCCATAACCGAAACATCAGATGACCTCCCTAAGCAGCTGTCAGGTGACCATTTTTATCCAGGCTAATGACATTAATTGGGTTGACAGATTTTGGTGGGCTGTTGCCAGCTAACTGTCTACTGTATTCATTTGACTGCTTCCACAAAGTATACTGATGGTACAATATTGATGTGAATCACAGCCAACAACCTGTTGACTACACTGTTCTTTTTTCTTCTGGAAATGTATTCACCATTTTGCAGTATTACTAGCACTCAAAATAATTGTTCCATTATAGTATTTAAAGTGTAAGCTCCCATGTCAGAACTTGCTTTTACTATATTACATACTGCACAGGTCAGTTTTTCATATATTGAAATTGCAAATGTAAACCTACAGTATGACATAAGAAAATAATTTACTAAAAGTTTTGCTTGTGAATCTAACCTTTCCAGTCTATGGCTGGGTAGTTTGGTAATAAAATTCTAAACTTCAGTTTGTAGCAGATCTAAAACATTTTGGAAATGCCTCTCAAAATATCCAGGTTATAATGATCATTGCCATTACTGGACTAGAGCACATGAACTGAAGACTTGCTGTGCCTATGTTGCATGACAGGAGTGTTTGCAGCCTCGAACACTTAGCATAACTGGAAAGCCTTGTCACTCTGTGTTGAGCTAACGGAACCTGAAAACATCTCTAGAATTCTTATACAATTTGACGGTAATACATTATAGTATATGTGACTTGCAGAAACATTGAGAACATAGATTTTCTGGGATAAAGTTGTACTCTAGTTTCTAAACATGACCAGGGGATTAAAGATGGCTTGTAAGTCCCACTAAAACAATACCTACGCCCCACACTGACAACAAATGGAGTTAATAGCCCAAAACTGGCCTTTTATTACAACCATCAATAAATAACATTTTTTAAATAACATAAAACACAGTATAAATATACGTTCTTCCAAGGTCCCACTAGGCATAAAAAAAAACAAATATCTGCGTCCTGCTTAACTAGGCCTCCAGCCGCAACATCACCGACTCGGAGACACTACCGCAGATACTCCCACCAGATTAACTGGAAGCCGTACCTCAGATGGGTTCCTACAAAATGCCTTTTCTTGTGCCCACATTGACCAATGAGCACCTTGCATCCCGCTGGACGTTCCCCGGCACCAATATGGCACAACCACCAGCAAGATAACCATTAAACAACGGGCGGGTGAAAGGGAAGTTTGCCCTGTGAAAACTCTCTTCAGACTGAAAAACCCCCTACCACACCCTGTAAGACCACCCCTCATGGCTCCCCCCACTCCTTCATTAACTATTTTTAACCCCCCCTTATGCTAATGGGACCCATCCCAACCCCCTTTAACCCCTGTCATGCCGGCCCTTCGTTCAGGTTTTCTTTTCTTCTTACTCTTTGCCTTCCTTTTCTACTGTTTTCCTGATGAATGATGGGTTGGCAACTCTGTTTGTTTCCTGAAAATTGTTTAAAAAAAATGAAAATAGCTGAAAATATTGGCACCCACATTTCCTTGTTTGAATAATGTGCTGCACACATCAACACAATCCTAAATGGAAACTATAGAGTTTGCTTTTTAGACAAAAATACTATTGAAGTAGCCAGTTGTGGATCTTGGGCATAGTACGCACACCCAAAAAAACGTCAGCTAAATACTCCAGGAGTACTTCTCCTGCTCCCTGGCTGCATTTCACCAGCAAATCCCACCTGTCATTTTGACAGCCACAACATTGTTTTATAGGACAGTATCATGCTGCTCTTGACACTCATAGAAAAGTTGCGGAAAGTAGAAAAATAACATTGGACTCATATTGATATCTTATTGATGTTGCCATTTTTAACCACTTGCCCTCCTGAGGATTTAACAACCCCCCCCCCCCCCTTCCTGACCAGGCCATTTTTTGTGATACGGCCTTTCAAGGCTGTTGCTATGTCTTTAGAGAAGGAGAGGTAAAAATAAAACATAATTCAACTGAACTCCACAATAAAAATAAAAACCCTGGCAGATCTGACATCTAATAAAGATAATTTGCAATAGTGAGCAAATCCTGCAAATACAAGCATGCAATTGTTTTAAGAACTTGCCATCCAGAGGATTTACCCCCCTCCCCGGCCAGGCCATTTTTTGCATTGCTGCATTACTTTAACTGACAATTGCGTGGTCATGCAACGCTGCACACAAATGGCATTTACGTCCTTTTTTTCCCCCACGAATTGAGCTTTCTTTCGGTGGTATTTGATCGCCTGTGCATTTTTTATTGTTTGCGCTATTAAAAAAAAGACCGACAATTTTGAGAAAAAAATATATTTTTGACTTTTTGCTATTAAACATGTCCAGTGAAAAAAATTAAAAAATCAATTTTCATCATAAAGTTATTCCAAAATGTATTCTGCTGCATTTCTTTGCTAAAAAAAATCCCAATACGTGTAAATTAATTGGTTTACGTGAAAGTTATAGCATTTACAAATGGCAATATAGATACTGGGATTTTTTTTACTAGTAATGGCGGAGATCAGCGACTTATAGCGGCACTGCGGTAGACAATTTTGACACTGGGGGGAACTGACTTGGTGTCACTGACATCCCCAGTGCCACCAATACAGTGACCAGTGCTAATAAAAAACACTGACACTGTACTAATGGCACTGGGCAGGAAGGGGTTAACATGTGGGGCGATCAAAGGGTTAACTGTGTGCTGTTTTACTAGGGGCAGTGTGTAAGTGCTTCACTGTAAGCACACTGCTTTACATGAGCTGACAGGGAGGAGAACTGTTTTGTTTGCTAACAGTTCCCCCCCCCGTTGGAGAACTTTGGAAATCACCAGGCGCAGGTGAGTAATCACCGGCTGGGACCAGGTGATTGACAGTAGCAGCCATGAATGGCGGCGTGGGTAGGATGCGTGTGCGCCTCGCACGTGCTGTCTACCCGGAAATGCAAAATCACGCATATATATGTGATTTTGTTTACCTATGCTGCCCTGTAGTAGTATATCTGCTATAGGGCGGACGGGAAGCGGTTAAGTATTGACATTGAAGTGAATAATCTAGTTTACAGGCAGATGACTTCTATAACCCAGAGGATCTCCACGGTCTCCTTGTTTTGTAGTGTAAGTTAACAAAGAGGTCCAGTTACGACTTTATTCTAATGAAAGTCAGGGGACAATCCAAAAATCCCCCTTTCATCTGGGCTTGAAACAGACTAGAATTGAATTGGACATTTAAAATGGTTGTAAACCCTTACATGTGCCCACTGAAGTGACTGGCTTCAGGTGATACACAGAGATGAAACAAAGTATCCTACATAAGCTGTACCTGTTTACCTGCGGTCTTCTCTTCTCTACTTCTGTTCAAAGTGCAGAATTTATAAAGCTTTTCTGAGAGTTCATAAAATAGAGGTCGGGGAGATGAACTTACACACTGCAGATCTCAATGAGGAGTGATCTGAGAGTGGATTGGAGGGAAGAGACACACCCCTCTCCACACAGCTCACAGGAACAGAGCTGATGCTGTCAATCTGCTGGAGGTTCCTCCCTGTCACCATTTTTCTCTTGGTGTCAGGAAAACTTGTCAGATGTAATTCAAGTAGATAGCAGAGGAACAAAGCAGCAGACAGAAATGGCAATTAGTGTTCTTAATCAAGAGAAAAACACACTATAGTTATTTCTTCCAGGGTGATTACAAGCACATGCCTTGTCAACCATCTGCTTACAAGGCTTAGTTTGTAATCACCCTAAAAAAAAACATTAAAGGTCCAGTTCACTTCTAATCTGTTCACATTGTTTTCCAGCCCTAATGAAGGGGGTGTCTTTGGACTAATGAAAAGCGTTGACTACTTTTTGGAATTCCCCCCTAACTTTTATTGGAATAAAGTTGTACCTGGACCTCTTGGCAGCAGTGTGGTGCTTCAACTTCCATTTTGTTGCCTGCAGAATCATGTCTGCAGAGTCAAAGAGAGTTACAATGTAGCATTGTTAATATTGCTGCATTGTAATTACTCTAGTCCATTTATAGCAGATAAAAGGATAACCATTGATCTGCATATGATATCAACTAAAGCAACTGTGCATAGAAAAAAAAATTAGTTTCGATTTAAATTCCTGTTTAATTTATTACATATTTACATATTTAGTCTGACTGAAAAAAGACAAAAGTCCATCCAGTTCAACCATTAAAAAAAAAAAAAAAAAAAGTTATAATCCTATACCCACAGTTGATCCAGAGGAAGGTAAAAAAAAACCCAGCAAAGCATGATCCAATTTGCTCCTGCAGGGAAAAACATTCCTTCCTGATCCCCCGAGAGGCAATTGGATATTCCCTGGATCAACTTTACCTATAAATGTTAGTATCCAGTTATATTCTGTGTATCTAAGAAATAATTCAGGACTTTTTTAAAGCAATCCACTGAGCTGGCCAGAACCAACTCTTGAGGGAGTCTTTAACACATTTTCACAGCTCTCACTGTGAAGAAACCTTTCCGTGTTTGGAGATGAAATTTCTTTTCCTCCAGACGTAAAGAGTGCCCCCTTGTCCTCTGTGATGACCTCAGGGTGAATAACTCTACACCAAGTTCACTATATGGACCACTGATGTATTTATACATGTTCATCATATCCCCCCTTAATCTCCTCTTCTCAAGAGAGAATAAATTCATTTCCTCTAATCTTTCCTCATAGCTGAGCTCCTCCATGCCTCTATTGTTACTATTTCAACTCTAATGTTCCCTCTGTTAACCCTAATCAGCCCCAATTAACACTTTCCCCTTTCTTCTCTGCTTAGCTATAATTTTGTTTGCTACTATTTATTTTTTTACTAATATTCTTAAAACTTTTTTTGTTTTGTTTTTAAAAATGAAAAACTAAAAAAAAATCTTGTATCTGTATAGTCCATAAGAGGTATACAGATACAAGAGTGTAAGTGGTTAAACTACAGCTTAAGTCATGTTTTGGACGAACTGAAACCATAGGGCACTACAGGGACAGGTGGACTCCAGCCATGTGTGCATTGACTTACAAATCCTATTTCTGTATGTCAGATGCCTGTTTATCTGACTACCGTTTCCCTTTAAAACTATACATGTCATACATGCGGAATACAAGTGTGACTGTTATTTCCATGTTCTTTCATGAATAAAAGTTCTCAGCAGGGTAGTTGGTGGTGATTTCCCAAGAGAAGTTGCCTTTGAGGGTTACTCAGCACTGCAAATATGTGTAGCCACCCTTGAATCAGTGAATATCCTTGGCCTTGTTCATTTACAGCCTTTATCCCCATGGGGAAGCTGAACCCTGATTGATGTTGATGAGATCACGCTACATTGGAGGTGTTCACAGTGCTCTGAACATTCTACATTTATTGGCTTCCCAGGAGTCAGAGGTTCCATCACAACCCGTTAAACACAGAACAATTATAAAGAATAGACAGATGTCCTAGGAGAGCTTGTCATTTACTTCCCCAATCCCACATTCTACATATTATGAAAATAACATGCCGACTGTATAACAAGAAAGGCAGCTTAATTAACCGCTTCCCGACCACCCTATAGCAGAAATACTGCTACAGGGTGGCACAGGTGCACAAAATTAAGTAAATGTACGTGATTTTGCAACACTGGGTTGGGTGGTGCACGTGAGCCATTCGTGACCGCAGCTGTCAATCACCGGATTAGTCACCAGTTCCCGGTGATTGCCTAGCATCTCCGACGGGGAGGAGAACTGTTTATAAACAAAACAGTGCTCCGCCTTGTCAGCTCGTGCACACTGCTTTGGTTGGCTGTGCACAACACAGCCATACAAAGCAGTGTGCTTACAGTGAATCACATGGACGCAGCCTCATGTAAAAAAAAGCACACAGTTAACCCTTTGATCTCCCTCATGTTAACCCCTTCCTGCCCAGTGCCATTAGCACAGAGTTTTTTATTAGCACTGATCACTGTATTGGTGTCACTGGGTATGTCACTCAGTTCCCCCCAGTGTCAGAATGCCCACCGCAGTCCCGCTATAACTATATGATCTCCACCATTACTAGTAAAAATAAAAATAAAAATCCCAGTATATATACCGCTATTTGTAAATGCCATAACTTACATGTAAACCAATTAATTTACACGTATTGGGATTTTTTTTTAGCAAAGGCATGTAGCAGAATACATTTTGGCATAAATTTATGAAAAAATTAGATTTAGATTAGAATAGCAAAAAGTCAAAAATAATGTTTTTTTCTCAAAATTGTTGGCCTTTTTTTTTAAAGTGCAAAAAATCAAAATCGCACAGGCAATCAAATAACACCGAAAGAAAGCTCAATTCGTGGGAAAAAAAGGATGTAAATTTAATTTGGGTGCAGCGTTGCATGACTACGCAGTTGTCAGTTAAAGTAACGCAGTGCTATAATGCAACAAATGACCTGGCCGAGGGGGGGGGGGGGTAAATCCTCTGGAGGGCAAGTTGTTAAAAACAATTGCATACTTGTATTTGCAGGATTTTCTCACTATTGCAAATTATCTTTATTAGATGTCAGATCTGCCAGGTTATTTATGTTTATTGTGTAGAAGTTCAATTATGTTTTATTTTTACCTCTCCTTCTCTAAGGACATAGCAACAGCCTTGAAAGGTGAGAGAAACAGGTAGGTGAATCGATTTACAGTAATTTGCAACACTTTAGACAAAATTAGTTGAATATAAGGTGGGATAGATATTAAAACTGAACTTTAGATAGATATAAAACTCACAGATAAATTCTAGCTGTACAATCATTAATACACCGTTAAATTTATTTTGCTCAATTGCCTTCATCATCTACAACTTGTTGTACCCCTTTGGAGGAAGTAGATGGCCTGCTTGTTTGGCCTTGTATTTGAAGGGCAGTGAAGGGACATCTTGCAGTGCTGTTATGCCGGATCTCTCTAGAGTTCATTTTCATGCTGAAGGGCTGTTCCTGGTAGTTCCGAGCTACAGGTGGATGGAACTCTGACCTGCAAGTCTGGACATACACCATATGTCAGTCACATTCCTTTCACCCATCTCTGGGCTCACAAATGGCAAAAAAGTGCTATTGAGTGAGATCTCGAGCAGCAATTGGGCATGTCACTTATTCTGTTTTATTCTATTTTATTCTGTTTTATTCTATTCAGCAGTCTAAGTAAGAACTGTCATCTTATTTCACTTTTATACCTTACTGTATTTATTGTTTCCAATTCGAATTCATTGTCTAATTGAATTCAGATAATTAGTTTCATTATAACTTATTTGAGATTAGTTGAAATTTGTTACTATTCTGATTCAGAAATTCAGATACATCCAAATCTCTGATTAACGAAAATTTTGCCCGAATCTCGATCCATGACGAAACGAATAGCACATGTCTATGCCTAAAAAACCCCCATTGATGTGCTTAACCTAAGCCTACTACCACCCGGAGCCTCTAGAGTTCCTTCATGGGATACATGTGTAACAGATAGGTAGCCAGTGACTAGGTTACACCTATCATACATGAAAACACTGAATGTCTGCTATGTTACATAGGCTTAATTTGCATAAACATTGCTAATTTGTGGGTCTTTTTTTAACCCCTTGGCGCCGGTGCCTCCCGGCCCTTTTAAAGGTTTCAGAAGCCAGGAGGCAGGGCGGGGTGTTAGGGTCATGTACCGCCGTGATTCGCTGTCACGGCAGTCACATGATCGGGAAAGGTCCCAATTGCAAGAGGAGATCGGGACCTTTCCGTGAGTACCGGACATGTGTGGTGGGAGCACGCAGGACGCGCGCTCTCAGCAAATATGTTTTTCTTAATTGAACGCAAATGTGCGGCCGCTCAGTTTCAAGGCCCAGGCACCGGGAGGTCGCACATTTGCGTGAGGCCGGCGCCAAGAGGTTAAGGATACGCCATAAACATTGACCTCATCCTTTTTTTCAATATGCTCTGTGTATTTGTGACGAACCGTCCCTTTGTGATATCATTTTGCCCTTTCTGTTCCGGTTTATCCCCTTGTTAAGTGGTCTTCCCATTCTACCCTTTCTAAAGCTGTATATGTTTAGCAGCTGTTGTGTAGACAGGCATTCTACACTGTTTAGGGTAATGTGAACTTATAGTCTTTCACTTCTCTAGATTTCATACTGTGCTGTTGTGTTGTGCTGTAGAGTTTTGTTGTAGGTGGGGAAAACCAGGTGCCAGACTGGTGGAGGTGGGGCTGAAGGGGGCAGGGATTACTGCCAGCATGTGCTGTATAAACTGAGCTGTGTTCAATAAAGCATTCATTCATTCACCCTACACGAAGTTCCGACTTGTGGTTTGGGATATCGGAGAAGGATTGTCTTTGAGCTCTAATACCCGCCTTGGCAGAGCACTGGAAGACTTGCCGGTAAAAGGGGACCATTGGCTGAGACGCATCGCTCCACAGGAGGAAGCCCAGGTGGAACGGTTCCGCCACAGTATTATTTAAATGCATGATATTGGCAAAAGTTATTCTTATGCATGAATATTTGCCTATTTTCATGTTGTAATTAAATATAAGAATGAACAACATATAGGTAATTCAGGAGCAGGATTTCTAGCTGCTGAGCTTCAACTAGGTTATCTCTCTCCTGTGGATTAGGAATGATATATAAAATTCACTATCTGTGAGCCTATATATCTGGTATTGTCTGCTTTGTGGCTAACTGATCGTTCTTTCCTAGAAGAACACACCACAAATGTCCTTATGTTTTCTGCAATATGCTCTGCCTCTATTTATTATTTAAATATGTTTCATTGGAGTCAGTTTACTTATGCATGTGTCATTTTGTCTTGTATTCTTGTTGTATTGTTTGATCATAAAAATGTACATGGAATAGATTATTCAGGAATAGGACCTCTAGCTTCCAAGGTGTAACTAGGCTGTGGATCAGGTCTCATATATGAAATTAACTACCCCCAAGTCTATATATGTGACATTTTTAATTGTTTTCTTTGTTGCAGAGGCCTCATTCGCATAAGATGCTTCATAATTTGTTGGGTGTTCTTATATGAGTAGGCCTCAACAATGACTTGTTCACTCTTTAATATGTTTTTTTTCTCTATGTATTAATTTACATACATGGCATTGGAGTAATTTCACTTGTGCATGTATTATTTTGAATATATTTATGTTGTATTGTTCGGCCATGAATGTGTACATGGAATAGATGGCTCAGGGGTAAGACCTCTGTCTACTGGGGCTTGACGACGTTATCTTTATGCTGCAGCTCAGGTCCCGTATAATAAAATTACAACCTATTAATCTGTACATGTGATATTTCTGATGGCCTTCTTTGGGGCATAAGCATTATTGTAGACGTTGCTGCATGATTTGTTTTTTTTTTCTTGAATATGAATGTACCGCAACACTGGCTTCATGCATTTTACAATATATGATGACTTTATGTACTTACATACACAGGTTCAATTTTCTTATGCCTGTATTATTTTTATTAGATTCAGGTTGTATTTGTCCTTGACTATATACATGGAAAAGATGGCTCAGGGTTGTAGCTGCTTTCATTCAGGTGGATCAAATGCCGAAGTCAAGTCCTTTCACATTTGGGCAATGCCAGATGCAGTTGTAGCCCACTTTTGGGAGGGGAGGGGAGGGGAGGGTATGAGAAATGGCCCTCCCAAAACCTATTGTGCTTAACTATAGGCAAATTAGAGAACCAGAATCTTTGCTAACAGAGGAGATTCCCTTCCTGGGAAATTAACCAGTAATCTAAACAAAGTTGTAGGCAGGTGCAATCTGTTTTCTCCACTATAGGTGACGCCTGATCTGAAGGGTACCACAGTCTAGAGAGTCAGGAGAAACCTGGTTTCCTAGTTATGGTTTCCTGGTCCCTGACGGCAGCGTTCTACATGGCTATGCAGCATCCAGGTGACCTGTGGTGGCCATCTTGGGTCAGCAGAGGCTTTATAAGTCCCGTCTGTGAGAGAAAGTATTAGCAGCAGGGACAGGTTCCTGACAAGTAGGGACAGGCTAGGGACTCGCAATCCAGCCAGGCCACATTCCGCCCTCTGAAGTCAGATGCTGTTGGTGCATCTTTACCTGGTGCCTCTCTGCATTGAACTGAACTGTGAGTGTCACCCTAAGGGGTGCTCTCCCACTGGAGTTATCTGTAGTTGGCATTATCTGCAATGCAAGTTCTGAGGTTTCCTGCAACCAGACTCTGTGACTTTACTGCTGCCACATGACACTAGACCTATTCACACGGTGATTGGAAGCTGAAGAACTACTGCGACCAGCATATAACATTAACCAGAAGTATATAGATGAACACCAGTATAGAAATAATACAAGCTTTATAGTAGAAAAGATTAATAATAGTACATAACATCAATGTATAAACAGATATTACCAGCAAAGGGCCCAACATGAGTCCTAGTGGCATTGTGTACTTAGACCCGGGTATATATAACTATTTATAGAAATACTCCAGATAAATGTTGCAACAAAGTCCTATTGCAGGGACCCCTGAGGATGATGTGGCATCAGTCTTTGTGTCTAAGACCTGAAGACAAGATCTTCAGTGATAAGGAGACCCTCCATCTGTTACCCAACCTGCCTGGAACACAGCCCTAGTTTTCTGGCAATAATTTTCTCTTCTGAACTGGTATTAGTAGCATGGACAGGACATGTGTCTGAGACCTTCTCTCTCTCTCCACTTCCTCCTTACAGGATCTTTTCCAACAACCCGAGTCAGGAAATGACATACATAATTATATATTACAGTGTGATACTAGCAGCTGACAATAGAAGGCAAAGGATCCATACACACTTCCTGTACCTGAAACAGGTATGGGTATTGACTAGGGTTCCAGTCACCTACCAAGTGAGAATTATGGTTGCCAACCATCCGTAGATTTACAGACAGACCGTAAATTTGAACCATTTACGGGCTGTCTGTAAATGTCCTTTTATGGACGGCGGGCGTCCTTGGAAAACACCAGGAAAATCATTATTACTATCATTATTGTGATTATTTGGGACATTTTGTGTGCACTAAGTTCAGTTTGCTTGGCCAGCCAGGAGGAGAATAAAGGAGAAAAGCAAAGATAATAATGGCTACTACTGGGTCTGGCCCAACGACCACTATCATGTTTGCATTTCTCCCTCACCCTCCCTTTTTGTTTTTGTGCTGATAGATTGGATTTCCCTGCCCTGCCTGGACTGTGGAGTATGGACTCCCAATCACACCAGCTCCTCCTATACCACGGTGCCACCACTGCCGCTACCCAAGAAATACCGCCTGCCTGTTTAAACTCCTGGGAAGCATTCCCTTTGCTTCATCATGGTTAGCAAATATACAATTTGCTGTAGTGTGTCAACAAATGATCTGCTCTAGTGAATATCATGGTGTTCTTCTCTCCCTCTTTGTGCTTTAGGACTACCCTGTCTGCTCCTGCTCCGCTCACTAAGCACGCTTGCCTCTGTAACTCTGCTGGCACAAGCCACAGACTCGGTTTGTATGCTAGTGCTACTCATCCACTAAAAATTATTTTGGGCATTTTATGTGTTCACTAAGTTCAGTTTGAAAACACAAAAAGGCCACACTGCTTGCCTGCATAACTCTGCTGTTATGTGATGTATGTGATATTGTGAATGAAGGTGTGTCCAGGGGTGGACTGACAACTCATGGGGCCCCCGGGCAATAGGAGATCATGGGGCCCCTGTGTCCTTGCCCAAACTCAAAAAAGCCTATGAAATAGGTACCAGGGGCATCTCATGGGGCCCCTTACTGACCCCGGGCCCTCGGGCAGTGCCCCAGTTTCCAAATGATCAGTCCGTCCCTGGGTGTGTCACTACACTATGGTCACCACTGAGATTCATTTGAGCATTTTATGTATGCACTAAGTTCAGTTTGAGAACGCAAAAAGGCCACGCTGCTTGCCTGCCTAACTCTGCTGTCACAGTCCACATGATGTACGTGATATTGTGAATGAAGGTGTGTCACTACACTATGGCCACCACTGAGATTCATTTGAGCAGTTTGTGTGTGCACTAAGTTCAGTTTGAGAGTGCCAAAGGCCAAAGGCCACGCCGCTTGCCTGCCTAGTTCTGCTGACACAGGCGAGGCCACATGTATGTGATTGTGACTGTATGAACTACTACACTACTGGCACCACTGATATTATTTTGGGCATTTTGGACTACCCTGTGTGCTCTGGCTTTGCTCACTCAGCACACTTGCCTGCCTAACTCTGCTCACACAAGCCACAGACTCGGAATGTAATCCTCTGCCACTGAGATTATTTTGGGCATTTGTGTGCTCGCAAAGACCACACCACTTGCCTGCCTAATCCTGCAGTGCTGGCACAGGCCACAAACATGTGATTGTGAATGTGTACTACTACTACTGGCAGCACTGTGATGGATTTGGGGCATTTTGTGTGCACTATGTTCAGTTTGCTTGGCCAAGAGGGTGAAGGAGATAAGCAAACATAATGGTGTCCACTATCATGTTTGCTTTTCTCCTTCACTCTCCCCCCTTCCATCTTTTTTCTTTGTGCTGTTAGGTTGGATTTCCCTGGACTGTGGACTCCCCATCAGGGGCGGACTGACAACTCATGGGGCCCCCGGGCAATAGAGGATCATGGGGCCCGTGTCCTTGCCCAAACTCAAAAAAGCCTATGAAAAAGGTACCAGGGGCAGGGGCGGACTGACAACTCATGGGGCCCCGGGCAATAGGGGATCATGGGGCCCCTGTGTCCTTGCCCAAATTAAAAAAAGCCTATGAAAAAGGTACCAGGGGCACCTCATGGGGCCCCCTACTGACCCCGGGCCCTCGAGCAGTGCCCGAGTTTCCAAATGGTCAGTCCGCCCCTGCTCCCAATCACACCAGCTCCCATACGACGGTGCCACCACTGCCGCTACCATCAAGAACTACCACCTGCCTGCGGCAACTCCTGAAGCATTCCCTTTGGCTTCAATCCAGTAAGCAATAACAGAACGTTTTTGTGGTGTGCTTTCTCAATGAATTTATCTGCTTTAATCCCCATGTTTGCTTTTCTCCTCCTCCATTTTTGCTGTTAGGTTCTTCTGCACTGACGTCACCCACTATTGACCAGCCACTGGCACTGCCTCCAGTCCGTTCAGATTGCATCCCTTTTCTTGCAGCTCTGTCCTCTAGTAAGTATGGAAGCCTGTTGTTTTGGAATCTCTGTTTATGTGACAGTTACAGTGGGGAAAGGGACTTGGGTGGAGGGAGTAGGAGTGTGTGGAGATTGAGGTCATGTTTCTTCCTCCCTAGCAAACTCAAAACTACTGGGTTGTATTAACTAACCTTCATGGAAATTGGAGAAATATGGGTTTTGACTGTTCTTATAACTTTGCTAATAGCACTAGCTATATGTTTATAGGTTAAATATTGATATTTGCACTTAAAATTGCCATTTGGTGTACTTTTTTGCCAGTAACAAATTGGTGCTGCAAGATTTGAGCCTCCTGTCAGTGATTTTCATTTCTGGGGTTGGCAACACTGGTGCGAATTGAAAGAACATGTAAATCCAACATTTCATATTCCTAATCTGTGCTTGTTGTACCATGCACTAGTAATAAAAGGTATCCTGTTCTCTTTATATTACTTCCTTTGTGTCAAATCTCTGCCAGTTCCTCTATTTTCCTAGTTTAAAAAAAACTGACCACACTAGGCATGAGAGCACATAGTGGTCAGTTCTCTAGCTGTGCTGGGAACTCAGCCTGTTCTCCAAGGATCAGACTTGTGCTGACACCCCCCCCCCCGCCATTCACTGGGAAGATCAGTGTGCTGCTGTTTTTCCTCCCTTATCCTCTTATGCAGCTGAGAACAGAGGTTAGGTTATCACTTATAAAAAAGAGAAAGGGGTATTTATAATGTTTTTTTATGTATACACAATTGTTTTACTTTTCATTAATATTTTAAACTGGATGGGTTGTTTTACGAAGTGAGGGTTTACATATTCTTGAAAAAAATTCACATTTATTTGTAAAGCATAAACAAATGGAGTAATTTATGAGTTGTTCTCATAATATGCGATTGTATTTATCTAGTTTTTACAACATTGGAGGTATCATGCATGTCTTTAATGTTTGTAGCATATGCATGTAGCCATATGTATTACAGCACTAAGCCCTTTACATGAGGTTGGGTGGTCACTATGTTTTTCTGTAGTGTTTCTGTCCAACACCACAGTATAAACCTCCTGACACAAATGTTCTTTTGTAGGGTGGGCAGTATTTCACCTTGTAGATGTGGTGTCATGGGTTGCTCTCACTATAACCCATATACATGACTTTGTATGCTTCCGGACTTCATTCTGTATTGTAGCAGTTCATTTTAAATGTTTATTTCTGTTACTGTTGATGTAGTATACCTTAAAGTGGTTGTTTAGGTTAAAGTATCACCCCCCCTTATACTTACCTGAGCGTGATCTCGATCCAGTGCTGTGCCTGTCTGCCGCGGCTCTCCCCTCTTCTCTCCGCTCTCACATGCTTGGCTGATTACAGAGGGAGCCATTGGTGCCTGCTTCAGTCAGACAACTCCTGTGATGAGGAAGCGTGGCAAAACATGTTGTCACTTTCACACCTGCAAATCCTACTACAGTCCTGTACATATTTGCATGTATCTACACACACACACAGATATATATATATATATATTGTTTTGCACAGTCCCGTATGACATTCATGTTTATTGATGTAAAATTTAGGTTATCACTATCTATTTTGAAGAGAGAGATCTTTATGTAAATGTAAGTGTAGCACCCTCCTAGTTTAGCTAGGGGGAGCTAGATCCTAATGGTTAGACAGGAGCTGTTAGCAGCTCAGGTGTAATAGCCAGTGGGGTTGAATTGTGGTCAGGGCTACGGCAGCACAGTGGCAAAATGGTTAGCACTTCTGCCTGGCAGTACTAGGGTCACTGGTCCAAATCCCAACCATGGCACCACATGCATGAAGTTTGCATGTTCTCCCTGTGCCTGCGTGGGTTTCCTCCGGGTACTCCAGTTTCCTCCCACTCTTCAAAGACATGCTGGTAGGTTAACTGGATCCTATCTATATTGGCACTAGTATGTGTATGTATGAATGTAAATTAGGGACCTTAGACTGTACACCCCTTGAGGGTTAGGGACTGATGTGAACGTACAATATATGTGTAAAGCACTGCATAAATTGACAGCGCTATATAAGTACCTGAAATAAATAAATAGGCTCTGCAGGTCAGCCTCTCTGGAATTTGCACCTGCTCTGAGGCTTTCCACGGAGGGCCTTGGAGGCAGTGGGTGGATCTGAGGAGTGGCTGGTTGCAATCTTGAGGGACCTCAGCCAATCCCCAACAGAAGGCTTAGCAAGGGCTGGGACTCCCTTGAATGTGTAGGAGCCTGCTCATTAGCAGGAGTGTGGTGGAGGGGAGTTGGGTGGAAGAAGGAGAGGAGTTTGGAAAGGAAGAAGTGAGGTTGGGGCAGGAAGCCTAGTGAGATGGGACTTGCCTGTGAGCCTGGAGCTGGAGAGGAGGAAAACTTGTAGCTCATTGGCCGACTGAGCGAGGACCATCTGTATGGAAGGAATGGAGCAGCCCATCTCACAGGCCTGGTAGCAGTAGCCAACCCGCAAGCGATACAGGAGAGAATCTGAGTGAGTACACCTGTACCCCCTGGGTGGACGGGGAAGAAGCACCCTATTAGAAAACCAGATTAGCCCCATACTAATGACTGTTCACCTCAATTAAAGGGACAGGAGCCAGATCTCCTGCTCAGGAAAAGTCTCCAGATTGCTGGGTGAAGAGGAGTTCATCTAGGGCATAGGTGTCAAACTGGCAGCCCCCCAGCTGTTGCCAAACTACAAGTCCCAAGAGGCATTGAAAGTTACAAGCATGACTCCCAAAGGCAGAGGCATGCTGGGACTTGTAGTTTCACAACAGTTGGAGGGCTGCCAGTTTGACACCCCTGATCTAGGGTCTGGGGTGGTACAATAAGGAGACACTGGCTAGCACTCCAACAGAGACTGTGTTACAGAAGGAAAGCTTGTAAACAGTTCCAGGATGTTTGTCTTCAGTTATCGTTTCCCTTGGGCATCCTATGTACCCCTTACTCTACCCAAGTTCTAATCCCCTCAATAAAATACAAAACAAAAGCTCAAAGACTGATTGCTGACTCCGAATGCAAGCTTGTGTGGAGAATTCAGATTGCCTGGCTGTGCAGAACTATAGGAGGACCCAATTCATCAGCAGCCCCTAAGGGGATAGTGCTAGATAGGAATCTACTGTCTGAATGTTGATTGTTCTTACACATCACTCTTATGCATCAGGGGCGGACTGACCATTCGAGCACTCAGGCACTGCCCAAGGGTCCGGGGTCAGTAGGGGGCCCCATGAGGTGCCCCTGGTACCTTTCATTGGCTTTTTCATAGGCTTTTTTGGGTGTGGGTGAGGACACAGGGGCTCCATGATCCCCTATTGCCCGGGGGCCCCATAAGTTGTCAGTCTGCCCCTGTTATGCAGTTTATGCTGTGGGATGTGATTTATTCCTGTACTGTATCTGCTTTGAGGACACAGATATTATGTCCAAAATGCAAGAGTCTACTATCTGATTGTCCTTGCATATCGCTCTTATGGAGTTTAATATACAGTCAGGTCCATAAATATTGGGACATCGACACAATTCTAACATTTTTGGCTCTATACCCCACCACAATGGATTTTAAATGAAACGAACAAGATATGCTTTAACTGCAGACTGTCAGCTTTAATTTGAGGGTATTTACATCCAAATCAGGTGAACGGTGTAGGAATTACAACAGTTTGCATATGTGCCTCCCACTTTTTAAGGGACCAAAAGTAATGGGACAGAATAATAATCATAAATCAAACTTTCACTTTTTAATACTTGGTTGCAAATCCTTTGCAGTCAATTACAGCCTGAAGTCTGGAATGCATAGACATCACCAGACGCTGGGTTTCATCCCTGGTGATGCTCTGCCAGGCCTCTACTGCAACTGTCTTCAGTTCCTGCTTGTTCTTGGGGCATTTTCCCTTCAGTTTTGTCTTCAGCAAGTGAAATGCATGCTCAATCGGATTCAGGTCAGGTGATTGACTTGGCCATTGCATAACATTCCACTTCTTTCCCTTAAAAAACTCTTTGGTTGCATTTGCAGTATGCTTTGGGTCATTGTCCATCGTCACTGTGAAGCGGCGTCCAATGAGTTGTGAAGCATTTGGCTGAATATGAGCAGATAATATTGCCCGAAACACTTCAGAATTCATCCTGCTGCTTTTGTCAGCAGTCACATCATCAATAAATACAAGAGAACCAGTTCCATTGGCAGCCATACATGCCCACGCCATGACACTACCACCACCATGCTTCACTGATGAGGTGGTATGCTTAGAATCATGAGCAGTTCCTTTCCTTCTCCATACTCTTCTCTTCCCATCACTCTGGTACAAGTTGATCTTGGTCTCATCTGTCCATAGGGTGTTGTTCCAGAACTGTGAAGTCTTTTTTAGATGTCGTTTGGCAAACTCTAATCTGGCCTTCCTGTTTTTGAGGCTCACCAATGGTTTACATCTTGTGATGAACCCTCTGTATTCACTCTGGTGAAGTCTTCTCTTGATTGTTGACTTTGACACACATACACCTACCTCCTGGAGAGTGTTCTTGATCTGGCCAACTGTTGTGAAGGGTGTTTTCTTCACCAGGGAAAGAATTCTTCGGTCATCCAACACAGTTTTTTTTCCGTGGTCTTCCGGGTCTTTTGGTGTTGCTGAGCTCACCGGTGCGTTCCTTCTTTTTAAGAATGTTCCAAACAGTTGTTTTGGCCACTCCTAATGTTTTTGCTATCTCTCTGATGGGTTTGTTTTGTTTTTTCAGCCTAATGATGGCTTGCTTCACTGATAGTGACAGCTCTTTGGATCTCATCTTGAGAGTTGACAGCAACAGATTCCAAATGCAAATAGCACACTTGGAATGAACTCTGGACCTTTTATCTGCTCATTGTAATTGGGATAATGAGGGAATAACACACACCTGGCCATGGAACAGCTGAGAAGCCAATTGTCCCATTATTTTTGGTCCCTTAACAAGTGGGAGGCACATATGCAAACTATTGTAATTCCTACACCATTCACCTGATTTGGATGTAAATACCCTCAAATTAAAGCTGACAGTCTGCAGTTAAAGCACATCTTGTTCGTTTCATTTCAAATCCATTGTGGTGGTGTATAGAGCCAAAAATGTTAGGATTGTGTCGATGTCCCAATATTTATGGACCTGACTGTAGCTGACTATGTTTTTTTTTTGGCAGAGCAAAAAATTAGCTCAAAATGTTCTATAATTGTCTTCTGATAATGACCTGTCTGCTTGAAAGAGAACAGGAAAGTCCCAAATCCCTTTACCTAAAGGAATAAGTGATGGCCAGGGCTTAGGCCTATTGCATGTTCCTAAACGTTTTCCTGATATAGACTTTCCTGTCTTTCTCATTAACTCCTGTAATGACCCAGTACATCATGTTGGAAACAGAAAAGATAATTCATACACTCATTTTTGGCCAAAGAGCCTACTCATTGGATACTCTCAGTTAACAGCAATCTAATACACCAGGGCCCAATCGTATACCCCTTTATACCTCCAAATACCATTGCACAGCCCAGTGAATGAATGGCAATACTGGACACCAATTTTTTTAAAAGGGTTTGCTTCCTGAAAACTTTTCGTGATTATGATAGACCCCTTCAAACTGAATACAAATATAATTTTAGAATCACTGTATCACATAGGTATTTTGAGGAATATGAAATTAACTTTTAATGACTATAACATATTTAATTTCATAACATTTCTGACATGCTGCGTGAGTTCAGTGGGGCTAAAAGTGTTTTGCTGCTGATTTTTGTTTGTACTAAGTATACAGTGCATCTTGCTGCAGTGTCCAGCAATAGTTACCCAGCATCGAGAGATTCCAGGTGTCCTGATTTTTCAGTTGTGGCAATACCCTGTGAAATCTTTCATCATACCCATCATTGACTGCACCCAGATTTTCGAGGAAGATGTCCAAGTGTGAATGCAGGAAAATTAATCTTCAGTGACATGTTGCACTTCATGGTCTTGTATGCTGTAAGATGTTTGTCATCCGGTTGAATGTTTAGTTTTGTGCTCTGTGGTTGCAAAGAAAATTCTAAACAACATCCTTGAATACTTTACAGGTGATATCATTTTACCCCTGTACAAATCATTAGTAAGACCTCATCTGGAATATGCAGTTCAGTTTTGGACACCAATTCACAAAAGAACATTGGGGAACTGGAGAAAGTACAGAGAAGAGCAACCAAACTGATAAGAAGCATGGGGGAGCTCAGCTATGAGGAAAGATTTGAGGAACTGAATTTATTCTCTCTTGAGAAGAGGAGATTAAGGGGGGATATGATCAACATGCATAAATACATCAGTGGTTCATATAGTGAGCTCGGTGTAGAGTTATTCACCCTGAGGTCATTACAGAGGACAAGGGGGCACTCTTTACGTCTGGAGGAAAAGAGATTTAATCTCCAAATACAAAAAGGTTTCTTCACAGTAAGAGCTGTGAAAATGTGTTAAAGACTCCCTCAAGAGTTGGTTCTGGCCAGCTCAGTGGATTGCTTTAAAAAAAGTTCTGGATTCTTTCCTAGATACACAGAATATAACTGGATACTAACATTTATAGGTAAAGTTGATCCAGGGAATATCTGATTGCCTCTCTTGGGATCAGGAAGGAATTTTGTTCCCTGCAGGAGCAAATTGGATCGTGCTTTGCTGGGTTTTTTTGCCCTCCTCTGGATCAACTGTGGGTGTAGGATTAAAACTTTTTTTTTTAATGGTTGAACTTTATGGACTTTTGTCTTTTTTCAGCCAGACTAACTATGTAACTATGAGATTTTCTCTGGCTAGCACTAACAGATCTTTGAACCACTTGCCATTACTGATGTATCTGATCTGTGGACCAACAAAACCCTTCCTTAATCTTGGCATCAGTTTTTCTTGGAAACACGTCTCAAATAATGAAAACTTTCATCTTACTTTTACATATTTTTTTTTATTTATTTTTTTTTATTTTTTTTATTTTTTAGGTTTGTCACAAGTATCACGATTTGTCACATTTTTCATGAATTAGTATTATTATGATAATCGTTTCCATCACTGTTATTTGAGTATTTATTATGGATTTTATATTTGTTATTTTTTATCACAGATCTATTAAGAGGTAATAATATATTGGTATATATGAGAGGTGTTTATGAATTTTTGCCACTAATTGATTTAGTTTATAATGTTTTTTTATCAACTATAATATCAATTACACTGTTCAACAAATTTTTATTTTTTGCCAGTTTTGGAAACAAAAGGATCCATTTCTTAATGAATTTCACATTCTGAGTTCAAATATAACAATGAAATTTGTCAATTGGCTCTAGTTTTTCTGTAAACGGAAAGTTTTCTACTATAGGCGTAATGACTACATAATGCACAATAATTATATAGATAGATGTCTTTCCACAAATATAAAGCAAGTGATATTGACTACATAACAAAGCCTAAATGGCATAATATATTGCATAGGATTACCAAGAAAAATTATAGCCATAAGCTAAGTTGAATCATTTTAATACTTAGGATTCTCACTAGTTTTGTCTTCAGTTTGTGTCGGTTTTGCTTCTCTTGGCTTTTCTCTTGTATTCGAGGAAAGGGCTATCTCTTACAACTGCACGTGACTACACGCTTCAGGTTCTTCCTCACTTGACTCAACCACGAAGGATTCTGGTGCTTTAGGAATTGGTAGCCCCTCTCCATGAGGAACTGGACGTATTGCCGATGGAATATTTGGATAGTGCACAGATAACTTTTTCTTCTTATTTAGCCCTTTTACAATTGGAGGCACCATACAAAAGTAACAATTACTAACATGATCTGTTGGCTCTCTCCAAATCATTGGCACAGCGAAAGGCATAGATGCCTTTTTTCCATTCAACCATTGCTCCAGTGCCGTCCCACAAGAATTGCAGCATATATGTGGTGCCCAGCTCTTGTCCTGGTCTCCTATCTTGCAGCCAAAATACAAGTTGTAGGCTTTCTTAATCATTCCTGTTATCCTCCTTTTTTGTGAGATAAAAGTTATTTCACCGCAGACATAGCAGAAATTATCTGCTTTATTCACACAAGTTCGAGGCATTACTGAGTAGCCTATATAAGCATAAAACGAAATGTAAAGACGCTGTCGAACTACAATCAGCTACAGATACTGCAGCTTTTATGCAGTGAAGTGATGCAATTAAAGGCTAATATTGCATCATCTCAGTATACATGCAATTTTCTATTGGTCACCAGTATCAATTGCACAATATGCAGCTGAAGTTGCATCATAATTTTGAATGGCTTACGTCATTAGATGGGTGAATATATCATGGAAACTAGAGCCAATCAACATTTTTTAGGGTCATTTTCGTTTTCAGCACCCCAAAATTATGTAAGATTAGCTAATTTTATGCCCAAAACTTTTTACCTGTTGAACAGTGTTATTTTTAAGTTCAGTGGGTATTTATGGTATGCACAGTGGGTATATTAATTTTTTTAGATAATTTGGGAGCGCTTCACTATTTAATGCACGGTATTTATTACTTATTGGTTGAGGTTGAGTGATTGCAGCTAGTAGATAGGGACTTACCCATACTAAGCGCAGGAGGATATCCCCCCTTACTTTTACATCGCCTTCATCAAATTTTTTAACAGCCAGGTTTTATGTAAAGGAAAAAAATATCTTTGTCACCTCAACAACTGGTTCATGGCATAGACCCCTATAAAATAAAGGGTCCCCTGGATATCTGCCCCTACATGAATAAGTTACATAGTACTCCATTCTCCCAAGGGTTTTCAAAGTTACCTCTAAAAGGACAAAAAAAATGACAAGGTTCAGCTCCCGTAGACTTGAATAAGGTTTGCTGCTATGCACAGGGTCACAGATATTGCATTCCAAAAGCTAGTGTGTTGACTGGAGGAGATTAGCTGAAAACAGTTGGCCTAAGGGGCCAGGGAATATAAGCTTGACCCTGCATGCAGCTGTACAAAAAAGAACACATGGGATAATTGAGGCCCTGGGATTTTATGAATTTGGCCTGCAGTTCTGATTTTATCTTGCATTACCTGCCATAGTCGTCTGGCAGGACAAGAGTTAAGAAGACAATGCGAGAGCTACCTTGCGGCATACACGGCAGATCATTTCAGAAGCTGGTTTTATGTCTTTCTCTTGTAGCTGCTCCAATTGCATGCGGTGATAGCACAAGAAAACATTTTATTTTATTGCACAAAGCTGCTGCCAAAGATGTTGTTAGGAAGCCATTTGTGAACCGACATACTGTTTTGCTTTTCCTTATTGAGAGCAGGGGTGATAATCACTGTAATTCAGATATATAACCGATGACGGTGTAAAGTTATGGATGCCTTAAACCACACTGATGAATCAGGCTTTTCATTTTTGCAAAGAAAAAACAAGAAAACAAAAATAAAAGAGAGGAGGAACTGTGCTGCATGTTATTGGACTATGTTTTCAGCTGCTTAGATTGTGTATCAATCAAGGCATGTACACAGTAATCCACTCTATAAACTGACGGGGAAACGGGAACCTCTCCAATGTTATGGTAGGTATAGATTATGTCTAATGATGAGTATCCACTCAACTTGTGGGTGCTCAACACGTGGTACTCACAAACATTACAATTCTACTTGGTTTAGATGTAATGAGAAAAATCTGATAGATGAGTCAAGCCCAATAAGCCAGATATTGTGCTGAGCAATAGACACAGCAGTAGTGGTAATACTTACTAATACACCATCATTGACACTTTTGCACAATGATAATGATGTAATAATTGTATAGTACAGTTGCAAGAAAAAGTATGTGAACCCCTTGGGATTACGTGGAGTTTTGCATGAATTGGGCATAAAATGTGCTCTGAACGTCATCTAAGTCACAACAATAGAAGAACACAGTCTGCTGAACATAATACTACACAAACAGATGTTGCCATGGTTTAATTGCACATAACATGTAAACATTCACAGTGCAGGGAGGAAAAAGTATATGAGGCCCTAGCTTAATGACTTCTCCAAGAGCTAATTGGAGCCAGGAGTGAGCCAACCTTGACTCCAATCAGTGTGATGATATTGGATGTGTTGCTGACAGCTGTCCTGCCCTTAAAAAACACACACCTGTTTTGGGTTTACTGGTTTCAAGAAGTACTGTCTGATGTGAACCATGGCTCGCAGAAAAGAGCTCTCAGAAGACCTACGATCAAGAATTGTTGACTTGCATGAAGCTGGAAAGGGATACAAAAGTATCTCCAAAAGCCTTGATGTTCATGTGTCCACGGTAAGACAGACTGTCCACAAATGGAGAAAGTTTAGCACTGTTGCTACTCTCCCTAGGCGTGGTCGTCCTGTAAAAATGACTGCAAGAGCAAAGCGCAGAATGCTGCATGAGGTAAAGAAGAATCCCAGAGTGTCAGCTAAAGACCTACAGAAATCTCTGGCACATGCTAACATTTTTGTTGACACATCTACAATAAGGAAAACATTAAACAAGAATGGAGTACATGGGAGGACACCACAGAGGAAGCCATTGCTGTCCAAAAAGAATATTGCAGCACGTTTGAAGTTTGCAAAAGAGCACCTGGATGTTCCACAGCACTACTGGCAAAATATACTGTGGACAGATGAAACCAAGATTGAGTTGTTTGGGAAGAACACACAACACTATGTGTGGAGAAAAAAAGGCACAGCACACCAACATCAAAACCTCATCCCCACTGTAAAACATGGCGGAGGGAGCATCATGGTTTGGGGCTGCTTTGCTGCCTCAGGGCCTGGACGGATTGTTGTCATTGATGGGAAAATTAATTCCAGAGTTTATCAAGACATTTTGCAGGAAAACGTACGACCATCTGTCCGCCAACTGAAGCTCCGCAGAGGATGAGTGATGCAACAGGACAATGACCCAAAGCATAGAAGTAATTCAACAAATCAATGGCTGCAACAACACAGAATACGCCCTCTGGAGTGGCCCAGTCAGAGTCCTGACCTCAACCCGATTGAAATGCTGTGGCATGACCTTAAGAGAGCGATTCACACCAGACATCCCAAGAATATTGCTACACTGAAACAGTTTTGTGAAGAGGAGTGGTCCAAAATTACTCCAGATCGTTGTGCAGGTCTGATCTGCAACTACAGGAAACGTTTGGTTGAGCTTATTGCTGCCAAAGGAGGGTCAACCAGTTATTAAGTCCAAAGGTTCACATACTTTTTCCTCCCTGCACTGTGAATGTTTACATGTTATGTGCAATTAAACCATGGCAACATCTAATGTTTGTGTAGTATTATGTTCAGCAGACTGTGTTCTTCTATTGTTGTGACTTAAATGACGTTCAGAGCACATTTTATGCCAAATTCATGCAAAACTCCATGTATGCCCAAGGGGTTCACATACTTTTTCTTGCAACTGTATACTCACTGCAGATTGTACTATAATCCAGATTTTTTTGACAGATTTTTAGCTTTCCATACAGTAAGATCTAGTTTCAAGTTTCTGTATAATCTTTTAGATGTCTCTAGAATGCACACCTTCCCTAATCAGGGAAGCTTAAGTTAGCTGCAGAGCATTCAGGACAGCCCAATGAACATGATAGTCTGTCTCCTCTTACCCTGGACTTAGGTCTGTCTGACTTCAGTCTGCTATTGCTCTGGGTTATTCTTGTGAATTCTTTGGACTGTGATTGTACTTAGCTTGTCTGCAATTATCCAGACCTGTCGACTTCACTCTTCTAAGTCTTTGCCCCGTCTACCTGTTTGGAACCTACACTCTGTTTAGGATTGGTTTGTCCACAACTGATCTGGCTATCAGCTTGCTGAATCCGCTAGTGCTTGCGGTTTGCTCTGACCAACTGTCTGAGGATTAACACTACTTCAACATCTGAAGCTTCCTTTCTCAGCAGAGTAGCAATCTCCATAGCGAAGAGCAATCTAGATTCTGAGCTCCTGATACTTTTACTGTTATGGTGTCCCCACTTGACTGTGTACTGCACTCCTTGAAGAAATCTACAGTTGCAAGAAAAAGTATGTGAACCCCTTGGGATTACGTGGAGTTTTGCATGAATTGGGCATAAAATGTGCTCTGAACGTCATCTAAGTCACAACAATAGAAGAACACAGTCTGCTGAACATAATACTACACAAACAGATGTTGCCATGGTTTAATTGCACATAACATGTAAACATTCACAGTGCAGGGAGGAAAAAGTATATGAGGCCCTAGCTTAATGACTTCTCCAAGAGCTAATTGGAGCCAGGAGTGAGCCAACCTTGACTCCAATCAGTGTGATGATATTGGATGTGTTGCTGACAGCTGTCCTGCCCTTAAAAAACACACACCTGTTTTGGGTTTACTGGTTTCAAGAAGTACTGTCTGATGTGAACCATGGCTCGCAGAAAAGAGCTCTCAGAAGACCTACGATCAAGAATTGTTGACTTGCATGAAGCTGGAAAGGGATACAAAAGTATCTCCAAAAGCCTTGATGTTCATGTGTCCACGGTAAGACAGACTGTCCACAAATGGAGAAAGTTTAGCACTGTTGCTACTCTCCCTAGGGGAGGTCGTCCTGTAAAAATGACTGCAAGAGCACAGCGCAGAATGCTGCATGAGGTAAAGAAGAATCCCAGAGTGTCAGCTAAAGACCTACAGAAATCTCTGGCACATGCTAACATTTTTGTTGACACATCTACAATAAGGAAAACATTAAACAAGAATGGAGTACATGGGAGGACACCACAGAGGAAGCCATTGCTGTCCAAAAAGAATATTGCAGCACGTTTGAAGTTTGCAAAAGAGCACCTGGATGTTCCACAGCACTACTGGCAAAATATACTGTGGACAGATGAAACCAAGATTGAGTTGTTTGGGAAGAACACACAACACTATGTGTGGAGAAAAAAAGGCACAGCACACCAACATCAAAACCTCATCCCCACTGTAAAACATGGCGGAGGGAGCATCATGGTTTGGGGCTGCTTTGCTGCCTCAGGGCCTGGACGGATTGTTGTCATTGATGGGAAAATTAATTCCAGAGTTTATCAAGACATTTTGCAGGAAAACGTACGACCATCTGTCCGCCAACTGAAGCTCCGCAGAGGATGAGTGATGCAACAGGACAATGACCCAAAGCATAGAAGTAATTCAACAAATCAATGGCTGCAACAACACAGAATACGCCCTCTGGAGTGGCCCAGTCAGAGTCCTGACCTCAACCCGATTGAAATGCTGTGGCATGACCTTAAGAGAGCGATTCACACCAGACATCCCAAGAATATTGCTACACTGAAACAGTTTTGTGAAGAGGAGTGGTCCAAAATTACTCCAGATCGTTGTGCAGGTCTGATCTGCAACTACAGGAAACGTTTGGTTGAGCTTATTGCTGCCAAAGGAGGGTCAACCAGTTATTAAGTCCAAAGGTTCACATACTTTTTCCTCCCTGCACTGTGAATGTTTACATGTTATGTGCAATTAAACCATGGCAACATCTAATGTTTGTGTAGTATTATGTTCAGCAGACTGTGTTCTTCTATTGTTGTGATTTAAATGACGTTCAGAGCACATTTTATGCCCAATTCATGCAAAACTCCATGTATGCCCAAGGGGTTCACATACTTTTTCTTGCAACTGTAGACACTGGACCCAGTCTCACTAACCACCTGGGAGCAATGGAGCCTTCACCAGGACCAAAGTCCCCAGATCTTATGAACTTCCTGCTGTGAGCAGAGTTTTTTGAAATTTAGATAACCAGACAAAGCTTAGTACTGTCAGTAACTTGACAATATGTCTATGACTAATTTTCAGTTTGACACTGGGCGTGATAACATGGAATGCATACTGTTGCACAATCCTAGTTCTCTGCTGCAAGGAAGATTAACATTCTCATGGCAAGGACATGGCATTTTTAATGTAAACTTATATAGCACCCTCCTAGTTAGGTGATAGAAGTGAGGAAAATTTAGTTTTTGAGCTCTGCTGTAGTAGTGAAGCTATGATTGTGTTTTGCATACTCTGGGTTGTGCAGCTGTAGGCTTGCCAGTCTCCTCCTGTCTTTCCAGAAATCTCTGGAACATAGTAGGCAAAGTCTGAGCTGGCTCTGTATGCAGACTCTGCCAATTGCTGGTCAGGAAAAGTGATCAACAGGGCTCTGACAGAGGTATATAAGGAATGGTGCAAAGAGTAGCAGGGTCCTTCATCTGCTGGAGATTGACCCAGTCTGTAAGTTCTGTTAAAAAAATCCAAGGCTTAGGAGGAGCTTTATGAAGTTTTGGATGATTATAGCTCACCAAGTAGCAGAAGGATCACCCCCAAAGTTGCAGGAACACCAGGGCAATGACTAAAGAGGATATTCCTGGGGTACCTTGTGCCAGAGTCAGCTGAAGTAGAAGGAGGCCTTCAGACTACCTGGATCACAGTGATCAGGCCTCAGAGAATCCTGAGAGAGAGAGACTGTTGCCTGTACACCCCTTCTGGATAGAGGGACTGTCCCAGAACTGGTGCCAGCACTGCGCCTTAGAGGAAGCCCCCCTGTTCTAAAGCTATTGCTATCTTTTGTTCAGAAAACCCTGCTTTACTTCAGTTAACTGCTTCAAGATGGTGTCCTCATTCAAGTTGTTTAGTTCTGGGCATTCCAAAGCATTTCCCAATCCCTATCCCAGTTCTACAAATCAAATAAAACAACCAAAAAAAATACAATTTGCCTGATTATTGTCTGAGGACTGAATGGGATTCAACAGACCTAGCTGAAAATACCCTATGCCTGGCTGCTTGCTCCATTAACAGATCATAGCCTAGATTGTAAGCTCCAAGGAGCAGGGCCCTCGAATCCCTCGTGTATTGAATCGTATTGTTACTATACTGTCTCATGTACTGTCTCCCATTATAATGTACAGCGCTGAGCAAAATGTTGGCGCTATATAAATCCTGTATAATAATAATAATAGCCTGGGTTAACAGTGGGACCAAGCACAAGGTCTGCGCTAAACTTTAAAAGGTGTATTGCAGTTATGAAACATTTAAATCAGTGTTTCTCAACATTTTTTCAGGCACCCTTTAAAATTATGCACAATCTCGAGGCACTCCATTTTAAAATGCAAAAAAACTAAACTAATAATTTTACATAACACAGCAACATCCACATACATACGTAGGACACCCAATGTTAGATGTTATTTATTCTTCCAAAGAGTGTTTCTCTTCTCCTCAGTTTCTCTCCCTCACTAGCGAATATGGTCCCAGAACTGATGGAGATGGGTGGGGGAGGACCAAACAAAGATCCTGTGCAGGCAACCAACATCCTTCTTATCAACCAGTGATATCATTGGATGGAAGGTTGTAATGGTGTACAATGAAAACCTGTGGCTTTCAGTAACTAAAAGGTAGGCTTCATCCACCCGCTGGCTTGTATACAATTTTTGGGCACTTTTTAGGCATTTTGTCAAGGCACCCCTGAAGAAAGCTGAAGGCACCTCAGGGTGTCTGGGCTCTCTGGTTGAGAAAGGCTGGTTCAAAGAACAGGAAACAAAGAGCCTTGCCTCTGCTGTCCTGACATCCCTGCAACCTACCACTTATTTTTTACCAAATAAGCAGACTCCTGTTTACCTTACCCAAGATTCTCAGACTGTATCTACCCAGGTGATAACTATCCCTCACAATGTATTAGGGATAATAGGATCATCATATTAATAATGAAAGATCTGCAATTAATTCGTTTTCTGTTTCTGAATGAAGTAATCTTATGTGCTGCACAGGTTGTTGACGGCAATATAAGTACAATTTAATACAAAAAAGCTAGACAAATGTATACTGTTTATCTATCATCACAGACCAACATACAAGCACCTTTCCCTGTATCTACGATTGACCCAACACCGTGAATGAGAAGATTATGAATCACTGCTATTTATTTCCCCCAAGGAATGTCATATCTCACTGGAAAGTATTGTGCAGCTCTAAAAAAGCTTTGCAAGACCACTGAAGGGTTTTTTTTATCTGCTATCATGATGAAAATTATCTGTGAAATATGGATTTATCCTAGGCAATAAAATTTAATACAACTATAAGCTGATTTCTGTGGAAGAAGGGAGCATAGTATCTTTTTTGTTATTTTTTAGGGGAACCTGTGCCTAGACTATGCAAATTAAAGTATCTAAATATTCTGAGTGTTAAGAGCACTTAAAAATAAGATCTCACCTCTGTAGGTATGAACATTGTGAAGAAATTCAACTTGAAAACTTGCAACAGACGTATAAGCCTAGGTTCACATCACTGCTGGCTCTGTTCTGCGTGTAGGGCAGCCCATTTAATTCAATGGGCTACCCTACCCACAGAAATGTGGGGGAAAAAGTCCCAAGCCCTTTTTTAACCATGTCAATACTGGGCACTTTCACTCCATTCCTGCCCAGGCCAATTTTCAGCTTTGAGCTCTGTCACATTTTTAATGACAATTGTGCGGTCATGCAACACTGTACCCAAACAAAATGTTTATAATTTTTTTAGACAGTTTAGACAGACAGATAGAGCTTTCTTTTGGTTGTATGTAATCTGGGTTTTTATTTTTTGCTAAATAAATAAAAAAAGACGAATCTTAGTTTCTGTTATAACATTTTGCAAATATGTAAATTTTTTTCTTCACTGATTTTCACTGATGAGGCTGCACTGATAGGCTACACTGATGGGCACTGATAGGCTGCAGTGATGGGCACCGATAGGCTGCACTGATGGGCACTGATTGGCTGCATTGATGGGCATTGATGAGGCTGCACTGATGGGCACTGATGAGACTACAGTGATTGGCACTGATGGCCACTGATGATGTGGCACTGATGGGCACTGATGAAGAGGCACTGATGAGGCTGCACTAATGGGTCCTGATGGACACAGATTGGTACTGATGGAGTTGCACTGATGGGTACTGATATGCTGCACTGATGATCACTGATATGCTACACTGATGGACACAGATTGGTACTGATGGGGTTGCATTGATGGGTACTGATATGCTGCACTGATGGACACTGATGCGGCTGCACTGATAGTCTGCTTTGATTGGACACAGCTGATCACATGGTAAAGAGCCAATGTTATTTGCTCTTTACCCTGATCGGTGATGTACTCTGTCCGAGTGGCAGAGCTAACCACAGACTGTCATGCTGTTTTCCCCAGGGGGCCCGCACGAGTGGCGTGACCAGGAGGAAGTCATATGACATCCACCCAGAGAGAGAGACGAAAAGCCCACCTGACCATCAATCTGCTATTGGCCGGGCGGGAACCAGTTAAGATCGCACCCGTATAGAACTGCGTAGTGCAGGGGCACCATGTAGCTCCCCACACGTGAAAACACAGGCATTTCAATGTGTACTCTAAACTTCTTTCTGTTATCTCTTTGCTGTGCTATTGCTTTCTGTATATTTATATATATTGGCTACATCTTTTTCTATAAATATTTTTATTGCACCCTTTTGACCTTTCAGTAATAAATCTTACTTTCTGAAAGTGTTGAACTGTTTCTAAAGCTCTTTAATGCAAACTAAAAAAACCCTGTCTCTGAAGAGCACTACTGTGTGTGTGTTTTCAACTTCGGTATATCGCTGCCTGCAGTGACAGTGGTATACCGACAATTATTCAAACATCATAGTGTTATTGCTGATATTGCCGAGTTTCCTCTTTCTCTGTATAAAAAGGAGGTGGTGGCAGTGTGGAGGGTTAATTGCGTTATTAACCTGACCCAGTAACAATCGTGCTCAGGCTGCAGGTACATCGATTGTGGTTCATTAGCTGGAAAATTATTGTGCAGGGTGCAGCTGGGCGTGGCATTGTTACGCACCTGACAGCGCGGTTTTAGATTGGCTAGTCTTTCGGTCACGGGTTTGGTGAGAAGGGCTGGGGTCTGACGCTGCGATCGTCACAGAACCCTCAACAGCTGGAGCAAGACGACTATTTACATCCATATTGTGTCCAACGCCAGGAACTTTAACCCAATTGGGGGGAACACACTATGTTTTCAGTAAAATGCATTATACTTTTAAATGATTTATATCGATTTTAGTAACTTGTGTTAATAAATACATGTTTTTACTTACATCAGTATTGGTTATATTCCAAACTTTTGCTCTCTGATTTTGGGACATGGCACTTTTTATAGTTTGGTGTGACCACAGTGCCACTCGGTGGTTGCTAGTTTTCAAACATATTATAATCATGACCATATTTGGTCAATGACATCAGACAGCTCCCGACCCTTTATTTGCATTTATCATGTAGCAATATTCTTGGGATGTCTGGTGTGAATCGCTCTCTTAAGGTCATGCCACAGCATTTCAATCGGGTTGAGGTCAGGACTCTGACTGGGCCACTCCAGAAGGCGTATTCTGTGCTGTTGCAGTCATTGTTTTGTTGAATTACTTGTATGCTTTGGGTCATTGTCCTGTTGCATCACCCATCCTCTGCGGAGCTTCAGTTGGTGGACAGATGGTCGTACGTTTTCCTGCAAAATGTCTTGATAAACTCTGGAATTCATTTTCCCATCAATGACAACAATCCATCCAGGCCCTGAGGCAGCAAAGCAGCCCCAAACCATGATGCTCCCTCCGCCATGTTTTACAGTGGGGATGAGGTTTTGATGTTGGTGTGCTGTGCCTTTTTTTCTCCACACACAGTGTTGTGTGTTCTTCCCAAACAACTCAATCTTGGTTTCATCTGTCCACAGTATATTTTGCCAGTAGTGCTGTGGAACATCCAGGTGCTCTTTTGCAAACTTCAAACGTGCTGCAATATTCTTTTTGGACAGCAATGGCTTCCTCCGTGGTGTCCTCCCATGTACACCATTCTTGTTTAATGTTTTCCTTATTGTAGATGTGTCAACAAAAATGTTAGCATGTGCCAGAGATTTCTGTAGGTCTTTAGCTGACACTCTGGGATTCTTCTTTACCTCATGCAGCATTCTGCGCTTTGCTCTTGCAGTCATTTTTACAAGACGACCTCCCCTAGGGAGAGTAGCAACAGTGCTAAAATTTCTCCATTTGTAGACAGTCTGTCTTACCGTGGACACATGAACATCAAGGCTTTTGGAGATACTTTTGTAACCCTTTCCAGCTTCATGCAAGTCAACAATTCTTGATCGTAGGTCTTCTGAGAGCTCTTTTCTGCGAGGCATGGTTCATATCAGACAGTGCTTCTTGAAACCAGTAAACCCAAAACAGGTGTGTGTTTTTTAAGGGCAGGACAGCTGTCAGCAACACATCCAATATCATCACACTGATTGGAGTCAAGGTTGGCTCACTCCTTAAGGCTCACCCCACATTAAGCTAGGGCCTCACATACTTTTTCCTCCCTGCACTGTGAATGTTTACATGTTATGTGCAATTAAAAAATGGCAACATCTAATGGTTGTGTAGTATTATGTTCAGCAGACTGTGTCCTTCTATTTTTGTGACTTAGATGACGTTCAGAGCACATTTTATGCCCAATTCACGCAAAACTCCACGTAATCCCAAGGAGTTCACATACTTTTTCTTGCAACTGTATAAAAATGAAGGAACGCTATCATCGTTTAAACATTATAAAGAATATTTTAAAAAATGCAAAGAGGAAATAAAGGCCACAAAAATTGAAAAGGAACAACAGATTGCAAAAGATAGCAGGACAAACCCCCAAAAATTCTTCAAATATATTAATAGTAAAAAGGTCAGGTCCGAGCATGTAGGCCATTTACAAAATAATCTAGAGTGGGTGACTGGGGGCAAATTTATTAAATACCTTCTTCAGCTCTGTATATACAAAGGAGCATGGAGGAGCTCTTGTCCATAAAAGCATTTGACACAGTTCCCCACACACAGCTAATGTGTAAGGTAAAGTCTACGAGCTTGGAAAAATCTGTATGTAAATGTATAGAAAACTGGCTAAAAGATCGTATTCAGAGAGTAATGGTTAATAATTCATACTCTGAATGGTCTAGGGTTGTCAGCGGTGTACCCCAAGGTTCTGTGTCTGGGATTAAAAATCCCACTTCAGTCTTTGCAGATGACACCAAGCTATGCAGTGGAATAACGTCCTTACAGGATGTCTCCAACTTACAAGCGACCTCAATGCACTGTGTAATTACTTACATCAGTATTGGTATCTTGCTATAGGGGCACCCAAGCAGCCTCTCTCTGGAACTGCTGCTCTGCGTGTCCACTCACACATAGAGCCACAGCTTGGCCCTACCCCTCTCTCTCCTCATTGGCTCACTGGTTATGGTTGACAGTAGCGGGAGCCAATGGCTCCTGCTGCTGCCTCAGATAATAAGGGGGGAGAGTCCCTGGAGAGCTGAGGCTCTCGTGCACATCGCTGGATCACGATGGGGCTCAGGTAAGTATATGGGGGCTGGGGGGGCTGCTGCACACAGAAGGGTTTTAACCTTTGTGCATAGAATACATGAAGTTAAAACACCTTAAGCCTTTACGACCACTTTAAGTTTTCTTTTAAAGTTTCACTGTTGCTTCATAGAGTGATACTTCAGGAATGTATTCAGAGAGACTTGAAAAGCAAATGCCAGGCCTGGTTTAAGGCAAAAAATGGCCCAGTAGGAGTATTCTGTCCATTCTGCAGTTTGAAACCAGAATTGTCTAAAAAACTGATTGGCTCCTAGATCGATGGTGCAAGTTATGGTCCTATACATTTTTGATAACTTTCCATTTCAGAAGTATAGCATATAATCAAGAGGTGTTGAGTATTGTGGCACAAGCATAAATCTAAAGTACGAACACGTAAGATTTATGGCTAAAATGCAGCGTATTGATTTACTTTCAAGTTTGTAAAGATCAATATATGGAAGAATTACATATTTTAAGAACATGCCATGTCAGCGGCGCAGACCTGAATTAACCGGCCTAAGTTTGACACCAGCTACATTTATCACAAGCAAAAAATAAATCACGTTTCAATGATGACTATTTTATTGAAAGAGTAATAAAGAAGTAACATGTCTCAGATTTGAAAATGACTGTAAAATGACTTGTATTGCTTGAAGAGACCCTGTCACCAGACCACTCAATTCAACAGCAACTTTTCCATTGGATCATATGTGTATGTAACATATTTTAGACATGGCATTTACCTATAAAAGTCTCTGTTGTGTAGACATCCAAAATTCCTGAGACTACTGCTGGGTGCTGCTATCCTGGACATGGTATCAACTGCCCCAGCTGTCACTGAAATGACACTCTCACAGTATCCCTCTCCCCCCGATAATGCCATAAAAGGTTATAGAGGTAGGTGAAGGAAGGGAAGGAGAAGCTGCATCAGAACCAGGGGCGGACTGACAACTCATGGGGCCCCCGGGCAATAGGGGATCATGGGGCCCCTGTGTCCTTGCCCAAACTCAAAAAAGCCTATGAAAAAGGTACCAGGGGCATCTCATGGGGCCCCCCACTGACCCCGGGCCCTCGGGCAGTGCCCGAGTTTCCAAATGGTCAGTCCGCCCCTGATCAGAACACCACATAATTTAACACTCCAAGAAGAGGAGACCGCTATGGAAACAGACCTGTTCTAAAAAGTTGACTTTTTTTGCAGCAGTGAAAATTTGCTAGCAATTTCAGAGGCACATTGCAAGTCAATAAAAATTATTTATAGAAATGTTTAAAAAAAAAATCTGTAAGTAATCATTTCAAAGTTTAGATGCAAGTCAGTTACAGGATCTCTTAAAGCTGAAGTCCTAGCAATTCATTAAATATGCAGTTTTAATTCATATAAAGTATGTGAGCTTATTATCTTTGTCAGGCTTACCCCCATCGCAGGTGATCATGCACTAAAGCTAGCTACTGTGTTCTTCACCTTTAGCAGCCCTTTCCCATAAGGCAAGCAGGTGTACCAGTACTCCATTGGCCCCAGGACTTGCACACAATGCTAAAGGTCCTGGCAACTGTACCAATGCAGGCGCGAACCGAGCACACCAAACAGGTACTTGCTGTTGACAGACAGAAAGAGTGGTTCAATGACAGTAGAGCAGTACAGAGAGACAGACAGGGATCTTGCAGCGCGTGTTACAAACACAATATCACAATCATGAGACTGCAGGCTTGGCTGGCTTAAATCAGGTGTGGTCTCTACCCAGACACTGGCCGCATCAATCGCCTTGCAGGTGGACAGACAGGGAGAGTGCATCACAGTCATCATAGCCAAAACCAGTATGCTGAAATGAGACCAGCAGCTGTGATAGATCAGGAGCGCTAGACGCTTCTGGCAAACTGCCACAGGAGTTGCAATTCTGTGTATCCTCTCCTGATGTTCAGTTACTTCTGCCAGACAGCAGATAAATACACCAGGGTTTCTCTAATGGCCCCTAGACATGTGGATAATGTCTTTGTATTATGCATAGTGACAAATAGAGATGGGCAAATATCCACAAGAGTATACAGATAATCCTAATATATGTAGTTATGGTTCCCTAGTGGGAGTCAAAAATGACAAAGAGAGGAATCCAAAATATTGAGTAGATATAATTACCATTATGAAGGTAGACAAAGACTTTGAAACAATATTTCTTATTTAAGATTGTTTAATGGGGAGTATATTGATGAGAGATTTTCACATAAATGAGTAAGTAATGCCCATTTTTTAAAACTGTTTATCCAAGAAAGCATCAAGATAATGTGTTCGAAAACCAAGCAAGTCCTTGAAGTAAGCAATTAAATGATGTTGCTGAAATATATCAAAAGAATATGCACAGTAGTAATGGCATACTATGAAATGTGCCCATGCAACATCCAAATTGTGAACGTGTTAAGCTATTCCATATTCACAAATTATTCTGCTGTTTTTATTGCTAAAGGACGTTTTAACACTTTTATTTACTGGATAGAGTTCATACCGTCCTGTACAAGTGAAGATGGACTTCCTACAGCCCATTCCTGTCACTTTTCAATTGACTTACAATCCCAGAAACAATTGGTCAACTTGGTGCATACTTACCAACTGTCCCGGATTTGCTGGAACAGTCACAATTTTTCATTCAGCTGTCCCTTAAAGGGTGTGTCCCGCTAACACAGTGTGAAGCTCACTGAGTATGTCTGTCACTACCTCTGCAGCTCTGATTTGTTAGATTGTGCCCATAGAGAAATCATATGCAAATCCTTCCCCCATTCCAAGGTAATTCAGCAGCTTGCTTAATCTGTGCTTGTGTATGGTTGGTGGGGGGAGGTGAAGGGGTGTAAAACAAAGCCTACTTAGGGCAAAGCTAAATTCTGGTCTGAAGCTGCAGCATAAGGATTGGGAGATTTTTGTGATGGTGTTTGATAACATTTGTTAGCTCACTATGTTGTACTTTATACCCCTGTACCCTGTACTGTATATGTTATGTTGTATGTTATACTCCTGACCCCATGCACTAAATACACTATGTTTCAAATTATAGTCCTTAATCCTGTATGGTATACATTATGTTGTATGTTATACTCCTGTCCTCTGCACTGTATACACTATGTTGTACGTTACAGTGCTGACCCCTTCACTTTATGCACCATATTGTATGTTATACTTATGACCTGCACTGCATACCTTATGTTGTACATTATGCTCTTGAACCCTACACCGCTTTGCTATGTTGTACACTGTATACGCTCGGCTGTACATTAAACTCCTGACCCCTGCATTATAGCCACTTGAGCCCTGGAAGATTTTACCCTCTTCATGACCAGGCCATTTTTGTTATTTAGCACTGCGCTACTATAACTGGTAATTTACGTTTTCATGCAACACTGTAACCAAATGAAATTTATATAATTTTTTTCATCCAAATAGAGCTTTCTTTTGGTGGTATTTGATCACCACTGTTTTTTACTTTTTTTTTTTATAAATGAAAAAAGACTAAAAATTTTGAAAAAAAAAAAATTTTTAATCTTTCTGCTATAAAACATCCAATTAAAAAAAATCGAATTACTTCATAAATTTAAGCTAAAATGTATTCTGCTACATGTCTTTAGTAAAAAAAAAATCCCAGTAAGTGTATATTGATTGGTTTATGTGAAAGTCTACAAACTATGGTATATACAGTCAGGTCCATAAATATTGGGACATCGAACAATTCTAACATTTTTGGCTCTATACACCACCACAATGGATTTGAAATGAAACAAACAAGATGTGCTTTAACTGCAGACTGTCAGCTTTAATTTGAGGGTATTTACATCCAAATCAGGTGAACGGTGTAGGAATTACAACAGTTTGCATATGTGCCTCCCACTTGTTAAGGGACCAAAAGTAATGGGACAGAATAATCATAAGTCAAACTTTCACTTTTTAATACTTGGTTGCAAATCCTTTGCAGTCAATTACAGCCTGAAGTCTGGAACGCATAGACATCACCAGACGCTGGGTTTCATCCCTGGTGATGCTCTGCCAGGCCTCTACTGCAACTGTCTTCAGTTCCTGCTTGTTCTTGGGGCATTTTCCCTTCAGTTTTGTCTTCAGCAAGTGAAATGCATGCTCAATCAGATTCAGGTCAGGTGATTGACTTGGCCATTGCATAACATTCCACTTCTTTTCCTTAAAAAACCTTTTTGGTTTCTTTTGCAGTATGCTTTGGGTCATTGTCCATCTGCTCTGTGAAGCGGCGTCCAAGGAGTTGTGAAGCATTTGGCTGAATATGAGCAGATAATATTGCCCGAAACACTTCACAATTCATCCTGCTGCTTTTGTCAGCAGCCACATCATCAATAAATACAAGAGAACCAGTTCCATTGGCAGCCATACATGCCCACGCCATGACACTACCACCACCATGCTTCACTGATGAGGTGGTATGCTTAGGATCATGAGCAGTTCCTTTCCTTCTCCATACTCTTCTCTTCCCATCACTCTGGTACAAGTTGATCTTGGTCTCATCTGTCCATAGGATGTTGTTCCAGAACTGTGAAGTCTTTTTTAGATGTCGTTTGGCAAACTCTAATCTGGCCTTCCTGTTTTTGAGGCTCACCAATGGTTTCCATCTTGTGGTGAACCCTCTGTATTCACTCTGGGGAAGTCTTCTCTTGATTGTTGACTTTGACACACATACACCTACCTCCTGGAGAGTGTTCTTGATCTGGCCAACTGTTGTGAAGGAATTCTTCGGTCATCCACCACAGTTGTTTTCCGTGGTCTTCCAGGTCTTTTGGTGTTGCTGAGCTCACCGATGCGTTCCTTCTTTTTAAGAATGTTCCAAACAGTTGTTTTGGCCACGCCTAATGTTTTTGCTATCTCTCCGATGGGTTTGTTTTGTTTTTTCAGCCTAATGATGGCTTGCTTCACTGATAGTGACAGCTCTTTCGATCTCATCTGGAGAGTTGACAGCAACAGATTCCAAATGCAAATAGCACACTTGAAATGAACTCTGGACCTTTTATCTGCTCATTGTAATTGGGATAATGAGGGAATAAAACACACACCTGGCCATGGAACAGCTGAGAAGCCAATTGTCCCATTACTTTTGGTCCCTTAACAAGTGGGAGGCACATATGCAAACTGTTGTAATTCCTACACCGTTCACCTGATTTGGATGTAAATGCCCTCAAATCAAAGCTGACAGTCTGCAGTTAAAGCACATCTTGTTTGTTTCATTTCAAATCCATTGTGGTGGTGTATAGAGGCAAAAATTTTAGAATTGTGTCGATGTCCCAATATTTATGGACCTGACTATATATATTTATACTTGTAATGTGGTAATCAGCGACCTATAGTGGGACTGTATTGGTGCGGTGGGCAATCTGACACTAACTGGTGCTGGCTGGGAGGTACATTAACTAATTGACACTGGCATCACCAGTGACACTAATACAGTGATCAGGATAACACTATACACTGTCAATGTACTAATGACACTGGGTGGGAAGGGGTTAATATCTAGGGGTAATCAAAGGGTTAGCTGTATGGCTAACAATGTGTAATGTGTGCTGCTTTTTATTAAATATTTTCTTGTTCCTTCTCCCTGCAAAGCAGGGAGAAGAAACAAACGATTTGTTCCCTCTGTTGGTCAACACAGGGCTCTGGATTGTGATTGGATACAGTCGATCAGCAGGTCTCAGCCATGAGTCATTGTCTGAAACCTGCGGACAAAATCCCAGTGTGTCCAAATGGCTGGAGGAGGGGGGGCATGAGCTTCTTGAACCCGTAAGCCACTGCTGATGTAGAGGTACATGACTGTGCCTTTATGAGCCACCCGTCCACAGTACAATATGGGCAAGCGGTTGACAAGTGTATATATTGTACGTCATGTTGTACATTATACTCCTGACCCTTGCACTGCTTCAGGATGTTGTACACCAGTGGTCTCTAAACTGGCCCTTTGCATGCCTTTATCCTGCCCTTGTGACACTATTCCTCCTACTGACAGCAAACATGGGGGCATAATTCTTTCTACTGACACCAACAATGGGGCACTATTTCTCCCACTTCTACCAATGATGAGCACTTTTCCGCCCACTTCTACTAATGGTGGGGCACTATTCCTCTCACTGACATCTATGATGGGGCACTATTTCCCCCACTGACACCCATGATGGGGCATTATTCCGTCCACTGACACCAATGATGGGGCACTATTGCTTCCACTGACACTAATGATAGGGCACTACTCCTCCAACTGACACCAATGATGGGGCACTAATCCTCTCACGGACACCAATGATAGGGCATTATTCCCCCACTGACACCAACAATGGGGCATCATTCCTCGCACTAACACAAACAATGGCACACTATTCCTCCCACTAAAGATGTGGTATTGTTTACTCCTACTGATACCAGGACATTTTATACTCCCACTGGTCATAGTCTGGCCCCCCTAAAATATGAAGGACAGTAACTGGCCCCTTGTTTAGAAGACCCCTGTTGTACACTGTATATGCTCAGCTGTACATTATACTCCTGCAAGTAGAGGAAATGGATGCGGTGGAGATTATGCCCCTGCTCTCCCCTTGTCCATTCAGGGAATGCCTTGTATTCAGTGAAAAGAATGCAAAGAGTACAGTATGCTTTCTGAATAGAGGAGGTGAAGAGCAAACAACCCCCAACACCAGTGTATATGCAGCAGAGCTCACAGCAGCGGAGACAGAAGACCAAAGTCGACAGTGGTATGGAGCGGTATAGAACTAGGATTGTTAGTATCCCCAGAAACCCTCCAGATGTAGTATACCAAGAATTAGAAGGTAACCAATCTAAACCCAGCATATTATTATTATTATAATAACACAGGATTTATATAGCGTCAACATAGCATGAGACAGAAGACCAAAGTCAACAGTGGTATGTAATGGTACATAACTAGAATTGTTAGTATCCCCAGTAACCCTCCAGCTGTAGTATACTAAGAATTAAAAGGTAACCAAGCTAGACCCAGCATATTATTATTATTATTATAATACAAGATTTATATATCACCAACATAGCATGAGACAGAAGACCAAAGTCGACAGTGGTATGGAATGGTATAGAACTAGGATTGTTAGTATCCCCAGTAACCCTCAAGATGAAGTATACCAAGAATTAGAAGGTAACCAAGCTAGACCCAGCATATTATTATTATTATTATTAATAAATACATGATTTATGTAGCGCCAACATAGCATGAGACAGAAGACCAAAGGCAACAGTGGTATGTAATGGTATAGAACTAGGATTGTTAATATCCCCATTAACCCCCCTCAAGATGTAGTATACCAAGAATTAAAAGGTAACCAAGCAAGACCCAGCATATTATTATTACTATTATTATTAATAAATACAGGATTTATGTAGCGCCAACATAGCATGAGGCAGAAGACCAAGGTCAACAGTGGTATGTAATGGTATAGAACTAGGATTGTTAGTATCCCCAGTAACCCTCAAGATGTAGTATACCAAGAATTAGAAGGTAACCAAGCTAGACCCAGCATATTATTATTATAATACAGGATTTATGTAGCGCCACATAGCATGAGACAGAAAACCAAAGTCAACAGTGGTATGTAATGGTATAGAACTAGGATTGTTAATATCCCCAGTAACCCCCCTCAAGATGTAATATACCAAGAATTAAAAGGTAACCAAGCTAGACCCAGCATATTATTATTATTATTATTAAATACATGATTTATGTAGTGCCAACATAGCATGAGACAGAAGACCAAAGTCGACAGTGGTATGTAATGGTATAGAACTAGGATTGCTAGTATCCCCAGTAACCCTCCAGATGTAGTATACCAAGAATTAGAAGGTAACCAAGCTAGAACCAGCATTATTTTATTATTATTATTATTAATAATAATAAATACAGGATTTATGTAGCGCCAACATAGCATGAGACAGAAGAACAAAGTCAACAGTGGTATGTAATGGTACAGAACTAGGATTGTTAGTATCCCCAGTAACCCTCCAGATGTAGTATACCAAGAATTAGAAGGTAACCAAGCTAGACCCAGCATTTTCTACGAACATATTTATTATACAGACAGGAGAATAAACTTTATTTATTAAAACCTTCCTGCACAGTTCTTGGTTTTCATTACGTAGGTCAGGAAAAAGGAGAAATGGGATAACATGACTTGAATTACAGAAGGGATGTCCTTGTTATTAGGAAAGAGTTACTGTAGCAATCCTGATTAGATTAAGAAATGTGCACAATGATCCGTTTTCTGTCTGGCGATAATGATAAAAATGTATTAGTTTTCATAAGAATTAAGTTACTTTTTGCATTTAATACACCAGTATGGTCACTCGATTATCAGCCTTTGTTCGGCTTGATAACATCTTTAGGATTTGGATAAATCCAACTGCTGTGGGCTCGAAAGAACATTAGAACATTAGTCTCTGCTGTCTGCAAGCCTGTTCTTATCTCATTCTGCATCATTAATCTGCATTATTACCCTTATAATCATCCGTAAGTGTCACTGTAATTTCCGTTACAGGTCCAATCCTCCTGGATGATTTCCGTTCTGCAGGAAGTCAATCTTCTGATCTCGGGGGCCAGTAAAGTCCCTCTACAAGTAATTACTGCCTGGACTATCTTCTATTTTTAATCTACAAGTCATTTGCATCTGATGTTTCCTTTCTAAAAACGCTGACAATTCGGACACTGTGTTATTAATGGCCTTTCCTGGATTTGTCGAATACTGCCACCTGGGTGTAGCCTGACTTTGTACAGAAACAGGATTCTTTTTCCACTCTTAGAAACATACTGCTCTGTGCTTTGTTGGCATGGACTGCATAGCTCCTGTTGAGCAAGGCTTAGCACAAGATAGGAAAAATATTTAACGGATTGTGAGGATAGCTAGAACAACCGAACATATTCTGAATCAAATTAACTCCACTTTTACTTATCAGAAAAAAGCCAGTAAGAAAATGTTAGTACTAAAGAGTTACTAAACCCACAACAGTAAAATCAGTCTGTATATGCAGTAACGCATGCTGGTTATATTCACTGTGGAACCTAAGGGGTTAATCCTCTGTATTGTGTAAAAATGCTGCTTGACCCTGACTTCTCTGATTCTCCCCTTCTTCCAGTGTCCCCCCTCTTATCTCTTGATAAGACCTATTGTGTGGAGTTACTCTGCACATGCTCAGTTTGGTATGTATTGCTAGAGAGGTTTTTTATTTTCTTGGGAGAGTGCATGTGATCAACACATAACCAATCAGCACTGCTCAGACAGAGGGTCAGGGGTTCTGCATCCTCCTACAGCAGAAAGAAAACTCATTCTACATGCTTTAACCAGTGCTCTGCTGGACACTGGTAGAAGTCACAAAACTGCACTAACCGCTGATGAAAAAAGGTATTTAGCAGTTTATATTTACTAATATAATTGCCTTTCCATGTTCTGTGTACTGTGGGAGACCAGAATGTGAATGCAGAGTCCTGGGTTTAGTAACACTCTAAGTAAAAGTTATTCCATACGTGCTGGAAAACTGACATGCAGATTTCACTTGCAGAGACATCAGCTTACATCAGTTTTCATGCACACTTAAATTAGTTATGCACATTGCAGATTCCTGCGCAGGAAAAAAACTGCACTTGATACCAGTGTTGGGGTGTGAATAAGGCACATAGAGAACAATTGAATTCACTGTGTCCTTGCAGAACGCTAACTGAGGTCTTTGCACCATGGTTTGAATGAGCCCTTAAAGCGGACCTTTTGGTAATTTAAAGTATATGTAAACCCTCAATTTGTAAAAACCCATTCAATTTAAAATAGAAATTAAAGGTAAAACATTTGTGTACAGATATAAAAAAAATTATAAGTACCTTTTTTTCCCTTTTTATAAGGGATCACATAAACTTTGTTCTCGGCTGCATAAAGAGCTAGGAGATGAGAAATTGCAGCACACTGATCTTCCCAGTGAATGGCTGTGCAGGGAAGGGACATGTCAGCACACACTAGATCACTGGATTAGTTCCCAGCACATGTAGAAAACTGATCACTCTGTGCTCTCATGCCTAGTGTGGTCAATTTTTAATAGGAAAGCAGGGGGATTGGCAGGAACACCAGGGATTTCCCACAGAGGAAGCAATACAAAGAGAACAGGATACCTTTTCATACAAGTACATGGTGCAGGAGGCACATATCAGGAATATGATGTTTTGGGTTTACATATTCTTTAACAAATCATGAATAAGTTCCTGACATGTTTTCAAAGTAGTTGTAATTTTTTATTATTAGGAAGTTGTCAAGTAACATTATTTGGGCTTAGATGATGCAAGGGAAAGCAAGTATTTGCCAAGTCTCCTCTCCTCCAGTGGTACCTCAGAGTATACTTTCTATAACTTCATATAACTTTTTTTGTACAACTTTGTATAACTTTGTAGCAAGTTATGAGGTGGAAGGCTGCAGCAGGGGTTGATCTGTGTAGATATTTGTGAACACAGCCAAGAATTGTTGCAGTACTGTAGCATCTCATTCTTCTTTTCCACTGACCCTTTCCTCCACACAGCATTCGAACCTCCGTTCTCTATGGTTCTGATCTCCTTTAAATTGGGCTACTTCTTATGCACACAGTCTTTTTAAAAAAACAAAACCTTTTTTTGTTATTGGCTGGCATGAAATACACAAATATATATATATATATATATACACATATATATATACACACACACACACACACACACACACACACACATATATATATTTTAATACTATGATTGTATCTGACAATTCCAGTATTAAACAGATAAATACTGCCATCTTCAGTTCTCAGTGGATTTATAGTGAAATCTGCAGTCTGAAGACTTGTTCTGTTAATAAAGCCTTCAGCCCTCATTTGATCATTATGTTATAGTTAACACGTTGATCATATAGTCAGGAACTACTTTGATGGGTTCCTGATTGTCAGTGGGGACTGGAGCTGTCAGAAACAGCAGGATTTGGGAGCCACCAGCCTTGTAATGTGTTGACTCCTTTTAAAGGGGAGAATATATATTAACATCACCCCAGCACAGGGCAGCAAGGAGCCCTTACTATTAAAATACATCGGTCTTTCCAGCCATAAGAAACCGCAAGTTGCATATAACCAGCCAGCAGATTGAGGGTGGAAAGGGTTTAAAGAAAATAGAGTTACATCTAAGGTGAGTCTATTGTCATTTTATTCATTGCTATATACAGTGTATATACACTTTACAGAGATTCCTTGGTACAACAGTGTGGCGGCACATATATTTGTGAAAAGCATGCATCCTCTGATTTTGATCTAAATATTGGAGTATGCTAACAGTTACGATTTTAGTGCTGGCAGCTGGATTGAGTACTGGGCATTTTTTTGTAGGGTTTGAAGAATAGACCCCATCTGTTTGCTAAAATATCCCCTTTACAATAAGGGGACTACAACCTGCCCAGTTTCACTCTCTCCAGAAGCCTCCCAGATCTGGAATTGTAAACTGCGTTTGTCATTTAAGAGTTGAAGCTCAAACACGAACTTGTAACAATGTGCGTTCTTTATGAGATCTACTTAGCTGTGACTTAATACAGGGGAGGAGATCATCTACCGTCTATGCCTCTTGACAAAGAAAAGGAAATAACATATTCTTTACTTGTTACAAATAAAATTGATGTAGTGCTACCTCCTTAGGGGCTGCTGTAGTTTAGCAGGTTCTTTTCCCCAAACAGTGCAGATACAGCCAGACACACTTTAACAGTCCTTTCTTTCTGGCTCATTCAACAGTCTAGAGGTTGTCTTTGAGGGTGTACTTGCTTGTAGAAATTTGTAAAAGGAGGGGATTTGGGGTGGTATGAGATACTCCAAAACGTTAGGTATGGTTAGCAGAGGAGACTTCTCACTCAGATGAAGTGGCACGGTTAGCAGAGGAGACTTCTCACTCAGATGAAGTGGCACGGTTAGCAGAGGAGACTTCTCACTCAGATGAAGTGGCACGGTAAGCAGAGGAGGCTTCTCACTCAGATGAAGTGGCACAAGTACAGGTAGACTAAAACAGTCCATAGCTTCACAGCTAGGGACCATGAACTAGATTTAGCACAAGTAAAGGTAGATTGGAACAGTCCACAGGTTCACAGCTGGGGATCATGAAGTAGGTTGAGGATCAGGCAAAGGTAGACTGGAACATTCTACAGGTTCATGGCTGGGGACCATGAAGTAGCTTGAGCACAGGTAAAGGAAGATTTGAACAGACAGTCTACAGGTTCAGGACTGGGGACCATGCATTCAGATGCAGCACAGAAAATAGGCTCTGCTCACAGGATCCTGGCACAAAATCAGTCCATAGGTGAAGCCTCTTGTACGGTAGTCCAGCAACCAGATTAAAGGTCTCTAGGGGCATGCAGCCACCTTCCTCTCAGCTCACAGATCCATCCTCTAAGTAGGGAAAAAGACATTTTCCTCCAGACTATTAAACAGCATCCCAGCCACCATCTGGGCACACCTGCCCAGGGATTGGCTAGTCCCTGCTCAATATTCAGGCTGACTATTTGGATTCTCCCTCCCTAAGCTCCAGAAACTTCTTCTTGAAGCAGGGTGAAGCAATCAACCTCTCAGCCTGCAAAGCCCTAAACAGACCAAACTAAACAACCACTGCTCCTCTGACTACAGAAGAAGCCAAAAACTAAATCTACCTAGAAGTCTAACTAGGAGGGTGCTACACTGATATTTCAGCTTTGCTACCAGTTTTGAGTGGTCTGCAAACCGAATCAAAAGATTGATCCTAATCATGTGGGACTTCAAAAATGATCATCTTCTACAGCATTTACAGGGCCAAATGATGGTGTCACACACATCCATTGTAAAGGAGAGTAACACCTTTATTGAGGCATCAAAGTAGAACGGAAATGAACTACAGCATTGTGGGGAAATCTGGCCATTTTTCCAGCAGTTAGAATGTAGTTCAAGCCCTGGTTAAAAAACAAAAACTAAAATGTCAGTCTTGGGAAAAGCTGCTTTTTTATTCTCTATTGACCTGATTTACTATGCTGATGGTGTGTGTGGCCTGTAACCAGGTAGATAGAGGGACATGTATTGTTGTATATAATAGATAACATTGACTCAATTGCTCTTATTAAATTAAAATGCAGTAAGCTTCATGATTTGTCCATTATATAAAAAAAACTAATTACTTAATTAAAGGTTATCACTACCTGCTGTAATTTTTCTAGACCAATGCAAGATTTAATGTTTAGAATAAAATATACCGCTAGAAAACTTTACTAATTTAACCTTTTCAGCTTGATTTACAATGCTCCATCATAACGGATGGTGTATTTGCAGGACTGCAATTAAAATTAAATAGCCCAACTCTGCACAATGATAGGAACAATTATAATGTTAAACAGCCATGAGTCCACTCGTTCTGTAATTGAAAAAAATATTTTATTCAGTGCAAGGCAAGGAGGTATTATTACTATATAGCCGCCTGCGTTCAGGAAGAAAGGTGGGCACACTGTATAATTGTAATCTGAATTATTCACACTGTAATAATGATGTGTACGCTCCGTGCCAAAAAATTCTACATTCTGAACGGAATGTATTTTTAAAAAGGATTTGCAACCTCCTGCAGCAATAGAGACAGAAAGGTTAATGGGCTGTACAGGACCATGGGAGCCATAGAGACTACTCTGCAAGCTGCAGATGGAGGGCTAATGATAGGTACACAGCTGTACGGACTGCATTAGGAGGCTACTTGGGAAGAGTCTATAGCTAGAAACATTCACAGAGATTTGAATAACGAGCTACACCTTCAGGTATCGGGACTGTACCATGTGTTATTAATAAAAACCACAGTGTAAAATACACCTGCACTCAAGAAATGTTTCTGAAACAAATAGTCACTTTTTCATTGTTGGTACCAGTAGATGAATGAGCATACCATCATCGCGTCATCGTCAATTCCAATATTGATGCTTTACACAGTTAGGCCATTGAGTCCAGACTCTGTGCTGCAGGGCATTACAACGTACAGTAATGCACTACTATGTTGCTAAATATAGTGCATGCATCTTTTTTTTATGTAATTAGAAAGTTGATTTACGCTAGGTTCACATATGTGCAGGTGGTGCACCTGCGGATCCGCACGAAAATCCGTGCAGCCGCACCACCCGCACAGAGAAATGCGGACCAGCGGGCGGATACCATTAGTTCTAATGGCACTCCGCCCGCACTGGAAAATGCAACCGTACTGGAAACCGAGGTTCCCGTGCGGGCTGCGTTTTCGGAAGAAGTGCAGGGACTTCTTCCCTGCGTGGCACGGGAGTCCATTCAAATGAATGGGCTCTCGTGCACGTGTAAAACACGGCCCACATGGCTGCATATATGTGAACTGGGGATAAAACAGCCCAACACCAGGAAGCGTAGATGATTCCTTATAGTGGGGCTACATCTGTACTGCATTGGTTAATTGCTTGTTTATGTAGCACCCTCCTAGCTAGGTGCTAGGATTTGTATAGTTAGCTTAAGCATGGATGTGCTACTCTGCTTAACAGAGAGACTGTTGGGGAAATTTATTTGGGCTCTCTGCTTAACAGAGTGATCTGATTGATAGGTCTGCTCATGATGGTCAGGTGTTGTTTGAGTTTGTCTTGAGTTCTGCTCACCTTCAGGAAGCTATGAGAGCCTTCCAGAACATATGTAGAGGCTAAGCAAATGAACATCATGAATATGGATACAGCACTGGCTGATTGCAGGGGAAGGTGGCCCCATTGCATGCTGGGAGTGGTATTTATGTTCTGTGAGCACATGGGTTCAGCATCTTACCTCAGAGCAGACTGAACCAAGCCAAGCTAGATGCACCCTACAGTAAGCTGACTGAGGGGAGCTGTCTGCCAAAGATCTGTCTGGTATCACTGGAGGATTCGCTTGGAAGATTGGAAGGAGGCCACCATTTTGTCCTTGGGCCTTGTGAATACATACATTGAGAGATCTTGGGGACTGTGTGCTTGCTACAGCTCTGTTCAACAGTGCCCAATTAAGAGATCAGCTAGATGTCCTCAGTGTGAATAGTTATAATTTTGGAGTATCCTTCCAATAATCAGTAACAACACTTGTGGCCTGACACAAACAGAGACCCTAACTATCGGCCTGGTCTTAGTCTCAAGGCGCCAACACTGAAATGAGGTGCGTGCACGATCTTACTGACCCGGGTCTGCTCTGAATACGCTGGTGACTCTGAACAGAACAAATGTCTCTCCAACAAGCATACGGTCTTGCCGTATATGTTGCTTAGTTCCTCTGCTCTCATCAGCCTTCCTGGCAGCAATCTCATCAGCTTTCTGGCAGCAATCTCTTGTTAGTGATGTACGCTTTCACACCTGGATGTCATCGGATTCTCAGCTCACAGGGCCCATTCATTCAGCATTGTCCAAAACATGGCTGCAGTCTCCTCTTCCTGTTCACTAAACTCCAGCTCTGTGTGAAAAACCTCACCTCTTCATGAATATACAAATATCTATGCAGTCTGAGCCTGTGTTAGAAAAACAGTGACATCTTGTGGCTAAACCGCAGAATGTCAGTCAAAACATTAATTTACTCCACACAATAATTTACTGCACACAAACAGTGTTCAAACAATGAGAGCTGTTTCCCCATCTCACATCTCCATTTGCCAAAAGGGCAGCCAACTTCTTGTTCAGGGTCACACAGCGTCCAATGCATGCCTCACCATTTCCTCTGTGCTGAATCACAAAACCTGTTAATTTCTCTGCCAGTTTGTGTCTGTGTCAGATCTAATTATTGTTTAGCTCTCACCTGCAGAACAGTAGGTTGAGAGACCATAAGGATTGTAAGATATGTAGTTTCTTCACAGGAAGTGTCAGGTCTCAGACTACAGAGGTCATGTCACGGTTTAGCCTGCAGTTTCCTGCCTGTGGAATTCATACCTCCTTGCAGTGCTTCTGCTAGACATGTGTCTTTATTCACACGTGCTGCTCACCTATGGGTGTCACCTGTTCTCCTGTGGTTTTATATCCCTTTCCCTTCTATCCCTATATAAGATATGCTCAGAGCAGCCTGCACTGCCTGAGCAACTTCCCAGTTTGTCTGAGCTCCTGGTTTGCAGTGCATTACTTGTATTCTGTGTCTGACATCCCATGTACAGACCCGGCTTCGTCTACTGGTTTTGTTTGCCTGCCGCCCACACTGACCTTTGGCTTGATTCTTGCTCCTCTTCTGTCTCCTGCTATCTGTACTCTGCACATGCGAGTGGTCTCCACATGATCATCTGGGCACACCTGGATGCTGCAACCTGGTTCCAGCTTGCTGAAAACCATCCCTACCATCAGGGGCTTTGGTACAGTGTTTCTCAACCCTTTTCAAGGCAAGGCACCCTGTAAAATGCTTGCCAATCTTGAGGCATCTCATTCTAAAGTGTAAAATACTAAACTAATAGTTTAAGATCATGCAGAAGGAGAGGGTCAAAAGAATAGCAAACAAGAATGTCCTCTGCGGACTTATATTGTCCTTATCGATGTATGAGGTCATCAGTTGTTAGGATGCCCGCACGGTGCCCAAGGTTGTATTTTGCACAATAAAAACCTGTCACTTCGTGGAACAGAAAAGGTGGACTCCATCCACCTTTCGGCTTGCTGACAGTTTTTTGGTAATTTGGCACAATTTAAGGAATTTTGCCAAGGCACCCCTGAGGAACCCAGAAGGCATGCTGGTTAATAAAGGCTGCTCTGGTGAAGACGCAGGCTTGGCACTTAGACTCCGTGTCCTGGGGAACCCCAAGTTGGCGTTCTACAAGGGCTCACTACCACAGAAACCTGACAGGTCAAGAATTACCCAGTGCAGTGCCATGCTGAATACCTTATTTTCAACCACAAACAGTAACTTCTGACACTGGCATATAAAGATTTACTCTACTATTGGCTGTGCGTACACAGCAACAATGACATCATGAAACTACATGAGCAATGCACATCTGATGCAAGCAAAAACACAAGGTGCAGGTAGGATGGTTTATAATGCCTTTAAATGTTTGCATGTGTTTTTTTGAAAAGTCTGTATAAAGCAAAATTAGTGGTATAAAGGGGTTTTGGATTTAACCAGTCAGTTTTCACATATGAATTCTGCATGAGCCATGTAACAAGGGGCATGGCATTGGCATGTCCTTGACCTACATACTTTGTACTAAAAGGCTTCCTTCTGTCTAATCTCAGAGTTCTGGTAGGTATGTATGAGTGTTGTAACAGTGTTGTACCTGTGAACCACTGATGGCGTTTTCAGACTTAGGCCTCATGCTCACTGGACGGTTTGGCTATGTCTCCTGGACGCCTTTCCTCCTGGCATTTTAGCAGAAAAAATGTTTGACACTTGTAACCGCGCATAACACGTTTAGGCGCATCAAGCACTTGGGCGTTAATTCATTTCAATGGCCCAAATAAATTATTATGGCCAATAAAATGAATTAACGCTGAAGAGCTAAATGCATCTAGCAATAACAAGTGCTTACATGCGTCAAGTGTTTTTTCTTCCAAAACGCCACTGCTCGTGGACGCAGTGGCAGTGGATTTTTTTTTATCTGCGTCTAAACACCTATGAATACATTTAACACACAGGCTAACATGCAGAGGCATTTAGAGGCAAAAAGAAAATGCCAGATGCCTCTAACATCAGCGTTAAACATCCAGTGTGCATGAGGCCAGCATGGATAGTGGAGATGAGCTTATTGATTTAAAAAAAAAAAAAAAAAAAAAAAAAGGGGAGGGTTTTGCCATGCTGTCTACACAACCTCGGTAGGGCAGAGGATAGGGTTTCCCAGAGCAGAGGACAGGGATCAGCAGCACGGAGAGCAGAGTTTTTCAGGGCAGAGAACAGAAGTCAGTAGGGCAAAGAACAGGGGGTCAACAGGGCAGAGAACAGGGGCCAGCAGTGCAGAGGGCTGCTAGGAAAGTGTACAGTAGTCATCATTTGGAAAATTATTAAAGTATATCTAAATCCAAGGCCTTTTCTTTTTCATTTTGGATAGTTGAGTAGAGAAGGGTTACAACTTCTGTCAGGTTTGGACATATGTGACAAGAGGAAGTCAGAGGAAATCTTTTCAAATTGAGACAAATGGCCTCATTGTCCAATCACAGGCTGGATAGAAGCATTTCTGGGGGAACAAAACTTCAGCAGATATCCAAAAGGGACATCTTTAAGAGCTTGAGAAGAAAAGACAGCTCTGTACACGTGGGTGTGATTCCAAAACGTAGGTGTTATCAAGTGGATGTGGCTTCACAGTGTATGCCTTGCTGAAACAATAAATAATTTGGTCAAAAGTATGTAATGGAGGCTGCAATCACACCAGGGCCAATTCTAGCCTGTTTGATGTGGGGGTGCAACTAAAAATGACAGGTGGGCAGAGGATGGGAGGTCAGCAGGGTGGACAGTGTTCAGGAATCACTAAAGCAGTGGACAGGGGGTCAGCAGAGCAAAGGGCAAGGGACATCAGTTTGTAGGGCAGTGTATAGGGGTCAACAGTGCAAAGGACAGAGGTCAGCAATACAAGAACAAATATGTCATTGTCATTTGGGCAATTATTAAAGTATATCTTAATCCAAAGCCATTTCTTTTTCATTTTGGATAGAGTAGAGAAGGGTTACAACCCCTCTCAGGTTTAGGACATCTGTAATCACAAGACACAAGAGAAAGTCAGAAGAAATCTTTTCAAAATTAGACAAATGGCCTCCTTTCAGGGGTCACAAGGGTGAAGGACAGGGTTCAGCAGTGCAAAGGACAGGGGTCAGCAAAGCAGAGGAGAGGGGTCAGTAGGGCAATGCACAGTGGTCAGCAGGGCAGTGTAGAGGGGTCAGTAGGTCAGTGCACTGGGGTCAGAGCAGTGTACAGGGGTCAGCCAGGCAGAGTATAGAGGTCAACAGTTTAAAGAACAAGGGTCAGCACAGCAGTGTACAGGGGTCAGCAGGGCAGTGTACTGGGGGGTCAGCAGGGCAGAGGACAGGCTAGGGGTCAGCAGGGCAGTGTACAAAGGTCAGTAGGGCAGTGTACAGTGCTCAGCAGGGCAGTGTAGAGCGGTCAGTAGGTCAGTGCACTGGGGTCAGAGCAGAGGACAGGGGTCAGCAGGGCAGAGGACAGTAGTCAGCAGGGCAGAGGACAGTAGTCAGCAGGGCAGAGGACAGGGGTCACTGATGGCAGGGCACTCAGCAGAGCTCTTCCTCCCCACACAGCATATAGCTGAGATCAGATTTCCGTTCAGCCACAACCTCAGTCTGCACAGTGTGTAGCTAGCACACTGCATAGATTGAGGCTGTTTGCAGTGTGTGAATGTAAGAAGTAGCTCAGAGGGCAAGGAACAGCGTAACTGAAATCTGGGGGGGGAAAAGCCCTCCCCAGCATACTCTAGTTCCGGACATAATTCATATTGACATGCATATTTTGTGCATGGGATGCAGATTTGCTGGTAGAGCTAGCAGAAGATCATAACATATGCAACTAAAGTACCCGTATTTAGACTCATACAACGTCTAGATCCCTTTTGCTATCTACACCACTAAATGCAGTGCACATTTTTGTTTTTGGGCACAGCTGTGTGCATGAGCCCATTCATTCCTATAGTACTGTGCAGGGGCGGACTGATAACTCATGGGGCCCCTGGGCAATGGGGGATCATGGGGCTCCTGTGTCCTTGCCCAAACTCAAAAAAGCCTATGAAAAAGGTACCAGGGGCATCTCATGGGGCCACCTACTGACCCTGGGCCCGAGTTTCCAAATGGTCAGTCCGCCCCTGGTACTGTGTTTAGATACATACAAAACTATTTCAACACTAACCAAATAGCTGCATGCAAAGGATATAGATATACCACAATATCCTACAAAGTAAAAAACAAGAAAAGATTGCAGTGTTAAAAACTATACACTGTACACTACCAAAACACGCCATTTTAGAGAAGGAAAACAAAAAAAATGGTGCACTCGTTTTAAATAAAAAAATAATATAGTGCTACACGTCTTAAGGTTAATAATAAATCTATCCTAAAGTGGTGGTATGTGCAATACAACAAAGTGCTAACTTGCCATAAATTCATAATTCCATAACTTCATATACAGAAAACCATTTTGTCAATCAATTCACATAACCAATACATAAAAATCGTCAACATCCGCACACCACCAAAGTACCATAGTGCATAAAGACAATAAAGTGTGATTAGATGCAACACCTATGATAATTCTCAGAGATAGTACAAACATACATAAATGTCCATGAACAAGATAGGCTTAGAGTTCTTCCACTGATGCCGTGATGGAATATTCAAGACCACCACCATCAATAAAAAGTGCTCATCAAAAGGTTAACCTGCACATTATAAGAGGTTACAACAGCATGGTTCTCCACTCATCGCAAACATAGCAGGTCAGTATCAGATGGATGTCAAATGGATGGCACCCAAGACACCTCCACTCTCCAGTCTCAGTCACAGGAAAAGGCTTTATGATCGATTTATTATTAACCACTTCCCGACCACATCATCATGTGTGGCAGCAAAGCGGGCAGGGGGTGCATGCATACGCCCATCGGCCTGGCTGTGCTGTGATTTGTTACAGCACAAGCCGATCACCAGGTTCTGGCCAATTATTGACCGCCAGGACCTGTGGATTGGCTCAGTCTTTCACCAAACACAGCTCTGTGATTGTAAACAACACAGAGTTGTGTTCACCGACAGGGAATCTTGCATTTTTTAATTCGCTAAGCAAGAAATAAAACAAGATCCTTAGTAAAAGCACTACAAATTTCACACAGCTAGCCGCACAATTAACCCCTTGATTGCCCTAGATGTCAACTCTTTCCTACCGAGTGTCTTTAGTACAGTGATAATGCATATCATTAGCATTGATCACTGGATTAATGCCACTAATGATGTCAGTTCCCCTCCAGTGTCAGATAGTGTCAGATTACCCTCCGCACTATCGCTGATAACTGCCATAAGTCTCAGTTCACTGCTACCTGAAAGTCGCACGACTTGCAGTGCAATTCTGCCATGCAACTTGAGTACTACTTTGAAGCGACTCTGAAGCAACTTTCAAAGGAATGCTTGGGTAAACTTCCTGTAATGTTGGATCCAAGTCACATCAATATAGATGAGGATCCAACTTGGAGGCGACTTCTTTTAACCACTTCATGTCCTGACACTTTTACCCCTGTCCTGTCCAGGCCAATTTTCAGCTTTCAGCGCTATCACACTTTGAATGACAATTGCGCAGTCATGCAACACTGTACCCATAAGAATTTTTTAGAGACAGATAAAACTTTATTTTGGTGGTATTTATTCACCACTGGGATTTTTATTTTTTTTGCTAAATAAATGAAAAAAAGTCCAAAAATTTTGAAAAAAAGTGTTTTTCTTATAAAATTTTGCAAATAAATAACCTTTCTTCATAAATCTTGGCCAAAATTTATTCAGTTATCTTTTTAGTAAAAAAAAAAAAATAACCCAAATTAGTTTATAACCAAAAATAATTTTTAAAAACTTTTTTTTACATTTTATATATTTTTTTTATATTATTTATGGTTTTTTTTTTTTAACATACTGTCACCATAGTGACACTGTACTACTTGTGGGGGATGAAGATTTTTTTTTTTTTTTTTAAACTGATTGCTTTTACACCCATAAAGTCTGTAAATGCAATCATTTCTACTCTCTGGCTGCATTCTTGCAGCCATTGAGAAATACTGTGTGAGCTGTGATTGGTCACAGCTTGTCACATGGTACAAGGCTGTTGCGAATAGCCTTGTACCATGTGATCTCTGTGATCATTCACAGATTTCACACGTAGTAAGCAATGATGTCAGAAGTGACATCTTGCTTACTCCTATTCATGTGATCACTGATTGGCCAATCAGTGATCACAAGATCGGGACCTCACACAGAGGTCCCATACGGCGATCGGTGTTCCGCTGTGTCTGGAGGACTCCCAGGGAACGCACACAGTCCAAAATGGCGGGCACCGTTTATGAACGGTAACCCGCTACTGCACTGCCACCGTCTGGCCGTTTATATACATGGGCCACCGGACGGAAACTGGTTAAAGTATATTGATACAAGTCGGATAGAAGGCACCTTGAAGTAGTACAGGAACCTTTTCTAAAGTCAGAGTGACTAAATAACACAGCTTTCATTAATTAACATGGGATTTCACATGTCATGCGACTTGGGGTCTCACAAGTCGGATCCAAAGTCACAACAGTGTGAAACGAGCCTTAGTAGTATTAAAAAAATACATAAAATAGAAATTCCTCTACAGATCCCATAGATTGTAGAAATATAACTTTCACACAAACCAATCACTATACAGTTGGGATTTTTTTTTGTACCATAGACGTGTCAGAATTAATTTTAACCAAAAATGTATGAAGAGATTATATATTTTTTTTCATTTTTGTTATTGGATAGGTTTTATAACAGAAAGTAAAAAATATTGTTTGTTTTTTTTTTAATTCAAAATTGTTGGTCTGTTTTTATTTATATCGCAAAAAATTAAAAACCCAGTGTTTATCAAATACCACCAAAAGATAACTCCATTTGTGTGAAAAAAATGATATAAATTTAATTTGGGTACAGAATAGCATGATTGCACTGTTAAAGTAGAGCAGTACTGCCTAGCAAAAAAAATGGCCTGGTCAGGAAGGGGGGTAAATCCTTCCGGAGGGCACGTGGTTAACCTTAGGAAGTGTAGCTCTTTATTGACTTATTCATTTAAAGAGACAGTGCATCATTTTTTGTTTTCCTAGTCTGTGCTTATTTTGTATTCGGATATAGAGGGAGCTGCAGTCTTGACTATAGTTAAACACCAAGAGCAGATTATTTTCTGGTCGGTTTATAGTACACCATTTTAGATGCCCATGTGAACAAGCCCTATACAGTGCAGGAGTCAGGACTATGCCACATACAGCGCAGTGCATAGGGTGCAAGGGCTATGCCGGCCATAGATGGTTTGAAAATCGGCCGATTTTTCAGCAAAAAAAAAAAAAAAAAATTTGCCCGATTTTCACACCGTTAGTGGGTTAATTGTCCGGCCATTTTTCGGGTATTTTGCACAGTTTTTTTGATCGGTCATGTTGGAAAATTTGGCTGATTTTCCCGGCACCGATGGGCAAATCGTCCGATCGTTTTACCGATAAAAAAAATCCGTGCATGAGCCGTGACCTGCAAGGGACAGAAGTTATGGGGTGAACTTTATGATTTAGTCGGCCAATTTTTTTTTTCGTTGGTGGTAACGTCGTCCACACGAACGACCAATTTTTTGGGGGTTTTTAGAAAAATCGGCCGATATTCAACCAGTCTATGGCCTGCATTAGTTTTAAGTACATTTTTTTTTTTAAGTTTTACATTCCTGATCAGTACAAAATTAAGATTTTTGCCTGGAGCTCAGTTTCAAAGTTCTGTTCAGCTGAGTCAGCAAATGAGATAGTTTTAAAAGTCACATTTAATTGGTACAGTGGGAAGCTGGTCTCATGGAACACTGCACAATAAAAAAATAATATGTTTATCTTGCAAACTGACACTGTAAGGTTTTATGCATGCAGGCAGCTGAATATTTGCCTGTCTGTTTACGAGCAGGTGGAGGAGACGCTGAAGGATATAAAAGCTTTTGATGTCTGGCCTATTACATCATGTTATAGCTCAACATTGAAATATAAAGGAACTTGCTGCTTTTCTTTAGGGTAGCCCTACCTTTAAATAGAGAAGAATTGCTCTTCCATTACCATTTAAAGCAGAGCTTTCCCCCTTTACTGAAATTCACATTCTACATGCTTATGTGAAATCTAATCATTTTTTTTTTACCTAGTGTGTGAACACTTACCTTGCAAAGCAACCCATTCAGTTTTCAAATGCTGGTAATACTTGTGAGCTAATATGGTGATATTCAAAAAGTGCCTAAATTAATCAATCAAAATTAAATGCACATGTGGTTCGCTAGCTCCTTACACTAATGCAGGCCATAGATGGGTCGAAAATCAGCCGATTTTTCGGCCGAAAATAAAATCGGCCGATTTTCAGATCGTTAGTGGGCTAATTGTTCGGCTGTTTTTCGGTATTTTGGTAGATTTTTTTTATCGGTAAAGTTGGAAAAAAATCGGCCGATTTTCGCGGCAATGATGGGCAAATCGGCCGATCTTTTTACCGATAAAAAAAAAATAGAAGGAGGAGGAGAAGAAGAGGAGGATGAAGAAGAAGAAGAGGAAGAAGAAGAGGACGAAGAAGAAGAAGAGGATGAAGAAGAGGAAGAAAAATAGGAAGAAGAAGAATGAAGAAGAGGAAGAAGAAGAAGAGGAGGAAGAAGAAGAATAGGAAGAAGAAGAGGAAGATGAAGAAGAAGAGGATGATGAAGAGGAAGAAGAAGAATAGGAAGAAGAAGAAGAAGAAGATGAAGAAGAGGAAGAAGAAGAAGAGGAGGAAGAAGAAGAATAGGAAGAAGAAGAGGATGATGAAGAAGAAGAGGATGATGAAGAAGAAGAGGACAAAGAAGAGGATGAAGAAGAGGAAGAAGAAGAAGAAGAATAGGAAGAAGAAGAAGAGGATGAAGAAGAAGAAGAGGATGAAGAAGAGGAAGAAAATAGGAAGAAGAAGGATGAAGAAGAGGAAGAAGAAGAAGAGGAGGAAGAAGAAGAATAGGAAGAGGAAGATGAAGAAGAAGAGGATGAAGAAGAGGAAGAAGAGGAATAGGAAGAAGAAGAAGAGGATGAAGAAGAGGAAGAAGAAGAAGAGGAGGAAGAAGAAGAATAGGAAGAAGAAGAGGATGATGAAGAAGAAGAGGACAAAGAAGAGGATGAAGAAGAGGAAGAAGAAGAAGAATAGGAAGAAGAAGAAGAAGAGGATGAAGAAGAAGAGGATGAAGATGAGGAGGAAGAATAGGAAGAAGAAGAGGACAAAGAAGAGGATGATGATGATGAAGAAGAGGAGGATGAAGAAGAGGAAGATGAAGAAGAGGAAGATGAAGAAGAGGAAGAAGAAGAAGAGGAAGAAGAAGAATAGGAAGAAGAAGAGGATGAAGAAGAGGAAGAAGAAGAATAGGAAGAGGAAGAGGATGAAGAAGAGGAAGAAGAAGAGGATGAAGAAGATGAAGAGGAAGAAGAAGAAGAGGATGAAGAAGAAGAAGAGGATGAAGAAGAGGATGAAGAAGAAGAGGAATTCCAGACCGGCAAAAAATGTCCCTGCAGAGAGCTCCGCTATTTCTTTGACAGTTCCTTGACATTTATAGCGGTTGCAACAATGTATCTATTTGTATCCGAATAAAAACATCTGTATCCTAAATGGATACAAATACATTGTTGCAACCGCTATAAATGTCAAGGAACTGTCAAAGAAATAGCGGAGCACTCTGCAGGGACACTTTTTGCCGGCTGTAGACGGGATGAAAATCGGCCGATTTTTTTTTACCGTTGCTGGTAACGTCGGCCGCTTGAACGACCGATTTTTCGGTTTTTTTAAAGAAAAATCGGCCGATTTTCGACCCATGTATGGCCTGCATAACTCATAAATAGTGCTAAAAACCCCAATCCAAATATTAATAATGGTGCTGCGCTCCCATGCTATTAATAGTGTTTGCCCATGATATAATGTGATCATAAAATAAATAATTAGAAATAATTAAAACAAACATATATATCTGTGACTAGTGTTCATGTTCAAATTATAAACCTAATTATTACCAAAACCTAAACCAAAAAATATATTAAATGTGATGACAAAAAAAAAAAAAATATATATTTTTCAATTAAATCCAATAAACCAAATAAACAATTATAACTCAAAAAATGTCCGTATTAGGTGAACAGTCCTCTTAATATATGGAAAAATCTTGTGACATCCAATGAGTGAAAAACCAATGAATACTGCTATATTATGCGCTCACCTCCTTTTTAGCCCAATAAATTTAGGCTAAAATTGCTTTTTGTCCTGGAAGGACAGATGTAACTATTCCTGCTCCAAAAATCCTTCACAGGTGATTCCTCGTGGCAATGTATTGGTAATCCACCTGGTGATTCTCCAAAAAGATGCTCCCTGTACTGGATATGGATGGATCTCTCACCTCCAGGGGTCTATCTCTCCTTATATCCCCTCCAGAGCTCCACATGTTTATTATTAAAGAAAAGAAGAAAAAATAGTGCCTTATCCTTTTATACGTTTTATTGTTCAAATATAAGTCTCACTCACATGTAAAACAGTTAAAATGTGCCTGTAATAAAAAGCCTTTGTGTGTGCTCTGCACACTTCCTATACTTGCCGTAGACAAGCCGACAGAACGTGGTGACGTCAGAGCCCCTCCCCTACGCGTTACGCCACAGGGTCACGTGGATTCATCAGGGGGAATTGATTCAGGGGGAACACCAGTGATTTCACACAAAGGAAACAATACAAAGAGCAGAGGCGTCCCTAGGGTTGGTGTCACCTGGTGCGGTAACACTTGGCGATACCCCCTCCGTCGATCTCCGCAGAATGCATCGGATCTGCGGATTGAGTATAATGGATCGGCGTCCGATCCATTATGCTCCCCAATCCGCAGATCCGATCCATCCTGCAGGGATTGTCGGCATGCAAACTATACGGGGTGACACCGGACCCACTTCAAGAAAAGGTAAGTTGTAAAGAAAGACGACGATCTCCGCGGGATGGATTGGTTCCATCCTGCGGGGATCGTTGGCTTGCTGTACAACTTACCTTTTCGTGGAGCAGGTCCGGTGTTACCCCGTGCGGTCATTGTCACCCAGTGCGGGACGAACCCCCCTGCACCTGCCTCGGGAAGCCACTGGCAAAGAACAAAAGAGAACAGGATACTTGTTTCATACAAGTACATGGTACAGCAGACACATCAGGAAGATGAAATGTTGGGGTAACTTCAACTTTTAAAGCCCAAGTCCATCTAAAAATAATTTTTGCCCATCCCTCCCTCCCACACCTCTTTAACCCATCCTTCCCAGAATAAAAGTTTTGCTGAAGTCAGTTATACTGGAGTCCCCCCATCCAGGTCTTTTGCTGACTCCATTCCTTGCTGCAGGGACCACTAATCTATTGCCGTTTGTAACCTTCACTGGCTGGTCCCCATTCATTCCTATACTCCTATGGATTCAACTTCATCTTTCTTCAAGATCCAAACAGGACAGCTCCACTGGCCGTCCAAGGAGAAACATCTGATGTGAACAACTCCTTGAACAAATTAGACAAAATCAGTCCTAGCCAATGTGTTATTGTTTTTCTTTACACCAGGGGTGTGTAGCCTGCGGCCCACAGGCCGCATGTAGCCCAAGATGGCTATGAATGAGACCCAACATAAAAATCGTAAACTTACTTAAAAATGTTGATTTTTTTTTGCAGTTTATTTTTATAAGTACTTATGCTCGTGAAAATGCTCCCGATACCCAAACTGATACTTTGCAGTGCGATTTGCATCCATACAGAATGTATGGACGCAAATTTCACCGCAAAGAATAGGATGCGATTTGAACAGGAATGTGATTGCGGTTTCCCCAATTCTCCTGTGTGAACCCAAGCTTGACATAACCTGATTTCACACAGAAGCGGTGCGGGAAACCTCCCTGCACTGATTCCATGCTGAGCGGAGAGTGGGATACAAGGGCGTGTGGGGATGTATACACTGGTGTTGGCCAACAGGCGAAGGAATGAGGCAGAAGCTCCAAATTCTCAGCTGTAGGAGAGGAGAGAAAAGCTGCCTCTCTCTTCTCGTTGCAGGGATGACAATACAGGCTAGATGGCTTCTGATTGGTCAGCACTGTGACAAGGGAGATTTCCTGCACTGCTCCTGTGTGAACTCGGACTATGACAAGCCTGAGAAAACCACATGCAATTTGGACAGGAATCGCAATTTGGACATACATTTTGTATTTGCACAAATCGCACTGCAAAGTATTGGTATTCAGTATCAGCAAGTACTTGACTGAAAGTATCGGTACTCGTACTCACCGAACAAAAAATGGTATCGGTGCATCCATAGTATTTACACTTAGCAAACACATGTGGGTAGTGGTGTGTTTAGGTTTTGTGCTGCCGTACGCAACAGAAAGTCGCCCCTCATCCCTGACATTGACCAACAACATCCCTGCCCCCCCCCACCCCAGAGAACCTTCCACTACATTCGTCCCCTAAACACCAGCCACTCCCCTCCCAGCAAGAGAGAGAGAAAGACACTCACCTTCACAGCTCTGGACATCCTGTCAGGGAGCGAGGAGCCAGACACACGAGGAGGTGCAATTAAAGGTAGGTTTATTATACAAAAACAAGACAGAGTCTATGCAAGTCCAACAGCAACAGTGGATGACTTGGTAGGACAGTAGCCAGGAGGGATGGTCGCCAGAGCCGGGATCAGAAGCCAGGAAGGATGATTGCCAGAGCCGGGGTCAGAAGTCAGGAAGGATGATCGCCAGAGCCGGGGTCAGAAGCCAGGAAGGATGATCGCCAGAGCCGGGGTCAGAAGCCAGGAAGGATGATCGACAGGGCCGGGGTCAGAAGCCAGGAAGGATGGTCGCCAGAGCCGGAGTCAGAAGCCAGGAGGAATGGTTGCCAGAGCCGGGGTCAGAAGCCAGGAAGTATGGTCGCCAGAGCCGGGGTCAGAAGCCAGGAAGGATGGTCGCCAGAGCCGGAGTCAGAAGCCAGGAGGAATGGTTGCCAGAGCCGGGGTCAGAAGCCAGGAAGGATGGTCGCCAGAGCCGGGGTCAGAAGCCAGAAAGGATGATCGCCAGAGCCGGGGTCAGAAGCCAGAAAGGATGGTCGCCAGAGCCGGGGTCAGAAGCCAGGAAGGAGTCTTGCCAAAGCCGAGTCGGTATCCAGGAGAGCAATGAGAAACTAAACAGGAGCTTGCTGCTGTGCAACAGACAGGAAACGAATGCAATGGACAGCTACAAACCGCAGACTTATATGTGATAAGCCGCCACCTCCTGGGAGGAGCCGCAGAGGGCTGAAAGCATAAAGGATCCCACAATGCTTTGCAGACACCTAAGATGGATGCCAGCACATGGAGGAGCACAAGCCCTGAGGAAAGGTAGGACCTTGACACATCCCCAGGAACGAGAGTCAAGCAGCCCGCAGCTTCCCTCAGATCCCATCTGGTCCCCAAGCCACATGTGTCCCTTCTACCGTCCCTGTCCTCCTGAAAAATGCCTCCCTAGGCAAATGCCTAGTTTGCCTTGTGGAAAATACAGATCAAAAATGCAGCGCTAAAACACATATGAATATCAATATATCTTACATAGAAATGAAATGCAAAGTGGCAAGTGATAATAGATAAATCAAAGCACTGAAGATGAGCGCAATAAAGTGACAATAGTGCGTCATCTTAAATTAGATGACTTGCAGTAAGGTAAATGCACATTATAAACGTATAGCAGTCCATAAAATATAGTAGAAACAGCTTTCTTATAGGTGCCTAAATCATCCAGTGTCTGGGGACAATGGTTGCTTCTCACTGGAGTTGCATTAATAAGGTGCTCTTGACTTCTGTGGATAAGAAAAGAGGTGTGCTTGCACTTACCAGACGCACAATATAATTGCACATATATATATACAGTATGACACTCAGAAGGGCACTAGTGGTCATCTAGGAACCGGTAGGGATGAGACACTTCTCAGGCACTTAGTACACCCTGGAAACTCCAGACCTCTCAGTGGGACCCTCACAGCAAACTGAGACAGCTCCTTGGTTTCACTTACACCCGGCTTCCTATCAGGTCAGCACCAATGGATATCCACATTTAAGTAGCTCCAGGAATAAGCCACCAAACAGAAGAGCTCATATGGTGTAGTAAGTTTTATTGAGCCAATGGTATACAAATAGTATTGCAGTTATATTCAGCAAATTGCAGAAATTCCATACAAAAGTTACAAAGATGGCTGCCAGTCTGACATGTGGACTTGGCAGCAAGTGACGTCAGAGCAGCAAGCTCCTCCCTGATGCGTTTCGTACAACAGCACATTGTCAAAGGGATTTAGAGGTTTTTTCCTTATGCCAGCTGCTTTTATTTCGATTTTAAGAAGCGCTCGCTTGATTGTTTACTTTAGCTTGTGGTAAATACACCACTGCATGCGGCCAAAGAAAAGTTTGACAGTTTCTCTTTACTGGGCTTTTATACGTTTTATCTTCCCAAAGAAAAATATCACACTCTTCACAGTCACGCCTTTTTCATGTCCTCAGTTTTTGGCAGCACCTACATTGTTGAAGGATGAAGCCCACGAAGGGCACAATTAGAACCAAATATCTGATTAGCACTTTAAGAATTCATTGAGAATTACTACTACATCCATCCAACCAGATATTGGTGTGTAAATTTGAGGGCTTTTTTTCTAAAAAAAATAGGTGCAGGAACTCCCCACTTCTGAGTCACTTCTTGTCTCTGCCCCCCCACCCACCTCCGAGTACTTTCACTGGGTTCCACCCCCTACCCACCTCCCAGTACCACTTCAGAAAAATAGACCCCCCCAGCAACAATAGATTCCTCCAGCAATGATATTCCCCCAAAACAAAATACCACCCTAGAAAAAAAGACCCCCAGTAGCTACAACAGATCTCCCAGCAGCCAGCAACAATAGACCCCTCCCTCAACAGTGGACCCCTTCCAACAACAATTGACCCCCATCAAAAATATATCCCCCAACAGCAACAATAGACCTCCTCACCAACAATAGATCCCCCTCCAGCAACAACTGACCCTCATCAAAAAAATATTCCCCACCAGCGACATTAGACCTCCCAAGCAACAAAAACATCCCCTACCGGCAACAATAGACCCCCCACCAGCAACAATAGATCTCCCAACAGCAACAATTGACCCCCATCAAAAAATAGATCCCCTATCAGCAACAATAGACCGCCCCAGCAACAACAGACCACCACACAAAAATAGATCCCCGCAGCAGTCAGAAACAACAGATCCTCCAGCACACCCCAGCACCCCTCGCCATTACATACTTTCAGCGCTGGAGGTGCCAGAATTGCGTTCCCCAACGTTCCCACTGAAAAAAAGCCCCGGTTAGTTTATAAAAAAAAGGTGTCAAATATCGCACTAGTTTTATGTTGCCCTCTTTTACTTTTATAATAAAAATACATGAAGTTTTATTATTCAGATAGAGACATTATATCATTGATCGATAACATCTGATCTGCCTGACTTATTCTGCTCATTAGCTCTTCTTATTGTTGTATTTTTTGTTTCGCCCAAGACAATTCCTCCTCTTCCAATGTGGTCCAGGAAGGCCAGAAGGTTGGACACCCCTGCTTTACATCATCAACTGCTAAATGAGCTTTCTTGAGGTGCAAGGAGGATTTAGGGAGCTTTAATATAATCCTTGCAGGTGGTTAAGCAGGCGATCTACAGCATGCTGGGTGCTGTAATAAGCACAATGATTCCAGCACTAAATATATGGGGTTTTTTACCTGTAACTAATGAGCTCTCAGTGTGAGATACATTAATAAGAGAATCTGCAGACAGTAAGAGGTAGGTGGATGCTTCGTAATTACGCTGGAGCTTAAAGGCTAATGAATCACTCTTAGAATTCCCTGTTGTAAAATAATAGGCATGAAATCACTATGACAATGTCGACAATAAAAGAAACACATGTCATTTATTCCTATTGATAAACGGGCAAACGTGACAATGGCCCATTTGTCTAAAAGCTAAGTGAAAGTGTACTTTCCAGGATAAACAAATTCCCAACTGGGTTTTTGAGAGCAGGATTCAACTGGAGCCAAAATGTGTTAATTTAGTTTTGGATAGAGTAGGGAATGCTTTGAACCCCTATTAGATTTTTACTGCTGTCTGTGTGACTTACCATGGTCACAGAGATAGAAAGATGGGAAAAACACATTTTAAAATTGTCACCAGACCAGGAGTGGACTGACAACATGGGGCCCCTGGCAACAGGAAATCATGGGGCCACTGTGTCCTCACCCATACTAAAACCACACCAAAAAAAGCCTATGAAAAGGTACCAGGGGCATCTCATGGGGCCCCCTACTAACCCCAGGCCCACGGATAGTGCCAGAGTGCCTAATTGGTCAGTCCGCCCCTGCACCAGACCAAGAATTAAACGTGATATTAACCACTTGCCCTCCAGAGGTTTTACCCCCCCTTCCTGTTAGCGCTATATAAATCCTGTACAATGAATATATATATATATATATATACACACACACACACTGTATATCCTAGATTGTAAGCTCGAAAGAGGAGGGCCCTCGAACCCCTCATGTTTCGCATTGTATTGTTATTGTACTGTCACATGTTCTGTCCCCCTTTGTAATGTACAGCGCTGAGCGAACTGTTGGAGCTTTATAAATACTGTATAATAATAATATATAAAATCTCATGTTGAAATTCGTTTTTATTACAGAATATATGAAAAATATTTTTAAAAATATATTTCAAATATACTGTAGGTCTTTTTTATAAGTTATATTCAGATTTTTTTTAACAAAAAAAAGTATTGTATTTCTAAAGACATACAGTATATTTGAAATATATTTTTAAAAATCTTAATATATTTTGTAATAAAAATGCATTTCAACATGATATGAGAGAGAGAGAGCGAGAGAGAGAGAGAGCGAGAGAGAGAGCGAGAGAGAATCATGTTGAAACGCATTTTTATTACAAAATATATTAAGATTTTTAAAAATATATTTCAAATATACTGTATGTCTTTAAAAATACAATACTTTTTTATGTAAAAAAAAATAAAAATCTGAACATATAAAAAAGACCTACAATATATTTGAAATATATTTTTAAAAATCTTAATATATTTTGTAATAAAAATGCATTTCAACATGATCTCTCTCATATATATATATATATATATATATATATATATATATATATATAATTATACAGGATTTATATAGCGGCAACAGTTTGCGCAGCACTTTGATATATATATTTATTGAAATATATTTTGAAATATATTGAATATGGCCAAAATTGTAGCCTTTCAAATATGTCAATATATTTGGGAAGAATATTTTTAAAATATATTTCAAATATATTTTTCTTCCATATGGGGAGTGAGGAGCCTGGGAGAGGGGGCCCCAGGGAAGGGAGCCTACCTACAGGCAGGTCACTAAGAGAAGAGGCTCTCTACTGCCTCAAAGTCTCCTGGGGAGGACAGCCTGTGTAGCAGGGAAGGAACCAGTCCAGCAGAAGACCTGAAGGCAGCCACCAACCCACTAAGCTAACAGGAGAAGTACTCTTGCACCCCCTGGGCCAGATAAGGGGAGACGGCGATCAGGTGCAAGACCCAACTAGCTTTTCATGCAGGACTGTTCAAATGACAGCTTCTGGGTCCCCTTGCCCAGGGAATATGCTTAGTGCAGCTGGGTGAGGAGGAGAAATCATCCAGAGTCTGAGGATGTACACCAAAGGGGTTTAGTGCTCCTTGGAGAGACTGTTGCTAATCCGCATTTTTCTCCAATGTGTGCACAATGTAGGAAATGTGTGTTGCCTAGCCGTGTAGAGCATAGGGGGGGCCCATTTAAATCCAGTGGCCCCTTAAGGGGTAGTGTTACACATCATAAAAAAGGTTACTGATTTTTTGCAGCCATATACATGAGCCCTAAATGACCTGGTCACATACCCCCCCCCCCCCTCAGCAAGTGTGTATGGCTAGTACTCATTTTGCCAGCATTAAGCATTGGAGTGGCAGGACAGGCAGCATATTTCCAGTAGAAAAAAAAAAGGTTTGTGACAAAATATAATATGAGGGGCACAGGCTAAAAGAGAAAACACAGTGTAAGACTTCAATTGCGCTTTAAAGGATAAGTGTAACTTTGGGAACATGTTCCACCTGTTTTTAGGGTGGAACATGTAATATGTTCCCATAGCCACGGCCACGGCCCCCCCTCCATCTGACAGATAGTACAGGGAGACTTCTCCCTGTACGATCTGTCAAATTTGAAACCAGCATGGCCGTTCTCGGCTCCGCCCACACGACCGCATTCATGGACTTTCTTGGGCATTCTTAGCCGCTGTGGGCTTTTAGTTTTCAATGAACTATCATGGCACTGTGGAGCACCACGGTAGTTCATTGAAGCATCCTGTCAGTATATCTGCTTGCTCGTACATCCTGTACGGCAAGAGGATATTCTGACAGGTCTGCAGGAGACCTGCATGGCACCAGCGATCAACTGATCGATGGTGCAAGATTTCCAAGTTCCTGTAGACAAAAATAAATGCACATTTTTTTACCTGCAAAAAATGTGTATTTATTATTTTGTCTTAAAAGGTAAACTTATCCTTTAACACACCACTGAACATTCAATGATTTTAGGATTCGAAATCACTGGGCACACAGTTTTAAACTACGGTAGGTAACTTTAATTTTTGGTTTTAGGTTTGGTTTAGGTTTTGCATACTTTGCAGGCTTGAATATAAATTTGCAGGTTTGAATATAAATTTGATCCAGCAGAATGACAATGTAACTGAATGAAAACAGCAGAGAACACGTTGTCATTCCCTCTTTCATATTGACTGTACTAGAAAAGTAAATATTATACTTCTCCGACCTTGAAAACAGCATTGTAATCTTCTCCAATGACTAGTGACATATTGTATAAGTTTTATGTTGCCATGAGACAGAGCTTGAGACTATCATTTTAACCTTCGTGGCATCAATCATAATTTTCTGTTCATTCTCGATTAACGTCAAGCTTAATCTCAGCAAAATTGACTCAATGATCTACTGCTCCGTTTCAACAAATACTTCTTGCGCTGAGATGACTTGTGGGGGCTGTCATGTTCGACAACAAATACAGACGTGCTAATTGAAAGCACTTGATCTTCAAGTGCTATTTTTTCCTGTGCGTAATGTGACTCACACCGCCCGCTAAGATGATTATGTCAGCAACATCTTTATCCACATTAAGGAAGAACTCCGTCAATAGGCTAACTGCAGTAATAACGCATGCAATTTACTCTTGCCTTTCTGGTTTGTTGCACTGTAGAGAGTCAAATGTAATCTAGCACCCAGTTTGAAACTGTAGAACAGTGTACTATGGAACCCTAGAGATCCTTCAGAGGTTGCTAGGGGCTTCCTTAAGCAATGAGCATTTCCTCCTCTCAGATAAGTTCCCACTGACACCGTTGATCTTTTTAGCTATTCATAAGAGCTAATCCTTCCCAATGACCACAAGTGTAAGGAGCATGCTTCCTACTGACCATCACGCTAATGTATCATGAGGTATAGCTATAGTAATTTGTAGCAGGGGTTCCCTGAGACTGGAAAGTTGTTTTAAGGGTTCCTCTGTTGAAAAGGTTCAGAAAGGCTGCTGTAGTATAAACAAGTGGGCCAAATAATGCAAACTCAGATCCGACATTGACTTACTGGTTTGCTGGTCTGGAGATATTCTCAGATTGGATGTACTCTGCCAAACCAAGTATACGGGGTTCTTTATAATGCAGGTTTCTTCCTTTTCATCTAAAAATGAAGCTAAATTGAAGCTTTTCCTCCATTGAAGGTAATGGAGCATGGCGTGTGCCCCATTAGCTTCTTTCCTGGCTACAGCAGCTGGGAAAAGTGACAGCTGAATCTGGAAGTGATGTAGCCCCTTTCGGGTTCTTACTAGGTAGGGTAGATTAGTGAACAGAAGTTCACTGGTCTCCCTCTCCTCTACCTGGCATTAGGGGCGAATGTACTGTCGGTGCAGATAAGCGGTCAATCGGCTATACAGCTGGTTGAGGTGGGCAGGGCTAACAACATCATCACGCTGTGCAGATCCTTTCTGTCATTCAAGGTGGTTCCTGGATGATAGCAGCTCTAACATTGATGCAGACTGAGGATTATTACAGGCAATTTCTATTGATGCAAATGTGAGTGTAATATTTGATTGTCTGCATCATGAACCTTCTCCTTGTGTAAGCATTTGGCAACTGCCCTATTGCAGCTTTGGTGCTGCTGTGTGCAGAATCATATATATATATATATATATATATATATATATACAGTATATATACATATACACACACACACACACACACACACATACATACATACATACATACATACATACATACATATACACACACACACACAGTTAAGTCCAAATATATATTTGGACACAGGCACAATTTTCATACTTTTGGCTCTTTATGCCACCCGAATAAATTAAAATGAAACAATCCAAATGAATTTGAAGTGCAGACTTTCGGCTTTAATTCAAAGGGTTGAACATAAATTTCAAGTACAAATTTTAGGAACTGCAACCATTTTTTTTATACATGGTCCCTCTATTTTCAGGGGCTCAAATATTATTGGACAAATTAATATAATCATAAATAAAATGTTCATTTTTAATATTTTGTTGAGAATCCTTTACTAGCAATGACTGCCTGAAGTCTGGAACCCATGGACATTACCAAAGACTGGGTTTCCTCCTTTCTGATGGTTTGCGAGGCTCTAACTGCAGTTATCTTCAGTTCTTTGTTTGTGGGTCTTTCTGCCTTTAGTTTTGCCTTCAGCAAGTGAAATGCATGCTCAATTGGGTTGAGATCAGGTGATTGACTGAGCCATTGCAGAATATTCCACATCTTTTCCTCCTGGGTTGCTTTTGCAGTGTGTTTTGGATCATTGTCCATCTGTACTGTAAAGCACCATCCAGTCAACTTTGCTGCATTTGGCTGAATCTGGGCTGACAGTATATTTCTAAACATTGCGGAATTCATCCAGCTTCTTCTGTCTTCTGTCACATCATCAATAAACACCAATGACCCAGTGCCACTGGAAGCCATGCATGCCCATGCCATCACACTGCCTCCACCATGTTTTAAAGATGTTGTTGTGTGCTTTGGATCATGAGCTGTTCCAAGCCTTCACCACGCTTTTTTCTCCCTGTCATTCTGGTACAGATTAATCTTAGTTTCATCCGTCCAAAAAATACTTTTCCAGAACTGGTCTGGCTTTTTGTAGATGTTTTTTGGTAAAGTCTAATCTGGCTTTTCTATTCTTCAGGCTTATGAATGGTTTGCACCTTGTGGTGAACCTTCTGTATTTGCTCTCGTGAAGTCTTCTCTTGATTGTAGACTTTGACAATGATACGCCCATCTCCTGGAGAATGTCCTTCACTTGTCTGGATGTTGTGAATGGGTTTTTCTTTACCATAGAGAGGATCCTGAGATCATCCACCACTGTTGTCTAACATGGACGTCCATGCCTTTTTATGTTGCTGAGCTCACCAGTGCTTTCTTCTTTCCTCAGAATGTACCAAACTGTTAATCTGGCCACTCCTAATGTTGCTGCTATCTCTCTGATGGATTTGTTTAGTTTTTGAAGCCTTAGAATGGCCTGTTTCACTTGCATGGACAGCTTCCTTGCACTCATGATGTAGGTTCGCAGAAATTGATTCCAAATGCAAACACCACACTTAAAATCAACTCCAGACCTTTTACTGGCTTAACTGATGAAGAAATAATGGAGTAGCCCACCCCCGGCCATGAAACAGCTTTTGATTCAATTGACCAATAAAAAGGGGGGATGGCTACTCTTAAGAGCTGTAATTTCTAAACCCTTCCTCCAATTTGGATGTACATACCCTCAAATTAAACCTTAGAGTGTGCACTTTCAGCCTCTATCCATGATATAACTATAGCTTGAATATGTTTTGGTAAATACCTGAAAAAAATCTAAAATTGTGCCTGTGTCCAAATATATGGACCTCACTGTATATGTGATTCTGCAATTCCAGGCAGGGCACACACCCTGGTGCACCACTTCTGCTGTTATTAATCAATGGATAACTACCAGCACGCGCTGATTGGCGAGGTAAGAGCCAGGACACAGCTCTGCCTAAGTAGAAAAGGCAGAGCTGTGTCCTGTCAGCAGCGATGTAACAGATTTTGTTTCTTTGCAAAGCAGGGAATAACACCACATAGTACAAAAAACACTGGCTAGGCACACAGTTAACCCTTTGATTGCCCTAGATGTTTAACCCCTTCCCAGCCAGTGTCATTAGTACTGTGACGGTGTATATTTTTAGCACTGATCAGTGTGTTAGTGTCATCGATTCCCAAGTGTCAGTTAGTGTCAGATTGTCTTCTGCAATATCGTAGTCCCACTATAAGTTGCTGATCACCGCTATCACTAGTATAAATAAATAAATCTTCCAGTATATATACACACCATAGTTTGTAGACGCTATAATTTTTGTGAAAACCAATCAACGCTTATTGGGATTTTGTTTACCAAAAATGTCCAGGCAGAATACATATTGGCTTAAATTTATGAAGAAATTTGATTTGTTTCATTTTTTTATTCGATCCGTTTTATAGCAGAAAGTAAAACTTTTTTTTCCCAAAATTGTCAGTCTTGTTTGTAGCACAGAGAAAAAAAAATAAAACCCAGAGGTGATCAATTACCACCAAAAGAAAGCTCTATCTGTGGGAAAAACATAACATACATTTCATTTATATACAGCATTGCATGACTGCGCAATTGTCAGTGAAAGTAACGCAGTGCCGTGTAGCAAAAAGTGGCCAGGTCAAGAAGGGGGGGGGGGGATTTTTCTGGAGGTCAAGTGATTATGTATGCACTTCTAAAACTGTGGAGACATAGGTGGATATCGCAAGTGAAGATTTGTGGAAGTTCACCTCTTAAAGTGACAGTAGACCTTTTATTTTAGTAAAAGTGATCCACCGTATTGGATGAGAGTACACCCATTAGCTCACCAACTGATCACTGGACAGTGGATTAATTGTTTTTTGTGAAGTATTATCACATACACAGGAGTTTGTGGAATATCAGATGTCATTTGATTGGGACTGTCGTCACAGTTTTGATGCACTATATTATATGAATTTTATATAGTCATGATTGTAAGCATTATTTATTAACAACATGTGAACTGATGCACTTTATTATATGAATCTGATGTATGATTAAAAATATTGTTTCTGTTTTACGATTTCACTGATAGCACATAGATTATATTAGTTTATGGTTTAATGCTGCTTATAATTGGTTGCGCTGAAAGTAGGAGCGCTTGACTAAATTGCACATTATTCTGAATTCATGTGATGTGACTACACATTCGAGTGACAGCTTGCTCCTGCTTTTTTATTTTTTTGGAGAAAATAAAAGTTTGTAAGTGCAGAGATATTTATTATTTTTTTTTTTAAATCAGTTTTGTAACAGTTAGTAAAGCCATGAAAATATTGGTTGCTAACATCATATCTATTTGTCTGAATCTCTTCTTCTATGACTTTAGTTAGGAATGAAAGTCCTGCAGTCAACAATTACCTGCAGTTAGTTTTCTGGCAGAAAACACGTGCAAAGTTTTTTTTGCCAAATAAAAACATTTCTTTATGTTTCTAGCAATTTTTGATTGTCTATGTACACTGCAGTGTTCATTCAGGCTCATTTTTGCCATGTTGCTGTTCCAGGGGCGATCCAGTACTATGACTGATGCTGTGAGCATTTGCAGGAGTCACATCAATGGCCACCCATTATCTGAACTAAAGTGTTGCAGAAGCTGGAGAAAGATGGTAACTGCTAGAGCTTTGACCTGTCATTGCTGGAGGAGGGCACACCAGGGTCCCATAATGTGCAAATATGAAATACATACTTGCACTTTATGGCAACAGCCCCTCCCAGTCAGCGTGATTTTGTTCTGTTTTAAATGGCTGCCCCTTTAATCAGATCTCAACAAGGCAGGCTTAAGGAGCTCAGCCTCCATTGTGGCCTTGTATCATATAACATAACCCTAAGGTCATCACAGAGGACAAGGGGGCACTCTTTGCATCTGGAGGAAAAGAAATCAAATCTGCAAATATGGAAAGGTTTCTTCACAGTGAGAGCTGTGAAAATGTGGAATAGACTCCCTCAAGAGTTGGTTCTGGCCAGCTCAGTGGATTGCTTTAAAAGAAGCCTCGATTCTTTCTTGGATACACAGAATACAACTGGTTACTAACATTGATAGGAAAGTTGATCTAGGGCAGTGGTGGGCAACCTTTTTTTTCAACTGAGCCAAATCTCGCCAAAACCACGATTGAAATTTATTTTGAGAGCCACATTTTTAAAACTGAAAATACATCTCCCATATAGTAATTCATCCCCCATAGTAATTCATCCCCCATATAGTAATTCATCCCCTATATAGTAATTCATCCCCCATAGAGTAATTCATCCCCCATATAGTAATTCATCCCCCATATAGTAATTCATCCCCCATAGTAATTCATCCCCCATAGCAATTCATCCCCCATATAACAATTCATCCCCCATAGCAATTCATCCCCCATATAGTAATTCATCCCCCATATAGTAATTCATCCCCCATATAGTAATTCATCCCCCATATAGTAATTCATCCCCCATAGTAATTCATCCCCCATATTAATTCATCCCCCATAGTAATTCATCCCCCATAGTAATTCATCCCCCCATAGTAATTCATCCCCCCATAGTAATTCATCCCCCATAGTAATTCATCCCCCATATAGTAATTCATCCCCCCATAGTAATTCATCCCCCATAGTAATTCATCCCCCATATAGTAATTCATCCCCCATATAGTAATTCATCCCCCCTATAGTAATTCATCCCCCATAGTAATTCATCCCCCATAGTAATTCTTCCCCCCTATAGTAATTCATCCCCCATAGTAATTCATCCCCCCTATAGTAATTCATCCCCCCTATAGTAATTCATCCCCCCTAGTAATTCATCCCCCCTATAGTAATTCATCCCCCATATAGTAATTCATCCCCCATATAGTAATTCATCTCCCATATAGTAATTCATCTCCCATATAGTAATTCATCCCCCATATAGTAAGTCCCCCATATAGTAAGTCCCCCCCCCCATATAGTAAGTCCCCCCCCATATAGTAAGTCCCCCCCATATAGTAAGTCCCCCCCATATAGTAATTCATCCCCCATATAGTAATTCATCCCCCATATAGTAAGTCCCCCCCCATATAGTAAGTCCCCCCCCATATAGTAAGTCCCCCCCCATATAGTAATTCATCCTACATATAGTAAGTCCCCCCCCATATAGTAAGTCCCCCCCCATATAGTAAGTCCCCCCCATATAGTAAGTCCCCCATATAGTAAGTCCCCCCTGTGTCAATTCACTTACCTTTGCTCCGCGCGTTCCTCTCGCCGTGCTTCCCGCGCCGTTCTGGTCTTCAGGGCGGACTGTGAGAGGAGAGGAGTTCGTCACGCTGCCCCGCCTACATCCTGGCTGCCCCGCCTACATCCTGACAGCTGCAGAGTCCTGACTTTTGGGGCGGCCGCCCGAGAGGAGGGAGGGGAGCGGGCGGCCGTCCGAGAGGAGGGAGGGGAGGGGAGGTGAGGGGAGGGGAGGTGAGGGGGCGGCCGCCCGGCACACGCCCGTCCGAGAGGAGGGAGAGGAGGGAGAGGAGGGAGGGGAGGGAGGGGAGCGGGCGCCCGGCACACAGAAGAGCCGCATTTAAGCTTGTAAAGAGCCGCATGTGGCTCGCGAGCCGCGGTTTGCCGACCACTGATCTAGGGCATATCCGATTGCCTCTCGGGAGATCAGAAAGGAATTTTTTCCCCTGCAGGAGCAAATTGTATCGTGCTTTGCTGGGGGTTTTTTGCCTTCCTTTGGATCAACTGTGGGTGTAGGATTATAACTTTTTTTTTTTTATGGTTGAACTGGATGGACTTTTGTCTTTTTTCAGCCAGACTAACTATGTAACATACTACATAACAGAGTCACAATGAAAGTAATGGATAGATGGATTTCATGATACAGAGTTGTCAGAAAATAAATTAGCATTACCATTGCACGTGGTTACTGCAGAGATGTGGTAGACATGATACGATACAATCACTCAGCAATAATATCAACAATGTATAGCTAATGAGAATGGGGCGTAGGCTTAAGATCCTGGACTTCTGCCAGGAGGTTCCTCAGGTACCTGGACCTGTGAAATCTACTTGCCATTAGCCACTGTTCAGTAAAATTGCATTGACCTGGCTTCCTTAAATTCCTCTGATTCATAAACAGCGTTTAGTCTTGTATGCGCTCTCTATGCCTAGTTAATACTTTACCAATACAATTGGTTCCATCTAAGATGAATATTCCCAGGCCAGTAGATTCAGAATCACCAGAGTAGCTCCAATCCTAAAAATTGATCTAAAATTAAAGGTCAGGGAAAGTTTAATGATGATATGTATGCAGGGGTATATCTCTTCCATTAGAGCGCTCTGGGAAATCGGTCCAAGTTTAGCCGTAAAAGGCAGATTTAGATGGGTCAGTAAGGGGCTGAATCTAAAGTGCTTTCTTCTTTGGTGAGTTTTATTAAAACTTCTTAAGCTTTGACAAGCGGTAAATGTTAAAATGATGTTGGTTTTTAGTAAAGCTAAAAGCAGCATCTCGAAAAACAATTACAGATATGACAAACCAACAAATTGCTTTGAAATTGTAGTCAGTCGATCTTGTTAGAACAATTTAGCAATATATGTCTTTCTGGTAAATCAATGCTAAAGTTTACTATCCCCCTCCTCCATTCCTGAATCCATGTGTAGCACTACTCCCTTAGGAGTTGCTGAAGTTTTGGGTCCCCCTATAGTCCTGCACAGCCAGGCAACACTCATTTTCACAGACTAGCATCCAGAAGTCAGTAACCAGTCCTTGAGCTTTGTAAGTTGTTGTGGATTGGCCAGAATCCTCTAAGAGTACAGACCAGCCACTCCTTAGATCCGCCCACTGCTTCTAGATCTTTCTCCAAAGTTCTAGAGCAGGGGGGAAACTCCAGAGGGCTGGTCTGCAGAGCCTCTCAGCTCTGACCACAATTTTACCACCCAGACTGCTACTCAGCCCTCCTCTCTAACAATTGGAGTCTATCCCCCCCCCCCCAAAAAAAAAAAACAGCCATGTCCTCATTGGCTGGGGATAAAACTCAAAAATGGCCCCTGAGCCCAGGAGCGAGGCATCCTGTACAAAAAAAAAAAAAAAAGGGGAGGAGAAAAGGGCACACAACTGGGAAAGGGGAAAAATATGTACAAAATAAATATTTGTATAAAAAATATAAAATTGTTGGCATCTGTACAAATATACAAAAGTATATACAGCCTGATGCTAGCTATCACTAACAGCAAGTAACAAATATACATGTGCAATAACATATGTGCAAATAAACATCAGAGAAAAAGGTATGAAGTACCTACCCCTCAAGGGAAGTCCTTCATGACATGAAGAGGTCTTCTACTGGCCCCTCCTCATGACACGTTGGTGCCAGCCAGACTGCTGTGCAGGAACTTTCCCTGCACTGGTGGCTGGTGTTAACCTCTGCTGCCCCGGGTATGAGTACCCCGACTGGATTGCAGGCGTTGCTATGGCTGAATCCTGGCAGTAACACTTGGGCAGTTGGTTGACAAGAACTTAGCTCCAGCCATTATTGGACGACTGGGTGTCAGCAACAGTTGTAAAGATGTTCCACAGTGTTTGCTAGGGGTAATTGCGAGGCACGGGATGCACCCCCCTCTCTGAACACTGCAGTAAAAAGAGTAACCAAACTCAACTGACGCAGGGCAGCTGATCATTTGTAATCCACTGGATTGCAGGCCATTCCAGTTGCTTTGGGCAATAACAAGCATGAACATATAATAAGCACTGACTATAGCAGGCATAAACATTGGCAATAGAGCACAGGCCTCTGCCATGGATGTGTGACCAGGCGTTTGTAGTCTACCCAAGTGCCGCAACCATCCCTGGTTGCTACAGGCAACAATGAATGGTATAGAAACAGAGCACACTTTACTGTAACATGCAGGTATCTGCATAAGTCTTGTTGAAGCCGCCTGTGAAGCAGCAAAAAGACTTGTAGGCATTGATGAGCTGCTCCGGGCAACAGCAAGTAGGATGATAGCGAACATTTTACTGTCATAAGCAGGCATGCAGTTTATATAGTCTCTTCTAGGAGCCACCTTTGAAGCAGCAAAGGGACTTTTAGACCCAGTATGTTTGCTATGGGCAACGACATTAACAGTGACAGTCACAATTTCAGCAGCACAGCACAGTTTTCCCATCAACTGTCACTTTTTACTGCTGCAGCTGTCTTCTCTGGCTTGTTGGTTGCTGGCTGTTAGGAGCAATGGCCATATAGGTTGCTATAGAAGATCTCGGAATAGCGAGCCCCCCACATGTAGCACTACCTTCTTAAGAGTTGCTGATGTTTTGGGTTCCCTTATAGTCCTGCACAGCCAGGCAACACGCATTTTCACATAGACTTGCATCCAGGTGTCAGTAACCAATCCTTGAGCTTTGTTCTTGTGATTTTATTAAGGGATTTTAATTTGGATAGGGTAAGGGTAGTACGGGATGCCCAATGGAACTATGAAACCGGGTGTACGGGATGCCCAATGGAACTATGAAACCAAGGACAACTTCTTGGAACTCTATAGGCTGTTAAGGTATAGTCCTGCACTCTAAATGGACAATGCTACCTATCGTGGGGAGCTGCCAGCACCCAATCATAAACCATATGAATACTGTACAATATTAATTAAACTGGTGCAGCGCTTAACTTAAATAAACTATAATATATAAAAATAAATACATTGCATAGGTGACAATTACCTGTGAATCAAAAGTGAACTGATCCTCTCTAGGATCTATAGTGTACCAAAAACTGGTGATTGAACAAAATGGTCTACACCAAATGAAATAAATAAAATCAATCCAGAAAATGGGAATATTAGTGAACAAGGTGAATTGATCCACTCAGGGATCTATAGTGACAACCAAATTAAATAAAATAAAATAAATCAATCCAGAAGCCTGGAATATTAGTGAACAAAGTGAACTGATCCACTCAGGGATCTATAGCGACAGCCAAAAAAGTGATTAGACATAGTGACTTATTAAAACATAATGGTGAACAAAATTAGTCCAAATGGGACTAAATAATTGTGAAAAAAAACAAATGAATGATATTTCACAAAACCCTGATGTGTGACCAATATCACACCTAAAACAACCAATATACAGTGTTTGGAAATGCCAAGGAATAAAAAAATGAAAAAAATAAGAAATCAGAAATAAAAACAAAGTGACAAATCCGTGAATATCATCAGAAATTCTAGTGACAATATAAAACTTCACTATTCTTCAATTTCAGATAGTGATGCAAAATATACACAAAATTCAAATACATTAATAAATGAACCATATATAAAAAACGTACACATCAATTATATAAAAAAAAAGAAGAATAAACACATAAATAAAAAGTTCAAAGGTGCAAAAACGCCAAGCGAAAGCGATTTTTCAAACGTGCAGCTGATAGGGTGGATGTGCATAACAACCAATGATAAATAATCCTTAAATGGCTGAATTGCCCCCTCACCTCCTTGTAGCGACCCAAAAGGGCCAAAATGCTTTTAGGGTCACAAAAGGATCCTCCACGGTAGGATTCCACTCTCCGTATGATATCCTTCCAAAAGCGGTGAAATCCCCTTCACTGTTAATGGAATAGTACTACCTACAGGATGGAGGGACATATGTACATCTGCTAACACTCCCCTCACCCCTTAATGGTTTGGCATAACAAAAGACACACAAGAGGAATCATAGCATACTATGTGAACAAAAAAAAAAAAATCACACAACATAGAATACTCTTAGATGGGCATCTTAGAAATTGCAATATACAGTGATATGGAAATTCTATGGACACATACACACACTGAACTGGATGGACTGGTGTCTTTATTCAAACTTATTATTATTATTATACAGTATTTATATAGCACCAACAGTTTGCTCAGCGCTGTACATTATAATGGGAGACAGTACACGAGACAGTACAGTAACAATACAATACACGAGGGGTTCGAGGGCCTTGCTCCTTGGAGCTTACAATCTAAGAGGGAGGGGATGGTGGCACAGGAGGAAATAGCTGGGGGATGGAGTGGTGGGAAGAGCGGAGGAGATCGGCAATTAGGTGAGGGCGGGGTAGGCTTCTCTGAAGAGATGGGTTTTCAAGGTGCGCCTAAAGGCGAGGAGGGTAGGTGATAGTCTGATGGATTGGGGTAGGGAGTTCCAGAGGATGGGGGAAGCCCTGGAGAAGTCCTGGAGACAGGAATGGGAGGAGGAGACCAGGGAACTAGAGAGTAGGAGGTCTTGTGAGGAGCGGAAAGTGCGTTTTGGGTGGTAGATGGATATCAGGTCGGTGATGTAGTTTCGGGCAGTGTTATGAACAGCTTTGTACGTCAATGTTAATATATTGAATTTTATGCGTTGGGCAATCGGAAGCCAGTGGAGGGATTGGCAGAGGGTGGAGGCGGATACAGTGCGGTTGGTAAGGTGGATGAGTCTGGCCGCAGAATTCAGGATAGACTGAAGCGGGGATAGCCTGTGTTAGGGTAGGCCACGAGGAGGGAGTTACAGTAATCGAGTTGTGATATAATAAGGGAGTGAATGAGTTGCTTTGTAGTTTCTGGAGTTAGGAACGTGCGTATTTTGGAGATGTTGTGGAGGTGGAGTCTACATGAATTTGTCAGCGATTGGATCTGGGGCTGGAAAGACAGATTGTAGTCTAGAATGACGCCTAGTACTCTGGCTTGCGGGGTGGGGCTGATGGTGGCATTGTTGGTCGTGATGGAGAGGTCAGGGGGGGAGGCGCGGGCTGGGGGGAAAACTAGGAGTTCGGTTTTGGCAAGGTTTAATTTGAGCAAGTGGAGTGACATCCAGTCTGATATGTCGTTCAGAAGGCTAGTGATTCAGGCAGAGACTGAAGGGGTGAGGCGGGGGTTAGAGAGATAGATTTGTGTGTCATCGGCATAGAGATGGTAGTTGAAGTCGTGGGAGTGTATCAGTTGACCAAGGGAGGAGGTGTAGATGGAGAAGAGAAGGGGCCCGAGGACAGAACCTTGGTGGATCCCAACAGAGAGGGGGAGGTGGCAGCGTTATAGGTAACACTGAAGGAGCGTTGTGATAGATAGGAAGAGAGCCAGGAGAGAGCGGAGTCTCTGAGGCCAAAAGAGTATAGTTTTTTGAGGAGCCGCAGAGAAGTCGAGGAGTAGTAGCACTGAGTAGTAGCCATTGGATTTGGCGGTTAGCAGGTCATTGGTGAGTGAGTTGGGCGGGTTCGATGGAGTGTAGGGGACGGAAGCCAGATTGTAGGGGATCAAGGAGGTTGTTGTCGGTGAGGTGGCAGCTTAGGCGATTATAGGCTAAGTGCTCAAGGAGTTTGGATGAAAATGGCAGCAGCGAGATGGGTCTAAGGTTGTTTAGGTCGGTGGGATCCAGGACAGGCATTTGTCTTTTGGTGGCTCTGGTGGAATGGAGTCTTTCACCATTCTCTACAACTCTGACAAGAGCGTCACTTCCGGTAGGCAGATCAGAGGTCACAGAACTGGAAACCTGCACCTGGCAGCAAGCATGTTGTTGGAGTGTAGGAGGTAACTGGAGTACCCAGAAAAAAACCTATGCAAGCACAAGTAGAACATGCAAACTCCATGCAAACCGTGTCCTGGTTTTAATTTGAACCAAGGACCCCAGTGCTACAAGGCAGGAGTGCCAGCCACTGATTCACTGTGCTGCCCAATCAATAGGGTTGTAACACATTTCTAGCCTTTCCTAGCAACATATTCCCGCGGCAGAGGTTATCTGGCCAGTGACTACCTGACCCCATAGGCATGAGATCAGCTTTGAATGTAGCTGGAAATGGGCAGCTGTTAGAAAACCGCAGACAAGAAAATGTATATACTGTATAATGAACTTTTTTATATTTACTCCATAATAATGGTGCCATGAAAAAAAACCCCACAAAGCTTGATGCCCTTTAAGCAAAAATATCTAAGCGAATAGGCTGTGAATAATACATAAATGCTGTTGGCAGTGGCATTAGCAGGTAATGTATTTGGCATATATTCTAATTTAAGGCACACAACACCGGTTGCCCTGACATCTTCAGCCTCACACACAATGGTTAAGGATATTACTTTTTAGGAACTTTCCCTGACATTTAAATAATCCCTATAAGAAGTGAATTAAAACGGACGAGGCTCAGTCTTTTCCAGGTATTATACTTTAGATTAGTCTCGTTCATTTAGCATTTTTTTCTCTCCTTTATCCCAAGGTTCCTCCAGCGTCCTTCTGATTGCCTGGAACTGCGGTGACTGACTTTCAATTCTGTCTTGCCTTGAGCAAAGATTAACTTTTGTGCCGTGCTCGTGGCAGCCAATTGGATGTGCTCTAGTGTTGCCCTCTCTGTAACAATGCGCACCTCGGCTTTATTTTTCCCTGGATGCCATCTAGTTAAACCTGAATTGTAAAGAGACATTTAAATAGAGGGGTGTTATGGTGTATTTTAAGTGCATATACAGTTAAGTCCATATATATTTGGACACAGGCACAATTTTAGTTTTTTTCAGGTATTTACCAAAACATATTCAAGCTATCATTATATAATGGACGTGGGCTGAAAGTGCACACTCTCAGGTTTAATTTGAGGGTATGTACATCCAAATTGGAGGAAGGGTTTAGGAATTACATCTCTTAAGAGTAGCCATCCCCCCTTTTTCAAGGGACCAAAAGTAATTGGACAATTGAATTAAAAGCAGTCTCATGGCCAGGTGTGGACTACCCCGTTATTTCTTCATCAATTAAGCAGGTAAAAGGTCTGGAGTTGATTCTAAGTGTGGCATTTGTATTTGGAATCTATTGCTGTGAACCTACATCATGCGAAGCTGTCCATGCAAGTAAAACAGGCCATTCTAAGGCTTCAAAAATGAAACAAATCCATCAGAGAGATAGCAGCAACATTAGGAGTGGCCAGATCAAAAGTTAGGTACATTCTGAGGAAAAAAGAACGCACTGGTGAGCTCAGCAACATAAGGCAGTGACGTCCATAGCAGACAACAGTGGTGGATGATTGCAGGATCTTCTTTATGGACGGATCTTTACAGTACAGATGGACAATGGTCCAAAACACACTGCAAAAGCAACTCAAGAGCTTTTGTAGAAAAAGAAGTGGAATATTCTGCAATGGCCGAGTCAATCACCTGATTTCAACCCCATTGACCATGCATTTCACTTGCTGAAGGCAAAACTAAAGGCAGAAAGACCCACAAACAAAGAACAACTGAAGACAGCTGCAGTTAGAGCTTGCCAAAGCATCAGAAAGGAGGAAACCCAGTCTTTGGTAATGTCCATGGGTTCAAGACTTCAGGCAGTCATTGCTAGTAAAAGATTCTCAACTAAAATATTAAAAATGATCATTTTATTTATGATTATATTCATTTGTCAAATTACTTTTGGTCCCTTGAAAAAGGGGGGATGGCTACTCTTAAGAGCTGTAATTCCTAAACCCTTCCTCCATTTTGGATGTACATACCCTCAAATTAAACCGGAGAGTGTGCACTTTCAGCCCATATCCATTATATAACTATCTCTTGAATATGTTTTGGTAAATACCTGAAAAAAAAAAAAACTAAAATATTGTGCCTGTGTCCAAATATATATGGACCTAACTTTATCTTGTAGGTTGGTAATGTAAAGTAAAAGTGGTTGTAAAGGAAAACTAGAAATAAAAACTAGAAATAAAAACATGTCTATACTTACCTGCTCAGTGCAATAGAATTTCACAGAGTGGCCCCTATCCTCCTCTTCTCAGGTTCCCCAACGGCGCTCCAGACTCCACTCCTGATGATGCCCCCAAAAGGAAGCCGATTCCCATGTAGGCACTCGTGCTGGCTCACTCACAGACAGTGGTATTCGGCCCGGCTCCCTCATCACTGGAGTTGATTGACAGGAGTGGTAGCCAATGCTTTCGATCTGCCCAGTGAGGAACACATTAAGGTAAAAAAAAAAAAAAAAAAACAGACTTTAGAACCGCTTTAAAAAGGAGAAGTACAGCCAAAGCTCTTTTGGCTGTACTTCTATGGATCACAGGAGTGCAGTTCGTTCTGCACTCCTGTGACCCATTTTCAGCTGACAGCAGGCTGAATCCCGCTATTGACTGATGTCACTTAGCCGATCCAGGCTGGGGAAAGATCCCAACTTTAAAGTTAGGCTCCACCCCAGAATCTAGAGCAGCACCTGGCTCAGCCTCTCAGTGAACCACTGAGAGCCGAGCCAGCCGCTCCCTCCCCCTCCACAGCCCAGCGTTGCAGTGAACCCCGGGGGGGGGGCAGAGCAGAGAGTGGTGACTGACAGTCACCATTCTCTGCTCAGAGCGGCTGTGAGAACTCAGTGATCAGTGGTCATGTTCTCTAAGAGTTCTCACCCTTAGGGCTAGCAAGGGACCGATGCTGCATTCACCTCGGTAAGTAAAATTTGGGGGAAAAGGGAATTCCCATACTTCTCTTTTAGAGTGATTCTAAAGGCTTGTGTTTTTTATTTACAATAACAAACATGTCATACTTACCTGCTCTGTACAATGGTTGTGCACAGAGCAGACCCAAACCTCCTGTTCTTGGGGTCCTCCGCTGGCCCCTCCCCCTTGTCAAGTGCTCCTAGCGCAAGCCGTTTGCTCTAGGGGCACTCGTGTGTGCTGGCTCCCGAGCCGCCTCTGTGTATCTATGGGGCAAACAGAGCATGGTTCAGTCCCACCCCCTGCTCCCTCCTCACTGGCTGTGATTGACAGCAGCGGGAGCCAGTTGCTGTGTCTCAACCAATGAGGCGAGAGAGTCCTGGGAGAGCAGATGCTCTCGTGCACATTACTGGAGCAAGATCGGGTTCAGGTAAGTTTAAGGGGGGATAGCTGCACACTGAAAGTTTCATACATAGAATGCACAAAGGTAAAAAGCCTTCAGCCTTTAGAACCTCTTTACCATGCAACTTAACCTTCAATGTAATCTCTTTCAGATGATGTAATGCATATATGCTGCCTCAGGAAAGGTCAGCCACCATGCATATGTATCAATGGCGGCATTAGGTTGTGTACTCAGAGTGCTCACTGCATGCTCCCACTCGCACCAACTGAACTGGCACTGACAACTCTACTTCCAAGCTTCTGATTGGGAGCCAGTGGGATGGTCACCTGATCATGTAACCACTGTGAGTCACACCGATCGCATTATACAGAAGCTGCACAGCCTCCTGGGCATTAAAGCCCATTTGAAGGGTTAATTGATTAGATCAGTTCCAGGTGTATAAAAACTAAAGTTGTTCAGTGTCTTAGAGCTCATTCACAACAAAGAATCTGAATGTGCGCATTCATTTTACTGGGCTTCCCAATGCGTGAACATGTGGAAAAAGTAGTGCAGGCATGATTTTAAGGCCTCATGCATTTGTATGTTCATTCATTTCCTTGACCAGAATAAATTACCATTGAAATAAATGCATGGTCAAGCTCCAAATGTGTCTAGCATTAGACATGTTTAGATGCATTCACAAACATTCAGATGTGTCGGGCATTTTTTCTGCCCAAATACTCCTCTCCTGACCGCAATTTTGGTGTTTTCAGATTTCTGCTCCTAAATGCCCTTGCCTAAGCATGGACATATAGGCTAACATTGAGGGGTGTTTGGGGGGGGGAACATCAGACGCTGCAGTGTGCACGAGGCCTTACATTTGCACCAAACCATGCAGTATTGCAATACCATGTGATTTGGTGGGCTTAAGCGCACATGGGTTTGCTAGATGTATGTGGGTGCCATTAACAATTGTGCAAAAGTCAGCGCGTTTGTGCGGTGTGGTAAAAAACAAGCTTTTGCACTCATTCCTGCACTGCAATTGATGTGAACAAGCCCTTACAGGTAATTTTTTAGCCAAAGTAGAAAAGCCTGTCCCCTGCCAGCATACTATTGTAGCACTACCCCCTTAGGAGTCACTGAGTTATTTTTGGGCTCCCTGTCATTCCTGACCTCTTTCTGAAAGCCCAACTCCTGGCACCACAGGGTTCTTTTGACCAGAGTGAATTACCACCAGAAAGTAAACTCACACAGATTAAACTGATATGAGGTTTATATTAAAGCGATACTAAAGTTTTGCTTTTTTTTACCTGCTCCATGCAGTGGTTTTGCACAGAGCAGCCCAGATCCTCCTCTTCCTGGGTCCTCTGCCGGCAATCCTGCATCACCCTGTCGGGTGCCCCCATAGCAAGCAGCTTGCTATGGGGGCACTTAAGTAGGCATGTTCCTAAGCAGCTGCTCCGTGTGCCCATTCAGACATGGAGCAGCGGCTTGGCCCGTCCCCTCTCTCTCATTGCCTGACTGGCTGTGATTGACAGCAGGTACTGGAGATGGGTGGCAAGTAAGCAACCAAGGGGGAGATAGCCCTCAAATGAAGTGTCATTGCGCGTGGTGTCTCGCCTCCACCCAGAATGACCAAATCTTGCAAATTTTTTTAGGGCAATTATGTCCCATATAGGTCAGCTTGTACATAGGCAAGATGGCATTGATCATGGAGCGCAATGCAGAGACCATCGGAGGCTCTGGCAATTTCCATTTAGACAGAATAATTTTCCTTGCATAATAAGCGGCATAGAAAACAAACAGTTTGGTGTGGGTGGTGGTGGGTAGGTTATTGGTTACACCCGGTAGTAAGATCAAGGGGTCCAATTCTATGCGGAGCCAATAATCCCATTCATGTAAGCCACTGCTGTCCGCCAATAGGTCTGGAGTAATGAGCAGGACCATACCATATGTATAAAAGTCCCCACCTCTAGGCAGCATTTAGGGCAGACTGCATCAGTGGGGTAATAAATGACCAACAGCCACTGCGGTGTATAGTACACCCTGTGAAGAAATTTTAATTGTATAAATCTGTCTTTAGCTAAAATCATTAGGGGAATATATTGCCCTCGGTCAAATCCTCCTCAGTTAAATTGGGGACATCTCCATTCCAGGCAAGGTAGGTTCACGACGTGCTAGTGGTGCCACTACAGGTCAACCTTAGATAGATCGAAGATAGAGGTCTATCCATATTATGTGTCGTCAGGAGCTTCTCAACCAAGTGGGAAGCCAGGGTTATGGAAGCAGGGAACTGCACACTCACCGTGTGTCTGAGCTGTAGATATCGTAAGAACATCCAGGGAGGAAGGCAAAAGTGATGTTTCAACTCCATAAAGGAAAGAAGACGTCCCTCCGACATAACATGTCTCAAGGTCCTAATGTCAAGTGGGCCCAAACCTATGGGACCGGTACTGTCTGCAGGTGAGCAAGGGATGGGTTGCCCCATTGTGAAGTATGAGGGGAAACAGTCTGGGGCACACTAAAAAGTATGGTTACCTGCTTCCAAAAATCTAAGCGTAGTTTCCATCGTTCCATCAGCAGTGTTATATTTGGGTTAGAGCATGGCCCTCATTATACCCGGTTGCTAAGTTACGAATAAGACCCAAGGAGCACCGCCTCCAAATTCACCGCAGTATTTGAGTGATCCGGGGCAAACCACCATCACACAGATACCAAGACCTCAGCCCAATAATATTTCTTAAAACATGGCAGGGCAAGTCCTCCTTCAGCTAGAGGGAGCTGTAGAGTGGATCTAGCCACTCTCGGAACAGAGCCTGCCCAAATAAAAGAAGTGATGGCCTTATCTAATTTAAGAAAAAAAAACATTAGGAATAGGGACAGGGGTGTCTAAACATAAAAATTTAAGGAGAAAAGTAATTTTAATCAAATTCACTCTACCCATCGGAGTTAAAAGGGAGTGTTTTCCAGGCGAGCACCTCTGTAGAAATTGTTGAAAAATCAGGTATAAATTATCCTCTAGGTACAATTTCAGGTCTGTCTGCACATATATCCCCAAAATTTAAACCGGGTCACTCAGGTAAGGGGGGGCAGGTAAATTCACCAAGGGTGACACTCGGGTCAAAGAACAGCATCGGCTTATCCCACTTTATCCTAATACCTGAAAATGAATCAAAAAGGTTTATAAATGTCCAAAGCAGCTGATGAAGATTGATGGGCATCATTCAGAAACAGGAGAGTATCAGCGTATAAGGACACTTTCTCTATCAATGGTGGTATTGAGAGACCCTGAACTGCAGGAGAACTCCTCAGCATCATTGCCAGAGGCTCTATGGCTAGGGCGAAATGGGCAGGGGAAAGGGGGCAGCGCTGTCTAGTTTCTTAGTGGAGGGGAAATGATGCAAACAAAATACCACCAGTTCAAACTCTAGCTGTAGGAGCCGAGTAAAGCAGTCGCAGCCATGAAATAAACCAAATTTAGTCACCACCAACCACAAGTATTCCCACTCCACCGAGTCAAAAACTTTCTCTGTGTCCAGTGAGGCCACCACTCCCAAGCCCTCCCATCCCACAGTGTGAGAAATTATAGTGAGCAACCTCCGCAAATTAATATCAGAGCCCTTACCCGGCATAAATCCTGTCTGATCCCTGTGCACCAAAGAGAGGATCACCTTATTAATACGAATGGCCAGGGCTTTAGTAAGGATCTTGGCATCCACGTTTAAAAGTGAAATGGGCCTGTAAGAAGAACAGAGTTCTAGGTCCTTTCCTGCTTTGGGCACAACTATAATGGCTCGCAGCACAGAGGGTGGTAAGGAGGAGGCAAGCAGTGAAGCATTTAGCACCTCATGCAGTTTAGCAGCAAGAATATCATGGAGTTTTAAAAAAGGCCATCGTCTCCAGTGGTTTTACCAGTCTGCAGGGATGCAATAGCAGCTTGGATTTCCTTAAGGGTGAGTGGAGTTCTAAGTCTCCAACACCTCCTCAGAGAGTACTGAAAACTGAACAGACTCCTGGAGGAATATAGCCCAGCATAAAAAAGGAAGAAAAACAAGAATATCGCTAGGATCAGACACCAGTCGTCCATTCACATCTCTGATATTGGCAACAGAAGTAGAGGACATCTGTTCCCTAGGAAGCCATGCCAGCAGACGTCCAGTCCACTCACCCTGTTCAAAGATTCATTAAGTTTGATGAAGCATTTCCTAGCTGCCAAAATTCTAATAAGTGTGACTTTGCGCATTGCCCCCTGCAGATCACAGTGAAGTCCCTCATCCTTGGAAGTCAAGTACTGAGCTTCTAACACTGTAACCTAGCCTCAGCCTGTTCTAGCCTGGTCGTAATGCTATGACGAGTTGACAGAGGATTGGTATTGTCCACGGATATATAGTTTAAATGTCTCCCAGCCAACGTCACATCTGTAGTGAAGGGTCACCTTCCCAATAGGTCCTAAGTGCAGTCTCTACAAGCGGCTCGACACATTCATCAGACATCAAGAATCTCGAGAGGCGCCACAACCTATCCATAGGAGCCACAGAGAGTCAAGTGTAACAGCAGCAGGGCATGGTTCAAAATACCTCTAGGGAGGATAGATATGTCCCTCACTTTGACCAAAACAGTGTCACCGACATAAACAAGATCTATATGTGACATAGCAGTATAAGTGGCAGAGTAGCAAGTAAAATTTCCAAGCGGAGTATATTTCCAACTCCAGACATCTGTGAGTCCAAAAACAGAGGCCCAGCAGGAGAGCAGAGTCTGTAGCTGTGTCCGGAGTCAATTTATCCATCCACGGACACAGGGCCATAGTAAAGTCCCCAGCTAGGATGATGTCTGCAGTGGAAAAAGTAGATACCATTTGGATCACTTTAGTGAGTGAGGCCACCGAAGCAGAAGGGGGAATATACAGTAGTATAACTGGAAAGCCTTGTCATTTTCAGGCAATGAACACTCTGTTGAGCTAACAGAACCTGAAAACATCTCTAGATTTCTTATACAATATGACGGTAATACATTATAGTATATGTGACTTGCAGAAACATTGAAAACATAGATTTTCTGGGATAAAGTTGTACTCTAGTTTCTAAACATTTCTACAGTTTTCCTGATGAATTATGGGTTGGCAACGCATTGTTTGTTTCCTGAAAATTGTTAAAAAAATGAAAATAGCCCATATTTGCTTGTTTGAATAATGTGCTGCACACATCAACACAATCCTAAATAGAAACTATAGACAGTCATGCAATGCTGCACACAAATGACATTTACGTCCTTTTTTTACCCCCACGAATTGAGCATTCTTTTGGTGATATTTGATCGCCTGTGCATTTTTTATTGTTTGCGCTATTTAAAAAAAGACCGACAATTTTGAGAAAAAAAATATATTTTTGACTTTTTGCTATTAAACATGTCCAGTAAAAAAAAAATTAAAAAATCTAATTTCATCATAAATTTATGCCAAAATGTATTCTGCTACATTTCTTTGCTGAAAAAAATCCCAATACGTGTAAATTAATTGGTTTACGTGAAAGCTATAGCATTTACAAATAGTGATATAGATACTGGGTTTTTTTTTTTTACTAGTAATGGCGGTGATCAGCGACTTATAGCGGCACTGTGGCAGACAATCTGACACTGGTTGGGAACTGACTTGGTGTCACTGACATCCCCAGTGACACCAATACAGTGACCAGTGCCAATAACAAACACTGACACTGTACTAATGGCACTGGGCAGGAAGGGGTTAGCATTTGGGGCGATCAAAGGGTTAACTGTGTGCTGTTTTACTAGGGGCAGTGTGTAAGTGCTTCACTGTCAGCACACTGCTTTACATGAGCTGACAGAGAGGAGAACTGTTTGTTTACTAACAGCTCTCCCCCCTGTTGGAGAACTTCAGAAATCACCAGGCGCCGGTGAGTAATCACTGGTTGGGACCAGGTGAGTAACAGCAGCGGCCATGAATGGCAGCGTGGGTAGGATGCGTGTGCGCCTCGCACGTGCTCTCTACCCGGAAATGCAAAATCACGCATATATACGTGATTTTGTGTACCCGTGCTGCCCTGTAGCAGTATATTTGCTATAGGGTGGACGGGAAGCGGTTAAGTATTGGCCTTGATGTGAATAATCTAGTTTACAGGCAGATGACTTTTATACCCAAAAGGATCTCCACAGTCTCCCAGTTTTGTAGTGTAAGTTAACAAAGTGGTCCAGTTACGACTTTATTCTAATGATAATCAGGGGACAATCCAAAAATCCCCCTTTCATCTGGGCTTGAAAACAATGTGAACAGAGTAGAATTGAATTGGACATTTAAAATGGTTGTAAGTGACTGGCCTCAGGTGATACACAGAGATGAAACAAAGTATCCTACATAAACTGTACCTGTTTACCTGCAGTCTGGAATATATTTACCCGCAGTCTGGAATATATTTACCCTAATTTATTGGCCAAGCATTTTACCTGCCTACTTTGTAATATTTCCATATCAATTTTATAGTTTTCCTATGTCAAACATAGGAATGTACTGTAGTTCAGGCTGTGTAGTCATTAACTTTGCTGACCAACTGCTGACATAATAATAATATCAAAGACACGATAAGCCACATAGAAATTCTGTTTTAAACAATTCGTTATGGGTCTAAACTTGAGATAGGAGGAATAGGACAGTGGAATAGCTGAGCCTAACTAACCAGGAAGGATAGCCTATATAACTAAGAAAGCAAATTTGGTTGCCTCAGGCATATACCCATTATAACCATAGATTATAAACAGGAACAAAAAGTTGCAAAACATTAAAAGAGAACCAATCAGAGATGGGCATTTATATTATTTATAATATTATTATTATTATTATTATAACAATGCAGCCTTTGCTCAGGCCATATTTGATTTTCACATTTAACCACTTGCCTACCTGGCTAATTCTGACACTTTTCTCCTACGTGTAAAAATCATCATTTTTTGGTAGAAAATTACTTAGGACCAGGGGCAGACAGACAACTCATGGGGCCCCCAGGCAATAGGGGATCATGGGGCCCGTGTCCTTGCCCAAACTCAAAAAAGCGTATGAAAAAGGTACCAGGGGCATCTCATGGGACCCCCTACTGACCCCGGGCAGTGCCTGAGTTTCCAAATGGTCAGTCCGCCCCTGCTTAGGACCCATAAACAGTATATATAGTGGATGTTGTAATTTTTTATGTCACATGGCATTTGTTCTACAAATGTGATGTTTTTGGAAAAAATACACTTGAATTTTAATGCACAAAAACACAATTCCCAATTGTTTGGTAAAATATAACGAATTATATTACGCGGAGTATATAGATTCCTAACATGTCAGGCTTTAAAATTGCGTACGCTTGTAGAATGGCAACAAACTGCGGTGCTTAAAAATATCCATAGACAATGCTTTAAAAGCCTTTACTGGTTATCAGTTACCGTACACATGTGTGTGTGACTTACTTATGCTTTTGTGTGCGAGCGTTGGGGGAGGGAGCGCTTTAAATGTTTTGATTTGGGTTTTTTTACATTGTCTCTTTAGATTTTTTTTTATTAACTTATTTGCTATCTCAAGGGATGACCAACATCCCTTTTGATAGCAAAGGATATGACATGTACTCTTTATGGACTTTCTGGCCTCTAAAGCAGCCGTTCTGAGGGATCTGTGTTGGTAACCGGCCAGTAGAAAGAAGTTGAAACAAGGTAGTAAAATTTGGGGGGGGGGTTCAGAGACCATAGTGATTATCGGGACTGTTCCGGTTATTGATCATTTCTATGCTCAGCCAGCAGATCTACCGGTTGTAGTCTCTGGCTTTCTGGTTGGGCAGGATAGCCCGTGAAAATGACAAGGTGGCGAGAGAGTGGTAGACCCTTTCCACCACCGGTAAAAGCAATCCAGCAGCTATTTAGCTGCTTGGATTGCTTTTACAGTGTAAAGCATTGCCAGCTGAAAACACTGCAGCCAGGAACTCAGTATCCCCGCTTATACTAGAGGACGTACAGGTGCATCCTATTGTGTTGAAGCTGTTAAAGTGTATGAAGAGCTCAACCTTTTTCCTCCAGTTTTGAAAGGTGTAAGGAAAGGATATTAATTTTGTCATGTTTTTATTGCGGTCTGTGTCCCTGTTGGGTTGATTCACCATCTCTACCTAAATACACTGTTTAAAAAATTAAAGGAACACTTTTTAATTAGAATATAGTATCAAGTCATTTAAACTCTTGGGATTGAGATATTGATCTGGTCATACATTACATAGCAGAGGGGGTTAATCAGTTTCAGCTTCTTTGGTGTTAATGAAATTCACAACAGATGCATTAGATGGGCAACAATGAGATGACCCCCAAAACAGGAATGGCTTTACAGGTGGAGGCCACTGACATTTTTTTCCCTACTCATGTTTTCTGGCTGTTTTTCACTAGTTTTGCATTTGGCTAGGGTCAGTGTCTCTGCTGGTAGCATGAGGCGATACCTGGACCCTACAGAGGTTGCACAGGCAGTCCAACTCCTCCAGGATGGCACATCAATACATTGCCAAAAGGTTTGCTGTGTCTTCCAGCACAGTCTCAGGAGCATGAAAGAGATTCCAGGGGACAGGCAGTTACTCTTGGAGAGTTGGACAGGACTGCAGAAAGTCCTTAACTCATCAGCAGGACTGGTATCTACTCCTTTGTGCAAAGAGGAACAGGATGAGTACTGCCAAAGCCCTACAAAATGACCTCCAGCAGGCCACTGGTGTGACTGTCTCTGACCAAACAATCAGAAACAGACTTCATGAGTGTGACCCGAGGGCCCAACGTCCTCTAGTGGGCCCTGCGCTCACTGCCCAGCACCATAGAGCTCGATTGTCATTTGCCATTGAACACCAGAATTGGCAGATCCGCCACTGGCGCCCTGTGCTTTTCACAGATGAGAGCAGGTTCACCCTGAGCACATGTGACAGACCTGAAGGGGTCTGGAGAAGCTGTGGAGAATGTTATGCTGCCTGTGAAATCGTTCACCATGACCATTTTAGTAGTGGGTCAGTGATGGTCTCGGGAGGCATATCCATGGAGGGATGCACAGACCTCTACAGGCTGGACAATGGCACCCTGACTGCCATTAGGTATCGGGTTGAAATCCTTGGATCAATTGTTGGACCCTACACTGGTGCAGTGGGTCCTGGGTTCCTCCTGGTGCACGACAATGCCTGGCCTCATGTGGCGAGAGTATGCAGGCAGTTCCTGGAGGATGAAGGAATTGATGCCATTGAATGGCCCCCACGCTCACCTGACCTAAATCCAACAGACCACCTCTGGGATATCATGTTTCAGTCCATGTGACGCTGCCAGGTTGCACCTCAGACTGCCCAGGAGCTCAGTGATGCCCTGGTCCAGATCTGGGAGGAAATACCCCAGGACACCATCCGTCGTCTCATTAGGAGAATGCACCAATGTTATCAGGTATGCATACAAGCATGTGGGTGCCATACAAACTACTGAGCACCATTTTGAGTTGCTGCAATGAAATTTCAGCCAAATGGACTAGCCTGCTGCATAATGTTTTCACTTTGATTTTCGGGGTGTCTTTGAATTCAGGCCTCTGCAAGTTGATAATTTTCATTTCCATCAAACGATGGGGCAGCCTTATGTTCCTAACTCATTACCCAGTCCATATGATTGTAAGCTCGAAGGAGCAGGGCCCTCCTAACCCTCTTGTTAGGAACTGTATTGTCTCCAGTTATATTGTAAAGCGCTGAGCAAACTGTTGGCGCTATATAAATCTTGTATAATAATAATATCAGTATAGATAACCAGCTTGATATTTTTCCCATTGAGATCTGTTGTGTTTTTAAGTGTTCCTTTAATGTTATTAAGCAGTGTAGTTAGGCTGAAAAAAATACAGCAAAAGAGAAGAGAAAAGGTGAAAGCACCTCAAAGTGCAGACTTTAGGTACAATAAGAATGCCAAATGGCCACTCACTTAATGATTAAAAAAGACAAGCACATTGCATAAGAGATGTCTAGGATGCCAGAGATGATGTTAGCCATAGTGACAAAGGGGTCCACTGCCACAAAGGGAGATGTGTAAGGAAGCTGGCCGAAATCCTCCAAGATGGAGCTGGAACACAGCTTGTCCCGCAGGTTTTGCGGGATGACGTCACCAGGACAGGGCAGGATGCATTTCAGAGCATGTGCTATGCTGACTATGGGCATGCACACTCCATCAAGCGATGAGCCTTCTAATATGGGCTTGTCGGCAGGGGACATCATTACCCAGCAAGAACTATTGACATGTGGGTTAAGTCTAAACACAGCATTATATTATACTGGAAAAAGGTACCAGATTTTTGACCCCTAGTCATTGTGGGTCATATAAAGTTTAATCCCAAAACTATGATTCTCTCTTCTCTTTTTTCATTTATTCTCTATCTCAGTATACATATAAGTGATTACATGCATAAATACACCAGTCCATCTAGTCCAACCAACAGAAAAAAAAAAAATTTAAATCCAGTACCCACAGATGATTCAGAGAAAGGCAAAATACACCCTTAAGCATTGTCCAATTTACTCCACCAGGAGAAAAACATTTTTTTTGCTGATCCCCGGAGGCAGCCTTTCTTAACCAGGGTTCATCAAGAGGTTGCTAGGGGTTCCTTAAGCTGTGGCTGATTGACCATACATCTGATGGAACCTTCATAGTTTGAGCCTTTACCACTAGGAAGAGCCAGCTGCTTTAGATTCAATGGTCTTCTTAACTGTCTGTTATGCATTCTTACCCCAACTATGAAGGGGGCATTCTTCTCACTGGGCACCGATATAAGGGGCAATTTCCCCACTAACCTCCAATGAATTGTCTTTAAGAGATATTCCTTATGTCCTGAAAATATTTCAGGGGGTCCTCTGCGATAAAAAAGGTTGAGAAAGGCTTAAAGGCAATTAGAAATTCCCTGGATCAACAATATCTGGTGTTATTTGTCCGCACAACTATGGTCACTGAAACAGAAAGTGATGGAAAATCTAAACTTTTATGTCACCACAACAAGAGGTGAGGGTACATCTTCCAATCAAGACACCTGTTACTGTGACAAGGGAAATTGCCATAACTTTATAGAGATTTCCTTTCACTTCCTGTTAGCTTTTCAGAGCAGGAAGTGAATTGAAATGTCTTCAATAAAAAAGCCCGGTTACAATATGCCCAACACCACCTTTTTCACGCATCACAGGGCTTTTCTGTGGCATTGGCACAGTAAAGGTTTTTTTTTGGCAATCATGCAGCTCATTTTTGTTCAAGTATTGTATTGTTCTCTTTGGAAAGACGGTGTGGTTGTTTCAGAGCACCCTGCAGTTACCTGTGGGTTTTTTCTTGTATCCCAAACAATTTTTCTGGTAGTTGTGGCTGCAATATTTCTTGGTCTACTTGACCTTGGATTGGTATCAAGAGATCCCCAAATTTTCTACTTCTTAATAAGTGATTGAACAGTACTGATTGGCATATTCAAGGCTTTGAATATCTTTTTATATCATTTTCCATCTTTACAAAATTCAATTACCTTGTTATGGAGGTCTTTTAACAGTTCTTTTCTGTTTCCCATGGCTCATTACCTAGCCTGTTCAGTGCGTCCACATAAAAGCTAACAAACTCATTGACTATTTATATGTAGCACCCCTCTAGTTAGCTAGGGGGAGCTAGACAGGTTTTTAGTCAGAGCTTGACTAGCATCCTGGGATGAGTCAGGCTGGGAGTAAGGTAGAGACGTTACCTCAGGACAAGCTTGGAGGTTCTGAGGGTCAGAACTTCTGGTGCCCTTCCATCTCTTCAGAAACCTGAGATCTTTCTGGAGAAGGGATGAAGGACACAAGGAAGCTCAGATCTACATACTTGAGGGATCTTGACCAATCTCCTGGCAGAAGGCTGGGAATGGTGACCAATGCAACCGCTTAAGTACTGCAGAGCCTGGGAGGAGTGGGTCAGTGTCGGGTGGAAGAGTGTGGAGCCTGGGAGGGGTCCCAAGGAGAAGTCTACCTAAAAGCAAGTGCTGGGCAGAAGGATCTCTACCTAACTGTCCCCTGAGAGAGACGACAGCCTGGGAAGCAGGGAAGGAGCCAGCCCAGTCTAAGGCCTGAAGGCAGCCACCAACCCAACAAGCTAACAGGAGAGGCAGAGTAAGTAATCCTACACCCCCTGGGCCAGATAAGGGGAGAGGTCAGGTGGAGAACCCAACTAGCGCCTCATCTTTGGCTGCTTTGATAAAATGGTAGCTTCTGGGTCCCCTTGCCTAAGGATTCCCTCAGGCAGCTGGTTGAAGAGGAGGATTCATCTGGGGTGGTACACCAGGAGGGCTGGAGAGTTCTTCAAAGTAGAAACCTTTTTTGTCTATGGACTTGTACATAGTTGCTAAGGGATTGTCATCACAGTTCACAGATCCCTTGGATATCCTATATACCCCTCAACTCCATCCAAGTTCAATATATAGTTACATAGTTAGTCTGGCTGAAAAAAGACAAAAGTCCATCCAGTTCAATACCCTTAATAAAACCACAAAACCAAGCTCAATGACTGTTTACTTTCTCCAGTGTGCAAGTGTGGAAGAAAATGCGTATTACCTGGATGTGCCGGACTATAGGGGGACCAAAAACTCAACAACTCCTAACAGGGTAGTGCTACATGTACACAGACACTAACTGCAATTGCAAAAGCCACAGATGTGGGAAATTAACCTTTTAATTAACCTGTGTCTGTACCAAGGCCAACATTCCAAGGTATGTAAACTTTTGATCAGGGCCATTTGGGTGATTTCTGTTATGATTTCAAAAGGAGCCAAACTATGTGATAAAATATGACTTCATATGATCACTATACTTAAATAAAAGACATGTTTTTGTTATGATCAGTCATATTTTCAATAACATTTCATGATTTCTGCCAGGGTATGCAAACTTTTAAGCACAACTGTAGCTTGGTCATTTTATAGACTGTGGCAAGTATCTTGCTGCTTCATGGAGTGTTACTAAACCCAGGACCCTGCATTCACTATATCTGGTCTCCCACAGTACACAGAACATGGAAATGAAATTATTTTAGTAACTTTAAACTGCTAAATACATTTTCTCATCAGCAGAGCAGTCTTGTGACTTCTATCAGTGTTCAGCAGAGCACTGGTTAAAGCTTGTAGGAGTTTTCTTTCTGCTCTATGAGGATGCAGAACCCCTGACCTCTGTCTGGACAGTGCTGCTTGGTCCTGTGCTGATCACTTGCAATCTCCCAAGGACAAAAAAAAACTCTCTAGCAATACATACCAAACTGAGCATGTGCAGAGTGTCTCCACTTGAAATGTCTTCTCAGGACATAAAGGGGAAAACTGGAAACAGGGGAGGATCAGAAAAGTCAGGATCAAACAACCTTTTTTTTTTTTTTACACAATGCACGGGATTAACCCCTTAGGTTCCACAGTGAGTATAACAAACATGCTTCACTGCATATACAGACTGATTTTACTGCTGTGGGTTTAGTAACATTTTAAAGCAGACATCGCCTTCAAATAACAAATAGCTATTTGCACCTGGCTCCAGCCTCCCCCCTTTCCCACAATTATATATATATTTAGTTTTTGACTTTTATTGTGCCCCCTTTCTCACCTTGGTGAGGATGACATTGTGTTCTTGGTGCACATATGCATCACCGGATTCCACATGTGTGAAGATGTGCCAAAGGACTCTGCCTGGGCTTCAGGACATCTCAGATCCCTTGGGTACATCAGCATTATGGGAGCAGTAGGAGGAGACTACACACAAAAAATGTATAAAAAAATGTGCTACAAGTCCCAGCATGAACCCCTGAGATCTAAAGGTGTAAATTCCTCCTCCCCTTTCCATTCCTCTGAGGGCACTCGGTTGTCCAGCACCAGCTCAGCTGCCATCTTCTCTGTCCCTGCTTCGGCAGTAGGGTTGCCACCTCATCCCTTTAAACCGAACACATATTAATTACACAGGTTCAGAGGCTAATTTAATGCAGATAAGGCACTGAGTTTAATTACCACCTTAATCAGCCCCAGAACCTGTGTAATTAATATGTGTTCGGTTTTAAAGGGATGAGGTGGCAACCCTAGTCGGCAGTTCCCTCATGACAGCCTAACTGATTCCATCCCCGGCGTCACCTCACAGATTCAAATCCAGTTCCCACCTTCCCTTTCTGAGCACTGGGCAGGGGGCTGCCACCGCAGATGTTGGAGGAGGTCGGTGGAGCTGAGCTCTAGGAGGAGGAAGTTACATCCCCCTCCGCTCTGAATGTTGGGGCCTCTCTCTGTATTAGTGACGTCACTAGTCGATAGGCGTTCGGACAGTGGGCAGTGGCGGCCAGCAGCTGAACCTGATCTTGACCGGAGGAACACAGACACTAGTACTGTGGGTGAAGATGGTCTTTTTTTGGAGCATCGGAGTGGCCCGGTTGAGATATTGGGACTAGTACTGTGAGTGGAACCTTTTTTGGGGCATCAGAGCAGACCAAGGCGGCGTGGGACTAATTTCTGCGCCCCTTTAAATGTTGCGCCTAGGATGATCACACCGGCTGCCCCAAACCCCCCCCCCACACACACACACACACGCACTATGCCACTGTCTCCAAGTATTTCTTAGTTGGGGAAAACCAATCGCTGGAAGCTCTACCTCTCTGCAGAAATGACTCGACCAAGTCCCAAGGGGCCAGCTACAGAGTCTATCTCCTGCCTTCTTAGGCTCTCTGCCCGACTCTGACATAATCCACTATTTATATCCTAGGGAAGGGTGGTCAAACTATTAACTGTTCTAGCACCCCCTTACAATCTTAGTTGGTAAACCACGTACATGCTTGAATGAAGTATTATTATTATACAGGATTTATATAGCGCCAACAGTTTGCTCAGCGCTTTACAATATAAAGGGAGACAATACAGCAGCAATACAGTTCACTACAAGAGGGATAGGAGGGCCCTGCTACTTGGAGCTTACAATCTAGGAGGGAGGGGCTAGTGGTACAAAAGGTAGTAACTGTGGGGGATGGACTGGTAGGAAGAGTAGAAGATTCCATTATTAGCTGAGGGTAGGATAGGCTTCCTTGAAGAGATAGGTTTTCACAGATCACCTAAAAGTGAGCAGAGTAGGCGATAAGTCTGATAAATTAGGGTAGAGAGTTCCAGAGGATGGGGAAGCTCTAGTGAAGTCCTTGAGATGAGCATGGGAGGAAGAGACAAGGGAGCTAGAGAGCAGGAGGTCATGCAAGGAGCGGAGAGTACGATTTGGGTGCTATTTGGAGACAAGATTGGTGATGCAATTTGGGGCAGAGTTATAAATGGCTTTATATGTTATTGTTAATGTTTTGAATTTTATCCATTGGGCAATGGGAAACCAGTGGAGGGATTGGCAGAGAGGGGTGGCAGATACAGAACGGTTAGTAAGGTGGATGAGTCTGGCAGCAGCACTCATGATAGACTGCAGAGGGGATAGCCTGCGATGAGGTAGGCCAATGAAGAGGGAGTTACAATAGTCAAGAGATAACCAGGGAGTGAATAAGTTGCTTAGTAGTTTCCAAGGTTAAGAATGAGCGTATCTTGGAGATGTTGCGTAGGTGAGTAAACATAAAGTAACATAGAGTAACATATTATAAAGTAACATGGAGCACCAAGAACAGCAGTATCCATATTGGCTTGGCTTGGTTTAAAGCTCATTTACTGTTTGCTAGGAATATGCAACTACCGGATTGCTCATAGCCCAACCACAGATTCCTTTTAAAGGTTGTTTCTGCTATTAACACACCCTTACAATAACATTTCCCTGTTCTGACAACCATTATTTGGACCCCTTTCGGCATTTATCATAAGGCCACATATAGACTAAATTATAGGCTGGCATCTGGCCTACAAAAGATATCTGATTAATTTTCCCAAAGACAGCATTGTCCTTGTACATAGTGTAAAATTCCATCCTTCTCTCTACAGGAAGACTCCATAAGCTGGACAATTTCTGGGGCCTCTGTGTAATGTCAGAATGAAATGTTGAAGCCTTGTGACCTTTCATGGAAAGGCTTCTCTTTGAACTTTCCAGCGATTCTGTATAGCCGACGTGTGTTTTGTTTCATGTGGCTTCACATTAAGGCGGTTATCCAAGTTAAGCTATCTGTGTGTCCTTGGGAAGGCGAGAATTGTGTAAGCATAAGATGGCGGATAGCGAATGTCATCAGCAAGGCTTAGCTCATCTGCCTAGCAGGGAGGCTTAAGTCTGATTGTCAGTGGCATTATGAATGTGTCATTTGCTTCAAACACTGTATTTTTAAGGGGATTAGCATGGTTTGATAGAACACAGAAGAAATTCAGCTTACATTCTGCTTTTGGGAAAGAAAAGATTTGAAATCATAGATTTTCTTAAACTACGTCAATAGCTACTTTTGTGCTCACAGAAATTGCCCGAAAACTCTGATCATTCACAAAAAGCAAAACAAGTGCATTTCCCCTGCTGTTTCTTTAAAGGTCACCTCTACCCGACACTTATAATTCAGCCTCGCATGGTAGCTGAAATGTCTCTTCACTGCCTAGGCATTTTGACATAATATAAACTTGACCTAAAAAGTAATTTTCCATTACTGTATTGCATAAACAGATGCCCCTCTAGTGTAGTCATAGACAGGTAGATGTTGTATTACGGGGTTTTTCTGGTTTCCCAACTAAATGCTAGACCAGTCTCAGATTGGTGTGTTGGTAGGTGTAGCGTGGTGTGGTGGCAATAAACACAAGGAGGCCTGGGAGTGCAGAAAACGATACATTGGAGAACATGTAAACAGTACAGCAACCTAATGGGGAGCTCACCCAATCAGGAACGTACAGTCAATGCAGCGGAGAGTCAGCGGTAGTAGGCTGAACTAAAGACAGCGCTTGCCGTTATAATGCCGGAGCAATGCTGCCTGGCTGGTCCAACCAAAGAGGGAGCTTGCTGAAGAACAAACAAACCCTGAACTATCCCTACTCCTCCAGGACCCGTCCCTACTACTAGTGCTGTCCATAAAAGAGGAGTGTGTTCTCCCTACACTAGCCACTATGTAAATGTGTGTCAAAACCTGGGGGCAGGGACTTAAAAAGACTCTGCCTGACCCAAGATGACCACCAGGGTCATCTGGATGCAGCGTAGCCATTCGAGACGCTGTTCCAGGGAATTGAGAGTTTCTCAGATAAACAAAGTTTCTCTAGACTTCCTTTCCAGCTGCAGCACCACTCCAGATGAGCGCCAGCTACAGAGGGGAGACTAAACTGCACCTGCCTACAGGTATTTATGATCAACTGCGAGGATGAGGACAACATCTGTATATCCTTGATTATATCATCTTTCTTGACAGTAAAGCTGCACACAGTCTGTTTCTCTCTGTCTTCTACATAGCATGCTTAAAAAGGTTCAACTGCTAAGACAAATAAACGAATGGCTAGGAGAGAAAAGATGTACTCTCCACATAAAACTTTCAATAGTATATTTAAAAAACTGAAACAAGACAAGTTAATTGGTGGACTCGAATCTAAAGGGGGACTGTGATCTAAGGGGGACTTACACCAATCAGAAACAACATTATGACTACTGAGAGGTAAAGTCAATAACATTCATTATCTTGTTACAATGGTATCCTAAGGTGGGTGAGATATATTAGTGTAACCAAATTGCCTGAGGAAAGTTCTTTATTTCTTCTTCAGGACGGAGCTGGTGGAATGCTATACTCTTGATTCATAAGTATAGAACTTTGAATGCTGGGAGATGTAGTTTGGGCTTTAACCAGTAATAAATGCAGTGCAGAGAGGAGAAACTACAAGCACCATTAGACCTGGAGGCAGGCAGAGTCTAAAGGAGGGCATTAGATTGAAAAACCCAGGAAAGAGCAGGGCCAGTGTCTCTGTGTGACTTCCCTGCAGAGACACTGGTGTGTTTATAGCTTAGAAAGCTGCTAAATAACACTACAGCTTGCCAGAATGCCTGCGTCCTCCTGCTGTCATCAGTTCCCACTCTGAGACCCATCCGTTTTCCACAGGGGGACCTGAGCATAATGCACTGTGCGGCAATTCGGCTCTACCATCACCTGTGCCTGCCACAAAAAAGCAAGCACCCTGGGGCATCAAGCCAGTCCTGCCTGCCATCTACCAGATTGCTGCAGGAGGTCAGTGGGCATCGCCATCACACCAAAGAGGGGCCCCTCCATCAATACAGTCTGCTAATATAGATATGAAGAGCTGGTGAGTGCGTCTCAGACCCACCATATAGGATATTACAATCAATAACAAACTCATGCAGACTCCACCTCCACAACATCGCCAAAATACACACGTTCCTAACCCCAGAAACCACTAAGCAGCTCATTCACTCCCTCATCATATCACGACTCGATTACTGCAACTCCCTCCTCACTGGCCTGCCTCGCCACAGGCTATCCCCGCTTCAGTCGATCCTGAATACGGCAGCCAGACTCATCCACCTCACCAACTGCTCCGTTTCCACCACCCCCCTTTGCCAATCCCTCCACTGGCTTCCGATTGCCCAACGGATCAAATTCAAAATCCTAACACTGACGTACAAAGCTGTCCATCATACTGCCCCAAACTACATCACTGACCTATCCAAATACCACCCAAAACGCACTCTCCGCTCCTCACAAGATCTCCTTCTCTCTAGTTCCCTGGTCTCCTCCTCCCATGCCTGACTTTAGGACTTCTCCAGGGCATCACCCATCCTCTGGAACTCCCTACCCAAATCCATCAGGCTATCACCTACTCTCCTCTCCTTTAGGCGCACTCTGAAAACCCATCTCTTCAGGGAAGCCTACCCCACCCCCTGCTAATTGCCGACCTCCTCCATTCTTCCTACCACTCCATCCCCCACAGCTTTTCCTCCTGTACCACCATCCCCTCCCTCCTAGATTGTAAGCTCCAAGGAGCAGGGCCCTCGAACCCCTCGTGTATCGCATTGTATTGTTATTGTACTGTCGCATGTATTGTCTCCCATTATAATGTACAGCGCTGAGCGAACTGTTGGCGCTTTATAAATACTGTATAATAATAATAATATTAACACTTAACAGCTCTTGGAGAGGTTTCAGTTTTATCCACATCTCCCAGACCTGTTCTAAAATCCCAACAAGCGCAATCTGTCCTGCCTGGCTGGGCCCTTCATCTTCAAGCCATAACCAGTTTGCCTGGCTCTCTCCCAGTCTTGTGTTACAAGGAACCCACTACTCAAACCATCACACTGTGTGTCTTTAAGGGCCCCATCAGCTGGCAGAAGATTGATGATACTGTATATAGTTTACTTGCTCCTAGTACTGCCCTTCTAGCCCTGAATATTCTGACAACTGCTACCAACATAGGCCTAGCTCCATCACTCCAAGTGCTCACAGGAAACCAAGTCTCTAAGCTTAATGTTACAATTCTTGAGGCCTGTTGCTGTTCAAAAGGTGGGGAGAGCTACAGTTTATGCTGACTGTGTTAAAAGGCCTATGCAAGATATCAGTGTACTGTTTGTGTAGACATATCTTGCACTGTTGTATTCTGCATTGTTACATGTTTTATTATCAGCTTCTCAAGAGAGAATATGCACTGTTTTTACTACAGAGTCTCCAATTTAATTTCAGGATGATGCTATAGTGTGGTGAAATTCCTAACCCACAGTATCCAGATTGGTGTAATCTGAGGTGTCAGAGGGGGGGCCAGGGTCTTTACCCAAGTCACAAGTAAGAACAGAGGACCCAATACTCTGAGCAACTCCTGCGGGGGTATTGTTACTGCAGCGCTCACCCCTTAAGAGCCACTGAGTATTTTGGGTTCCCTGTTCGCTTGTGAGCCCTGGCCGGAGCACAACCCCTGTTAACACCACCGTAATACCTTGTCCAGGTATCCCACTGGATATAACACACAATCACACGGCATTTGATGAACAGCAAAACAGTCTGTATTAAGGTCAGATTTGAAGAGATATACACATGAAGAATCAGTGACTGATATGAACAAAATGAACCATAAGGGAGAAATAAAAACAATAGACTATAGCACAGTACCACTTTAAGTAGTCCCAGTTGTCCTGCAGGAGATTAATTAGAGCTCTCCTGCCGAGAGAATATTCCCCAAATGAGCAGAAAGGAAAAGAGCAAGAATGTTAGGCTAGCTCTCTAGTGGGCTCCCAGTAACCAGAACCAGTGCTCAACTCTGAGGTTTTTGGCAAGTGAAAGGTCCCCTATAGAGCCTATCGCACAATGTAGGATAAACTCTTCTGCCGGCCTGATGGAGCTGTTTACGTTGGTGCACAGGGGAGGTGTAGCCTCTTATGAGAAATTACACTTCCCTACAGATATTGACACAACAGAGTTCACCTTTAATAAAGGCAATAAACTGGGAGTTTACTTTAAACATGTCAAAAAGTATGATGTATGAAAGTAACATGTCATGTATGATGTATATTCAAACAAAAGAGAAGTGGGAGCAGAATTTAGCAGAAGTATGTCCCTTCAAGTGCAGGGCTTGACTGGTGGAACGTGTTGCTTTGAGTAGAATAGGCCTGAGATAATATGCGTTTACTCTTCACAGAACCACCTTGCGCCCGTCATTACCTTATATGGCGGGCGGGAGGCGGTTAAGCAAGTCATCAAAAGTATATGTAAAAAAAAAAGGCTGTATATTAAAGAGGAATTCCAGATATAGATATTCTATACATAGCTACATTTCTAGGCAGATGCAGGTAGCCTTTCCACCTGTAGGTAGCTTCATGCCATTATTGCATGGGAAGGTGAGTCCATTGGTCCCTTAGAGATTTCGTACAGTGCCTTGAGAGAGAAAGGTAGTCCGACAGGACACCAAACTCTCAAGTGACTTCCATCTTGGGTGAGGGAACATTTAAACAGGTGACCCAGCATCATTTTGGTGCACTTCTGGTGAGTGTGTGATAGGGAGTGGAATCCAGTTCTGAAGGACAGTGCATAGGACAAGGTATGGAGCCAGTGCAGAGTGCAGAAAATCCTCCTGGTAATAGAAGCCATCCTTTGGTAACAAATACTGTACATTGCATATCTGGATTGCTTACATCAATACTAAACTGTATCTGTTTCTGCAACCAAACTATGCCAATTTTTATACAAGACAACAGTACGCTATAAACTGTGTGCGTGTATTTCCTCCCAATACATGGTACCTAATTCAGGCCTCACCTACACATTGGTCCAGCTTGGACCACTGTAAATATTTACAAATATACAATACCTGTGGCATCGCTTTCAAATAGCCTTTCTCAACCTATTCTCCCTTGAAATTATTTTTTGCTCTCAGGGAATCCATGATAAAAACACTATCTACAACGCATGATATATTAGTATGATGGTCAGTGGAAGAATGCTAACATCTGTGGTCACTGGGAAGAATTACTCAGTTACAGATAGTTAAAAGATCAATGATATCAGTGGGAGCATATCTGAGAGCTGGAAATTGCGCATTGCTCAAGGAATCCCTAGCAACCCCTGGAGGAACCCTAGTTGAGAAAGCCTGTATTGGAGTTACTCTACTTGAGAAACCCTGCTCTAGAAGATGGTAGGCACTGCTACCTTAATGATCTCCTCTAGCTTCCAGATCTCACACTGCACAGCTGCCCTGCTACATTCTGAACACAGGTCAGCTGCTTGGCACAGGATCAATCAGAGAATGCTTTCAATTGGACGAGGTGAAGAGGAAAGGTGGTGACGTTACGCTTTCCAACTTGTCCAATTAGAGAAAGCTTTGCATTTATTCAGAAAATGCTTCCAGGGGCATCAGCCAGGTATGGTGTTTACAGAGTTACATTGGTCCAAGCCGAACTAATGTAACTACATAAAAAAAAAATCCATACCTGGAATTTCCCTTTAAATACTTCCCGGCTGGCAGCCGTAAAATGACAGTTGGGTGGGACATTCGCTCTTCTGGGTGGACGTCATATGCAGGGATTTTTTTCAGCGGGAACACGGGGGAACTAAGTTCCGGCACTTCCAGCACTGGATTTATGTAATGGCATGGGGTGCTGGAGTGTGGTGGAGGGTCTGTTAATGCTGGCTGCTGGTGAATCCATTGCTGCTGGCAGGGGGACTATTATTGCTGAGGTAGATTTATTGTTGCTGGGGACATTTTGTTGTATGGAATCCATTGTTGCTTGGGGAAACTATTGTTTCTGGGGGGGTGGGGGTCTTATGTTCCTTGGGGGATCTACTTTTAAGGCCTGGTTCACACCTATGCATTTTGCAATCTACTTCGAGAAAGTGTGTCCCTGGCCCTATTAAAAAAAACAGTGGCTTAAAATGGATAGATGTGAATGTGTCCCATAGGAAACCATGTTAAATGGACTGTAGTGAGTTTCTGCAAAACTCAAAAAGCACTGAAAAATGCATAGGTGTGAATCAGGCCTAAGGGATGGGTCTATCATTACTGGCTGCTGGAGGGTCTGTTAGTTCTGGCTGCTTGGAGATCTATTGTTGCTGGCAAGGGTCTATTGTTGCTGGGGTGAATGAATAGTTGTTGGGGGCTATTTTGTTGCAAGGAATACATTGTTACTTTTGGGGTCTATTGTTGCTGGGGTCATGGATCTATTGTCACTGGGGGATCTATTGTTTCTGGCTGCTGGAAATATGTTTTACTGCTTTTCTTGTTATTAACCGAATTCCATACAAATTACCAAGCAGCACAAATGGAGATTGGTTCTGTATCCTCTAAAAGGAGCGGTACTAGGATGTGGTTGGTTCTGTATCCTCTGAAAGGAGCGGTACTAGGAGGTGGTTGGTTCTGTATCCTCTGAAAGGAGCGGTACTAGGAGGTGGTTGGTTCTGTGTCCTCTGAAAGGAGCGGTACTAGGAGGTGGTTGGTTCTGTGTCCTCTGAAAGGAGCGGTACTAGGAGGTGGTTGGTTCTGTATCCTCTGAAAGGAGCGGTAATAGGAGGTGGTTGGTTCTGTATCCTCTGAAAGGAGCGGTAATAGGAGGTGGTTGGTTCTGTATCCTCTGAAAGGAGCGGTACTAGGAGGTGGTTGGTTCTGTGTCCTCTGAAAGGAGCGGTACTAGGAGGTGGTTGGTTCTGTATCCTCTGAAAGGAGCGGTACTAGGAGGTGGTTGGTTCTGTATCCTCTGAAAGGAGCGGTACTAGGAGGTGGTTGCTTCTGTATCCTCTGAAAGGAGCGGTACTAGGAGGTGGTTGCTTCTGTATCCTCTGAAAGGAGCGGTACTAGGAGGTGGTTGGTTCTGTATCCTCTGAAAGGAGCGGTACTAGGAGGTGGTTGGTTCTGTATCCTCTGAAAGGAGCGGTACTAGGAGGTGGTTGGTTCTGTATCCTCTGAAAGGAGTGGTACTAGGAGGTGGTTGGTTCTGTAACCTCTAAAAGGAGTGGTACTAGGAGGTGGTTGGTTCTGTATCCTCTGAAAGGAGTGGTAATAGGAGGTGGTTGGTTCTGTATCCTCTGAAAGGAGTGGCACTAGGAGGTGGTTGGTTCTGTATCCTCTGAAAGGAGTGGTACTAGGAGGTGGTTGGTTCTGTATCCTCTGAAAGGAGTGGCACTAGGAGGTGGTTGGTTCTGTAACCTCTAAAAGGAGTGGTACTAGGAGGTGGTTGGTTCTGTGTCCTCTGAAAGGAGCGGTACTAGGAGGTGGTTGGTTCTGTGTCCTCTGAAAGGAGCGGTACTAGGAGGTGGTTGGTTCTGTGTCCTCTGAAAGGAGTGGCACTAGGAGGTGGTTGGTTCTGTATCCTCTGAAAGGAGTGGTACTAGGAGGTGGTTGGTTCTGTATCCTCTGAAAGGAGTGGCACTAGGAGGTGGTTGGTTCTGTAACCTCTAAAAGGAGTGGTACTAGGAGGTGGTTGGTTCTGTATCCTCTGAAAGGAGTGGTACTAGGAGGTGGTTGGTTCTGTATCCTCTAAAAGGAGTGGCACTAGGAGGTGGTTGGTTCTGTATCCTCTAAAAGAAGTGGTACTAGGAGGTGGATTGGGTGTGGAACTAAGGGACTGTGCTCAGAGGTGGGTAAGGGGAGGAGACAAGGGGCTACTTGAAAAGGGGGAGTACCTGCACCTGTTCTCAGAGAAAAAGCCCTGGTCATAGGACATCCTCCCCAGAGATTGTGATTGGTGATTAAATACCATTAAAAGAAAGCTGTTTTTGTGAACAAAATGATCTCTTAGATTGTAAGCTCCAAGGAGCAGGGCCCTCCTAACCCTCTTGTATTGAACTGTATTGTTGCTGTGTTGTCTCCCTTTACATTGTAAAGCGCTGAGCAAACTGCTGGCACTATATAAATCCTGCATAATAAAAATAATAAAAATTTTATATGGGTACAGTGTTGCATGACCGCATAATTGTCATTCAAAGCAGAACAGCGATGAAAGCTGAAAGATGGCCTGGGTAGGAAGGGGGTGAAAGGGCCCGGTATTGAACTGAATATGATATTTAAGTTCACCTGCAACTTCCTAAACTGGTTTGTATCCCATCCTGCCATAAAATTGTTCTGATTTCTGTTCTACCCTTCATATTTTTGGCACTGCAGTTCATAATGATGCTGCTTCCAGTGATAAATGAAATACGTTCTCCCAGACGGGAGCTGTGAAAGGATCCATCACTACGGTATAAATTATCTCCAGTTTACAGACCTGGGAGATATTGAGCTGTTTATGTTCACAAGATTATGGAGTTTACCACTCCTGATGTTTGTTGTTAACTGGTGAGGAAAAAATGACTTTAATAAAAGTAAAACAATTTGGCAATTCAAATCCCAGAGGTGTAATGAGGTTAAGAGCTCCTCGGTTGATGGATGGGACCGGAGGATCTGATCACTGAATGGTAACTAAACCAAGTCGTGTCTTATCAGTTAGATTAGGATTCATGGGCTTTTGACTGTTTTATTTAGTTGAGTGACCTTTGAGTCAAAGAACGAATTCCCTCACCATGGCATAATCATTACTACTTTTCGTTTGTCATGGCAGAAGCCGTGTAACAAATGTTCCTTTTAATCCAGAAACAGAAATGAGGCCTGCACAGTGGTACACAAAATCAATAGCGGTTCAACTTCACTCCCATCTGTTATGAAACGAAACTGCTATTGATCGATACGATTTTTCAGGTTTTAATTAGGAACCTTCTGGGAGAGCAGCTGCTGTAACCTTCCACCTCCTGAGCAAGCAAGAAGCTCGCAAGTCACCTCGGTTGGCAATTTTCCGGAGTGCTGCTTGCTAAAAAATGATATGAGCCTAATAAAAATATTTATGAAAAAAATTAAAAAAATTTGCATAGCAGTTCACCCATTGAAAGTACGTGTACGTTTGTTCTGTTTCAATAGTGCGAGGAAAAAAAAATAGCATCCTGCTATTTCCTGTGCCGAACTGTTTGTCCTTGATTTAAAATGCAAATAACCGCATTTGGCCACTAGATGGTGCTAAGTATCATAGGAATGTCCTATGATTCTTAGTGCCACCTAGTAGTCAAATGCAATATTTTCTGTTTTAAATCTGTTCTTTACACTTGGGGCAAAAAAACTAATGTTTTAAAGGCTATTTCCTGTGCTGAACGAATGTTTGTCATTGATTTAAAATGCAAATAACTGCATTTGGCCACTAGATGGTACCAAATATCAAAGGCATGTCCTATGATACAATGTCCTACAATGGCCAAATGCAATATTTTCTGATTTAAATCTGTTATTTACAATTGGCGCAAAAAAACTAATGTTTTAAAGGCTATTTCCTGTGCTGAACGAATGTTTGTCATTGATTTAAAATGCAAATAACTGCATTTGGCCACTAAATGGTGCCAAGTATCATAGGCATGTCCTATGATACTTAGTGCCACCTAGTGGCCAAATGCAATATTTTCTGTTTTAAATCTGTTCTTTACAAATGGCGCAAAAAAACTAATGTTTTAAAGGCTGTTTCCTGTGCTGAACGAATATTTTCAATGAGGTAGGCTACATGAACACAGGCAAAAGAATCCTACTTTTAGAAGCATTTTGTTTTTATTTTATGCCTCTAACCACAGCTCAGTATTAGTCATGTGTCCATGAACATTGTGGTACTTGTATTTTAGAAGCGCGTTCAGGGGCTGCCCTAAACCTGCATTTAGAGAGAAGCATACTGACATAATTTAAGCATATAAACATGCATATACCAACATAAACGTGCACATATGTGCGTAATTTCAGCCTAGTGGCTAAAAAATTAATATTCTAGCAACTAAAATTAAATTACATGCATAGGCCTTGCACTCATGAATGCACATCAGCACATGTAAATATGTACCAGATTAAGCATTTTTCACACTTTTTTGCCAGCTCCTGGCATAAAGTTAAAGTGTAAATGGCCATATTGTAATACATGTCTGCATGTAGCCTACGATTAGAAATAAATGCATTTGGCCACTAGATGGTACTAGTATCTTCATTTTCTTTGATACTTATCACCATCTATTGGCCAAATGCGGTATTGTACATTTTAAATCAATGTAAAACATTCTTCTCGCGCAAGAACTAGCTGAACAACGTTTGTTTTTGGTTTTTCCCATCCACACAGAACGAGTGTACGTGAACTTTCACTAGGAGATTATGCAAGTTTTGTTTTTTTTTTTATAAATACACCCCTAGGTCTCTTTTGTAGATGTCATATTATAGCGCATCTGTAAGATTCTGTGACTGTACACTTAACTCTGTATGCGCCACAATCAGTGTACAGATAAAAAAAAAAAAAAAAAAAAAATTGCAACCAGGTAAGTAAGATTTTTTTGGCAGAACAAACTCCTATCCTCTTCTAGCAAAATACCCTCTCTGCTGGCATTGTTTTTGGTTTACTTCCATTTTAATTATATTCTATTCCTAAGTTTATGATAGAAATACCGTAAATACAATTTCTCTGCATCTCCCGGTTCTCTATTTTCTTAATTATTTTTTTATTTAGTCTTCGAAAACTTTTTTTTGTTTTTAATATTACAAGAAAAAGGATCCTGTAATTCTGCTGCTCTGGGAGGAACCGTGAAGTTGTCAATGAACTCAGTTGTAGTATTGATTTCTCCCTTTGCTCTTTTTTCTCTCCTCCTCTCTCTTTCCACTTCATTGGATTCTGACAGATGAGCTCTTTAGCTAGGAAAGGCAGGGAAAGGATGGAGATATCTCAGAGAAGGTTATGTATACAGTTGGTCTCAAGCTTGACAACATTTTCTTTTTAATTTGCTATTAGGATGGCAGCATTTTTTAACCTAAAAAATTGTAGATCCAGCAAGTATAAACTACAGGTACCTAGAGGGGCCTGAACACAGCTGCATTGGCTTCACTACTATGTCCGAATGTCTAAATGAAGGTTTCTCAACCAGGGTTCCATTATTATTATTATTATACAGGATTTATATAGCGCCAATAGTTTGCTCAGCGCTGTACATTATAATGGGAGACAGTACACGAGACAGTACAGTAACAATACGATTCAATACACGAGGGGTTTGAGGGCCCTGCTCCTTGGAGCTTACAATCTAGGAGGGAGGGGATAGTGGTACAGGAGGAAATAGCTGTGGGGGATGGAGTGGTAGGAAGAGTGTAGGAGTTCAGTAATTAGCTGAGGGCAGGGTAGGCTTCCCTGAAGAGATAGGTTTTCAGGGTGCGCCTAAAGGTGAGGAGAGTAGGTGATAGTCTGATGGATTGGGGTAGGGAGTTCCAGAGGATGGGAAAGCCCTGGAGAAGTCCTGGAGACGGGCATGGGAGGAGGAGACCAGGGAACTAGAGAGGGAGGGATTAGTAGAGGGGGGTGGCGGATACGGAGCGGTTTGTAAGGTGGATGAGTCTGGCCGCAGCATTCAAGATAGACTGAAGCGGGGATAGCCCGCGGTGAGGTTCCATGGAACTCTAGGGTTCCTCCAGAGATTGCTAGGGGTTCCTTGGCCAATGAGCAATTTCTGCCTCTCAGATAGGTTCCCATTGACACCATTGATCTTTTTAGCTATCTGTAAAGGGGGAGATCTTCCCAATGACTACAAGTGCAAGGAGCATTCTTCCCACTGACCATCCCAATAATGTATCTGAGTTGTAGATAGTCATTTTTGTCTGGTAGACCAGAAAGTTATTTTAAGAGTTCCTGTGTGTTAAAAAGGTTGAGGAAGGCTAGCCTAAATGTTCTGAGTAACCATTTTTCTGGTTTCCCCTTCCCGCCTCTCACACATTTCTATTGGACAATGAGTCTGCCCATCTTAGTGATGGACCAGTAGAAATGTTAGTGGGGGGACCAAATGTTATACTTGGGTGCCTGCACGGTTCATTGACCCCCCCCCCCCCCCCATACACAAAAACCTAAATGTTCTGATTGGGCAAGTTTTCTGGCCTGCCTTTCCCACTTCACACATTCCTAATAGCCAATGAAGCAGCCCATATTAGTGGTGGACCAATAGAAATGTTGGGGGCAGGGCTTTATATTTAAGTGCCTGCAATTTTCATTACCCCACCATGCCTGAATACCTAAACATTCTGATAGGGCGAGTTTTCCAGTTGTCCTTCCCACTTCTCATGCATTCCTTTTGCCCAATAGCGTAGACCATCTTAGCAATGGACCAATAAAAAATGTAGGAGGGCAGGCACTTTATACCTGATAGCATCTGTTTTTTTTTAAAGAGGACCTTTGCCCTAAATTAACTTTACTTTTGTCCTTTCTCCTCCCGATCTTATATTTGATTACACTTTTTTTTCTTTTTAATGGATTTTTTTGTGGTGCAAATTGGCATTTCCATTTTTATTACCAAGGCGAGAATGGCATTTGCACCCCACCTGCCCCCTATACCCAGCTTCTGCATGTGCTGGAGCTGGGCTTAATAGTATCACTTCAGTCCCCTTTCATTTGGCTCCGCTCCCCCTCTGGCACTGCCATTTTCTTATTTCTGACACGTGAACAGATGTGCCATGAGCTCTACCAGGACCCAAAGCCAAAAAGTCAAATGCGCACACATGCCCGTTTCCCGCATATGCACATTTTCCCACACGCGTGTGCAAAGCCAGGCTGTTATGGAAGTCCTGAAACTGCCATGTTTGTGAATGCACAGAACATTCCTCACCTGATGTGCCAAAGGGCTCTGCTAGGACCCAAAGAGTCCTTTGGCAGATCTGCACTCCTGTTAGAAATACCATAATGGTGGCGGCAAAGGGGGGCAGAGTCAAGTGGGAGGGGACTAAAGTTCCTCTTTAAGTGATACCATAAAGCCCAGCTCTAGCACACGTAGATTTCGGGATGCGGGAACATATTCTTGACAAGTAGTAAATCAGCTTTAAAACAAGCCACTCTTAACCTCTCTAGTTGTTTTTAAGTTATTCCTCCACAAAGATAGCAAAAAAAAAACCATCTAGAGCTGTGTTTTAGCTGGTTTATAACTCATGTTGTGAATTTTTTTAATGAATTGGTGCACAATGCTTATGGATACAGAGAAGAATGACTACTTTTACTGCTTCTTCAAAATATGTAAACATTTTGGTGTGCATAAATCGGGGCACAGGTCCATTTTAGGAATATTCAGAATCTGTTCCTTCTTGGCACCCTGTGGTTCCTTCCAACAAACCCTACATCACTAAAAGACACAGTAATGATGTAAGGAGTGGTGGAACAAAACACTAAGTTCAAGGGGGCCATGAAATTGACAATTCTGGAAGTGTAGGATTGTGAAGATTCAAGCAGCAGTTTCTCTTCAATAAAGCAGAACGCAGGGTGGCTGTAAAGGTACTTGCAACCTTCCTTGCAGTTACTATCACTTCAGCTCCAGGAGGTTTTACCTCTTTCATGACCAGGCCATTTTTTGCTTTACTTTAACTAGTAATTACACAGTCATGCAACACCGTACCCAAACACAATTTATATCATTTTTCACACAAATGTGGCATCTGAGCATCACTGTAATTTTTTTTTAATTCTTTGCAAATTAAATGAAAAAAGAAAAAAAAAATGGTTTTCTGCTATAAAATACATTCCTTTAAAAAAAATTAACACATGGTATTGGAAATTTTTCTGTAGCGATTACATAATGCAATTTCTATGTATGTGGTACATACTCTGTACACTAGTCCAATTGCTCAATTATTGACTCAAAGGGTTAACCCTTTGAGGACCAAGGGACGTATTTGTCCCATGTTTGTAACTGCGTGTATCATCTGATTAAGAACTTAAAACTCTTTTTTTTTTGGTTTGAGTCAAAATATTCGTTCTTATCAACAAACAAATGGATCTAGCTTTTTGCCAATTATTTCATGAAATGGCTTAGTTACAGCAACTGAAGTGTACGAACTTTAAAAACAAAAAAATTTATTCTTTTGGCGTTCCAAAATCTTATGGTCCTCAAAGGGTTAAAACCAATAATAACTTTATTGTTGAAAAAAAAAAAAGTTAAAAAAATCAAATTTCTTCCTAAATTTTGTTCAAAATGTATTCTGCTACATGTCTTCGGTAAAAAAGAAATCCCAATAACTGTATATTGATTGGTTTGCATAAAGGTTATAGCATCTACAAACTATGGTAAATACATTGGGATTTTTTATACTACCAGCAACTTGGGATTGAGAGAGTGCGGAAGGCAATCTGACGCTAATACAGTGATCAGTGCTAATACTATACACTGTCACTCTACTAATGAAGGTTGGGAACTAATATGCACTGTTGCTGTACTAATGACACTGGCTGGGAAGGGGTTAACATCTAGGGCAGCCTTTCTCAACCTTGTCAACACAGAGGAACCCTTGAAATGATCTCGGGGAACCCTTGCTAAAAATTACTGTATCTATAGCTCATGATACATTCGTGTGATGGTCAGTAGGAATAGTGTTCCTTACACTTGTGGTCAATGAGAAGAATTGCCCCCTTATAGATAGCTAAAAATATCAATGGTGTCAGCAAGAACCTGAGAGACGGATATTGCTCATTGCTCAAGGAACCCCTAGCAACCCCTGGAGGAACCCTAGTTGAGAAACCCTGATCTATGTTGATCAAGGGATTAAATGTGTGCCTGACAATGTGTAATGTGTGGTGCTCTTACTAACAGATCTCTTTGTTTCTTATTCCTATGGGGAAAGGGGGGGGGGGGTACATGGAGACATACAAGTAGGTCGCTTTACCTGGACAGGCCTCCTGCCCATAGTATATTGTGGGTGGGCGGGCAGGCAGTCCACAAATGGTTAAACTTAAACTGTTACTAAACCCACAACAGTAAAATCAGTCTGTATATACAGTAAAGCATGCTTGTTATACTCACTGTGGAACCTAAGGGGCTAATCCTCTGCATTGTGTAAAAAGGCTGTTTGATCCTTTTTTCTCTGCCCCTCCCAGACTTAATTCGTAGTCACATGCACATGCTCAGTTTGGTGTGTATTACTAGAGAGGTTTTTTTTCTTTGGATAGTGCATGGGATCAGCACAGGGCTGATCAGCACTGTCCAGACAGAGGTCAAGGGGTTTCACATCCTCCTAGAGCAGAAAGAAAACTTCTCTTACAAACTTTAACCAGTGCTCTGCTGAAGTCACAAGACTGCTCTAACTGCTGATGAGAAAAAGGTATTTAGCAGTTTATATTTACAAAAATAATTGCAATTCCATGTTCTGTGTACTGTGGGAGACCAGATATAGTAAATACAGGGTCCTGGGATTAATAACACTTTAACACTTTAAACTTAAAGTTTAAAACTGAACTGCAGACTAGCCTAGTGCTCAGTCTTAGAGCAATCACTAAGAGGCTAATGACAATCAAAAGTCTTGAAAAGAATACACATAAGTCATGTGTTAGAAACAGGGCCGTGGATAAGGGGGTACCACCAGTCCTCTTGTACGGGGCCCAGGCCAGCAGGGGGTCTCAGGCAACTGGGTGAATCGGATGTGCGCATGGAGGGTGATTAGCATGGTTGGAGGCCATTACCGGAACCAACGCTCTGCATGGCTTTCTCTGCGGCATCTGAAAGCTGAATTCTTCTCTCCCTCCTGCTGGTTTTCAGCTGCTGCAGAAAGCCACACAGGGGATCAGTTCCAGTAAATCCCCCACCACCCACCATGCCGATCACCCTCTCTGTGCACATCTGAATCACCCAGCTGCCTGGTCCCCCACAATTCCGGCTTCCCTCCTCTCCTTCCCACCGGCAGCTGCAAGCACACAATAGGATCATTCAGGATGGAGGGTCAGGGAAGGGTCCGGTAAATATGTCACATTAACCGGCCCCTCCCTTTCCTGAATGAACACAATGAGTCATCAGTACTGATCACTCACTGTGCTCACTCACTGTGCTCATTCACAACTGAAGCATGGTAAACTGTTTTTTTTTTTTTCAAGGGGGCCCTCTCAGGGTGGCTGTATGGGGCCCTGTGGTTTCTAACAGCAGCCATGGTTAGGCTTGTGTTCCCTACGTTGCATTGCATTTATTAAGGATCGCTGACAATACCTTTTTATTACAGTTTAGATTTCTAATGTAATCCTTTAGAGATCACCTGAACTAAAAGCCTTTTGACATCTGAACTTCAAAGCCACCTATCATCAGTGGTTTATGTTGAGGTACACTAGGATGTCAGAAACCTGATATTTTCCACAACAGTTATGTTTAGCAAACCATCAAAAGAAAGAGAAGAAACACTAATGGCTCTTTGGTTGTCCTAAAGCCAAAAAAAAATAATTTCATTAGGCACAACAGATACTTCAAACCGTTATTTAGATCTGAAATAACCAGACAGGAATACACATTTGTAATAATCAAAATGATTACCCGTAATTTGTTGTAGTGTGTGCTATTATTCTCTTGTATTCTGGGCTGATAGTTGGCTCTATAAGTTAGCACTCCGTTAGCAGGAGATAAAATGACCTTATAGCTTCAAAAGTCTTGTGTGGAGCTGCACAGTCCTGACTGTGCTAGACCAAAAATGCCTCAGGGGGCTCATAGTGACTGAGACAGATAATGCTTTTCTGAACCAGTAGCAAGGAAGAAAGTCACCCGAACTCCAGAAATGCATCATTTTTTAACACAGAGGGAGATTTACGAAAACTAGAGCATTTGAAATCTGGTGCAGCTGTGCAAGGTAGCCAATCAGCTTCTAACTTCAGTTTTTCAATTAATGTTTGACAATAAAACCTGTAAGCCGATTGGTTTCTATGCAGAGCTGCACCAGAATTTACACTCTCCAATTTTAGTAAACTTCCCCCATCTTGACACAGATAAAATAGTCACTGACTTGCCCTGAGGAAGAAGACCCTACGAGTCCCCAAAATCTTGGCTGTTTGACCTACAGTGAGGAATAGAAGTATTTGAACACCCTGCGATTTTGCATGTTCCCCCACTTAGAAATCATGGAGGGGTCTGAAATTCACATTGTAGGTACATTCCCACTCTGAGAGACAGAATTAAAAAAAAATTCAGGACATCACATTGTATGATTTTTAAAGAATTTATTTGTCTTGCACTGCTGAACATAAGTATTTGAACACCTAAGAAACAGCAAGAATTCTAACTCTCAAAGACCTGTTACTGTGTCTTTAAAAAGTCCACCTCTACTCCACTCATTAATCTAACTTAGTAGCACCTGTCTGAGCTCTTTAAAGACACCTGTCCACCCCACAGTCAGTCAGACGCCAACTACTACCATGGGTAAGACCAAAGAACTGTCAAAAGACACCAGAGACAAAAATTGTGGACCTCCACAAGGCTGGAAAGGGCTACGGGGCAATTGCCAGGCAGCTTGGTGAAAATAGATCAACTGTTGGAGCAATTGTTAGAAAATGGAAGATGCTAAAGACGACTGTCAGTCTCCCTCGGACTGAGGCTCCATGCAAGATCTCACCTCGTGGGGTATCACTGATGATAAGAAAGGTGAGGAATCAGCCCAGAACTACAAGGGAGGAGCTGGTCAATGACATGAAGAGAGCTGGGACCACAGTTTCAAAGGTCACTGTCGGTAGAACACTACGCCGTCATGGTTTCAAATCATTCATTGCACGGAAGGTTCCCCTGCTCAAGTCATCACATGTCCAGGCCCGTCTGAAGTTTGCCAATGACCATCTGGATGATCCAGAGGAGGTATGGGAGAAAGTCATGTGGTCAGATGAGACCAAAGTCGAACTTTTTGGTCTAAACTTCACTCGTCGTGTTTGGAGGAAAAAGGATGAGTTGCATCCCAAGAACACCATCCTTACTGTGAAGCATGGGGGTGGTAACATCATGCTTTGGGAGTGCTTTTCTGCCAAGGGTACATGACGACTGCATTGTATTAAGGAGAGGATGAATGGGGCCATTTATTGTGAGATTTTGAGCAACAACCTCCTTCCCTCAGTCAGAGCATTGAAGATGGGTCGTGGCTGGGTCTTCCAACATGACAACGCCCCGAAGCACACAGCCAGGAAAACCAAGGAGTGGCTCCGTAAGAAGCATATCAAGGTTCTGGAGTGGCCTAGCCAGTCACCAGACCTAAATCCAATAGAACATCTTAGGAGGGAGTTGGAACTCCGTGTTGCTCAGCAACAGCCCCGAAACCTGACAGATCTAGAGGAGATCTGTGTGGAGGAGTGGGCCAAAATCCCTGTTGCAGTGTGTGCAAACCTGGTCAAGAACTACAGGAAACGTTTGACCTCTGTAATTGCAAACAAAGGCTTCTGTACCAACTATTAATACTGATTTTCTCAGGTGTTCAAATACTTATGTTCAGCAGTGCAAGACAAATAAATTCTTTAAAAATCATACAATGTGATTTCCTGAATTTTTTTTTTAATTCTGTCTCTCAGAGTGGGAATGCACCTACAATGTGAATTTCAGAACCCTCCTTGATTTCTAAGTGGGAGAACTTGCAAAATCGCAGGGTGTTCAAATACTTCTTTTCCTCACTGTATGTAACTTTATGTAGGGCTGGGACAAAAGGTGGGCAGGAGAGGTGGCTGCCCTGGGCACTAAGGTGGGGGCATTGCAAGGAGATTGGGGGGGGAGCAGATTTGTGGTGGGAGTGTCAGGGAGCGACACACAAGGAGGTGCAATTAAAGGTAGGTTTATTTACACAGAAACAAGGCAAGAGTCTATGCAAGTCAGACAGCAACAGTGGATGACTTGGTAGGACAGAAGTTCTCCTGCCGAGGTCGTCTTCCATAATACTCAAGTCGAGAACCAGTGGGAATCGTAGCCAAAGCCGGGGTCAGAAGCCAGGAAGAATGGTCGCCAGAGCCGGGGTCAGAAGCCAGGAAGAATGGTCGCCAGAGCCGGGCTCAGAAGCCAGGAGGAGTCTTAGCCAAAGCCGAGTCTGTATACAGGAGAGCAAAGAGTTAACTGAACAGGAGCTTGCTGCTGTGCAACAGACAGGACACGCATGCAATGGACAGCTGCAAACAGCAGACTTAAATGTGATAAGCCGCCACCTCCTGGGAGGAGCCGCAGAGGGCTGAAAGCATAAAGGATCCCACAATGCTTTGCAGACCTAAGATGGATGCCAGCACATGGAGCAGCACAAGCCCTGAGGAAAGGTAGGACCTTGATAGGGAGGGGGAACTTGGGGAGTGGCAGGGAGTAAGTATTATCCTAGGAGGGGAAATTTGGGGGGAGGGGTTCTAGTAGTGGTGATTTGGGGGGATTTGTGTTGGGAGGCTGAAAGAGGATTTGTGCTAGGAAAAAGTATTTGTGTGTGGGGGAGGGTTGTGCTAGAAGAGATGATATGGTAGATGGGGGGAGGGGCATTGCGCTAGGAGGGGAATTTTTTTGGTGGAGGGGTTATTTGTGCTAGTAGGGATAATTTGGGGGTATTTGTGCTAGGAGGTATAACTGGGGAGGGAGGGGGATTTGTGCTAGGTGGGGGATATAGGTTATTTGTGCTGGGAAGGGTGGATTTGGTGTATGGGGGAGAGGATTTGTACCCGGAGGGAAAATTTGAGGAGTAGAGGATTTGTGCTGGGGGTAATGATTTCTTTTCAGGGGGGATGTGTTTGTGTTGGGGAGATTTGGATTTGAGGAGAGAGAGGATCTGAGTGGGGAAGGGGGGTGGATGAATTTATGCTTAGGGGTAAGTATGCATATTAGTGCTCAGTTTTTTCAGGGAAAATTTTAGCTGATACAGAATGCTCCTACATCTTGGAGGGTGGACAGGGGAGACAGTTTGGCATGTTCACCCTGGCCTCTAGATGACCTTGTCCCGGCACTGACAATGTGTGAATACATTTTGAAGACCAATTTTGAAGTGCTGGTGACTTCTTTCCTTGTTACTGGGCCTACAGCTTGGCATTCCTCTTCTGACATGGAAAGAATACAAGTAAATAATAAAAAATTAAGACATTTTTAATGGGTAAAGCTATTTTATTATAACAGAGTGGAGATCCAGATTATTGCAAACCCCATGTGTAGACTGGTTTTCTTTAAAGTGATTCTAAAGGCTCACATTTTAAAATAACAAACATATCTATACTTGTTTTGTACAGTGGTTTTGCGCTCTTGGCCCCTCCCTCCTGTTGGGTGCCCCCACAGCAAGCAGCTTGCCATGGGGGCACCTGCTGCCATTCACACATGGAGCTGCAGCACAGCCCTGCCCCCTTTCTCTTCTCATTGGCTAACTGGCTGTGATAGACAGCAATGGAAGCCAATGGCTCCCTCTCCTGTCTCAGCCAACAAGAGAGGGATAGCCGAGACTCCAGTGCACATCGTTGGATCTAGAGGGGGTTAGATGAATATTATTAGGAGGGGGGTATAGAATTCATGAAGGTAAAAAAAACTTGAGCCTTTAGAACCACTTTAAGATGATTACTTTCACATTTATTTATATAAAAAAAAAAGTTTCTGATTATATTGACCATCCCCCATACAATTATGAAATTCTTTTAATGCATTCCACCATCCCCCATAAAATTATGAAATTCTTTTAATGCATTCCACTTTGTAAAGTATTTTTTATCTGATTTTTAAGATGTCTGTGGAAAACCCATCCCCACTGGATATCTGATAAAGTCTACTTATTCAGTGTGGCACCCCTCCCATTTTCCTATACTCTCTATAAAAGGTTAAAGAATTTGCATGTAAAAGCAACAATTGTTAAAGAGTAACTCAATGTTTGTTGAGACAAAAACATTTTAGGGCATTTAACAAACTTTGTAGCAGATTCCTGCCTTTTGTTGCTCTGAAGAAATAGCTGTTTGTTTCTCTATGACCTGTGCAGTCTGATTCTAAGTGGGAAGGTTTGGTTCATTATAATCAGCTGGTGTTCCAATGACAAATGCTACATGGTCTACATCTCAAGTATTCAAAGTTTGTTTACTTAAAAATAAAAAATAAGCACAAGGGACATTACGTAACTTTATTGAGATGTGCCTCTTGTGTCCCTTATGCTGCTGTGATGACCCAACTGCACCCCCCCCAATCCACACACACACACACGCAACCCATTGCTCTAATTTTGCAGTGCATCGAGGGTTAACAGAACTAAGGGAGCACCTACAGGCTGATTATGATCGCCCTTTATGCTCAGCTCTGCCATTTATATAAGATGCACTACATCTTCTATGAATGAAAATCTATTAATGGAGAGGACAGACAACATAATACAGAAGTCATGCCACCCCCCATGCATTGAAACCCACCTAAATGGCCACCAGGAGGCACTAAGGGGTTAATATACCCACATGGATTTTGTTTATACACATCAGCCATGTGATCACATTGTTATTGTAATCATCTATTGCTCTGTTGATAAACCCAATTATTATTATTTTCTTTACTGTGAAAAAGTAATAAAAACAAAATACACCAAAAAAGAAGCAAAAAAACTAAATCAGAACATAGGAGTCATTTACAGCACATTAACCACTTGCCCTCCAGAAGATGTATCCCCTCTTCCTGACCAGGCCATTTTTTGCAACACGGCACTGCATTACTTTGACAATTGCGCGGTCATGCAATGCTGCACCCACATGAAATTAACGTCCTTTTTCCCTGCAAATATAGCTTTATTTTTGTGGTATTTGATTGCATGTGCGTTTTTTTTTTTTTTGCGCTATAAATAAAAAAAGACCAACAATTTTTGAAAAAAAAACATGTTAAGTAAAAAAAAATTAAATCTAATTTCGTCATGAATTTAGGCCAAAATGTATTCTGCTATATGTCTTTGCTAAAAAAAAAAAAAAAAACACACACACAATATGTGTAAATTAATTGGTTTACATGAAAGTTATAGCATTTATAAATGGTGATATATACTTGAATTTTTTTTTTGTACTAGTAATGGCAGCGATCAGCAATTTATAGCGAGACTGCAGTGAGCATTTTGACAGCAACATTAACAGCAGCTACAATTACTGTAGCTGCTGACTTTTAATAAACTGACATTTACCTGTCCAGAGATCCAGCGCTGTTAACACCCAAATCGATTCTTCGCCAGTCTTCGGGTCCCCGACGCTGGCACATTTACTGTGGATTCCTTGTGGCTTCACAACGGGCTGGCAGGTTTACTGTGGATTCCTTGCGATTCCTTGTGGCATCACAGCGAGCTGCCCACCATGAATGCGCAAGCTGCACTGTCCCCTGTGACTTATCCCAGAAGGTTTTAGGTGAGGGGGGAGGAAAACTTGCAATGGATTGCTGTAGTGATCCTACCAGAAGTGGGAGTAGTTACCTGTCAATACCAGAAAAGGAAGGCAGGGAGGAAGAGGAGGGCATAGGGAGGGAGGAAGAAGAGGGCATACATGTACAACTTCCCCTTTAGAGTGAAGCTCCACTTTAAGAGCAGTTCACACCAAAACAAAGCGAGGAAAAGGCACGTTCCATATGGAGTTCACTGCAGGTGAACTTGCTGCCCTTGCTTTCTGCATGCAGGTGCCAATGAATTGTTAATAGCATCCCAACAGCATCTTGCAAATGCAGCATGTTTGCAGGCATCAAAAAGCACGCTACCACAGTACCATGCAGTTTGGGGTTGTGCATTCTGAAAGAGTAGTGCTTGCACAATTTTTTCATGTTTCAGTGTGTTTTGCAGCCCATTCAAATGATTGGGCTGCAAAACCAAACCGTACGGGAAAGCACGCATTCCAGTGTGAACTGGCCATAAAGCCTTATAAACCACTTTAAAGCTAAGCTCCAGGTAAACACCTAAATACAGAAATGAAATACAGCGGTTGGACAAAAACACACAACGCATAACTGAGATCAGTATGGTGTCAGTCAAGGACAGTATGGTGTCAGGCTAGGGCAGCATAGTGTCAAACTAGGGTGGTAAACTTAGGTGTGTGCAGCCTATAGCATTAGGGTGTTCACCCCAAACACACACGTGAAAGAGAAGTGTGGAAGGACTTTTATGGCACAGCTGGTCAGAGGGAGATCTTTCCCATCTCCTAGCTGGCACACACAGTAATAACACAAATGTGCACTGGGTGATTAGGGTGTGCCCAGGCACACCCTGTGTGCACTCATGGTGGTAAAGTATCAGATTAGGGTGGTATAGTGTCAATTTAGAGAGGCATACGGGCAGGCTAGGGTAGTATAGTGGCAGGTTAGGGTTGGCTTTGGGGGGGGAGGCACAGCCCCCCAGCACCCCCCTTGATCCAGCCATGCTCACCTTCATCATTCACTGTGTTCCCGTGAAGACTGAGATTGAGCTCTGAAGTCACTTTTGCAGCAGTTGTTTTCTTATTCTGGGTCACAATCCTGCGCAATGTCTTTTTGTCTCATTTGGTCAGTTGACCGCGCTTAGGTTTATCAGATGATGTTTTCCTGGAAACTGTATATTCTGTCATAACCTTTGATACTGTACATCAAGACATGGCAAATAAATTGGCATCTTCAGTCGCAGAGGCACCAGGTAATTGGTGACTTAATTGCAGTGTCTTGGTTCATCAGTCATCTCAAAGTGCTCCACTGTGCTTGACAAGGTGCCCCACATGGACTAGAACTCACCCTTAGCCAATGACCATCTATCTTTAGCGTGGTCTGTAATGGTTTATGGACAGTCCCCAATGAGCCAGTTGTCTCCAGATCTCCGCAAGTGTGGGATAAACATGTCACCACAAAAAAAAGCAAAGAAAGAGAATCTTCCATAGTGTAAAACTGTTTGGTAATTTTATTGGGGGTAAATGTATTAAAATCTCACTCACAAATAAAGTGCCTATGCCCAGCCCCTGTTATACTCAGCCTTGTTACTCCTACTACATGGAAGCCGCTGTGCTAGATGCTTCTTGGAGCTGTGTGCATTCCACAGGGTGGATGTGATGTTGGCGGAAGTTGCATCATCAAACCTCGACGCGTTTCAATCAAAGATAGTCTTCAGGAAGTGCCAACAGAGCAGACCCAACTACATGATCACAGCTCACCCAGGACAGTGAGCTAACTATGTTTTTCCCAAATATTTACAGCCACTGAGTACAGAGTGACAACTAAATCTATAAAAAAAAAACAAAAAAAAAAAAAAAACAATTCTATCTAACCCTAACACCTACCAAATACATCATCTGATTGTTTCATGATTTCCATAGAAGTTCATTGTTGGTCACTTTGATCTGTTTGTTCCTTTGCCTGACAATTTTTGCTGCAAAAGTGAATGTATTGGGGTCAATTTAATAAGGGCAAATAGGCTGTTCAGTTTGCAACAGAATTTTCCCCAAAACTTAGTAAATGAGGTGAGACTCTGCTAAATCTCATCCAATCGTTAAAAAGAGGATTTAAAAAAAAAAAAAAACATTCCTGGCATATGATGAGTTATTTTTTTTGCAAAGTTCACCATATTTAAGAAGCTCTGGTGAAAATTCACTTGTAGAGTGCAACTTCACTTGCAAACCGAACAGCCTATTTTCCTGTAGTAAGTCATTCCCCTCGCATTTATACTCTGAAAATATCAGTATATTTCAGCAACCGCCATACTGAGCTCAGCTCTTTGTACATAATAACAGCTACACCATCATAATGATACACTTAAGAGCTCTGTTGTAGTATTGGTTATAAAAAATGATTTACCAGCATACACAATGTACATTTCATTGGTCATTAATGGTGCTCTTTTCACACTGTGATCTCACTAGAAATTGATTTGTCCTACACGGCTTTGATGCTTTTCTCAGTTCTGTTATGACTGAAGTCACAGCGCAGAAAATGACAGTTAAGGAAAAAAAATGGATGTTTTAGAATATTAGTTTAGAAGCGGTTATTAAAACAAGAACAAATTGAAGACCGCACCAAAAAATTGACTTCCTGCACATATATCTGCCCATATACTGTACAAATCTACAATATGTTTGTAGCGCTTACCCCTGAAGTAGCCGCTATCTTTTTGGGTCCTTCTGTAAGCAGCGCCATGCTTTCTGACGCATGCTCCTGAGAAGGAAATATTTATTGTGACTATACACTCACCTGCATTTTTATTAGGTCCACCTTGCCAGTGCCAAGGAAATCTCCCCCACACCATTACACCACCACCACCAGCCTGAATACAAGGCAGGATGGATCCATGCTTTCATGTTTATGCCAAATTCTGACCCTACCATTTGAATGTCGCAGCAACCAGTCTGTTTCGGACATCAACTGGCATTTTCGTCCACACAACTGCTGCTCATTGGATAGTTTCTCTTTTTCGGACCATTCTCTGTAAACCCTAGAGATTGTGGTGTGTGAAAATCCCAGTAGATCAGCAGTTTTTGAAATACTCAAACCAGTCCATCTAGCACCAACAACCATGCCACGTTCAAAGTCACTTAAATCCCCTTTTTTCCCCCATTCTAAAGCTTGCCTTGAACTTCAGCAAGACATCTTCACCACGTCTAGATGCCTAAATGCATGGAGTTGTTGTCATGTGATTGGTTGATTAGCAATTTGTGTTACCAAACAATTGAACAGGTGTACCTAATAAAGTCGCCGGTGAATGTATATATCAGGAGCATATATGTACAGAGGTTGCTAGGGGTTGTGATGGTGACCTGATCCCATGTGCCAGGGGGCCCCCCTTTACACTTGGATAGGATAGGGTGGCAGCAAGTGGAGGAACCAATCCCTCCATGCACTTGCTGGATGCCCACTTCTCCTCCTCTCCCTCCAGCAGACATTCAGCGGCCACAGGAGGAAAATGGAGAGCATCAGTTCTACATGCCGCCCCCACCACCTCCCTATCCTGCTGCTCTGAGCCCCTGTGTGCTCCCCTGCCCCCCCGATGGTATGGCATGATGGTTAAGCATCTGCCTATATTTCTCAGAATTGAGGACATTGATCCTGACCAAATCTCCAACTCCATTTGCAGAAATCCAGCTGCAACCTTGCAAGGCACCTCTACCATGCATTACTGTTGCCTATAAACACTCATTTTTGTACCGCTTTCCAGCCAACTTTTTAAATTTTGACTCATCAGTCCAGTGCACGTCTCGCCATTTTTCTTCACCCCATTTCCTATTGCTGAGTCACTTAGCCTTGTTTCCACTTTGGAGGAATGGCTTTTTGGCCACAATTTTTCCATGAAGACTACTTCTGAGCAGACTTCTCTGGACAGTAGATGGGTATACCTGGGTCTCACCAGTTTCTGCCAGTTCTGTGCTGATGGCACTGCTGGACATCTAAGGTCAAAGAGAAGTAAGCATGATGTGTCTTTCATCTGCTGCATTAAGTTTCCTTGGTTGACCACTAGGTCTATGGTCCTCAATGTTTCCTGTTTCTTTGTACTTCTTCAAAAGAGCTTGAACAGCACATCTTGAAACCCCAGTCTGCTTTGAAATCTTTGCCTGGGAGAGACTTTTCTAATGTAGTATAACTACCTTGTGTCTTGTTGCTGTGCTGTATTGCCATGGTGTATGACCTATGACATGAAACTGTAGTGAGATGAAGGAAGGTTCAGAGGGGCTTGGGCAGCAAAGGCAGCAATTAGTGACTCCCATAAGAAGAGAGGGTTACGATGTGTAATGAAAGAAGGGGCTGTGCTGGGGAATTGATTCTTCCCATTACAAATTTAGCTATAAAGTTTACAGACACATTGCAATTCATTAAAAAAAATCTTTTATGGGTAAGAAAAAAAAAATGGTACAGGCAAACACTTCAGATGCTTGAATTTTTGGTGCTTTTTAACCAGCATTTTTTTAAGTGACCCAGTGTGAATACATCATGCTCTCCATTATATTAATAAGGAATTTTTGTGTGTAAAGCAAAAATACTGTTTATTACCATAACACAGTATACTGTAGACTTGGTGAACTCATATGATCACATACCCCACTTTGTTCTAATCAGTAATGCCTTCTATCACTTGTAATTAATAGACCTGTAGAGATAATGAAACGGATACTCACATGATGTGAATGTACAATATATGTAAAGTGCTGCATAAATTGACGGCACTATATAAGTATCTGTAATAATAATGTTTTCAGGATGATCTCCTGCACACAATACATCAACCAGAAGAGCCAATCTATCATTAGAACTGCGCCTTTCACGGTTAATGCGACAGCATCGCTTACAGCTATAGAATGCAGCCCATTGTCTTGTCACCTTGTTCACTTGTGCACTTAACTGCAATTGATTTTTATTTTTATTTATAGAATGTCATTTACCAAATTTTGTGTTTATTATAAATTAGCACCTTAGTACAGAACTTGACAGAGCAGATAAAATACTAAAGCGATAAAGGAATTGTGTACATAACATAGTTGCCAATAGCCCTGGTTCCCAAGTTTTGAAAGTTTATCTCTAGAAAGGTTTGTCATGCTATGTGGGAATCAGAGGAGTAAACAGACTCTTAGCAGGCAATTCAGCAAACTTAAAAAAATCTGCTTTATTCATCAGCAAACAAACAAAATGACAGGCTTTGTCTTTAGGGGCAGCTAGAAAAAAAACAGGTACAACGCAGTCTTACATGAATAACTTTCAGCGTCCCAGCCACAGCATACACAGAATTTCAAAGTGTCTGTTAAAGGCAAGCTCACCTAGCAGCTCAAAGTCAGATTACTGGCATTTCCGGGCAACATCCAGATCTCTTCACTGCAGACACCAAAACCTGCCTCTCTGACCAGCTGCTTAACCTCCTGGGCAGTCTGATTCTTTCCGATTTTTTGTGCTGAAAGCGGTACCATTTTTTTGCATGGAAATATGCAGTTTTTTTATTGTAGGCTGTAATTTTTAGGAATAACTCACTGAAATCTGTCCGAACAAGAGTCTAGTAAACATTCCGGATATTATAAAACTTGAAACACGAAATCATAAATTATAATTTAATAAATAATCATAAAAAATAATAATATAATAATAAATTTAATTCAATAATATAATCAAACCAAAAAACACTGAAATTTGAAATACAGAGGCAAATTCGCACATCGCTGAGCAAAGTCGCAAAATCGTTTTCAGTGTTTGATGACGAATTTCCCCACGAATCATTATCACTCAATTCTGCAAGTGGTTCTGATTTACTATCGCTGTTCTCTAGCTGGTCTAAAACCGCTTTTGACGTAAAGGGACGCTTTTTGGACGCCATGGACTTTTCTAAGTTTCCAGGCAGAAAGAACAGTCAAAAATGCAGGCAGAGCGCCGGACAAAGCACTCGGGACAAGATGTATGTGAAATGGGTTGAAACAGCAATGTTTTACAATGTAAAATTTGTTTTGAAAAAAATGTCATTTTTTAAAATTTTCGAATTTGGCGGAGGTGCCCGTACGTCCCAACGTCACAGGGACTGGAACACGGAAGCCGGATGCCAGCATCGGCCGGAGGAGATGGCCGGGGACGCTGCAGGGGACAGATCGTGGGAGCGAAGGACAAGGTAAGTGCTGTAGGGACTCCCTGAGCATGGTAAGCCTGAGTGTAGCTCGGGGTTACCACTTTTGGTACTGACATTTTACCCCGAGCTACACTCGGGAAAACCGCTAAGGAGGTTAATAAACAGGCCAAAAGGGAAGGTACCTGCCCTCAGCAATTAACCCCTTCCTAAACCTGCTCCAGAGTAATGCTCCATACACATGATAAGAAAATTGTATGAAAAATTTTGGGGAACCACTGATCAATCGATTTTCTCTTCATTGATGAGCAGGATGTTTTAACCGATAACAATATTGTGAACGAAAAAAATACGGTTGAACTCAGTGAAAAATGTTGTTTTGCATACGAACGACCGATTTTCTATGCAGTGGTAAGACAATCATACAAAAAAAAATCTATCAAGCGCTATCACGCATGAGCGGAAACAGAAGATGACCTGAATGTTAATGTCCAAGGACATCACTGCCCTTGTTTAAAGTGTAAGTTCATCTTCCCAGAAGAAATGAAAAGGTGAACACTCTACACACTGCCCACCCCCGGACCCTGCTGTACTTACCTTTGCAGGAAATGATCTGTCAGTGCCCAAGCAGCAGGCGTTAAAGTCCAGATAATTGAAATCCCATTCTTTCTATTCTTTCTGGTGGGCTTCCGGGACAGATCAGAGTGATTCTGAGTTTTCAGCACTGGCACAGAGAATCACTCTGATCCATTCCAGAAGCCCTGAAGAAAGAAAGGGGAGAAGAACAGGGATTTTAATTCCCTGGACTGCTACACTGACTGCATGTGCACTGACAGCTCATTATCCACAGAGGTGTGTGCAAATGGGACCAGGGGATGGGAGGGTGTTCGTTAGCCTTTTCATTTTTTTCCAGAAAGGTGAACTAACCCTTTAACCGATTGCGTACCGGGCACTTATACCCCCCTCGTGCCCAGGCCAATTTTCAGCGCTGTCGTACTTTGAATGACAATTGCGCGGTCATGCAACACTGTACCCACATGAAATTTTTATAATTTCTTTTCACACAAATAGAGCCTTCTTTTGGTAGTATTTACTCGCCGCTGGGTGTTTTATTTTTGTGCTATAAACAAAAAAGAGCAAAAATTTAAAAAAAAAAGTTTTTCTTTGTTTCTATTATAAAATATTGCAAACAGGTAATTTTTCTCCTTCACTGATGTGCGTTAGATGAGGCTGCACTGATGGGCACTGATAGGCGGCACTGATGGGTTCTGGTAGGTGGCACTGATAGGCAGCACTGATGGGCACTGATAGGCAGCACTGATATGCAACAATGATGGGCACTAATAAGCGGCACTGACTGATGGCACTGATGGGTGGCACTGACTGACGGCACTTCTGGGCACTGATTGGTGGCACTGCTGGGCATAGGTGGGTAGCACTAATGGAAATAGGTGGGTGGCACTGCTGGGCACTTGTGGGCAGCACTTCTGGGCACAGGTGGGCTGCACTGGTGGGTGGAACTGATCATCAGGGCACTGATCATCAGTGCCCTGATGATCGGTGACGATCCATCCTCTAACAATTGCCGGTTATCGGCAGTACTTTCCTCATGCTGTGACAGTGTAAGGAAAGTGCAGCCGATAAACGGCAACTGCATTTATCGGTGATCTGCTGTGTCATTGGACACAGCTGATCACGTGGTAAAAGGCCCACTGTGATTGGCCTTTTACTACACCACGTGATCAGCTGTGTCCGGGTGCGCACCCCCATGGGCACACGGGAGGGCGTGTTCTTGGAGGACATCATCTGACGCCCTCCCATATCTGGCTGGCAGCGGTGAAGCCATCATTTGGCTATCTGTGGTAGGCAAGAGTTTAAAGGCTTGTTATCTGCTAAAGGAATGTGGTTTTGATTAACCTTTGAAGTACATCTAAAGGTAGGTGATAATCTGATGGGTTGGGGCAGGGAGTTCCAGAGGATGGGTGACACCCTGGAGAAGTCCTGGAGGCGGGCATGGGAGGAGGAGACCAGGGAACTAGAGAGAAGGAGGTCTTGTGAGGAGTGGAGTGTGCATGTTGGGCGGTACTTTGATATTAGGTCAGTGATGTAGTTCTCGGCAGTATGGTGGACAGCTTTGTACGTCAGTGTTAGGATTTTGAATTTGATCCGTTGCGCAATCGGAAGCCAGTGGAGGGATTGGCAGAGGGGGGTGGCGGAAACGGAGCGGTTGGAAAGGTGAATGAGTCTGGCAGCCGTATTCAGGATCGACTGAAGCAGGGATAGCCAGCGGCGAGGGAGGCCAGTGAGGAGGGAGTTGCAGTAGTCGAGTCGTGATATGATGAGGGAGTGGATGAGCTGTTTAGTGGTTTCTGGGGTTAGGAACGTGCGTATTTTGGCGATGTTGCGGAGGTGGAGTCTGCACGAGTTTGTTAAAGATTGGACTTGGGGCTGGAAGGATAGGTTGGAGTTCAGAATGACACCAAGTACTCTGGCCTGCAGGGCGGATTTGATATTGGCGTTGTTGGATGTGATGGAGAAGTCAATGGGGGGTGGGGTCCGGGCTGGGGGGAAGACAAGAAACTTGGTTTTGGAGAGGTTCAGTTTAAGGAAGTGGAGTGACATCCAATCTGATATGTCGCTCAGTAGGTGTGTGATTCGGGCAGAGACCAAGGGGGTGAGGTGGGGGGTTGAGAGATAGATTTGTGTGTCGTCGGCATAGAGGTGGTAGTTGAAGCTGTGAGAGTGTATGAGTTGGCCAAGGGAGGAGGTGTAGATGGAGAAGAGAAGGGGCCCGAGGACAGAGCCTTGAGGGACCCCAACAGAGAGGGGGAGTGAGGGGGAGGTGGTAGCATTATAGGTAACACTGAAGGAGCGTTGTGACTAGAGATGAGCGAATCGAACCAGGCGAAGTGGAATTCGTTTCGAATTTCAGGAAAAATTCGATTTGCGTCGAATCCGAATATTAGCATACTTCGGGTGCGCGAATCGGATTTTTCCCAATCAGCCGGCAAAAGTGTCCCTGCAGAGAGCTCCGCTATTTCTGACAGTTCTCTGACAGTTCCTTCACATGTACAGCGGTTGAAACATTGTATCTATTTGTTTCCATTTAGGATACAGATGTTTTTATTCGGAAATAGATACAATGTTTCAACCGCTGTAAATGTGAAGGAACTGTCAGAGAACTATCAGAAATAGCGGAGCTCTCTGCAGATACACTTTTTGCTGTACTGGAATACTTCTTCTTTTCATTCTTCTTTTCATTCTTCTCATTCTTCTTTTCATTCTTCTTTTCATTCTTCTTCTCATTCTTCTTTTCATTCTTCTTCTTCTTTTCATTCTTCTTTTCATTCTTCTCATTCTTCTTTTCTTCTTCATGAAAAGAAGAATGAGAAGAAGAATGAGAAGAAGAATGAAAAGAAGAATGAGAAGAATGAAAAGAAGAATGAAAAGAAGAAGAAGAATGAAAAGAAGAATGAGAAGAAGAATGAAAAGAAGAATGAGAAGAAGAATGAGAAGAATGAAAAGAAGAATGAGAAGAATGAAAAGAAGAATGAAAAGAAGAAGAAGAAGAATGAAAAGAAGAAGAAGAATGAAAAGAAGAATGAAAAGAAGAAGAAGAAGAATCTTTTCATTCTTCTCATTCTTCTTTTCATTCTTCTTTTCATTCTTCTTCTTTTCATTCTTCTTCTTCTTTTCATTCTTCTTTTCATTCTTCTTCTTCTTCTTCTTTTCATTCTTCTTCTTCTTTTCATTCTTCTTTTCATTCTTCTTCTTTTCATTCTTCTCATTCTTCTTTTCATTCTTCTTCTTCTTTTCATTCTTCTTCTTCTTTTCATTCTTCTCATTCTTCTTTTCATTCTTCTTCTTCTTTTCATTCTTCTTTTCATTCTTCTTCTTCTTCTTTTCATTCTTCTTCTTCTTCTTTTCATTCTTCTTCTTCTTTTCATTCTTTTTCTTCTTCTTTTCATTCTTCTTTTCATTCTTCTCATTCTTCTTTTCATTCTTCTCATTCTTCTTTTCATTCTTATTTTCATTCTTCTTCTCATTCTTCTTTTCATTCTTCTTCTTTTCATTCTTCTTTTCATTCTTCTCATTCTTCTTTTCTTCTTCATGAAAAGAAGAATGAGAAGAAGAATGAAAAGAAGAATGAAAAGAAGAAGAATGAAAAGAAGAATGAGAAGAAGAATGAAGAGAGGAATGAAAAGAAGAATGAGAAGAATGAAAAGAAGAATGAAAAGAAGAAGAAGAATGAAAAGAAGAATGAGAAGAATGAAAAGAAGAATGAGAAGCAGAATGAGAAGAATGAAAAGAAGAATGAGAAGAATGAAAAGAAGAATGAAAAGAAGAAGAAGAAGAATGAAAAGAAGAAGAAGAATGAAAAGAAGAATGATCCTCATCCTCATCCTCAGAAGAAGAAGAAGAGGATGAGGATGAGGATGAAGAAGAAGAAGAAGTAGGATGAAAATAAGAAGAATTCCAAGCCGGCAAAAAGTGTATCTGCAGAGCTCCTCTAAGTGTATCTGCAGAATAGAGGAGCTCTGCAGATACACTTTTTGCCGGCTTGGAATTCTTCTTATTTTCATCCTACTTCTTCTTCTTCTTCTTCTTCTTCCTCTTCATCCTCATCCTCTTCTTCTTCTTCTGAGGATGAGGATGAGGATGAAGAAGAAGAAGAAGAAGTAGGATGAAAATAAGAATAATTCCAAGCCGGCAAAAAGTGTATCTGCAGAGCTCCGCTAAGTGTATCTGCAGAGCTCCGCTAAGTGTATCTGCAGAGCTCCGCTAAGTGTATCTGCAGAGCTCAGTGGTTGAAACATTGTATCTATTTGTTTCCATTTATGGAAACAAATAGATACAATGTTTCAACCGCTGTAAATGTGAATGTCAGAGAACTGTCAGAAATAGAGGAGCTCTGCAGATACACTTAGCGGAGCTCTGCAGATACACTTTTTGCCGGTTTGGAATTCTTATTTTCATCCTACTTCTTCTTCTTCATCCTCATCCTCATCCTCAGAAGAAGAAGAAGAGGATGAGGATGAAGAAGAAGAAGAAGAAGAAGTAGGATGAAAATAAGAAGAATTCCAAGCCGGCAAAAAGTGTATCTGCAGAGCTCCGCTAAGTGTATCTGCAGAGCTCCGCTAAGAAATAGCGGAGCTCTGCAGACACACTTTTGCCGGCTTGGAATTCTCCTTCTTCTCATCCTTCTTCTTCTTCTCATCCTTCTTCTTCTTCTCATCCTTCTCCTTCTTCTCATCCTTCTTCTTCTTCTCATCCTTCTTCTTCTTCTCATCCTTCTCCTTCTTCTCATCCTTCTTCTTCTTCTCATCCTTCTTCTTCTTCTCATCCTTCTTCTTCTTCTCATCCTTCTCCTTCTTCTCATCCTTCTTCTTCTTCTCATCCTTCTTCTTCTCATCCTTCTCCTTCTTCTCATCCTTCTTCTCATCCTTCTCCTTCTTCTCATCCTTCTTCTCATCCTTCTCCTTCTTCTCATCCTTCTCCTTCTTCTCATCCTTCTCCTTCTCCTTCTTCTCATCCTTCTCCTTCTTCTCATCCTTCTCCTTCTTCTCATCCTTCTCCTTCTTCTCATCCTTCTCCTTCTCCTTCTCCTTCTTCTCATCCTTCTCCTTCTTCTCATCCTCTCCTTCTTCTCATCCTTCTCCTTCTTCTCATCCTTCTCCTTCTTCTTCTCATCCTTCTCCTTCTTCTCATCCTTCTCCTTCTCCTTCTCCTTCTCCTTCCTCATCTCCAAGGGCATTTAAATTAAAGGTACAGTGTTCTGCACTAATTTAAAGGCTCTCTGAAGCCTAGAAACCCTTTTTATAAGTTAAATTCGTAGCGAATAAATTCGCATCGAATCGAATTTCTTCCTCAAATTCGGCGAATCAGCCGAATCAAATTTTTGAATAATTCGCTCATCTCTAGTTGTGACAGGTAGGATGAGAGCCAGGAGAGAGCAGAATCTCTGAGGCTGAGGGAGTGTAGTTTTTTGAGGAGGAGGGGGTGGTCGACTGTGTCAAAGGCCGCAGAGAGGTCAAGGAGTAGGAGCACTGAATAGTGGCCATTAGCTTTGGCAGTTAGAAGGTCGTTGGAGAGTTTGAGTAAGGCGGTTTCGGTGGAGTGTAGGGGACGGAAGCCAGACTGTAGGGGATCGAGGAGGTGGTTGTCGTTGAGGTGAGAGCATAGGCGGGTGTAGACAAGGTGCTCGAGGAGTTTAGATGTAAATGGGAGCAGGGAGATGGGTCTGAGGTTGTTCGGGTCATTGGGGTCCAGGGAGGGCTTTTTAAGTATGGGGGTGATGTGTGCATGTTTCAGAGGGGAGGGGAAAGTGCCTGAGGAGAGGGAGAGATTGAAGATGTGGGTGAGGGAGCGTAGGATGGAGGGGGAGGGAGGTCGTAGGAGTTGTGAGGGGATAGGGTCGAGTGGGCAGGTGGTGAGGCGGGCATCAGAGAGGATCTTGGAGACTTCCTCGATGGTAGTAAGGTCAAAGGTGCGGAGTGTTGGGGGAGCTTCAGTATGAGGAATGTAGGGTGGGGTGGAAGTGGAGGTCAGAGCAGTGGTGGGGCCGTGGGAGAGGGGTGATGAGGGGGTAGCTGAGTGAGGGGGAACAGGGTTGGAGAAATGTAACATTTCTATTACAAAGTGGCTAAATGGTTAGCACTTCCGCCTGGCCGTGCTAGGGCTGTTGGTTCGAATCCCAGCCACGGCGCCACCTGACTGGAGTTTACATGTTCTTCCTGTGCCTGCGTGGGTTTTTCTGGGTACTCCGGTTTCCTCCAACACTCAAAAGACATGCTGGTAGGTTAACTGGCTCCTGTCTAAATTGGCCCTAATATGTGTATGTATGAATATGAGTTAGGGACTTTAGATTGTACACCCCTTGAGGGTTTGGGACTGATGTGAATGTACAATATATATGTAAAGCGCTGCGTAAATTGATGGCGCTATATAAGTACCTGAAATATATAAATAAATAATTTATGTCAGAGGATGGAGTTGACTTCTGGCTCAGGTTCTCTTCACTGTACTGCCTCTTCCTGGACCTTGACCAATTCTGCACCCTTGGTCTACCTTCAGCTTTTCTCAACCCTCCCTTACCTTGTGCCTAAGCAGTAATTGCAGTCCATCAAACCGTTGCTTGTTGCACAAATTAAATTCTCTTTTTTTTCTGGAATGTTTCTTCTCATTGTTATAATCATTAGTTGCTTCCAAGTTTATGATTCAGAAAGTAGTCTTACATGATCAACAGCAGCACCAACAGGAGCACAATCTTTTAAGACTGCCCACTTTACATGGAGGACCAGAAACTCTTCCTGCTCATCTCAACTCCCTAACCTCAACTCCAGGGGGATCATGGCCAATGGTGCCATACTTCCCAGGATAGAGGGACCCTAAACACAATCCATGGCTTCTTCTCAGCCACAGTTTTCTTTGGGAAATCAGAGACAACTTTACACTATTGAGGTCTCTGCTAAAACAATATCCTCAGAGGAGTGCTCCTTATCTTTGATCCGTATACAATTTATGCAATAAACCTATCTTGAGTTACAACCCTGCCCTCAAATCTTTATTTTTAAAGTAAAGCAAAAGGAATGTTTATTTGGTTTCTATCTGCAAATGTATTCCTAGGGACCTGATTACCGTAATAACTGAGACAGCTTAGAACATATCAAAGAGTGAAATAGGCAGCCACAACTGTATTGCTTTTCTGCAATAAACTAGTGTCAGATTTGAGGAAAACGGAAAAAAAAGGAAATTGAGCAGTAAAAAGAGACACACACAAGACATGGGGAAGTCATTTAGTTATGTCTTTAATATTCCACAATATTCAGTTTGCTAGCTGGAAAAAGAGACATAATTGAAAGCTTGCTTCTACAATGTAACAAACGTCTGTTGCGTCTTTGCAAGGGCCAGTACTGGAAGCTGAGGGCTGCTCGTTCACTGGTAGAGGTCTGTAATTTCTATTATATTTGATAGTACATGTATTTATTAAAATAACAATTTTGTAAAGCTGAAGTCATAGGTGTTATGAAGACTACTCTGAAATAATGATCATGCAAGCTAAATAGACCTGTACGATTCGTTTTGTTATGGATCAAAATTCAAACAAAATTTTCATTATTCTACGATTTGGATGTATATGAATCTCTGAATCACAACAGTAACAAATTTCAATGAATCCAAAATAAATTATAATGAAACAACAAATTCATTCGTATTCATTCATTTCATTTGATGTGATGCAATACTTTGGGCTTTTTGTTAATGTTTGAAACAACCGAAATAATGTAATGAGATAACGAATTAATCCAAAATTCATTTTGTTCTATTTGTTCTTTTGGATCCATTTAGTTTTTATTTTGCATTAACATTTTTCATTATTTTAGAAATTGCACTACACATGAAATGGAAATGTATTGCAATAAATACAGTAAGGTATAAAAGTGAAATTAGATGATTAGATTGCTACTTATTAAGTATGGTTGGATGGAGGCAGATCCATCAGAATCTCCGAATCATTATATATTGAATGAATCCAAAATTATTTTTGTTCCATTCATTCTTTTGGATATCTTCCAATCAGCTCATAACATTTCTCTTTGTAATGAATGAATATAACATATGAATCCAAAATTTATTTTGTTCCATTTGCTCTTTTGGATATCATCCAATCAGCTTATTCCAATTCTCTTTTGTAACAAGTGAACAAAACAAATTAATCCGAGCTGAATTTTGTTCAATTAATTTTTTTGGATATCATCCAATCATTCCATTTCTCTTTACGGATTGGGCTAGCCAAATTCAAATATAGGAAACAAATCCGAAAATACAAAACTAATCTGAATATACGAAACAAATAAAAATAAAATCATTCTAACATAACGAATATGACAAAATGAAATTGTTAACTTAATGAATGAATACAAAATGAAAGAAATTTTTTTGTCATGTACATCTCTAATGCTGACCCTTCAATTGCCTTCCACTCACACCTCACATAAAATGTAAAGCCCCGTGTAACAATCATGAACACAGAGATGGACGCGGTCATCCATTCTGCTCCAAACATCTACATTTTGGTATCTCTCCCCAAAACAAATCAGTCTCCCTCCCCCGATTTCCCCCCTCCCTCAGGAATGCGTTCAGCATACCTTGCTAAGGGGCTGTCTATACAATCCTCTTGCCAAATAAGGTAATTGGCTTCTGTTGTAAGAAGATACCAGTTGATTTTGGGTAGGAAAAGAGGCTGTTATGTTTTGTGTGTAGACAGAGAAATGAGGACCGTCTGCGTGTTAACATCTAGTAGACCGAGAGAAAGCTAAGTCTCCTGCGATGAACCAACAAAACTAGCAGTCGAGACCAGAAATCCCTTTTAAGCTCATCAGACTTGAAACTGCCTAACCCCGGCCATCTTTATGGGCAAGTACTTATTTACCTAAACTTCTTTCTGTTATCTGTTTGCTGTGCTGTTGTGCTCTGTATATTTACATATATATATATATATATATATATATATATATATATATATATATATATATTGGTTATATCTTTTTTCTGTAAATATTTCTACTGCACCCTTTTGACCTTTTAGTAGTAAATGTTACTTTCTGAAAGTGTTGAACTGTTTCTATAGCTCTTGAATGTAACTTACGAATCCCTGCCACTGAAGAGCGCTACTATGAGTGTTTAACCCTCTGTATAACTTGTCTGTGGAGATAGCGGGATACCGACGATTAACCAATCATCCTAGTGTATTGCTGATATTGCCGAGTTTCTTCTTTCTCTGTACAAAAAGGAGGTGGTGGCAGTGTGAAGGGTTAATTGCGTAATTAACCTGACCCAGTAACAATTGCGTCCAGGCTGCAGGTACACAGATTGTAGTCCATTAGCTGGAAAATCTTTGTGCAGGTTGCAGCTGGGCGTGGCATTATTACGCACGTGACATTGCGGTTTTAGATTGGCTAGTCCTTTGGTCATGAGTTTGGTAAGAAGGTCTGGGGTCTGACGCCACGCCCATCACACCTCGTACACACGATGAGAATATCAGACGAATGATCAACCTTTTTTTTTTTTTTTGCTTTATTTGCATGCCATTCTTATATCAAAAGTGAAGAGGTTACTATAGTTCCAAAAATTCTTGTATGACAGAATACAAATTCGGAAGTGATGTAATGGATTTGTATTGTATTTTCAGATGAAAACTGTACTGATTAAATGAAAATTGTGCGATCTAGTACGAGAAAAATTTTTGTGCTTGTCCCTTCAAATAATTTCGAATGAAAGCTGTATACTAACAATTAGATTATCATATGTTTGCTTCAAAATCAGTATTTTTCATATATTGTGATCAAGACAGATGACCAATCATAGTCATTGAATAGACTTATACATATAATATGGGCTGTGATGTAACCTGTTACATTACTGGAACCTGGAAATTAGAAGTTTTAAATAAACTGGTAAACACAGGGTAAACTGGACCCCTAACATAATTTCACCAGGGAAGATACAGTCACCTATTTGCCTCCCGGGGTAAGGTAGGTGGCACATAAATCCACTATTTGCTGGCTCTTCCCCTTCATGGGGGTGCCAAAGAGCCTGGTACTCATCAGTACTGGTACTGGTACTCATTGAGTACTGGTGCATCTCTCTCACAGATCCCCCCAATGCTCAGGGGCATGTTAGTTGTTATCAATATTACTGGGAGTTGCATGCTCTGTTCCCTTGCCATGTGAATACTGGGCAGTATGCCTGGAGTGCCAATCTGGTTCTTTATGGATGAAAGGGTGGGGGGGGGGTTATGCTGTTTTTTTTAATATCATCCTATGAAAAATGACCAAAACAAAGAAAATAAAAAATGAGAAATAGTGAACCTATTGTGAAAGAAGAGGTTTAGCACTATCCATAGAAAATCATGGCATTTTCATTCTAAAATATGATGAGCTCACATGTCAACCCCAGTGAATTGTAATTATAAATGTATTCTGTAAAAGTCAAGTAAATGCATAGAAAAAATCCTTCTCTAAATACGTAAACTTTTCACATGCAAGAACAGGTAATGCCAAATGTATTTTGTGCTGGGCAATAATGTACATGGAACAATGCATTCTGAATTCACTTTAAATTAATGTGTCTAGTCCAATATTATAATCAGATTTATTTAAGCTCCTGTACGCCTATGAATTGTATACAATGATCTTATAGACAATCAGATATACAATATAGTGTTCATCTTCTTAGAGCGTATCACCCACTGTTCAACTACTCTTCAGCTTAAAGTGATTCTAAAGGTTTTTTTTTAAATAACAAATATGTCTGTGCTTACCTGCTGTGTGCAGTGGTTGTGGGTGTGGAGCAGCCCACATCCTCCTCTTCTCGAGCTTCGGCGCTCCTGACCACTCCCTCCTGTCAGGTGCCCCCACAGCAATCAGTTTGCTATGGGGGCACCCGATGCTCCATGCATCCATTAACACATGGAGCCATGGCTCGGCCCTGCCCCCTCTCTTTTCTCATTGGCTCACTGGCTGTGATTGACAGCAGTAGGAGCCAATGGCTCGCACTTCTGGCTCAGCCAATGAGGAGAGGGTGTCCCAGGATAGCCAAGACTCCAGTGCACATTGCTGGATCAAGAGGGGACTTAGGCTGGGGGGATGCTGCACAGAGAAGGTTTTTTGCCTTCATACATAGAATGCACGAAGGTAAAAAACCTGGAACCTTTACAACCACTTTAATTGTACATATATAATTTATTTTGCCCTAATAACGGTGGCCTTTTCTGACCACTAAAATGGATTGAATAAACATATGGAATATATTGAATTGTTTTAGAATAGAATAAACTTCAGTTTGGATTACTGGGGTATAGCACTTTATTGATGAACTCATGGCTGCAGAACCTTCAGAGTCAATGACCCTGGACAAGTATTCAATATTTTCCTAATCTGCAGACTTGTTACAGGTTAGTTGGATACAAAGGGTCCACATCAGTCAAGCAACCAACATTTCAGAAGGAGATCGGCAATGGCATTCATTTCTCCCAGTACTAATTTCTTTAAAGCTGAACTCCAGGCAAACGAAATGAAATTCAAGGCAAATGAACTACTCTCCTGTACAGTGGATTCCAAATGAGGATACTAAGTCAATTCAGGTAGTCTACTTACACTGTTTGTATTCAATAAAATACATACAATTACTGTTAAAGTGGTTGTAAAGGCTGAAGGTTTTTACCGTAATGCATTCTCTACATTAAAGAGGAGGTTCAGTCTGTTAAAAAAAAAACAAAAGTCAGCAGCTACAAATCCTGCATCTGTTGACCTTTCATAAATGGACATTGGACGTTGGCATCCTAACTATGAGCATACGGCTGTGCAGCTTTTGGCTTCACAGCCAGCTGAACATTGCATGAGCCATGCTGTGCTTTGTGAAGGGTTCCACAGTCTTTCGGAACCTGTAATGTGTCCCAGAACACTGTGTGAAGGGAGGGTGGAAGGAGAAATTCTGCTCGGATCACCTAGGCAATCCGAGCAAAAGTGGGAGAGGGGAACCTGTCAAAACTAGGTACCTGATCCTCTCCTCATGCCAAGTTAGGCAGAGGAGGAGGTCTAAAAGCAGAACTTCCCTTTTTGGGTGGAGCTCCACTTTAAGGTAAAAAAGCCTGCTATTTTCAGTTCCTTCCCAGTCCCCCCAAATACTTACCCGAGTCCAATCTCGATCCAGCGCCATGCCCAAGAGCTCTCTCTCACTCCTCTATGGACTCAGTGAGAGCAACAGGAGACCTTGGCTTCTGTTGCTGTCTATCAAATCCAGTGACGAGAAAGAGGAGGGCAGGGCTGAGTAGCGCTGTGTGTCAATAAATGCGGCTCGGGATCAAGCCCGCACAAGTGCCCCAGAGAAAGCTGTTTGCAGGAGACAGGAGGAGCCAGGAGCACTGGTGGGGAACCCAGGCTGTAAAAGCTCTGAGGGCAATCTGTATACACTGCTAAGAAAACTAATAAAACAAAAATAATCTGTAACTAATGATGATCCTGATGACTAGACTGCAGGTTGTGCCTTACTTATCTCCCTAATGGGGCCCCCTCTCAATCCCAGGCCCCAGAGCAGCCACCTGGCCTGCCATGTCTATAGTTACATCACTGATTAATGAGTTAAGTTGCATTTGTTTTGTCTGTAATAACAGCCTGGAGTCCAGACTTAAAATATTCCAATAAAAATAACTGCTGAAATACTTACCATCTCCCCAAAATCATCCCTGAACCTATCCTGCAAAGTGTTTATATCTGTACTATGTATCTGTTGATAACCTTGTGTGGGAGGCTGTATAATGTTCTCCAGTAATATGGAAATGTTGCAGTTTGTACACCGTTTATAGCTAATTACAATTCAGTGCGAGTCAATTGAATTAATGCAGAGGTTTTCACAACATATTCTTGGCCTTGAGTTTAATACCTGTTTTAAAATTGAACACTATAATCTGGTTTCCCAATGGTGACTGTAATTTCATTATGCAAAGTATGTTTACACATACTAATTTTACTATAATGAGTTCCCTCTTCATGTTTTCAATATGCAAATCGTGTGATTTCCCTGTGGTCAAAGCATTCTGATTACTGGAGGTCACAATCATACAGGGAGCTTTAAAAGCAACAACTGCTATTGCTTGGCTCTTGGGTTTAAAGGGAAAACAAAACAATAAAATGAAGAATGAAAAACAATTGAAGGCACCAGGCTCACTGCCACAGCATTGGTAGCCAAGAAAGGAAGGCAAAAAGAGTGTCCTAATTTCACTCTGACTTTTATTATCTGCTTGCTTGTTATTGGTCAGTATTGAAGCCAGAGACAGCCAGGCAACTATCATTTTTGAGAAGAACGTCAGCCATGGCAGGTTATATATTTTGGTAGATATTTCCTTTAAAGAGCAACGTTTTTATGTTTACTTCAACAGCCTACAGATATGTAACGGAGATGGGCAGGTAATGATTTGTTTAAGGCAGTATTAAAGCGTTACTAAACCCCTGACCCTGCATTCACTATATCTGGTCTCCCACAGTACACACAACATGGAAATGCAATTATTTTAGTAAATCTAAACTGCTAAATACCTTTTCTGTTAGAGCAGTCTTGTGACTTCTATCAGTGTTCAGCAGAGCACTGGTTAAAGCTTGGAGGAGTTTTCATTCTCCCCAATTGTCTTATGACCCTCTGTGTGGACAGTGCTGATTGGCCCTGTGCTGATCACATGCACTCTCCCAAGGAAAAAAAAAAATTCTCTAGCAATACACACCAAACTGAGCATGGGCAGTTTGCCCTAATGCTTTTCTATCAGTAGATGGATTGAGGACTGTGGAAGAAGGGAAGGATCAGAGAAGACAGGATCAAACATCCTTTTAACACAATGAGGAGGATTAACCCCTTAGGTTCTACAGTGAGTATAACAAGCATGCTTTACTGCATGAGTGTCAAACTAGCGGCCCTCCAGCTGTTGCCAAACTATAAGTCCCATCAGGCATTGCAAGACTTACAGTTACAAGCATGACTCCGAAAGGCAAAGGCATGATGGGACTTACAGCTTCACAACAGCTGGAGGGCCGCCAGTTTGACACCCCTGCTTTACAGCATATACAGACTAATTTTACAGTTGTGTGTTTAGTAACACTAAACTCAAAAGAAAACATGTATTATATTGCAGCTTACCAGTTCTTAGATGTGATGGTTGCATTAGTTTTTTTTCTTTTTTTCCTTTTTCTTACAATCATTGGCTCTGAGGAAAAGGGAATCTCCTCTCGAAACGCATCAGCCATTCTTTAAGTGTCTTCCTGGTTTTGGGACTTGCACAGTACTCCAAGCCACCTGGGCCAGTGTTAGTTATGATATGCATGTGAATTTTGGAGTTTGTGGGTATACATCTGTTACATATTATTAATAAATTATTATCGCTGAGGCAATGCGTAAGACTTGTGCGCCCCTTTCTTTTTCTTGCAGTGCCTTTCTGTTCTTCCACAGCCTCAAGGGGGCTGCACAGCATTGCCTGATTGGACTGAATGGAAATGTTGAAGAGGCTTTGTCCACATATGCCTGATCTTGCTTTTTCAGCGCAGGAGGTTTTTTTTCTTCTTTCTGTTGGGATCGAGCCAAAGATCTGTTGTTTTTCAAAAGAAGAAGCTCTCTTGCAGAATGTATCAGTTACAAGGATGAGACAAACAATTTAACACTAGCAGGGGTGCTTACAACAATTGGATTTTTTTTTATTTATGTAAAACCTTTATCCCAAAAGGAAAACACTCTAACTGCTCATATAAACTAAAGTTTGGCTTCAGTTTGTTAGTGCATCTAAATCTGCTAGTACATCTAACACCCCACTCCCCCCAGACTGACAATGCTTCTGTTCAAAAGGTGCCCCCTGTGCTCCTTTATCCAGTGGAGGCACGCTAATACAGGAGGTACTTTACTGGCCAGAAAATGAATGCAGCCACCACATCTAATGATTGGTAAGCTGCGTTATATTACATTTTTTGTTTTGGGTTTAACACCCACCGGAGTAAAAAAACATGCACTTTATTTGAAACTACATCCAATAACCCACATTAACAGGTATAACAATCCAATCAATTAGCAGCCAAACAGTTCCAATATTTAAGTGCAAATGTGGAATCTGTCAAAGGTCCCAAATGGTTCCCACTTAGTTTAATGTTTGAAAAAAAGTTTACCATCATAAATTCAGTGGTTTTTAATTGTGCCCGTTTACACTTGAGCTTAGTGTTGCTTGAAGCTGTTGCTTGATGCTTCTTTTCGCTACATGTTTCAAGCATTTTTGGCCTCAATAGATTTTAATAGAAATGGAAAAACAAGTGAAAAAGAATGTATCACACTTTTTTCTTAGTAACTCGCCTTTCATTGGCTAAAAATTATAAAAACAAGTGAAAATGATCGTAACACACCTTTTTTCTTAGTAACTCGCCTTCCATTACCTAAAAATAATTTTTTTAAAAGTTCAAGCAAAAACACCTAAATGCTTATAAAAGAAATCCTGTACAAATGTCCACACATGCTCAGCTGAAGTGTGAATGCATCTATATAGTTTAGCAGTCCTCTAAGTCTGCTGGATATACTGTATAAAAGTCCCAGAAAACCAGGACTTTCCTAGACCAAAGTACCAGTGCATGTGGTTCCCTTGGATTAGTGATTATAGAAGCAGCAGTAGGAATAACTGAGCTGTACACAGTTGTAAATGTCCCTTAAAGGTTAAGTTCACCTTTTCATGAAAAAATGAAAAGATGAGTCAACTCCAAATGTCTTGGCTACCCCTCTGGGCCCTGTTGCACATAGCAGCCATGATACCCCATGCTGCCAGTGTAATAGCTCTTGAACTGCAATACACAGCTCAGGAGCAGGGGCGGACTGACCATTTGAGCACTTGGGCACTGCCCAAGTGCCCGGGGTCAGTAGGGGGCCCCATGAATTGTCCCTGGTTCCTTTTATAGGCTTTTTTGGGTGTGCTTTGAGTGTTAGCAAGGACACAGGGGCCCCATGATCCCCTATTGCCCGGGGGCCCCATGAGTTGTCAGTTCACCCCTGCTCAGGAGCAAGCATGCATCATAAAGGTTGTAATGGCAAGTGCTCATTGGTCAACACAGCCATGTGACCATGCTATCTGAGGCATCTTCTTGTAAGGTGGTCATGCTGACCAATAAATGTTTACCATTCCAAGCATTATGATGAATACTCACTTCGGGTCTCTGTATTGCGATGTACAGTGTATAGACCTCTACCATCACAGGGCATCATGGCCACTATGTATAGTGGGGTCTGCAGTGGTGGTCCAGATATTTTGAATTAGTTCACTTTTTCATGAAATAGTGAACTTACTCTTTATTAATCCAAAGAGTTGGAATCCTTAATGGTGGCCTTCTTTTCTGTTTAGTGCAGTAAAATGTTTGATTGCTTCTTTTGGGGTCCTGGCCATCCAATCCTGAAGCAGCATTCCTCTCCAATTATCACAGCAGCCACATTCTTCCCTTCCATCCTTCAAGGGACAGAGAACCTCCTGCTAGGTTATAGGCAGTTACTTTTGTGGTTATTCATCAGAGCCCTGTACAAAAGTAAAACCGGAAGAATAGTCAGATTTCAGCTAGGGTTGAGAAAACTGAACAATAAGTCAGAAAGTAAAATCCAAAAGAGCTACCAAGGTCAGGATTGGAGAAGAATCAGGAGTCACGATAGGAGGCAACGCTCATTACCAAGCAAAATCACCATCCATGGGAAAGCAGAAGTCAAACAAGAACAAGCACCCAATAAAGACAATAGTCCATTTTTAAACTGGGAATGTGGGAACAAGAAAAAAAAACAGCTGCTGTCCAGGTATATCACAAACGTCCTTATTTATTGTATGAATTATACATGAACATGGCATTAACAGTACTTCCCAGGGTAAGACTGACCATTTGGAAACTCGGGCACTGCCCGAGGACCCGGGGTCAGTAGGGGGCCCCAAGAGATGCCCCTGGTACCTTTTTCATAGGCTTTTTTTGAGTTTGGGCAAAGACACAGGGGCCCCATGATCCCCTATTGCCCGGGGACCCCATGAGTTGTCAGTCCGTCCCTGGTCATTCCCCTAGGACCACCCCTGCTGATGTGTTAACACCAATCAAAGCTTAGTTATGGAGATCAGAACCTTGTTCTGGTTAGTGAGCATGGGCTGCACAGTTTTCCTCTAGCTCCCAGCATTCAATTTGCAGCAAGAGGAAGCTGCTTGGAGCGGAGGGTCTTCTCATCTTAAGGGGAATGTGGGAGATTAAGAAAAAATTAAATTGGCAGGAGGCACTCACAGAACAAGGTCGGTATGGACATGTGAAGACAGGTGGAGTGGCCAGTTGCAGCGAAGGTTGTAACCCTGAGGTATGAAAAATGAACAAAGCATATATTCTAGTGTGTACATGTCTCAATTAAGAGCACTAAGTGCCATTTCTGTCCACCGCTTCTTTCCTTTGCTATCAGAATGAATGACGTCTGACAAGTTGTTTTCTTGACACTGAGAGAATAAAGGTGACAGGGGAGCGATGTCCAGCAGATTGACAGCCTCAGCTCTATTCCTGTAAGCTGTGTGGAGGGGTGTGTGTCTCTTCCCTCCAATCAGCTCTCAGAGCTCTCCTCACTGAGCTCTTCAGAATGTAATTTCAGCTCTCTGCCTCTTTTTTTTCTGAACTTTCAGGCAAGCTTTATACATTCTGGACTTTGAACAGATGTAGGGAAGCTAAGACTGCAGATAAAAAGGTACAACCTATGTAGAAGGATTTGTTTCATCTCTGTGTAACACCAAAGCCTAGTCACTTCACTGGGTATATGTAAGGGTTTATAACCACTTTAAGATGAGCAAACATTTTTGTAAAGCGTAAACCTAGAACACACATGAAGGCAGAAGGAGCAGCAGGTAAGTTTCTGACATGCATTTCAGGCCAGGGACATTTGAAATGATCAAATGCAAACCTCAAACCTGAGCCATAGAAGATCTCAGATTACTTTTTCTTCTTTTATGGCCATTTACTATCTAGAGGACATCTATCAGCAGTCTGAGAATGTAAACAGCATATTATTTTGTAAGGCATCATTACATGTAAATGCATCTCTATCCCGTCCTGCCTCATATATCATAACAAGTCTAATGAAGATCCTCAAACTTTGTCATTTCTCTCTGTTGAAGTCATCGATTTGAATTTACTTTCCCTATTTTCTTCTCTATGGAACTCTTTCTTCCAATAAAAATAATAACAGAGATAATAATTGTCGCATTTATAGTAAACAGCAGAGAAGTAATCATTATAGATCAAGAGAAGGAAAACAAGATACGGTACAGTCTTAGCACCTCAATCTGGAAAACACTTCCCGATCAATAGACGATGAGCCCTGGAGGGGGAAGAGAACAATTACTCCACCAGCTCTGCGGCAATCAAGAAATAAATGTAGCACTTTATGACTAATTAGAATTCAGTGGCTGTCGGGCAATTAAAGTGTGGAGGTTTTATAAGAGTAATTTTTTTGGCTGCAGGTTTAATATCTATTATAAAATGGATATTAACTCCAAGCCTGAGAAGTGTAATTCAGTTTCCTAATGGTAACCATTATTATATTAAGTGGGATTTGTTTACCTGGGCTGATTACCAATATATTTCTTACACTGCGTGACTTAGTTTTTCCATCAACATTGATGACTAGTAACATTTTAATGATTTATTTCTGTTTACACATTTTTGCCTATTTAAAGGGATTCATACTGAGGGCTAAACACAAAAATATACCTATATACATATTATTTTCATTGGCTATACAGAAAAAATTGCTTGCCTGTTGATCATGAGATCATCATGACGCCTCATTCCCAATATATCGAGAAATAGCTAAACAAACATGTGAGGCGACTTTTAAAGCATCAACACTATACATGTTGAAACATAAATATTGAATACTATAATATTACATTTTAACCTCCCTAGCAGTCTGATTATGTCCATATTTCTGTGCTCAAAGAGGTATGTATTTTTTTATTGTAGGCCTGTAATTTTTAGGAATAACTCACTGAAATCTGTCCGTCTAGTAAACATCCTGGGTATAATAAAATGTGAAACACGAAATCATAAATGATAATTTAATAAATAATCATAAAAAATAATAATATAATAATAATACATTTAATTCAATAATATAATCAAATCAAAAACACTGAAATTGGAAATATAGCGCCAAGTTCGCACATCACTGAGCAAAGTCGCAAAATCGTTTTCAGTGTCTGATGGCGAATTTCCCCACGAATCATTATCACTCAATTCTGCAAGTGGTTCTGATTTACTATCGCTGTTCTCTAGCTGGTTTAAAACCGCTTTTGACCTAAAGGGACGCTTTTTGGACGCCATGGACGTTTCTCAGTTTCCAGGCAGAAAGAACGGTACAAATGCAGGCAGGGCACAGGACAAAGCACCTGGGACAAAATGTATGTGAAATGGTTTGATACAGTAATGTTTTACTATGTGATTTTAGTGTATTGAGTGAATGTCACTTTTTGTCATTTTCAAATTTCCAGCCGTTCCGTCCCCCGTACGTTCCGACGCTTGCAGGGGACGGAACCCAGATCACAGATGCCGGCATCCGCCGGATTACATTGCCGGGGACACTGCAGGAGGGACATCGTGGGAGCGCAGGACAAGGTAAGTGAAGAACAGATGCTGGAGCAGCGCTGCATGGTAAGCCCAAATGTAGCTCAGGGTTACAGCTTTTGGTACTGAAACTTTACCCCGGGCTACACTCAGGAATACCGTCAGGGAGGTTAATGACAATTTCATATAAAAACGTGATAGGATAAAATATATAAATTACTTTAATTGTGGTTTGGAAAATCACAAACAGATATACTGTACAATAATATACACAAATGTCTAGTATTCCCATACAGTTGCCCTCCACCATCCACCAGTTGATATCTACTGTACACTCAAAGAGTGGCAAAACACACAAACCATTCTAATTTTACATAGTTACATAGTTAGTCTGGCTGAAGAAAGACAAAAGTCCATCTAGTTCAACCATTATAAAAAAAAAAAAAAGTTATAATCCTATACCCACAGTTGATCCAGAGGAAGGCGAAAAACCCAGCAAAGCACGATCCAATTTGCTCATGCAAAATTCCTTCCTGATCCCCCGAGAGGCAATCGGATATTCCCTGGATCAATTTTACCTATAAATAGTAACCAGTTATATTCTGTGTATCCAAGAAACAATCCAGGCCTTTTTTAAAGCAATCCACTGAGCTGGCCAGAACCAACTCTTGAGGGAGTCTATTCCACATTTTCACAGCTTTCACTGTGAAGAAACCTTTCCGTGTTTGGAGATTAAATTTCTTTTCCTCAAATGTCTATATTGAACACACCCAATAAACTTTCCCAATGCTGGAGGAAAAAAGTAAGTGAACCCTTGGAGTTAAAAGCTGGTCGAACCTCAATTGTCAGCAATGACATCAAGCAAGCCCTCTTGGTAGCTCTGGATCAGTCCTGCACAATGTTGGAAAATGAGGAATTTTTGACCATTACATTTTACAAAACTGCTTCAGCTCAGACAGAGTTGTAGGAAGTCTGGTGTGAGCGTCTCTCTTAAGGTCATTTCGCAACATCTCTATGGGGTTCACATAATATTTCCTGCCACTGTATATGCCAACAGACTTTTCTTGCAGAACTTACTGATAGTTGATGGTGAGATGGTGGCAATTTTGTGAGTTATTTCTTAGAACACTTTCTGCTCCCTCAGACTGCATGAGAATGTATACTCATGTGGTCTAATTGAGCACATATGGCACTGTGCCTAGGCACAAAGGTCCCACAAGGGGACTTCAGGATGTACAATAAGCTGAGAATGTTCTACCTCCAAAGTAGGACTAAGTTGAAAACTCCTGTTGGAAGTAAGACAAGTGTTCCCAGCCACAAATGGGGCACAAATCTAACATCCCGCATGTTTTCTGTGGCACTGTTTGGCAAAACAGGGAATCATCATCAGATCTTAAGCTAAATGCCAGACAAACTGCTGAAAATGGGTGATTGGATATTAAAAGAGGAAGCAGCAGACCGATGAGGCCATCTGCACATACAGTACCTCAAACAGAAACCCAACTATTTATAATAATACCACTTCCTAAATGAATACAAATCCAAACTCAAATTCAACTCCCCCACAGCACAATCACCACCTTCACCCCCCCGAAGATGCAAACAATAATATAATAATGAATATGCCACAATATAGTTGAAAAATCCCCCCTAGAACCAAAAACTCCAGTGAAATCAAATCCCAAAAAAAGTCAAAAATTTCAAAAATAGCAAAAACCATACACAGAACAAAACACCAACAAGTCCCTCCTGTGTAATCAAGATGAAACAAATGTGTTCAGAGAAAATGTATATCCTCCCAACGGTTTCCATGATAAAGAAAAGAAATAACACATAGTGCATTATCTTTGATACAGTCTAAACATTAATAAGTGAAATCACTCTAGTGATTATCCCATAAGCAATACTTTTCAGCGAAAAATTAGTGAAATAAATGTGAAACAAAAAGTGAAACAACACGGTGTATGTGAATCACTCTTCAGTGCCCAAAAACAAGCAAACAGGGTGTGCACTTCTAATTGGAATAAGGAGTGAATACCCTTACCAACAATCCAAAATGATCACGCCTTTAATGTTATCCAATTAAATGAAGAATAATGGCCCTCCTGGAGATATCCACAAGGCATACAAAACCTTCACGGCAATACCTGGATCCATCAACCATAGTACTCCATGTGTCCCCATACACCTTGCTCCATCCAGATGCACATATAAGAAGGATAAGAATAGTGTAATACCGCCAAGATATCTAAATCTATAAGCTTTAATAAAATGGCTCACATTATTAGAGCCTTTAAAAACCGCTTTGTATATATAATATAACCTTTCTGCCATCCAGGAAACGTCCAGGCTCTTTCAGGTACTCCTTTCCACTTTCCAAAATGGCCGCTGGTATACTTCCAGTTCCCGTGTAAGTCTGACGTCACTTTCCTTGACGCGTTTCGTCATAGACTTAATCATAAGGGATCCCTGACGGGTGGCTGAGAGAACGGCTCCGGGACCGGAAGTCCGACTGGGATATCACACTACTTGGCCTCCTCTGTTTTTTGGGGCTTCTTGCGAGCTATCTACACCTGCAGAGCAGCTTCTTCTAGTGTGCCTGTCAGGGATGCGGGTGTGACCAGAAGTGTGTGGACTGACACAGGGAAACGTAGGCTTCAGATATAGTAAATAATATAATTTATTGAGACTAACAATACAAATATAAACGCAGTGCACCAAACCCCAAGCTAACACAAATACATACAACAAGGTGAAACAAACCCAAGATTTTATAAGTGGATACTTTAGCACTGCACCCTGCTTTTTATGATTTATTTGAAGGTTTTATATGATACCTTTGGTGTTTAGCTGCTGCTTATGTTTTAAGCGCTCGCTTATCTCTTGATTATTGTTTCACTTTTTTGTTTCACATTTTTTTCACTAATTTTTCACTGAAATGTATCGCTTATGAGACACTCACTAGAGTGATGTCACTTATTAATGTTTAGACTGTATAAAAGATAATGCACTATGTGTTATTTCTTCTTTTTTGAGGTAACACTTATTGTGGAAACCGCTGGGAGGATATAAATTTTCTTTGGACACATTTGTTTCATCTTGATTACACAGGAGGGACTTGTTGGTGTTTTGTTCTGTGTATGGTTTTTGAAATTTTTGAAATTTTGGACTTTTTTTGGGATTTGATTTCACTGGAGAAACCCAACTATGACCATAACTGCAAGCAGGGGCGGACTGACAACTCATGGGGCCCCCGGGCAATAGGGGATCATGGGGCCCCTGTGTCCTTGCCCAATCTCAAAAAAGTCTGAAAAAGGTACCAGGGACATCTCATGGGGCCCCCTACTGACCCCGGGCCCTCGGGCAGTGTATGAGATTTCAAATGGTCAGTCCGCCCCTGACTGCAAGTCAATCGCACCTTCACTCCACAACATGTTTTTTAGTCAAATAACTCTTTATTGAAGAAATTCAGGAGAAAATTACAGATGTACAATAAATATTGCCAATAAGCATAATGCAGGAAATAGACAGTACACAGATGGTTTCATAGACTGACTGTTTAGGGAAATTTGGACATTTGAAGAAATGCAAATAGTACATCTAGACTATTAGTAGGCCTTTTTAGAACCTCTGGAGGCTGTAATATTAAGAAACAAAGAAGAGAATGCAACAATAGATATCACATGAGAGGAGAAGGGAAACATAGGGGAGATCCAGGCATGGTCACTCAAGACAAAAGACGTTTCACGAATTACAGGAGTTACAAAGATTCCAGAGGTTCTCCAAGACCAAGGAGAGCAGATAAGCATGACAAATTATTGTGAAATAAGGGCGCAAAGGGCTGCAGTATTGCTGAAGGCCTGTCAACAGGTAAACATTGTATAGACTTTATCAGGGTCTGCACTATCCTCTGCCCCTAGCGCCTCCATTGCCATGATGTCATTGAGAATCTAGGCCCACTCTAGAAGAGAGGTGGGGGAGAAGTACTGTAGCAGTGACAAGAGATGGCTATTCTGGCTGCCAACAGGCAGTGTCTGAAGATGCCTTTTCTAAATTTTGGAAAAGGAACCAGAACAGAAGTGTGATTATTATTATTATTATTATTATTACATCGAGTTTATATAGCGCCAAAGGGTTTTCTCAGCGCTGTACAATAGAGGGGGGGACAATACATGAAACATTACAGCAACTACAAACAGCACACGAGGGGTTAGAGGGCCCTACTCTTTCGAGCTTACAATCTAGGAGGGAGGGGGTAGTGGTACAGGAGGAAGTGGCTGTGGGGGATGGAGTGGTAGGAGGAATGAAGGAGAATGGCTGTTAGGTGAGGGTGGGGTAGGCTTCCCTGAAGAGGTGGGTTTTCAGGGAGCACCTAAAGGTGATGAGGAGGGAAGGTGACAGTCGGATGGATTGGGGTAGTGAGTTCCAGAGGATGGGGGAGGACCTGGAGAAGTCTTGCAGTCGTGCGTTGGAGGAGGAGACCAGGGAGCAAGATAGAAGGAGGTCCTGTGAAGAGCGAGGGGTACGGGTAGGGTGGTACCTGGGAATCTGGTTGGTGAGGTAGTTAGGGGCAGTGTTGTGAATGGCTTTGTAGGTCAATTTCAGGAGATTCAGGATTTCAGGAGAGGCCTGAATATCAGAGATGCACATTGAGTTGTAAAATGTAAATATTTTCTGACAAAACAGTAATATCAGGCGACAAACCCACCATAGGTGTAGATAGAATCCCACTTCCTCTGTGCACCTCCAGCCTATACTGGGGGTGGAGGGGAACATACAATTTAAGTCCACTGGGGTCCTATACTACAGAGACACTATTGTATAGTTCTTCTCCTGATATTAAGATGATATAGAGAGTTTATGGGTAAAAATTAAGCATTTTTTTTCAGTTGTCCACAGGCACCACATGATTTTACTTATGTCTGTGATCCCATTTGGGGGATTCCCTGACTTCACGTCCTCATGATACCCATAAGATATGTGGAGTGCGGGAATCACCAGAACAGGAAAGCATGGGCAGCAATGAAAACATTCTCCTACATCACAACTTTTTCCTACTCTACTTAAAATGTAAACTCACCAGCCACTTTATTAGGTACACCTTGCTAGTACTGGGCGGGACCCCCTTTTGTCTTTAAAACTGTGTTAATTCTTTGCGGCATAGATTTAACAAGGTGTTGAAAACATTCCTCAGAGAGTTTGGTCCATATTGATATGAGTTACTGTTGCCTTTCTATCATCTATCATCAGTCTGCCCATTCTCCTTTCACCTCTGACATCAACAAGGCATTTTTCATCCATACAACTGCCACTCACTGAATATTTTCACTTTTTTGGACCATTCTCTGGTAAACCCTAGAGAGGATTGTGCTTGAAAATCCCAGTAGATCAGCAGCTTTTGAAATACTCAGACCAGCCCGTCTGCCACCAACAACCATGCCACGTTCAAAGTCATTTAAATCTCCTTTCTTCACCATTCTGATGCTCGGTTTGAACTTCAGCAAGTCGTCTTCAACATGTCTAGATGCCTAAATGTATTGAGTTACTGCCATGTAATTGGCTGATTAGCAATTTGTGTTACCAAGCAAATGAACAGGTGTACCTAATAAAGTGGCCAGAGATTGCATTTTTTCCTGTATGGAGAGGTTCTGAAAAGAAGTTGAGGGGCATTTCCCCGACATGGACACAGATGGCAATAAAAAGCTGATGGAGATTCTAACCCTTTCTCAATCATTCCAATATGAAAGAAATCATTTTAGTTGGAGTTGAGCTATAAGTGACTCACGGGGCACTAGTTTATTTTCTAATTTACTGAACTGTAGTTTCTTTCCCTCTTTGGGGATTGAAACTAGTTCCTTTTAATATGTGACAATGTGACGCAGTAAAGCTTGTTCCTCCCACAGGACGGTGTAACTGCCAAGCTTTATTAATCAATAACTTAGTACTTGCCAGGTTTTATTAATCAATATTCATTTAAAAACAAAGAAGTCAAATGAAAAAAATGGAAATGGTGATTGGATTGTGAGGTTTATTTTCACAAACACGTAACTAAAGATTATTCATCATGATATAATATAATATATGTGTGTGTGTATGTACATGCATCTTTGTCTGTACGTGTGTATGTGTGTCTGTACGTGTGTGTGTTGTATATGTACATGTGTGTATGTACGCATCTGTGTCTGTACATACATGTACCTTTTGTATGTGTGTGTATGTACGTGTGTGTGTCTGTACATACATGTATGTACTTGTATCTATGTCTGTACATGTCTGTGTGTATGTATGTGTTTGTGTGTGTACGTGTCTGTACATACATGTATCTGTGTCTATATGTGTGTGTCTGTGTATGTCTGTATGTGTGTGTCTATGTGTGTGTCTGTGTATGTCTGTACGTGTGTGTCTGTACGTTTTTGTATCTGTACATGTGTCTGTACATGTGTGTGTGTGTGTCTGTACGTGTGTGTGTCTTAACATGTGTGTATGTGTATCTGTACATGTGTGTGTACAAGCAAAATAAAGAAATAGAGTGCAGTGCTAAAGTAATAGAAAACTAATGAATACAGTCGGAAGTGGACAGGCTCCTTAATTGATATAAGGAGTGCTGATGTGACAGTTCTGTTATGAAATCCAATGCGGTATCCAGTGAAAGAATGGTAAGATTGCCTACTAACCAGAAGCGCAATCAATATGCACATATAGGAATCCAAGACCAGCTGGAAGTCTGATGTGGGAACAGCCAGATGGAATGTTGATGTCCTCCAGGGGTTCCCTCAATCAAGTACTGGGTACTGGTCTGGTCTATCACCTCTCTCCTCTGGTCCGAATGGAACCTCTGGGGTCCTGGACTGGGGTTAGATGCTCAGAGCCGAGCGACAAAATGTATGGATACCCATAGTGTAGTATGTCAAATATTTATTAAGCGTTAAAATATATGGTATACATACATAAGTATATCAAGGCACAGGGTGACTGTGGATATAGGTAGAAGCGCAGTACAAACCGCTGAATACACTGACCAGTATATAAGAGAATGGGTGCCGCCGGACCTCCTTGATCCGGCGGCGTGACGTCAAGGCGTGCAAAGGCTCGTATAATTCGTATAACCATACGTCTACTGTAGGGGAGATGCTGTGGCCGCCTGACGTCAAATTGGTCTGGGGACAGGACACAACTGGGCTCACTAGGCACAGTTCACTACTGGACAGTTTTTCTATTACTTTAGCTCTGCACTCTATTTCTTTATTTTGCTTGTTATTGAAAGGTATTGTGGTTCCTTTTTTCAGTGCATTTAGCTGCTTACGTGTGCGCTCGCTAGGCTTCTACATATTTTGACATGTGTATGTACGTGTGTGTATGTACGCATCTGTGTCTGTTCATACATGTATGTACATGTATCTTTGTCTGTATATGTGTATGTATGCGCGTGTGTCTGTACATACATGTATGTACATGTATCTGTGTCTGTATGTGTGTCTGCACATGTGTGTATGTCTGTACATGTGTGTATGTCTGTATGTGTGTGTCTATACATGTGTGTGTCTGTACGTGTGTGTCTGTACATATGTGTTTATGTCTGTACGTGTGTGTGTACACATGTGTGTTTGTAAGTGTGTGTGTGTCTGTACATGTGTGTTTGTAAGTGTGTGTGTGTCTGTACATGTGTGTGCCTGTACATACGTGTGTGTCTGATTGTGTGTGCCTGTATGTGTGCGTGTACATGTATGCATGTGTGTATGTATGTTTATGTACATGTGTCTGTATGTGTGTGTATGTGTCTGTGCGTGTATGTGTCTGTGCATGTACATGGGTCTGTATGTACATGTGTATACATGTGTCTGTGTGTGTGTATACATGTGTGTATGTACATGTGTCTGTGTGTATATGTGTCTGTGTGTAAACATACATGTATGGGTGGTTTGGTCAGGTTGAGGATGATGTGGTTATTATGGGTGGTAGAGGTTGGGGCATTTGAGGTGCTGCTGGGTTGGATAGTAGGTAGGATATGCTTGGTAGTGTTATGATTTGATGAGTAAAAGATTATGGGGGGTTATGGCTGTATGTGGTGCATGCAGGGGCGGACTGACAACTCATGGGGCCCCCAGGCAATAGGGGATCATGGGGCCCCTGTGTCCTTGCCCAAACTCAAAAAAGCCTATGAAAAAAAAAAGGTACCAGGGCCATCTCATGGGGCCCCCTACTGACCCCGGGCCCTCGGCAGTGCCCGAGTTTCCAAATGGTCAGTCCTCCCCTGGGTGCAAGTATGATGGGTATGATGGAGTGTTTAGGGGGACATTGGAGGCCCTGATGTAATGTGGGTAACATTTAATAGTGTAATTTCATGAGATAATTTACAAGGGTGTTTAGGGGCGGGGCAGGGTGGGGTTTGTGTGGGGCAACTGGTGGGGTGTAGGCCCATATCAGACAGTACCTCATTATACTTTAATAACATACCAATACTGCTGACAAATACTGATTCATATTGTGGGGCAATGAGTTTGCACATCTCTCAAATGCCATATGTATTCTTGAATTATATTGTGCTTATAATCTGGTATTATAGCTGAAACTTTTTTATGTGTTTCAGCCCGTTACGAATACCATCTGGTCCCATAAATCGTTTGTATCTCCCAGCATTGCTTTTATATCCACAGAATGCATAAGGTTCCATCGTGTAACATATGTACATTGCAGTTCTGCTAAAGGCACTAAATAATACAAGGACACATAATTTGAAAATCATTATATATACATTGTACAAAGTTAGAAACACTATACATTTATACCAACTTCATCTACATCTCCTCTTTTGATATGTAGTCTCTGTTTTTAGACTAATATTTTCTTCTTTTTCAGCATTGAACAGCTAATAGGAGACAGGAAACAATAGATGCTAAATGGACCTTATAACAAGGATTCTATCCATAAAAAGCAGAAAGAAAAGATATTGCACTTTCAAGCAAGCAGCCAAAGTGTAGAAGACGAAGGCGGCTTCAGCCTGGCTCCTCCTTGGGTTATAAATGCTTATGGCACTTCTAATACAGAAGACATTCTAACACAGGAGGTGTGTTACTGGCCATATCACCAGGTGAAAACAGAAGGGAAAAAGCCTAAAATGGAAAACTAATGCAGCCACCACATCTAATGATTAGTAAGCTGCAATATATTACATTTTTGGTTTTGGGTTTAGTACTGCTTTAAGTCTATTTAACGCACAACAGCTTCATAAAGGAAGATACTTCATAGAGGTTGGACCACCTGCTAGCTGAAAATGGTAAATATTCATATTGGTCAATAAAAACATATCTATTTTATTTATTTTAATTCTGAGAGTATAAAAAAAAAATATATTAAATATAAACTATAGATTCCCTTTGTGATCAATGGGAGTCAGTGAGGGATGCATTGTGTCTGTGAAGGGGGATGAGCATAGTTTCTGCTTTCTATAGAGTACATTTTTCCACATGTGCATGGCTGTTGGATTTATGTGAAACCCAAGAAGAGTATATTTCCTTTTTATTTTTGCCGAACTTATTATTTTTCTGAACATTTAGGATACATTTTATATGTAAAGAGAACTTAAATGCATGTTTTCCTTACATGTAAACATATTTTTGCAAATGGGAATAGAGAAAACAGTTCATAATTTAATTTTATCCAACCATTATTTTTTTCTAAAGTTATTCTTTTTATTTTGAAATGAGCTTTAATATCTGATTACTCTGAATCTATCAACAGACAACAGTATGACTAATGGTTAAATGTATTTAAATTGCCAGTTGAATGATTTACATCACAATGACTTGAACCGTTAGCTCATGATGCTGCAAAAAATAATTCAAATGTGTATGCAGCGGCTAATTACATGTATACATTCGTTATTCATCAAACCCTGAGGAGCCCCACACCCATATCTAATGATCCATCTTCAGTAATGTACTTTGTGCTCCACAGATTTCCATTCATCATACTTATATACTCTAAGTGACACGAATGGCAGTGTATGGCTGCTCTCAAGTTCACCTGACTCATCTAGGCCCAATATACCTGCCCTCTACTATTTCAAGGAGGAATAACAAGATCCATTATTTTTAATATTATACAATAATAATAGACAGGAAACTCTACAATTAGGCTCCAGCATTATTTTAGCAAACTATGCTCACTTTCAGATCCTTGTTAAAAAGTGGACAGAGCCATCAAAGGGATATTTGACTTTGCTGATGACAGGGGTACAGCCCAAACTCCTGTTCCTCCAAACATGGAAGGAAGCTAAGGTGAGCAGTGCCCCATCGTCAGCTGATTTGCTCAGAACTGACAGATTCCTTACAGGTTTCAAACATGGGTTTGGAGCAGGGGTGGACTGACCATTTGGAAACTCGGGCACTGCCCGAGGGCCCAGGGTAAGTAGGGGGCCCCATGAGATGCCCCTGGTACCTTTTTCATAGGCTTTTTTGAGTTTGGGCAAGGACACAGGGGCCCCATGATCCCCTATTGCCCAGGGGCCCCATGAGTTGTCAGACCGCCCCTGGTTTGGAGTCAACCCAAGCTCATCCTACTGATGACATAGGGCCCCATTTATAAAGCAGAGTATGGCCCTAAAGGTTAGAAACCCTCTGTTTTTGCCCTTTACCTAACCAATCCCACCTTTCGCCTCAACAGATGCATACGTATAGAGATCCGATATCCACATCCTTCAGGGATTGTTTACATCCAGTGCCGCAAGACGGCTTTGTCATGGACACCTGCCCATTGCAGCCTACAGACTTTTATGGAGCTGTTTTCTTTCATCTTCCAGCCCAGTTTTGAAGGATGCAATACTGGGACTCTCCAAAGATAGTGGATTGGTTCTTCTATCTAAAGATGAAATAACAAAAACAGTATTTTTGAAGACTATTGATATTGTTTTACATTTAATTTTGATTATTTTTTTTTAAGAATTAATAAAAAAAATTTTTAAAAAGCAGATTGGCGGATCGAGGCTGTGCAGACTAGGTCATAGGAGTTGATCAGCCAAACTGCTAGTGTAATGGATTATTTTATCTTTTATTTCTGATCCAGTTTTTGTAAAAACACCTGTGTGTTCATTGATATTTTGTTTTATTAAAATGGTCTAACATCAGATAGATAGATAGATAGATAGATAGATCGATAGAGAGAGAACACTACCCCCGCAGGAGCTGCTGGTCCTCTACTCCAGTTCCAACCCTATTTGAGGCCGAAACCTTACTGATGTCGAATACCTTAGTAACAGATGTAGAGTAATACCTTTTATGCACTTGAAGGGCCACACAAGGGTAAATAGCAGAGTATATTGACAAGTTAAGGTTAATCCACATAAGTCCTCAACATTTCCAAAATCCTCACTAATGACACCACAAAACAACTTACACACTCCTTGGTTATAGCTTACCTTGATTACTGCAACTCCCTCCTCACTGGTCTAACGTTACACAGGTTATCCCCCCTTCGGTCTATGAATGCTTCTGCTAGACTCATACACCTTACCAACCGATCAGCGACGGCTGCCCCTCTCTGCCAATCCCTTCATTGGCTTCCACTAACCCAACGTATAAAATTCAAAATACTAACCACAACATACAAAGCCATCCACAACACTGCCCCTAGCTACATCACCAACCTCATCCACAGATATCGTCCAAATCGCCCGCTCCGCTCCTCCCAAGACATCTTGATTTTTAGCTCCCTCGTCACCTCCTCCCATGCTCACCTCCAGGACTTCTCCAGAGCCTCTCTCATCCTCTGAAACTTCCTACCACAGTATGTCTGGTCAACCCCCATCCTGTCTGCCTTTAAGCGATCTTTGAAGACTTACCTATTCAGGGAAGCCTACCCCACCTCCACCTAAGAACTGTACTTGAGCCACCTCCATCAGATCATCCCCCATAGCTATCACCTCTTGTACCACCTCCCCCTTTAGATTGTAAGCTCCACGAGCAGGGCCCTTCTATTCCTTCTGTACTGAAATGTATTGTAATTGTACTGTCTCCTTCTATTTGTAAAGCGCTGCGCAAACTGTTGGCGCTATATACATCTTGTATAATAATAAATCATACAAATGTAAACACAACCAGGCACACACTGTATACAGGGTTCCTTGCAGTGATTTTAGATCCCAGCATATTCTGTAACTCCAATAACGTAAACTATAGCTTTCCTCATAAGATGAATTGCAGCAAGTAACACAAAAGGAAAGTAATTTTGGATATCTTAGCACCTTAGAATCTCCCCACACCTGCTGTCACATTTTGAAAATGGCAATCTGTGAGTAAAGAGACTACAGGAACCGTCTCCCACCACAGCACACGGCTTATAGTACTTAATGAACTGTGGAGGTGCTGATGAGCGAATTTTTGGTTCATTGACACTTCCACCAGCTTTGTAACTGTATGCCCATACAGACGTATGGGCAGAAGCAGGAGGCATTGTCTACAGGAGCCTGGCATTGTACCCATGATCTACTGATCATGGGTGCAATCCTCTGTGGGTTCCTCTGCATTTTTGTACACTTTTTTTGCACACTTTTTCTTGCAAATATATGTGCTTTTTTTTTCTCAAATAGCTAAAAGCCATTTAGCCATTAAAGCTGACCTCCCCTACTCCCCCCTCTTTTTTCACAAAAAATCATAAAATAATGCAATTCTGCATGCTGACATTAAATCACCTTTACTTTAATTTGTTCAACAAACATATTTTACTTACAATTACTGTTTTTCCACTGCCTGGTTGAGAAAGGCACTGGTGATGTATCCAAGGCCTCACTGATGTATCCTGGGAAGGCTACACCACCAGTGCCTTTCTACTCCAAAGAAGTGCACTGTCATATGCTCCAGAATGCAGACCTTGAATTCTAGGCAGAGTTCGAGGAAGTAAAGGGAAATTGTTCTAAGTGAAAAAAGCCACCATGAGAAGAATGAGGAGGAAAAGGAAATAGGGTATTGAAAGAATATCAGCCTTTTACATGATACAGGGGGAGGTGCTGGCATTGTATCACTGAGGGCCATCCACCTCTGGAGAAGGTCCAAAGAGGAAGAAGACCCTTTGTGCTACCTTAAGAGCCTGAATACCAGTAGAAATGCAAAAAAAAAATACAGCTGGGTGGGCCTCCAAACGGTGAGGGGGGAAACTGGGGGAGGAACCCCAAAACTGGGTTTTAAGCTGTACCTTGTAAAATTCAAGTAATAATGTAGTATGGAGTTTAAATTTATCACATAATACATATACTAATGTAGCACCCTCCTAATTCGCTAGGGGGAGCTAGCTGATTATTTTTCAGTCAGAAAGGCTGAGTAGCAGCCTGGGCAATAGTCAGCTGGGCCAAATTCAGGTCAGGGATGAGAGCCTCTGCAGATAGTTTCTTGATACGGCCCCCTGCTCTAGAATCTTGGAGAAGATTCTAGAAGCAGTGGGCAGGTGTGGGGAGGGGCTGGTCTGCATACTCAAGGGACTCTGGCCAATCCCCGAGCAGGAGGCTTGGCATGGGAAAAGAGCAGCCTTTAAGTATGACTGAGCCTGCTCAGCAGCAGGAGAGTTTGGCTGGAAAATGTGAGGAAGGCTGAGATACAGGAGCCTGGGATGGGGCCCAGTGGGAAGGGGCCTACCTACAGGCAGGAAGTTGGAAAGGAAGATTTCTCATCCTCACTGGCCCCCAGAGCGAGGACCATATGTACAGGCAGGAAAGGAACCAGCCCAGCAGAAGGCCTGAAGGCAGCCACCTACCTACACCAGCTCACAGGAGAGAGACTGATTAATCCTACATCCCCTGGTCCAGAAAAGAGCCCCCTGGTGAGAAACCTGATTAGTTCCCTACCCAGGACTGTTCACCTTACTGTGGCAGGCACTGGATCCCCTTGCTCAGGGATTCCCTCAGGCAGCTGGATAAGAGGAGGATTTATCTGGGGTCTGGAGTGGTACTATAGAGGGACCCAAATCTACAGCAACTCCTGCGGGGCAGTGCTAGACTAATTATGATTGTTATCATTTGTCAAGCTTTTACTGTATTTTGTGCTATCTCCCACCTTTACAGCACTGCAGGAAGGTTAAAAAAGACCATTAGATTCCGTAAATAATTTAAGAGTGACACTCAAGAGAAGAGTCACACATCAGTAAATTTACTGCTCAATAAATTGCAATAATTAAGTCAGTAAATCAAAGAGAAATGGGTGATAATATGTATTATTAATAGGTAAGACAGCATATATTATGGATCCAGCATATTAATCAAAACCCATATATCATACTTGACTCAAAAGCAAAACCTCTCTTTACCCTGCAGGAGAATCAATCACGGTGGGACAATGAAGAAAACTTCAAGAAGATATCATGAACTTTTCAACAACACAGTTGAGTACTGTAAGTGATACTTTTTTTTTTCATGCTTACAGTTACATTTTCAGGAGCTTTCAGGGGTCTACCCCTTTCTTCTCGGTCCAAGCAGTACCAAGAAGTAACCAGTAGGTCCCAATAAAGTGGTCCAAAAAATGCAACTGTTAGTGCAAAAAAAAGTATTGCAGACAGTACTCAGTTTCAAGTGCACTAATGTGGCTACAATCACTTTAAGGGCTTGTTTACACTAGTGGCAGCTCTTGCTGAAAAGTGATCTACAGTGGATTGCTTTTCAGAGAGCAGTTGAAAGCAGGTGGGAGACAATATGTCACCTTCTCAGTGCTGTTATAACCCCGAACAGCCCACAGCACCATGCCACAACCTCATGCAATGCAGGGGAGTTGTGGTGAATCCACATTTACTTGAATGGGTTACACATTCTTCAGTGGTACTGTCTGCTGAACACAAGAGGGGGTATAATTTTTGCTGCACTTACAAAGCTTTGCTGCTACAACATGCATACAACACCATTCAGCCTCTTAGTTGGGGGTGATATTACCTCAGTTCAACCACTTATTTTTATTGCCTCATGCATAGAGTGGATTTTTTACATACGCTAGCAGTGAATTACAGTATTTTTTTCAATAATCATTTTTCAGCATTTCGTGGTATTTTAAAGATTACATTTCTTTCAAAAAAAGTTTTAAAACAAAGTTTTGAAATAAAACTTTAACTGAAATTCCCTCGTAGCTGCCAACACTTCTAAAACATTTCCAGGAACTCTTGGCTCCAAAAGCATTATGATTTAGCTACACTGTCAAATAGGACTGCTCCCAGCCCAAATCTTGTTAGGTTACATTTAGCAAATTGGGTTATTTCATACAATATGCATTTTAATTACTTGATAATGATAATAATAACAATTATAGAAGTTTTCAATTTTGCTATCACTATCCCATTGTGGATAATGCCTAACTCAGAGTTTCATTTTATTACTGATGGATTCTGCTTCTTCTTTCTCTTTAGCCTGTAAGATCCCACCTACAGCATTTACAATGGTCTTTCTACAGTGAGATTCCACATCCAGCAAACAGATTGTTCTTTCCTCAGTGAGATCCTACATCAAGTAGAAAGATTGGTCTTTCTTCACTGAGATCCCACATCTAGCAAGCAGATTGTTCTTTCCTCAGTGAGATCCTACATCCAGTAGATAGTTTGGTCTTTCCTCAATAAAATTCCCCCTCCATCAAACAGAACATTTTTTTTCCCCAGTGAGATTCCATCTCCAGAAAACAGATTGGTTATTCCCCAATAAGATCCCACCTCTAGCATACAGATTGGTCTTTCCTCGTGAGATCCCACCTCCAGCATACAGATTTGTCTTTCCTTAGAGAGATCCCACTTCCAGCTTATAGATTTGTCTTTTTCCAGTAAGATCCCATCTCCAGCATACATATTGGTCTTTCCTCAATGAGATCCCATCTTCATAATTCATATTAGTCTTTCCCCATTAAGATCCTACTTTCAGCAGACAGATGGGTTTTTCCTTAGTGAGATCCCACCTCCAGCATACAGTTTGGTCTTTCCACAGTAAGTTTGTAACTCCCGTATACAGACTGGTCTTTCTTCAGTAAAACACCACTTCCAACACATATACTGGTCTTTCCCCAGTAAGATCCCACTTCCAGCATACATATTGGTCTTTCCTCATTGAGATCCCACCTCCGGGATACAGATTGGTCTTTCCCCATTAAGATCCTACCTTCAGCATATATATTGGTGTTTTCCCATATTTTCTTTCCCTGTTTATTTTGGTTAAACACTGTACAGCACTTTGTATATAGGTTTGTAAATAGCACTAATAAACACCTTCACTGTTTGCCACTAAACTCACTGGATTTGGTATCTGTGCCTGAAAGACTGCTTATCCCAGTAAGTATATATCCTGGCTGCCTATCCTCAGCTGACAATATATTTTATATATATATATATATATATATATATATATATATTTCAAGAGCTCAGTGAAATTAAGTGTGGTACTGTGATAGGTTGCCACGTGTGCAATAACTCCATCCATGAAATTTTCTTGCTACTAAATTTTCCACGGTCAACTGTTAGTATTATAACATGTAGTATTATAACATAGTGAAAGCAACTGGGAACAACAGCAGCTTACGTGGTAGCCACGTAAAATGACGAAGCGGGGTCAGCGCATGCTGAAGTGCACAGTATGCAGAAGTCGCCAACTGTCTGCAGAGTCAATAGCTAAAAACCTCCAAACTTTGTGTGGCCTTCAGATTAGTATAACAGTGTGTGGAGAGCTTCATGGAATGGGTTTCCATTGGTGAAGTGGTGTAAAGCATGTCACCACTGGACTCTAGAGCAGTGGAGAGGTGATCTCTGGAGTGACGAATCACGCTTCTCTGTCTGGCAATCCGATGGACGTGTCTGGGTTTGGTGGTTGCCAGGAGAACAGTACTTGCATGACTGTGCCAAGTGTAAAGTTTGGTGGAGGGGGGGATTATGGTGTGGGGTTGTTTTTCAAGGGTTGAGCTTGGCCCCTTAGTTCCAGTTAAGGCATCAGCATACCTAGACATTATAGACAATTTCATACTTCCAACCTTGTGGGAACAGTTAGGGGATGTCCCCCCCCCCAACTGCGCAGTGGAAAATGAAAGGTCCATAAAGACATGGATGAGTGAATTTGGTGTGGAGGAAATTGAATGGCCTGCACAGAGTCCTGACCTCAACTTGATAGAGCACCTTTGGGATGCATTAGGGTGGAGACTGCAAGCCAGTCCGACATCAATGCGTGACCTCACAAATGCAGTTCTGGAACATTACCATAGATACACTCCTAAACCTTGTGGATAGTTCCTTGCTGTAGAATATATCTGCTCTCCCAGTAACATTGTGTTTTTCCAATTCTCTGGCAGTTTTAGTGCAGTCAGAAATATAGTATGTATTAACCATAAGACTACAGGTCCCAGGATCCTCTGCTGTCAGAAGAACTGGTCCTAGTACTGGGCAATAGGGGGAAAAAGTATTAATCATAGTCTCATCTGTAAATGTTCCTGAATAGCATAATGATATAGCCAGCACCTGGCTACATATGATTCCAATTTCTAGTAAAGTTTTGCATTCTAGTAATTTCAACATTTTTGTCACAGTGTTAGTTTAGATGTAAGTCCAGATTTTTCAGAAGGTGATATACAGCTAGGTCTAGGAAGGCAGATTTATTTGCAGGACAGAAGATTTACTCCAAGAAGGCCAGGCAGTTTTTTTTAGAATGTGTAGAGTCAACTGGAACCCACAAAATGTATCAAGGCTGTTGCAACTGCCTTGTGGCATATCTTTGATTTGTCTTCTACCTCTACTCCTGTTATTAAATTAAGGTAAGCTTACATGACATATTGCTTTTGCGCATCCTCTTGGATCTGAGCAGATTTTTTCATGTATACCTCATTAATCTTATCACTACAGTATGGATTTGATAAACAGTAGGAAGATTTGCATTAGTAAATTTACTGCTTAATAATTTTCTGTAATTACACCTGTTAATCAAATAGAAGTTGGTGAAATTACGTATTATTGATAGGTAAGACTGCATTTATTATGAGACTAGAATATTAATCAAAGACTTTGCATCCTACTTGACTCAAAAGCAAAAATGTTGCTTTCTTCTAAAAGGATCAATCATGCTTGGGTCAACATCTCGAAAAATTAGTGAACTTTCTACAAACACTGGCTGGAAATAATAATATGTCTCTATCTATCCTCTTATTGTTTTAAAGGAATGTATTAAAGTTTATAGATACCCAAAGCATTCTCTCCTCAGTTCTGTATAAAGAAGTTCAAAATTCCATCCGTTTTATTTTTTTCTGTCTGTAGCTCTTGAGGGGGGATTTAACCTTCACCTGGATGTACAAAGCTCCGTTTTTTCATTCAGCCAACTGAACTGATTCCCTCATTTTCACATTCAAACAGGAATCTTCCCTGCTGTGTCATTGAGTTATCAGAATACACTGATCAGCTCTGCTGCCAATTGGCTACATGCACTCAGCGAAACAAAATTTTCCAACAACCTGCTTCATGAGAAGTCAATCAATAGATCAGTTTCTCATGAGCGGGAATGGCCAAAGGTGGATCGAAATTCGTCCGGTTCCTGCTGCTCATGTATGGCCAGCTTAAATCTCTACAAATGGAGCAGAATTTCCCCCTTAGACAGTTGTCCCCAGAACAAGGGTCCCCATTAGAAGATTTCCCCTCTAATCCTGTACCCCTCTAATACTACAGATCAGGGGCGGACTGACAACTCATGGGGCCCCCGGGCAATAGGGGATCATTGGGCCCCTGTGTCCTTGCCCAAACTCAAAAAAGCCTATGAAAAAGGTACCAGGGGCATCTCATGGGGCCCCCTACTGACCCCGGGCCCTCGGGCAGTGCCCGAGTTTCCAAATGGTCAGTCCGCCCCTGCTACAGACAACTGTAGTATTTTGGTTTTCATATAATTTTTTTTTTTTTTAGGTGACAATAGCCAACAGGGCAACTAGAAAGGATGAATTTCTCCACTGGGGACACTGACATCAATAAACACTTGAAAGAGGTTCTTATCCTTTAAGTTTTGGCTATACACATACTTTAAAGGATAAGTTCACCTTTTAACAAAAATAATAAATGCACATTTTTGTGCAGGTAAAAATAATGTGCATTTATTATTTTTTGTTTGTGTAGCCTCTAAAAACATTGCACCAGTGATCAGCAATCGCTGGTGCCATGCATGTCTCCCCCTGACCTGTCAGATAATATTGACAGGAAGGCTCAATGAACTAGTTCATTGAAAACTACAAGCCAACAGCTGCAAAGGCTGATGGGACAGAATACTGTGAATGAATGAATGATACGGCTGGGAGGGCAGAGACCCATACAGCTATGCTTACTTAAAATTATGACAGCTAGCAAGGGTGTAAAAGATCACCCACTAGCTGTCACGGCAGGCATCAGGGGGTGCAGGGGCTGGTCAAATCGAAACATGTTACATGTTACACTCTGAATATGGGTGTAACATGTTACGAAAGGTGAACTTATCCTTTAACCAAAACATTTTTTTCTAGACTTTAACAGCTTTGAATCAGATTTTATTAATGAAATACATACAGTATACAAATATGTAATCTGTTTTACCTGCCAAAGGGTATGTAACTCTATGCCAACACTTTTGTAATCCAGAAACTAGTCGGCACAACCATGTCCTCAAAGTCCTAAGTAGCAGCTTGGTCAAAAACTCCATTACAAACAACAGAAATTTCCCAGTGCACTTACCAACTAGCCTTCAAAAAAAATAAAAAATGACCCTGACCAACAATTCACGTTAAAAACAAAGGGTTTGGTTTGACACATTTTCAAATTTATGTGAGAGTCACAGTGCCTCAACAAGGCTCCTCTGTATTCTGCGGTCCTAACTCTATAATTTTCAGAGTCTCCAAGTTGGAGTACATATAGCAGTGGATAGATTAAGGGCAGGTTAGCCTGGAGGGAGCCCACCCCTCCTTAAAAGCACGGGGACACACTGGACACTCAACAAGAGCACACTGGCAGCTAAAAGTATCAAATGTATATAGGCTTTCCATGAGCACCTAGCAAAGGCTAGTTATAGATTGCTCAAAAACCCCAGCCTGATAACTGGACAATGAAAGAATAGTAGCATGATCGCTAAAGTCAGCACTCTGGTCACTTTGCACTGTCCCCATGTCTGCACGTACCCTGCCAGCCAGCACATGTTCATTGCGATTTAGCCTGACTGGCTTCTAATGCTGTTCCTCCCTCTCCCAGTGCTTTTTTGTTTTCAAGAATACATACCTGTCATTATATTTATAACTGCCAGGAGTCCAGCTTTAAATAAAGTTCTTATTTTGCAATAATAGTTTAGAGCCAAGATCTTCCCATCAAAACTATCACACAGACAATGTTTACACAAGTGTCAATTCCTTTACAACACCCAACAGACGATGCAGAATATGCTGTTAGAATTGTATTCTTTGTCAAGCTTCCCTTTCAGACAATATCATAAATATGTTTTTCTGACTTTACAAAAATGCTAGAAGCAAAACTTTGAGAAAACTTTTTTATTTATTATGGAAAGCTGTGAACACTGGAAATGCCATGGTCTACGGCTCTAAACTTTATTGGGAGAACACAGAAGCATGTCAGTGCCTCCATCCCATTCATATATAAGCAATGAGCCACCTGGGAATTACTGTACAATAAGTGACAGCTTGGTTCTACACATGGATTAAAAAGTACCCCATTGGATAATTAATTTTAATAGAAATGGTTCCAGGGGGTAATGCAGCCAATGGCGGTGAAGGTCAAAATCATTATGGATGCATTTTATTAATGCATTCCCCTCTGCTATGGAAGGAATAGAGGAGAATGGGATAAATACTAGAAAATGAACCTGATTTACTCCGAACAGACTCAACCTTGACAAGGTTGTATTCCGTAAACTACTTCCATCAGATAAACCAAGACTGGGGGAATGAAATGAAAAACATCAACGCACAAGTCAACTATATTATTTATTACTGAAATCATAAAGTGTAAATAAAGGTTTATCATGACAGTAGCGGTTTGGCTATCTGAAGATGTAACCAGACAGGCCCGATAATGAAAAGTTTTACCTCAAATGAGAGCTCAGAGAAAACCATGAAACCTTGTTCTTTAAAGAGAACCTGTCACAATTAGGCTTGTACAAGGATTGCAATGTTCACAAGTAAATGATTATAGTTGTACAAGTTGTCACATGTGTCAAACACAAGGCCTGTGGGCCAATCCGGCCCGCCAGCCCATTTCATATGGCCCTCATAGCTCTCCTGCAGCTGTGGCACCCCCCCCCCCTCATCTCTGCTCCCCACCTTGTGTTAGCAGTCTGCAGCAGAGAGGAGAACAGAATTCCTCCACCGGATCCTGCGCTGCTCTGTTCAGCTGCTGAGAGACTTGTCTCTGCCCCTCCCCATCTAAACAGTTGTCAGCAGAGATCCTACAGATCCTCCACCTCTCAATGCAGCACCCCCTCATCTCCGCCTCTCATGGTCTCAGTATTCAGCAGACTCTGGCAGCTGACTCCAGCCCTCCTCTGGTCATCCTCCAGACCCTGCGCTTTCTGATTCCCAGCTGTGCCCCAAGCTTCTTCTCGGTAGCAGCACCAATTAATAGAGGTGCACTGTGATGTAAATGAGGGTGGGGGACTCTTGACATCTGATGTAAAGGGGGTTGGGGTGCTCTGGATATCTGGTCCTACAGATACAACCGGCCCTTTGAGGGCAACCATAATGCTGATGCAGCCCACAATGCAATTGAGTTTGACACCCCTGATCTATGTGTATGTATTAAAGGTAACTCTGGAGGGGAAGATCAGAGCTGAGAGCCACCTTCCACTCCTGAAGTTTCACAAGTGCTGCCCAGGCAACTCCTTGACTTCAGGTTGATAACATACCCTGTATCCTAACATCAGAGTTTGCATAATATCAAATTATGACTTTGTGTTTCTATTTCTCTTAACCCCTTCCCACCCAGCCCTGGCATCCCTTTCAACTGGGTCTTTACACCCAGGATTCCAGAAGAATGGGAGCTGTCTATTACAGCTTGGTCACTATACTGGTAGTGCAAAGTGAGTGCACTCTCAGCACAGAAACCTTGGCTGTCTATGGAGGCATGTGCAGTGTGTGGACATTAAAACCAACCCTCTTCGCCATATATGCGGTACGGCAAGAGATTAAAGAATAATTGAAGGAAAAACTTTTTTTCTAGTTTTGGATAGAGTTGAGAGGTAATAGAACACATGTTGGGTTTTTATTGCCATCTGTGTCTCCATTAGTGAGATTCACCTGCTCTATTTGTCCTGGTGAACATTAGCATTGAATGTGAAAAGAAAATCCTATATTTTGAGTGGTCACCAGAAGAGGCATAGGAGGGGAAATCTTGGGTGACCACCAAGAATGTCCTTCACTTTGAAGGAACGTCCTCTCACTTGCTGTTTTGGTTATGGTGTAGGAAGTGACGGTAAGTATACCCTATGAGACACAAATGGCAAAAAAAAAAAACTGACAGGGGTTATAATCTTCCCTTACTCTATCCAAAATGAAAATAAATCCCTTCAGTTCTACAATAATTTTGAGGTTCTGGTGCTACATACAAAGACAGTAATAATAATAATCATAGGTAAAAGGATTCTGAACATGTTTTGTTCAAAAAGGCAAAATTCAAACAAAATGGACTTTCTGTTTTGGTTGGAGCAGTGTGATCCCCCTACCTGGGCAGCTAGAGATGCCAGAGCCAGGGACTCAGACAAGCCAGGGTCAGGAAACCAGAAGTCAGCATAGGCAGGAGCAAAATCTAAGAACAGGAATCAGAGGAAAAGTCAGCTAGACAGGCGGGAACACACTGGGGATCTAATGCAGGCCATAGATGGGGAGAAAAACGGCAGATTTTCGGCCGATTAACGAACTATCGGTCGGTCTAAAAAACTTACCTGACCACCAATTATTACGAAAATCGGCCGATTAATGAGTAACCTATAACGGGAAATGATGTCATTTTGTGGCCTTTGTGATCCTTTTTCGGAAAACGATCGTTCGTTTTTGACCATCAATGAGGATAAAGTCGGGCGTTTTTCGAAAATTTTCCAACATCACCGATAATCTGAAAGTCCAAAATACACGAAAAACGGCCGACAAAATCGTCCACTAACGATAAGATAATCGGCCGGTTTTATTTTCGGACGAAAAATCGGCCGTTTTTCTCCCCATCTATGGCCTGCAATAGACCATGCAAGGGCAAGAAGAAAATTAGCTAAGCTGCTAAAATAGCACAAAGGGCTGGCTGTGGGCTGGACTAATGAGGCAGGTAAAGGTATCCAGGTGAGTCACTGTGGAGACAAGTGGCTGGTAATTAACTGACATCTGAGCAGCTTCTGAGCACTGAAAGAAAAGAGCTGCTCATTAAGTAGCAGGAGCCCAGCCCTGACACACTGTTGTACAAGATCCAAGTTGTCACAATCAGGGGTCAGGCTCAAAGACCAGTTGCTATAGCAGTGGAACGTCTCACCTGAAACCAGCAGGAGAGGTACACAGGCAGGTCACCATGGCAGAGGAGTGGGATCACCCGAAGTACCAACCGGTGTTCACCAGAGCTCCTGATGGTGGAGATGGATTTTGCTGCATGTTAGTACCAGGTCGCAGTCCTCAGGATCACCCCTCCAGGAGGTGAGCAAGTGGAGGTCCAGTAGCGTATAAGCAGGTAAAGATCAAACGGAAGCATGGTCAGTAAACAAGCCAAGGTCGGTAAGGAGCAGTCGCAGGTTGGGATCAGGCAGAAGAGTAGTTGAGAACAAGCCAAGGGCCAATAACGTGTGGTAGCAAAATATGGATAATAACAGAGACGATAAGAAGCACGATACTGGCTGGAGAGCACAATAATCTGGCAAGCAGGAAGTGCAGAGACATGGCTTATATCAGGAAGTTCATGGGAGGAGCAAGGGGTTCAAGGTTCATGATAAACAAGGCAACGTAGGATCATCCAAATAATTGTCAAGGGCACTGTCCAGCATTCCAGGTGGCTCAGCAAGAAGAAACATTGCCACTCACTGCAGAAGGCCCAGGTTCAGACCCAGGCTCTGACACAAATGGATATATCCACCTCTACCTTTACAGCATCTGTGGAAAGCTTCTAAGCAGGGGTTAGTATCTCTCTTTAGTGAGGTCCCTACTCTGGGCAATGAAAGTATGTACTCCTTTACGAACTGGTGTGGATGGAGCCCTTGGCAGAAGGAGGATGGGAACAGGCTACCCCTGATGTACACAATGTTTGTCTGTATCCTGGACAGGTGAAGGCCCTTTGGAACTAGGCTGCAGAGAGCCTCTAGATGAGGACCCACTCTAGAGGGACTCAAAGTTGAGAGTGTAGGGATGATGGCTGGACTTTCTGATTTCAAGTTTATTGTTGTGAACTATACTGCTGATTTGTAATGTGGAGATGAAGAACCTGTTGTACAGAGATGTTGATAGGTTGTCTCACAGTAAATTGTTATAAGGCTACTTTTATGGACAATTCTTAATTCATGAAGATATGCCTAAGGCCAGGACAATATAAGGACAACATGGCAGAGTTTCTCTTTTTACAGGTGTGTATGTGTAGCCTATTCCAGAAAGAATAGGGGAGATGCCCTTGGCCAGCTTGGCAAACCAAGGCTGCTTTCAAGCTGGTGGCATTTTACCCTATAATCCTATAGAGAATCCAATAGAGGGCATATACTGTATACTTCTGTGCTCAGCTCCCTCTAATGGGATCTACATTGTAATGCAAAGAAAACGTTAAAACCATCACCAACAGTAGCTCAGTTGAAAAGTCAACGTCAGCGTGTCTTAGCTGTGCTGAAAGTAAACGGGGAAGAACATCTAGATAGCCGTGACTTAGGGTATTAAAACATACCCGCTCTGCCTGAAAAACAAAATCTGTATTTAGTAGCTATCAGTGATGAAATATAGCTTGCATTACTCTGAGCTAAAAAAAAAACCAAAACCTATTCTAGGGAAGTGAAATCAGGGTGTGAAATTTAAGCTCTCGTTGCTACAAGGGCAGATGTAAAAAAAATAAAATTATACTTCTGTTAGCTGTGCAATTATCCATGCTGTATGCAGCAGATCAGATTAATTTGCACATCAGCAGAATCTCTCGACAAAGCTCTTGATATGCAGAGATAGATACAGCACTTCAAATCAATTGAAACCATTGAATTTTTATCATCATTTCTACAGCACGACCCCAGGCTGTTTGCATGCACAATATCTGACGTTACCTGCTTGGTTCACAGACAATGCACAGGATGTATTAAAGTGAATCTATTGTCTTTTTATTTATTTATTTTCTTAATAAATAAAAGGAATGAGAAAAATGAAAGAAGAATAGTGAACAAGTCATGGAATTCAGTAAAAAATATAACTCTGTTCTGCTAACAGTCATCCTGTTCCTGCTTCCCGTGAACCTGATCCTTGTCCTGGCCCCGTTCCCAGCCAGTGCTACCTTCTGTCCCTTGCCAGTTCCCATGACCCTGCTGCCTTTACCTGCTTCCTGTGGACTTAATCCCCATCCTCTTGATACTACTCCCCATACCTGCTTCCCATGTACCGGATCCCCATTCCTGAATGCAAGTGTACAATCCAAACACACAAGTTCCTGCGTTAAAAATGGCTGTCTGTATAAGTGGGTGCTGCAGCGACCATCAGCTGGAACCAAACAGAATCAGCAAGGGAGAATGTCACAAGCACACCGAGGAGCACCAATATGAGTCCAAAAGTTTGAATGAATGATCATATAGCTTCAGCAAGGCAATGTTTTGGAGTCTTGCAGTTAGCTTAATCATTTGCTTTTGGTTATATAGGGCTCCCTTCAGACAAATAATTTTGTCCAAGATGGCTTCCAATGGGGAGAGAAATCTGGGGATTTTTTTGTCCAATGAATTGGATTTTAAAAGATGGCCCTTGTATGATGGGTGGGAAGTGGGACATGTTTTAGGGGCCTGTCAAAGGAGAATCTGAGGATGGGAACGATAGAGATGGTGTCAAAGTCCTACCTTTCCTCAGGGCTTGTGCTGCTCCATGTGCTGGCATCCATCTTAGGTGTCTGCAAATCATTGTGGGATCCTTTATGCTTTCAGCCCTCTGTGGCTCCTCCCCAGGAGGTGGTGGCTTATCACATATAAGTCTGCTGTTTGTAGCTGTCCATTGCATTCGTGTCCTGTCTGTTGCACAGCAGCAAGCTCCTGTTTAGTTTCTCATTGCTCTCCTGGATACCGACTCGGCTTTGGCAAGACTCCTCCTGGCTTCTGACCCCGGCTCTGGCGACCATCCTTCCTGGCTTCTGACCCCGGCTCTGGCGATCATCTTTCCTGGCTTCTCACCCCGGCTCTGGCGACCATCCTTCCTGCCTTCTGACCCCGGCTCTGGCGATCATCCTCTCTGGCTTCTGACCCCGGCTCTGGTGACCATCCTTCCTGCCTTCTGACCCCGGCTCTGGCGATCATCCTTCCTGGCTTCTGACCCCGGCTCTGGCGACCATGCTTCCTGGTTACTGTTCCACCAAGTCATCCGCTGTTGCTGTCGGACTTGCATAGACTCTTGCCTTGTTTCTGTGTAAATAAACCAACCTTTAATTGCACCTCCTTGTGTGTCTGGCTCCTCGCTCCCTGACAGATGGGTAACAAGAAAATTAGCTAACAAAGAAAAAAAAAAAAAAAAAAAAGGGGATGGTGGGGGGTGATGGGTTGAAAATGGTAGAAAGGATAGTAGGTGCATTTGGTGGAGGGTATTGGGATATTAACTTTGCTGCCAGCCTCAAAGTAAACTTTTTCGGTTGCCCTGCTTGTGCACAGGAACTATTAGCTGTAATGAAATGTTCCACCATACTTTATCCAGATTAGCATCAGGGCTCTGCTCTGGGAGGGTCTGAACATATGGGAAGGAAAGCAAGATGGGCTATGCACTGATGGAGCTGTTATCTCTAGGAGAGCAACCTTTTGTGGTTACCCAGGTGGGGTCCGACCAAAGATCAAGTGGATTGCCTGAGAAATGGATTTTATCACATGGAGAGGTATGAATTGGCAGCCTGGGGCTAGAAAGGGAAGATTTATGCTGCAAAACATCTGTGAGACTGTGCTGAATTGTCTGTACCTGCAAGAGTTGTTCATTAAAAGTTCTGCTAACCATTTTAATGCCTGGTCTGAAGTACTTTCTACAAAGAGGTGCATGCAGGACATATCATGGACTGGATTTGTACAAAAGGGCCACCATGCAAGAGTTAAACGTGGGTGGGAGATGTGGCTATACTGTCGTTGCCACAGGTAACCAGCACAGTGGTGCAAAGTGCTATAGCAACCAGTCAGTGGGCAGTTGGTACCTGGCATGGGAGATTGGTGAGCTTGACCCCTTCCCTAGCAATCGGTACCCCATACATGGGACCAACATAGCGGCACGGGGGGACCTGGGGAGCTAGTCTGTAGGTACGAAAGCAAGAGACAGAAGGGAAGTGGATCCAAGTCAAGTGTAAAGCTCATTAGTAACAGAGTTCTGAACTAGGAGTCTGGCCGAAACTCACATTCTCACTGGGAGTGAGCTGACAAGTGAGGAGACAAGCCAGGGCTATGCTGGTGAGCGGGACACAGGCAAGCATACAGTGACCTGGAAAAAGTGCTTAAAGTGGTTATAAAGCCTTACATATACCCAGTGAAGTGACAAGCCTCAGGTGATACACAGAGGTTAAACAAATCCTCCTACATAAGTTGTACCTGTCTATCTGCAATCTTCTCTTCACTACATACATTCCAAGTCCAGAATTTATAAAGCTTGTCTGAGAGTTCAAAAAAAAGGGGTGTGTGGAGCTGAAATTACACTCTACAGAGCTCAGTGAGGAGTTAATCTACTGGAGGTTCCTTCTCTTTCACCATTTTTCACTTGATGTCAGGAAAACTTGTCAGAAGTGACTCATGCTGATAGCAGAGGAAGGAAGTATCAGACAGAAATGATACTTAGTGCTCTTAATTAAGACACGTACATACTATAGAGGGAGATGCTTAGTTCATATTTCATGTCTGAGGTTTATAACCATTTTAAAGTGGTACTAAACCCCCAATAATAAAATCAGTCTGTAATGCAGTAAAGCATGCTTGCTATACTCACTGTGGAACCTAAGAGGTTAATCCTCCACATTGTGTAAAAAGGATGTTTTGATCCGGTCTTCTTTGATCCTCCCCTTCTTCTACTGTCCACACTTCATCTGCTGATAGTACAGAGCTCTAGGAGTCACTCTGCACATTCTCAGTTTGGTGTGTATTGCTAGAGAGTTTTTTTTTCTTTGGGAGGGTGCATGTGATCAGCACAGGGCCAATCAGAATTGTCCAGACAGAGGGCAAGGGTTATGCAGGTTCATAGGACAGTCAGAGCAGAATTAAATCTCCTCCTACTAACTTTATCCAGTGCTAAGCTGGACACTGATAGATGTCACAAGACTGCTAAATACTGTTGATGGAAATAGGGATTTAGCAGTTTAAATTTACTAAAATAATTGTATTTCCATGTTATGTGTACTGTGGGAGACCAGATATAGTGAATGCAGGGTCCTGGGTTTAGTTCACATAGACCATAACATTTCTGAGTCTAAAAAGTGGAACTGTGCAAAGGCTAATGGCTTGCTTCTGAGTTGGGGTGCCGCTTAAATGCTGACTTCACATGACCACTACCCCCATGCTCGTAATCTCAGGGCATTAGTGAGGGCATTTGCAAAGGTCTCCGTATAAGACGCTAAGCTTCACCCACACGCAAGCTGCCATATTAGAGGCAGGGTCCCCAATACAAATTACATTTCATGCCGTATGAAGCCCACATCCTGCTAAGTCCACACCTTTTCCTGCAACCTGGTATCTGATACACAGCCACAGTATGGAACTGTAGAAAATATATGAACTTTCATTCTCATCCATCACAGAAAAAAACTGACATGAGTCAGTAATAAAGTAAAATTAATTCAGAGAGAGACACAGAAATCTTTATGGGCAATAAAAGCAATTACAGGCACCTTTTAGTATCTGCACTTAGGCACTTTTTTGCTTAAAATGGAGTCAGGTTCACTTTAATGATCTATTCATATCCACTTTTCAATGCATGTCAGACAGTCTGTTTCCCGGTAGGAGCTATTTATTGCTATTTGTCTCTGTATTTATTACCCATGTGGCATTAAGAATGGTGAATTAATAAGACAGTCAATTCTCAACCTTTCCTGAAATGCCAGTCATATGATAATTGATAGTAGCAATCTCACATCGACCATTGTTTGTCCATTTGCAGTCTCATAATATTTCAGCAGTAGCAAGGGCAGTGAGCAAGAAGGAAGAAAGCTCATGCTCTGCACAGTGTATATTTATATGGTGGCTCCAGAATGCAATTCACAAAGGAAATGCAAGGATATCAAGTACAAAGCACTGGTGCTAACATATCAGATATAGAACCATATAATTTAAATTAAATATTATGTATGAGTACCTTCTTCTCTTGTAATATGCTCATCAAAAAGGAACCTCTGGAGGCAGATAGGATCAAGCTCTGCTTTAGAAGGAAAATTAGAGATGTCTATATAGATTCATCTGCTTGCAAGTGGGGTGAAGCATGGTGCAGCGGCAATAACCCATAGTCCAAGTGCGATGCAAAGAACTTGTATTGAAGTAATGCAAAGACACTTCACAATAAACCCATTGGGAAGACAGCTCAACCGGGAATACTCACTGGTCCCAACAGCATTGGGGAGAGTTTGTTTCAGCAGACAGTGTCTGTTAGGAGGGGCAGAACGCGGCCTGACTGTCTCATACCCAAACAGGAAGATGCCCAGAGAAGTTGCGAGCCCTACGCTTTCCCTCCTCATCGGGAATCTTTCCCTGTCCCTAAGAGAAGCGGTATCTGTCCCTACTCTACCCACTTACAAATGCACGCCAAGCCTGGGAGCCAGGGCCTTAAGGGCCATGGTTTGTGACGATACGCGTGGGGAGGAGCCGGGTGACGTCAGAGCCAGAACTCCGCTAGCACAGTCAATGATGCTGCACAGTGTTCACTGCAGCTTTACAGCTTTTGTCACACTGCGGCTTTTACTACTGTTTTATATGTGAGTGCATTTTTAATAAACTACTTGAGGTTTTTAAGAAACGTGCTGCACTATGGTCGCTTTATATGGTTGTAAGTTTTACCCACAGAGCCAGTCACGCCACCTAAGGGGGAGCTGCCTGTTTGACCTGTCTTTCATACGGGTCAGTACATGAAGGTGAGGGTCCACCTATATATTATGGTCACCGTGGTGATGCACATCATTTAAAGATTTACAGCACCGGGATAATGGGCTTACTCACCAGTTGAAATACGTTTTCCCACTAACATTGTTGAAGAGGCTTCTTTTTTTTTGGACTTTTACTGTTGTGTGTTTCACACATTTTTTATTATTATTTATTTTTATGTTATGCTTTAGTGTTCACTAGAGTGGATGTTTTTGAGCAGCGCAACACTATACACTGGTTTTGCTTAAATAGGTTCTGCCTGACCAAAGATGGCTGCTAGATTCACATGGAGTGGCAGTATCAAATCAAACAGCTTCTCCAAACCCAGGAAATCATAGAGGAACCATATTCCTCTTGATTTCCTCTCAAACTGCAAATGTCAGTGCAGATGAATGCCACCTACAGTGGAGAAAATAAACTGCACCTGCCTATATGTTTGTATTACTGGATCTGCTGAGCTTTCGATACATGCGCTGCACAAAAAGTAACCTCTGCTTGTGCTTCTTTTTTTCATGGGTCTTGTTTGATTTTTGGATGCATTCCAAAAATGTGTCAGATGTATTTTGCATGTAAAAGATAAAAATGTCCTTTCCTATTAGGCCGATCAATGCAGTGTCTGTTCCGCATCACCACTGCACTCTGACATCCATGAGTGCCGAGGATGCCTGATGACAATAGCCACCAGTGAAGACTGTTCCATCCACACTGTTAGCGTGGATGGGGGAACTGGATCATTTCACCATATTCTACCCGTGTTCTGACTAAGAGAAAATTGAGCTGTGTATGCTGGCCTTAAGCTGTTTGCTTGTGACAAAATCTCTCACTCCGGCACCACTCAGAGCCTTTTAAACCACATATGCACTTCTATGTGCACTCCACATGACAACCCTTAGGCTTATAAGTCCTTAAGGCAGTGGGCACTACCAGGGACGGACTGACAACTCATGGGGCCCCCGGGCAATAGGGGATCATGGGGCCCCTGTTTCCTTGCCCAAACTCAAAAAAGCCTATGAAAAAGGTACTAGCGGCATTTCATGGGGCCCCCTACTGACCCCGGGCCCTCAGGCAGTGCCCGAGTGCCTGAATGGTCAGTCCGCCCCTGGATAGCAGAGATGGATCATTACAGATAATTGAATTAATCCGCCCAAATACAAAACCAAATACAGGTACAGGGGCGGACTGACAACTCATGGGGCCCCCGGGCAATAGGGGATCATGGGGCCCCTGTGTCCTTGCCCAAACTCAAAAAAGCCTATGAAAAAGGTACCAGGGGCATCTCATGGGGCCCCCTACTGATCCCGGGCCCTTGGGCAGTGCTAGAGTTTCCAAATGGTCAGTCCGCCCCTGAGAACTACACTGCGGGACGAGGGTGGTGGATAAGCCTAATCTTCATTATTGAAAAGTGGAGAAACTACTAGAAACTTCTGATTGGTACTTGACTCAAAGAAGATTCAACCATCTGAGGTATGTGGTATAAAGGGCTACTCTTTAAATTGTGTGTGTTAATTCTCTTCCTGGTGTTAGGGTTAGGCCCTTGGAAAAAGAGTTCTAAATTGAGAACTTCTGTACTCTCATGGGAACTGCTGTGCTGTGCACTGTTGAGATGTCATATGATATGCCTAAAGCCAGCCATACATGGATTGAAATTCAGCTGGTTCAGCAGGGACCAGCCAAATATCGATTTATGTATGGACACCCTGGTTATACACAAGTCAAATTATTAATCAACTTGTATACAACCAGCCTGTTGGGTTTTTGTTGAATGATTAGTGCCACTGGCTATAGCCAGCAATATTAATAATTGTTTTCTGCCGGCAGGGAAGGCTTCCTCTGATAGAACACGACTGAGCACCACCCATAGTGGAAGGAAAGAAAATTGCATATTGTAAAGATGTAAAATAAATGTTCTTTTTTGCAAGGACTGGTCTCTCAATATTACTAAGAATTTAATGGGATAGACAATACCTCAGGGAAAAAAAAGCAGCTAGTTTAGATTAGGTTTGCATGGTGGTTAAGTATCAAAGGGTTCAACAGTGGTGGTGTCAGTGGCCATCTGGGCACCTGTTTCTCATGGGCTTCAGAAGTTGGATGCGATTCCACTCTGGGCCAAACCTCTCAATAGTTGAGGCCTTGTGAACTAAGTGTATTTGTGGCTCATAATCAAGCCCAGGGCCAATTTAACAGGGAACCTGGGTGCCTGTGAAGAGCCGGAGGGCTGTAGTTGGAGTCGGTTTACTGCCCCTAAAAAACTGTACCATGGGGCTCTTTCTGGGAACTGGCATAACAATCCAGACACTAGGGTCTCCTCTAACTGTCTTTGAAAAATTCACATTGTGATGCCAACTCATTAAGTTGACCACTAGGATGCCCATCAGGTCTATCACAAAAGTAGCCCAACAGCCGACTGAAAAGGCCCTTACATGGCAGGTTGACAACGCAGCATTTTGTGAGGCAGTGCCTTAGCGTTGTCATCCTGCAACATGATCTCCAGGTAAGAAACTTTACAACAGATTCACAAAAAACTATTTGTTTAAGAAAACTGCATATAATGAAGTTTGATACCATTCATAGTGAAAAATACATTTAGGGTTTATATATGCTTTAAAGAAAGCCCAATTCAAACCTAACATTAAAAATAACTCTTACTGCAATACCTACTCTTCTCTTTGTGATCCAGTACCAGTCCTTTTTTAGGTTGAATAATGCCCAAGATCATTCAGCCACTGTCCTTTGCGCCTCTTTAAGGACTCTGAGCTCACAGGAGGGCACCAAAGGAATGGTGCAGCCATCAGGAACTGCATACTCCCAGAGGAAGAAGAGGAAGAAGAAGACTCCTAACGTCATGTCAAGGTGAAAAACACTCCAGTGATGGGACAGGTTCTCCAAGAGATGGGGCACAAGAAACAAGGACCAACGTTTTCTTCTTGCTTGGTTTTCTAAGTAAAAAGACTGAAGACGCCATGGGTTAATTTAGCTATTTTGTGTTACAGAGCTTAAACAAAGCCTGCAGTAATGAACCAGATCTGTTCCTTTTAACACAGCAACAGAGAGAATGAACTAGGACAATTACACTGTAAGAACTCCATGTCTCTCACAGTTGGATTTTCCACCAGCCAACACTTACAAAAGCCTTCTTCCATTTACACCACTGTACTTTAAAAAAGAATTTCAGTTTTCACAATAAAACTCTTGTTTGCTTTGCAGTAACAAAAAAAAAACTTCTTTTATTTGTCAGTTTCTCCTCCATCTCCTGGCAGGTTACAATACGTTATTGTTCCAGATGACGTATGTAAATTAAATCTATTGTTACCGAATTGTTTGAGAACTCCCAGAACAACGGGGAAATATCCACTATCGCCGGCTTGCAGAGACGCGCTACAAGCTCCGGGCTTCCAGGGCTCAAATATTACTTCTATTTCCAGGAGTGAAAGGAAGTAATTGGAACATACATGCTGACAAGGGCTTTAGTGCTGACTGTCTAGATGGTACACTGTGACACTTGACAAATAACGGCTTGAATTTTCATTTCGTTTGGCATGCCGCAGGTGCTGGGTCCATCTGACTTGTGTTCTGTTGCATTATTTATATATTTTATTCATTTATACTATGCTGACACTTTTCCACCAAACTTTAGCAAAGAACTGTATGCTATGACTCGGTGTAGACAAGAGATTCAAGTTTTCAGTAGGCTTAGTCATGGGACATCGGGAAAGGCCCACAGGCACATGACTAATAATTTAGGTGCCCTATGGTTCCTGCTGGACAGTAGGTACCATGAGGTGCAAGGGAAGACTGAGAACTTTTGGCCTGAGGGACAAACACAACCAACTAGTTCTTTCATATTATTGAACTAAAGAATATGCCCCACACAAAGGGGTTTATGTATGAAAAAATTGCTGTGAAAATGTGTTAAACATTCTCACAAGCATCACAAATTTTAACATTACATGCTTATAGTGATACTAAAGTCTTTAAGCAAAAAAAAAATAGCCAGCCCGCCAGCAGGTTATGCATCCCGGGTCTCTGAGGAAGAGGCAAGTCCTCAAAACGCGCCAGACTATTGGATGTCTACACTCCCTATTGCGGGCTGTTACTCAGCGCGGTGTTGACCCAGCTGTTCTTTTTTGACGTTCCTTGACTTTATTGTCGTTTGTGAGTACACCACCTACTTTATTTCTTATTAAACATTTTTTATGGTAATGCACTAGGCCTGTGCACCCTCTGTTTATTCTTTCCTCATGCATCCCGTACTATTCCATTATAAAAGACTTGCCTTTTAAACGAAGACCTCCAGCAACATACTTTCACCACGGCAAACACTTCCCTCTTTGCGAGGTCCTCCTTCCAGCTCTGCACTCTCTGGCTGTTTGAATAGCTGGGCGGCGAGGACGTCACTCCCGATCATTCTCACAGGAGTCACAATCACAGCACCGCACTCTCTGCACTGATGTCACCCTTAGTGTGCCCTGAATGCACAGCACACTGCGCATGGGTCGGTGACATCACTGCCTGCTGCCATTGTAAAAATCTCCTTCACGTAGCAAGTTTCGGAGATAATCACTGTACCTACAGGTAAGCCTTATTATAAACCTACCTGTAGGTACAAGTAACACATTTACTACATCTTTAATATGTTTATTTCCTAGGCTCATCAGCCTCACCTATTGGCAAAGATGCAGTATTTTTCCTGAAATACCTCAATCAGGAAAAAAAAGCATTATTGCCATTAGATGGTGCTGATGATTCTCAGATATAAATTTATTAAACAAATTATGGTGAAAGTTCATGATTTTTGTTGTTTGATTGACATATTTTCACAGCAAATTTTTGTAAACAATAAAAAACCCCAAAATTATTGGTGGACATGCTGAAAGATGGGTGCTGCTGAAATCCAGAAAAACCAGCTAAATATGCACATGAAATAAATGTATGATTGTGGAAAGGAGAGGTGCAGAAGAACTGGATGTGCAACACACGTCCTGTGTACTTTAATGACTTTTTTTGGGGCATGTGTAGCATATCTAGTGTCCTCACTAGTTAGGAAGATTTCCTCTCCAGGATCTACCAAATGCTAAAATGTCAACTCTACAGTGGAAGTTCAGGCAAAACCTATCTAAGGCTAAACCTATTTCCACTCCCATTCTAAAGCTATTCTATCTAACCCTGTAAAAAAAGATTGCTATACTTACCTGTTCAGAAGCCGCTTTGACCTGGTCTGCAGTGGTGGCTTCTGTGTGCAGAAGAGAACCGGCAATGGCTGGAAATGCCTGGGGGATGATGTCATCCATAGACTTACTATGGGGCATCCATTGTCAGCTGCCGCTCCTCTACACAGAAGCCACCGCTAACAGCTGATCCTGGGATCGGACAGGAGCAGCTTCATAATAGGTAAGTAAAGCAATAATTTCATTACAGGGTTAGATAGATTAGGCTTACAATGAGGGTGGGAGTAGGTTTAGCCTTAGTTGGGTTTTGCATGAACTTTCACTATAGGTCACTTATGTTTTTAGCCATTGGTTTTCAGGTGGGTCTACAAGATGGTTTTCACTACGGTATTGATATAACATAAACATCTGGTCTATGTTATATCTAAATGAGGTGACATGTTTCTGCTCCTTATTATTAGACCCCTTGCACTTGGGGGCGTATAGCTGTTGGCGTTTTAGTTATCCTGAGAGGCATAGGAGCAGAGTCCAGTTCCGCTGTCTGCAGCCTGTTAAGGTCCATGACAAGCTAAAATATGCTTCAGCTGGATGGGGGTGAATGCTGTACCGAATGGTACTCGAGTTTAGGACCTATGCATAAAGGGATCAATGCCAAGAACGCAAGACTTCTGTGTTCCAGGCATTCATTCCTGAACGCATAGTCCCCCATCTAGCTGCAGCATATTTTAACCTGTCATAGCATAGGGATGTACTCTGCACCTTTGACTCTTGGGCATAGAAAAACCAGTGGGACGCACACTCAGCAGATGCCGCCATATGGAAGGGGCCTATTCAACATAAAAACAGAGAAGGAATTTGTATGTGAATCGTGTCTGTAGACGAGTCTGTCTGTGTTGAATTTTATTTATGTACAAAGCCTTTTATAACAAAAGGTCAGCTCATGGAAGTGTTAGAACAGATCAATATCATTGACTTTTTCAAGCACTACACTTGTGGAGAAGCACAGCTCTTTCGGCCCAAACCTATGAGCCATGAGCAAATGTAAACTAGTTATTGGTGGCTATTTCTGGTTACACTGCAGGCCTAGGTATTTGGTAAAGGGTATGTCAAAACTATTTTATTTAAATATATTCCTCAATAGCCACAGAATATAAAAATCCACTATGTAAAAGTAGCAATGACATTTTCACTGTGTTGTGTATAGCACAGCTGTGGGAGGGGCCCAGCATGATCCACCCACTACAGGCTGCCTGCAGAAAACTACAGGAGGGGGCGGAGACAAGACCAGTCACCCTGCACCAGGAGAGAAAGAGCAGCAGTGGCTGGTCTTTATAACAGGAAGCTCCTGCACAGAGGGAACGTTTCACATTGAATTACAGCACAGATCTGGAAGAAATACACAAAGCACTTCAAGATTCAAGTAATATACATGTGACCTTGTATGTAGACAATAATTGCTTATCCTGGAGATGGACTTTATGTTCATGCCTGCCAAGTAGGTGGAAGACTTCCTTCAGATGCAAACCCTATATATGAAAACTGAATGTAACCCAAGTTGATCGCTTGATCAACCTGGGTACCAGGGGCGGACTGACCATTTGGAAACTCGGGCACTGCCCGAGGGCTCGGTGTCAGTAGGGGGCCCCATGAGATGCCCCTGGTACCTTTTTCATAGGCTTTTTTGAGTTTGGGCAAGGACACAGGGGCCCCATGATCTCCTATTGCCCAGGGGCTCCATGAGTTGTCAGTCCGCCCCTGCTGGGTACAGCCAAGCTGTCAGATTTTACATGAGATTATTGTCAGTTGCTATTATAGCCGAGCAGTAATCATTGTGTTCTCTTGGCAGGAACTGCTTCCACCGCTGGGCGAACACAATGACTCTGTAGGAGGGATTCCCCCATCAACACTGAAAATTGTTCCATTTATTACAAGCATTACCCCCTTACAGATAGCTAAAAAGCTCAATGGAGTCAGTGGGAACTTGCACTATATTGCCAAAAGTATTGAGACGCCTGCCTTTACACGCACATGAACTTTAATGGCATCCCAGTCTTACTTAAATATCAAATTGGCCCACCCTTTGCAGCTATAGCAGCTTGAACTCTTCTGGGAAGGCTGTCCACAAGGTTTAGGAGTGTGTCTATGGGAAGGTTTGACCATTCTTCCAGAAGCGCATTTGTGAGGTCAGGCACTGAGGTCGGACGAGAAGACCTGGCTTGCAGTCTCCACTCTAATTCATCCCAAAGGTGTTCAGTCGAGTTGAGGTCAGGACTCTGTGTAGGCCACTCAAGTTATTCCACTCAAAACTCGCTCATCCATGTCTTTATGGACCTTGCTTCGTGCACTGGTGAGCAGTCATGTTTGAGCTGGAAGGGGCCATCCCCAAACTATTCCCACAAAGTTGGGAGCATGAAATTGTCCAAAATGTCTTGGTATGCTGATGCCTTAAGTGTTCCCTTCACTGGAACTAAGGGCCCTTGAAAAAAATCCCCAGTCAGGCAAGTACCGTTCTCCTGGCAACTGTCAAACCCAGACAAGTCCATTGGCTTGCCAGACAGAGAAGCGTGATTTGTCACTCCAGATAACACGTCTCCACTGCTTTACAGTCTAGTGGCGGCGTGGTTTACACCACTGCATCCAACACTTTCCATTGTACTTGGTAATGTAAGGCTTGGATGCAGCTGCTCAGCCATGTAAACCCATTCCATGAAGCTCTCTGTGCACTGTGGTTGTGCTAATCTGAAGGCCACACGAAGTTTGGAGGTCTATAGCTATTGACTCTGCAGACAGTTGATGAATTCTGCACACTGTGTGCTTCAGCATTCGCTGACCCCGCTCTCATTTTACATGGCTTACCACTTCTTGGCTGAGTTTCTGTTGTTCTCAGTTGCTTTCACTTTGTTATAATACCACTAACAGTTGACCATGGAATATTTAGGAGCAAGGAAACTTCTTTACTGCACAGGTGGCAACCTATCACGGTAATACGCTTTAATTCACTGAGCTCCTGAGAGCGATCCATTCTTTCACAAATGTTTGTAGAAGCAGTCTGCATGCCTAGGTGCTTGATTGTATACACCTGTGGCCATGGAGGTGATTGCAACACCTGAATCCAATGATTTGGAGGGGGGCCCAATACTTCGGCATACTTCCATGCATTTCAGAAATGTGCAAATGGAGGCACAGAAAGGGGGTGGGGCCAAACTAAAGGGAATGAAAGGCAACTTACAAGATTACTTTACTACCAGCCCATACCCTAATACCCATATACTGTATATGACCATTCTTTGAACTCAACCTCGTACTCCCTAAACTCCACCATCTTCAGTTAACAATAATCTGCATTTTGACACTCCTTCATGCAATCTTCATATTCTGTAGTCCACTCAGCAAAACAGTAGAAAAAGTGCAATGAATGCGATGCAACTTTTTAAACTTTCCTCTACCCAACTGCTTCATATGTAAAAAAGATTATCTAGAAGTGAAAAGGAAGAAGAGATCACTGATCCATCAAATGTAACAATGCTCACTGATGGAGACTATTCAAATGTATGGAGATGATAATTATATGACTCTGCAACAAAATCCTGAGTTGTATGTACAATAATCAGCCTACATTATATATAACATACTGAGAAGTGCACATCTACAGAATACCTCATTGTGTTGCAGCATTGTAACATAGCATTATTAACTGATGCTAAAGGAAACCTCCAGTTTTCTAAAAAAGTGACATAAAATATACAAACTGTTCCACAATTCATTGCATCCATTGATGTCAGTACTGTAAATTAACTGTGAACATAATTCTATCCATTGTTTAAAGCCCCTATCCAGCCCAACACTATTTGAGTGCTGGCACAATTAGTAAAAGGTTAGATCTTTTTTATTGCTTCAAAGAATCGTTTTACCTTTGCACCTGATGGTGACAGCAAGTCTTTTAACTCTTTGAAACATTTTTGAATACCTGGCCTCAGGGGCGGACTGACAACTCATGGGGCCCCCGGGCAATAGGGGATCATGGGGCCCCGGGTCCTTGCCTAAACTCAGAAAAGCCTATGAAAAAGGTACCAGGGGCATCTCATGGGGCCCCCTACTGACACCGGGCCCTCGGGCAGTGCCCGAGTTTCCAAATGGTCAGTCCGTCCCTGCCTGGCCTGAAAATCTGTCACATCTGGGAACTAAATTGTCTCAAATAGGAATAAAAATGCTGCACACTGATGACACCACAATGATTAAAAATAATTTATTTCATTGACACATGTTCACTGCATTACATCCCACCTGTCATCTTCCTGCTCCAATGCATTTTGCCCAGAAAAGGCTTAATCATGGAGATTTATGGCTCGTTTACCAGACTGCACCCGGGCACCTGCATCTCCTTTGTCCCCATCCTGCACTCAGTAGGAGCTGCTCAGGAGATCAGATCTGTGGGAGCTGCTGGGACACAAGATGTCACTTGTAAACACAGAAGCCAAATTTCTGTGTTTACAAATGATAGTGGTCAGCAGGGAGCAGAGGGCCCGAGCCAAAGGTGGTGGAACTGAGTTCCACCAGGCTCCTGAAGAAAAAAGCCCTGGTTTTGAGATATAGAAATTTATATTGCTCCAAGCTGGACCAATGTAAATAGGCAATAAAATTAATACCTATACTTCAGCTTTAATACAAAGTGAGTGCGTGGTATCTTTTTTAGCCTGCATATTAGAATGACAGGTGGTGAGAATGGTAGAACCTGTCTATTTTCAGTTCTCTGTCTTGTTCTGGTCTTACTCATTCCAAAAATAACAAAAAACTGTACAGCTTGGTTCAAGATAGACAAGAACTCCCTGATCTCCTAGCCATATTACCAGCCAATTATTTGTAATGCATTCACATCTCTATTAGACACATACTGTATGGTTAGGCAGCTAGATATTTGCTGATGCGTTAGTTGTCTCCAAGCCTGATTGTAAACGTGATAGGTTTCAGGAGCCATCCTGGCCTGCCAGCGGTCATGGCTTGTGACTCCCTCTCATCAAGCGCTCCTTCAATTTATTCAGAATATCAGACTACCTAGTAGAAGGACAATTTGTTGTGATTTCTCTATCAAGGATACAACTGCCAACCAGATCATTATCATCGTTCCCATGCTGAGCTAATGTGCTTGGTTTAAGCATTGTAATTATGTGCATCCACCACTTCTTGATGTACAGCACAAAAGAGAAGACACAATGAAATCATCAAACTTCAAAAAGAGCCCCACGCAGGGTAACTGTGGATGTTTGTGATATTAATTAGTCATAAAGAGGAAGTGAAGAGTGGGAGAGATTGCAATGTTGTGATGTTCACACAGTCACTCTGGTAAAGCTGCTGAATTCTTTCTTGTTTTGTCATTAATGTGTAAATGCAAGCATAGAAAGGGTTACGTAATGTCAGCCCCTTAAAGTTAATCTATTATCTTGCTCATTTTGGGCAAAGTGACATTTGGGCAAAATGTTCAGTTAAAGCCCACCCCATGACCACTTTATAATGATATTGTCGGTGCACCTCTGTCTCTTCTTTTTCTGTTGCAGCCACCAACAAAATACCCAATGTTGTCTGGTGTTGGAGCCCAAAGGGAGCTATGATGCAACTCCCTCTGTCGCGGGACAGTGCTTGTATCTAGCTATTAGCCACTGGGCCCGAGCACTACTTCATCATTATAAGAAGATTGTCCTTATCTTATTTACCTTATTTTACAGTAACAGGCACAGAAGAATAAACAGAGAATGAGTACTATGTAAGCAAGTGCCTAGTTGGCCACCATCAATGACCATTCTGTCCCAGCACACCTTCCATTGTCCTCCTGAGACAGGAAGAAAATGGAGTATTACACACCTTTGGTATGGAGGAAGTCTGCCATTTTTGACTACTTACATACTCGCAGCCTGAGGCCTGCTTTACTAAATAAATGATTGTCCACACAATCATCCTTTTTGAGTGTTTTACTGTGAACAGGGTGCAAAGTTCTCTTCAGTCAGGGTATACATAACCTCCTTCTGCACCCGAGTTAGCTGGAACACTGTCCATTCTGGGTACAGTTTTAACAAGGCGGTGCCAACCAGCTCCTCCACCTTCACTGTTTTGTAGGTTTTCCCTGATATAGGATCTCCTCTCATCCCTGCTTCAGGCCCCAGAGGGGCATTTTTCAATAAACCAAAAACGATTTCTCCTGCGCTCCGGGACCCAGGCTGGTGGTGAGTAGATGGAAAACACTCCAGAGAGGCAACCACCGGAGTTTCCAAAGTCGTGCAGCTCCAAACCAAGGCTGGGGAAGCCCGAACAAACTGTGAAGTGAAACAACAAGAAGCGCACCAACCTTGTGCATTACTTCAGTAACCAAAATTTATTTAATGAAGGAATGGTACTCACAAACAGCGGATAAAAACAGGGCTCAGAGCTCTGAGGAAGAAGGCTTGACCTTCGAAACGCGTCAGCTGGACTGAGTACCTACACCCATGATGGAATTCGCGCTGGTCTCTTGCATTTGAAGTCCCTTGGTGGACTTACATGCCTGTTTTTATCCGCTGTTTGTGAGTACCATTCCTCATTAAATAAATTTTGGTTACTGAGGTAATGCACAAGGTTGGTGCGCTTCTTGTTGTTTCACTTCCCAGGGCATTTTTCAATGACAGTCTGCAACACACATGGTAACTCACAGCAGGTTATCACTTGCCATCAACCTTCAGACATTATCTGCCAAGCCCCAACATTTATAACTGAAAAAGACAGCCCAAACCAACACATAACATACCCAGAGGTGGGGCTCCCCTGAAAGGGTTACCAAGCTCTGCTTACAGCTGAAGAAGGTTTACATAAACGGCATGCTGACAAGGTCCCCTAGCAGAACTAAGCCATCTAATACTCACCTTCCCTCCAGAAATAAGTTCCCCTACCAGTGCCTGCATCTTCTCCCTGGTTCTTCCAGTGTATTACTTAATTACAGCACTGCATTAGTTTGTGTATTTTATATCTACTTATACAGTTCAGCTTTAAAAGGTATACATTATAATCATTAGACAAAATATGACCTCTATAAACACACCATATTGTCCCATTGAGAACCAGAAGTATGTTATGCTTTTCTATGTTTGCCAAAAGATTTCCGGTAAGTTCTAGGATGCTGTTTTCAGACAGGATTGAGCCTTTAATTGTCATTATGTATATCAGAATGGGTGTCTTTTCAATTTCATGTGTTAAGAAAGGGAAAAATGTGAAGCTTATTTCTTTCATGTCATGCCAAATAATTTTCCATGATCTGGAAGACTAACTTTAGGGTTTTAATGACAGCTGTTTTTGACTCCATTGGGGAGTGTCTTATTTCCTGTCTCAGGAATTCCCATACAAGAAATTTGGAGAGGTCTCATAATTTCCTACCACTTCCCATTCTGGCAGTGACTTTAGTCCTTCCCTGCCCTTTCCATAATTAAATAAGACATTTTAGCTGGAGTTGGCTTATTAGCTTCAATTCCTATAAACAGACCTAATTTCAATCTTAAGCTTTCAAGAGTATTGGTAATGGTGCCATAAAGTTGGAGGGATCATCCCAACTGGACATTGTATTCTAACATGTCCCTTCATCAGAAGTTGATAAAACAATTAACTTCAGTTCAGTGGGGCCGGTCACACGTTGATTACAATTTGGCTGATCCCTGCTTAACTGGCCAAGTTTCAATCAGTGTATGGTCAACTTTAGTCCAAAGTTTTAATTAGGTAAAATGACAAGAGGGTACTGCTGCCTCCTTAGCTAACCAATACTACTCTAAAAGTAAAGGTGTATGAATAAGTAATGAATAAAGAAAATAGGAAAATGTACAAAAGTCTACATTAAAGATGAATAAATAAATAGGTAAATTTGACTTAGAACTGGTATAATTTTTATTTAATAAGTGATAGATTAAGGCTTCTCCTACAGGAGTATTTCTGTACCTTCGTTAATCTGTTAATTTGTTTTCATGCACTGATGCACATTGCATTCAAGCAGTCCATTCAGTTTGGGTGTTGGAATACAATAATGTATTTTTGTACAACTACACCACTATTTAGTAAAGATATATTCTTCAGCCAGTAGTGTTTATAATTCTGTAGCTGCATCTATGGTTAAACTCTATATCTTTTCTCTGAATAAAGTTCTCGTTTCCAATTTTGAGTGAAGCAGCAGATAAACACACATGTGTAACCAGCCTCAAGAGATAAAAATAAACTTGCTTGCACTATTTTTGGCCAACACAGCACACCAAAGCACACAGTGCATTCACATCTGTTTTTGAGCAAGTGTGTTTCTTTACACTGTTTATAGGCAATGGGGGCCATTCAGAAAAAATGGCATTGTGTCACAGCAGATATACAGTATAACGTGCTTGGTGTATTAACAAGTATCATTGATTTGAAGGGACCAAACTCTGTATTACCTCCAGAGCAACAGAAGCTGCAACTATTGACTTTGTGTGGACTGTAGGACAATGGTTCTCAACCAGGGATGGGATGAAAACTCATGGGGCCCCGGGCAATAGGGGATCATGGGGCCTTTGTGTCCTTGCCCACACTCAAAGCACACCAAAAAAGCCTATAAAAAAGGTACCAGGGGCATTTCATGGGGCCCCCTACTGACCTCAGGCCCTCGGGCAGTGCCCAAGTGCTCGAATGGTCAATCCGCCCCTGTTCTCAACCATAGGCTATGGCCAACTGTTGGTCCATCTCCTGGGCCACCAGTCAGCTACAGGTCCCCTAACCTCCTACAGTGCCTCCCAGCTCCCACAGTGCCACACAGCCTCTTATAATGGCCCACAGGGCCTCTCAAGCTGCTGCAGAGCCTCCAGCCCTTCATAGTGCCCCCAACCTCCAGCAGTGTCCCATAGAGCCACCCAAACTCCCACAGTGCTCTCCAGCCTTCACATTCCCTACAGGGCCAAACAAGCCTGCTGCACAATCCCTTAACCCACTCCACAACCCCCATCTCCTTGACAGTGATACCCAGCTCCATCCTCTTTCCATCATTTAAATACATATTTTGCATTTACATACTTTTATTTTGTGAGTATAAACTTTATTTTTCACTAATGGAACATGGTAGGTTTTGAAAGAATTAGCTGGACCCTGGTCTAAAAAAATCAGAACCACTGCTCTTGGGAATGTAGTCTTGTTTGGTTTGTTTAAAATCGTACCTGGTTATTGCAGGGAGAATAAATCCCTGCTAAACATAACATTAGTAACCTGTTTCCAAATTTCATCCTCTTCCTCTGAAGCATACTTCCCCTCCTCTTCCCCTGATGGATTCTCCATAGAAATTTACTCTTTGGGTTCTCCATAGCTCACAGCCCTGTCCAGAGTCTCATCCACACTGCCCTGATTCTCCATTCTCTATTTTACCATGCATTCTGCAGAATGAGAATCTCTTGTTGGCCTATATAATGGTCAATGCAGGACAGCAGAGAACCCAAGAGATATAACAAAGTCATTAGCTGATTTAACCTGCCAGCATCTACCAGAAGTAAAATGTTGGGATTATATTCTGATATGACTGGCCTACGAGGCAAAATCCTTAAAATGATTTGGCCTACCTCTTGTTTCTACCTTTTATATTGTAAATTTGCTTGGATAGATCTCTCTTTCTCCCTGTCCTGTTGATTGCATTATACCTTATTGATGTGCAGTATATGTTTCAGCAATAATTGTATGTGCCTGTCATTGGGAACCTTTCATTGCCATGGGAGATGACGGAATTCCTTACCCATTAAAACAAATAACTCACACACATATAATATATATACTATATATATATATATATATATATATATAAAATATATATATAGTTCTAGACAAGGAGCTCTTACTAATCTATGAGGTATTCTGTGAAAGCAATCAAGACATATTACTGAACAAGGGTTAATGTGACAATGATGGGTAGTGCTATAAACTATGGCAGCTCAGGCCCTCTTCACCTCCTCCATAGGTTTTTATCTCTGGATGATGTCTGTGTATTTATTATCCCCCAATGTACACAGCAGAACAGGCTGCAGCTTTATAAATAATCGATAGTCATCATTGTACTGTGGCTCTGAGTAATAGACACAGATGACGGCTGGAAGATGGATGGGTAGTTGTAGAGAAAGAAATAAAGCACTATCTCTTGACTATCGGGCTGTTTTATGTGATTTGATAACTTAATAGGCAGCTGCCATAATATACATACCTTTCAATGAAGGGGAGGACTGCTAAGCATGTTTTCACATGTAAATGAGCACACTCAGCAATTTACAAGGCAGGGATGTCAACAGTTTCTTTTATCTGGATAGGTTCTCCAATTCAGTTTTCCCATTAGCACACCAATGCAATATGGTAACGCATGGGAAAACACACATTTTAGCACAACACATTAAGGCACAGCCCTTTGTGTAGTGTGTTGCAATGCCATTTATTTAGAATGGCACCCTAATGCACAACTACATTAGCCTTCAAGATACCTATGTGGAAGCCCACAACAAAGCAAATGCCCTGTGTTAAAAAAGGGAGAGCAGGTCTGAGTTTTCATTACTTGCCATGAACTCATAAAATACTGGACGCTAATGGAATTTCGATAATGTACACCCATGGACTTGAATGTTTTGAAGGGGCTTTGCGTATTTATTTTTTTCAAGCACGGTTCTATATTTTCTTTATAGGAACATGGACCTTTCCCCTTTTTACTAAATTTCACATCAGAATGCATCATTGCATGCCGTTGTGAAAACACCTAAGGCTGATTAAAAAAAAACTGTTTTTGATTTACTTACCTTTTTGCATCCAGTGCAGATACCCCTTGAGGGGGAAAACATCTCATGCATATGGCATTAAACATATGTTATTGAAAAAAAAACCTTCTCACTGAGATCTGACGAGATCTTGAGGATGGCTTAACCTCCCTAGTGGTCTGATTATGTCCATATTTCTGTGCTCAAAGAGGTACATTTTTTTGCATGGAAATATGTTGTTTTTTTATTGTAGGCCTGTAATTTTTAGGAATAACTCTCTGAAATCTGTCCGAACAAGAGTCTAGTAAACATCCCCGGTAGGATAAAACTTGAAACACAAAATCATAAATTGCAATTTAATAAATAATCATAATAAATAATAATATAATAATAATAAATGTAATTCAATAATATAATCAAACCAAAAACACTGAAATTTGAAATAGAGCGCCAAGTTCGCACATCACTGAGCAAAGTCGCAAAATCGTTTTCAGTGTCTGATGACGAATTTCCCCACAAATCATTATCACTCAATTCTGCAAGTGGTTCTGATTTACTATCGCTGTTCTCTAGCTGGTCTAACACCGCTTTTGACCTAAAGGGACATTTTTTGGACGCCATGGACGTTTCTCAGTTTCCAGGCAATAAGAACAGTAAAAATGCAGGCAGGGCACAGGACAAAGCACTCGGGACAAAATGTATGTGAAATGGTTTGATACAGTAATGTTTTACTATGTGATTTTAGTGATTTTAGTGAATGTCACTTTTTGTCATTTTCAAATTTCCCGCCAGTTCCGTCCCCCTCTTTAAGGGAAAGTTAAAGTTTCTGTCTAGTAAAACTTTTTTTTTGCTAAGTTTTGAAAGTGTGGGGAAGGATTGTCATCCTTGACATTTTTAGCAATCCTGACATAGTTTAGAGAGATTTCCCCTTATTTACAGTGACAACAGTGTCACCAGACAGGAAGTGAGGCAAAATCTACAACAGGGACACATTTTTATTTCTGTCTATGTTGCTGTTGAAGATTTTCCCTCATTTACTATCTGGTGAAATCTGTTACTGACGCAATATGTAAGGGTAACCTAGATTTCAGTAAAAATCTAACAGGGGTTCTAATCCTTCCCAAGTTCATCCATGGCTGAAAAAAATGTCTTTGGCTTGACATACACTTTATCCACTTGATCACCAGCCTGTAGTACCTTTTCATTACCAGGTCATTTTTCAGTTTTTGTATGGAATATTTTAACTGACAATTACTCCATCATGCACTATTGGTCCCAACTGAATTCTATATATTTAGAACTTTCTCTTGGTGTTTAATAACCACAGGGTTTTTTTTATTTTTTACTATATAATGGTAAACCTCTCTGCCAATCACTTTATTGGCTGCCACTAATTCAATGAATTAAATTTAAAATACTAACTTACAAAGCCATCTACAACTCAGCCCTCAGCCAGGGGCGGACTAACAACTCATGGGGCCCCCGGGCAATAGGGGATCAAGGGGCCCCTGTGTCTTTGCCCAAACTCAAAAAAGCCTATGAAAAAGGTACCAGGGGCATCTCATGGGGCCCCCTACTGACCCCGGGCCCTCGGGCAGTGCCCGAGTTTCCAAATGGTCAGTCCGCCCCTGCCCTCAGCTACATCACTAACATGGTCTCAAAATACCAACCAAATTGTTTTCTTCCTTCCTCCCAAGACCTCCTTGTCACCTCCTCCCATGCTTGCCTCCAGAACTTTTCCTGAGCCTCTCCCATCCTATGGAACTCCCTATGCCAATCTGTTTGGCTATCTCCTGCTCTGTCCACTTTTAGGCCATCCCTGGAAACCCTTCTCTTCAGGGAAGCCTACTGTCACGTACCTGATAGGAGAATGAAATGACAAGGTCAGCCCCACTTGTGTCACTAGCCCTGAGCCCGCTGGAAGTGGAACAGAGGGTGCCGAGGGACCAGGGAAAGAAGAGTGCCAGCAGGCGTTGCCTGAAGAGCTTGCAGCTGGAGTCCTGAAGAGACTGGTGAACCACAGGTTCAGGAACGGTAGCGATATTTTTCGGAATACCACCTGGGTTAAAAGGGCACTCCGCTTGCACAACAGGTTCAGGATAAGGGACGTGTCAGATCTCCCAGCCGACTTGAAGCAGTAACAGTTTCTGGTGAGCAGAGCTGATATAGTGGACAGCCAGGCGGGCACTCGAGCAGGACAGGAATCTAGGATCAGAGACAGGAGCAATGTCACAGGAACAGTCAAGGTCATCAACGGGTGGGCAGTGAGGTACCAAATCATAAGCAAGCCGAAGTCAGGAACAGAGCCGGGATCAGGTACTAACAACAAGGCAGGAGCGGAATCTAAATTCAGGTCAGGAAAAAAGCCATGTCAGCAACAAGGGAATCGTACAAGAATACAGCAGGACACAGGGAAACACCTGAAGACCAGTCAGCACTAAGCACAGGCGGAAGCATCCTTTAGATAGCCCATCTAGCGCCAATATTCACTGTGTGTGTGTGCCTGTGCACGATTGCGCATTTCTGTCACATCTGGTCACTATTCTGAGGAGATTGCTGTGCACATGCGCATTACTATTAGCCAGCCATCTCACAGAAATTCCCTTACACCTACCCTACTCCCACCTAAGAACTGTACTTACAATTTCTCCATCAGCTCATCCCCCACAGTTATTACCTTTTGTATTAATTGACCCTCCCTTTTAGATGGTAAGCTCTAACAAGCAGGGCCCTCTGTTTCCTCCTGTATTAAATTGTAACTCTACTGTTTGCCCTCATGTTGTACAACACTGCACAAACTGTTGGTGCTACACAAATCCTGAATAATAATAATATTAATAAAAAAGACCAAATATTTTGAAAGGAAAAACTGTTTCCCATACATTCTGTTACAAAACATGTCTAATTATATGTGCCAATAGATGACCCAATGGGATTTCTTTTTTACCACAATTTTTGGAAACTGAGAAACATGCCAGTGTTGTGGTGGTAAAATATGGAGCTTGGTAATGGGGCACTGAAGGCAAGAGAAGGCATTAATATACAGGTCACATAAAGTGGCAGGATGGGGATGGGGGGTTAATGTGCAGGGAGGTAAAATGTGGTCATATACCAAGACAGGATAGAGGTCAGATGGGGGAGGGGGAAGGGTTAAAAATAATCCCTGATCTGCTGCCACTTATCTGTGCTGCAATCTAGAACTAAGAGGTTATTCATTCATTCATTAGTTCCTTTTTCACAACAGAGGAAGGGGAGGGTTTTCCAATGTAAACACTACACTGTTTACATTTGTGATTGCTATGACTGGTCATCACAACAATCATATGGTACAGAATAAAGAAAACAATCCTCCTGTGCTGCCAAATAACTGTAGTCACCGCCAAGTGGCCACAACCACCTAACTATATTCCAAATAGTGAGACCAATAAGTAAATGAATTAGTGCTGTGCTACTCAGTGCATAAATAATAGATGAACATATAAATGAGTATAAAGATCAAATGTAAAGGATGAATATAGATATAACCTGCATCCGAGTGTAAAGGAAAAAATTGCTACCAACAACAAGTGCAGAAATCATTACCAAAAGTGCAGACAATGTAAAACATCAGTAAAGCAACACAGTGTACACAATTGACCAGTGATATGCAAGTGAATACGTGACCAAACATAAATATATATATGTATTGAAAAGCAAAACGTGACACAATGAAAATGTCCCAAAAAGAATAAACATAATAGTCCCAAAAACAAAAGCACAGTGAATCTTTAGCATAAGCCGTGAGACATCCAGTGATCAAATATAATCAATCAATCCTCCACCAGCTAGCGTGCGCTCTCACCTCCAAACTGCGACCCGTATGGGGTTATAAAGCATAGAAAGAACTCAAATGATGATCTGAAAATAGGTGGTCCTCAATTGCAACAAAAAAGACTCTTCTCCGGTGAAGCTGGCGAGCACTCACAGGTGTAACTCAGTTATGGCCACAGACCTCTTTCACCTCCAATATTCCCACATGGAAGATTTATGCAAGAAGACTTCCCATAGTGTAATAAGTTAAAAACAACACACAGAGTGACTACTCCCATTAAAAATGGTGTCCACAGACCAATACAGGAAAGAACATTGCAACAAAGCTGCAGAATAGGTGTATGTGGTTGGGAGTACCAAGATGGCGGCTGCCGTCCGTACAGGAAATTACATCTCCACACTTCCAACCTATGCATTGCATCACGGGTCACGTGACTTCCTCAACAGAAATAAGCATCCACCATTTTGCTGTTTTTATATTTATAGCAGTACACACTTACTACTTTCTTCGCATGGCTTGGGAAAAGAAAAGGGTCACTTTAAGTAAGCATGCCAAAAAACGCATTTATATTGCAATTTTTTTTTTACTTTTACCATTTTAGGGTGATGCGACCATTGTTTCTGATCATTTGTGCTTTGATCTAGTAGATATATTTTAGGTTACAATTGCTGGACAGTAAATTACAGCTTGTATCGGAAACAATTTTCAAAAACAACCATCTGCAGAGAATGAATTTCCAAAAAACGTTGAAAATATTTTCCACTCTTACCTGTAGATAGTAATTGATTTTTTTTTACCTGAAATGCTACTATTGTCCTTGGTGTTTGTCAAGTCTTACACACGTCCCTCAATTTTTCTTTAGAGTTATCAACATCTATGCAGCATAAGGGCTGACCTGAATAGATATAGATTGGACAGTCATGGCAGTACCTAGAGGAGTCACATGGAATGTCTCTCAGGCATTCTAGAGGTGTCAAGGTTATTCAGTATAATGCTTTACCTTGTGGGTTTGGTAGATTTTGATGAAATGATAGACATTTAATTGGATTATTATTCTAGTTATTTGATTATTCTAGTCATTCACTCCCTTCTGTAAGTGCCATCAAGTGTCTAACTGCAGCCATGAGGATCTTCTGGCAGTTGTAACATGAGGCCCCAATTCCCATGTTGTTACTTAAGGCTATTATGTTTGTATAAGCCTTCAGCTGCTGAGATCACCAGACCATTGGACCTCAACATCATGGAACTCTCCCTGTCCTGTGTCCACTGTTCTTGTTCCTCTATCCATCTCCTTCCTTCTTTTATGCCACCTGTTTGCAACTTTCATCCATCACTTGGTCCCACCAGGCTGCTTTTTATATTGGTTCATATGTTGGCCTACAAGCTTAGGCTAAAATTGGCCATAGATGGTTTGTTTGTTTCTTTCCTTCAGCCAGTGGGCTAAAAAAAAAAAAAACACAGGTTCCTCCATCTATACAAGAAAGGTGGATAGAGGAATTCCCCCTGCTGGGACAGTGTATTCTGACAGCTGCATCCGTTGGTGTCAGAATACACTGATCAGAAGTTGCAGCCCCTGATCAAGAAAAGTTTCCCAAGCTGTCTGTTCGACAGAAGTCAACCTAACAATTAACCTCTGTTGAGCAGGGATAGTCATACACTGATAGAAATTCTGTTGGTCCATGCAGAACCATCTGAATTTCGATCTGTCTATGGCTAGCCTAAGGCCTATTATGCTGTTATTATAATATTAATTGATTTGGTTTGATTTGATATAAGGTAACCCTTAATGCAGACATCATTCTTTTGCAATTAACAATAAGGGGTTTATTTACTAAAGCTGGAGAGTCCAAAATCAGACTCCCTTCTGCATAGAAACCAATCAGCTTCCAGGTTTCATTGCCAAAGCTTCATTGAACAAGCTGAGGTTAGAAGCTGATTGGTTTCTATGCAGAAGGGAGTCTGATTTTGGACTCTCCAGCTTTAGTAAATAAACCCCTAAGTGTCTGGTAGACACGTGTGTTTCGTAACAAATTTATTTTCAGATAAATAAGATTTTCAGAGTTTCAGATGTATACGAATCTCCAAATGAACAAAGTAACAAATGTCAATGAATCCGAAAAAAAGTTAAAATGAAGTTAATGAATTCATTTGTTTCATTCAGGCGATGTCACATTGTGTGAAATGAAATTCTCAAATTCGTTTAATTCAGATTAGGAATACGAATTGCATTATATTTATATAGTCGGGTGCATCTGAAAATATCAAATCCTTCTGAATAGTTTTAATGAATCCACCCAAAATATTTAAACCTAAAACAAATATATAGCAATCTTCAGAAAAAACACAAAATTTTTTGAAATCACCCGGTGCCTGGTCTCCATTTAGTTATTAGTCAACGTTATAAAAATGTGTTTATCCCCTTGTGAAAACCCATGAATGAATTGGTACCCTAATTAGTCAAACTGTACAACAATTTGTCCTTTGTCTGGGAATATAAATCTGGCCATACATGATGAAAATCTGACTCATACGTTTGTATAGTAATTCTTAAAAATTGGTTATCAGAACATGCTTTCTTGTCATCTTTGAGTCAACTCCTTTCATTTGAAAATTGAAATTTTCCCTTAACATTTTGTTCAGACCTGCTATTTGAATGGAATCCCAGAAGTATTAAAGCTGAAGTTTAGGTATTGATTTTTTAGCATAGTTAAAGTAGTGTAACTTGGACCAGTATATGTACGTATGTGCCATACCTGTGTGATCTCTCTGGAAGTTGGAAATTGCTGATGTAGGCACCATTACTACAGTAAAATAATAAGTTAAGTCAGTGACTAACCCCATCAAATGACCAGCTGCGTGTAAAAAATGTAGATGTACAATACACACGGTATTATTAAAATAATTACATGTAAAATAATAATAGTGTCCACAAATGAATGTGAATCATTACACCTCAGTGTCCCAACCTATAATGTACCATAAATAATTCACAAAAATATAAAATACTGAAAACATAGAAAAAAACACTACTACAGTCATGTGTACCTCTGTCCCGTGCCAAGCAGCTGACCTGCTTCATAGCAAACACAGGAGGTTCCTTGATTGGCACAGGCGCCTTTCACAGAACACCTTCAATTTTTCTCTATGAATGCAAAGCATTCTCTCATTGGACAAGGTGGAGAGGTGGGGTGGTATTTTCACACTCTACACCTTGTCCAACTTTGAGAAAAATTGAAGGAGTTCTGTGAATGGCGCCTGTGCCACTCAAGGAACCGCCTGTCTTTACTTTGCAACAGGGCAGCCACCCTACTACATGGTGCCTACTACAGTGATTTCCAGCTTCCTTCCTGGTGTATGCATACTTACATTGGTCCAACTCGAAATAATGTAAATATGCTATAAAATTCTAGCCTAGAATTCAACTTTAAAGAAGTTTCATTACAAAATGTATAATGTTTACTGAACGAAAACCCCATTTATTGTTAGAATTTATTTTGTTCCTTGAATTTTCACGCCACTATGGTGGAAACAGGTGTTAACCCACTAACTATTAGAAAATTAAATGAACATTCCAAAAAGAAAAAAATCTGGTTTATGGCCAGTCTAACATAAAGACTGCAGAGATATCTGACAAATGACTATATACACAAGTCTATGATGTCACATAATCAGAAACTGACAGCGATAATGACTCTGCCCAGTACAGCCCAAGGAGAACCTGGCCCTCTGCCACCATGTGAGCCCTCCCTTGCCACAACAGAATCTGGAAAACAAATAAAGACAAACTGAATTTATTAGAAAATATGACTTTAATTATTTCTGCAGAGTTTATTTACAGAAAAGTGATTACGCCAGCTGTCATCGGTTAAAAAAAACCAAGCAATTAAAAATGATGCTGTATATTGTTTCATTTTCCCGTTGCTCATGAGTTGTGTCGCAGCGCCGTGACTTCTTTCACCCGCTGTATTTTTATCCGAAGATCTCAATATGATCTTTACGAGTCCAAATAAAGTGTAACACCTTATCTCGTTTGTTCTGCAGAGCCGACACTCTCAGTAAATCTCGGTGACTTTTATAACTCTACAGGAACATTTTCTAAACTTGTTAAGCGAGAGCTGCACTACTTTCCTCCTTGTTTAAGACATTATTAGGGTCATTACAGAACAGCGGCGTACACACAGTCATGTACAAATGTAGAAATTGCTGGAATTAGATGGAGCTGAGTGTCTCCAACTAAAATACCATAAAAATGTTGTTAAAAGAAAATCTATAGTATTTTGGAAATTCACGTGAATGTGAACAGTTTAATTTAATTAAAACCCAATTGTACCTTAATTTTAAATTAAATGAATGTATTTCAGGTGCATCAAAACAGAACGTGTTCAAAGTGTTATACTTTGTTTTCTGTTGATAGAAGCCACGTCCTGAGTAAAAATGCCTGTCCACTGCCTGCATGCTGAACAGAAAGACTCTTGCTTTTTGTATTGAAGCAGTGGTCTCCCTACAGAGGTCCGACATGCCCCTGTGTGTGAGTCAGTGATAGAGCTCCCCAATGGGCCTTACTGTTTTCAGAGCCATGTCACTGCAAGAAAAAATTGCAAATTCTAACTGCTGCAAAAGAATACATTTAATGGTTACCTCCCCAGGTTCCAGCAAAGTCCTCAGCATTCAACAGTACAGGAAATATTGAATGACTGCATCGCCCAACTCAGTGGTTCCTTCTACTAGCCAGGTTAAAAATTAGTTAGTTAGGTGCTACCCTGGACAGGAGAGTTACAGTCGCTGTTTTTCCCAGGTCTTTGGCTTGCCGGGCTTCCTTGGGTCTGAACCACTGGTCCTGTGGTATATAAGCGGGACAGTGGTCCGGAGCTAGGAGGGGGTTGAGCGAGACATAATCTTTGGGCCCAGAGCCTGGATGGTGTGGAGGTGTTTAGGAACCCTAAAGCTAACTTCTGGGAACCTGTCATGATGTAGGAGCTAATCGAGACCTGTGGTTCACCCCAAAGACTCCAGTTGTTGGGGAATGCCACTTATGGACCTTTAGCACATAGACTCTACCTGTCAGGGATCTCCTCGATCCCCGCCGCAATGGTCCCGGCGCAGGCGCAGTGCACTGCCCTGTGCAGGGGCACGGGCACTAGGTCCGGGCCGGCCGCGGCGTTCGAGTTTGCGCATGTGCAGTAGAAGCCGCGGCCGCCCGCTGGGCACCAATGGCAGCGCAGGGCGGGATATTTAAATGGACCTGAGCTGTCATTCAGTGCCTTCTGGTCTTTCCTGCATCCTGTGATTCTGCGAACCTGTACCCTGTAAGTTATTGACCCGGATTGTACCTGACCTTGCTATTTTCTCCTATCCTGACCCCTGCTTTGCCTGACCTCTCTCCTGGATGCCCCCTATCGGATTTGACCTGCTGTTGCTGACCTGGCGTGTGACCCGACCATTCTCTGCCCGCTGCCTTGTTCCTTACCGTCCTCTCTGTTACCGACCCGGCCCGTCTGACCTTGCTCATCCATCCGCCCATCCATCGCAGTGGGGTCTTCTGACCTCCTCATATCAGACTCTTTCCCGTGGGAGCCCTTGGCGCATACCACTACCACTGACGGACGCACCCAGGAGCCACGACCTGGTCTCGGGGGGCTCCAAGTCCATCCCCACCATCAGGGGCCCTGGTGAACAAGCACCCTGGGACTTAGATTCCGTGCGCTGGGGACGCCTATTCAGTGGAGTGCTAGTGGTACCGCCGGGTGGTCCCTTACAGTACCAGAAGGCCATGACTGAGTCTAGAGGAGGGCCCCTCCAGAACAAGGGGGGACTCCTATGGAGGGAAGATCGGATTGTGGTGCCGGAGGAAGCCCGAACCCTGGTCTTGGGGCATTGCCATGATCACCCGATGGCGGGACACTTTGGCCCAGGAAAGACCCTGGAACTTCTCCGACGTTCCTTCTGGTGGCCGGACATGGCTAAAGATTGTAAGGGCTATGTAAGATCCTGTATCATCTGCCAGAAGAACAAGCCATCAAGGAACAAAGTTTGGGGTCTGCTGCGACCCTTACCGATTCCTGAACGACCTTGGCAAAAGATCTCGCTAGACTATATAGTCGAGCTTCCACCATCGCTAGACCACACGGCAATCCTTGTGGTCGTGGACCGCTTATCCAAGATGGCCCACTTCATTCCGTTGAAGAAAACCCCCTCGGCAGCCAAGACTGCGCGAGTCTTCATTCGTGAGGTGGTAAGGCTGCATGGGGTCCCCGAAGACATTGTCTCGGACCGGGGGGTCCAGTTTACGTCGAGATTTTGGAGAGCACTGTGCAAAGCCCTGGACATCAAATTGTCCCTCTCCTCTGCGTTCCACCCTCAAACTAACGGACAAACCGAAAGGACCAACCAGACCCTGGAGCAATACTTACGATGCTACACATCGTTTACTCAAGATGACTGGATGCCACTTCTACCCCTGGCGCAATTCGCGTACAACAACGCTTGCCATTCAGCGACGGGACAGTCCCCGTTCTTTGCCAACTATGGTTTTCACCCCGTCTTCCTCCCGGATTTGGTCTCGGAATGCCCAGTTCCAGCAACGCAAGATGTGGTAACATTTTTCTCCGCGAACAACAGGAAACTTCAAGAGGCCATCAGTCGGGCCCAGGAAGACTACAAGAAGGCATTCAACAGGAAACGGAGGGGAGATCTGGTGTTGTGGCCTGGGGAGAAGGTTTGGTTAGCAACATCCAATTTAAAGATGCTTTGCCCTTCGAAGAAATTGGGGCCCAAATTTATAGGCCCTTTTTGCATTAAGCGGATGGTCATCGAAGTAGCCTACGAACTCGTCCTTCCTGACACACTCAAGATCCACCCAGTCTTCCATGTGTCCCTGCTGAAGCCAGTGATCCCGGATGCCTTCCCTGAACGAGAATCTAGACCCCCGGAGGCCATAACGGTCGAGGGAGAAGAGGAATTTGAGGTAGAAACAATCCTGAAGTGCCGAAGGAGGGGGGGCCAAACCCAATTCCATATCAAATGGAAGGGCTATGGCCCTGAGGACAATTCTTGGGAACCAGCCCATAATGTCCATGCACCCAGACTTGTCTGGAGGTTTTTTCGCGATCACCCGTGGTGGAGAGATCGGGTGGGCATCCGGAGGTTGCCCGTAGGGGGGGGGCAATGTCAGAGATCTCCTCGATCCCCGCCGCGATGGTCCCGGCGCAGGCGCAGTGCACCACCCTGTGCAGGGACACGGGCACTAGGTCCGGGCCGGCCGCGGCGTTCGATTTTGCGCATGCGCAGTAGAAGCCGCGGCCGCCCGCTGGGCACCAGTGGCAGCGCAGGGTGGGATATTTAAATGGCCCTGAGCTGTCATTCAGTGCCTTCTGGTCTTTCCTGCATCCTGTGATTCTGCAAACCTGTACCCTGTAAGTTATTGACCCGGATTGTACCTGACCTTGCTATTTTCTCCTATCCTGACCCCTGCTTTGCCTGACCTCTCTCCTGGATGCCCCCTATCGGATTTGACCTGCTGTTGCTGACCTGGCGTGTGACCCGACCATTCTCTGCCCGCTGCCTTGTTCCTTACCGTCCTCTCTGTTACCGACCCGGCCCGTCTGACCTTGCTCATCCATCCATCCATCCCTTGCAGTGGGGTCTTCTGACCTCCTCATATCAGACTCTTTCCCGTGGGAGCCCTTGGCGCATACCACTACCACTGACGGACGCACCCAGTAGCCACGACCTGGTCTCGGGGGGCTCCAAGTCCATCCCCACCATCAGGGGCCCTGGTGAACAAGCACCCTGGGACTTAGATTCCGTGCGCTGGGGACGCCTATTCAGTGGAGTGCTAGTGGTACCGCCGGGCGGTCCCTTACACTACCTTTGCAGATATACCGGGTCAGCACATAGCCTGATTTATCATTAGGGGTTAGGGCTATAGAAAAAGGACTGTTCTTGTCCACTGAAGTCTGTAATATTTTGACACCTTGATATTAGTATATCGTTGAACTTTGTCTTCTGCCTGGTCTGAAGTTATTTAGAGGAGTGCAATGCAAGTAAACGGCACCACTTTACACTGAGTCTACAGCCATGGGCCACTACATATTGGGGCCACTACATATTGGGGTATGAAGAGTTAGTGCTGAAAGAGACATTGCAGTGCAGTGGTACATGTTGTTGCTATGGGTAGCGGAAGTCTACAGTCAGTTAATGCAGCCTGTCAGTAGCATGTACCTGTTATAGCTGGAACAGCCTTTAGCCACAAGGGAGATGTTGTCGGTACGCCGTCCTCCATAGTTTCCCACTGTAACAGGAGCAGACTTGCACCACAGAGATCTCCATCCTGTACAGAGGTACAGAAGCTCAAGAGTCAACTCAAGTGCACGTGTGAAGCCTGCAATGGGTGCACAGTGGGGCCCATTCTGCTACTAGGAACGATAGTGGAAAATGCTGGACAGGTGATTGTAGACAAGGCTCAGCATATCCCTCCTAAATGCAAGTTATAGAGGAAGGTGTACATGTGCACAGGGACCCAAGAGTTAACTGGAGGAATGTTATGGTGCAAGTGTGCATGGTGTATGTTCATCTCTAAGAGTAGAGGCCTGCCTTGGGGCTGAGTATTCCACCACACTGGCCTCTGCCTTGACCCAGGGCATTGATGAAGATAGCACAAGAATAAAGGTACCCTGTATGTGTGAAGTAGAGTGATCCTGTACAGGTGCCTAGCGTAGCCCAGAAGAACCCACACTTGGGGTAGTACTTTCATGTGACCCAGACTTGGTGCCCAACAAGTTAATGGGAAAATATAGAGGAAAGGTCTATCCTCACCCGCCCAACCACCCTTGCAAGCCCCCATGTCACTATTGACTGCAGAGCCATTGGGAGGAACCACAGCTTGAATCCTGCAAGCTGTCACCCACTGTGTTCAGGCTCACTCCCTGTGTTCGGGAGATAAAGCATTTAGTGAATTCTATTGGAGTATCTTATACATGATTATATTAGCCCAAGACAACAAATGTGAAGGTGTGCTGTTAATAAAAAGGTGCTCAAAAAAGTCCACCAAGTGCTCTGCAATTTCAATAACTTCTTAATGCAAGTGTATCCACATGCCTCTTTTAGAAAAGAATTCACCAAATGCCTGAGACCCTTCACTAAGTAATGGGTCAGTAAGCTTTTGTGTGACCAGGAAACTGCCTCCAGGCTCCAATGTCAGGATCAAGAACTCTTCTCAGGTTTTTCACTGCTCCAATGCTCTCAAATATTAAAATAAAAAACTCACCATCATAGTGCTAAAGCCTCAGCCAATCCCTAAGGGACAGAATGACCATTGGGGTGCTGCGGTAAATAGGCTGGGGTTTGGAACAGATTGGTTCTTGTCCTGGAGGACAAGACAAAGCCTAAATGGCTACTGCCCTTCTGGACAGTTTAGCTGAAGTCTGCAGGATTTCACTGAGGTCCCAGCTCAGGAAGAGCTGAGGAGCCTGTTTTCTTGAAGGAGTTTATCAAAGTCCCAGCTCATAGAGAGCTGGGAGTCCTATTTGTAAAGTTGCTGAAGTCAGTTTGGAGGGAGTCTACTGAGGATCTGGCCTGGAGGCTCACAGTAAAGGGGTCCGGCTGGTATTGGAAGGAGACATTTAAGTACACAGGGACACAGTGAGTAAAGGCCTGAGAGAGAAAGATCCTAGTGACTGTTGCTGTTTAACCCTTTGAGTGACTGTTCCAGAATTGCTGGCGTAGGACTGCTTCTACAATTGGAGTCCCCTGAGCTGTATGCCCCATTATTGCTAGTCCAAAAGGGGACCCACCTTGAACTGTCTAGTTATAAACAGAGAATATCCTCTGTTACTCTTTGCACTAAATGTGGAGTATCCAAAGGCTAACCCTACACGTTCACCAGCATTACACTTCAAAAAAAGACACTCACTACCTGGGTATTGTGTTGTAAAATAGGCTGTTGTGTGCCTATTGCATACAATAGGAAATAGACAAGGCCAGTCTGGGGTATGTGCTACATGACCATGCCTGGCTGATGTCCCTGAAAGCTGGAAATCACTGAAGAAGACACTGCGACTCTAATGATCTGTGCTGAGCGGCCTCCCTGCTGCATTCTGAACACAAGTGGATGGCTCCAACACAGGAGATTGCTCACTGAGCACTGGCACCATTCACAGAACGCCTTCCATCTTTCTCAATGAATGCAAAGCATTCTCTAATTGGACAAGGAGGAGAGTGTGACATCACCACCCCATCCCTTCTAGACCATATATTCTAGAAAAATGGGAGGAAAAAGAACTTTGTAACTTTGCTAAAGAAAGGAAAATAACATAAACATCCCTATAAATAGGAGATATGATATTTGGAACTGAGACATTGCTGGAAGAAAAACTCTCACAGATCAGAAGATTTAGGGAGAAAAAGGTCTGGGACTTAAATTGTAAAGCCCAAATGAAGCTCTCATGACCAAAGTAAAGCCATTCCAAATGTAATTTAAAGCAGAACTTTACTCTCAATCATTGTTACTTTCAATCAACATTGACTATTTGTAATCCTTATGCTTCATTAGCAAACAGATAGGAAGTATATCATATTTATTTTATTATTCTAAACTTTTTTTTGGACATTAATTCAGTTACTTCCTGGTTTTCATGTCTAGGAAATTGATGCCAGGAATATTCAGGAGGGGAGGGAGGGTTCTCAGCTCAGCCAATGCCTGATCTAAGGGCAGATAGATTCCAGGAAGTATAAGCTACATGAATCATCTGCCTTTACTCAAGGTGGCCATGGCTAGAAATACCAGGGGGTGTTTTTCAAAATTAATTATCAACAAAATAAAGCAAGGATGTGTGAGTTTGCTCTGAACATTAACAATGAATAAAATAGCACTTTTGTTTTGTGATGCTCAGATACAGTGCAGTTCCACTTAAAACAATCTTAAAAACAAAATTAAAGGTATTAATTTTTTACTATGCTATGTTAGAGCGTAAGCCAGTGCACCCCCCTAATGTGAACAACTAGTCCTTTTAACCGCTTTCCCGCCGCCCTATAGCAGATATAGTGCTACAGGGCAGCAGGGGTGAGCAAAATCATGGCCCCGGGCAATAGGGGATCATGGGGCCCCTGTGTCCTCGCCAAAACTCAAAAAAGCCTATGAAAAAGGTACCAGGGGCATCTCATGGGGCCCCCTACTAACCCCGGGCCCTTGGGCAGTGCCCGAGTTTCCAAATGGTCAGTCTGCCCCTGTATACGTGATTTTGCATTTCCACTGCCTTGGCTGTCAATCTTCAGGTCTCGGCCAGTGATTACTCACTGGCACCTGGCGAACGCGGAGCATTACCGACGGAGGGAAAGAACTGTTTGTAAACAATATAAATCTCTCCCCTGTCAGCTGCTGCACACTGCTTTGCATGGCTCTGCATAACAGAGCCATGCAAAGCAGTGTACTTACAGTTGAAAGCACAGACGCAGCCCACAGTAAAACAGCACACAGTTAACCCTTCGATCATCCCACATGATAACCCCTTCCTGCCCAGTGCCATTAGTACAGTGTCAGTGCTTTTTATTATCACTGAACACTGTATTGGTGTCACTGGGGATGTCAGTTACCCCAAGTCAGTTCCCCCCAGTGGCAGAATGCCCGCCGCAGTCCCACAGTCCTGCTATTAGTGCCGCCTATCAGTGCCCTTCAGTGCTGCCTATCAGTGCCCATCAGTGCCGCCTATCAGTGCCCATCAGTGCTGCCTCATCAACACACATCAGTAAAGGAGAAAAATTACCTGTTTGAAAAATTTTATAATAGAAACAAAAAAAATGTTTTTTTTTTCAAAATTTTTTGCACTTGTTTGCTTATAGCACAAAAAGTAAAGTGCCCAGCAGTGATTAAATACCACCAAAAGAAAGTTCTGTTTGTGAGTAAAAAATGATAAAAATTTCATATGGGTACAATCTTGCATGACCGCGCAATTGTCAATCAAAGTGCAACAGTGCTGAAAGCTGAAAATTGGCCTGGTAAATAAGGGGGTATAAGTGCCTGGTAGGCAAGTGGTTAAGGTATGTATGAACATTAACAGAAATCTCTTGGAAAAAGACCAAAAAAAAGGTTTTTAGCTATAGATGCTCTTTAAGTAGTTTTACATAGTAACAATTATGCATTATACAAGAATATATATATCCTTTATGTCTGTAGAGCTGTAATAAAAATTCTGAGTATTTACTGTGAATAAAAAAAGAATTAAAAATAAAAAAATGAAAAAACAAAATGCATGGGAAAAAAATGTTCTATACTAGATGGAGCAGTTACAATCCCCAACCCTTGATATGATCAGACACTCATTCACTTGCTAATTAATACAAATCGTCTGTTGAAAATGCTAATTATGTGGAGCATGCTCTCTCCATTTTAATTATGTACACAAGGGACAATGACCGGAGTTTTTTTTTTATCCATCCCGCACAGGTTCCCAGCCATGCTGGTTATCTCTCTGTGGAGTAATTAAACACCTAGCACAGCTGTTTCCTGCAAGAGGTGCGCTGACACCTGCTCTGTGTATGGCATGTCCTTCACTTTGGTTTTCACTCTTTCGTCTGTATTTTTAGGTTGTAGATTTAGGTCAACTTCATCAAATTCTTCAAACTTAACTAAAGCCTCCACGTGAAATCTAGGGAAAAAAAAGGTTTATTCAAGAAAAGCTAGTACATGTGCTAATGATGATGTGCAAAAAGCCTTGACCTTCAGCAACAAATCGTCTCTTTACTGACTTGACTGTAGCAAACTGAGATCAGCTCATTACATACAGTCAGGTCCATAAATATTGGGACATCGACACAGTTCTAACATTTTTGGCTCTATACACCACCACAATAGATTTGAAATGAAACGAACAAGATGTGCTTTAACTGCAGACTGTCAGCTTTAATTTGAGGGTATTTACATCCAAATCAGGTGAACGGTGTAGGAATTACAACAGTTTTCATATGTGCCTCCCACTTGTTAGGGGGCCAAAAGTAATGGGACAATTGGCTTCTCAGCTGTTCCATGGCCAGGTGTGTGTTATTCCTTCATTATCCCAATTACAATGAGCAGATAAAAGGTCCAGAATTCATTTCAAGTGTGCTATTTGCATTTGGAATCTGTTGCTGTCAACTCTCAAGATGAGATCCAAAGAGCTGTCACTATCAGTGAAGCAAGCCATCATTAGGCTGAAAAATCAAAACAAACCCATCAGAGAGATAGCAAAAACATTAGGCGTGGCCAAAACAACTGTTTGGAACATTCTTAAAAAGAAGGAACACACCGGTGAGCTCAGAAACACCAAAAGAATCAGAGACGGGGCGCATGCGCGACCAGGGATGATGTCGGACGCGGATTGCTGAGCTCCGCTCATCCCCGGCCAGTAGTGACTCACCCGCTCCGCTCCACGGCATATTCTCTGCTGTTTTTTGTTTTCTATTCTACTACATCAATGGTATTTCACTCATTTGTCATGGTAATACATGTAGTTCAGTTGTTGTTATTTCATAATGGCTTTGAGGTTTCTGTCGTATAATGTTAAGGGCCTCAACTCCATTCAAAAACGGTGGATGGCTTTGAAGGAATTTCGATCCTCAGGAGCAGACATTATTTTTGTCCAAGAGACCCATTTCAAATCATCTGGCTCCTTTCGTTTTGCCTCAAGATTTTTTTCCCAAGCCTATTCGGCCTTTGATCCTTCCGGGAAGGCCGGGGTGGCAATTTTGATTAGGTCACACTGCTCCCTTCGGGTTGTTTCCTCCAAGGTTGACCAACAGGGTCGCTTTATTATTTTGGAATGTATGCTTGGTGACACCCCCCTTGTTCTGTTGAATTTATACGCCCCAAATACGGGTCAATTGCAGTTCCTTTCCCAAACACTCGCTGACCTAGATTCCATTTCCACTTCGCAGGTGATTGTTGGGGGTGATTTTAATTTGATTTTTTCTCCTCATAAAGACAGGAAGGTTCTTTTTGAGTCCACCCCCTCGAGGCGGCAATGCTCCTCTTCAAAATCTTTTCGTAGACTGATAAGAAAGCATCGTCTCTTCGACGCCTGGCGGATTAAACACCCCCTTCATAAACAATTCACTTTCTACTCCACCCCTCACCGTAGTTACTCTCGTCTAGATCATTTTTTCATCTCTGCCCCACTGCTTTCACTTCTGGTTTCTTCTGAAATCAACCCCATCACTTGGTCTGACCATGCCTCTTTGACTTTAAACCTTTTTTTTCCTCCTGTTATACCCAAACCATGTCATTGGCGCCTTAATGAGACCTTTCTTTCCACAGACCATTTTAGAGATGAGCTGTCGCAGGGACTTGATACCTACTTTACACACAATGTTGGCTCCGTTGCCTCTTCCTCAACTCTGTGGGAGGCCCATAAGGCGGTCTTTCGAGGACTCTGTATTGCTATGGGTTCTCGTTTAAAAAGGTCCTCGGCGAGTGCTAGGGCCTCTCTTATACATCAGCTATCTTTTGCGGAACGACGGTTACTGGCCAAGCCGTCCATTTCTGGGCTCCAGAGGGTAACATCTCTACGGGACCGAATTAAAGTTCTCGACTCCAGTAAGACTGCACAATCTCTCCTCTGGGTTAAGCAGAAATTTTATGAATTTTCCAACAAACCCCATCGTATGTTAGTCAATCGACTCAAAGCTCAGTCCCCTTCTACGATGCCTGACCTTTTAATACAGCCAAATGGAAGCCCTACCTATGACCCTCGGGATATGGCAACCCTTTTTGGCTCATTCTATGGGAAACTGTATAACTGTTTGACCCCAGACCTTCACCCGCCCCTCACACAGTCATCGTTTGATAATTTTTTTGACCCTTTGTCACTTCCGAGAATATCACCTTCAGACATTGCCACCCTTAATGCTGACATTACGCTAGAGGAATTACTGGACACAATTAAACATCTCCCTTCTCGTAAAGCCCCGGGACCGGATGGATTGCCCTACTCCTATTATAAATCTTTTATTGGTATTCTGGCACCTCATCTCCTCTCTTTTTATCGAGATCTTTTCAAGGGGGTCACACCCCAGACTGAATTCTCCCGTGCATATATCTCGGTTATCCCTAAACCCGATAAAGATCACTCTATTGTAGACAACTACCGCCCCATTGCCCTACTTAATTCTGATTATAAGATTTTCACTAAAATTTTGGCCAACCGACTGTCCGGAATTATTTCCATACTCATACATAGGGACCAAGTGGGCTTTGTACCTGCCAGACATGCTGCAGATAATACCAGGAGATCTATTGATCTGGTTGACTTGGTTAACCGATCCTCTACCCCTGCTGTGTTATTGAGCTTAGATGCTCAAAAAGCTTTCGACCGTTTAAGTTGGCCTTATATGTTCATGGTCTTGGAGAGATTTGGTTTTAGAGGCCCATTTGTAGCAGCCTTGAAGGCCCTTTATTCATCCCCCTTCTCGCAGGTCAGATTAGCTTCTTTTCTTTCACTTCCCTTTCAGATGTCAAATGGCACACGTCAGGGTTGCCCACTCTCTCCCTTGCTGTTCATTCTTTGTCTGGAACCATTAGCCATCGCCATCAGGTCGAATCCGGATATTCGTGGGATACAATCCCATTCCCATGAGTACAAGTTATCGTTATTTGCAGATGACATCCTCCTCACACTTACGAGCCCCCACACCTCCTTACCGATTTTGCATGAGACTCTGAAACAATTTGGGGCTATATCAGGCTACAAAGTCAACACGTCCAAAACTGAGGCACTCCCAATACATGTTCCACCTGCTGTTCTAACCTCGCTTCAGCAAGCCTTTCCCTACCGGTGGTGCACCCACTCTTTAAAATATTTAGGTACTAATCTTACTTCCTCTTACCAATCCATATACGAGGCCAATTTCCCCCCACTATTTATAGCAATTTCTCGCTCTCTGAAACATTGGGATACCTTGCCCATCTCTTTCCTCGGACGCATCAACGTCTTAAAAATGACTGTGTTACCCAAACTTTTATACCTGTTTGCAACTCTCCCCGTCCCCGTTCCTATGTCCAAACTTCACTCCCTTCAGAAATCTTTCCTACATTTTATTTGGCACAATAAGCGGCACAGGATTGCACGTTCTGTTCTGCTCTCCCCGCGTTCTAGGGGGGGATTGGGGTGCCGGATATAATAACATACTACTATGCAACTCACCTTCGTTTTCTCATGTCATGGTCCACCCACCATCCTCCCAACACATGGACTGAGATCGAATCATTGCAACTGTCCCCAGCTCATCCATGTTCCCTCCTTTGGTCGACCTCAGCAGTGGATGTCTCTTCCTTCCGCCACCTATTCCTTGGTCCCATGCATTTTTCACTGAATGTTTGGCAGAAATGTAAGGCTAAATTTACACTGGCCTCTGATTGCTCCCCACTGACAAATATCCTCTATAACCCTAATCTTCCAGATAATATGGCCATGTCCCGGATGTCTCTTTGGGTAGTAGCTAACCTTTTTCAATTGCGTCACTTGGTACACCCGGTGACTCGTAAGTTACACTCATTCCCGGATCTTCAGAAAAAGGCTCCTCTACCTCCTCATCACCTATATATATATACCTTCAAATACGCCATTTTTTTTCTACCTTATCACCCTCATTGATCCTGGGGAAGCCTACTCCCTTCGAACGTTTATGTATGCAGGGTCCCCACCAAAGGGGTATTATCTCTAATACTTATAAACTCCTTATGGATGCCCCCCCTTTATCCAATGACACTCACCTTTACATGCGTAGGTGGTCTCAATTTGTACAACGTGATATTGATTTATTAACGTGGAAGAAAATCTGGGAAAATGCATCTAGATCTTCTGTCTGTGTGGTTTTTAGGGAAAATATATACAAGATCATGATGTTATGGTACAAAACACCTGAAGTTCTTCATGCTTATAATCCGAATGCTTCTCCTGCCTGCTGGCGCTGTAGTAGAGATCTTGGTTCTCTCTACCATATCTTTTGGACGTGCAGCTCCATTGCCCCTTTTTGGGAAGAGGTCCGCTCCTTGTTGCAATCGTTGTTGCATATCTCTCTCCCATTTGACCCACTGCATTTTTTGCTGGGCTTGCCATTCCCGGGTCTACCTAAACCAGCTAGAAAACTTGCTGTACATGTTCTGACCGCGGCCAGGAGAAGCATTCCTATGTGTTGGTTATCTTCTACTCCCCCTTCATTGCCGATTTTGTACAAACTTGTTGCTGATGTAAGACAGATGGAATATTTGACTGCATTACATAATTGTTCGTTTGCTGTGTTTGAGATGATTTGGCTCCCGTGGGATACCTTCATTTCCTCTATGCCGGCCGAAAATGTAAGACCCTGATTACTTTCGCACTGTTATTATATGATTCCACTGGTCCTGATCATATGTAGTTTTACCATCGATGTACCTTTCTGATATGCTTTTTTTTTTTTCCTTATCTTTTTTAAAAATATACTGTTTGTACTCACATGAAAACCAATAAAAATTGTTAATACAAAAAAAAGAATCAGAGACCACGGAAAACAACTGTGGTGGATGACTGAAGAATTCTTTCCCTGGTGAAGAAAACACCCTTCACAACAGTTGGCCAGATCAAGAACACTCTCCAGGAGGTAGGTGTATGTGTGTCAAAGTCAACAATCAAGAGAAGACTTAACCAGAGTGAATACAGAGGGTTCACCACAAGATGTAAACCATTGGTGAGCCTCAAAAACAGAGTTTGCCGAACGACATCTAAAAAGCCTTCACAGTTCTGGAACAACATCCTATGGACAGATGAGACCAAGATCAACTTGTACCAGAGTGATGGGAAGAGAAGAGTATGGAGAAGGAAAGGAACTGCTCATGATCCTAAGCATACCACCTCATCAGTGAAGCATGGTGGTGGTAGTGTCATGGCGTGGGCATGTATGGCTGCCAATGGAGCTGCTTCTCTTGTATTTATTGATGATGTGACTGCTGACAAAAGCAGCAGGATGAATTCTGAAGTGTTTCGGGCAATATTATCTGCTCATACTCAGCCAAATGCTTCAGAACTCATTGGACGCCGCTTCACAGTGCAGATGGACAATGACCCAAAGCATACTGCAAAAGCAACCAAAGAGTTTTTTAAGGGAAAGAAGTGGACTGCTATGCAATGGTCAAGTCAATCACCTGACCTGAATCCGATTGAGCATGCATTTCACTTGCTGAAGACAAAACTGAAGGGAAAATGCCCCAAGAACAAGCAGGAACTGAAGACAGTTGCAGTAGAGGCCTGGCAGAGCATCACCAGGGATGAAACCCAGCATCTGGTGATGTCTATGCGTTCCAGACTTCAGGCTGTAATTGACTGCAATGGATTTGCAACCAAGTATTAAAAAGTGAAAGTTTGATTTATGATTATTATTCTGTCCCATTACTTTTGGTTCCTTAACAAGTGGGAGGCACATATGCAAACTGTTGTAATTCCTACACTGTTCACCTGATTTGGAGGTAAATACCCTGAAATTAAAGCTGACAGTCTGCAGTTAAAGCACATCTTGTTCGTTTTATTTCAAATCCATTGTGGTGGTGTATAGAGCCAAAAATGTTAGAATTGTGTCGATGTCCCAATATTTATGGACCTGAATGTACATGCAAGCGCACTTTGTGCTCGCTTACTGAATTATTCCTGAACTCTCTGAAGTCCCATTCAATTTACTGTGATACCATTATTGGTGCACCGAAATAAAAATTCTGGACTGACACCAAAAATTCAGGATGCAGTTGGCCAAACCCTGAAACAAACAAGTTTTTAAAAATTATATATTTTTTATATATATATATAAATGTATTATATTCAACTT